>NW_026991725.1:54205309-55429997 GCF_029215605.1 Mirounga angustirostris
CCCAGGCGCCCCTCCAATGTGAACTTGATTTTAAAGTTAAACTCCCCTTCTTCTGCTCTGTGTTTCATACAAGGTTGCATACCGGTATGTGCAGGAGGAGGGCATGATTGACTCCTTCCTCTTATCTTAATAAAAACTGCTAGAACTCCTCCAGGGTTGGAGCTAGGAGAGGGAAGTGGGGTAAGAAAAGCCCTTGGCTGGTACTGTTGTAGGCTGGTCTTGCGCTTTTTGGACTTGGCAGAGGTATAAAGGTGACTCAACACTTCCATGGGTTCTTAAGCAATCTTCCATCTTTCTGGAATTCTAGTCTGTGCTAATGCATCTGAGCACTAATTGCTTATACCTTCGTCAGTTCTTAGGAAGCTGGTAGTAACTTCAGCTGCTTCTGCTAAAAGCCCATCTACTCTACCTCTCATCTCAGAGATAGGATTCCAGATGACCCTATTGTCATCTCTCACGTGGCCCTCATTTGGTCCATGTTCATGGTATGCACACTTTGTCTTAAGGAACTCTGCAAGTGCAAGGCACTCACGCAACCACTTCTCTCATACATATCAGCAGTTAGATACCTCATTTCTTACCCTTCGGATTTCTTCAGTGGTCAGACCAGCTGCAGAGAATGCATATCAAATACTGCCAAGAGATCTTCAAAAGCCTTTCATATTCTCTAGATTATGCCCTTAACGGAGAGAAAAACTTTAGAAGCCATCTAATTTATTCTCAGCCACCTACTTTTAAAATATATATCTCATTGGGCATTTTTTTGAGGTCTGTCATCTTGGGATTTTCACCAATATTTTCATTTTAACATTCTGCTCTAGTTACTCTTCAGAAGATTTTGTGGTATTTTTTTTTTTTCCAGAATCCATTATCTTCAGAAATCTTTTGAATAAGTAAGGGGTGCCTGGGTGGCTCAGTCGGTTAAGTGTCTGCCTTTAGCTCAGGTCATCATCCTGGAGTCCTGGGATCAAATCCCACATCTGGCTCCCTGCTCTTCAGAGAGCCTGCTTCTTCCCTTGCCCCTCACCCCTCTTGTGTTCTCCCACTCTCTCAAATAAATAAAATCTTTTATTTTTTAAATTTTTTTTTTAAAGATTTTATTTATTTTTGACAGAGAGTGTACAAGCAGGGGAAGCAGCAGGCAGAGGGAGAGGGAGAAAGGAGCCCGATGTGGTGCTGGGATCATGACCTGAGCCAAAGGCAGACACTTAACCGTCTGAGCCACCCAGGTGCCCCAAAATCTTTTTTAAAAAAGAAATCTTTTTAGTAAGTAAGAAGTGTGGGGCACCTGAGTGGCTCAGTCGGTTAAGTATCTAACTTCTGGTTTTGGCTCAGGTCATGATCTCAAGGTCTTGAGAGATCCAGCCCCACCAGGGTCAGGCTCCATTTGGAGCCTGCTTAAGATTCTCTCTACCCCCCACCCCCACTCTGTGCTTTCACACATGCTCTCCCTAAAAAAAAAAAAAAAAAAAAAATTATAAGACATATTTTATCTTTCATGCATCAAGACATTTAACACTAAATTATATAATATTGTGCCAGAAGTAAGAAATTAGAACCCCTTGTTTAGAATAACAGTGACAGAGGTGCCTGAGTGGGCCAGTCAGTTGAGCATCTGATTCTTGATTTGGGCTCAGGTCATGACCTCAGGGTCATGAGATCAATTCCCCCATCGGGCTCCACACTCTACATGGAATTTGCTTGTCTCTCTCCATCCCCCTCTGCCCCTACCCCCATTCACTCCCTCTCTAAAATGAATAAATCTTAAAAAAAAAAAGAAACAGTGGCATCTTAAGGTACCTGGCTGGCTCAGTTGGTAGAACACGTGACTCTGGATCTCAAGGTTGTGAGTTTGAGCTCCATATTGGATGTAGAGATTACTTAAAAATTAAAAAATCTTAAAAAAAAAAAAGAATAGGGGCAGGCATCTGGGTAGCTCAGTTGGTTAAGCATCTGACTCTGGCTCACTCAGGTCATGATGTCAGTGTCCTGGGATTGGCCTGCATCAGGCTCCGCACTCAGCAGAGGGTCTATTTCTCCCTCTCCCTCTGCCCTTCCCTCCACTCATGCTCTCTCTTTCTCAAATAAATAAGATCCTTGAAAAATAAATAAATAGGGGCGCCTGGGTGGCTCAGTTGGTTAAGCGACTGCCTTCGGCTCGGGTCATGATCCTGGAGTCCCGGGATCGAGTCCCACATCAGGCTCCCTGCTCAGCAGGGAGTCTGCTTCTCCCTCTGACCCTCCTCCCTCTCATGCTCTCTGTCTCTCATTCTCTCTCTCGCAAATAAATAAAATCTTTAAAAAAAAAAAAAAGAAAAAGAAATAAATAAATAACAGTGACATCTCAAATAGCTTTCAGGCAAAAATAAATAAGTCAAAATAATGTCCACCCTGAGGAAGATAAAGACTAGACAAAGCACTAAATTTAAAGATTTTTCTCATGCTCTTCCATCTAAAACAAAAGCTAAATACACAAAAATAAATTTATTAAATATATAGACACATTCGAAGATGAAAACTTGTATTTCTTTTTTTTTTTTTTAAAGATTTTATTTATTTGACAGAGAGAGACACAGCGAGAGAGGGAACACAAACAGGGGGAGTGGGGGGAGAAGCAGGCTTCCCACTGAGCAGGGAGCCTGATGCGGGCTTGATCCCAGGACCCTAGGATCATGACCCAAGCCGAAAGCAGACACTTAATGACTGAGCCACCCAGGCGCCCCTGAAAACTTGTATTTCATTTATGAATGTTTATGATGGGTGTACTTTTTTTAAAAAAAAGATTTATTTTTTAAATTTTTTACTGTTATGTTAATCACCATACATTACATCATTAGTTTTAGATGTAGTGTTCCATGATTCATTGTTTGCGTATAACAGCCAGTGCTCCATTCAGTACGTGCCCTCTTTAATACCCATCACCAGGCTAACCCATCTGCCCACTCCCTCCCTTCTAGAACCCTCAGTTTGTTTTTCAGAGTCCATCATCTCTCATGGTTCGTCTCCCCCTCCGATTTCCCCCCCTTCATTCTTCCCCTCCTGCTATCTTCTTCTTCTTCTTTTTTTTTTACCATATATTGTATTATTTGTTTCAGAGGTACAGATCTGTGATTCAACAGTCTTGCACACTTCACAGCGCTCACCATAGCACATACCCTCCCCAATGTCTATCACCCAGCCACCCATCCCTCCCACCCCCCACCACTCCAGCAACCTTCAGTTTGTTTCCTGAGATTAAGAATTCCTCATATCAGTGAGGTCATATGATACATTTAAAATCATCCTCAGTATTGCCTCCTCTAAGCTCTTAGATCCTTATTAAGTCAATAACTGAACATCATAGTAATGCCCAGCTCAGGAGATTTTTTTGTTGTTGTTGTTACATTATGCCTAAAGGCAGCTGCAGTTTGAATTAGGCCAAGAACTAATGTAACTTAAAATGATCTCATTCTAACCTTCTAGGAAAATATGGAATTCTTAGAGACTATTTTTATTATGTTCAAGAGTCCTGTTCATTTAAGTTCAACAGCAACAGTGCGGCTGAGTAAGAAAAAAATTCTGCAAATAAAAATACGAAAACAATTTTTAATTACAATTTCAGTCAAAGTACAGAAAGATCTTTTTAAAATAAATTTCTCCTACTCTCTTACTCCTGAAATCCTGGTGTTATACAAAAGAGTTGGGAATAAGGCTTTTGATATGCATAAAAGAAGTTGGACATGGTATACATACATGTACGTCCTTAACAAAAGTAAGGAAATCTCTAGAAAACAACAGTGGCTGAGGATTGCAACGTTACTTTTTCCAATGAGTTCTTTAGAACACAAAAGCAAAGAAAAATTTCTATGATTTTTTTAATGCTGGTAACAATCATGTGGAAAGAATTTCCAGGGTTGTAAATTCTTAAATATGTAGTACTTTTTAAAGTGTTACCTTTGAAAAATACTGATATCATAGCTATCATAGAACCATGTATTTTAAGTTGTCAAATATTTCATTTTGGGGGAACATGAAGACGATGACCAAGTTGCTTTTCTATAGCTCTGATTATGTGAAATATCCTTACCTAAGAATATGCTGTGATGTGATTTCATCACATATGTGGTGAAATATTTATGAAAATGAAATCTGGTAATTCACTATTGTTTGAACACCGAATCTTGAGGTAATGCAGAAATTTGTTATTCCTATGAAACTGAGATAGAGAAAACTTTGATTTTTAAGTGTAACTGATTTGTATGGCACAAAAAAAGTATGTATTTTCTATAGAATCCAGAAAAAAATGCATCCCCATGCCCTGACACATTCCACCATGAAAAGCTAATGCCCATCTGGAAAACCAGCTCAGCATCTCTGCAGTAAGCATCCAAGGTTTTCTTGGCTATGCATTATTCTGAGCCAGCTCTGACTGCCAGGGTGCAAGAGAGGAAACCCTTCTGACCCTTCTGTGCCTGGCAAACCTCTTCACGCACTATCTTAGCATCTGCACATCTTCAAATAAAGACCATCTGTCGCCAACGCAATCAGAAGGCACTTGTTTGACTATATACTACATACTAGGGTTTTGTTTTTCTAGAGCATCTGTTTTAACCCATGCTGCTTCTCATTCTTTCACTTTTAGCTTGTCTTCCAATTTCTCTGCTTTAAATTATTGAGTGTTACCATCAAATAGTTTTTGGTTCATCTTCAGGAAGAATTTTAGCACATGTTATATGAAACAATGTATCTTCTTGTTCCAATGTACCTTTAAATTGCAGTACAAGGGTGGAAACATGATGGGAAGAATTTTTGCTGCGTTGTCACTGATTAAACTCAGATTCTTGGGACGCCTGGGTGGCTCAGTTGGTTAAGCGACTGCCTTCGGCTCTGGTCATGATCCTGGAGTCCCGGGATCAAGTCCCGCATCGAGCTCCCTGCTCAGCAGGGAGTCTGCTTCTCCCTCTGACCCTCCCCCCTTCCATGCTCTCTCTCATTCTCTCTCTCTCAAATAAATAAATAAAATCTTTAAAAAAAATAAACTCAGATTCTGGGCTTACAGTTACTTTCTTTCAGCACTTGAAAAATGTTGTTTCAGCTCCTTCTGGCCCCCACGGTTTCTGATGAGAAGTCCACTGTCATTTGAATTGTTTTTCTGTTATTGGTATGGTGTCCTTTTTCTCTTGCTGCTTCCAGGATTATTCTTCATCTTTAGTTCTCAGGAGTTTGATTATGATCTGTCTTAGACTACACATCTTTGTGTTTATCCTGGTTGGCATTTTCTTAGGATCTTGAATCTGAAGATTTATGTCTTTGGTCAAATTTGGAGACACTTTTAAGTACTGCGACCCTCTGGATTTTTTTTTTTAAAGATTTTATTTATTTGACAGAGAGAGACACAGCGAGAGAGGGAACACAAGCAGGGGGAGTGGGAGGAGACGCAAGCTCCCCAAGGAACAGGGAGCCCGATGCGGGGCTCGATCCCAGGACCCTGGGATCATGACCTGAGCCGAAGGCAGACGCCTAACAACTGAGCCACCCAGGCACCCCTTGGATTTTTATTTGAATCTTGTGTTTTAGCAGGCCTCCCCTGACACCACTCTGCTGGGAGAAGGAAGTTCACCACTGTACTGTTATTGTTTGGTGGGAATTCAAGTCCAAGTGACTCAGCTTCTATTGACAGCTCTGGGGAGGGGAATTTCTTGTTCCTGCTGAGCAGGGGTAGAATTTCAGGCTCCCCACTAGAACATCACCATTAACAACACCTTGTCTAGGAGGGGAGAGGCATTCTCTTACTACTTCCATATAGTTGTCACTGACATTGTGCATGGGGACACTCAATACTACTAGTAGGTGGGTGGGAAGGAAAGTCACAGCTGCCCAGACTGCCTGGGCAAGGACAGAAGGGCACCCCCCATCTCAGTCTTTGCTGCTGGGGATGAGGTGGGACCACAGTTTTTTTCTGTGGTGTTCGGCTAAAGCAGAGTGGTTATTTTCCTAAAGATTTTCTGTCATTCTAGGCTGCCCTTTTCTTGGTCCGTTGCTGGAAAGAGACAGGCTTTCCTTGGAGCTTTTATTTTTATTTTTATTTTTGTATCTGTGCCCATTGGAATAATGGGTCACCAGCTTCTCCAGCACCCAGATCAGGGTATATGAGGCAAAACAAAAATGTAGAAAACTTAAACCACTGCGTCTTTCCCCAGGTTGCAAGATCCCTAGCTGGCCTGCCTTCTGTCCAACTTTCAGAGTTTTCTTATATGTTTTATATATATATTATCAAGGGTTTTTAGCTATAACTAGTGGGAGATACAGAGAGAAGTGTTCCTAGTCCATCTCATCCTACTATCAGTTCACCTTCATTTATGACAATATTTTGATGGGTATAAATTTATGGGCTGACAGGTTTTTTTTTTTTCCTCTCAGTACTTTCAAAGTGCTCCATTGTTCTCTGCTTGCCTTTTTTTTTTCTTGATGAAAAGTAATTATCTTTGAACCCAATAAACACATATCTTTGTTCCTCTAGCTGTTTTTAAGCTTTTCCTTTATTACTGGTTTGTAGCAGTTTGATCATGATGTGCCTTGGTGTGATTTTCTTCATGTGTTTTCTTTGAATTTCACTGAGCTTCTTGGATCTGTGGGTTTATAATTTTCATCAAATGTTGAAAGTATTTAGTCATTATTTCTCCAAATGTTTTTCTACTCCCTCACTCTCTCCCCTCCTTCTAGGATTCTAATTACACATAGTTAGGCTACTTCATGTTGCTCTATAACTCACTGGTGCTCCGTTCATTCACCCTCTTTTTTCTCCCTGTGTCTCATTTTGGACAGTTTCTGTGTCTTTGAATTCATGATTCTTCCCTTTTGCGGTGTCTAATCTGCTCTTCATCTAATCTAGTGGGGGTTTTTTTCATTTCAGTTATATTTATTATCTCTAGTAGTTTGATTTCCCACTTATATTTTTTCCTCTCATAGTTCAAGAGTCACTGGGTTATTTCATACTTTCTCCAGAGGTATCCACTGGCTCTTTGAGATCCCAAGAGACCAGTTTTACAGTGTTCAGTTTCACTGAGCTTTGTATTTCCCTGCAGATCCCCATATGCAGGGGTCTCACCCTGTGTGGGCCTCATACACAGTCACAGCAGCAGACAATCCAAGGCACACAGAATAGGAGTGGGTTAGGGAGGAAAGGGTTTCTTTGAAGGAAGCTGCTTAGAGCTCTTACGGAGTCTGTTTCACTATGGAAAATATGGCCTCTGGGTATTTAAACCATGAAACTGAGGCAAAGGAAAACATGCTTTATAATATATAATAAGATAATAAATATCAATATAAATAAGATATAAAAATACATATCAATATAAATGAACATAAATATTATTATTTTTTGTTTGGATGAGCTGAGAAGGAAGCTCTAGTTCAAAAGCCCAGAAATTATAATGAAGGCATTATCGATTTTTCAGTCAAGAACTTGAAAGACAGGCAAAAGTGTTCACACGCACTTACCAACTCTACCGGCATCTGAGGTTTTAGCTAATTTACAGAAGCCCTGTATCTTCTGGCATTGACTTTATTTCTTTAGTCCCACCGAAATGTTCAGTGTCAAGGGGTGGTGTCATTCTTTTTTGCATCGCTCATGCTAATAATGCTTGACATATAGTTGTGGCCTCTCAATACAAGCTTGTTGAATTTAACTGGATTCTTTCGGTCACCCAAATTGTCGATAAACACAGCCAATTCCCTCTTAAATGCAGACAAAAGAGGGGAAGAAGAAAAAGAAAAAAGAAAGAAAAAAAAGCTCCGCGCTGAGGATTCTGGGCACTGTAGTTCGGGAGCCCCAGCTGCGCAGGCGCACTGGCTAGCCCGGAGGCCGGCCCCGCCAAGCCGGCGCCATTGCTGGAAGCGTTCCCGCCCTGCTCTGCGAGTGCCCTCAGTTGTCCTCAGTTCGGCCGCCAGGTACTCGTTGCCCCCGGCGCCAGGCCGCGGTTCCCTGCCGCCCCTCTCTCGGCGCTTGGCTCCTGGCGGCGTCCGGGGCGTGGCCGGTCCCTCCAGAGCCCGGGTCCCTGGGCGGACACGCCCACCCGAGAGGGGACTGCGGCTGGGCCTCCTCCCTGGCTGTTGGCTCGGTCCCGCCCCGGCCTGGCTGGGGGGCCGTCGGTGCCGTCGGCGGCGGGCGCGGCGCTGGGGTCGGGGAGCGCCGGGCGCGGGGCCCCGGCCAGTAGGGTTCGACTGGGGCGGGCCGCCTCTTCCCAGTCCCGCGCCTTTGACGGAGGGAGGAGGGGGACCCCCGATGCGCTCTTCGGGAAAGGGGGCGAGACCGGAGGAAGGAGAGGCTCGCTCCCGGCTTCTGAACCGGCGCGGATGGAACGGTGTCACACCTGGTGACCTGACAGGTGGATGAACTCCTGTCTTTCGGTACCCGAGGCAGTTTTTCCAGTTAATCACTTTAAATCACTTGTCTCTCCCTGACGTGGTAATGGCATCATTGCGTTGGTTGGGACATGCTGGACTCGTCCGTGGCGCTGAAGTCCTCAAGAAGAACATGGTCCCCTTCATTGTTTTAAAATAACAAAGCTGGGGGCGCCTGGGTGGCTCAGTCGTTAAGCGTCTGCCTTCGGCTCAGGTCATGATCCCAGGGTCCTGGGATCGAGCCCCGCATCGGGCTCCCTGCTCGGCGGGGAGCCTGCTTCTCCCTCTCCCAATGCCCCCCCACCCCCAGCTCGTGTGCTCTCTCACTCGCTTTCTTTCAAAGACATAAATAGAATCTTTAATAAAAATAAAACTCGGGGCACCTGGATGGCTCAGTGGTTAAGCGTCTGCCTTTAGCTCAGGTCATGATCCGAGGGTCCTGGGATCAAGCCCCTGCATCGGGCTCCCTGCTCGGCGGGAAGCCTGCTTCTCCCTCTCCCACTCCGCCTGCTTGTGTTCCCTCTCTCGCTGTGTCTCTATCAAATAAATAAATAAAATCTTTAAAAAATAAAATAAAATAAAATAACAAAGCTGGCTTAGGATCCACAGCAAGAGAAAGTCTTCAAGTCCTTGGTACTTCCGCAGTGCTTGGGAAGACAGGGCTTGGGTGAAGTCACAATATCCAGAAACAAATATCTAGGAAGTTATGACTTTGGAGAAGTATTGGCGTAGATGATCTAATGTGTGATGTCAGAGGTGAAAGGAGAAACTGATCAAGTGATTTTGCCTGTGGACGTATTTCCACAGTAGCCAAACCAAAGTTAGAACCTGGGGGTGTGGACAGCCACTGTGGCATTTTATCCCTACACCAAACTCCTGTGTATGTAGAGGTCCTTCTGATTGTCTACTTGGAAAGTGTAGAAAAGTAGAAGGAAGTGTAAAACATCACAGGTCCGGCACTCAGAGGTGACAGGGGAGTTTTGGCTTATTCACTTGCTGTCTTTGTCTCTATGCATTATTTTTACGTAACTGAGATCAAGCTGAATATCTTGAATTTTAAATAGTGTTGGTTATTCTGATTATAAAAATTTAAAAGATGTTTATGGCACAGTTTGGTATTAAACATATTTGGCTAGCATTATCTATATGGCATATTGCCAGGGAGGAGTTTATTAATCTTTACAAATGTAAAAAGAAATGATAACTCAGGTCATTCCTTTTTTTTTTTTTTTTTTTTTAAGATTTTATTTATTTGAGAGAGAACAGGGCTAGAGAGAAAACACAAGCAGGGCTGAAAGGTACAGGGACAGGGAGAAGCAGATTCCCCGCTGAGCAGGGAGCACGACCTAGGCTCTTTCCCAGGATCCCAGAATCATGACCTGAGCAGAAGGCAGATGCTCAACCCACTAAGTCACCCAGGTGCCCCTCATGTCATTCTTAATAAGTTTTTAAAGATGCAGAAAACCATTACTGTAGTTCTTTGGAATTGAAAATGTCTTAAGTCACTCTTTGTAGGTCCACTTTTGTATTTGGAAAAAAATGGTTTTATTTATTCTTTTAGCCCATTTTTTTTTTCTTTCAAACCTTGTAAAACTGGATTTCTTGAATTGAGGGTGAGTATATGGGTTGGGGGGGAGTTGAAGTCAATCGTCAAACTCCCTGAAATAATATGCAGCATCATATGCATGTGCATTATTCTGTGGACAAGGTCAGATTCTGAAATAGATCTGTAACTCCTACTGGCATCCACATGCAGTCTTGTTACTATTTGTTAGAATAGTTTCTTTTTCTTCTTCCTTTTTTTTTTTAAGAGGTGGGGCGGTGGGATGAGAGGGAGAGAGAGAATTTTAAGCAGGCTCCACGCCCAGTGCAGAGCCCGAGGCAGGACTTGATCTCACGACCCTGAGATCATAACCTGAGCCAAAATTAAGAGTCAGACGCTTAACCAACTAAGCCACCCAGGCTCCCCAGAACAGTTTCAATTTTTGTCTTAAGTTGTGTTTGAACTTGCCACAAGTGTTGTTTCTAAACTGAAATGAAGAGTGATTCAAGAAGCACCAGGCTTGAAGCAGAAACTCAGGCTCTAGAATGATCTTGGTAAAACGTATTTCAATTGGATTTTCCCATGTGAAAAGAAGAGTCTTTAATTTGGGGTTTAGGAGTTAGCTTTAGAACAATATTTCTAAGGTGTGAACTTGAGGTACTTGTTGACAATGTAGACTTTTGTGTTTCACGCTTAGAGATTCTGATTTAGATCTTGGAAGGAGCCAAAGAATTTCCTTTCTAAAACGCATGCCTAGGGGGTGCCTCCGTGGCTCAGTTGGTTAAGCGGCTGACCTCTGATTTCTGCTCAAGTCATGATCTCAGGGTCATGAGATGAAGCCCCGCCTTGGGCTCTGCATTGGGCGTGGAGCCTGCTTAAGATTCTCTCCCTCAGGGTGCCTGGGTGGCTCAGTCGGTTAAGCCCGACTGCCTTCAGCTCAGGTCATGATCTCAGGGTCCTGGGATCGAGCCCCACCCCACATCAGGCTCTCTGCTCACGCTTCTCCCTCTCCCTCTGCTGTTGCCCCTGCTTGCACTCTTTCTCTATCAAATAAATAAATAAATAAAATCTTTTTAAAAAAATTCTCTCCCTCTCCCTCTCCCCCTCCGCCCTCCATCCCCACTACTCCTGCCACTCATATGCCCTCTTTCCCTCTCTAAAAAAATAATAAAATAAAATAAATGAAAATCATGCCTAGTGAGCTTTTTGCATCTTGTTTTAAGATGTGGGAGTTTTCTTTTTATTTTTCTATTTTTTTAAAGATTTTATTTGTCAGAAAGAGTACAAGAAGGGGGAGCGGCAGGCACAGGGAGAAGCAGGCTCCCCACTGGGCAAGGAGCCCAATGCAGGACTTGATCCCAGGACCTTGAGATCATGACCTGAGGGGAAGGCAGACGCTTAACCAACTGAGCCACCCAGGCATCCCAGATGTGGGAGTTTTCTAATTATACTTACGAGTTTTCTGGGGGAAGAGTCATTTTCATTAGATTTGCAGAGGAATCCATGACCTAAAACAAGGTAGAGAAATACTGGTGTATGGGAAAAGCACTTTTATTAGTAACTTTTGAGACTTCAGTATAAGAATCCTCTCAAATTATTCATTCTTTTATTGTTTTTAAAGATTTTATTTATTTGACAGAGCACAAGCAGAAGGAGAGAGAGGGAGAAGCAGGCTCCCTGCTGAGCAAGGAGCCCGATGTGGGACTCTATCCCAGGACTCTGGGATCAACCCGGGCCAAAGGCAGCCGCTTAACCAACTGAGCCACCCAGGCGTCCCCAGATTATTCATTCTTTATCCAAGTCTTATCTTCACACTCCACTGTGTTTTTCCTCCCTCAACTTCTTATTTCTCTTTCACCAAAATCTTTTCATTGGGCATAGCGAAGCCCCAGGGTCATGGAACAAACTGCATGTAGGGGTATTCTGATCAGATGGGGGGCACCAAATGTGGGGTGACCTGATCACGTAGAGTTTGGTGGCGAGGGTGGTAAAATTCACCCAAGGCAGAACAAAGGAGTTTATTAAACACACTACAAAGGAATGGCAGGCGGGACAGCAAGGGAGAGACTGTCCGCAAGGAGGCAGTGGTGGGGGGCTGGAGTTAAGGGGGATGGTGAGGAGGTATGGGAACATAGGGAATTTTCCCTTTTTGGTGCCTGTATCCAGGTGTAAGTAACCCATTGGTCAGCCAGGGCTTATGGATGTTTTGAGGTGGGTCGCCTAATGGGTGTGTTTGTATTCAGCCTGGTGGTCACTGTGGGCCCTTCTACCTCACTCAAGATTTCATTGTTCAAGTTGGTTGCCCAAAAGCAACCTCTACAGTCTTTTTTTTTTTTTTTTTAAGATTTTATTTATTTATTTGACAGAGAGAGACACAGCGAGAGAGGGAACACAAGCAGGGGGAGTGGGAGAGGGAGAAGCAGGCTCCCCGCAGAGCAGGGAGCCCGATGTGGGACTCGATCCCAGCACCCTGGGATCATGACCCGAGCCGAAGGCAGTCGCTCAACCGACTGAGCCACCCAGGCGCCCGAGTCTTAAGAGAATCACATTTTCTTTTTCTTTTTTTAAAAAGATTTTATTTATTTGAGAGAGAGAGCATGAGCGGGGAAGGCGGGGAGCAGAGGAAGAAGGGGAGGGAGAGAGAATCTGAAGTAGGCTCCGCCCCGAGTGCAGAGCCCTACTCCGGGGCTCGATCTCATGACCCTGAGATCATGACCTGAGCTGAAACCAAGAGTTAGATGCTTAACCTACTGAGCCACCCAGGTGCCCTGACAAGCACATGTTTTCTTGATTTAACTAAACCCTACTCTCCCAGGCTTACCAGAGAACTTTACATTTTTCTTTCGTGACCATTCATTCTACTAATTAGGAAATTAATTTTTCAGCTTTAACCAAGTCTATGTGGTTTGAACAAGTAAGCCTATTTCTTTCTCATATAAAAGTCTGAGTTGGTAGGTGGCAGGCAGTGATAAGGGTAGGCAGCTCTCATCCATTAGGTCATCTGGAAACCCAGGTTCCAGTCATCTTTTTGTTTCACCACCACCTGGGGGCGTTATCTTTCCTATGGTAGCAGCTGACTCACTCTCATCCCGTTGCATTCCAGGCCTTTGGAAGGGGAAACGAAGAACTGGAGGCCAAGCAGCTCCCTTTTAAAGATGTGACATCAGCTCTATTATTCAAATCCCATTTGCTGTAATTTAGTCACATGGGCACACCTGCCTACATGGTGGCTGGGAAATGTCTCTAGCTGGATGACCTTATGTCCAGCTGAGATTTCTTTTTTTTTTTTTTTTAAGATTTTTTATTTATTTATTTGAGAGAGAGAATGAGACAGAGAGAGAGCATGAGATGGGAGAGGATCAGAGGGAGAAGCAGACTCCCTGCCGAGCAGGGAGCCCGATGCGGGACTCGATCCCAGGACTCCAGGATCATGACCTGAGCCGAAGGCAGTCGCCCAACCAACTGAGCCACCCAGGCACCCTCCAGCTGAGATTTCAAGCCTTTGTCAATACAGAAGGGGAGACTGGATGTTGGAAGGCAATTAGCAGTCTCTGCTACATTGGCCTACATAAGTTTCCTGCTGCTTGAGTCAGTCTTAGAAAATTTTTAAACAAAAATTGTTCTTCGGGAAACTTTATTTTTATTGGCATACAGTTTTAAGATGATTTATATGTTATAGCCCCTTTTTTTTTTTTAAGATTTTATTTATTTATTTGACAGAGAGAGAGAGACAGTGAGAGAGGGAACACAAGCAGGGGGAGTGGGAGAGGGAGAAGCAGGCCTACCGCAGAGCTGGGAGCCCAATGCGGGGCTCGATCCCAGGACCCTGGGATGATGACCTGAGCCGAAGGCAGCCGCTTAACCCACTGAGCCACCCAGGTGCCTCGCCCCTTTCCTTTTTTAATTAATTATTTTTATTAACATATAATGTATTATTTGTTTCAGGGGTACAGGTCTGTGATTTTATCAGTCTTACACAATTCACCGCACTCACCATAGCACATACCCTCTCCAGTGTCCATCACCCAACCACCCTGTTATAGCCCCTTTCTTGTTTCTATTTTTAGTTTATTGGTATATTTTCTTCTTTGGCCAGTGGCATATATATTTCATTATTTAGAGAATCAGCTCCTGCCTATGTCAACTGCTTCGTTATTTATTAGTTTCTTTATTATTTCTCTTTATGGTTTGCTTGTTAATTATTTTTCTTATTTAGTTGAATGTTTAATATTTTTATTCTTTTTAAAAATGTTAGTTGCATGCATTTAGGGATATAAATTTTATCTTTTTTTAGAAGTTTTGGCGACCCATGAGTTTTTATTTTCTAATTCACTGGCAATTAAAGTTCTCTCTTTGACTTAATAGGTACTCAGGAGGGTCTATTTTAATTCCCTGGTGACTGGGTTTTCCCCCCTCACTCCAGACTTAACATTTGTAAATCTGCATCATGGTTAGAGTGTCATGTATTCAGTTTCTTTTTTTTTTAAGATTTTATTTATTTTATTTTAGAGAGAGAGCACATGAGAGTCGGGGAGAAGGACAGAAGGAGCGGAAGAGAGAGAACCTCAAGCAGACTCCCCACTGAGCACAAAGCCCCGCATGGGGCTCAGTCCCATCACCCTGAGATCATGACCTGAGCCAAAATCAAGAGTTGGACACTTAACCAACTGAGCCACCCAGGTGCCCTCCCCACCCCCTGGCATGATGATTTATTTTAGGGTGTGTATGTGTGTTATAGTAAGAGCTTGCTTTCTTTTTTTCATCCACAGAGATACTACTTTATTTTTTAATTGAAATATAATTGACATATAACATTATATTAGTTTCAGGCATACATCATAATGATTCTATATATATTGCAAAGTGATCATCACAAATCTAGTTAATATCCAGCACCACACATAGTTACAAATTTTTTTCTTGTGATGAGAACTTCTAGGATTTATGCTTATCAACGTAAAAATATAATACAATATTATTAACTATAGTCACCATTCTGTACATTACATCTCCAGGACTTATTTATTTTATAACTGAAAGTTTATAGCTTTTGACCACCTTTGCCCATCTCATGCACTGCTCACCACATCTCTGGCAATCTGTTCTCTGTATCTATGAGTTCAAGTTTGGGGCTGGGGGGTGGGGTTGTTTGGTTTATTTTTTTAGATTCCACATAACAGTGAGATGATACTTGTCTATATCTGTCTGACTTGTTTCACCTAGCATAATGCCCTCTTATTCCATCCATGTTTTCACAAATGGCAGGATTTCCTTCTTTTTTATGTCTGAATAATATTCCTGTGTGTGTGTCACATTATCTATTCATCTGTCAACAAACACTTCCATTTCTTGGCTATTGTAATTAATGCTACAGTGAACATATGGGTGTGGATATCTTTTTGAGTTAGTGTTTTTGTTTCCATCAGATAAATGCCCAGAAGTGGAATTGCTGGAAAATGTAGTACTATTTTTGAGGAAACTTTGAGGATATTTTAGTATGATTTGTTCTAGTTTTGTGAAAAATGTTGTTGGTACTTTATAGGGATTTTATTAAATCTGTAAATTGCTTTGGGTAGTATGGATATTTTAACAATATGGTTCTTCCAATCCATGAGCACAGAATATCTTTCCATTTAATGTCTTCTGGTTTGAATGTACAAGTCTTTCACCTCCTTGGTTAAATTTATCCCTAGGTATTTTATTCTTTCTGATGCAATTGTAAATGGGATTATTTATTTATTATTTTTTTTTAAATGAGGTTTTCTTTTTTTTTTTTTTAAAGATTTTATTTATTTATTTGAGAGAGAGAGAATGAGAGACAGAGAGCACGAGAGGGAAGAGGGCAGAGGGAGAAGCAGACCCCCTGCCGAGCAGGGAGCCCGATGTGGGACTCGATCCCGGGACTCCAGGATCATGACCTGAGCTGAAGGCAGTC
Organism: Mirounga angustirostris; assembly: GCF_029215605.1. Lineage (NCBI taxonomy): Eukaryota > Metazoa > Chordata > Mammalia > Carnivora > Phocidae > Mirounga > Mirounga angustirostris. Next base: position 54,221,170 of record NW_026991725.1, read on the forward strand.
GCTTAACCAACTGAGCCACCCAGGCGCCCCGATGGGATTATTTTCTTAATTTCTCTTTCTTACAGTTCATTATTAGTATATAGAAACACAACTGATTTTTATAAGTTGATTTTGTATCCTGCAACTTTACTGAATTTGTTTATCCTAACAGTTTTTTGGCAGAGTCTTTAGGGGTTTCTACATATAATAGTATGTCATCTGCAAATAGTAACAGTTGTTTTCCAATTTAGATGCCTTTTATTTCTTTTTCTTGCCTAATTGCTCTGGCTAGGACTTCCAGTATTATGCTGACTATAAATGATGAGAAAGGGCATCCTTGTCTTGTTCTGTTCCTGATTTTAGAAAAAAAGTTTTTATCATTTCACATTGAGTATGTTAACTGGTCTTGTCATATATGGCCTTTGTTGAGAGTTTTTATCGTAAATGGATGATGATTTTGCCAGGTGCTTTTTCTGCGTCTATTGAGATGATCATATGATTTTTATTCTTCATTTTGTTAATGTGATGTATCACATTGATTGACTTGCAGATGTTGAATCATTCTTGCATCCCTGGAATAAATTTCACTTGATCATTGTGTATGATCCTTTTGATGTATTGTTGAATTCAGTATACTAATATTTTATTGAGGAATTTTGCATCTATGTTCAAGAGGGTTATTGACTTCTAATTTTCTTTTCTTATGGTGTCTTTGCCTGGTTTTGATACCGCAATAATGCTGGCCTCGTAAAATGAGTTTGGAAGTGTTCCTTCCTCTATGTTTTTTGGAAGAGTTTGAGAAAGTTTTGTATTGATTCTTCTTAAATGTTTGATGGAATTCACCAATGAAACTACCTAGTCCTGGACTTTGTTTTTTGAGAGACTTTTTATTATTGAGTCAATCTCCTTACTAGTAATCAGTGTGTCAGATTTTTCTCTTTCTTCATGATTCAGTCTTGGTAGGTTGTATGTATTAGGAATTTACTCATTTCTTCTAGGTTGTCCATTTGTTGGCATGATCTTTTTAGACCCATATTGTCTTATACTTTAATGTGTGCATATGAATCAGCTAGGGATCTTATTAAAAAGCTGATTCTGGGGGTGCCTGGGTGGCTCAGATGGTTAAGTGTCTGCCTTCAGCTCAGGTCATGATCTCAGGGTCCTGAGATTGAGCCCCTCATCGGGCTCCCTGCTTGGCAGGGAGCCTGCTTCTCCCTCTCCCTCTACTGTTCCCCCTGCTTGTGCTCTCTCGCTCTGTCTGTCAAATAAATAAATAAAATCTTTTAAAAATAAATAAATAGATAGATAAATAAATAAAATAAAAATAAAAAGCTGATTCTGATTCAATAGGTTCTGGAGTTGGGCCTCAAATTTTGCATTTTTCACACGCTCTCCAGTAATGTTTATGCTGTTGTTCTTCAGACTACACTTTTGAATACAAAGCTCTTGGTTGTGAATTCTTAATGGAGACAAATTGTCTACGTAAGGCAGGGACAGATTCAGCATAATCCTGCGTAGATTCTTTTGGGCCCCAAAAGCCCTACTGCATGGTGAGAGCATCAGACTTCCTAGGAAACTGTCATTTAAAAGAATTTCACAAAATCTGGGAAGCTTAATTCTTACTGCGCCATTGCTCTTTTATGTCTTGCAGCATCATTCTGCAACTATGCACTTATTAAGAGAATGTTTACAAACATCAGGCTCTTTTTTTTTCCCCCCTGCTTCCTTTTTATTTAGGTTTGCCTGATACGGAATGAGTAGATAAAGATCTATTTGAATATGAGATTGAGAGAGGCATGTCAGGACTTCTTTTAAGTTTGGAAGTTGTGGTGTTCTCTTTACATGAAGCTGAAATCTCTGAAAATGTTAGCAAATTGATCGTCACATGAAAGGCAGGAGGAAGAAATTCTTAGACTGTTTTATTTTTAGATGAGTGGGTGCTTGTGGCAAAGAACGATTGAATTATTTCCTTTCACATCATATAGCAAGTTGATTTAATGGAAAAGTTGTGGGCATTGGAATTAGACCGATTTGGGGTCGTGCATGGCCTTGGGTAAATAGCGTAATTTCTCTAAGCTTCATTTTCCTGATCAGTGGAAGAGGAATATAATTCCCATTGGATTGATGTGAAGTTCAAATTAAAAGCACCTTGTACAATGTCTGGCCTGCTAGCCATGACCACATTTAATGGTATTAAAATGTCAAGATCTCCAGGAGCAAGGATCTTTTTTCCTCACTGATCTTGGGAGTTAATCTTGTGTTCTTTAGGGAAGTCATGCTTACTTGTAATGTCAGGATTCCAACTAGATAAGTCTGAGATTTCCAAGGCAGGATGGGTGTTCACACCTTATTTCTTTCTCTTACTCAGATATGCCATTGCAAGACTCCACTCTTGCCAGAGAGAGGAACCCAGAGGAAGAGATTATGGCTGCTGTGGTTTTTTCAGTTGGACCTCTGGTAAGTTGGGGTTTCCTCTGGTCCTGACCTGCCTCTTGGTTTCAGAGCATGTCTATTTTTCTTGAAGCCTGTGACTTCCCTACCTTACCCACACCCCTTCTGGTAACTGAATCAAATTATTTCATCCATGAAAATTGGGTTCATCATAGTAAAGCTTGTAATCTATAAAAAGATTCATTATACATATTGAAGCAAATATCAAGACACATGATCTTTCAAAAAATACTTTTTGCTGTTTTTGATAGATAGGCAGCCTAGGAAATTTACTTTTGATGTTAAATTTGTATTGTCCCCAGGAAATTTCAGTTATTTATGGGGTAGAAGAATGGAATTTTTTTTTTTAAAGATTTTATTTATTTATTCATAAGAGACAGAGAGAGAGAGGCAGAGGGAGAAGCAGGCTCCCTGCTGAGCAGGGAGCCCAATGTGGGACTCGATCCCAGGACCCTGGGATCATGACCTGAGCCGAAGGCAGACGCTTAACGACTGAGCCACCCAGGCGCCCAAGAATGGAATATTTTAAATTGGACATTTTGTTTAGGAAATTTTGGGAAAAAAATATATATACACAGACAGACCCACACACCCTCTTAATTAAGAGGGACCATTCCCCTTGTGCCCACTGTCAGTGATCTCCTCTTTTCTACCCATTAAGAAGTGACCAAGTTGGGCGCCTGGGTGGCTCAGTTGGTTGGGCGACTGCCTTCGGCTCAGGTCATGATCCTGGAGTCCCTGGATCGAATCCCGCATCGGGCTCCTTGCTCAGCGAGGAGTCTGCTTCTCCCTCTGACCCTCCTCCCTCTCATGCTCTCTCTCTCTCTCATTCTCTCTCTCTCAAATAAATAAATAAAATCTTAAAAAAAAAAAAAAAAGAAGTGACCAAGCTTACCATATGATCCAGCAATTGCACTACTGGGTATTTACCCCAAAGGTACAAAAGTAGGGATCCGAAAGGGTACGTGCACCCCGATGTTTATAGCAGCAATGTCCACAATAGCCAAATGTGGAAAGAGCCAAGATGTCTATCGACAGATGAATGGATAAAGAAGATGTGGTATATATATACAATGGAATATTATGCAGTCATCAAAAGGAATGAGATCTTGCCATAGGCAACGACGTGGATGGAACTGGAGGGTATTATGTTGAGTGAAATAAGTCAAACAGAAAAGACATGTATCATATGACCTCACTGATATGAGGAATTCTTAATCTCAGGAAACAAACTGAGGGTTGCTGGAGTGGGGGGTGGGGTGGGAGGGATGGGGTGACTGGGTGATAGACACTGGGGAGGGTATGTGCTCTGGTAAGCGCTGTGAATTGTGCAAGACTGTTGAATCTCAGGTCTGTACCTCTGAAACAAATAATGCAATATATGTTAAGAAAAAAAAAAAGAAGAAGAAGAAGATAGCAGGAGGGGAAGAATGAAGGGGGGGAAATCGGAGGGGTAGACGAACTATGAGAGATGATGGACTCTGAAAAACAAACTGAGGGTTCTAGAGGAGAGGGGGGTGGGAGGATGGGTTAGCCTGGTGATGGGTATTGAGGAGGGCACATTCTGCATGGAGCACTGGGTGTTATATACAAACAATGAATCATGGAACACTACATCTAAAACTAATGATGTAATGTATGGGGATTAACATAACAATAAAAAGGGGGGATAATAAAATAAAGAAAAAAAAAGTGACCAAGCTTGCCATTTGCACGACGTGGATGGAACTAGAGGGTATTATGCTAAGCGAAATAAGTCAAAGAAAGACAAGTATCATATGATCTCACTGATATGAGGAATTTGAGAAACAAGACAGAGGATCATAGGGGAAGGGAGGGAAAAATGAAACAAGATGAAATCAGAGAGGGAGACAAACTATAAGAGACTCTTAATCTCAGGAAACAAACTGAGGGTTGCTGGAGTGGAGGGGGGTGAGACGGATAGGGTGGCTGGGTGATGGACATTAGGAAACGTATGTGCTATGGTGAGTGCTTTGAATGGTGTAAGACTGATGAATCACAGACCTGTACCCTTGAAACAAATAATGCATTATATGTTAATTTAAAAAAAAGTGACCAAGCTTAATAGATGACATGGAGAGAAAGAAGATGTTTAAGACACGGAGCTTGGCTGTAGGGAGCTTACAGTCTCATTGAGCTAAGGCATACAAAAGAAAGAGTTACATAATTTATTTAGGTGAATGATAGTTGCTGAAATAAAAGAAATGGAACATGAAATAAAAGAAATGGGACATGACTATGGGCAAAATTGGTCCATGAGAAACCTCTTGAGGACAGTTAGACTTAAGGTGGTACCCAGTTACAAGTGGGATTTAAATTGTCATCAAGAATTTGTGAGGGTGGTTCAAGTGAGAAGGGAGTTCAAGGGCAAGGCCCCGTGGCAGAGAACAGTGGGGTGCGCTAGTGATTCCAGTTGGAAAGTTATGAAAGACAGGACTGAATTAGATATTTAAGCTGAATCTTTTAATGTTTCCCTGAAGACATTTAAGTATACATATGTATGTGTGTGAGAGTGTGTTTGAGATGGGTGTTAATGTGATAAAAGCTGTATTTTAGCAGTGACTTTCTGACATAGGAGATCCCAAAGTTGGTTGAGCATCTGACTCTTGATCTCAACTCAGATCTTGATCTTAGGGTCTTAGGTTCAGGCCCTGTGTTAGGCTCTACGTGGAGCCTACTTAAAAAAAGAGAGAGAAATAAAAGATAAATAAAAACCAAAATGTTGCCCTTGATCAGTAGATCCAAAGTATTTGTCTGGTATTGACATGGTCAAACCCATCCCTAACTACCAGAGGTTGAGGTTCACATTTTCTGGAAGTTGAATATTTATATTTTTTAGATAAGAACTTGGGAGGGAAGAACTAAGATAACATTTTTTCTCAATGGATTTTAAACAGTTGTATTACCCATAGTTTTTTAAATGGCACACACAAAACCTAAAATTGTTAAGTACTAATAGAAAGATAGAATAAAAGACTATTTCATCTATAAAATCAGGCCCTCATGGGGATACAGTTTATAAGGTTTGGAAGAAAACAATATAGTGAGAAGTCCCTGAAATACCTCCTGAATGACTGTGAGATATCTGTTCCCCCTGGCCCCCAAAGCACTAATGATTTTCTACTGTGGAAAATACATAGTGTTAGTAGGTTTTGAGTACTCTTCTTGAGCAAGATAGATACTTTCTGAAGAAATACATTTCAACCTTACATGGAGAGGGAAAATAATGTAGCATCTGAAGGCCTCTTATTATAAATTTATTTTTGTTGTGATAGGTTCTTTGTTGGAAGCCTCCTTTAGAAACTATGCAGTTATATCTTTCTCGGTCTTGTGTTTGTCCTTGTCTTAAACAAAGTCAAAGAAGATTATAATTAGATATTACTATGGGACATTAATTTCAGCCCTAAATAAAACAGTAGAAGAGGTTATCCCATATATGCCACATCCACAGTGGACTGATGTTGCTTGTTGAGGCTCTGCTGTAGGTCATAGGCAGCCTATCACTGAAAGATCTTATCCTGTATCCCCTCAGAATCCAGAAGATTCCCAGCCAGATGAAGAACTTCACCTTCAGGCAGAAGAGCCGGAACTGGTAAAGGTAATACTTAACATGTATGTAAGGGGAAAGAGAAGGGCCTCTTTTACTGCCCCCATAGTTCTTAATGTTCCTAGTTCTTGGCAGGTTGACAATGAACACCATCTTGCTTGATAGGTGTAGTAACCCCAGGACTGGTACCATCAATTAGGCAGATTTCATTTCTCTCAGCGGTGGCAGCCCTAACATGGCAGATAGTCACATCGTCATTGCTAATTGATAAAGTATCCTGTATCACATCCTCTGATTCTTGCTTTGCATTGTGAGACTCAATACCATTAAAAATACCAAGAATGGGGAGCCTGAGTGGCTCAGTCGGTTAAGCATCTGCCTTTGGCTCAGGTCGTGATCCCAGGGTCCTGGGATCAAGCCTCGAATCTGGCTCCCTGCTCAGCTGGGAGTCTGTTTCTCCCTCTCCCTCTGCCCTTCTCCCCTGCTCATCCTCTCTCTCACGCCCTCTCTCAATAAATAAATAAAATATTTTTTTAAAAAAATACCAAGAATGCATCAACTTGAGTGGAAACATTCCTTTTTTTTTTAAAGATTTTATTTATTTATTTGACAGAGAGAGAGAGAGAACAAGTAGGCAGAGGGAGAGGGAGAAGCAGGCTCCCCGCCAAGCAGGGAGCCCGATGTGGGGCTCGATCCCAGCACCCTGGGATCATGACCCGAGCCAAAGGCAGCTGCTTAACCGACTGAGCCACCCAGGTGCCCCGAGTGGGAACATTCTTAAGCTGTGTTTAAATTAGTTTAGATTTTTTTTATTTCATTATCATTTGTTAAGCTTTCTTATTTGTGAGTACAGAATCCACCAGATTTTTCCAAAAAATATCAAAGTCAGAAATTTATGAATTATGTTAAGAAAAATTATCTAAAACTTAGAAATAAGAAATAAGGTAAAAGGTAAATGTATACCCTTTCAGTGTCATATTAGACATGTCTATTCTGGTATTCTTTTTTCTGCTATCAAGAGACAACTGTTTTTGTGTCTTCTTTGAACCAGCTTCATCAAGCAGCTGATCTCTCATTAATGACTTAAGTCAATCTTCAGCATGTGTTGATGATACTTTTAGAATTATGGGGTTTACTTTTTTTTTTAATTTTTTGTTGAAGTATAGTTGACGTACAATGTTATATTAGTTTCAGGTGTGTAGCATAGTGATTAGACAACTCTATACATTAGACAGTGCTCACCACGATAAGTGTAGTTACCATCTGGTACCGTACAAAGTTATTACAATATTAGTGACTATACTCTCTATGCTATACTTTTCTTCTCTGTGACTTATTTATTTTATTTATTTTTATTTTTTTTTAAGATTTTATTTATTTATTTGACAGAGAGAGACACAGCGAGAGAGGGAACACAAGCGGGGGGAGTGGGAGAGGGAGAAGCAGGCTTCCCGCGGAGCAGGGAGCCCGATGTGGGGCTCGATCCCAGACACTTAACGACTGAGAGCCACCCAGGCGCCCCGTGACTTATCTATTTTAGAACTGGAAGTTTGTACCTCCTAATCCCCTTCACCTGTTTCACTCATCCTCCTCCCCTCCTAGCAACCACCAGTTTGTTCTCTGTATTTAGGAGTTTGTTTCTGTTTTTTGTTTGTTCATTTTTTTGTTTGTATAAGCGAAATCATGGTATTTGCCTTTGATTTATTTCACTTAGCATAATACCTTCTAGGTCCACCAATGTTACGACAAATGACAAGATTTTTTTCTTTTTTATGGCTGAGTAGTATTTAACTTATGTATATGTGTGTTATACATAACATCTTCTTTATCCATTCATCTATTGGTAGACACTTAGATTGCTTCTAGATCTTAGCTGTTGTAAATAATGCTGCAATAATCATAGAGGTGCGGGCGCCTGGGTGGCTCAGTTGGTTAAGCGACTGCCTTTGGCTCAGGTCATGATCCCGGAGTCCTGGAATTGAGTCCCACATCGGGCTCCCTGCTCAGCAGGGAGTCTGCTTCTCCCTCTGACCCTCTCCCCTCTCATGCTCTCTCTCACTCTCTCTCTCAAATAAATAAATAAATAAAATCTTAAAAAAAAAATAATCATAGAGGTGCATATCTTTTTGAATTAGTGTTTTCACTTTCTTTGGGTAAATAGCCAGCAGTGGAATTACTGGATCATATGGTATTCTATTTTTAATTTTTTGAAGAACCTCTATACTGTTTTCCATAGCAGCTGCACCTGCTTGCTTTCCCACCAACAGTGCCCAAGTGTCCCCCTTTCTCCACACCCTTGCCAATTCTTGTTATTTCTTGTCTTTTTTATTTTAGCCATTCTGATGGCTGTATTTTCTCATTGTGGTTTTGATTTGCATTTCTTTGATAATTAGTGATGTTAAGCATCCTTTCATGTATCTGAAAATACATGGCCTTTTTGGAAAAATGTCTGTTCAGGTCCCCTGACCATTTTTAATTGGATTATTTGGGGGTTTTGTTGAGTTGTATGCATTCTTTTTATATTTTGGATATTAACCCCTTATCAGATACATCATTTGCAAACACCTTCTCCCATTTTTGTGTTGGTGGTTTCTTTTGCTATGCAAAAGCTTTTAAGTTTGATATAGTCCCAATTATTTACTTTTGCTTTTGTTTCTCTTGCCTGAGGAGACAGATCCAGAAAACTGTTGCTAAGGCCAGTGTCCAAGAGTTTACTGCCTTTGTTTTCTTTTAGTTGTTTTATGGTTTTAGGTCTCACATTTAGGTCTTTAATTCATTGTTACTTTATTTTTGTGTGGGGTATAAGAAAGTGGTCCTGTTTCATTCTTTTGCATGTAGCTGCCAAGCTTTTCCAACACCATTTGTTGAAGAGACTGTCTTCTCCCCATTTATACTCTTGCCTCCTCTCTTGTAGATAATCATGGTTTAAAAAAAGATTATGTTGGGGCCCCTGGGTGGCTCAGATGGTTAAGCATCTGCCTTCGGCTCAGGTCATGATCCCGGGGTCCTGGGATCGAGCCTCACATCAGGCTCCTGGCTCAGCGGAGAGCCTGCCTCTTCCTCTCCCTCTGCCTCTCCCCCTGCTCATGCTCTTTCTCTCTGTATCTCTGTGTCTCAAATGAATAAATAAAATCTTTAAAAATAAAAAATAAAAAAAGATTATGTTGAAGTTCAGCTCCTTTTTTTTAGAATCATGTTTTTAAGTTTTTTAAAATTACACTTTGGAAGTTGGTTTTATTCCAAGAATATTTTATGTGAAAGGGGGCTTTTCTTTTTGCTTCTATGAGAAAATACATTCTGAGACTCTTACACATAATTTTTATATAGCCTTTTTAAAATTTAATACTGGGCCAATCATTCTTAAAATTGTCCTTTAAGATATAACAGTTCAGACTTAAAAATTTTAAGGTGAAAATATTAATAGTTTCAGACTTTGAATCATGAACTGTAGGAAAATACCATTATTTTTGACATGGTGAATAATTCATGTGGTTTATTTTTGTTCTGACAGGGAGTCCTTGGCAGAAGATTCTGTCTGGCTCTTTCTTAAAGTCTGCATCCTGTTTATAAGTACCGAGCTTAGTTTTAATTTTTTTTTAAGTAGGCTCCATGCCTAGGAGCCCAATGCAGGGCTTAAACTCATGACCCTGAGATCAAGACCTGAGCTGAGATCAAGAGTCAGACACTTAGGGCGCCTGGGTGGCTCAGTCGTTAAGCGTCTGCCTTCGGCTCAGGTCATGATCCCAGGGTCAAGCCCCGCATCGGGCTCCCTGCTCTGCGGGAAGCCTGCTTCTCCCTCTCCCACTCCCCTTGCTTGTGTTCCCTCTCTCACTGTCTCTCTCTCTCTGTCAAATAAATAAATAAAATATTAAAAAAAAAAAAAGTCAGACACTTAACTGTACCCCTAGTTTTGTTTAATCTTAATTTGAAATAAAATAAAATAAAAAATAAAAAAATAATAATCTTAACTTGAAGAGAACCAATGTTTTAATGATAATTTTTAACATTTCTATCTACGAAAAAGGCAGGTATACTTTTCTTAGGGCTTGTGTTGAAACTGTTGATCAATTTGGGAAGTATTGCTGTGTTACTATGAAGTTTTCTAGTAGGAAGAATATGGAATGTCTTCTTATTTATTTAGGTGTTCTTCAGTTTCTTTCAGTGATGTTGTGTCATTTGTACTGGGTGTCTTGCACATCTTTTGTTAAATTAATTCCTAAGTGTTTTATTCTTTTTGCTATTTTAAATGGATTTTTTTCTTAATTTCTTTTTTGGAATGTTCGTTGGTAATGTATAGACATAGTTGACTTATGTATATTGATCTTGTGTCCTGAACCTTGCTGATCTAGTTTATTTATAGAAGGGTTTTTTGTTTGTTTGCACGTGCATGTGTGTGGATTCTTTAGGGTTTTCTATATGCAAGATAATATCATCTGTAAGTAGAGATTATGTCATTTCCAAATAGAAATTTACTTCTTCCTTTCGAGTCTGGATACCTTCTTTTTTTTTTTTATAAGATTTTATTTATTTATTTGACAGACAGAGACACAGCGAGAGAGGGAACACAAGCAGGGGGAGTGGGAGAGGGAGAAGCAGGGAGCACGATGCGAGGCTCGATCCCAGGACCCCGGGATCACGACCTGAGCCGAAGGCAGACACTTAATGACTGAGCCACCCAGGTGCCCCCTGGATACCTTCTATTTCTTTTTCTTCTCTAGTTTTTCTTGCTAAAACTTAAAGTACAGTGTTGAATAGAAGTAAGGAGAGAGGACATCTTTGTGAGATTTGTGATCACAGGGAGAATGCATATGGCCATTCACCATTAAGTATGATGTTAGATTTGTGTTTTCATAGATGGTCTTTATCATGTTGATGAAGTTTGCTTCTATTTCTGGCTTGTTGGGTTTTGTCACATAATTTTTTGAGTCTGTAAGATAATTGTGTGGGTTTTGTTCTTTATTCTGTTAATATGGTGTGTTACCTTGGTTGATTTTAAGATAGTAAAGGAACTTTGTATTCCTGGGATAAATTCCTTTTGGCTGTGCATATATTATGTTTTCTTTGTTGTGGGATTCAAACTGGATCAGACTGAATTCTATCTGGCTCTACCTTAAATTTTACACCTGTCTTGTTTTAGTAATCCTGGCCTCATAGAATGAGTTGAGAATTGTTTCCTTCAATTTTTTGGAAGAATTAGTGAAAGATTGGTATTAGTCTTCTTGAAATGTTTGGTGGAATTCAGTGAAGCCACTTGAACCTGGGCTTTTATTGTGGGAAGTTTATTTATTAAAGATCTATTCATATTTTCTATGTCATCTTGAGTCAGTTTTGGTAGTTTGTGTCTTTCTAGGAATCTGCCCATTTTATCTAGATTTTCTAGTTTGTTGGCATACAATTGTTCCTAGTATTCTCTTATAATCCTTTTATTTCTGGAAGGTCAGTAGTAATGTCTCCTTTTTCATTCCTGATTTTAGCAGTTTGAGTCTTCTCTCTTTAGTCAGTCTAGCTAAGGGTTTGTAATTTTTGTAATCTTTTCAAAGAGCCAACTTCTGCCTTTGTTGATTTTCTCTTTTGTTTTTTATTCTCTATTTCGTTTATCTCCATTTTAATATTCATTATTTTCTTCTGCTTTAAAAAAATTTAGTTCACTCTTCCTTTTCTAGTTCCTTAAGGTATAAATTTATTTTGTATTAATTTTTAATTTTAATGCCAGGATAGTTATATACAGTGTTGTATTTGTTTCAGGTGTACAATATAGTAATTCATCAATTCTGTACATTACTTAGTGTTCATCATGATAAGTGTACTCTTAATCCCCATCACCGATTTCCCTCATCCCCCCACCCAGCTCCCCTCTGGTAATCATCAGTTTGTTCTCTATAGTTAATAATCTGTTTCGTGGTTTGTCTCTCTTTTTTTTTTCCTTTGATCGTTTGTTTTGTTTCTTAAATTCCACATATGAATGAAATCATATGGTATTTGTCCTTCTCTGACTGGCTTATTTCACTTAGCATTATACTCTCTAGATCCATCTATGTTGTTGCAAGTGGCAAAGTTTCATTTTTTATGGCTGAATAATATTCCATTGTATGTATGTTTATATATACCACATCTTCTTTATCCATTCATCTATTGATGGATGCTTAAGTTGCTTCCATAATTTGCCTATTGTAAATAATGCTGCAATAATAATAGGGGTGCGTATATCTTTTCGAATTAGTGTTTTCATATTTTTTGGGTAAGTAACCAGAAATACAGTTCCTGGATCATAGGGTAGTTCTATTTTTAACTTTTTGAGGAACCTCTATACTGTTTTCCACAGTGGCTGCACCAGGCTGCATTCCCACCAACAGTGCACAAGTGTTCCTTTTCTTCACATCTTCACCAACAGTTCTTTTTTGGATTTTTTATTTTAGCCATTCTAACAGGTGCGAGGTGGTATCTCATTGTAGTTTTGATTTGCATTTCCTTAATGATGATTGATGTTGAGCATTTTTTATGTGTCTGTTGGCCATCTGTCTTCTTTAGAGAAATGTCTGTTCATGTCTTCTGTCCATTTTTTAATTGGATTATTTGTTTTTTGGGTGTTGAGTTGTATCATTTCTTTATATATTTTGGATACTAGCCCTTTATCAGATATGTCATTTGCAAATATCTTCTCCCATTCAGTAGGTTGTCTTTTAGTTGTTGGTTGTTTCCTTCTCTGTGCAGAAGCTTTTTATTTATTTTTTTATTTATTTTATTTTTTTTGGAACTTTTTTTTTATTCTTATGTTAATCCCCATACATTACAACATTAGTTTTAGATGAAGTGTTCCATGATTCATTGTTTGTGCACAACACCCAGTGCTCCATGCAGAATGTGCCCTCCTCAATACCCACCACCAGGCTAACCCATCCTCCCAACCCCCTCCCCTCTAGAACCCTCAGTTTGTTTTTCAGAGTCCATTGTCTCTCATGGTTCGTCTACCCCTCCGATTTCCCCCGCTTCATTCTTCCCCTCCCGCTACCTTCTTCTTCTTTTTTTTTGTTTCTTAACATATATTGCATTATTTGTTTCAGAGGTACAGATCTGAGATTCAACAGTCTTGCACAATTCACAGCGCTTACCAGAGCACATACCCTCCCCAGTGTCTATCACCCAGTCACCCCATCCCTCCCACCCCACCCCCCACTCCAACAACACTCAGTTTGTTTCCTGCGATTAAGAATTCCTCATATCAGTGAGATCATATGATACATGTCTTTCTCTGTTTGACTTATTTCACTCAACATAATACCCTCCAGTTCCATCCACGTCGTTGCAAATGGCAAGATCTCATTCCTTTTGATGGCTGCATAATATTCCATTGTATATATATACCACATCTTCTTTATCCATTCATCTGTCGATGGACATCTTGGCTCTTTCCACAGTTTGGCTATTGTGGACATTGCTGCTATAAACATCGGGGTGCACGTACCCCTTCGGATCCCTACTTTTGTATCTTTGGGGTAAATACCCAGTAGTGCAATTGCTGGATCATATGGTAGCTCTATTTTCAACTTTTTGAGGAACCTCCATACAGTTTTCCAGAGTGGCTGCACCAGTTTGCATTCCCACCAACAGTGTAGGAGGGTTCCCCTTTCTCCGCATCCCCGCCAACATCTGTCGTTTCCTGACTTGTTAATTTTAGCCATTCTGACTGGTGTGAGGTGGTATCTCATTGAGGTTTTGATTTGGATTTCCCTGATGCCGAGCGATATTGAGCACTTTTTCATGTGTCTGTTGGCCATTTGGATGTCTTCTTTGGAAAAATGTCTGTTCGTGTCTTTTGCCCATTTCTTGATTGGATTCTTTGTTCTTTGGGTGTTGAGTTTGATGAGTTCTTTATAGATTTTGGATACTAGCCCTTTATCTGATATGTCATTTGCAAATATCTTCTCCCATTTTGTCGGTTGTCTTTTGGTTTTGTTGACTGTTTCCTTTGCTTTGCAAAAGCTTTTTATCTTGATGAAGTCCCAATAGTTCATTTTTGCCCTTGCTTCCCTTGCCTTTGGCGATGTTTCTAGGAAGAAGTTGCTTCGGCTGAGGTCAAAGAGGTTGTTGCCTGTGTTCTCCTTTAGGATTTTGATGGACTCCTGTCTCACATTGAGGTCTTTCAACCATTTGGAGTCTATTTTTGTGTGTGGTGTAAGGAAGTGGTCCAGTTTCATTAGAAGCTTTTTATTTTGATGTAGTCCCAGTAGTTTATTTTTGCTTTTATTTCTCTTGCCTCAGGAGACATATCTAAAAAAAAATGTTGCTGTGGCTGATGTCAGAGAAATGACCACCTGTGGGGTCTTCTAGGATTTTTATGGTTTCAGGTCTTTAATCCATTTAGGCCTTTAATCCATTTTGAGTTTATTTTTTCTGTATGGTGTAAGAAAGTCATCCAGTTTCATTCATTTGCAGGTAGCTGTCCAGTTTTCCCAACACACTTTGTTGAGGACATTGTCTTTTTTCCATTGTATATTCTTTCCTCTTTTGTCGAAGATTAGTTGACCATATAATTATGGGTTTATTTCTAGGTTTTCTATTTTATTCTATTGATCTATGTGTCTGTATTTGTGCCAGTACCATACTGTTTTGGTTACTACAGCTTTGTAACATAACTTGAAGTCTGGAATTGTGATGCCTTGTTTTGTTTTTCTTTTTCAAGATTGTTTTGGCTATTTGGGGTCTTTTGTGGTTCCATACAAATTTTAGGATTGTTTGTTCTAGTTCTGTTAAAAATGCTGTTAGTATTTTGATAGGGGTTGCCTTAAATCTGTACATTGCTTTGGGTAGTATAGACGTTTTAACAATGTTTGTTCTTAAAACCCATGAACATGGAATACCTTTCTGTTTCTTTGTGTTGTCTTCAGTTTCTTTCATCATTGTTTTAGTTTTCAGAGTACAGGTCTGTACAGTACCTAGTTCCATAAGGTATGAATTTACATTGCTGATTTTATATCTTTCTCTTTTTTTATATATAGGCATTCACAGCTATACATTTCCGACTGAGCACTGCTTTCACTGTCTCCCACAAGTTTTGATATAGAGTGATTCATTTTCATTTGTGTCAAAGTATTTTCTAAATTCCCTTGTGATTTCTTCTTTAATTCATTAGTTTTTTAAGAGTCTGTTAATTCTTACATATTTTTGAATTTTCTAGTTTTTTTATTGTTGATTTGTAGTTTCATTTCATTGTAATCAGAAGTGATACTTTGTATGATTTCAGTCTTTTAAAATTTTAAGACTTGCTTTGTGGCCTAACATATGGTCAGTCTTGGAGGATATTCCATGTACACTTGGGAATGTATGTTCTGCTATTATTGGGTGCTTCAGTGTTCTACAGATATCTGTTAAAGTCATCTCTTTCCTTGGTGATCTTCTGCCTTGTACTATCCATTATTGAAAATGGGGCATTGAAGTCTATTGTTGGATTATCTCTGTTTCTTCAATTCTATGAATTTTGTTTCTTGTATTTTGAGATTCCTTTAAGGGAATATATGTTTAAATTTTTTATGTCTTACTAATAAATTAACTAGTTTATCATTACAAAATACCTTTCTTTGCTTCTAAGAACTATTTTTGTCTATTTTGTCTGATACTAATATTGCTGCTTTAGCTCTCTTTTGTGTACTGTTTACACAGTATGTTTTTTCTATCCGTTTATATTCAACCTATATGTGTCTTTGAATTTAAAGTGTGTCCTCTGGGGCACCTGGGTGGCTCAGTCAGTTAAGTGTCTGCCTTCAGCTCAGGTCATTAGCCCCACATTGGGCTCCCTGCTCAGTGGAGAGTCTGCTTCTCCCTCTGCTCCTCCTCCTGCTTATGTTCTCTCTCTCAAATAAATAAAATCTTAAAAATAAGATAAAGTGTGTCTTCTGTAGACCCCATATATTTGTATCATTTTAAGAAAACTCCCTTCTGCTGATCTCTGCCTTTTGATTGGAGTGTTCAACTTATTACTTTTAATTTAATGACAAATAAGGTAGAATTTATGTCCTCCTTTTTGCTATTTGTCTTCTTTATGTCTTACGGCTTTTTTTGGTTTCCTTCTCCTTTACTGCTTTGTTTTGTGTTAGGTATTTTCTAGCATCCCTCATTTGATTCCCTTATTTCTTTTTCAGTACTTTTTTGAGTTTTTAATCTTAGTTCTTTCCCTGGGGATTACAGTTAACATCTTGACATAAAATGATGTATTTCAGATTAATGCCAATTTAACTTTAATAGTGTATAAATCTTTGCTCCAATATAGATAGCTCCATTCCCTCAATCTCCTGTGTATTCTTATTGTCATACAAATTATACCTTTTAGGGGTACCTGTCTGGCTTAGTTGGTAGAGCATGTGACTCATGATCTCGGGGTTTTGAGTTTGGGCCCCATGTTGTGTGTAGAGATTACTTATATATAAAAATCTTTAAAAAAAAAAATTAGGGGTGCCTGAGTGGTGTGGTCAATTAAGCATCTTACTCTTGGTTTCTGCTCAGGTAGTGATCTCAGGGTCATGTGATCAAGACCAGTGTTGAGCTCGATGCTCAGCATGGATTCTGCTTGAGTTTCTCTCTCCCTCTGCCCCTCCCCCACCACGCTCTCTCTCTAAAATAAATAAATAAATCTTAAATCAAAAACAAGTTATAGCTTTTATACATTATGAGCCCATCAACACAGTGTTATGATTATTGTTTTATGCAGTTGTCTTTTAAAATTAGATTCAAAAGGGGGCGCCTGGGTGGCTCAGTTGGTTAAGCAGCCATCTCTTGATTTTGACTTAGGTCATGATCTCAGGGTTGTGAAATCATGTTCCCAGTGGGGAGTCTGCTTGAGATTCTCTCTCTCCCTCCTTCTGCCCGTCCCACCCCCACACCCATGCTTTCTCTCAAATAAATAAATAAATCTTTAAAAAATAAAAGAAAATAAGAAAAGAAAAAGTTAAAACAAAAATATGTTATTATTATTATTTGTAGAGTTATGTTTACTGGTGTTTATTATTTCTTTATGTGGACTTGTGTTACCATCTAGTGTCCTTTAATTTTACTTGGAAGATACTGTTTAGAATTTACTGTAGGCCAGATGTTCTTGCAATGAATTCTCTCATTTTTTTTTTTTTTTTAAGATTTTATTTATTTATTTGACAGAGAGAGACACAGTGAGAGAGCGAACACAAGCAGGGGGAGTGGGAGAGAGAGAAGCAGGCTTCCTGCGGAACAGGGAACCCAATGCAGGGCTCAATCCCAGGACCTGAGCTGAAGGCAGATGCTTAATGACTGAGCCACCCAGGCACCCCTCTCGTTTTTTGTATATCATTTTTGAAGGATAATTCTGCTGGCTGTAGAATACTTTGTTGACTTTTTTTCTTCCAGCATTCTGAATATGTCATAACACAACCTTCTACCTTCATTGATTTCTGATTAGAAATCAACTGATGTCTTTCCTGAGGATCCCTTGTACATAAGGAGTCCCTTGTGTTTTGCTTCTTTCAAGATTCTGTCTTTGTCTTTCATCAGTTTGACTATGACATATGTAGGCATGGGTCTCTGATTTTATCCTACTTGGTGTTCATTGAGCTTCTTGTATGTGGAGATTAATGTTCATCAAATTTGGGGAGTTTTTTGACCATTATTTTTTAAAATTATTTATTTAATTTATTTATTTGAGAGAGAGAGCATGAGTGGGGAGGCAGGGGCAGAGGGAGAGGGAGAAGCAGGCTCCCCACTGAGCAGGAAATCCAATGCAGAGCTCTATCCCAGGACTCTGGGATCATGATCTGAGCAGAAGGCAGATGCTCAACCGACTGAGCCACCAAGTGCCCCAGCAATTATTTATTTAAATATTTTTTCTGCCACTTTTTCCCCCTCTCCTTCGTGGACTCCCATCATGCATATATTGGTATGCTCATTGTCCCATAGGTCTCTGAAGTTCTGTTCACTTTTTTCATTCCTTTTTGCTCTGTTCCTTAGTCTAGATAATGTCATTTTATCTATTTTCAAGTTCACCAATTCTTTTTTTTTTTTTTTTTTTTTTGCGCCTGCTTATTTTAGTCTGTTTGGGCTTCTATAGACAAATACAATAGACTGGGTGGCTTGTAAAGAGTGGAAATTTATTTATCACAGTTCTGGAGACTGGATGTCTGAAATAAGGGCCAGCATGGTCAGATGAAGGCTTTCTTCTGGGTCACAGATTTCTCATTGTAATCTCACACGGCAGAAGGAGCTAGGGATCTCTCTGGAGCCATTTTTATAAGGCATTGCTCCACCCTCATGACTTAAGCATCTCCCAGAGGCCCCACTTCCTAATGTCATCACATTGGGCATTATGATTTCAACATATGAATAGGGGGAAGGAGAAGGAGACAAACATTCACACTCTACTGCTGTTCAGTTTGCTGTTTCCTTTCACTAAACCTCTCTAGCAAATTTTTTTATTTCAGTTACTGTATTTTTCAACTACAGAATTTCTATTTAGTGAGATACCATTTTCATAATTTCCTTTAATTCTTTAGATCTGCTTTTCTTTAGGTCTTTGAATATACTTATAATACTCATTTAATGTCCTCATTTAGTAAGTACAACTTCTTGGCTTCCTTAAGGACACTTTCCATTGACTTTTTTTTTTAACCCTGGCCCATGCTTTCTTGTTTCTTTGTGTATTTTGTAACTTTTCTTCAAAACACATATTTTATTTTATTTTTTTAAATTTTATTATGTTAGTCACCATACAATACATAATTGGTTTTTGATGTGGTGATCCACAATCCATTGCAAAACACGTATTTTAAATAAAATGATGCGGCAACTCTAGAAATCCAATTCGTCATTCCCCAGGGTTTGTTGTTGCTGCTCCTGCACTGTTTTGTTTGTTTAGTGACTTTTCTGGACTAATTCAGTAAAGTTTGTATTCTTCATCATGTGCAATCTCTGAAATCTCTGCTTGGTCAACATAGTAATTAGTTAATGACTGGGCACAGATTTTCTTAAATGCCTTAAGCCAGCAAGTTTTCTAGCATTTGCCAAAAGGTTTTTGTGTGTGGTGGGCATACCTTCTCTTAGTAGTCTTAAGTAGGCAGTTTACAACTCTTGCTTGCACAGACCCTCAAGGTAAGCCAAAGGTGAGACCTGAGAGCTGAGGGCCTTCTTACGTTTTTCCTGGGGTTTCGCTCTTGGTGGGGAAAGAAAATAAAACCCAGTAAGTTCATTATAATTTGAGTGACATGTGACATGATTAACAATAAAGTTTATATACTGTCATTATCTCCCATGTTAGCCATATTTTATTATTAGCAGAATGAAAAGTTTGCTTCATGGACTTTCAGGTACAAATAAATACAGAAGTTTAAATAGTTGACAAGTATACATATCTGTATGGCAGGAAAACACCCCAGTAGAAATCTGTTTCTTCTGATATAGAGCAAATCTTAGCCAAATATAATCTAACTTGAGACCTTGGTCTGACTGATCAGCTAATCGGGATTTTTAGCTTATTAGATCATAGAGTTAGTGAGTATAAGTTTGAATTCTGGAGTCAAAATGCCTGAATTTGAATCTAGACTTTACCTTTTCTGAGAATTTGGGCAAGACATGGAACCTTTT
This sequence comes from Mirounga angustirostris, assembly GCF_029215605.1. NCBI lineage: Eukaryota > Metazoa > Chordata > Mammalia > Carnivora > Phocidae > Mirounga > Mirounga angustirostris. The sequence continues at coordinate 54,240,764 of NW_026991725.1, forward strand.
CATGCCTCACTTTTCTTATTAGCACCTTCCTTACTGTGAGGATTCAGTCATTACATAACAAGGCCTTAGATCAGCACCTGACAAATATTATGCACTGTATGTATGCAAAGGAAGAGAGAGTGGTTTCATGAATCCCTTTGTACCTGATGCCTATGTTCAACAAGCATCAGCCCCTGGATAATCATATTTCATTTGTAATCTTACCCTCTCTCATTAATTATTTTGAAGCATATACAAGACATATAATTTCACTTACAAATATCTTGTTACATATCAGGGTGCCTGGGTGGCTCAGTTGGTTAAGTGACTGCCTTCGGCTCAGGTCATGATCCCGGAGTCCTGGAATTGAGTCAGAGGGAGTCTGCTTCTCCCTCTGACCCTACCCCTCTTGTGCTCACTCTCTCTCTCTAATAAATAAATAAAATATTTTAATTAAAAAAAATATCTTGTTACATATCTATAACATGTTTTTTAATGTTAAGTATATTACCATGGTTTCAGCTAAAAATCAGCAGAAAGCCTTAATATCATCAAATGTTGGCTTGGTATTTGTTTCCCTAGTTGATTTATGTGTTATGATTGGTTACTGTTGTCTCCTAGGTTACTTTTAGGCTAGAGTTTTCCCCCTCCGTCTTTTTTTCCTCCTTGTAATAATTCATTGAAGAAACCCATGTTATTTGTACTTTCTAGCTGTGTTGCCCAGGAGAGTAGCCACTAGCCACAGGTAGCTGTTGAGCACCTGAAACGTAACTAGTCCAAACCGAGATGCCCTGTAAATTTAAAATGCACGTCATACCTCAAAGACTTCATACAAAAGAGAGTGTCTCATTAATAATTTTTACATTGATTGCATGTTGAGATTATAATATTGCAAATATATTGGGCTAAATAATATTAAAAATAATTTCACTTGTTTCCTTTTATTTTTAATGGGGCTACTAGAAAACCTTAAATTACATACGTGACTTGCAATATACTTCTACTGGACAGTACTAATTTCGAATTTCATACAACATGGATTTTATTGAATGTTAAATAAGGGTTATTTAAGATGTTTCTCTTTTCCCTGTATTTCCAGTATATCGTTCTTTAGATCTAGAGGCTTAATCAGATTCTGATTTGATGCTTTCCGAAATGTTTTTGGCAACAGTATCTCATATATCCCGTGTATACTACCAGAAGGCACATAATGCCTTGTTGAGGCCTCTTTGGTATATTAACAGCCACTGATGACCCTTTAATTCATTAGAGGTTGCAAAATGATGATGTTCTAATTTTTTTTGTTCCTTATCATGTATTAACTGGAATCCTTCCATAAAGAGAAATCTCTCCTCATCAACTGTGTGATCACACTTGATTACTATACAAGCTATATATATTTTCCATAGGAAAAGGACAAACGGTTAATTCTTTCTATTTATTTACCAGTTTCCAGGCATCCTCCAAAAATAATCAATGAATATTTTTAGAGTAGTATTATGAAATCATGAATTTAAATGTGTGTTTTTGAAACCCATTGTATTTATTATCCTCACTGTTGTTCAAATTGTCCCATTATTATTAACTAGTGGGAGCCTCTTCAAGTTGTCTCCTGTGTCCTAGATATGATCTTAGTAATCTTTGATAGCTGTCCTGCCTTTTGGTGTCACAGAATGTTCCAGGCCTTGGTTCCTTTTAGTGAAAAGTAATACTTAAAAGCCACAGTGTAGCTTGCATAATGTTACCTCATTAGTTATTGTTTTTATTTTTAGGGCTTTTCTGTGGATGAAGCTAGGAAATATATTTTATTTTTTCCTTAAAACTAAAATAATTCGTGAGTTTATACTGATACTCCCAATTCAAATTTGGATCTATGGAGTTATTGCATAATCTCATCAATATTACATTTATATCTTCTTTCTGTCATGGCAAGTTTATTTGTTCTCAGGGGCATCAGTAATTTGCCACTAATTTGCTTTATCAAACAACTACACACACAGCAGTTACAAAATAGCATTTTCATCACTACCACCAACAGTTTGATTATTTATTGAAAACACAGCTTTTGTTTTTTGCCATTCTTTTTCTTCTTGGGGTATATTTCACGAAGGATATACAGAAAATTGTTATGCTTTAAAGTCACTTAAAATATTTCATCTTTGATGGATGTCTGTGCTTCAAACTGGTTTCATTTTTCTCTTAATTTTTAGGGATGACTTTTTTACATTTTAATTTTCCTCCTAATACATTTACATGGTTCAAAAGTAAAATCTACAGAACGAGAAATATTCAAAAGAGTCTAGCTTCTTTTTTTTTTTTTAAAGATTTTATTTATTTATTTGAGAGAGAGGATGAGAGGAGACAGAGAGCACATGAGAGGGGGGAGGGTCAGAGGCAGAAGCAGACCCCCCGCCGAGCAGGGAGCCCGATGCGGGACTCGGTCCTGCGACTCCAGGATCATGACCTGAGCCGAAGGCAGTCGCTTAACCAACTGAGCCACCCAGGCGCCCTTTTCTGTATTCTTTTTTTTTTTTTTTTTAAGATTTTATTTATTTATTTGAGACAGAGAGAATGAGAGAGAGAGAGCACATGAGAGGGGGGAGAGTCAGAGGGAGAAGCAGGCTCCCTGCCGAGCAGGGAGCCCGATGCGGGACTCGATCCCGGGACTCCAGGATCATCAAAAGAGTCTAGCTTCTAATTTCAGTCCTCTCCACTCTCTCTATTTCCTCCTTCCTCTAACAGGTAACCACTAAAAAAATGTTATGGCTCATTCTTACATTTTTTTACATAAGCACATATATAATTCATATCCTGACCAAAGAAGTTCTCCAGAGTCCCCAGGATTTCTAACTTTTCTTGCTCAAAGACAGAGCTTACAATATTCTGTATCTACAATCTGAATGATTAAACTGTCTTTTATTAAGTCATATTCTGTAGATTTGGAACTGAGGAAGAGCAGATAGTATAGATAGGCCAGGGTTTTGAGGGAGAAAGGATGATTTGGGTAGAAACTACTAGCTGTTATCAAATGTTAAGACTTTCTAGGTAAGGAGGAAACCATACTGTTTGGCTCCAGATAATATAGTAAGACCAATATTTCAAAGTTAGAGAAAGCCAGATTTGAATTAGTCTGAAAAGAAAATCCTGCTTCAAGTAGAACTCAGGAAATGCAATGGGCTTCCTCTTGTAGTTTTAAGTTCTTATCAGTGGAGAGATTCACTCATCCTTTAAGGGCTGAACTAGTTGACTTCAGGGGTCATTTGGTGATTCTTATTTCTGGAGTATTCCTCCAGTTTTATATGTATTATTCTGCCCAGCAGTTCTCATTGTGTAGTCCCTGGGTGATCACAGTGTATTTATTTTAGGATTCCGTGACATTTAAAGATGTGGCTATAGACTTCACATTAGAAGAGTGGAGGTTGATGGACCCTTCACAGAGGAACCTACACAAGGATGTGATGCTAGAGAATTATAGGAATCTTGTCTCCCTGGGTAAGAATAACTTCTGTGTTCCCATATCTACCCACTTGATCAGGTTTGCTGAAGATATAGAGCCTCTAAAGTACTTAACTGAACTTGGGGTTAGAGTTTAGGCATTAAGATCTCATATTAGGGGGATGTTGTTGGGAGTCATGCTGTCCCTTGCTCTTAATTAAGTGGCCCCCCCCCATTGTAGAGTAAGGAATACATATTTCATTGGGATCTTGGAGATTGTTGACAGTAGCCCAGATTTAGAACTAAAGTTTTTTCTGATCACTTTTATAAATGGGAGTTATCAGTACCTCTAGAAAGAAAGGAAAAAATGTGTTCATTTTCTTTCTAAACTCAGATTATTCCCATGTTCTATTATCCCAGAAAACCTGGGATCATGGTGTTGAGCTCCTTTGTAATCATCTGTAACACCACCGTACGATAGGATGTTCTGCTGTGCTGGGAATGCTCTGTATCTGTGCTGTACAATATGGCAGGCACTAGCCCCTTGAGGCTACTGAGAACTTGAAATCTGGCTAGTCCAACTGAAGAACTGAATTTTAAATTTTACATAGTTTTAACTAATTTAAATAGCCACATGTGGCTGTTGACAGCTCTATTGGGCAGTGCATCTCTAGAACTTCCCCTAATAGCCACTCTGCACTGAAGATTAAGAGCTGAGACTGAATGTGGCAATAGTTCTTACTCATAGACACAGTCAAGTCCTATTCATTTTTTTCTGAACAGGGCTCGCAGTTTCCAAACCAGACATGATATCTCATTTGGAGGATGGAAAAGGACCATGGGTTGTAGTGAGAGAAATTGCAAGAACCCCCTATCCAGGTGAGTTAATAAGAACGAGGAGGACTGGATTTATTTCAAGTTTATAGGTTATGGATGGAGTAGAACATCTGAAATATTTTGGGGAGTATCCTTGCTCAAAACTATCTCAGAAGAAGAGATTCTCTCCCTCCCTTGCTCTCTCTCTCCTTTTCCCTCTCCTATTGCTTCTCCTTCTCTCTCTATTCTCTACTTTTGATTCCCAATCCCATCTTACTTTGCTTTCTTGAGGTCATGATCTTCATACTTAGTCCTTCATTCAAACATGCACGAAGCACTCCTTTCAGTTCTGTCCTCTCCAGTTAACTTTACATTTTTCTCATTTGTTTAACCATTTTCTGACATCTCTTCCTTCATTAATTTTCCTGAAAACGCTTTCCTAAGCGTCACCACTGGTTCCTTTTAAGCCAAACCTATTGACTCATTATTTAACTTTCTTCACTTGCAAGCCTGCTGAAATTTGGGGGGAACCCTCCTCTTCTCCAGGTTCTTCGCTAATTGAAAATACAAACAAGGAATCAATTGAGAATCAAAATACAGTACTTACTTATGTATTTAACTGATGTTTATCGGACATCTGTATTCTGTGTCCTGGGTTAGGCACTAGGTCTACAGCAATGAGTAAGATGGACCAGGTCCCTGCCATCACGAAGATTAAATTTTTGAGAAATTAACAAGTATATAAATAAAAAGAAGCTAAATAATGGTTGTAACAACCTTCAGTTATGAGATCAATTGGGGGATATGAAAGAGTAACTGGGATGGAGATAAAGGTGCCTCCTTCAGAGAGTATGGTCAGGGAAGGCTTCTGAGAGGGGGACATTAAAGCTGAGCCCTGAAGATTCAGAAGCAACCAGCCAAGGGAAGAGGAAAGGAGAAGCATTCCAGGCAAAGGACCAGACACAGAAAAGAATGAAATATGTTCTAGAAATGAAAAGGAGGCTGCTATGACTGAAGCCTCAGTGAGCAGGAGACTGGTATCAGAGTTAGACAACAGTCTGCCTACTCAGAGCTTTGTAGGTGATGGTAACTATCTGGATTTAATCAAAGTGAGTGTGAAGGCATTGACAGATTTTAATCAAGGATTTTTAGGAAATAACTCTGTGTGTGGAAATTGAACTTGAGGGCATTAAACCAGATAATGAGGTTACTACAATAGTCTAGGCAAAGATAATAACTTTCGTTAAACTGATAGTGGAGATGGAATTAAAGAAATAGATTCTAGTTCACTTGAGAATGTTATCATGATGCTATCCGTAACTCAATATGTTTTACATATATTCTTTTCATGTATCAATATTATAGATTTTTAATTCAAGTATAATTAACATAGTTTTATATGAGTTTCAGATGTACAATATAATGATTCAATAATTCTATTCATCACTCAGCGTTCATCAAGATAAGTGTGCTCCTCGAGATGCCCTTCAACAGATGAATGGATAAAGAAGATGTGGTCCATATATAGAATGGAATATTACTCAGCCATCAGAAAGGATGAATACCCAACTTTTACATCAACATGGATGGGACTGGAGGAGATTATGCTAAGTGAAATAAGTCAAGCAGAGAAAGTCAATTATCATATGGTTTCACTTATTTGTGGAACATAAGGAATAGCATGGAGGACATTAGGAGAAGGAAGGGAAAAATGAAGGGGGGGAAATCGGAGGGAGAGATGAGCCATGAGAGACTATGGACTCTGAGAAACAAACAGGGTTTTAGAGGGGAGGTGGATGGGGGGATGAGTTAGCCTGGTAATGGGTATTAAGGAGGGCACGTACTGCATGGAGCACTGGGTGTTATATGAAAACAATGGATCGTGGATCACCACATCAAAAACTAATGATGTATGGTGACTAACATAACATAATAAAATTAAATTAAATTAAAAAAAAAAACCTAAAAAAAAAAAAAAGATGTGTGCTCCTTAATCCCCTTCACCTATTTCACCCATCCCCCCCCCCACCTCCCCTCTGGTGACCACCAGTTTGTTCTCTGTATTTAAGAGTCTGGAGGCGGGGGGTGGTTAATCTCTTTTCTTCGTTGTTCATTTGTTTTGTTTCCTACATTACACTCTGACGGACTTATTTCACTTAGCATAATACCCTCTAGGTCCATCCATGTTGTTGCAAATGGTAAGATTTCATTCTTTATTGTGGCCAAGTAATATTCCATTATATATCCATACCACATGTCCTTTATCCATTCATCTGTCAGTGGACACTTGGGTGGCTTCCATATCTTGGCTATTGTAAATAATGCTGCAATAAACATAGGGGTATATATATCTTTTCAAATCAGTGTTTTTGTTTTATTTGGGTAAATACCCAGTAGTGGAATACTGGATCTTATGATAATTCTGTTTTAATTTTTTGAGGAACCTCCATACTGTTTTCCACAGTGGCTGCACCAATTTACACACCCAACAGTGAATGTGAGGGTTCCTTTTTCTTCACATCCTCACCAACATTTTTGTGTGTGTGTGTTTTTTATTTCAGCCTTTCTGACAGGTGTGAGGTGGTATCTCATTGTGGTCTTAATTTGCATTTTCCTGATGAGTAGTGAGCATCTTACCATGTCTCCATCAGCCATTCTGTATTTCTTCAGAAAAATGTCTTTTCGTGTCTTCTGCCCATTTTCAATTGGATTATTTGTTTTTTCGGTGTTGAGTTGTTTAAGTTTTTTGTATATTTTGGATATTAAGCCCTTATCAGATGTATCACTTGCAGTTATCTTCTCCCATTCAGTAGGTTGTCTTTTTGTTTTGTTGGTGATTTCCTTCACTATGCAAAAAGTTTTTTAGTTTGGTGTATTTTTTTTTTAAGATTTTATTTATTTATTTGAGACAGAATGAGAGAGAGAGAGAGCACATGAGAGGGGGGAGGGTCAGAGGGAGAAGCAGGCTTCCCACTGAGCAGGGAGCCCGATGCGGGACTCGATCCCGGGACTCCAGGATCATGACCTGAGCCGAAGGCAGTCGCTTACCCAGCTGAGCCACCCAGGTGCCCTAGTTTGGTGTATTTAATAGTTTAATTTTACCTTTGATTTCCTTGCCTGAGGAGATGTATCTAGAAAAATGTTTCTATGCCCAATGTCAAAGAAATCACTGTGTATGTTCTCTTCTAGGAATTTTATGGTTTCAGCTTTTACATTTAGGTGTTAAATCCATTTTGAGTTTATTTTTCTGCATGATGTAAGAAAGTGGTCCAGTTTCATTCTTTTGCACGTAGCTGTCCAGTTTTCCCAGCACTGTTTGTTGAAGACACGGTCTTTTCCCCATTGTGTATTCTTGCCTCCTTTGTTATAAATTAATTGACCATATAAACATGGGTTTATTTCTCAATTCTCTATTCTGTTCTATTCCATTGATCTGTGTCTGGTTTTGTGCCAGCACTATACTGTTTTGATTACTGCCACATTGTAATGTCATGAAATCTGAGATTGTGAAACCCCAGCTTTGTTCTTCTCTCTCTCCCCTTTTTTTTTTTTTTTGGAAAGGGGGTGGAGATCATGACCTGAGCCAAAATCAAGAGTCGGATGCTTAACTGACTGAGCCACCCAGGCGCCTCTGTTCTTCTTTTTAAGATTGCTTTGGCTATTTGGGGTCTTCTGTGGTTCCATGCAAATTTTAGGATTATTTGTTCTAATTCTATGAAATATGTTGTTGGTATTTTGATAGGAATTACATTGAATCTGTAGATTGCTTTGAGTAGTATGGATATTTTAACAATATTAGTTTTTCCAACCCATAAGCATGGAATATCTTTCCATTTGTTTCTGTCATCTTCAGTCCTTTTCATTAACATTGAATGTTGAAAATATATATTTTTGAAAGGATGAATGAAAAGTAGACATTAGAGATAGTTTTAGATGACTCTTTAGAGAAGACTCCCCCCTCCCCACCATGAAGAGGGAAAGAGAAATGGAGCAATAGCTACAGGAAAATATGGAATAAAGAACAAAAATCTTTTGTTTTATATTTGAGATGGGAGTTTTTATGGCATATTTGCATGCTGATAACAATGATGCCATAATGGAGAGGGCGAAATTAACGTTGCAAGACCAAGATAGGATCAGTGAAGAACTAAAACTAAACTGTATGAGAAGGTTAAAGGGAATAAACTCAAGAAAGGAAAAGGAGGGATTTACCACCGATAGGCAGAGAGACCACCTCTTCTGCTATCATACTAGGAAAGTTGAAGAAGGTGGATGCAGATAATATAGGTCAACCAGTAATGGGAAGATCAAGACATTCTATTATAATAGCTTTTGAACTGAAAGTAAAATATGAAGCAAGGCCATCAGCTTATAGTAAGGTGAAGAAAGAGTTGTGAGAGAGGGAAAGATACATATTTTTTTTAAGATTTTATTTATTTTTTCAACAGAGAGAGCAAGACAGCGAGAGAGGGAACACAAGCAGGGGGAGTGGGTGAGGGAGAAGCAGGGCTTCCCGCTGAGCAGGGAGCCGGATGCGGGGCTCGATCCCAGGACCCTGGGATCATGACCTGAGCCGAAGGCAGACGCTTAACGACTGAGCCACCTAGGCGCCCAGGAAAGATACATATTTTAAGATACATAGATTTCATTGGGGAAGCCATGTTGGCCTGATGCTTTTATTATGGAAAGTGTTTATAGTTTCTATTCCTTCTGTAGTTATAGGACTATTAATATTTCTTATTTCTTCTTGTTTCAGTTTAGTAAATTGTGTTTATCTGGCAATTGATCCATTTTATCTAAAATTTAAATTTATTGGCATATTACCCTCTCTTTTAAATGTCTGTATGTATCTGAGGTGATGTCTCTCTTTTCTTTTCTTTCTTTCTTTCTTTCTTTCTTTCTTTCTTTCTTTCTTTCTTTCTTTCTTTCTTTTCTTTCTTTCTTTCTTTCTTTCTTTCTTTCTTTCTTTCTTTCTTTCTTTCTTTCTTTCTTTCTTTCTTCTTTTTGATGTCTCCCTTTTCATTCCTAACATTGACTTTTTTTTTTTCTCTCTTTTAGCTTATCAGTCTTGCCTAGGATTTATCAATCTTATTTGGCTTTTAAAGAATCTTTTTTGTATGTTTGATTTCTATATCATTACTTTCTTCTCTTTATTTTGTTGTTTTTAACCTTTTTAACATTTAATTTGCTGATCTTTTTTAACTTCCTGAGTTGGATATTTATATCATTGATTTTCAGCCATACTTTTTTTATAACTTATTTAAGGCTATCTAGACTTCATCACACCCCATAAAAGACCAAAAAATTTTTAACAACAACAAACAAAAGAAACCCTACATTACACCCTTTTTTTATGTAGCAACTGCATAATTATTGAGTTCAAAGCATTTGGTAATTTCCGTTGTGATGTCTTTGTCCCTCAGGTTATTTAGAAATATTTTTCTTAATTTTGTACCATCTGGGGATTTTCTAGTAATCTTGCTACCTTAATTTTTCCTGTGGTCAGAGATGCTGTGTATGATTTCAGTCTTTACAAATTTCTTAAAATTTGCTTCACCACATGGACAATTTTGAAAACATTTTGTGTGCACTTGGAAAATGTGTAGCCTATAGGTATTGAGTGCAGTTTTAGATATATCAAGTTTTTGTTTTAAGATTTTATTTATTTGAGAGAGAGCACACAAACCAGGGGGAGGAGCAGAGGGGGGCGAGAGGGAGAAAGAATCTCAAACAGACTCTGCATCAAGTGCAGAGCCCAGTGCAGGGCTCAGTCTCACGACCCTGAGATCATGACCTGAACCAAAACCAAGAGTCAGAGGCTTAGCTGACTGAGCCACCCAGACACCCCAGATATATCAAGTTTTTTGTTTTGCTAAAATCTAAGCATTTATTGATTGTCAGCTTATTCTGTGAGTTATTAAGAAAGATTTTTTTAATGTTTCCCAGTAAGACTGTAGATTTGTCTGTTTCTTATTTTAGTTACTTTAATTTTTTCTTTATGTATTTTGAGGCTGTATTATTAGGTAAATACAAAGTTATAACTGTTACACCTTTCTGTTAAATTGGACCTTTTATTCTTCTGAAGTGTCTTCTTTATCTCCTCAATGGTTTTTGCCTTGTACTAATATCAATATAGCATCTTTCTTTTGGTTATTGTTTATATAGTATCTCATTTTAATTCTGTTATCTTTTATATATCCTTGTATTTTGTTTCTAAGTAGCATATTGTTGGATTTTTGTTTTAACCAATTGTTAGATTTTTATCTTAACCAGATTTTGTTTGCAACCCAGATGGTACAGAATTACTTCTTTTTTTTTTTTTTAAAGATTTTATTTATTTATTTGAGAGAGAGAATGAGCGAGAGCACATGAGAGGGGGGAGGGCCAGAGGGAGAAGCAGACTCCCTGCCGAGCAGGGAGCCCGACGTGGGACTCGATCCTGGGACTCCAGGATCGTGACCTGAGCCAAAGGCAGTCGCTTAACCGACTGAGCCACCCAGGCGCCCCTGGAATTACTTCTAAATAACCTGAGGGACACTCTGTATCTTTTGGAGTATTTAGTTCATATTTACATAATACAATTGCATAGTGTTTAAATCTGTCATCTAACTGTGAAAGTATCTTGCCTGTTCTATATTCTCTTTTCCCCATTCATGCCTTTAGATTTATTATCTCTTATTTTTGTTTCCCCCTCTAATAACTTGATAATTATAAATTTCTAAAATTATTGGCTTAATGGTTAACTTTGAGATTAAAGCATGCATCATTGATTCAGCAGTCTTAGATTTTCTCTCTTCCCACACAACACAAGTATCTTAGAACAACTTATTTAACCTAATTTATATGTTGTTGAAATTATGTATTTTAATTGTATTTATATGTCAAATCTCATAAGACTATGTTCTGTGCAGTCAGTATTCATTTAGATTTATCTATATTTTTTATAGATTTTATAGATTTATCTATATCTCTTCATTTTTTCTTCATTTCTAAGCTTCTACCTAGGGTTATTTTTATTCTGCTTAAAGAATACTCTCTAATATTTAATTTTATTCACACCTGCCAGTATCCTATTCCCTCCATTTTTCTTTTTATCTAAAAATATTTTTAATCTTCTTTTTGGATAATATTTTTGGTAAGTTTAGACTTCTAGGTTGGCATCACATTCTTTCAGCATTGTGAAAATATCATTCCTTGTTTTCTGTCTTACATCAAATCTGTTGACAAGTCAACCGTCTGTTTAATTCAGGAGTCAGTAAACCTTTTCTGTAAAAGGTAAGACAGTAGATATTTTAGGCATTGTGGAAACATAATAGCTCTGTTGCAACCACTCCATTTAGCAATTGTAAGCACAAAAGCATCCAAAGACAAAATATTAACCAAAGAATGTGGTTAAATTTCCACTAAAACCTTATTTATGGACACTGAAATTTGAAATTCATATGATTTTAATGTGTTACAGTATATTATCCTTATAATATATTTTTCAACCATTTAAAACTATATATTCTTGGGCGCCTGGGTGGCTCAGTTGGTTAAGTGACTGCCTTCGGCTCAGGTCATGATCCTGGAGTCCCGGGATCGAGTCCCACATCGGGCTCCCTGCTCGGCAGGGAGTCTGCTTCTCCCTCTGACCCTCTTCCCTCTCGTGCTCTCTGTCTCTCATTCTCTCTCTCTCAAATAAATAAATAAAATCTTTAAAAAATAATAAAATAAAATAAAACTATATATTCTTATCTCACTGGCCATACAAAAATATGTAGTGGAACAGATTTGGCTGTAGTTTGCAACCTGTGACTGATTGTTTCACCTTGACAGAAATCTGTCTTTCAGTTTATTTTATATTTCCTTTGTATTTTTCCTACTTGGGATTAATTTGGCTTCTAATATCTGTGGCTTGATATTTTTTATCTGTTTTGGAAAATGTTTTGGTGTTAATGTCTTTGAACTTGATTTCATCTCATTCTGACTCACTTCTCTTTCTAGTCTTCTGGGACTCTTAGATAGAGTGTGATAGACCTTTTCTGTAATAGACCTTTTCACTCTATCCTATATGTCTCTGTAATGTTTTTTAAAATAATTTTTTCAAGTTTTTCATCATTCTGTACTTCAATATGCATATTTTCTACTGACTTAATTTCCATTTTAACACTCTCATGTGTCATATCTACTGTGCTTTTAGTCTTTGAGTTCTTATTTTCCAGTTCTAGAATTGGCATTTGATTCTTATTTTATACTTTCCAATTATTTGGTGAAATTATTGGTCTTGTCTTATTTTCTTGAATGTACTAATCAGCATTATTTTAAGACCTCAACTGTCTGGATACCTTTTAGATCTGTTTCTATTATCTGTTTTTTCTCTTGAATTTTTTTTTTCCCTCTCTCTTTTTTTTAAGATTTATTTATTTGAGAGAGAAAGAGAGCGGGGTGGGGGCATTGGAGGAGGAAGAGAGAAACTTAAGCAGACTGTGGGCTCAGCATGGAGCCCAACACAGGGCTCAGTCTCGCGACCCTGAGATCATGACCTGAGCTGAAACCAAGAGTGGACACTCACCAACTGCACCACCCACATGCCCCTCTCTTGACTTTTTTCTAATGAGTCTTTTGTCTTCTTGTATGCCTATTAGTTTTCATTGTCAAGCATTGTTATGAGAATTTGAGGTTCTGGATTGTGTAATCTTTTTCCATAGAGAATTATTTGCCTTGGTGGGCTGCTAGGATAAAGGCCGTAACCATCCCCAGTTACCTTAATTCAATTTAACATTTAAGTGAACTGGGTTCTAGGGGTGCCCTCTTTGGTGTCCCTGAATCCAAATCTTTGTCCTTTTTTTTTTAAGGTTTTATTTTTAAGTAATCTCTACACCAAACGTGAGGCTCGAACTTACAACCCTCAGATCAAGAGTTGCATGGTCTACCAACTGTGCCAGCCAGGCGACCCTCAAATCTTGGTCTTTTTTAAAAAGATTACACTGTGGGGTGGTGGTCTTAAAACTTGCTTGTATATACAATTTGATATTTTACTCTTTTCAAAAAAAATTTATTTGAGAGAGAGTGAGCATGCATGCATGCACAGGTAGGGGGAGAGGCAGAGGGAGAGAATCCTCAAGCAAACCCTCCACTGAGTGTGGAGTCCAATGGAGGGCTCGATCTTATGACCCATGAGATCATGACCTGAGCCAAAACCCAGGAGTCAGATGCTCACTGACTGAGCCACCCAGGTTCCCCAATATTTTACTTTTTTTTTTTTTAAGATTTATTTATTTATTTGAGACCAAACACAAGCGGGAGTGGGAGAGGGAGAGAGAATCTCAAGCAAACTCCACACAGCACAGAGCCCAACTAGGGGCTCAATCTCACAACTCTGAGATCACAACCTGAGCTGAAACTAAGAGCTGGACACTTAACTGACTCTGCCAGCCAGGCACCCCAATATTTTACTTTTTAAAACACTTTTTTTTTTTTTCAAGTAGGCTCCAAGTGGAGTCCAAAATGAGGTTTGAACTCACAACCCTGAGATCAAAACCCAAGCTGAGATCAAGAGTCAGATGTTCAACTGACTGAGCCAGTCAGGCGCTCCACACTTTTATACTTGTTTTTTTTTTTTTAAGATTTTTTATTTATTTGACAGAGATAGAGCGTGCACACACAAGCAGGAGGAGAGGCAGAGGGAGAGGGTGAAGCAGGCTCCCCACGGAGCAGGGAGCCAGATGTGGGGCTCGATCCCAGGACCCTGGGATCATGACCTGAGCCAAAGGCAGATGCTTAACTGAGCCACCAGGCGCCCCTGCATTTTTATACTTCTTTTAAATTTCTAATTAACTTTCAGGCAATTATTTCTTTTTCCTTTTTTTTTTTTTTAAGATTTTATTTATTTATTTGAGAGAGAGAGTGAGAGAGAGAAAGAGCACAAGAGCGGGGAGCGGGAGAGGGAGAAGCAGACTCCCTGCCGAGCAGGGAGCCCGATGCGGGACTCGATCCCGGGACTCCAGGATCATGACCTGAGCCGAAGGCAGTCGCTTAACCAACTGAGCCACCCAGGCGCCCCCAGGCAATTATTTCTAAATGTTTAAAAACAAATTGGTGATGTAATGTATGGGGATTAACATAAGAATAAAAAAAAAATTGGATGGGGGCACCTGGGTGGCTCAGTCGTTAAGCGTCTGCCTTCGGCTCAGGTCATGATCCCGGGGTCCTGGGATCAAGCCCCGCATCAGGCTCACTGCTTGGCGGGAAGCCTGCTTCGCTCTCTCCCATCCCCTCTGCTTGCATTCCCTCTCTTGCTGTGCCTCTCTCTGTCAAATAAATAAATAAAATATTTTTAAAAATAAATAAAATAAATTGGATCAAAACCTTTTGTGGATAGTGGAATATTTCATGACTTTAAAATTCAAGGTGTAAGTAGTTTTGATCTGATTTTTTTTACAGACTTTCAGGAATGTTCTTAAGACATAAAAAGGTTGCAAAACTACCCTTGATGATTATTATTACTATTCAAAACATTAATAACTATAAATATTAATTTTGACTAATTTGCTGTTCAACTACTTTCTGAAAAATCATAGTGTTTTTTTTCCATAAACATCTGATTAAAAAGTACATACAAAGACTTGAAGAAACTACCCTAGGAAATTTGAGAAAGCCCTCATACAAAAAGCCAGCAAGCAAAGAATGAGAACAAAAAGAAAGTATGGTTGGGAACAAATGCCCTCATTTGAGAAAGGCCTCATACAAAAAGCTAGCAAGCAAAGAAGGAGGACAAATAGAATGTATGGTTGGGAGCAAACAAATGCCTGGTTGTAGAGTAAATGGGAAGCAAGAAAGTAGTCACAACTTTTGAAGAATGATCTGGGGGAAAAAAAAGTTCACTGTAAAGGGAATGAGAAAAGAAGTATTTGAGATCCTTAGATTCTAGGAGGTTACCATAAATGAATTTTTTTAGTAGGGGAAAAACTGAGTTTACTACTTTGGTTCTTGGTTCAACCAGCCTCCCTCAAACCTACCTCTTTCTTCTTAGAAAACAAGGCCAATTTGCAAGCAGTTAAAACTTCGTATTCATTATCAGCTGAGGTTTCCCTTTTATTATCCTGTTTACTGAGATCTTCCTAGCTTAGGAAATGGGAGTCATTTGATTTGATTTGATTTATTTCTTTTTTTCCCCCAGAGTTGGAGACCAAACATGCAACCAAGAATGTATCAACTGCGGATATTTCTGAAGATGTATCACAAGAGACCATAATAGATAAACTCACAGAGAATGGTCTATGGAACTCCAGAATGGGAGGATTATGGAAATGGAATGAAAGGATATTGAGATTGCAAAATAGTCAGGAAAATCATTTGAACCAAAAAATAGTTACTCACAAGAAAATTCCCTCTGGTCAAAGAGGCTTTAGATTTGGATCTATTCTTTTTCCTGAAGCAGGAGTCATAAGAGAAGAACCCCACAGCAAATGCCAAATACGTGAAAATTTCACTGAGAATTTAGATTTTATTACAGATACACATATGGGGAAGAAAATTTGCAAGGATACAGAAGGCAGCAAAGCCATAAGGCCTACTTCAGAACTTATGTTAGGGAAAAAATACAATAATAAAGAAAAGCCCTATAAATGTAGTACATGTGAAAAGTCCTTTCGTTATAGGTCACTACTCATTCAACATCAGAGAACTCACACTAAAGAAAAACCTTATGAATGTAATGAATGTGGGAAAATGTTCAGCCAGCCTTCATATCTCAGTCAACATAAAAAAATTCACACTGGAGAAAAACCCTATAAATGTAATGAATGTGGAAAGGCCTTCATTGCTTCTTCATCACTTATGGTACATCAGAGAATTCATACGAAGGAGAAACCTTATCAATGCAATGTCTGTGGAAAATCTTTTAGCCAGTGTGCTCGCCTTAATCAACACCAGAGAATTCAAACCGGAGAGAAACCCTATAAATGTAGTGAATGTGGGAAAGCTTTCAGTGATAAATCAAAACTTGCAAGACATCAGGAAACTCACAATGGAGAGAAGCCCTACAAATGTAATGATTGTGGGAAAGCCTTTAGGAATAAGTCATATCTTAGTGTACATCAGAAGACCCATACTGAAGAGAAACCATATAAATGCAATGAATGTGGGAAATCTTTCAAGAATACCACAATTTTTAATGTCCATCAGAGAATTCATACTGGAGAGAAACCCTTTAGATGTAATGAATGTGGGAAAGCCTACAGAAGTAATTCAAGCCTTATTGTACATATAAGAACTCATACTGGGGAAAAACCCTATGAATGTAATGAATGTGGGAAAGCATTCAATCGTATAGCAAATTTCACAGAACATCAAAGAATTCATACAGGAGAAAAACCTTATAAATGTAATGAGTGTGGGAAAGCATTCATTAATTATTCATGCCTTACTGTACACCACAGAATGCATACAGGAGAGAAACCTTATAAATGTAATGAGTGTGGAAAGGCCTTCATGCGTTCTTCATCCCTAATTATACATCAGCGAATTCATACTGAAGAGAAACCTTATCTATGTAATGAATGTGGGGAATCTTTCAGAATAAAATCACACTTAACTGTACATCAGAGGATTCATACTGGAGAGAAACCATATAAATGTAATGAATGTGAGAGGGCATTTACCAAAATGGTAAATCTCAAAGAGCATCAGAAAATTCACACTGGAGTGAAACCTTATAAATGCTATGATTGTGAAAAATCTTTCAGGACTAAGTCATACCTTATTGTACATCAAAGGACACATACTGGAGAAAAACCATATAAGTGTAATGAATGTGAGAAAGCTTTCACTAATACATCACAACTTACTGTACATCAAAGAAGGCATACTGGAGAAAAACCCTATAAATGTAATGAGTGTGGGAAGGTTTTCACAAGTAACTCAGGCTTTAATACCCATCAGAGAACGCATACGGGAGAGAAACCATTTAAGTGTAATGACTGTGGGAAAGCATTTAGCCAGATGGTACATGTCACAGAACATCAGAAAATCCACAGTGGAGAGAAACCCTATAAATGTGATGTCTGTGGAAAAGCCTTTAGGAGGGGTTCATACCTAACAGTGCATTGGAGAACACATACTGGAGAAAAACCCTATACATGCAAGGAATGTGGAAAAGGTTGTATCACCCTATCGCAGCTAACTCTACATCAGAGAATTCATACTGGGGAAAGGCCCTATAAATGTGAAGAATGTGGGAAAGCCTTCAGAACCAACTCAGACTTTACTGTACATCTGAGGATGCATACTGGAGAAAAACCCTATAAATGTAATGAGTGTGGAAAAGCCTTTAGGAGTAGCTCAAGCCTTACTGTTCATCAAAGAATACATCAAAGAGAAATTCAGCTAATATAAAGATTAATAAATCATTCATCCAGATGCCAACTCCACAAGAAGAATCATAAACTGTGTCTTTTATGAATGTGGGGAAACTTCCAGGAGCAGTTCACCAGAAAATACACACTTAAGAGATACTTTAGAGGGGGCGCCTGGGTGGCTCAGTCGGTTAAGCATCTACCTTCAGCTCAGGTCATGATTCCAGTGTCCTGGGTTCAAGCCCCACATCGGGCTCCCTGCTCAATGGGGAGTCTGCTTCTCCCTCTGCCCCTCCCCCTGCTCTTGCTCTCTCTCAAATAAAGAAAATCTTTTAAAAAGAGAGAGATACTTTAGAAACATAAGAATGTGGTAAAGCATACAGTTATATTAAATCTTAGAAGTTCTAAGAAAATTCACAATAGAGAAAAATAATGGACAAATGAAAGTATTCATCCAGATTTCATACTTTATTCACTTAACAAATCATCTTCAATGAATTGCCTATGTATTTTTTGCCTATTTTTCTATTGGTTTGTCTTTCTCATCAATCTGGAGGTGCTCTTTATATATTTGAAATATTAATCCTTTTTCATGTGTGTTGCAAATTTTTTTAATCTAGTGATTGTCTTTATGCTTTTTTATATAGTAAAAGAGTTTAACATTTTAATTTTTCATAGTAAGATATTTATACATTTTCCTTTTAGATTGTTAATTTACTCTTTTAGTTAAAAGGGTTTCCTTAATCCGTAGGTTATACAATAGTCTCCTAAATTTGTTTACATTAAAGTCTTTAATCCGTCTGGACTAGATGGCCAGTCATAGAAGAGTAAATGGCCATTAATCTCTGAAAATGTTATGAACCTAAGGAGTACTCAGGGAAATGCAAATTAAGACAACCAATGAGATGTCACTTCCACTTCGTGGAGCTGGCAAAAATTAAGAGATCTTTTGCTAGTGGGTTTTGGGGAACCATCTACTTTTACAAAAAGGTTATATCAACTTATATTTCCACCAGCAATTCAGCAATATATATTTAAAAGTTTTTAAATAAAATTTTAAAATAAAAATACTTTGACCTAGCAGTCTCAGTTTGGGAATCTGTCCCCACAGAAATAACATCATCAATGCATAAAAATACAAATAAGGAGTTCCATCGAAGTATCGTTTGTAGAGACAAAGTAGAAAACCAAATGGAGACAAAGTGAATGCCCATTGATGGGGGAATTGTGATATAACCATTCTATGGAACAGCATGAGAGTAATTTTTAAAATTAGTTATTTCTACATTAGTTTATCTCAAGGTATTTCCACAAATTTTAATAACTAATTGCTTTATTACAGAGCTTTATGTGTACAGGATTTTATTTTTGTTAATGATTATACCCATTTATGTATATGTGTATGTGTTGAGCATGGAAACAAGTATATATACCAGAAGAATATATACCAGGCTGTTATTATTGGTTAGCTTGAAGGGAGGGAGAAAAGTAGGGAGATAAATGGGGGAAAGGACTGGAATTTTTTTTTAATTTAAATGCAGCATGTATGGCTTAAAACTCAATGTAAAACTGTATTTGTGTGAACTTTTGAGAACCATGAATGAAAGGATGTTGTCTTCAGATCTCTATGATTGTGGACTCTCTAAAAAAAAAAAGAATGTTGTCTTCAGATCTCTATGATTGTGGACTCATCTCTTATTTCTGTCAATGTTTGACTTTATTTTTTGAAGTTGTATTATTCAGTACATATAAACTTAGCATTGTTATATCTTCTTGTTGAGTTGACCCTTGTATTATATATCCTTCTCTACCTTTAGTAATTTTTTTTATATAAATTCTACTTTTTCTGATATTAATATAGTGAAAACAATTTTGTTTTGGTAAATGTTTTCATGGTGTGTTAGGCAGAATTTTAAAATGGTCCCCAGATGCCCACCCCCTCATATACAAGCAGTTCCCAGTTATTCAGTTAAACACCAATCTAGGTGATTTTGTGAAAGGATTTTGCAAATGTAATTAAGGTCCCAAATCAGTTGACTCAAAAATAAAGAAATTACCCTGAGTGGGCCTGACCTAATCAGGTGAGACCTTAAAAAGCATAAGGCTCTTCCTGGTGAAAGAATTTTGACATATGGGAATTTGATGTAAGTGATATTCTTCATTGCTGGCTTTAAAGATAGAGGGGCTATGTTATAAGAAATGTGGTCATTCTTTAGGAACTGAGAGCATTTTGTGGCTGGGAGCTAGCAGAAAACAAATACCTCAGTTGTGTAACTTCAAGGAACTGAATTTTGCTAACAAGTTGAGTGAGTCTGGAAATTGATCTTCCCTAGTCTCCATACAAAACTCAACTCAGACTCCTTGATTTCAAACTTTGAAACCTGAGCAAAGAATCCATCATACCATGTTGAACTTCTGATCTACAGAACAGTAAACTAATAAGTAGTTGTTGTTTTAAGCTGTTGTTTGCATTAATGTGTTACGTAGCAGTAGAAAACAAATCCACATGATATAGCTCTTTTTCATTCTTTTACTTTCAACTTATCTGTGCCCATAAATTTAAAATGTGTCTCTTATACGCAGTATGTATTTGGGTCTTTTTTTTTTTTTTTTAAGATTTTATTTATTTATTTGAGAGAAAGAGAATGAGAGAGAGCACATGAGAGGGGGGAGGGTCAGAAGGAGAAGCAGACTCCCTGCCGAGCAGGGAGCCCGATGCGGGACTCGATCCAGGGACTCCAGGATCATGACCTGAGCCGAAGGCAGTCGCTTAACCAACTGAGCCACCCAGGCGCCCTGGGTCTTATTTTTATCTAGTCTGACAATCTTTGTATTTAAGGGTTTAATCCATTTATATTTATTGTAATTACTAACATATTTAGGTGTATCTGTCATTTTATTTATTTTTTATTTGCTTTATCTGTTACTTCTGTTTTTCTTTTCTTGCTTTTCTTTGGACTAATCAAATACATTTCATTATCTCATTTTCACTCTATTCAATTTAATTGTAAATTCATTTATTATTTTGGTGGCTACCCTAGAGCAGTGTTTCTTATAACTATTTTCATAGTAATTCTAAGACATTATTTACCTTTATTACTCTCATTTTTCTCATGAGTTTAGATCAGTGTTTTTCAAAAACTGCATGACATGATATTACAAATGACTTAATGCAAAAAGAGATCTGAGAATTTGGCTATCCTCTATTAAGCCGTTGTTATTGACTGAATTGTGTGCCCCCAAAATTTGTATGTTGAAGTCCTAACACCCAGTACCTAATAATATGACTGTATTTTGAGATAGGGCCTTTAAAGAGATGATAAGTTAAAATGAGGTTGTTAAGGAGGGCCCTAATCACATCTCACAGGTGTTCTTATAAGAAGAGGATATTTGGATTCACAGAGAGACACCAGGGGTGCACATATATAGAGAGACAGCTGTGCAAAGAGGCAACAAGAGACTGGCTATCAGCAAGCCAAGGAGAAAGGCATCAGGAGAAATCAGCCCTGCAGACATCTTAATCCTGGACTTCTTACTTCCAGAACTGTGAGAAAATTAATATCTATTGTTAAAATCACCTCTGGTGTTTTGTTAGCAGTTCTAGCAAACTAATACAGTCAAGCATTAAGGAGATTTGCAAAAATGTAAAACCATACCACTCTGCACTAATTTTTTGTTTTGAAAATATTATTTTTATTAAAATATTATTTTTTCAATATCATGTCATTGTTTATTGTCAATTTTAATGCATTAATATTTTTATTTTTCCAGTTTTAATTTCAAATATGGTACATATCAATAGATATAACCCACATAAATTAAGGCTTTTTGGCTTCCTCAATAATTTTTAAAAATTGTAAGAGTGTCTTGAGACTGAAATGTTCGAAAATCATTGCCCTTAAAATTCCCTATGAATCTTTGACTCAATAGAGCACTCTTGAAATTAATATTTTAACATTTCAAAGCAATGAAAAAACTAAGTTTAATTCTATTTTCTCCTTGACATTTGTTCCATTGTTAAGTATTTTATTTCTACATATGTTTTAAATTCCAAAAGATATTATTACTGTTTTTGTGTTAGCAATGTTTGTTGATATTTACTCACATATTTACCTAGTTTTCTTCATTCTTTCCTGAAGTTCCTTGTTCCAAGGAGGATCATTTCCCTTCTGTCTGGTTAATTCTTTTTGACATGTATTATAATTTCCCAGTGGGTTATCTTAGTGTTTGAGTTATTTTTATTTTGCATTAATTTAGAAAGGATATTTTCCCTTGGATTAGGATTCTAGGCTGGCATATTGTTTTGTGTTGTCTTTTTCCTTTCATCGCCTAAAATAAAATGACATTGCTGTCGTCTGGCTCCTGCAGTTCTTAATAAAAGTCAATTATACATTCTTGTTTTTATCTTTTTATAGCTGCTTTTAAGATTTTTATCTTTGCCCTTGGTTTTTATAAGTTTTTATAAGAACATTTTATTTTATTTTAAGTAAACTCTACACCCAAGGTGGGACTCAAACTCATGACCCCAAGATCAAGAGTTGCATGCTCTACTGACTGACCCAGCCAGGTGCCCCCCGTTTTTATAAGTTTTAAAGTATATGCCTAGGTGTGAAGGTCTTTTTGGTTTATGTTTAAATCCCATTTACAGTTTGTAGAGCTTCTTGAGACTGTGCTATAATGTCTTTCATCAGTATGAGGAAATTCTCAGCCAGTGTTTCCTTAAATATTGCTTCTGCCCCATTTTCTCTCTCCCTCATTCCAGGATTCCAATTATATATAAATTAGAACTTTCACATGTTCCAGATGCCTTTTAAGGTTTTCTGTATTTCTCTGTGTGCATCAAACTGGATACTTTCCATTGACTTGCCTTTTCATTAACTAATATCTATTCTGCTATTTTTATTTTGTTTTTATTTTTTAAATTTTATTTTATTTAAATTCAATTAACATATAGTGTATCATTAGTTTCAGAGGTAGAGTTCAGTGATTCATCAGTTGCATATAACACCCAGTGCTCATTACATCACATGCCTTCCTTAATGTCCATCACCCAGTTACGCCATCCCCCCACCCACCTCTGATCCAGCAACCCTCAGTTTGTTTCCTATAGTTAAAAGTCTCTTGGGCGCCTGGGTGGCTCAGTTGGTTAAGTGACTGCCTTCAGCTCAGGTCATGATCCTGGAGTCCCTGGATCGAGTCCCGCATCAGGCTCCCTGCTCACCAGGGAGTCTGCGTCTCCCTCTGACCCTCCCCCCTCTCATGTGGTCTCTCTCTCTCTCTCATTCTCTCTCTCAAGTAAATAAATAAATAAAAAATCTTAAAAAAAAAAGTCTCTTATGGTTTGACTCCATCTCTGATTTCATCTTATTTTTTTTCTCTCCCTTCCCATATCATCCTGTTTTTTTCCTTAAATTCCACATATGAGTGAAATCACATGATAATTGTCTTTCCCTGATTGACTTATTTCCCTTAGCATAATACCCTCTAGTTCCATCCACATGATCGCAAATGGTAAGATTTCAATTTTTTGATGGCTGAGTAATATTCCATTGTATTATTCTGCTGTTTTTAATCTTCCATTAAACCCATCTCTTTTTTTTTTTTTTTTTTGCGATTTTATTTATTTATTTGACAGAGAGAGACACAGAGAGAGAGGGAACACAAGCAGGGGGAGTGGGAGAGGGAGAAGCAGGCTTCCCACAGAGCAGGGAACCAGATGCGGGGCTCGATCCCAGGACCCTGGGATCATGACCTGAGCTGAAGGCAGATGCTTAATGACTGAGCCACCCAGGCGCCCCTAAACCCATCTCTTAAATTCTTAATTTTAGTCAGATTTTTTGTTTCTGGAATTTTTTTCTGTCTTTAGATGGATTCTAGGTATCTGCTGAAATTCTCCATTCTTTTCTCAAATTTCTTAAATCTATTGAAAATGTTTACTTTAAAATCCCTGACTATTGGGGCACACTGGGTGTTATACGCAAATAATGAATCATGGAACTCTACATCAAAAACTAATGATGTAATGTATGGTGATTAACATAACATAATAAAAAAAATGTGAAGAAAAAAAAACCTCTACTCAGCAATAAAAAGGAACAAACCACTAACATGGATGAAAACATACTGTGTGAAAGAAACCTTACCAAAAAAAGGACACACACTTTGTATGATTTCATTTGTTTGAAATTCTAGAACAGGCAAAAATAATCTATGGTGGGGGACACCTGGGTAGCTCAGGCTTAAGCGTCCAACTCTTGATTTCAACTCAAGTCATGATCTTGGGGTCTTGGGATCAAGCCCTGCATCAGGCTCCCCACTTAGCAGGGAGTCTGCTTCTTTCCCTCTCCCTCTGCTCCTTCCCTGCTGGCATACATGCTCATGCTCTCTCTCCAAAATAAATAAATCTTAAAAAAAAATAATCTATGGTGGGAAAAAAATAAGAATAGTCATTCTACCTAGGATTGGGTTTGGGAATTCACTGGAAAGAACCATGAGGGAACGTTCTAGAGTAATGCAATGCTCTATAGCTTGATAGGGCTTGGGTTGCACAAGGATATACATTTGGTAAAATTCAACCAATATACACTTCAGATTTGTGAATTTTATGTTATAAATTTAACCTAACAGGGAAGAAAAGCTTAAAATGTTAAGCTCTAGGTAATGTATTGTTAACCTTACAAATAAAACTGCCAGTTATTTTACCAGCAAAAGATGAGTTTATTCAGGAAGAGCTAAGAATTGCAACCCAAAACCCTCTTTTATAGAGGAAGGGGGCGGGGCTGGGAAGGGCTGTTATAAATTAAAAGTCCATTGGAGTAAACTTGGAATCCAAAGTATAGGGACTTCTCATTGGCTGATCTGTGACTGTATCTCATTGACTGGGCTGTTGCCAAGAGGTGGAGCAGGGAGAAATCTTCCTTCCTCCTGGTCTCGCCCCTCCCATTTCATTCTAAATGAGGTTTCCTTTTATTAATTTTCAGTGTATATACTGAAATATTTAGGAGCAAGTGTACTGATGTCTGCAATTTACTTTGAAGTCCATCAAAAACTAAGATGGACTGGGCGCCTGGGTGGCTCAGTTGGTTAAGCGACTGCCTTCGGCTCAGGTCATGATCCTGGAGTCCCTGGATCAAGTCCCGCATCGGGGTCCCTGCTCGGCAGGGAGTCTGCTTCTCCCTCTGACCCTCCCCCCTCTCATGTGCTCTCTCTCTCTGTCTCTCTCTCTCAAATAAATAAATAAAATCTTTAAAAAAAAAAAACAACTAAGATGGACTGATGGATAAATGAATAAATATGTGATAAAGTAAGTATAGCAAAATGTTAATAGTACAATTTAGGCACGTATATAGGAACCTCCTGCAAATATTTCAACTTGGATGTATGTTAGAAATTTTTCCTAATAAGATATTGGAAAAAGTAAAGCTATGGGTTTTTGGTGCTAGCAACATGGAGTAGCTGGAATCAACTACACCCATACAAAATATAATAAGGCACTAGACAACAAGTAATTCAGGGCTGTGATCACCCCCACCCTTTTATTTTATTTATTTATTTATTTTGCTTTATTGAGGTATAGTTGACAAAATTGTAAGATATTTATTTATTTATATTTTAGAGAAAGAGCATGCATGAGTAGGGGGAAGGGGCAGAGAGAGAGGGAGGGAAAGAATCCTAAACAGACTCCATGCTCAGCACAGAGCCCAATTCAGGGCTCAGTCTCACGACCCTGAAATCATGACCTGAGCTGAAATCAAGAGTTGGAGGCTTGACTGACTGAGCCACCCAAGCGTCCCTAAAATTGTAAGATATTTAAAGTGTATAATGTATACATCATGAAAAGATTCTTCGAGTTAATGAACACATCCATCACTTCACATATTTAACTCTTCTTTTTTTTTTTTTTGGTGAGAACATTTAAGTTCTACCCTCTAAGCAAATCATACAGTAGAGTGTTATCAACTATAGTCACCATGTTATACATTAAATCCTCAATCTTATTCATCTTAGAACTGAAAGTTTGTATCCTTTTACCACCCTCTTCCTATTTCCTCCACCCATCCACCCCCCACAACCACTTTTGGCTGTGATCCTTGGTAAAAGGAAAGCATACGAGTTGAGCCCACATCTTTCCTGGCTTTCACACTGGTAACATTTCTTGAACCAGTGGAGAAAGTTGAAGCCCAAAAGGGAACAGCATCTCACTGGGGAGGGAAAGCAAAGACCGAAGTTTAGGAATTGTGATGTGGATTTAAGAGGCACAGTGACAGAGAAGGGAGAACTAGAGAGAGGCCACTTTGGAATTATGCATGGAAAATTGCCCTTGGGTCCATGGCAACTCCTGCACTGTATGTGTAAGAGACTAGACTCCAAGAGGCCTGGTGGAGAGTAGTTGTTGGGAGCCTGAGAAGTGGGTGGACATACATGAGGAAACATGATGCAATTTGGGCCCAACCAAAATGAATAGACTTTGGTGAACACTCAAGGCATTGACACCCCAGAAAGTCCACACTCAATGAGTAAGGATCACACTATTAGAATAAGGGCCATGCCCAAGTGATAAAGACAAAACTAAAATAGACATAGCTTAAGAAAATCTAAAACCAACCTTTGGCCAGATTTAGAGGATCCACTGGTAATTGAATCGTCTGCCAGAATAAGTCTTTAGAGGAAGATAACATTTAAAGCATGTACAATTTATCTTTATCACCCACATTGCCTAGAAAAAAAAAATTAAAGTGCAGAAAAGAAAAAAAATAGGTGAGTGATAATAAAGAGAATAGCAATAAATCCAGGAAGGATCCACATAGTGGAGTTGGCAGTCAAGAGCTTCAAAATTGCTATGATTCATATGTTTTTAAAAAATAGAATTCGAGGAAATCTCTGTCAAAACAGTAGCTAAAAACAAGCTAAAGAAGAGAGACACTTCAGTAACTACACACAACAAGGAACACAGCCTTTGCCAAAAATAGTTTGGAAAAGTCACTGAACAAACCAACTACTACAACCTTCAACAATTAAAAAACAGCAAACCCTGTGAAGGGGGAGAATCTGATTTCCACTTGATTTTTAAAAATCTCTACCTGACTTTTTGGTAGATGTTAATTCTACCAAATTGATAAACAAACCACAGTTTATCCATATAGTGGGATATTATTTGGCAACAAAAGGGAATGAAGTATTGATACATGCTGTAACATGGATGAACTTTGAAAATATTATGTAAAAACTGCAGGGAAGTAGTTGAATAAACTAGGCTCACATTCCCAGCATGAAGTACTACATAGTCGTGGGAAAAGAATTGAGGAAGATCTCAATAGACTGATATGGAGTGATTTCCAGGAATCCAGTGAATTCCAGTGATTTCCAAAAGCAACACAGAGTGCAAAATAATTATAGTATGCCATCCTTTACGTAAGGAGATGTAAGAAAATAGACATCTCTCTGCCCATTTGCGTAAAAGGATGCAGAAAGGATCAATCAGAAAAGAAAAGATTAGTATCAACAGGGGTGGTTGTTGAGGGAATGAAAGGAAGGGGGACAATGGGTCTGGGTAGTAAGGATGACAAGGGAGTGATGCAGTTTTTTATACAGACTTTTTTTTTTAAAGATTTTATTTATTTGCTCGTCAGTTAAGTGGCTACCTTTGGCTCAGGTCATGATCCCTGGGTCCTGGGATCAAGCCCCACGTCGGGCTCCCTGCTCAGTGGAGAACCTGCTTCTCCCTCTCTCTCTGCCTGCCTCTCTGCCTACTTGTGCTTCCTCTCTCTGTGTCAAATAAATAAATAAAATCTTTAAAAAAATAAAATAAAATAAATAAAAATAAATCTAAAAAAAGTAAAAGAAAAGGAAACAATATTCTATGGATTAAATCTAAAAATACCTGAGTCTGTATTGATGCAAATGAGTAACTGAATATGTAATATATAAATAAATGGGAAGGAAGAGCCAGCTCTTTGTTATAGAAGGATTATGATGATAAACGTAGAAGGAAAAAGGAAATCACCATTACTATTACCCTAGTAATAGTTGTTGCAGGCAAGGTGGATGCTAAAATCAGTAGGTGCAAGTGTGAGGAGAAACAGGATATTTGCATGGTTTCAAAGCATTTACCCCCAAGTGTTTATTAATTACAAAGCAGGAAACAGCATTACATCGGAGAAACAGCAGAAACCATGTTAACTAAACGATCTAAGTTAACATCAGCGGTCGTAAGACACGCTGACAGCACGAACCTCCAAGCGTGACGTACTGGGAAGGTCACAACATCACTTCTTTGGGGTTGGGGCCACGATGCGAAGGAAAAAGGGAGGGATAAGGAACCACCCGCACATGAAAAGTGACTTTTACAAAAGCAAACTATAGTGTTCACGGATGCACGTTTGAGTGATAAAACTATAAAGAAAAGCAGCGGGGGGCGCCTGGGTGGCTCAGTCTGTTGAGCGATCCAGTCTTGATCTCAGCTCAGGTGTTGATTTCAGAGCCCCGGGTTCAAGCCCCGCATTGGGCTACACGCTGGGCGGAGCCTACTTTAAAAAAAAAAAAAGAGGAAAAGAAAAGAAAAGCAGGGAAGTGATTACCATTAAGGCGGAGAGTGGTTGCTGCTGCGGGGAGGGGGGAGGGGGGAGGGGGGAGGGGGGCGGCTGTGGACCCGCGGAGGCTTTGGGGGTGAGTGGTGGGCAGGTTCTGTTTCTTGACCTGGCTGGCGGTGGCCTGGGTGTTCCCTCGGCTCATTAAGCAACACCCGTGCGTTTTGTGCAGTTTTCTGAAACCGTGCTGTTTTTAACAGTCCCCAAGCTTTAATTGGACACTTGTGAATACCTGGGAAGAAGAAAATGTGGAAATACATCAAAATGCAATCAAAGAACTCACTGATTTCAAGTGTTGTTACACTCTTCTATAATATCCGAATTTTCAAAAATGAGTTTTAGTTTGGGCGCCTGGGTGGCTCAGTTGGTTAAGTGACGGCCTTCGGCTCAGGTCATGATCCTGGGGTCCTGGGATCGAGTCCCACATCGGGCTCCCTGCTCAGCGGGGAGTCTGCTTCTCTCTCTGACCCTCCTCCCTCTCATGCTCTCTGTCTCTCATTCTCTCTCTCTCAAATAAATAAAAATAAAAAATCTTTAAAAAAAAAAAAAGAAAATGTGGAAATACATCAAAATGCAATCAAAGAACTCACTGATTTCAAGTGTTGTTACACTCTTCTATAATATCCGAATTTTCAAAAATGAGTTTTAGTTTGGGCGCCTGGGTGGCTCAGTTGGTTAAGTGACTGCCTTCGGCTCAGGTCATGATCCTGGGGTCCTGGGATCGAGTCCCACATCGGGCTCCCTGCTCAGCGGGGAGTCTGCTTCTCTCTCTGACCCTCCTCCCTCTCATGCTCTCTGTCTCTCATTCTCTCTCTCTCAAATAAATAAAAATAAAAAATCTTTAAAAAAAAAAAAAAGAAAATGTGGAAATACATCAAAATGCAATCAAAGAACTCACTGATTTCAAGTTTTGTTACACTCTTCTATAATATCCGAATTTTCAAAAATGAGTTTTAGTTTTATAACTGGGGGTGGGCCGAGGGGGGAGGGGCTCACGATCGTTCTATTGTTATGCTAAGTTCCAAAGTCACTTGGGTTTTTCTCCCCTTGACTCCTGTCCGTGGGGCCGAGCGTCCTCCCAACCCTCCCTTCCTGGCGCTGAGCGGCTTGCGGGTTTCGCGGCCGCTTCCTCCCAGCCGCCGGCCTCCCGGGGACCGGGTCCCCGCCGGGTCCCCATCGCCGGTGGCCCCCGGAGACAGCAGCCCGGGAGGCTCCAGGGCCCCCGGGGCCGCCGCGCCCGGCTTGGAGCCCGACCGTCCCCCGCGGAGGCAGGTGGTGGTGGCGGCGGCGCCCGGGCCCCGGCCCTGCGGCGGGGAGCCCCGGCCCTCGCGGGGTGCAGCCGTCCGCCCTGCGGTTCACTGGGAAAGCGCAGGAGCGACGCCGGGACGCGCCGGGGGGGGGGGGGGTGTAGGATGGAAGAGCCTTAAAAGATCAAAAGTCATTCTTGTCCGGCGACCTCGTGGCGCAATGGTAGCGCGTCTGACTCCAGATCAGAAGGTTGCGTGTTCAAGTCACGTCGGGGTCACGGCCACCCGTTTTCCCTCCCACGCAAGGAAATGGGAGGTTTGGGTCATTTGTAATTTCGTCCCTGCAAGGACGCCAAGGGCCCTCCTGCTCCTAACTCCCTTGCAGCAAAGAAGCTAGAGAAAAAAAGCCCATCGGGGACGGGCGGTGTCGTTTTCCTGGCCGGGGGCGCTGATTTGGGCAACACCAGAGGGCGCTGCCTGGAGCTTGGGCGCCTCGGTGGGGACGCCCCTCCCGACAGGGGACCCTGCCCACCTGCCCCGTACCGCTCGCCCACCCCGCCCCAGTCACGAAACTTGCCACCAGAAGGGCAATTTTTTTACTTTTTTACTTTTTTTTTTTTTTTTACTTTTTTAGAAGGGCAATTTTTTAAAAAGACCAACCACACAATAGAAAACAGGTACAGAAAAGAAACGTACATTGTTTTGAAACATATGAAAAGAAACAACTCTCATAATTAAAGCAATGCAAATTACAACGTCAATGAGCTGTTTTTCACCTATGAGATTGGTTGGCCTATGATCCAAAACCCGATAGGAAATTGCATTGCTCGCAGCCTTAAAGCCATGAAGAACAGGACATAAGCCCAGGAACGGAGGAAACTGGAAGAGTTCTAAAAGAATATTTTTCACTCGGCCATTTTAGAAAAGCAAGAAAAATCTTGCTTCTGTTCTTTTTGTTCTAGACTTTTTCCGGGAATGTCATTTACCCTCCCATATGGTGGATAATTACCGCCAAATGGACGGATAATTAGGCTTCTCTGTGCTCTGCATCTATAATCTTTCAAATTGTTTCCTGTGCGCTCCCATTTTCCCTGAATTTGGGGATATCTTTGTCCATCATCTGGGATTCCATTTTCTACAATTTCAGTCCTGCTCTTTGAATAGAGGGCATTGTACGGCGCCTGGGTGGCTCAGTTAAGCGTCCGCCTTTGGCTCAGGTCATGATCTCAGAGTCCTGGGATGGAGCCCCTCATCAGGCTCCCGTCAGCTTCTCCCTTTCCCTCTGCTGCTCCCCCTGCTTGTGTTCTCTTGCTCACGCTCTCTCTCAAATAAATAAATAAAACTCTTTAAATAGAGGGCATCATAATCCTGCCACTTGTCATTTTGAGTTCCTGTTGTATTCTCCTCTCTTTTAAAGTCAGCTGCTTGCTCCATAAAGCTTTTCACGCCTCATTTCAAAGAGGCCAGATCCTAGAGGACGCCTCATATTATTTTTCTGAAAAAAAAAAAAAAAAATTCTGAACCCTTTCAACATTTTCAGTGGTATGTTTTTCTTCTGCGGGAATGATTCTCTTTTCCTGGCTCTGCAGAATTTAAAACAAAACAAAAGCAAAAGGAAAGGAAACTTGCTTTTACCTCTTTCTCCTCTGAAATTAGACTCAGTGAGTCAGCTTCGTCCTGCTCTCACGAGCCACTGGTGGGCAAATCCTTTTTCAGATTGATTACCTGGAGGACAGGTTGGGGGCATAGCTCTCAACCCCATTTCCAGAGTTTAGAAGCAGTGACATCTTTCTCCCCCTTTCCTGTGTGGTTCCCTTGTTGTTTTGAACCAGTGAACAACCATGAAACCAAGTACTAAACACTAGAGATCCCACATTTCAGTGTGAGTTTCAACTTGAATGTCTGAAATGGATCTTACCTGCATGGCTAGGACAGAAAACACCTTTCTATTCACTTAAATCTCCTATAATTAACATTTTAATGTGATGTCAGACAAACACTTGGAAATCCCTTAGATTCTTCCACCTTTCAAGAATTTTACATTCAGTATGGTGATTAACATAACATAATTTAAAAAATCTAAAAAATAAAAAAAAATTTAAAAACGCTCAAAAAAATAAATTAAATAAATTAAAAATTAAAAATTAATTAAAAAAAGAATTTTACATTCAAAGAATGTAAAAAAAATACCTACACAATAGGTATTACAGCCTAAGAATTAGTTCCGTGCAAACTTTATTAGTTTTAAAATTTTAATAATGTCCCTCGAGTTTCTTATGTGAATTAATAAAATTCTCTTTTCGTATATTTATAAACCAGATTTTAAAAGGTCTACTTGTGGGATGCCTGGGTGGCTCAGTTGGTTAAGCATCTGCCTTTGGCTCAAGTCATGATCTCTGGGTCCTGGGATCGAGTCCTACCTTGGGGTCCCTGCTCAGTGAAGAGCCTGCTTCTCCCTCTCCCTCTGCCATGCACACCCCCGCTTGTGCTTGCTCTCTCCCTGTCGAATAAATAAAACCTTAAAAAAAATAAAAAATAAGTAAAAGGAAAGTAAACATTAAAGATGGCAGAGCCTTGCACACACAGCATTTGATACATTTTGTCGCCCCATTGTCCCTCCCAGTGAGGGTGCTTCCTGAGCTCCAGCCAGCCTGAGCCTTGGGAGCTGCTTCTCTAGCCCAAGAGATGCTCTCCAGACAGAACCTGAGCCAACTGCTTTTTATCTCCAAGGAATTTGGATTGGAAACAAATGGACCCCAGTGTTTGCTTTGGAGGGCATTCTAAGCCAGTACAAGTGTGAGATGAAATCGTAAAGTGACTCTGTTTCTTATCATTCCTTAAAATACCTACCTTTCGCTAGTTCTCCTTCTCAGGGAGGTCCGAGCGAAAGGGGGCAGGGGAGGGGAGAGAGGGAGGGACAGTTTCCGTGACTATTTGGGTCACTGTGATTACAGCGTCCATCCTGTGCAGTAGTCAAGTCTCTGAACATGGTTTCCCGCGAGGACTTTTCTTTCCTCCTGCTCCTGTGTTTCTATCTCTCTGCCCACAGCTTGCTAGCTGTGTCTCCGATCCCTTCAGAGTCAGGGCAAGGGAGTAGAAGAAACAAGGGTAGGGAAAGTCTACGTGCTAGGTAGTGTCATCAGCAGGGATCCTACTCTTGCAGACTCCTGGAATTTTGAGAGACCCCCTCAGTGCTGAGGATCCCTCTCCTGCATTTTACTTAGCCCAGCTTACTGTATTTTTATTTCAGCTGGTTGCTCTTTGTTGAATCAACATCTAGGATTGTCCTCTAGGAGATCTGGTCAGCCCTCCAGGTAGCCCTGTGGATAGCTTCTTAAAGACCCCCCCACACAGATCGTGTCTAGACCATGGGAAGAACTCATGCATCCCTTGCCCCCCAAACCTCCCCCCAATTGTATGCAGGTGCCTTCTTTCCCCTTGACCATCTCTTGCCCCTTAGGTTCCTTAAAGCAAAAATATGCATCAAGCCACTGAGCCTCCCAACTCCTGTGGACAAGTATCAAGCTGTCCGGGTGGCCTGCTAAATCCTCTCACTAGGTCTGGACTACGGGGCAAGCATCCTCCACCCCTTTCCTTTGTGAAGCTCTCCCCAAAAGTGCAGAAGCCATGTTCTTCTCAGAACCCTCTGATATTCTCAGAATGGGTGAGGACCTTAATCAGCTAACAGTTTCTCAGCCACTACTTTATTTTTTATTTTTTTTAATTTTTAAAAGATTTTATTTATTTATTTATTTATTTATTTATTTATTTATTTATTTATTTGAGAGAGAGAGAGAGCGAGAGCACATGAGAGGGGGGAGGGTCAGAGGGAGAGGCAGACTCCCTGCCGAGCAGGGAGCCCGATGCGGGACTCGATCCCGGGACTCCAGGATCATGACCTGAGCCGAAGGCAGTCGCTTAACCAACTGAGCCACCCAGGCGCCCCATTATTTTTTATTTATTATTATTATTATTGCCACTTCTGTGGTGGCTTACTTCACAACTCCCTTTAGCTATCTGTTATCTCTTGTTGGATCCTTAGCACAAACTTCCATTCCAGAAGCAGTGAAAGGGATGGATTGAGGTGGAGGCGGGGACAGCTCTTTTCTCTGCACAGCACTGGGGTTCCCCCAAAGGGTCCAGGCCTGGCGAGCGACTCCAGGATGGCTCTAAGAGGGTCAGAACTTGTCCACCATCCAGCACAGCAGGAGACCCTCCGTGACCCTGGACCTCGCCTCCCAGACCCAAACTCTGGTAGACGGGGTGAGGACACCTCCTTTTCGGGTGCTCAGTGCTGAGACATCTGGGTTCTCTCCACCCTTGAAGGAAGTGTAGCCTCTACTGGCCCAGTCTTCAATCCAGACCTGAACCACACGGGCCCAATTACCCACAGTGATCCTCTGATGCCTCAGCACTTCTGACCACAGGGCCTTTGAACCAGAATTTCCTCCGGAGGTCGATCTTCCCTGAGGAGGCCCAGAGAGAGCCAATGGCTCAGTGAGAGACTCTCGGGTGAGAAATGGAGGCAATCCCCAGTCCACTTCCTAGAACAGATCAGGCAGGAAGGGCATCTTCGCCAACCTCAGACCTTTCTACTAGCTGTGAGAGAGGCCTGGGCCTAAGGGAGCACCTCCCACTTTCTAGGGACTCAACCCTTCCCAAAGGCCTCAAGAAAATTCCTAACTTCCTCGCAAGCACCTTCCAAGCAGTAAAGACCCCTCCCCCTCTAGTCCGAGGAACTCCCAGCTGCATGGACGTTCCCACCCCTTACCCCCAAATCCAGGTAGGGAGCTGCATTCAGGCGTCCTCAGTGAAGGGCAGAGCAGCTCTGGATCCAGACTCTGGTCCTTGAGGTGTCGATGGCAAGCTGTCCCGGGAAGTTTTGCAGAATCCGGACGGCACTGATGTTGGGGAGCACGAAGAAGACCGGGACAGCTCCTAGAGGCAGCGGCCAATTCAGAAAGGAAGGGCCTGTGGGAAGCCAGCAGGGACGCTGGTGGCCCCTACAGAGCCCCCCGGTACTCACCAGCTCCCCTCTCCCTGGCTGCCCCTGCAACCCCACCTCCTTAGCCCAGGCACCTCGCACCTCCTTAGTTAGCATCAGCCAGCGATCGGTGCGGGACCAAGAGGGAGACGGGGTCGTGGTCGAGAAAAAAGGGTTTGGAGACGGTGTCCCAGAGGAGCGTGCGTCGGGCTCTCAGGTGGCCCGGCCAAGGTCGTGCCCGGGAGGCGCCGGCAGCTCCAGCCACCGCCAGGTGGCGCTCCAGCGGGAAGCTCCGACAGGTGCAAGCCGCGGCGCTCGGCGGGGCCCCGGGGTGAGATTCTGTAAGAGGGCGTTTTGCGAAGCATGTTGCTGGACCCTGGCAGCCTGCACCCTTCTTTATCCAGGAGGCCAGCTAGGGCGGAACCCTAACTCGGGGAGGCTGATACCAGCCAACACAGGCAAAGAGGAGATTCAAGTCTCCACCCTCATCTATGTGGATCATATTCAAGACACGGGCTTATTTACTCAAGCGGGCAAGTGCATAGAAGAGAAACACCTTGACATTCATCCATCGCCAGATGGTTATTTTGAAATGTATGATTTTGTCACACCTTAATATAGACGTTAGCGGTACACTTAAAGTTCTTAATTTAAAATTGTGTTTTACCCTGCTTCGTTGAGGTATCACTGACAAATCATTTAGCCAGGGTTTTAACAGCAGTTTTAGTTAAATGCTTGGCAATGTGATTCAGCGATTTCATGGTTGTGAATAATCATAGCATTGAAATAAAATGAACATACACAGGCATACCTTGGAGATACTGTAAGTTCCGTTCCAGACCACAGCAGTAAGTGAGTCAAATGAATTTTTTTTTGGTTTCCCAGTGCATATAAAAGTTATGTTCATGTTATCAATGGCTTGTTAAGGGGCGCCTGGGTGGCTCAGTCGTTAAGCATCTGCCTTCGGCTCAGGTCATGATCCCAGGGTCCTGGGATCGAGCCCCACATTGGGCTCCCTGCTCCGCGGGAAGCCTGCTTCTCCCTCTCCCACTCCTCCTGCTTGTGTTCTCTCTCTCGCTGTCTCTCTCTGTCAAATAAATAAATAAAATCTTTAAAAAAAATAGCCTATTAAGTGTGCAATAGCATTATGTCATAAAAAACAAGGTACATACCTTAATTTAAAAATACTTTATTGCCAGAGAATGCTAACCATCATCTGAGCTTCCAACCAAGTCATAACCACAGATTTCAGATCACCATAACAAATAGAATAATGAAAAGGTTTGAAATATTGCAAGAATTAGCAAAATGTGACCCTGAGCCCCGAAGTGAGCAAGTGCTGTTGGAAAAATGGTGCCCTTAGATTTGCTTTGATGCAGAGTTGCCACAAACCTTTAATGTGTAAAAAACACAATATCCACAAAGTGCAATGCAATGAAATATGCCTGTAGCGGTATTTCCATCACTGGTTGTTTTCATTTTCCTTGGTTTATAAGGGCTTTAAAATTTGCAATGGCATTTAATAAATCAACACTTTACTAAGGCTTGGTTTCTTTACTTTTTTTTTTTTTAAGATTTTATTTATTTATTTGACAGAGAGACACACAGCGAGAGAGGGAACACAAGCAGGGGGAGTGGGAGAGGGAGAAGCAGGCTTCCCGCCCAGCAGGGAGCCCGATGCGGGGCTCGATCCCAGGACCCTGGGATCATGACCTGAGCCGAAGGCAGACGCTTAACGACTGAGCCACCCAGATACCCCTCTTTACTTTTTTAAAGTATCTGTATTCCTTTAGGGACACCTGGGTGGCTCAGTCGGTTGAGCGTCTGCCTTCGGCTCAGGTCATGATCCCAGGATCCTGGGATCGAGTCCCGCATCGGGCTCCCCGCTCTGCGGGGAGCCTGCTTCTCCCTCTGCCTCTCTCTCTATCTCTCATGAATAAATAAATAAAAATCTAAAAAAAAAAATAAAGTATCTGTATTCCTTTCAATTTGGCTTTGCAAGGTGTAATCATTCCCTCTGCACCCCAGATTTCTCTTGGGGTATCTGGAGGCATCTGCTATAGCAATGGGGTGCTTGAGGTGGGCAGTACCATGTAACTGAGTTTGTACCTTGCATGCAGTAAGTTCACTGTGGTCCCGATGTTTCTAGATCCTGGTATGTTAACTACCAACTCTGGGTCTGTAGATCAGTGCCTGGGTCTGTAGATCAGAAACACCAGGCCAGGGACGCCTGGGTGGCTCAGATGGTTAAGCGTCTGCCTTCAGCTCAGGTCATGATCCCAGGGTCCTGGGATCGAGCCCCACGTCGGGCTCTGTGCTCGGCGGGGAGCCTGCTTCTCCCTCTCCCTCTGCCTGCCTGTCTGCCTACTTGTGATCTCTCTCTCTCTCTCTGTCAAATAAATAAATAAAATCTTTAGAAAAAAAAAAAAGAAACACCAGGCCAGGGGCGCCTCGCTGGTTCAGTCGGTTAAGTGGCTGCATTCGGCTCAGGTCATGATCTCAGGATCCTGGGATTGAGCCCTGCAACCGTCTGGCTTCCGGCTCAGCGGGAAGCCTGCTTCTCCCTCTCCCTCTGCCCCCTCCCCACTCTTGCTCTCTCACTCACTCTCTCAAGTAAATAGATAAAATCTTCAAAAAAAATATTTGTATGACTCTTATGTTAAAAAGGTATACATACGTGTATATGCATGTACAGCTGTACAAATCGAAAGAACGTGCAGTTGGCACAGACGTGTACATCTGTACAAACCATCTACACAAATACATACATGCTTAGATGCATGAATATTTGTGTACATGTGTGTGAACATGCATATGTACTTCCTAGTTCTGCCCACTCTAAAGGAAGACACGCAAACACACCCCAGTGGCAATGAGCGCACCTAATGACCAGATTGTGGTCTCTAATACTCCCCACAAATAAGTCAAGACTCTTTGCTCAAGAGGCCAGCAGGATCGAGTCTTCTGGTGCAGACTGTCTTCCTGGCTTTCTGACAACTGCCTTCTTGTTGTGTCCTCACGTGGCCTTTCCTCTGTGCATGTGCAAAGAGAGAGAGAAAGATCGGCTGTCTCTTCCTCTTCTTACAAGGACACTGCAAGGTCACCCTTATGACCTCACTTAACCTTCATTACCTCCTTAAATATAGTCTCATGGGGGTTAGGGCTTCAACCGTGAATTGGGGGGGACACAGCTCAGTAACGCAGAGTGGGGCTCATTCTGGGACTAGATCACAGTAGGTACTAGACAGCCCTGGAACGTTTTCTTCAGGGAAAAGGTGAAAAACTATAAGAAAAAAAAAACTATTTGGTATGTCACAAGGAAGCCATCCAGCTTAAAGGGACATGTAGTAATTACAGCTGGAACAATTTGAACATAAAAATAATACTGATGATTATAAAATGATAGATGACAGATAGGTAGATAGATAGATAATAGTTTGATAGATAGACAGGAGATGTGGAGTGACTCCCACATAAAGGACAATACCAAGGGCCAACTTGTAAAATTGAAAAGATTGCTAGTGTTGGAAAATTATCATTCTGCCATCATCATGGTAAACATGGATCATGCAAGAATCATCCATGAATCTTAAACATCGGGAACTAGGGGGAAATTATACTGAGGAGCGGGATGTTTCTATTGTCTTGAAGTATCTCCCCCACCACTTCTTATTAGTTGTGGGTGAAAAGACGTTATATCTTATAGATGGGGGATAAAACACTTCACTGGGCAATCAAAATTATTAGCAAAGATTTTTTTTTTCTTTTTACCAACTACTGTGAAGGACAGATGGATATTGTGAGCCTCTATAGGGGAGGCAAAATTTTACCCTCTTAGGGTCTTTGGATGGGCCTGAGAATTAAATTTACATGAGACAGATTAACAAGGAAAAAACCCCATAGATTCATACAGTGTAGGTTTTGCATGGCCTCGGAGTTCTCATAAGGAAATGAAGACCCAAAGAAGTGGCAAAACCTAAGGCCTCTTTAACTAGGTTGGACAAAGAAAAGCAATTGTGGAAAAGTAGCTAAAATACACTGGGCGGCTAAGGAAAGATAAGAATTATTGTAACAAGGTCTCTTTGCACAGAATTCTCTCAGCCTTGACTCCCAGTCTCTGGTGATAAAAATGTTTCTTTCCTCCTGGCACAAGGAGGATATCTTTCACAGGGGTTTTATCGCTTAATTCCAGGGAGAAAAGGAGGGGGGAGGTGTCAATCTTTTACCTGCTGTTTCTTTAGGTGTCTTTAGCTCAAAATATGCCAAAGCAGCATATTTTGGATGCTACCCTTCACTTCCAATTGTCAAACCCTGACAAAGGCTCAGGATCACCCACGTAGCCTTTCAACTAAGAGTGAATAAACTGAATCAAATTATGAGTGACATAAGATAAATCTAAATCATGCAATCTTCTTTTTAAAAAATGGGGAGATGGGCGCCTGGGTGGCTCAGTTGGTTAAGCGACTGCCTTCGGCTCAGGTCATGATCCTGGAGTCCCGGGATCGAGTCCCACATCGGGCTCCCTGCTCGGCAGGGAGTCTGCTTCTCCCTCTGACCCTCCCCACTCTCATGCTCTCTGTCTCTCATTCTCTCTGTCTCAAATAAATAAATAAAATCTTTAAAAAAAATAAAAATTAAAAATTAAAAATTAAAAAAAATTAAAAATGGGGAGAGAGGTGTGTATTATTAAAATATGTCCACGTCATAACTGACACCAAAAAGCTACGGAAATACTCCAGACTAAAGAAACCAAAAGACACTTAGTGTCTTTTGCAAATGGTAGGATTCCCTTCTTTTTTAAGGCTGAATAATATTCCATTTATGTATATATACCACATTTTTTTTCTCCATTCATCCATGTGTGGATACGTGGCTGTCTCCGTGCCCTGGCTACTGCAGATAATGTTGTAATGAACATGCAAATGCAGATACATCATCGATACAGTGATTTTGTGTCCTTTGGATATATACCCAGAGGTGGGATTGCTGGATTTTATGATAGTTCTATTTTTAACTTTTTAAGGAACCTCCATACTGTTTTCCAGAGTGGCTGAACCGATTTACTTTCTCTCTTCGCAAAACTGCCACCAACATTTGCTATCCTTTGTCTTTTTTGGTAATGGACATCCTAATGGGTGTAAAGCGATATCTCATTGTGGTTTTGATTTGTGTTTCCCTGATGACTCTGAGCACCTTTTCATGACCCTGTTGGCCATTTGTATGTCTTCTTTGGAAAAATGTCTGTTCAGATCCTTTGCCATTTTATTTTTGTTACAGTTGGCACACAATGTTACATTAGTTTCAGGTGTAAGACATAGTGATTGGACAGGCAGTAATTTCTCTGATAGCAGCCGTAGCAACATTTCCCTAGCTATGTCTCCTAAGGCAAAGGAAATGAAAACAAAAATCAACTATTGGGACTACATCAAAATAAAAAGCTTTTGCACAGCAAAGGAAACCATCAAGAAAACCAAAAGCCAACCTGCTGAACAGGAGAAGATGTTTGCAAATGATACACCCAATAAGGGGTTAATATCCAAAACATGTAAAGTACTTATATAACTCAGCATCCACCACCACCCCCCAAAATAATAACCTGATTAAAAATGGGCAGAGGAGGGGCAACTGGGTGGCTCAGATGGTTAAGTGTCTGCCTTCGGCTCGGGTCATGATCCCAGAGTCCTGGGATTGAGCCCCACATCCGGCTCCCTGCTTGGTGGGGAGTCTGCTTCTCCCTCTCCCTCTACTGTTCCCCCTGGTTGTGCTCTCTCGTTCTCTCTGTTGAATAAATAAATAAAATCTTTAAAAAAATAAAAATAAAAAAAGGGCAGAGGATCTGAATAGACATTTTTCCAAAGAAGACATACAGATGGTCAACAGACACATGAAAAGATGTCTTTCCCATTTTTTTGAGTTCTTTGTTTTTCTGCTGGTTGAGTTGTATGAGTTCCTTATATAGTTGGGGTATTAGCCCCTTCTTGGATATATGGTTTGCAAACATTTTCTCCCATTCTATAGATTGCCTCTTCATTTTGTTGGTGGTTTCCTTTGCTGGGCAGAAGCTTTTTAGTTTAATGTAGTCCAGCTTATGTATTTTTGTTTCTGTTGCTTTTGCTTTTGGGGTCAAATCCAAAAAATCGTCGCCAAGACCAATGTCAAGGAGATTACCCCCTATATTTTCTTCTAGGAGTTTCATGGTTTCCAGTCTTATGTTCAAGTCTTCGATCCATGTTGTGTTGATTAGTTGTATATGGTGTAAGATAAGGGTCCAGTTTCCTTACTTTGCAAGGGGAGTTTCCATCTGTGTTTGGGCTTCTAGTCAAATCCTTTTCTCCTGACCTGGCATCTGCCTTCCATGCATATTCATAGAGTTAGATATACTCTAAAAAATTCTAGATACTCCATATGAGGGACTCATACAGTATTTGTCTTTTTGAAACTGGTTCATTTCACTTAGTATAATGTTTTCAAGTTTCATCCATGTTGTCACAAATGATAGGATTTCCTTCTTTTTCAAGACTGAATAATATTCCCTTGTGTGTATATACTGCATGCTCTTTATACATTAATCCATTAATGGACATTTGAGTTGTTTCCATATCTGGGATATTGTGAATAAGCAAGTGGGACTATATCGAACTACAAAACATCTGCACAGCAAAGGAAACCATCACAAGAGTGACAAGGCAACCTACAGAATGGAGAAAATATTTGCAAACCATTTATCTGATAGATTAATATCCAAAATATTTAATAAACTCTTACAACTCAAAAGCATAAGGAAACCAAATGACCCAATTTAAAAAGGGAAAATGATTTGAATAGACATTTCTCAAAAAAAAAAAAAAAAGATAGGGCGCCTGGGTGGCTCAGTTGGTTAAGCGACTGCCTTCGGCTCAGGTCATGATCCTGGAGTCCCTGGATCGAGTCCCGCATCGGGCTTCCTGCTCGGCAGGGAGTCTGCTTCTCCCTCTGACCCTCCCCTCTCTCATGTGCTCTTTCTCATTCTCTCTCTCTCAAATAAATAAATAAAATCTTAAAAAAAAAAAAAGATATACAGGGGCACCTGGCTGGCTCATTTGGTAGAGCACGTAACTCTTGATCTTGGGGTCATGAGTTCGAGCCCCACATAGAGCTTACTTAAAAATAAAAAAAGAAGAGGGGCACCTGGGTGGCTCAGATGGTTAAGCGTCTTCCTTAGGCTCAGGTCATGATCTCAGGGTCCTGGGATCGAGTCCCGAGTCAGGCTCCCTGCTCAGCGGGAAGCCTGCTTCTCCCTCTCCCACTCCTCCTGCTTGTGTTCCCTCTCTCACTGTCTCTCTCTCTGTCAAATAAATAGATTTTTAAAATCCTTAAAAAAAAAAAAAAGACATACAAATGGCCACCAGGTATACAAAAAGGTGCTCAACATCACAAATCATCAGGAAAATGCAAATCAAACCTCAATATCACCTCACACCTGCCAGGTTGGATATTGACCCAAAAAAGGCCAAAACATGAGAGATAACATGTGTTGGCAAGGATGTGGAGAAACGGGAACTCTCATACACTCTTGGTGAGAATGTAAAATGGTGCAGTCCCTGCGGAAAACAGTATGGAGTTTCCTTTAAAAATTAAAAATAAAACTCCCATAAAATTCAGCAATCCCCCTTTGTGTATATATCCAAAAGAATTGAAATCAAGATCTCAAGGAGATATATGCATTCCCACATT
This sequence comes from Mirounga angustirostris, assembly GCF_029215605.1. Taxonomy (NCBI): domain Eukaryota; kingdom Metazoa; phylum Chordata; class Mammalia; order Carnivora; family Phocidae; genus Mirounga; species Mirounga angustirostris. The sequence continues at coordinate 54,282,861 of NW_026991725.1, forward strand.
CACTGCAGCGCTCTTCACAGTGGCTAAGGAGAATGTCATTTGTCTTTTTTATTTTTAGAGATTTCATATGGATCATGTATATTCCATCAAAAGCGCAACACATTTGAAATTGAAAAAGAGGGACGCCGGGGTGGCTCAGTCGGTTAAGCGTCTGCCTTCAGCTCAGGTCATGATCCCAGGGTCCTGGGATCGAGCCCCACATTGGATTCTCTGCTCACTGGGGAGCTTGCTTCTCCCTCTCCCTCTGCCTGCCCCTCTGCCTACTTGTGCTCTCTCTGTCAAATAAATAAAACCTTTTAAAAATAAAATAAAGTAAAATAAAATTGGAAAAGAAATTCACTGTTGTCTTCTCTGGCCCCACCCTAGAGTCTCACTGCTCCCTCCCTTGCGCATCCCTCATGCTCTCTCCCTACAGAGGACTCACGCCAGCACCTGCCACTGGGTTGATGGGCACTCCTTCTGAAAGGTCACCTTCCCCACTAGACCTGGACACTCTCTTTACTCGCCCCTGTCCCCTGCGTGCACCACACCCCTAGTCAACTGCACCCACCAATGTGCTTACTTAAGGAAGTTTTCCTTCACCAAACTTGGTCTGTGGGCAAAAAGTGTAACACTCTAACATTTCCTCTGATCAAGACAGCCTTAATAGAGCTTGGAACAAAGCAGAGTCATGTTGGGAAGGAGACTGGTTTTTGATCAGTGTATGGCCCAGTATATATCCAAGGGTCCTGGGAAAACTTAACTGGATCTCAAATGCTTCAGCACCTCTAGGGGCCACTCTGAAGGCCAAGAGGAGAAACGAGCTCATCATCCGCAAGAGAGATGTCATCTTAGGAGCAAGAAAAGGTCCCTACTCACCTGGGGATTCACTGTCAGAAACTCAGCCACCACCTGCCTTTCTTGAGCCTCACTCAGAGACAATTTGAGCACTAAACGGACAAAGCTGAGCAAAGAGCAGCCATGAGAGTCCAATCTTGCCCACCGTTCCCAGACACGCCAACCAGGAATCCCCAAAGCTTCATCTGAGGGAGCACTCCCCCTTCTTAGGGCCAAAATTCAGAAGGCCTTGGCCACTGCTGCTCATAAAGAACACATTAATATCCCCATTTTACAGATAAGAAAATGAAAATCATAGTTTCATGCTTTCATGTTCTCTGTTGTCAGACGTGTTATTCAATTCCTTCCTTGACCCCAAATTCTAGGAGACCCCAACACAAGTCGCATATAGATACCGGCCTCCAGACCCAAGAAACCATTCTCAAATTTCTCAGATTTAACATGTTTGGAACATGAACACTGGTTCTCTAATGTCCTTCGGGATGCTCCAGAGCCCCCCACCCCTCCCCACCGTGGGCTGCCCCAGCCCTCTGAGCTCAACCGACCCCAATAATATTGGCTGCCCCCCCCATGAAGAAATCAGACAATGTCTTTTTATGACATTTATGACAATTTGAGCTGACCCCCAGCTCTGGCCCCCATGAATTCAGATTTCTGCCCAAGCCTCAGTGGGATTTCTTTTAGGACTCATTTCTCATCTCGGGATTCAGGGACTCCCATTGTGCAAGCCTAGCTCTAGAATCCCTAGCACAGGAAAGTAGCAGTTGGACCAGATCATAATGCTACTGTGGTGTTCTCACAATCTCAAATGGCAGCAAGTTCATAAAACGCAGAGCAAAGAAGGGGTTCAGGGGACATTAAGTTGGCACCCCCTGATACCTTAGTGAAGTAGTAGATGAAATCCTGCCCCATCGGCAGCAACAGCCTGCATTTTATAGTTTATATATGGGAGCTATTTGTAAACTATAGTCCCTCCCTAATACATTAAGAATTACATAAACCAGGGCCTGGGTGGTTCAGTGGATTAAGCGGTTAAGCATCTGCCTTCCGCTCAGGTCATGATCTCAGGGTCCTGGGATGGTCCTATGTTGGGCTCCCTGCTCAGCAGGGGAGTCTGCTTCTCCCTCTGCCCCTCCCCCTGCTCGTGTGCACTCTCTCTCACTCAAAAATAAATAAATAAAATCTTTAAAAAAATTACAGAAACCACAAGGGTGAACTGATGACCATGTACTACAGTAAGAAGCAGGATTAAGTCAACCCTTTGAAGCTGAGGGGCACCAAAGAGGAGAAAAAAAGACAAAACCCGGAACAATTAGTATTGATTGAGACTGTATTCATGAAGATTTTATATGCATTTGCTTATTTAATCCTCAAAGTAAACCTGCTATTTAGGGATAGCTACCCATTTCCAAATGAGGAGAAGGACACAGTTCAGGGAGGTTTCGTAACAGAATTACATGGTTAAATTATGACATGGCTAGAGTTCGAATCTCTCTGCCTTTTTCTGAAGCTCAAATTCCTAAACACAGGGGCACCTGGGTGGCTCAGTTGGTTGGGTGTCTGCCTTCCGCTGGGATCATGATCCCAGGGTCCTGGGATCGAGTCCCACATGAGGCTCCCTGCTCAGTGGGGGGAGTCTGCTTCTCCCTCTCCCTCTGCCGCTCCCCCAGTTTGTGCTCTCTCTCTCTGTCAGATAAATAAAATCTTAAAAAAAAAAAAAAATCCTAAACACCAGCCTCTTCACCTTGTACATCTAACCCAGGGTATGCTGGGTTTTCAACTCTCCTATCAATCATCTGAGATTCCTCCCTTTTTCCATAACCTCCTTCCAGCTTATTCCCACAATCACAGGTTCTCTGACCACATGGGAACCCCCAGGGCATTGAATCCGCTTCTCGGGAACAAGCCCCCACCTCTCTTCATTTTTTTTTTAAGACTTTATTTATTTATTTATTTGACAGAGAGAGACACAGTGAGAGAGGGAACACAAGCAGGGGGAGTGGGAGAGGGAGAAGCAGGCTTCCCATGGAGCAGGGAGCCCGATGCAGGGCTGGATCCCAGGGTCCTGGGATCATGACCTGAGCCTAAGCAGACGTTTAACGGACTGAGCCACCCAGGCGCCCCTCTGTGATCTCCTTTTGAGATCCTTCTATTTCCCAGGGTCCTCTGACATCTCAGGCTCCCGTCTTCAAGCTACCATAAACACTTCTTGCCAGGGTCTTCTGCAAGATCTGCCTCAAAAGGACTAGTTGACCCCTTGGGTCATTGCCCCCACCCCTGTGCTCTCTCTGACCATACAGGGTCTTGGAAATCTTGAGCATTTCTTCATTTGCTTCAATGTCTTCCATTGTTAACTCTGTGGTGACAGTGTCTGAAAAGTCATGTCTCTACTTCATTCCTGCAGGAAGTTAAAAAGAAATGGATCTCAAACCGAAACCCTTGAACTCTCCCAGCAAACAAAAGTGACTTTTCCTCTTGTCTCCAGTCTCAAGTAATAGCCGCACAAGATGTCCAGTAAATTAATCCTTGACCAACCTCTCAAACTACACAAGAACAATGCCGCACTGCTGTTCTCTCTATACAGATCTCTATTATCAACCGTTCATTTCCCGACACTTCCACAGCACTCCCACCCCATACCCATAGGCTTCCGCCCTGGGGCAAATGTCAATTCCTCAAACAATGCAATGGATGGTATTGCAATTTGAAAGATAATGTTTCAGTCTCCAAAGACCAGCTGACAAATGTCGCTGACTTCTTTTTCCCATTAGGAAGTGGACTTAATCATGTAATTTCCACCCACCACCTGATTGGCCAGGGGCCCTGCAAGAGAGAAAGCTGAAATGAATGAACAAGCATCTAAGACGGTCACCGGGTCCCGAGCAATCGTCAAACACGTCAATTATCTCCGGTGAAAACGAGATCGGGTAAGAAGCCTATTTTTAAAGTATTAATTGGTGAGTGTTTTTCCATTAAAGCCAGGAGGGTGCATTTATAATCCATTTTCTTTTGGTGTAAGCCGAACTTAAAAATGATGCGACTTTTAACACCCCGCCTTTAGGATGCTTCAGTCCGTTTCCAACCACGGCAGCGTTCCATGCCCTGCTCGCTTCCCCTCTGGCCCGGGCCTCGGGGGGGACGGGAAGGCACCCACACTTCGCCCCGCTCCCTCCGCTGCATTTTGCAAACACTCCCTCACTTCAAACGCCTCGGTGAGGGAGCCCTCTTGTGGCCATCAGGGCGCAGCGCAGGGAGTTTTGCAGCGTTGGCGTGTGCCCCCTGCTGGCCGTCTGCTGAATCACTGGAACCGAATGTTCCGTTTCCTCCAGATTTCCTCATTTGTGGGTGAGCGTTGCTCACGCTATTCTATCATCCCTTTTCTTTTTGTAAAGTGGATAGCAGTGTTTCCACTTTCAATTGTACTTTTACTACTTTGTGTCTTTCCTCTTTTTTCTTTGGCCCGTCAAGGTAATTTTGTCCATTTTGTTGATCTTTTCGCACGTTTGATTTTGTGGATTTTATCTACTGTTTTCTTATTCTCTATTTCATTTATCTCCCCTTTAATCTTTATGATTTCCTTCTTTCTTCTAACTTTGGGTCTAGTTCTTTTTCTAGTTCCTTAACGTGTAAGTTAAGTTGTTCATCTGAGGGCACCGGGGTGGCTCAGTTGGTTAAGTGTCTGCCTTTTGACTGAGGTCATGATCCCAGGGTCCTGAGATGGGGTCACGAATTCGGCTCCCTGCTCAGGGGAGAGTCTGCTTCGCCCTCTCCTGCTTTCTCTCTCAAACAAAAATAATAAATAAAGTCTTTTCTAAAAATTTACAAATTTTTTAAAAAGATGTTGATTTGAGAGCTTTATTGAAGAAAATATAAAGAATCCATAGGCAAATAAAAAGATGTTCAACATCATTAGCCATTAGGGACAAATTAAAACAACAATGAGGTATCACTGCACATCCATCGGAATGGCTAAAATTAGAAAGTCACCACCCCAAAAGTTGGCGAGGAGGCAGAGAAACTGGATCACCCACACACTGCTGACGGGAATGTAAATTGGCGCAGCCAACTATGGGAAACAGGTTGGCAACTTCTCAGAAACGAAACATGCAACTCTCATTTAATGCAGTAGTTACACTTCTGGGAAGTTGTTCAGAGAAAAGAAGACATTAATGTTCATGGGGAAAAAAGCTAATGCTCAATTTTTTATATCAGTTTTATTTGTAATAGCCAAGAACTGGAAACAACACAAACGTCCATTTGTAGGTGATTAGACAGACATCCATACTAATGGGACACTACTCAGCAATGAAAATTGACTCAAGCAATAACCCTGGATGAATCTCCAGAGAACTATCCTGAGGGAAGAAAGGCCAATCACAAATGATTACACGCTGTATGATTCGGTTTATGTAGAATTTATGAAATGATAGAGACATAGCAATGGGAGAGCAAATTAGTGGTTGCCAGTGGGGGAAACTGGGTAAAGGAAGCACAGCATCTCTCCATTATTTTTTACAACTGGGTGTGAAATAAAAGAACACAAATAGAAACAACCCAAATATCTAGCAGAAAGGTAATTGTTTATTTATGTCACCTCCTCAGTAAGGTGTGTTTTCTTGTGCATATACCTGAAAAATTCTAAAGAAAAATACATAAAAATAATTAGAATGGCATGACTATAGTTGATTTCTACTTTTTATTTCAATTTTTTTTTGTAAGTAAGCTCTGTGCGGGACTCGAACTCACAACCTCCAGATCAAGAGTCACTTGCTCTATGGACTGAGCCAGCCAAGCGCCCCTTGATTTCACTTTTTAAATTATCGCCAAATTTAGGGGTGCCTGGATGACTCAGCTGGTTAAGCGTCTGCCTTCGGCTCAGGTCATGATCCCAGGATCCTGCTTCTCCCTCTCCCTCTCCCCCTGCCTGTGCTCTCTCACGTGCTCCTCCTCAAATAAATAATTTTTTTAATTTAAATTTATCACCAAATTTAATTAGTTTTATTAACACAAACAGCCTTTACTCATTGTGATGTTGCAAAAAAACAAATAAAGTGCTGAAAATACAAACAGTGGGAATTAAGGATCCTCACCAGGGGAGCTGGATATCTCCCATGCTGTCAGCGGGAATGCAAAATAATACAACCCCTTTGGGAAACGGTTTGACAGTGTCTTAAAGAGTTGAATATACACTTACTATATGATCTGGCCATTCCAGACTGAGGTAGTAACCAAGAGAAATCAAAGTGTGTGCCCACACAGTGACTTTTTCAGGAATGTCCATAGCAATTTTATTTCAAACACACAACTGGAAATAACCCAGACGTCCATTGGTAGATGAACTTGTGAGCAAACTAACATACGATGCCATCTAGGACAAACCACTGACAAAGGAACAAACAGATACATCTCAAAATATTATGCTGGATGAAAGAGGCTAGACAGAAAACAGTACATACTATATGGTTATATCTACTTTTTTTTTAAGATTTTATTTATTTATTTGACACAGAGAGAGAGATAGCGAGAGAGAGAGGGAGAGAGAGAGAGAAAGAGCACAAGCAGGGGGAGCAGCAGGCAGAGAGAGAGAAGCAGCCTTCCTGCATGAGCAGGGAGCCCGACGCGGGGCTCAATCCCAGGACTCTGGAATCATGACCTGAGCTGAAGGCAGCGGTTTAACCAACTGAGCCACCCAGGCACCCCTATATCTACTTTTTTACACTTGATCTTAACAAAAAGGCCAAGAAGCGATATATATATATATAGCTACTTTTAAAAATTCTAGTAAATGCGAATTAACCAAGAGTGATGGAAGATGAGTGGTCACTTGGGGAAGGGGGGAGGACACAGGGACAGAAAGAGACTACAAAAGACCCTTATGTAAAGGATAAGTCCAATAATTATTCTCAAACAAAAAACAAGATGAAGAAAGAGAAAGAACTGTATAGGGTGCAGCCAATTCAGACCCCTAGGTGCCCTCCCCTGAGCAGTGGGGGGACTTGCTGAGCCCCCAGAGGCGGCCTGAACTCCTGACAGGCAGTTCCTTCTCCACAGCTGTGGGCATTTGGAGGGATTTTCTGTAAAGGAAGTGTTGCTCTTTGAGCTGACTGTAGAACTTGGTCTTTATGAAGCAGCATAATGCAGCCTTCCCTAGAAAAACAAATTTCAACACATGACTGCTGGGGTCAGTGCACAGACAGGGGCTGAGAGCACTAGGGATGTCTTAATTCTTCTCCCTTTCCTGTTTCAGGCTGGGTCTGTTAGTCCCTGAATCCTAATTATCCAGGAACACATCCCCCCTTCCCGTGGCTGTACACAGCTGGAGAGGGAGGATAGGTCCAGACACCCCAACCTGGATGCTGACCTTGCCACTGGGGCTGTCTGGCCATGGGAAAGTTCTCAACCTCTCTGGGCCTCCCGTATAAAATGGGGATCATTCCACCTACGTTGCAGGGTTGAGGTCAGAATAGAAAAAAACATGAGTGAGGATTTGGCAGAAGCACAAATGCAACCACCTGAGACAGTACGCTTGAAGTCCCCACACTGCGCCCAGGTTGATGCGGATAACCCAATATACTAAAACACGGTTTTGTTTCTCAGTTTCCATTGACAGGGGCGGAGAAACTGGAGCTATTAAAAAAGGGTCTCTTGGGCACCTGGGTGGCTCAGATGGTTAAGCGTCTGCCTTCGGCTCAGGTCATGATCCCAGAGTCCTGGGATCGAGTCCCACATCGGGCTCCTGGCTCAGCAGGGAGCCTGCTTCTCCCTCTGACCCTCTCCCCTCTCATGCTGTTTCTCTCTCGCTCGCTCTCTAAAAAATAAATAAATAAAATCTTAAAAAAAAAGGGGGGGGTCTCTTCCGCACTGGAGGGCAGGAGGCCAAGCCTCGGGGTCCTTAGGAGAGGAGCAGGACTGGAGAAGCCTCACTGGTTCACCGACTTCCAGCGTTGGAATATTTCCATTTTCCATCGTCACAGTTGGGAATTTTCCAGAGTCCCCTGGATTTTTAAAAATCTGCTCTCTAAGTATTCTAGCATCTCCTCTGACCCTTCTTTTAATGAGCGCGATTAATTTACCTTCCCTTCCAACCGAAGACAGGATGACCAGGTGTGAAGATTTCAAGGCCACCATGTCTGTATCATATGGGTAACCCAAAACGAACAGGGCTATGCTCGGAGGTAATACGGCAGGGTTCAAGGCCGGGCTCTGCCCCTAACCACTGGAGGCCTTGGTTAAGTCACGTTATCTCTCTGAGTGTCCCTTTCCTCATCTATAAATGGGACCGATGCCCTCAGCCTACAGCATGGAAGAAAATGCATGGACTGAATCAGTCCCGTTACCGTGCAGACCTCACACCTCAGCAGAGGAGGGGAAACGCTTTGTGCCCATGGGTCCTCACCTCCCTGGTCTCTCGCTTGCCCTCTGGGAGGTGGCTTGGGCCCTGGTGCTCCCGGGAGCTGGGCTAAGGCTGCACCCCATTTCTACCGGACCTCCATCCAATCACATCATATGCAGTCTCCGCTGAAGTACGTGCGCGTAATCCCTGAAGACAAACACGACAGAGCAAAGGGACTGAAGACCTCCTACTGGGGAAACATTGCCGTCCTCCGGGGACAGTTAGGGGTCAGGGGAACGAGCCCCAAGCGGTAAACATCATGCAACCGCGGGCGCTCTCTGTTGGCCGATCCCGCCGCACCGCGCCTCTTACAGAGCAGAAGCGGGTTGCGGACAAGTTCACGCACGAGCCGGCCCTAAAACGCAGGACCCGGCTCCAAAAACCACCAATGAGCTGCCTGAGTGGCCTGCCAGGCTCAACCAATCAGGGCGAGACCCTTCTGACCAATCAGGACGGGGCCCTTCCAGCCAATCAGGATGAGGCATTTTTTTTCCGCTTTCCCTTATTAGCATATTGAACCTTCAGCGGGGACCTGAGCCGGGGACTTTCTCTACCTACGCAGGACCTCAGGTTTGAGCAGGGGGTTCAGCTTTACTCTGCGTTCGTCCTGTGTCTCCTGCAGCTTTGAGCTGTAGCCCCCGTAAGACCTTGCCTGTGCCTTTGATTTGGGGGTCCAGCCTCGTTTCTGTCTTTGGGCACAAGAACGTGATTCCGGTAACGCTACCCCAAAACTTTTAGGTTCACAGCCTTTGTGTGAGGGTGGGAAGGTCTTGGTTATAATTTCTCTGTGTTGTTGTGATGAGCTAAAGGGCTTATTAAAATGCCATACAGGGCGCCTGGGTGGCCCCGTTGGTTGAGCAACTGCCTTCGGCTCAGGTCATGGTCCTGGAGTCCCGGGATCGAGTCCCGCATCGGGCTCCCTGCTCGGCGGGGAGCCTGCTTCTCCCTCTCCCAGTCCCCCTGCAGTCCCTCTCCTGCAGTCTCTGTCAAATAAATAAATAAAATCTTAAAAAAAAAAAAAATCTTAAAAAAATAAAAAAAATAAATAAAATCTTAAAAAAAAAAAAAAAGAGGGCGCCTGGGTGGCTCAGTCGGTTGGGCGACTGCCTTCGGCTCAGGTCATGATCCTGGGGTCCCGGGATCGAGTCCCGCATCGGGCTCCCCGCTCGGCAGGGAGCCTGCTTCTGCCTCTGACCCTCCCCCCTCTCATTCTCTCTCTCTGAAATAAATAAATAAAATCTTTAAAAAAACAACAAAAAAAAGAATAAGCTCCTCGGGGCGCCTGGGTGGCTCAGTTGGTTAAGCGACTGCCTTCGGCTCAGGTCATGATCCTGGAGTCCCGGGATCGAGTCCCGCATCGGGCTCCCTGCTCAGCAGGGAGTCTCCTTCTCCCTCTGACCCTCCCCCCTCTCATGTGCGCTCTCTCAAATAAATAAATAAAATCTTTAAAAAAAATAAATAAAATGCCATACAGTCTTTGCTCTCCATTATTTAGAGAATCCTTTTTTTTTTTTTTTTTAAGATTTTATTTATTTGAGAGAGAGACAGAGATAGCTACAGAAAGCACGAGGTGGGAGGAGAGGGAGAATCAGGCTCCCCCTGAGCAGAGAGCCCCACACGGGGCTCGATCCCAGGAAGCTGGGATCCTGACCTGAGCGGAAGGCAGACGCTTTGCCCGACTGAGCCACCCTGGCGCCCCTATTTAGATAATCTTTAATGTTTTTTAAATCCTTGGCCAATTTTCTCCACAAAGTGTTTGCCCAAACAGTGTTTTATTCATGCGTTCCTAGATTCCTATTTTTGTTTTCATTCTTTAACTTTTTCGTTGGATGTAAGATTTCCTAGAAATTCTTTCTAGGAAAAGATAATGAGAAATATTGAAGTATCTAGGAATGCATTAGAAAGATATTATGCAGTGTAAAGTTTGCAAGAATAAGGATAGTACAAGGAATACTAAAACAATCTTTACCCAGATCCATTCATTTGTGATATTTTTATCCTTTTTTTTTTTTTTTTTTAATGTAGGCTTCACACCCAGCAGAGCCCAACGCGGGGCTTGAACTCCCGACCTGATATCAAGACCTGAGCCCAGAGTGAGTTGGATGCAACTGACTGAGCCACTCAGGTACCCCTATTTTTCTCCATTTTCTTTGTTATTTGTGTCTGTTTAATTTCTCCTTCAGGATGTAGATAGAGACACACACACGCACAATATTGTCCCCTGAATTATTTGAGGTTAAGTTATGTATATTCTGGGCTTTAACCCCTAAATACTTTGAAGAGAGATTTTTCCCAAGAGTTGAGATACTCTCTCAAATAAAGTTCTGCAACTTTAGTCTCCATACAATACTTTCATCTATTCTACTATCTCTTGTGTAATTTGTCAAATGACTTGAACGTCCTTTTTGCCCCTCAATCACAGGATCTAGTCTATAGTCAGTTACGCCAGTTAATTACAAAGTGACCTTTACCTTTCTTTAATCTGGAACATTTTCATGCCTTTCTCTGTGGTCTATGATATTGGCATTTTGCTAGCATACCGATTCCCCACACTCCTCTCATTCTGTAAAAGAACATTCCACGGTAATCTATCACTTTCTCACTCATAGATTCAAGTTATTCTCTCTCAGCTGAAATACCAGATAATCCTGTATCCTGTTCAGGATTTCATATTTGGAGGCACAGACTATCCATCCATCCCCCACTGAATGTCAATTTTGATCAACCAGTCGAGATTTGATCTGATTTCTCGAATACATAATCACTTTGTCTCCCTGTAACTAATAAGCTATCTGTGGGGAAACGCACAAACAGAACAGCCATCTGTGAACCAGGAAGCAGGTTCTTCCTCAACAGGCACCAAATCTGCTGGTGCCTGGATGTTGGAATTCCAGCCTCCAGAACTGTGAGAAGTAAATATGTTGCTTGCAAGCCCCCCAGTGCTTGAGTTGGAAAACCAGCATTTTGCCACCATCATAGTGAAGTTATTGTTGCCTGATCTATCTTTCCTGCAATGGTGGCTTCCAGCCCAGCTACTCCCAATACTGTCAAGTCTAGTGGGTCAGACGGTCCCAGTGGCAGGGCTGCTGCTGAGCCTTTTCCCAGCCCCACGCTGAGCTGACAGCCTTCTGTTCCATGTAGTAGCTGGGATGGAACAGCTTGCCGACTGGGAACATTTCTGCTTTCGGATCCCAGAGAGTCCTATAGGTATTGTGTTTCCTTCTTAAGAGATGGGAGTGTGAGATAAAATAATAGTCTGTCCTTTACGTCAGAGGGAATTCCTGACATGCCCCATACCCCTGGGCCCCGAAAAATTTTACCTCTCTGGCAATCACCTGAAACTCTGTAGGATTAATCTCCACCCTCTGTGGTGTGTGTATCTCACCAAGGTCTCCAATGTGCCTGCCCCTTCTTGCTCATCTGGCGGATGAACAGAACCATGGCTGAATGTCATATACTTGCTGCTGTCTTAATCTGCCCTAGCAAAGCAATTGGAGGGACTTTTTTTTACTACATAAGTGTATATTGTATATTTATAATAGATATGTTATAATAATCCACTGTCATCCTCTGAGATCCACCTGGCTTTTGGAGGGAGCTGACTATTGAATTAAATGGGAACACGATGAGGACCTCCCCGTCTATGCTTTAGGTGATTAAGAGAGGCACAAATCTCTGCCATTCCTTCTGGGAAGTGATGCTCTTTTGGATTTCTGTCTTAGTCAGGGATGGGGTAGGGAGGTAATTTCAGAGCATTCCACTTGGTCTTTTCCAATTTTTTTTTTTTAAAGATTTTATTTATTTATGTGAGAGAGAGAAAGAGCACAAGAGGGGGGAGTGGGAGAGGGAGAAGCAGACTCCCTGCTGAGCAGGGAGCCCGATACGGGACTTGATCCCGGGACTCCAGGATCATGACCTGAGCCGAAGGCAGTCGCTTAACCAACTGAGCCACCCAGGCGCCCAGGTCTTTTCCAATTTGTAGAGCTCTTACCCTACAAGCCAAGGAGTTAATTTGACTTGCCAACTACGAGTACATTTACTCCAATTACATCTTCAATGCTTCGAGAAACTATTGCTGGATGGGACAGTGAATCTTGTGGACCTGCTATGAGGCAGTCCTCCATTTATTACCTGGCTCCCATATTCCTCCATTCTAACACAGAGCTCATCATGATGCTCCAGGTCCCTAAATCTAGCCTTGAAACTTGTGGGAACTCCCCTTTTCCCAGTGCACCTGAGTAAATAACCATAGGTCCCTTTGGGAGGAGGGCTGGAAAAATCATGACCAAGCCTCTTGGTCATCCATCCTTTATTTCATTTGATCGTGTCGACTGAGCACCAGCCCCTCTTGTCTGCCCATAAGTCTCACGCCTGTAGAGAAACCACATCCTGTCGTCTCCATAGCCTCTCGGAAGATAAAGCACGCCCTCCACTCCCCACCCTTCCTCCATCCACTTTGCTCTTACTGCTTATTAAGTTCATTGAGCTCACCGTGTTTCCGAAGGTCAAGTGCTACCCTCAGGAAGCCCAGTTCTATAACAGATCCCCTACTGTCAGCCTCAGCCTGCACGGACAGCCACCACTGAGCCTCTCAATGATACTGCTGCTCCCCTCCCCCAGCACATTCTTTATCTCAACAGAGGGTCTTCCAGGCCTTTCAATGAAGCAGTCAGCTGGTACATTTTCCAGCCTTTCATAAACCCTTCTTTCACCTTTTGCCAAAGCGATTCCAGCATTTCTGCTCAGTGTGGAGCCGTCTACTTCTCCTGCCCTCCAAAAGTCCTTCCAACATGTGAGCACCATCTCCTTGCATCTGTGCCAGCATATTTAAACCCTGTACCACAGGAGTGTGCTCCTTTTCTTTTTCTTTTTTTTAAATAACAAAGCATTTTACTTTTATTTTTTTAAGATTTATTTATTTATTTATTCATGAGAGACAGAGAGAGAGAGGCAGAGGCAGAGGGAGAAGCAGGCTCCCCGCAGAGCAGGGAGCCCGATGTGGGGCTCCATCCCAGGACCCTGGGATCATGACCTGAGCCGAAGGCAGATGCTTAACCGACTGAGCTACCCAGGCGTCCCGGGCATTTTATTATTTTTTTTAACTGAGATAAATCTGCTTGAGATTCTCTCTCCCTCTGCCCCTCCCAGCCCCTGGGTGTGTTTGCTGTCTCTCTAAAAATAAATCTTTAAAAAAAAAAAGTTGCTAAGAGAGTAGATCTTAAAATTTCTCATCACAAGAGAAAAGGTTGTAATTATGTGGTGGTGGATATTAACTAAGTTATTGTGAAATGATTTCACAATGTATACAAATATCAAATCACTGTGTTTACCCCTGAAACTAATATATCATTTTTAAAATTTATTTTAGAGAGAGAGAGCATTCGCAGGGGCTGGAAGGGGCAGAGGGAGAGAGAATCTCAAGCAGACTCCCCGCTGAGCTGGGAGCCTGACGTGGGGCTTGATCCCAGGACCTTGAGATCATGACCTGAAATCAAGAGTCGGATGCTTAACCGACTGAGCCACTCAGGCGCCCCTCTCTTAGCAACTTTCAAATATACAACACAGTATTGTTAACCCCAGCCACCATGCTGTACTCACATCCCCAGGACTTATTTTATAACTGGAAGTTTGTGCCTTTTGACCACCTTCACCCATTTTGCCCATCCCCACCCCCACCCCCTGCCCCTGGCCACCACCAGTCTGTTCTCTACCTATGAGTTCAGATTTTTGTTTTTGTTTTTTCGGAGTCCAAATATAAGTGAAATTGTTCAGTATTTGTCTTTCCCTGTCTGACTTAGCATAATGCCCTCAAGGTCCATTCATCTTGTTGCAAATGGCAAGATTTCACTCTTTGGGTTTTTTTTTTTTTTCACTCTTTTTAATGGCTGAAAAATACTCCATTGTTTTCTGTGTATAGAATAGATATACACACATATATGGATACACCACAAATTCTCAATCCATTCATCCACTGATGGACACTTCGGGTGCTCCCATGTCTTGGCTATTGTAATGAATGCTGCAGTGAACATGGGTGTGTATATATCTTTTTGAGTTAGTGTTTTCATTTCTGTTGGGTAAATACCCAGAAGTGAAATTGCTGGATCATGTGGTAGTTCTGTTTTTAACTTTTTGAGGAATGGTTTTCCATAGTGACTACATGAGTTCATATTCCCGCCAACAGGGCACAAGGGTTCTCTTCATATCCCCTGCCAATGCTTATTTCTTGTCTTTTTGATAATAGCCCTTCTAACAGGTATGATGTGATATCTCACTGTGGGTTTGATTTGCATTTCCCTAATGATGAGTGATGGTGAGCATCTGTTTGTATACCTGTTGGCCATCTGGATGTCTTCTTGGGGAAAATGTCTGTTCAGGTCCTCTGCCCATTAATTTTAACTGGATTGTTTGTTTCTTTGCCATTGCGTTGTATGAATTCCTCATATATTTTGGCTATCAATCCCTTATCGGATATATGATTTGCCAGTGTTTTCTCCCATTCACTACATTGACTTTTCATTTTGCTGATGGTTTCCTTTGCTGGTGCAGAAGCTTCTTAGATTGACGTCATTCTACTTGTTCATTTTTGTTTTTGTTGCCTTTATTTTGGTATCAAATCCAAAAAAAATCTCTGCCAAGACCGATGTCAAAGGACTTAACTGTCTATGTTTTCTCCTAGGAGTTTTGTGGTTTCAGGTCTTATGTTCAAGTCTTTAATCCATTTTGAGTTAATTTTTGTGTATGGTGTAGAATAGTGGTCCACTTTTATTCTTTTGATTGTGGCTGTCCATTTGTCCCAACACCATTTATTAAAGAGACTGTTCTGTCCCCGCTGTACATTCTTGGCTCCTTTGTTGAAAATTAATTGACCATACATGCCTGTGCTTCTTTTCAAGAAGTTCTCCAGTACTTGCTATATGTCCTGTCTTCCTGGATCCAGCATCCTCAGGATCCAGACCCATACACTCCTGTTCCCCCGCAGATACAGGTGGGCGAGGGCCTGCAGCAAATGCAGGGAATATTCCTTATTCTACCCTATCAGGACCAGCATTTCTCCTGTTGGGTTTTGTGGTGACTTGACCCTATTAATTGATCTAATGATCAGGAGGGAAGGAAAGAATAGCTCCTCAGAGGGGCACAGGTCTTATTGCAAAGAAGAAGCTTCTATGTGCATCATCTTCAAGCAAGACTGGAAGGAGTGGGCCACTTTTGCAGGCTCGGAGAACTCAGAGGGATTAGTGTTTCAAGGTTTTTGCCTGTGTCAATCCAAATGTCCCGTCCTGAGTGTTGGAGTTCTAAAGGGGTATTGTTAGGTAGTATTCTCTAGAAAAATACCTGTAAAGGAGTGACGTAAGGAGGATTGGGCCCCAGGAAAAAGCTGAAATGCTGCACGATTGCAACAGAGGCCTCATCTGATCCTACAGGGAACTCAAGCCAGGACAGCCCTTTAGAGATGCTGCAAGCTGAAGCAAGAGGTCCAAGGTCTTTGAATCCCTGCAGTGACACCATTGAATGTGGACTGCCCTGGGGAGGAGAAGATATCTGTGAGAGGCAGCTCCCTTCAGCCAGGACAATTCCCAGGGACATAATCACGAGCTGTCAGCTGTGAAACACACTAGCCCCCAAGGGAACAGGTGCCCCAGCCCTGAAAGGGGATCCTGGCAGCCCAGCACAGTGTGTTGTAGAGGGCGTGTTCAAGTTTCCAGCTTCAGTTATTAATTTATGTTTTACTCCCTGCAGTAATCAGTTATTGCTTAATATCTCCGGAGGCCTTATTGTTAGGGACATAGAGTGATGGTGGATATATAGTCTTTGTCAATTTTTCTTTTTATAAGTGGATACCATACTTATTTATTCCCTTGTGATTGTTTAAAGTTCCATTTTGTCAGTTATTAGGATTATTACCTGTATGAGTCAGGGTGCAGCCAGAGAAGCAGAACATACGTACTAGATTTTTACAAGGAATTGGCTTAATTGTGGGGGCTGGGCAAGATCAAAATCCATAGGGCAATCTGTCAGGAAGGGCAGGCTAGAAGCTTTGTTCACAGAGTTTCTTCTTCATCAGAGAAGCCTCAATTCTGCTTTTAATGACTTTCAACTGATCGAATCAGGACCACCCAAGTTATCTAGGATAATCTTCCTAACTTAATTCAACTGAGTTTGTGGACTTTAACGATATCTACAAAATACCTTCACAGCAACACCTAAATTTGTGTTTCACTGAATGGCAGGAGACTGTAGCTTAGCCAAGTGGACACATCAAAGACCATCACACTGCCCAGTTTCTTTTTGTTCAAATTTGCCTATTGTAGTAGTATTAAGACCCTCTGACACTCCCATCAAGAGATGGAGTCTACTTTTGCCTCTACTTGATTCTGCACAACTTGTGACTGCTTTGATCAGGTGGGTGATGGTGTGATGCTATGTGACTTCCAAAGCTATGTTGTCATCAGCCACGAAGCTTCTTTCTTTCTCAGTAGAATATCTGCTCTTGAAGCCCAGAGATGCCATGTAAGAAGTCCAGCCAGCCTGAGTCCTTCACGTAGAAGAGGCTCTCTGATCAAATCCAAGCCGAGCTCACCCTTAAGCCATCTCAGCTCACCCATTAAGACATGGGAGTGAGGAGGCCATCTTGGAAATGGACCCTCCCTGCCATTAAGTCATCTCGGCGGGGCCCCCAGACACGGTGGAGCAGGGAAGCGCCATGCCCGCTGTTCCCCCTTCCACATTCCTGACCCACAAAATCCGTGAGCATAGTACAGTGGTTGTTCTTCAAGACCATTGAGTCTTGGGTGGTTTGCCAACACAGCAGTAAATAACAGGAGCGCCTGGAATGGTTTTCTATCCTTTTATTTTCAAGCATTTTATGTCGGTTTGTTGTGTCTCTGTAAACAACATGCTGTTGGGTGTTATCCCTTTTCCCAGTCAGAATCAGATCCCGGAGGAGGGACTTAGAAAATTTAATCGTAGATGTGTATGCGTAGTGAAGCCCGAAAGCGCACTTTGGGCTGTTCTGCCTTTGGACCCACATCTTCCCTGCCCCTCCTTCCTCTAGAACTCTGGCACCGGGTTTTGTCTGGTTAATTGGGGCGGAGCTTTAACCGCCGCCCATCCGCATCCCCCTCCCCGAGATGCTAGTAGCTCCCCCACCTCCCAGGCGTCTACCAGACCTGCTTCTGGCCGGGGAAACTTTAAAGTTCCCTTAGAACCTTGCAGGCTAACGAGCAAGTCGCAGTGATGGGTGGAGGAGGTTACCATGGAGACGGGTCCAAGGAATGAGGCTCGGGCGGGAGGGAGGGCCGGGACGCGCCTTCCGATTGGCTCGGCGGGCGCGCAGCGTTCCTCTCGCGCACATGCGCAGTGGCGCTGAGGCGAGGTCGCGGTGGAGCCGAAGCGCGGTGTGATCCGGCCCAGGCTTCTCGGGACCGGGCTGGAAGGGGCGGCTTCTGGCCGAGACGCGTCGCGCTCTCCGCGTTAGGGACGTGGCGGAGCCGGAGGCCCCTCTGCAGCGCGGGGCCGAGCTCGCCACGCAGGCGCCCGCGCCCCCGCCGCCATTGTTGCCCCGGGCCTCTCCGGCCGCTCCGGCTGCGCGTCCGCCGGCTCCCGGCGACAGGTAATGATGTCGAGGGCGCCGGGGGCGAGTGTCCGCGCGGTCAGGCCGGGGCCCCAGCGCGTCCCCGGGCGGCGTCCGCGCTCGCGGCCTGCGGAGAAGGCGAGCACGGGGTGGGGGCTGCTGCGGCGGGCCGGGTCCCCGCTACCCGCGACCCTCCGGCCGAAGGGGAGTTAGGGAGACGCGCCCGGGAAGGGGAGGCGGCGGGCGAGGCTGGCGCATATCCTCTGCAGGGCGTGTAAACAGTTGGCTTTGGTTACACGACTGAGCCCGAGGAGGGCTCAGAGCTGGAGCCCGCGGTCAGGCGGTGTCAGGTCGCGGGGTCGGGCCTGTTCTGAGGTTTTCTTCGGGAATCCTGGTTTCAAGTTTACTCGTGAGGGATTGTCTCCTGTAGAAGCATTTAAAAGGGCTTCAGCTCACACCAGCCTCTTGTACTTTTTTCCAGGCCAACAGACTTGTCTCTCCAGCCCTTAGGTAGTGAAAAGCTAGAATAGGCTGGCATTAATATGCAAAGCAGGTAAATGTCCGCCCTTTTTTCCTTGACAGTTTCCTTGGGAACCTTGAGCACTTTATTAGGAAGGATTCTCCTCCCGGTTTGTTCTAAGTACCTATGGATAAGCTCTGTTATTGAGAGCCTCTTCAGTCCTTTTTAGCTTCTGTAACATCCGAAAAACACGGAAGCTTTTCCCCCCGCTCTGTAAAAGTTTAATTTCTGTTTCAACAAGTTAGAAGTTTGATCTGTTGTTTTGCTCATGGGTCTTTGCTTCTATTACCACCTTTTGAGAGCAGTCCCAACCCCTGTCCCCAACAGATTGCATTTATCTCACAAGTCTGAGGATGTAGGGGAGGAAGACCAAGGTCGAGTCGGTGGGTGTTTATCTATGCACACCGAATAGACTGTTTCTGTTTGTGAGTGTGTATGGCAGAGAGCACCAGAATTCTTGACTTTATGGTCTGTTGTTTTGTTTCAGGGTCTCTTAACCATCCCTGCAAGTTCTGGGCTCAGAATTTGTAACTAAGGCTGCTAACTCTACCTTGACCCTGTTCTGCCCTTGGCTGCAAGCAGCCCTTGATATAATGTCTTTGTGGCTCTAGCATGAGACTTCAAGCAGCTGGCTCACTGCTGGAGATATAAAGGATATTGCCAGATTCTCTCTCCTGTCTGTAGCAATGTTAGCCTCGTGCAAGAGGATGACCAGTTCTTCACGCTCCCAAGTCCTTCTCATGTGGAAGCCGGACAAGGCTCAGAGTGGACCCCACAGTGTTGAGAAGGAAACCTTTGCTTCAAGAATCTTGCGTGACACTGAGACCTGTCGACAGAATTTTAGGAATTTTCCATATCCAGACCTAGCTGGTCCTCGAAAGGCATTGAATCAACTCCGAGAACTCTGCCTTAAATGGCTGAGACCTGAGATTCACTCAAAGGAACAAATCCTGGAGCTGCTGGTGCTGGAGCAATTCCTGACCATCCTGCCTGGGGAGCTTAGGACTTGGGTGAAGTCCCAGTACCCAGAGAGCAGTGAGGAAGTGGTGACTCTGGTGGAGGATTTGACTCAGATTCTAGAAGAAGAAGGTGAGAATTGTAGGGCAGAAAGGGGAGGAATCCTGGGTGGTTAGAGAAGTCAGCCAGCATATCACAGAGGAGCCCCTTAAAGAAATTGGGGAGAGCAAAGGGCCCCACAGTGAGTGAGAACAGGCTTTAACATGAACCCCGTCCTGCAGGGCGTGCCCCTTCCAGACTGGGACCAAACACACATTACCTAGTGTCCTAAAACAATGACCAGACAACCCAGTTACCCCGTGCGAGCCCTCAGGAATTTTACCTGCAGAGGTTTGAGCCATTCTGTCAATAAGTCATTGGCTTTGTCAATTGGATTTTACAATAACATGCTTCCTAAAAGGTAGAAAAGGGTCCAGAGCACATTTCCTTATTAAGAGACAGCATACGCAATTTACATCACACGAAGATCTAGTAGAAAATTGGGAATTTGATGCATATCCTTAGCAGTCCCAGAACAGACTTGTTTTTGAAACCTGCATTGATATCTTAGGACAAGTCATTGGTCCTTCCCTCTGATTCTTTAAAGTAGGGGTGCTGTTTTTCTCACTTTAGGAAAGTATAGGCATCTGTTTGGTGAGGTTTCCTAGGCTGTTCAAACAGGACTAATCTCCATCATGGTCTCCCTTCCCTAGCTGCTCCTCAGAACTCTGTCCTTGCCCAAGAGACCCCAGAGGAAGACCCCAAAGGAAGACCTGCTTTCCAGGCAGGGTGGTTAAATGACTTGGTGACCAAAGTAAGTGTTAGTTTTTTCTGTGATTTTAAAATGGCCTCTTGGAGGTGTTTGTGTGAGGACGTTTTATGTCCTGGCCCTGTAACTTCTGTCCCCCCAAAAGCCCAATCTAGGACTTAAGCATCAGTTTTTGTCTTTAAGTCCATCTTGGCCTGTTAAGATAAGTGACTGCCCTTTTAAGAAATAGGCTCCTTTTACCTTCCCCTGATGGGGAAGCCTTTCTTCACTGTTTGATTTTAAGGTAGCAACATTGCATAGAGGTTAAGGGATTGACCGCCACAGCCAGATGAATCAGGTTTGGTGCCTGATTCTGAACCTATGATTTGGGGGCAAGATACTTGACCACATTTAGCCTGAGTGATTAAACTCTAATAAAAATAGAATTTACCTCTTAGATTGTGAGGATTAAACATTATGAGACTTGTGGTTAGCCTGGATTACAGTAAACCATCAATAAACAATAGTTGCTAAAATTATTTTTCTCATTAACAAGTAATTAAAGGCCATGTGTTTTGTGGTGTTAACTGTTGATCGTGAGTCTATGTTCTGTCAGGCCACCTTAAGAGAAAATTTTACTATAAAATATGTATCTGAAATTGGTAGAGTAAAATTATTATTCATAGATAGTATGATTGTTTACCTGAAAACCCTAAAAAAATCAGGGGCAGGGGAAAAACTGGGAAACGTAGTAGAAAATTTGAGTAAGGTGATTACTACAGAAAATGGCATATGAAAATTTATCACTTTCAGGGGTAGCTGGCTCAGTTGGTAGAGCATGCAACTCTTGATCTCAGGGTCATGAGTTCAAGCCTCATGTTGGACATAGAGCTTACTTTAAAAAAGAGAAGAAAATTAATAACTTTCTTACATATTCGTTAAAATCAGGCAGATGATGAAATGAGATAAAAGATTCCATGTGTAGTTTTCCCCACCCCCAAAATTTAAAATATCTAGGACTAAACATAGTATAAATTTTATAGTACATCCATGTCCTGTATCATACTAGAAGACGTGCAAGAAGCTTTGAATGTTGTAAAATTGTCTGTTCTCCCTAAATTATAAGCAATGTAATTGTCAAAACCCAATACAATTTTTATAAGGAACTTAGAAAGTTTATTTGAAAAGCATGTAAAAAGAATCCTTTTTTTTTTTTTTAAGATTTTATTTATTTATTTGACAGAGAGACACAGCAAGAGAGGGAACACAAGCAGGGGGAGTGGGAGAGGGAGAAGCAGGCTTCCCGCGGAGCAGGGAGCCCAATGCGGGGCTCGATCCCGGGACCCTGGGATCATGACCCGAGCCGAAGGCAGACGCTTAACGACTGAGCCACCCAGGTGCCCCCCCCTTTTTTTTTAAACAAAAAGAAGGAAAAGAGCAAAGAGGGATACTAACCTTAACCAGATTATGAAATGTATTAAAAGTGTAACAGTTCAACAGTGTGGGTTTCAGTCCCAATTTTATTTTAAAAAGGAAGGAAGGGCTCTGCATTTCATCTTAGAGCACACAGATATATCTTAAAATTTCAAATTATAACACATAGAATTCTTAAGGCAGAGCTTGAAAAGCACAACCATTCAACTGTTTTCTGTGTATAACCTTCCTTTAAGATAGAGCCACCAGGGGCGCCTGGGTGGCTCAGTCGTTAAGCGTCTGCCTTCGGCTCGGGTCATGGTCCCCGGGTCCTGGGATCGAGCCCCGCATCGGGCTCCCTGCTCGGTGGGAAGCCTGCTTCTCCCTCTCCCACTCCCCCTGCTTGTGTTCCCTCTCTCACTGTATCTCTCTCTGTCAAATAAATAAATAAAATCTTTAAAAAAAAAAAAAAAGAGCCACCAGTGGGGCGCCTGGGTGGCTCAGTCGTTGAGCAACTGCCTTTGGCTCGGGTCATGATCCCAGGGTCCTGGGATCAAGCCCCACATCGGGCTCCCTGCTCGGCGGGAAGCCTGCTTCTCCCTCTCCCACTCCCCCTGCTTGTGTTCCATCTCTCGCTGTCTCTCTCTCTGTCAAGTAAATAAATAAAATCTTTAAAAAAAAAGATTGAGCCACCAATACATACACTTGTACCAGCTGAAAACGTAATTATAAATTCTATGTTTTCAGACTTCCCTGTAGGACCATTTGAGTATGCTCATCCATAACTTGGGTGAGGGTTTTAACTAGATAACCTTTAGGGTCCTACTAAAGGTCAAGATTCTGTGATTCCCCCCACCACACATGTCCCTGGTGTTACCACTCTGCTACCAATTCTTGAACCAAGTTATATTTGATTTTTCAGGAATCAATGACATTCAAAGATGTGGCTGTGGATATCACCCAGGAGGACTGGGAGATAATGCGTCCCGTACAGAAGGAATTGTACAAGACTGTGACATTACAGAACTACTGGAACATGGTTTCCCTGGGTAAGCATCCTCTGCACCCACTCCTGCCAGCATATCCACCATCTTTCTTTCCTCTGTTAAAAATGGGTTGGCCTCTGAAGCACTTTGCTAAGAATGGGACTTAGAGGTGAGTGTGCTCATCCCATTTGGGCTATGTTCTCCCTTTTCCCAAATAAAAGGTTTCTAAGTGAAGGATCATTGAAAACTATGACACACAGCTTCCCAGGACTTCCACACCACGCTGCACCTTGCCCACTCCCTGCTTTCCCCGTGATCTCCTCCTGCCATGAGCTCTATGCACATACCCTCCTGAGTAGCAGGACATTTTTATCCTAGCACTGAAAAGCACAGTGACCTATTTCTCCCACTAGATCACATCCATGAAACCATTGTTTTCCTGTAGAAGTCTGTCCTCACAGATAAATCGAAGTCAGGCAATAAAATTCTAACAGCTGTTTATCTCCAGGATAAAACTCCTTATATTCCTCCCAAACAGGACTTACAGTGTACCGACCAACTGTGATTCCCATACTGGAAGAACCATGGATGGTGATAAAAGAAATCTTGGAAGGCCCTAGTCCAGGTGAGAGAATTAAGTGTCATGAGATTGTTTGCATTTAAGAGCATAAGTGCAGTGAGATACCTTTTTTTAAAACATGGCCAGGTCACTCTCCACCAAGACATTCCGGCCTGTTGGGGACACTGAACTGTTTGGCATGGTCTCCTTGCAGAACCACCTTCAGGAAGAGAGTTCCAGACACCACTGTTCCACATTTCCCCGGTGTTTCTCATTTCATCCTTCCCTGTGGCCCCTGGGTACCCCCCCCAGCTTCGTCTGGTGCTTTGACTGTGCTGTGTCCCCCTCCCTCTTTTATAAGCTTGCGTGAATGTCCTGAAAATTTTAAGTTTCAGACCTTCTTCCATGTAAATTTTTTTTATTCTGTTTACCAACAAACCCCTGTAGCCTCCAACCTCCACTTCCCTAACTCATTCTTTTCTTTATTTTCTAATTTTGAAAGTGTTTTTTCAAATGTTCTCTTACTGTAGTGCATTCACCCAGTTCCTGCATCTCTCAGTCCAATCACTGGTGCCTGTTTCTAGTTGTTTCTGTTCAGGTATTTTGTTTTGTTCTGTTTGCATATAAAATCAATATAAAAATGTTTTGGGGGCGCCTGAGTGGCTCAGTCGGTTGTGTCTGCCTTCAGCTCAGGTCATGATCCCAGGGTCCTGAGCCCCGCATCAGGGCAGGGAGTCTGCTTCTCCCTCTCCCTCTGACCCTCCCCCTACTTGTGCTCTCTTACTCTCTCTCAAATAAACTCTTTAATGTGTGTGTTTGTGTGTGTGTGTGTGTGTGTGTTCTTAAAAAAATCCTGTTTTTGGGAGGCTTTCCTTATATCATTTGGGGAAAAAAATGTTTTTTCTCCTTTTTAGATTTTATTTTTTAAGTAATCTCTACCCCCAGTGTGGGGCTCAAACTCCTAACCCTGAGATCAAGAGTCACATGCCCTACTGACTGAGCTGGCCAGGTGCCCCTTTTCCTCCATTTTCTAACGGAAATGGTAGCAAACTGTACACACAGTTTTGTACTTTGCTTTTGTTTACTTAAAAGTGTATCTTGAGAAGTGTTCCAAATGAGGATATAAAGAACTTCCTTATTCTTTTTTTTTTTTTTACTATCTGCATCACATTTTGTTGTGTGTCTCATAATTTATTAAACCTGTTCCTTATTGATGGGCTTTTTAGTTGTTCCCATTCCTTCCTTCCTCCACAAGAACTTCAAACCTACAAAAAGTTGCAGAATCAGTACATTGAACACCTATGTAATTTTCACCTGGAACCACCAGCTACCATCATTTAGCCACTTCTGCTTTATCTCTTTTTGGGAGGGGGAGGGGCAGAGGCAGAGGGAGAGAATCTCAAGCAGACTCCCCACTGAGTGCGGAGCCCGACACGGGGCTCGACCCTGAGATCAGGACCTGAGCTGAAATCAAGAGTCAGGTGCTTAACCAACTGAGCCCCCCAGGCGCCCCTTTGCTTTATCTTTTTACACACACACACACTTTGCTTCTGTTCTTTCCCCTTACCTTCCCTTCTGCTTCCCTTCTGACATTTTCTGAAGGATCCAGGCCAGGTTTTTTTAGAATGACCCACAGTCTAGATTTCCCTGATTGTTTCCTTCTGTTTAGACTCAGATGAAATATGTTTACCAAAAAGACATCCTAGGTGTGTACTGTCCGTTGCCACTTGTCTTATCATTGGTGATACTCATTTTAAAAGTTAAGGTGCTGGTGACCAGATCTCTCTGTTTTAAAGGTGCATTTTTTTCTTTATAATCAGTAAGTAATCTGTGGAGTGATACTTAGAGGCCACATGACTATTCCATTCCCTGGTACTATTTTATTTAAGGATTTGTAGCATCCATTCTTTTTTTTATTATTATTTTATTGTTATGTTAATCCCCATACATTACATCATTAGTTTTAGATGTAGTGTTCCATGATTCATTGTTTGTGCATAACACCCAGTGCTCCATGCAGAATGTGCCCTCTTTAATACCCATCACCAGGCTAACCCATCCTCCCACCCTCCTCCCCTCCAGAACCCTCAGTTTGTTTTTCAGAGTCCATCGTCTCTCATGGTTCGTCTCCCCCTCCTATTTCCCCCCCTTCATTCTTCGCCTCCTGCTATCTTCTTCTTCTTCTTTTTTTTTAAACATATATTGCATTATTTGTTTCAGAGGTACAGATCTGAGATTCAACAGTCTTGCACAATTCACAGCGCTTACCAGAGCACATACCCTCCCCAGTGTCTATCACCCAGTCACCCCATCCCTCCCACCCCACCCCCCACTCCAGCAACCCTCAGTTTGTTTCCTGCGATTAAGAATTCCTTATATCAGTGAGGTCATATGATACATGTCTTTCTCTGTTTGACTTATTTCACTCAGCATAATACCCTCCAGTTCCATCCACGTCGTTGCAAATGGCAAGATCTCATTCCTTTTGATGGCTGCATAATATTCCGTTGTATATATACACACCACATCTTCTTTATCCATTCATCTGTCGATGGACATCTTGGCTCTTTCCACAGTTTGGCTATTGTGGACATTGCTGCTATAAACATCAGGTTGCACCTACCCCTTCGGATCCCTACATTTGTATTTTTGGGGTAAATACCCAGTAGTGCAATTGCTGGATCATACGGTAGCTCTGTTGTCACCTTTTTGAGGAACCTCCATACTGTTTTCCAGAGTGGCTGCACCAGCTTGCATTCCCACCAACAGTGTAGGAGGGTTCCCCTTTCTCCGCATCCCCTCCAACATCTGTCATTTCCTGACTTGTTAATTTTAGCCATTCTGACTGGTGTGAGGTGGTATCTCATTGAGGTTTTGATTTGGATTTCCCTGATGTAGCATCCATTCTTGATTCTTGCTTTATTATACTGCTGATTGCAAGCTAGTGATTTTCTAATTCAGTCATCTCTTCTAAAGGATTAACAGCAGTCTCCCGTAAAGAATAGTTCTCCCGTAAAGAATAGTTCTTCTTCCTCCCACCTCATTTTTTTATGTGAACATGTCACTATGGACTAAGGGGATTTTTCAAAATTCAGTGTATTAGTCCACTAATTTCAGGTTTGTTTTGTTTTGTTTGTTGTTTTTCATGCTCAGTTGTCCCAAACTTGGGTAATACTACTTGAAAAGCTAATTCTTTTTTTTTTTTTTTTTTTTAAAGATTTTATTTATTTGACAGAGAGAAACACAGTGAGAGAGGGAACACAAGCAAGGGGAGTGGGAGAGGGAGAAGTAGGCTTCCCGTGGAGCAGGGAGCCCGATGCGGGGCTCAATCCCAGGACCCTGGGATCATGACCTGAGCCGAAGGCAGAGGCTTAACGACTGAGCCACCCAGGCACCCCTTGAAAAGCTAATTCTTAATTCTTCTCATAATTTATAGCAGAATGACCTGTATGTACCTGTAGCGCAGGCTGTACCCATAGCACAGTAAATTCTTTGTGGAATGATTTTGGCACACTCTAGACACTGAAGAAACATGCGTGACATAATGGAAATGAGCCTGGACTAGAGTCAGGATAGTCTTCTGGAAGAACCGTAGATGGTGATAAAAGAAATCTTAGTCTGGGACCCCTTTAATTTGAGCCTGAGGAGCTTTTTAGATCATTCAGGCAGCGTGCATTGGGGCTGTAATCCACAAGAGGGGGCATTTTATGGTTATTTATTTTAGGGGGAGAATTTTCTCCCTCCAAAGAGCACCAAGACTGAGAAAGGCAAGTTTCTTTTTGCCTTCTGTAGAAGAGAGATTTTTTTTTTTTTTTAGGTTTTGTTTTATTTTTCTAGCCAGTCCTTAAGCAGGGTCTAATCCTCTATGCTCAGGATTCCTGTCAGCCTCCCTTCCTTGTTAGGGCCCCAAGCTTTGTTTTCTGGCCCCTGGACCCCTTGCACCCTCAAAATGGAAGTATAAGGTCATTAACCAGATTGACAAGCTATCTCAGTCAGCTCCTGCTGACTTCCTGTCTTCCTGCTTTTGCTTGATTTTTGGCCTCTGAGGGTTTTCCTTTCTTACCAGCTTAGAGGTACATAATGAGTTGAACCTTTGGTTAGGATATCTTTTTTTTTTTTTTAGATTTTATTTATTCATTTGAGACACAGAGAGAGAAAGAGCATGAGCAGTGGGAGAGGCAGAGGGAGAGGGAGAAGCAGACTCCCCGCTGAGCCAGGAGCCCGATGTGGGGCTCGATCCCAGGACCCTGGGATCATGACCTGAGCCGAAGGCAGACGCTTAACCATCTGAGCCACCCAGGCGCCCCTGGTTAGGATATCTAACCATATCCTGAAGTCATACTTCAGGAAATGGAAACTTTGATAATTCACAAATAGTAGCATTGGTCTTCAGTGGCCATTTGTTTCTCGGAACTTTTATGGTTCTTTATTTAACCTAGCCATTCTCTCAGGTTCAATTCAAATCATACCTCCCCCCCGAAGCTTTTTTTGATTATCTGAGTCAATACCGATTTCATCTACAAGAAGTATTGTGCCACTCTTTGGCCCTGTTCACCAGTAGACACTTAAACATTTCCAACCAGTCCTTTCTGGTTAAATACGTATATTTAAGCACTGCTTAATACTACTAATTTTTGAATTACCAATAAACTGATTGGTTTAAAATGTGTATTTATTGTAGCAATTTCTTCATCATCATGGTTCACACTTGTTATTTTAAGCTTGTCATACCTTTAGTACTTTTCCTTTTCAGGTATATAGTACACTCTGCCGTAGACTGATTCTGATTCCATAGAATCGGAATTAATGGGGCACCTGGGTGGCTCAGTCAGTTGAGCATCCAACTCTTGATTTCAGCTCAGGTCATGATCTCAGGGTCATGAGATTGAGCCCTGCATTGGGCTCCACAGCATGGAGCCTAATTAAGATTCTCTCTCTCTGGGCGCCTGGGTGGCTCAGTTGTTCAGCGTCTGCCTTCGGCTCAGGTCATGGTCCCAGGGTCCTGGGATTGAGCCCTGCGTCGGGCTCCCCGCTCAGCGGGAAGCCTGCTTCTCCCTCTCCCGCTCCCCCTGCTTGTGTTCCCTCTCTCGCTGTCTCTCTCTGTCAAATAAATAAATAAAATCTTAAAAAAAAAAAAATCTCTCTCCATCTCCCTCTGCCCCTCCCCCTCTCATACACTCGCTCTCATGCACTCTCTCTCAATAATTAAATCTTTAAAAAAGAGAGAATTAAACTCAGCTTCTGATACTCTCTCATCTTGTATATGTGACACAAACACCCCTAACTATACAATCCACTAACAGTCTCATTTTGTTCTTCTGGAGGGGAGAGTAACAAGTTCTGGTTTGAGAGAGTTGTTTTTAAATATTTTCCTTATGGGGCGCCTGGGTGGCTCAGTCGGTTGGGTGTCTGCCTTTGGCTCAGGTCATGGTCTTGGGGTCCTGGGATCAAGCCCCGAGTCGGGCTCCCTGCTCAGCAGGGAGTTTGCTTCTCCCTCTCACTCTGCCCCTCCACCTGCTTGTGCTCTCTCTGTTGAATAAATAAATAAAATAAAAAATAATTATTTTTGGGGGGCGCCTGGGTAGCTCAGTCGTTAAGCGTCTGCCTTCGGCTCAGGTCATGATCCCAGGGTCCTGGGATCGAGCCCCGCATCGGGCTCCCTGCTCCGTGGGAAGCCTGCTTCTCCCTCTCCCGCTCCCCCTGCTTGTGTTCCCTCTCTCGCTGTGTCTCTCTCTGTCAAATAAATAAATAAAAATCTTTAAAAAAAAAATAATAATAATAATTATTATTTTTCTTATATAGAAATAGCATAACAAAAAATTACAACTACATTTCTAGTACTAAATAGCAATAAGTTATATAGCCAATATATTGAAGATTAGAAAATAATTTTTTAAAAACCTACAATCAGGGCGCCTGGGTGGCTCAGTTGATTAAGCGTCTGCCTTCGGCTCAGGTCATGATCCCAGGGTCCTGGGATCCAGCCCCGCATTGGGCTCCCTGCTCGGCAGGAAGCCTGCTTCTCCCTCTGCCTGCAGCTCTCCCTGCTTGTGTTCTGTCAAATGAATTAATCTTATAAAAAAACAAAAACCTATAATCTTCTTAGGTCTTTGATAGTATTTGTCTAGTTCCGTGCATTTTCATACTAGCTGTGGGACTACTTTTTTTCATTTTGCATTACTCCCAAGCATTTTCTAATGTCAACTCTGATTTTTGTATCTGAATCAAAGTAATAAAAGTCAGTATACATAAACATACCTAGTTATTTTTATCAGTTATCAATATTCCATTATCCCTTACTCTAGTCCTTTATTGATGAATGGTAGAGTCACTTTTAATGACTGCATATGATTCTGTGGAATGGATAAATTTGTAAGGTTTTTATATTTTGATCTGCATCTTAGAAAATTTCTGAACCATCCAGTACCATTTTTCCTATATTATAAACTCCATATTTGATTATATTTCATTACATAATTCGTAATATTTGGAAGCCCTGTGTCTTTGACCTGATTTCAAGGGAGAAAGATAATTTAAATTTGTTTTAAACCATCATACTGGAAACATAATAGGCATGAATAAATACATATTTGATTGCTTTGCAGCGGGATTTGAGGTCAGGGATTTTTTTATTTGCTTCGCTTTTATGTGTATGTTTGTGCTTTCATTTGGTTCACCTTTTCACAACAAATTATTGTCATTTATTTTACCAATTC
Organism: Mirounga angustirostris; assembly: GCF_029215605.1. NCBI lineage: Eukaryota > Metazoa > Chordata > Mammalia > Carnivora > Phocidae > Mirounga > Mirounga angustirostris. The sequence continues at coordinate 54,312,603 of NW_026991725.1, forward strand.
AGTTGTGTGGCCACCATATCCAGAGTCTCGGGCCATTTTCTGAAGGAAGTGTATAAGAAGCACAGGCTGTTCTCAGAGTTTGCATCTAAGTTGGAAATAAAAGAAACACACACAGGGGCGCCTGGGTGGCTCAGTCAGTTAAGCGGCTGCCTTCGGCTCAGGTCACGATCCCAGAGTCCTGGATCGAGCCCCTCATCGGTCTCCCTGCTCAGCGGAGAGCCTGCTTCTCCCTCTCCCTCTGCCTGCCACTCCCCCTGCTTGTGCTCTCTCTCTCTCTCTCTGTGTCAAATAAATAAAATTTAAAAAAAAAAAGAAAGAAAGAAACACACAGAGTTGTGAAGTAATAATACAAGGCCAAGTGTGGTCGTGGCCCCAACATCACATTAGGTTGAATCACATGAGACTGCCAATATTTGAGCCATATTGACCTACAAAAAGGCAAGTTCATATGATTCAACCTAATCTGTACTTTAGGATTCTAAGAAAGAGAAAAATGAGCTGGGCCATACTTTTTTTTTTTAATAGAGAAGTTTTCTTGAGAGAATGCCTAAGTCTGGGGGTGCCTGGGTGGCTCAGTCAGTTGAGCATTCAACTCTTGGTTTTGGTTCAGATAATGATCTCAGAGTCCTGGGATAGAGCCGCATGTCTCTCTCCGTGCTCAGCAGGGAATCTGCTTCTCCCTCTCTCTCTGCCCCGCCCCTGCTCATGCTCTCTCTCTGTCAAATAAATAAATGAAATCTTAAAAAAAGAGAATGCCTAAGTCTGGAATTTGCATGGCACCTATAGAAGGCTATGAGGAGTTAGCTTTAAGTTATATGGATAACTTTAGATTTTAAGCTAAATAAGAAGTTTGGCAGAAGAGATAGTAGAGGGGCGCCTGGGTGGCTCAGTTGGTTAAGCGACTGCCTTCGGCTCAGGTCATGATCCTGGAGTCCCGGGATCGAGTCCCACATTGGGCTCCCTGCTCGGCGGGGGGTCTGCTTCTCCCTCTGACCCTCTTCCCTCTTGTGCTCTCTGTCTCTCATTCTTTCTCTCAAATAAATAAATAAAATCTTAAAAAAAAAAAAAAGAAGAAGAAGAGATAGTAGAATAGGAAAGGCTGGATTATTTGGGGACTGAATATGTCAAGTGGAGGTATTTTGAACTTCTTTAACTTTTCTCCTTTAAGCCATTGGTACTCAAACTTTAGTGAACATCAAAAACCACCTGAAGGGCTTTGTAAAACAAATTGCTCAGCCCTATCTCCAAAGTTTCCTTTCATATATATATATATACATATATATATATATGTATATATATATATATATTTTATTTGAGAGAGCACAAGCATGAGCAGGGGTTGGAGGGGGGCAGAGGGAGAGGGAGAAGCAGACTCCCCGCTGAGCAGGGAACCGGACGTAGGGCTTAATCGCAGCACCCTGGGATCATGACCTGAGACAAAGTCAGACACTTGGGAGCACCTGGGTGGCTCAGTTGTTAAGCGTCTGTCTTCGGCTCAGGTCATGATCCCAGGGTCCTGGGATCGAGCCCCGCATCAGGCTCCCTGCTCAGTGGGAAGCCTGCTTCTCCCTCCCCGACTCCCCTTGCTTGTGTTCCCTCTCTCGCTGTCTCTATGTCGAATAAGTAAAATCTTTAAAAAAAACAAAAACAAAACAAAGTCGACACTTGACTGACTGAGCCACCCAGGAGCCCCCAAAGTTTCTTCTTTATTTTGTTTTGTTTTATTTTACTTTGTTTTGTTTTATTTAAATTCAATTAATTAACATATCTATAGTGTATTATAAGTTTCAGAGGTAGAGTTCAGTGATCCATCAGTTGCATATAACCCCCAGTGTTCATTACATCATGTGCCCTCCTTAATGGCCATCACCCAGCTACCCCGTCCGCCCACCAACCTCCCCTCCAGCAACCCTCAGTTTGTTTCCTATAGCTGAGAGTCTCTTATGGTTTGTCTCCCTGATTTCGTCTTATTTTATTTTTCCCTCCCTTCCCCTGTGATCCTGTTTTGTTTCTTAAATTCCACATATGAGTGAAATCATGTAATTGTCTTTCCCTGATTGACTTATTTTGCTTAGCATAATACCCTCTAGTTCCATGCACGTCATTGCAAGTGGTAAGATTTTTTTTTTTAAATGACTGAGTAATACTCCATTGTATATATAGACCACATCTTCTTCATCCATTCATCTGTCGATGGACATCTGGGCTCTTTCCATCATAGTTTGGCTGTTGTGGACATTGCTGCTATAAACATTGGGATGCAGGTGCCCTTTTGGATCACTACATCTGTATCCTTTGGGTAAATACCCAGTAGTGTAATTACTGAGTCATTTGAGGTCCCTCCATACTGTTTTCCAGAGTGGCTGCACCAGCTTGCATTCCCACCAACAGTGTAGGAGGGTTTCCCTTTCTCCGCATCCTCGCCAACATTTGTTGTTTCCTGACTTGATAATTTTAGCCATTCTGACTGGTGTGAGGTGGTATCTCTTTGTGATTTTGATTTGTATTTCCCTGATGCCGACTGATGTTGAGCATTTTTTCATGTGTCTGTCGGGCATTAAATGTCTTCTTTGCAGAAATGTCTGTTCATGTCTTCTACCCATTTCTTGACTGGATTATTTGGTTTTTTGGGTGTTGAGTTTGATACGTTCTTTAATAATCTTAAAGACTAGCCTTTTATCTGATATGTCATTTGCTAATATCTTCTCCCATTCTGTAGGTTGTCTTTTTTTTTTTTTAAGATTTTTATTTTATTTATTTGAGAGCGAGAATGAGAGAGGGAGAGAGAGCACATGAGAGGGGGGAGGGTCAGAGGGAGAAGCAAACACCCTGCTGAGCAGGGAGCCCGATGTGGGACTCGATCCCTGGACTCCAGGATCATGACCTGAGCCGAAGGCAGTTGCTTAACCAACTGAGCCACCCAGGCGCCCTGTAGGTTGTCTTTTGATTTTGTCGACTGTTTCCTTTGCTGTGCAAAAGCTTTTTATCTTGATGAAGTCCCAATAGTTCATTTTTGCTTTTGTTTCCCTTGCCTTTGGAGACATGTCTAGCAAGAAGTTGCTGCAGCCAAGGTCACAGAGATTGCTGTCTGTGTTCTCCTCTAGGATTTTGAGGGATTCTTGTCTCATATTTAGGTCTTTCATCCATTTTGACTTTGTGTATGGTATAAGAAAATGGTCCAGTTTCGTTCTTCTACATGTGGCTGTCCAGTTTTCCCAATACCACTTGTTGAAGAGACTGTCTTTTTCCCTTTGGATATTTTTTTCTGCTTTGTTAAAGATTAGTTGGCCATAGAGTTGAAGGTCCATTTCTGGGTTCTCTGTTCTGTTCCATTGACCTATGTGTCTGTTTTTTTGTGCCAGAACCATACTGTCTTGGTGACTACAGCTTTGTAATAGAGCTTGAAGTCCGGAATTGTGATGCCGCCAGCTTTGGTTTTCTTTTTCAACATTCCTTTGGGCTATTTGGGGTCTTTTCTGGTTCAGTAGCCCCCAGAGTTCCTGATTCAGCTTGTCTGTATGGGGACCAATAACTTAACACATTCCCAGGTCACCTGTCTGGGGACTGTACTTTGAGAACTCTTACTATGAGAGATTTACTAGAGTATTTAAGCATGGAGAGCACTCCTTGAAATTGCTTTTGGAATATTATGTGGGTTGTACAGAGTAGGTTGGAAGGAGTCAATGAGAGTGTCTGCTTTATACAAATTATCCTATGAAGTCATCCCACATGATCCCAGGGTCTTATCTGGTGTTTTCACATCTCTTAGTCTAGTCACCTGACCTATTTTATTAATCAACGCCCATGTTGAGTAGTGAGGAGCCTCTCCTTTTTCAGCAGTTTGGTCTTCTGGTTTTCTGCCCCTATATTTTCTTTTCCCAAGCTTTAAGTACCACGTTATGAGGTTGTCAGAGCCATAGTCTTTTTAGGCATTTTATTCATGTTCAGTATTTTCCTTCTGTTTTGGCAGTTTCCTTTCTCCAAATAGAGGAAAACTTTTTATATTCTATATTCTTTTTATCCCAGAATGGAAAACAGAAGCCCAAGAGTGTACTCCAGTTACAAATACTTCTAAACTCATAAAGACTGGAACTCAGACCGTCAAATTGGAAGAACCATATGACTACGATGAGAGATTAGAGAGGCAAGCAACAGATACCTACAGGAAGATTCCCACGAATGGAAGAAATTTCACTTTGAAGTCAGTCCTCTCAAAAGAAGAAGACCCTATGGAAGAGTGTCTTAGTAAATATGATATATATAGAAATAATTTTGAAAAGCATTCAAACCTAATTATTCAGTTTGGTACCCAATCAGATAATAAAACTATGTACGATGAAGGCAGGGCCACCTTCAATCATGTCTCATATGGTATTGTACATAGAAAGATATATCCTGGAGAGAAGCCTTATAAATGTAACGTGTGTGGGAAAAAGTTTAGGAAAAACCCATCCTTCGTGAAACACCAAAGTACCCATGCCAAAGAAAAATCTCATGAATGTGAAGAATGTGGGAAAGAGTTCAGGCATATCTCATCCCTTATTGCACATCAGAGAATGCACACTGGAGAAAAACCGTATGAATGTCACCAGTGTGGTAAAGCCTTCAGCCAGCGTGCGCACCTTACTATACATCAGAGAATTCATACTGGAGAGAAGCCCTATAAGTGTGATGACTGTGGAAAAGACTTCAGTCAGCGTGCACACCTTACTATACATCAACGGACACATACTGGAGAAAAACCGTATAAATGCTTGGAATGTGGTAAAACCTTCAGCCACAGTTCATCGCTGATTAATCATCAGAGAGTTCATACTGGTGAAAAACCTTACATATGCAACGAATGTGGGAAGACTTTCAGTCAGAGTACACACCTTCTTCAACATCAAAAAATACATACTGGAAAGAAACCATATAAATGCAATGAGTGTTGGAAAGTGTTTAGTCAGAGTACTTACCTTATTCGCCATCAGAGAATTCATTCTGGAGAGAAGTGTTATAAATGTAACGAATGTGGAAAAGCCTTTGCTCATTCCTCGACTCTTATTCAACATCAGACTACTCACACTGGAGAGAAATCCTATATATGTAAAATATGTGGAAAAGCCTTCAGCCAGAGCGCAAACCTTACTCAACATCATAGAACTCATACGGGGGAGAAACCATACAAATGCAGTGTGTGTGGGAAAGCATTCAGCCAGAGTGTACACCTTACTCAGCATCAGAGGATTCATAATGGAGAAAAACCCTTCAAATGCAATATATGTGGGAAAGCATATAGACAGGGTGCCAATCTTACTCAACATCAAAGGATTCATACCGGAGAGAAGCCGTATAAATGTAATGAATGTGGGAAAGCTTTTATTTATTCCTCATCACTTAACCAACATCAGAGAACTCATACTGGAGAAAGACCCTATAAATGTAATGAATGTGATAAAGATTTTAGCCAGAGAACATGCCTTATTCAACACCAGAGAATTCACACAGGAGAGAAGCCCTATGCATGCCGTATATGTGGTAAAACCTTCACCCAGAGTACAAACCTCATTCAGCATCAGCGTGTTCATACAGGTGCCAAACATCATAATTAATGGATACAGGAGACTTCAGTTAGGTTTTACAATTCATTCAGATTTTATTTTGTACTCTGTTAAAAGAAACCCAAAAGAAGTGCAATATATGTTAGGTATCACTCAGCAGAAATATCAGAATTAGTAATGCGGATATAAGCTATTTAAATTTAATGTGAAATTTAAAAAGAAAACTTTATTCACTTCTTAACCTTTATTTGATATCAGTTTAATTCATTCCAGAAAGAAACCCTGTAAAAGTAAGAGTACTCAAAAATCTGTAACTCCTCAATCTTAGTGTATTTCAAGTACTTCTTAATGAGACCTTATGAATGTAACTTGGAAAGCTTCCATCAAGTAGGGATTTCACGCTAGTGAGTAATCTTGGGATAATTGAAAAAAGCTGCTTTCAGGCCTTTATTTCTTCCCAGCTTTGAAGCCTTAAATATGTGAAGGGTTCCCTTCCCTTTTCCCGTTATGCCATAACTGCCGTGTGGAGCCAGTAGGTTTGCAAAATATGTATGTAGTGGAAAGTATCCTAATTTTTATGGGACAGCTGTTGGTAATTACATTTTCCTTTAAATATTGAAATATTCAAGGAAGAGAGCTTAAGGAAAGATGACCTGTTAGGATAAACTAATGTATATATAGCCCTTAGACATTTGTACTAATTGAGTTGAAAAGGCAAAAACTAAACACCTTAAATTCATCTTTAAAACATATTAGCCTTAGTTTAACTAGGTTTTGACATCTGTCCTCCTGAAGGAAAAAATAAGAATAAAATACCCATTTTTTCACCTGACTCCTAAATTCGTAACTTAAAGTTCCCCTGTGGCTGTTTTACCATAGGAAGCCCATTTCTGTTGAGACACGTTTCTTGAGTGCCTGCTGTGCTCAGGGCCCAGACTTCCTAATTGGATCCTTTCAAGGCTTCTTACCGTGCTGAAAACCACAGCTAACTTAAGCGACGAAAAGCTTTCTAAAGTAGCGAAAGATGACAAAGGACATGTCACGGAATGAGCGTTAAGAAGCCTACTAAACTGGGTTGCCAAATGTGACCCCATATCCCAAGACAAAGAAGTGGTGAAAGCAGCTATTTACAAAGTGTGAGGAAAAGATCAGTAATGGAAAATAAAGTTCACTACAGAAAGTGGGTCAGGGAAAAAAATCAAGGGTGAAGACTTAGCAGTGAAGAAAGAATACACAGGTAACTTACAACATGAACTGTTGTTAGACTTGGTTTACCTAAGAAAGTAAGAGTGGCTAATTAAATAAGACCAAATTCAGCCTGTTGTTAAGAAGGAACTAAAAATGAAGGGACTGATTTTAAAGGAATAATTGGAATTGGTACTTTCTCATACATAGAAGTAAAAATGGGGATTCTTCTTAAAATGTCGGGAAACATTGGAAAAAGCATTGATGCAGAAACTATCATTGATGCAATAATCATTAAACGATGATAACTAAGTTTGTGGGGTCCTAAACATAAAAGGAAAACTGGCAGAAATGCAAATAGAAATAGGTAAAAATACTGTTTAATATCCACAGCATTCCGCTATCAGAATATAAGACCGTATTTGAGAGCTGAGATTTCATCCTGCTCTTGATTCGTTTCTTCAGTGCCTTGCATATGGAAAGTGGTCAATATATGTTTGTTGAATTAATGAATAAGTAGGTAAGTTAGAGTTGAGTAATAAGGTAGAATTAACAGGAGTGAAGTTGGTTGAATTTAAAATCCTTTTTTGTGCATGTGTGCAAAGAAATACTAAGCAAAATAGCGGTTATTTATTGGGTAATAGGAACTTCTTAAAATTAAAGAATCCGAATTCCGAATCCCACATCTTAACAGTGGGTAATATTCCTAAAGAAATTACAGGACACCTTTGCACAGGACGTTTCCCTGAACTGGATAAAGAAAAATCGATACAAATTCTGGTGCCATAAATATCAAGTTAAGCATATATTGACCATGCACTTTCATTTGGATGTTACTGTTGATACAAACAGGTGCCGAAGGAAAGACCAGGGGTGCTAGCATCTTCAAGGCTTTCTTGAGTGTTTTCTTCAAGAAGTTACTGCTTTTCCCTTGTCCTCACATCAGTTAACCCTGATGGCACGGAATCCTCCTCCACAGAGTGTAGATTGTCTTCAGGTTGCATAATCAAGTTAACGCTTACGCCATAGTTACCATGTTAGAAAATAACCGTTGTATTTAAGATGCAATTTTTATTTATAATTCTACTTCATACCTTACACAACACTTTGATTTTCCCCTCCTGGCATGAATGTGTGGAGTATCACAGTCCATGGCGCCTTGCTTTGCTTTAGTTTGTATTTCCTGCCTGTGTGAGTTTTATGTAAATAATGCATTTATGAAGTCTTCCGTTGATACACTGAGGCAACTGATGCCCTTATAAAATAACGGAATAGTAGAGAATCATAAGTCTTTGTGTATTTTTCCCACTTTTACGGTTGTCTGATCCACATGTAATCCAAGTTTTTTTAGCAGTCTTATTTTCCACAACTTTTTTATTACAAAGGTGTTGAAATATACAGAAAGGTTAATAAAACGAACTGTATATCTACCACTTAGCTTTAAAAATTTAACCTCTTTTACTGAACAATTGGAAAGTTAGACATGACATTTCACCCCTAAGTATTTCAGCATGACTCTCATAAAAATAAGGACAGATTTTCACATAACCGCATACCATTACATACCTCAAAAAAGAAGAGTAATTTTCAAATACCGAATGCTTCGTCCGTGTTTAAATTTTCCCTGTTGATGCTGTGAAGTTGCACACGTTGTGTTTACTTGTTACATCTTTCATCTATCAAAACGTCTCTCACCTCTTGACTTTTCCAGGACCTTTTTTTTTTTTTTTTAAATATAGCAGGTCAGCTGTAGAATGTCTCACATTCAGGATTTAACTGATGGTTTATATATGGTTTATCTTGTTCCTGTGTCCCCTGTGGTTTCTGTAAACTAGCATTTAGGGCCAAAGCCTTGTTCGGCTTCAGGTTCAACATGTTTCACAGATGTATTTCGTCTTGCATCACATCAAAAGTCTTACTAACATTTGGTTGACTATCAGTGATGTAAAACCTGATCACTCAGTTGACATGGCAGCCATATCTTAAGATATGGATAGCCTGTTTCCACCTGATAGTTTTAGTATCCAGTGATGATCACTCCCTGAATCAGTTGTTTCATTAAGATTTGCAAAATGGCAATTTTCTACATTTACTGATGCATACTTCTGTAAAGCAGAGCCTTCTGTCATCAGCTGGGAATGCACTAGAGTCAAGGTCATACTTAAATTCTTTTCCTTAAGAGTTTTCAGAGTAAGGGGTTGGCAGTGATGACAAGTGATTCCATGTATTGAAAATCAGTTAGGGCCATTGTTTCTGTAGCTCAAATTGTCCCAAACTTGGCCAGTTGGAACCCTTCGAGTAGCTCATGTGTCTTTGACATCCCTTCTTCTCTGGTCTTTCAGGACCTTGTTTCCTTCTGACCTATCTCAGGTCCAGTGTCCCAGGTATGGAATGAGCCATTTCTCCAGGAATCTTTGGCTAAATAGGCAACTATTTAGAAACTAAGATCTGGGCACAAAGCATGCTTGTTGCTGCTGGGATGGTACTGGTGAGTAGCCTTTGAGTCTTTCCAACCAACTAAGTTCCCATAAAGGCAACTCTTTGCACTCATTTCATCAGTTACACAATTCTGTAGGAGATGTAATTAGAAACTGGGGAGCAAACAACGAAGCCTTGTGGAGAGGGCGGAAGTGTTAGGTATACTAGAAAGCAAGTGTAACCACATGAGGTCTTGTGCCAAGGCCAGCAGATTTAAGGGAGCTTGTCAGGTAATTTGGCAGGTGGGTTAATTCAGGAGCAGTTAAGACAGCAACTTAATATAGGATACCTAGAATGTTTTAACTATTACATGTCTGGGTAATTTACATATTTATAAGCTCCCATCTTTCCTATCACATTCTTTAAAGCAGGTTTCTGATAAGACCTAAATTTGAATCCTGAGGATCTGTTTCATGCAAATCTAAGTGCTAGCTTTTCTTGCTAAACTTTTATTTAGCCTTCAGAACTTGAAGAGTGTTAGGTTTCGTTCTTCAACTATAGCTTCTGGTATCAATTCACTTGCATGTGCCTGTAAATGTACTTAGTCCTCTATTTCTGTTATTCTGTTCATGGCTCTCTATTTCACTACGATTATTAGGCCCTTAGAACACTATAGCCATTAAAAATGCAAGCATGTGCACTCTAGTGATACGTATAAATATGTGTGTGAGCTTACAAGCAACACTGAGTCCCCAACCCTCTGTATGGATGGGGAAGGTGATGCCCATGAGGCTGATGTGTCTTGCCTGCGGTCCTATAGTCCTACAGCGACAGAATAAGGGTTTGGAACCCATGCTTCCAACACTTAGTGGAATTCTTTCTGTAAAATTAACGCTAATGGAAATTCAGAGCACAAACAGTATGTACCTACGACTTTATAAAATTACATATTTTGATGAGATTAGAGCATTGAAAGTTTGTTTTGTCTCCCTTCCTATATAGCTTCTTAAATTCAAATCTTGAAATGAGAATAGCCCAACAAAGAATGCGCTCCTCTCTACCCCCACTTCAGTTGTGGTCTCCCGCCCAGATCTTTCCCAGGTTTCAGAACCATATACTCAGTGTTATCACCTATCTCAAAAGTACCTTCAGGGGTTTAATCTAAAACAGAAATCTGACCCCCCAAAATCTTTTTTCAATTCATGGGAACTGTGGCAGGGAGGCTGGAAGCCACTCTGTTCTTCATCTGTAGCTATAGTCCTATTGGTTTTACTTTCTATGTATTCTAGAAATGTTCCATCTCGTCTAGATCCCCACTGCCACAGCCTTATTTCATAGACTATTCCATAACCAGCTAAGTGTTCACCCTGCCCCTGATTTCGCCCCTTTCCACACTTGAAGTCACATGAACATTCAAGGCCACCACATACGGCGCTACCCATGAAGTAGAACGTTTGAGTGTGTCGCCATTTGCTTGAGACCCTACAATATCTTCTCATTGTCAACAGCAGCTCTCACTTTAGCTGCCAACTGGAATGACCTGGGAGCTTTTCCAATGCCGGGGCCCCACCTCAAGGGATATGGATTTCTTTCATTTGGGCTGGAGACGGTATCTCTTCAATTCCCCAGGTAACTCTAACGTCCTAAAGTGCAACAAGGGCAGAAGCAGGAAACTATTGCAGAGTCGGAGAAATACTGTTTGTGGCAGCCGAGCCGGTGAGAAGTGACCCAACGCGATGTATTTTGAAGGTAGAGTCTCGAGGACTCGCTAATGATTTGGACAGGGATGGAGAGAGGCATCCAGAAGGACCATGGATAGGGGCATGTGGGTGGCTCGGTAGAGCGTGCAGCTCTTGATCTGAGTTGTGAGTTTGAACCCCACGTTGGGGGAAGAGGTTACTTTAAAAAATAAAAGTTAAAAAAAAAAAAAGACCTTCAGAAGAATGGCCATGTTTCCTACTAAAGAATATGCTCCTAACAAGGGAGAGACTATATGATACTCAATTCTGGATCTCCTCTACCAAGCACAGCACTTGGCACATAGTAAATAAATGTTTGATTAGTGCAACTCTGCAGGAAGTTTTACACAATAATCCAGATTCTGTTCTCAGAAAAAAAATGTTTTTACATGTCCAGAACTGTAAAGGGTCTGGGATTTCACCTTACAAGATAATAAGCTAGCCTGTAGTTCTCCTATAGGAGAAGACATGAGACTCCTGGGTCGTAGACAAAGAACTTTATTACTCACGGCAAAAGCAGCCAGACTTCACATCTGAGCCAATTACTCTGGACTCGCACCCCCACCCCAAGTTGCACGAGGGTGACCCCAGGCGGGCCTAGATGAATTCCGGCACCCACAGTGGGCTGCCCTAGAGGAAAGCAACACTGAGCCTGGGGGAATGGCTACTTTTATGGTGAATTGTAAGCAACCATGCGCGGTCTCACTGCCGCCACCACCTGCACGTTCGCTTGCTGTCAGCACGAGGCTGAGAAATGGCCCAGGTGAACAGCGAGGCCTTGCATTCCCCGCACGGCCAGCAGGAATATGCGGGGATGCTCGGAGTCCTTGGCCGAGCGCCTCCCAGGACTGTCCTTTCCGGTGTAGAAGACTGGCACTCGCCCACCACGAATTTGGGGACCTTTACGGCTTCTCTGTAGAGAAGACAGGAACCCAAATGAGTTTGCCTCTTCCAAGCTTACAGAGTAGGTCTTTCCCCGAAGAAAAAAGTTCAGGTCATTCCAGATCCGATCTGTACCCAGAGGTTGAAAAGTAATCCTCACACTCCGCTGTCCACGGATTAAAAACTTCACCTGGGACACTATATTCATTCATATTTTACACTGGAGAAGAAGACATTTAAATGGTTGGGGGACATGAGAATATTTCCTGACACATGAAATTCAAATTTCAGTGTCAATAAAGTTTTATTGGAACGCAACCATATTCACTGAAGTATCCTCCTTGGCGGCTCGCCTGCTACAGCCGCAAAGCTGTGAAACAGAGAGACTTCGAAGCCTGACATCTTTACCGACTCCTTCTAGAACAAGCTAGCCAACTACGCGTCTACACTCCTATGGGGTGGGGGTTTAGGACTACTGGCTGAGCCGAACACCAGGCAAGACAGCCGAAGGAGCAACGCTCACTGCGTGTGTGGGCGGCGTGAGCGTGTCCGGAAGTAAAGGTCAGTTAGGGAGCGCTCCGAAGGGGAAACGGAGGCACAACGCCAGGGGCCCGGGTTAAGAAGGGCAGGACCCCAGTTCTGAGGAAGCAAGAGGCCGGTGCTGCGGGGAACGCCGCGCGGGCACTGCCGCCCTCTGCCGACCACGCCGCGCCTGGGCGCCTGTCCCGCCGCCCGAAATCCGTGGACACCCCGCCGGTGGGCCACGTGGGCTGACAGGTTTACCTAAGCGGGTCCAGGGGGAGCTCTTCCCTTTCCGGAGTCGCCAGCGTCCGCGTGCCCGTTTCCCAGCCTTGTTTAAGGGAACGTGGGTTCAAGCTAGCGCTTTGTTCCTACGGGCATCCTTTCCCTAACTTCGCTCGCTCACTCAAACAAGACCGCAGGGAGGGTGGCTTCTCGGACACGAGTCCTCTTTGAAACTCCGTACTCCTCATGGGCGTCCAACGTCCTCCCGCCTCAAGGGGCTGCAAGTCCACGCGTGTGGCGGGGTGGCCCCCCTCGCCCGCCCCCGGGACGGCCCCCCGTCTGGCTGAGTGGCAAGTGATGGCCAAAGGACCGAGCTCCCCTCCTGCGGGAGGGGCTCGGACCTAAAGCTCGTTCAAAACGGCCTTCGGTGCGAGAGCTGCCCCGCCCTGAGCTAAGATTCGGGAGCCCGCAGCCCAAACAGCGCGGCGGCCCCGAGAAGGCCCAAGCACGAACCCGCGGCCCCGCTGGGAAGGGGCTCGGGGGCACTGGGCGGGGCCAGGCACGCCAGCGCTCCTGGGAATTGTGGTCCGCTGCCTCCGCGGCGCACGCGCACCTCCGCGTCATAGTGGCTCCGCTCGTGCGTGTCTGAGCGTCCCTGAGCGCCCTCCCCTGGAGAGGAGGAGAAGCGGCGGCGGGAGCGGAGGTCGGGAGCTGAGTGTTGGGAAGGGGTCCGCAAGCCGCTCTAGGTGCACGCCAGGCCGCCTCCAAGTGCGCCGCTTTAGGAAGCTCAGCTTTCAGGCACTGAGGGACTTGTTGACGCGGTTTCTTCAAGCATCTGCGTTGGCTGCCATTATAGCAGCTACCATCATCTCCGTCCAAGAATTCTTCTGCCTTCTCATGGGTCTCCACCTGTACCCTCGTGCTTGTCCACCAGCTTCCACTGCCATCCTGTCTCTTTTCCCACCTATAGCCCGCCACACTCCCCCTCCCCGACACACGCCGCCCCCGTTATGTGCAAGCACATCTCAGCATCATATTATTTTATCTATGAACACTTCAGTTTACATTTCTAAAGATGACTCTTTCTAAACACAGTGACGTTATCTGTATTGCCTTTTAAAAAAAGTAAGTCCTGGGACGCCTGGCTGACTCAGTGGCAGGGAATACGACTCTTGATCTCCTGGCCCTGAGTCCAAGCTCCACCTTGGTCCTAGAGCCTACTACAAATAAGTAAGTCCAAATATTATCAAAAATCAATTGAATTGTTGAGATTTTCCCGCCTGATGTAAATTTCTTTGTATTTTTCACAGTTTGAGTCTGGATCCAAACAAGTTCTACACTTTGAAGTTAATTGGTATGTCACTTAAGTCTCTTTTTCAAAATCTCTACATCCCCCTGACATTTCTCTTTTATTTCTTTCAATATATTTTTTGGAGAAACTGGGTCTTTTGTCCTGTGAAGTTTCCTACAATCCCGATTTTGCTCGTTAACTGGGGAGATATTTTAATATTCTTCTGCTTTCATGTATTTCCTATAAAATGATAACACAAGAGGCTTGATCCCATTCAAGTTCAATTTTTTGGCAAAAATACTTCATAGGGGGTTTGTGTTCTTCTGTCAGAAGGCACATAATGTCTGGATTTTTCTTTTTGTGATGTAAGCAACCTATTGATCATCATTACCTAGATCTATTAATTCAATAGGAGTTGCAAAATAGTATTATTCTATAATCTGTAATTCCTCCATTTATAAATTGGATTATTCCTATAAAAAGAAACTGACCAACAACTATTGGGCTACCCTGGGGAATGGTTCATTCCCTAGGATACTCCAAAGGTGACCAGTGAGGGCGCCTGGGTGGCTCATTTGGTTGAGCGACTGCCTTCGGCTCAGGTCACGATCCTGGAGTCCCGGGATCGAGTCCCGCGTCGGGCTCCCTGCTCGGCAGGGGGTCTGCTTCTCCCTCTGACCCTCCTCCCTCTCGTGCTCTCTGTCTCTCACTCTCTCTCTCTCAAATAAATAAATAAAATCTTTAAAAAAAAAAAAAGGTGACCAGTGAGGTTTTTGATGATTTAGTTGTTTGTTTGCTAAGTATCACTGAGTTCATGCATTTAAACTGTTTAACGTGTTTCAAATTTATTACAGTGAGTATGGTTATTGATGTTCAAATTGTCCCACCTTTGACCTTTATAGGTTGTTCCTATAAAGTCTTTATAGGTTGGTTCCTGAGCCCTTTAACATAACTGGTTATCTTTTTTTTTTTTTTTTTTTTTTTTTTCATGAGAGACAGAGCGAGAGAGAAAGGCAGAGGGAGAAGCAGGCTCCCAAGGAGCAGGGAGCCCGATGCGGGACTCGATCCCAGGACCCTGAGATCGTGACCTGAGCCGAAGGCAGACGCTTAACCGTCTGAGCCACCCAGGCACCCATAACTGGTTATCTTTGATACTTCTTTGTTTCCTTAAATGGTAAGGTGTACCAGGTTCATCTTGCACACTTCCTGTCCCAGACCTGGATTTAACCGTTTGTTCAAGGATCCCTGGTTCCTTTTAGTGGGAGCTGGCATTTAGAGACCACAATCTGAGTACTAGGGAGTGTGAACTCCACCCAAAAGCCTAACCATTTAAAAAGTTTTAATTTACTTTTCCATTTTTTTAATATAAGGAAATGTGTGCATATATATTCATATTCCCCCCACCCTTTTTCCAACAAACTGTAGCATACTGTATATACATGTCTCACCACCTCTCCCATATAAAAATATATCCTGGGGCACCTGGGTGGCTCATTCGGTTAAGTGTCCAACTGAGATAGCTAGATAGGTAGGTAGGTAGGTAGACAGATGATAGATGATAGATAGATGATAGGTAGATAGATAGATAGATAGATAGATAGATAGATAGATAGATAGATAGACAGATAGATAGATAGATAGATAATAGATATCTCCTGGAGATCACAAAGATAGTTCTCTTTCTTCTTTGTACAGTTGCATATACTCCATTGTTTGGAGTTACTATGATGCATTCAACTAGTCCTTTAATGATAGACATTTGGTTTGTTTCTAAAAGAGGGCAAGAAAGGAGAGAAAAAGAAACGAATTTGGTGAGACAAGTAGAAAACAAATAGCAAGAAGGTAGATTTAAACCCAAACACATCTATAATTACATCAATATATAAATGGAATAAATACTTCAAGTCAAAGTCAAAGATTGTCAGGCTGGAATTTTTTTTATGTTTATTTTTTAATTTTTTTTTAAAGATTCTTTATTTATTCATTTGACAGAGAGGGAGAAGCGGCTTCCCACGGAGCAGGGAGCCCGATGCAGGGCTCGATCCCAGGACACTGGGACCATGACCTGAGCTGAAGGCAGACACTTTTTTTTTTTTTTTTAAGATTTTATTTATTTATTTGAGAGAGAGAGTGAGAGAGCACAAGAGGGGGGAGCGGGAGAGCGAGAAGCAGACTCCCTGCCGAGCAGGTAGCCCGATGCGGGACTCGATCCCGGGACTCCAGGATCATGACCTGAGCCGAAGGTAGTCGCTTAACCAACTGAGCCACCCAGGCGTGAAGGCAGACACTTAAAGACTGAGCCACCCAGGTGCCCCTGGAATTTTTTTTAATTATTCTGTTTGTTTGTTTTTTTAAGATTTTATTTATTTATTTAGCAGAGAGAGACAACAAGAGAGGGAACACAAGCAGGGGGAGTGGGAGAGGGAGAAGCAGGCTTCCCGCGGAGCAGGGAGCCCGATGCGGGGCTCAATTCCAGGACTATGGGATCATGACCTGAGCCAAAGGCAGACGCTTAATGACTGAGTCACCCAAGCACCCCTAAATTATTCTGTTTTCAAGAGATACACTTTAAAATAAGGACATAGGGGTGCCTGGCTGGCTCAGTTGGTAGACCATGCGACTCTTGATCTCAGGGATCTTTAGTTCAAGTCCCATGCTGGGCGTAGAGCTTACTTCATAAAAAATAAACCAAATAAAATAAAAAATACGGACACAAGAAGTAGAAAATAAAAGTATAGAAAAAGATATACCATGCAAACACTAATAAAAGGAAAGTTGATGTTACTGTATTAATATCAGACGAAAGAGATTTTAGGGCAGGAAGTATTACTAGAAATGAAGAGCAATATTTCATAATGATATAAGGGTTAGTTTACCAGAAAGATAGAAGAATTTTGAATTTGAAATGAGGTTAACATAACTCCAGATATATAAAGCAAAAACTCAAAACTGAAAAGAGAAACAAATTCTCAATCATAATGTGTCAAAACATATGTCTCTAAGGAGCTAGTAAAATAAGGGGATAAAAAATCACTAATAATATAGACAATTTAAAGAATATGATTATACTATTCCTACAATTGCATAATTTGCAATTTCATTTAAACCCTTGTATACTGTTTGAATTTTTATTCCATAGATATGTATTTCTTTTATAAAAACAAAAGCTTTGAAGAAACACATATAAATTACTCTATTATCAAAAGTACAAAATTATTAACTTTTAACGCTCCTTTCAGTGAAATAAGGAATTCAGTATTTCCCCTCACCTCACAACTTCTCACCCCTGTTCAGCTCCCCCAGCCTTCACTGTTCTAATCTGAGAGAGAAAACCTACCCTTTTCTTCCCCCAACATTTAAAAAAAAATCTTTAAGTAATCTCTACACCCAACGTGGGGCTTGAACTCACGACCCTAAGAGTCACATGCTCTACCAACTGAGCCAGCCAGATGCCTCATCCCCCAACATTTTTTTTTTTTTTTAGATTTTATTTATTTATTCGACAGATAGAGAGCACAAGTAGGCAGAGTGGCAGGCAGAGGGAGAGGGAGAAGCAGGCCTCCCGCCGAGCAGGGAGCCGTACGTGGGGCTCGATCCCAGGACCCCAGGATCATGACCTGAGCCGAAGGCAGCCGCTTAACCGACTGAGCCACCCAGGCGCCCCTCCCCAACATTTTTTTTAAGATTTTATTTATTAATTTATTTGAGAGAGAGCGCGCGTGAGCAGGGGTAGGGGCAGAGGGGAAGGGAGAGGGAGAGGGAGAGGGAAAGAATCTCAAGCAGACTCTGCCCACTAAGTACAGAGCCCCATGCAAGGCTCAAACTCAGGACCCTGAGATCATGACCTGAGCCGTAACCAAGAGTCTGACCCTTAACCAACTAATCCACCCAGGCGCTCCTCCCCCAACATTTTTTAAAGTTATGTTCTCTCTTGCATTTTTTAGGAGTTCGGAGCCCTATGTGGGGCTCCATCTCACGACCCTGAGATCATGACCTGAGCCAAAACCAAGAGTCCGATGCTCAACCTACTGAGCCACCCAAGCGCCCCAGGGTGGAAACATTTTTAACCAATCATTCCTCACCTAAGAGAAAAAGCATAGCTTTAAGTTTGTAAAAAAAAAAATTTTTTTTTTTTTTTACCAAGTATAGGACCTTCTGGGAAAACGTCTCTAACTTTAAAAAGTCAAAGCAAATAAAAATCAGCAGCCTCCCCACTCTCATGCTCTCTCTATCTCATTCTCTCTCTCAAATAAATAAATAAAATCTTAAAAAAAAAAAAAATCAGCAGCACTCAGAAGGAGTGGCTGTGTTCAGGTCTCTGACACTGAGTGGGTGAAGAGCTGACAGTTCTGATGATGTCTGCCGCCACATTGTAAAAGAGAATAAGGAATACAGTTAATTTGATTATTGATTTGGAAATTCAATTCAGCCTCATTTCCAAGGTTTGTGAATAGCACTTCCCCTGGAACGGCCCAGCCCCAGAATGGAGCACCTTCACACTTCTTATGGTGGCCATTCATCTCCTGCCCTCGGTGCCCTGGTGTCCACAGTGGCCTGCTGTCAGCCGAAATATCATTGCTCAGGCTGGCCTCTTGGCTGGAGGCAACACTACGAAGTTAAGTACAAATGGTGTCTGTGGTATTGGGAGAAAATTAGAAATACTTGGGCTTCATAGAGCTCCCCAAACCCTTGTAATTTCCTAAGGGTTAAGAGCCATGGGCGCATCCTTTGTTATAGTATTTGCATTTTCTGAGCTGTAAAGGGGAAAAGAGGGTCTTTTGTTATTCATAATAACCCCAGGGTTTTTGTTAATGACGTGACTTTTGGAAAGCCCCTAAGGAAGGGGGACGCTGGTTTCCAGAAGAACCAATCATGTGATTAGAGGGTTGGCATTTTCAGCTTCACCCCCAGACCTCTGGGGAGGAGAGAGGCACTGGAAGTTGACTTAATCACCAATGGCCGATGATTGAGTCAATCCTGTGAAGCCTCCATAAAAACCCTAAACAACAGGGGTTCAGAGATCCCCAACACTGACGTGCTGGGAGGGTGCATGCCCAGAGAGGGCATGGAAGCTCTGTGCCCCATCTCTATACCTTGCCCCCTGCATCTATGTCTTCCATTTGGTTGTTCCTGAGTTGTATTCTTCATAATAAACCAGAAAACATAAGTAAACATTTCCCTGAGTTTCTGTGAGCTGTTCTAGCAAATTATCAAATCCTATGATTGTAAGGGATGTGGAAAATACTTGTATTCATATTTTATTCAACATAAGAAAATCTACTCTGCAGAAAAATCTCGTCAGTGCAAAATATGCAGAAATCTTTCAAGCAAAAGACACACCTTATTCTGCATCACAGGATTCCAACAAGCAAGGATCCTTTGAATATAAGGGATGAGGGAATGCTTTTAGCCAAAGCTCATCTCTCATGCATTATCAGAGAATTCATAGTGGGATGTATGATCCTAAAACAAGCGTAAGAATTGTGGGAATGGGGGCTCCCGGGTGGCTCAATTAGTTAAGTGTCTAGCTCTTGATTTTGACTCGGGTTGTGATCTCAGGGTCGGGCTCTGTGCTCAGCGGGGAGTCTGCTTGAGATTCTCTCTCTCCTTCTCCCTCTGCCCCACCCCCTGCTCTCTCTCAAATAAATAAAATCTTAAAAAAAAAAAAGAATTGAGGGAATGCGTCAAGCCCTAGATCACCCCTTACACTGACAGAGAATTTATATGGAGAGAGGCTGTGTACTAAATACAGGGGATTGTCTAAAAGATCATCTCATTTCCACCAGAGAAACCAAACTAGGGGAAAACTCTGAATACCATGAATGTAGGATGTCTCTCCATGTTTACAAAATCCTATTTGAACACTAGGAAATTTACAATGGGGAAAACCTTATGAATGCATTACATGTGAGACAACCTTCCCTTAGAGCATTGAATTTATTCTATGTTTGAGTGCTCACACCAGAGAGAGCCCTTATAAATGTAATAACTGTGAAAAGCCTTAATCATAGCTCTTCCCTTATTGCCATCAGAGGAGTCCTATTATGGGAGGACAACCCTGTAGATGTCCTGAATGTGGGACAGTTGTCAAGGTAGACATCTTATTAAAGATCAGATCAGAGAGGGTGCAGCCACTGTAGAAACAGTATGGAGTTTCTCAAAAAATTAAAAATGGAAATACCATATGACCCAGTAATTGCATTACTGGGGATTTACTGAAAGAAAATGAAAACACTAATCTAAAAAGATATATGCACCCCTATGTTTATTGTAGCATTATTTACAATAACCAAGATATGGAAGCAACCCAGGTGTCCATCCATAGAGGAAGGGTAGAGGCACCTGGGTGGCTCAGTTGGTTAAGTGTCTGATTCTTGATTTCAGCTCAGGTCATGATCTCAGGGATCGAGCCCCAAATTGGGCTCCTCGCTTAGCAGGGAGTCTGCTTGAGATTCTCTCTCTCCCTCTGCCCCTTCCCCACCCTGCTCCCACTTGAACACACACACTCTCTCAAATAAATAAAGGATAAAATCTTTTTAAAAAGTAGAGGAATGGGGGCGCCTGGGTGGCTCAGTCTGCCTTCGGCTCAGGTCATGATCCCGGGGTCCTGGGACTGAGCCCCACGGCAGGCTCCCTGCTCCGCTGGGAGCCTTCTTCTCCCTCCCTCTCTCCCTACTTGTGCTCGCTCATGGTCTCTCTGTCAAATAAATGAAGAAAATCTTAAAAAAAAAAAAATTAGAGGAATGGACGAAGATGTGATATGTGCGTGTGTGTACACAGGTGCACGTGTTGGAATATTACCCAACCATGAAAAAGCACGAAATCTTGCCATTTGCGACAACTTAGATGGACCTAGAAGGTATTATGCTAAGTGAAATAAGACTGACAGAGAAAGACGAATACCGTAGGATTTCACTTATATGTGGAATCAACAAATGAACAAACAAAAAAAAGCAGAAACAGATGCAGAGAACAAACTGATGGTTGCCAGAGGCGGGTGGGCAAAATGGGTGAAAGGGAGTGGGAGGTCCAGGCTTCCAGTTATGCACTGAATAAGTCACGGGGATGAAAGGGACAGGGTAGGGAATGTAGTCGACGGTACTGCAATAGCATCAGGCGGTGACTGACGTTCGCTACACTTGTGAGCAGAGCATAGGGTAGAGTTGACCAATCACTATGTTGTACACCTGAAACTAATGTAACATTCCGTCAAAGAATCACACTAGAAAAAGATCTTACCAACGTCAAAACTGTGAGGGAATCTTTTGACCAAAGTACACACCGTCCTAAACAGTCGGAAATTCATAGTAAGAAAAATCTTGGGTGTTTTTTTTTTCCCCCTCACTCCCAGCTGCCACCTTCTTCAACACCTCCAGCAAAACGACAGCGAAACCCACAACTAGGACCGCACCAGCCGTGAGGTTCACCCACACACCCCACTCTCTGTTTATAGCTGCCTCCCTCTTGCTTCTCAGCTGCCCGGCTCTTATCATAGATTTTTGTCTCCAGAAATAATATTTGGAGAGCAGTGCCAAAAGGATATGCCTTCCATCTACTTCTCCGATTTTTGCTAATATTTGACATGCTTTGACCCCTTGTGGGGTCGCTTTCACTGAACTGCATTTGGCATCATGCCCTCAGTAAGCATCCAGGCGGGCAAGGAGCAGTGGACGTAGGAAATGACTGTCGTTTTTATCGAAACGATGTTTTTCTGTGTGTTGTTTATCAGTGTCTTCTTTAGGACTCCCCAAAGAGACATTTCTGGTAAGCTCAAGCCAGGAAAAGCTGTCCTTCCTGAGCAACTGGGCTGTTTCTAACTTACAGACACCAGGCATCTTGTAACTGCCAACTCAACAAATATTCAAATAAAAACGATCTTTTGAAGAAAAGACCCAGCATATATGATTTTCATGTTATTGCCAATTATTTCACCAAGTGAATGAGCTACAATTAATCTTGGAATAAAATTGTTCTATTGCTGATCATGAAACCCTCCAGAGACTTTAAATGCTGGGGAGAAAACTGGTTTAAGCATTTCCATTCACAAGAGATATTTATGCTTCCAAGCCAATCAGGAGGAGGATTTATTTTTAGGAATTTTTCCCCCTACTTTTCCTTTTCTAACCTACTCATATGATTTCAAGGATTTTGCTTTTAGTTAATTGATAGGAAACTGAAGGTGATGAGAGGTAAAATAATACTCCAGAAATTCTGCTTGTGGTAAGGCAGAGGAATTTCTCAGGTAAAGAAAGAAAATGAATCACAGCGGCGCCTGGGTGGCTCAGTCGTTAAGTGTCTGCCTTTGGCTCAGGTCATGATCCCAGGGTCCTGGGATCAAGCCCCACATTGGGCTCCCTGCTCAGCGGGGAGCCTGCTTCTCTCTCTGACCCTCCCCCCTCTCATGTGCTCTCTCTCTCTCTCATTCTGTCTCAAATAAATTAAAAAAAAAAAAAAATCTCAGGGTCTATGAGGCTCCAGAGATTTTACTCTAAGTATTGAAATGTTAGTTGGCTGATCTACTTTATATCAATAACAATTAATTAATGTGCAAACACTGGTATGATCATTTATGCCCACTTTGACCTCAGAAATTTTGTACTGGAGAGAAATCCCATGAAGTATGTGCAAAAGCCTTCAGCCACTGGGGCGCCTGGGTGGCTCAGTTGGTTATGTGTCTGCCTTTGACTCAGGTCGTGATCCCGGGATCCTGGGATCAAGCCCCACACCAGGCTCTCTGCTCAGTGAGGAGCCTGCTCCTCCCTCACCCTCTGCTGCCACTCCCCCCACTTGTGCTCTCTCTCCATCAAATAAATAAATAAAAATCTTTAGGGGCACCTGGGTGGCTCAGTCGGTTAAGTGTCTGCCTTCAGCTCATGATCTCAGGGTCCTGGGATCAAGCCCCACATCAGGCTCTGGAGCCTGCTTCTCCCTCTGCTCCCCACTTGTGCTCTATCTCTCCCTCAAGTAAATAAATTAAATCTTTAAAAAAAAAATCTTTTAGAAAAAAGCCTTCAGCCAAGATTCATATCTCACCACATATCTGAAGATTAATTCATATCCATTGCTATCATCATATAATATATGGTGGAAGGAACTTTTAAAATGGTATTGAGGGGACCTGGCTGGCTTAGTCAGTAGAGCATGCAACTCTTGATCTCAGGGTTGTGATTTTGAGCCCCACGTTAGGTGTAGAGATTACTTTTTTAAAATTTTATTTCTTTAAAAATTTTATTTATTTGACAGAGAGAGAGCACAAGCCCCTACATGGGGCTCGATCCCAGGACCCTGAGATCATGACCTGAGCCAAAGGCAGATGCTTAACCAACTGAGCCACCCAGGTGCCCCGGGTGTAGAGATTACTTAAATCTTTAGGGGTGCCTAGGGACTCAGTCAGTTAAGCGGTTAAGCGTCCAACTCTTGATTTCTTCTCAGGTCATGATCTCAGGGTTGTGGGATCGAGCCCTGAGTAGGGCTCCACACTCAGTGGGGAGACTGCTTGAGATTCTTTCTCTCTGCCCCTTCTCCAGCTCACGCTCTCTCAAATAAATAAATAAATGTAAAAAAAATAAAATAAATTAAATATTTAAATAAAATAAAATAAAATGGTATCAAATGTGAGAAATCCTCAAAGATTTTCCTCCTCTGTAGTTATGCTCCCAGGTAAAGGTAAATAAATCAGAGGGAAAGGGACTATTTTGTAATACACCATCGTGAATATCCAAACTTCCTATAAAATCAGAAATGTAGGGCGCCTGGGTGGCTCAGTCATTAAGCGTCTGCCTTCGGCTCAAGTCAGGATCCCAGGATCCTGGGATCAAGTCCCACATCCGGCTCCCTGCTCGGCGGGAAGCCTGCTTCTCCCTCCCCCACTCCCCTGCTTGTGTTCCCTCTCTCGCTGTGTCTCTGTCAAATAAGTAAATAAAATCTTTAAAAAAAAAAAATGGGAAATGTATTTGCTAAAACTAAAATTATAATATTGTTTAATGACCTTAAACTTAAAAATAACTTTTAGTGCAAAAAAGTATACACACACATTAACCTATAACCATGTTTCTAACATTATATCATCTTCCAGATCTAATTACTAAAACTTTTTATTTCATTGAAGAAATAAACAGCCTTGGGGCATCTGGGTGGCTCAGCCCATTAAGCATCTGCCTTCGGCTCGGGTCATGCATGATCCCAGGGTTCTAGGAATTAGCCCTGCATCAGGCTCCTTGCTCCTCAGGGAGCCTACTTCTCCCTCTCCCTCTGCCTTCTACTTGCTCCCCTTGCTTGCGCTCTCTCTGTCAAATAAATAAATAAAATCTTTAAAAAAAAAAAAGAAAGAAAAGAAAAAGAAATAGCTTTTAATTTCATGGTAAGTTTTGAAGTTGTGTTTGGCCCAAAATATGGTAGTCTAAATTCTTATCTGTTTCCTCTTTGTTCTCCAACATCAAGCTAGTCATGATTTTTTTTAATCTCTATGCCCAATATGGGGCAAGTTTATAAAGAATTCCTGGATCACCATTCAGAACTTTTTTTTTTTGTTATCCATTAAAATTCTATAATCACTTTTTTTATTATTCAGTGTCTGAAACTCCTAGGTTATATTATATACATTGTTCATGAAATCATCCTTTTGGGTGCATTCAATGAAAACGTTAAATAAGACACTAATTTACAATTAATCGATCACAAGCCAGTTACAGATTTCTTAGTTTCTTGTTCACTCTTGCTGCTTCACTTGACTAGCCTTGAAAAAAGAAAGAAAAAAAAAATTGGGCGCCTGGGTGGCTCAGACGGTTAAGCATCTGCCTTCGGCTCAGGTCATGATCCCAAGGTCCTGGGATCGAGCCCCGCATCAGGCTCCTTTCTCTCTCTGCCTCTCCCCCTGCTTGTGTGCTCTCTCTCAGTCAAATATGAAATAAAATATTAAAAAAAAAAATTTAAAAGAAGAAGACGAAGACTAAGAAGAAGAAGGGGAAGAAGGGATTAGTGGGAAATTCTGGATTTGCATAACATTTCAGTATTTTTTAAATACAGTCAGTTCTTCTATAATGCTTGTTTTGAAAGCACAGATTTGTTCCATTGCAGTTGCTATATGAGGAAACAATTTGGACATAGGACAAACTGAGTTTGATTGTATGTGATTTCATCCATTAAAAAAATGAATGAATGCAGAAAACCACACCCAACATACACAAAGGCACGTGCACACATCTCGAACATTGCCTGCCCATCATTCTTGATGTGACAAATGTCCATCCAAGTTCAGATAACCCTCTTTCCACCACTTCACAAAAGATCAAAAGTTGCATGCACCCTTTGGATACCCACTTCCACAAGCAAACTTTTGCAAGGTAAAGAGAACCATTTATTGTAGTGTTTACATGTTCCCTAACCACTGAACACATGTAAAATGGTGCTACCATTTTTGTTATTGGATTCCTATCCATCTTTTTTTTTTTTTTAAGATTTTATTTATTTATTTGAGAGAGAGAATGAGATAGAGAGCATGAGAGGGGGGAAGGTCAGAGAGAGAAGCAGACACCCTGCTGAGCAGGGAGCCCGACGTGGGACTCGATCCCAGGACTCCAGGATCATGACCTGAGCTGAAGGCAGTCGCTTAACCAACTGAACCACCCAGGCGCCCCTATCCATCTTTGTATATGTCACCAACAAAGTTTCGGAGTGCAGTCTCCCAACCCATCTTACCACGCACGATGTTTTAGGAACACGTGTCAACGTTACAGCAAAACTGTGTTGTAACAGGTCGCACTAATAAGGCTCATGGGCTTTTTTTTTTTTTTAAAGATTTTATTTATTTGAGAGAGAGAGAGAGAGCACATGAGAGGGGGGAGGGTCAGAGGGAGAAGCAGACTCCCCGCTGAGCAGGGAGCCTGATGCGGGACTCAATCCCGGGACTCCAGGATCATGACCTGAGCCGAAGGCAGTCGCTTAACCAACTGAGCCACCCAGGCGCCCCGGCTCATGGGCTTTTAAAGAACCTAGTCATCTGGATTCAACCTTTTGCGAGGTTGAAATGCAGGCAAAAACGTGAATAGAATTAAACTTCTATGACGTCATAAAACTAAAGGCGTCATTCTATCTTAGAGACGTATTTTCACAATAGGATTTGCACATGCCCATCACAGGGGAACAAACAGCCTGAAGGGGTAGCTCATGACTGTCCTACAGCTCCCTGCAGCTTCCACTTTCTCCCGGAAACAGATTTCACTGTCTGCATTGCATGTTGCACTGGAGGAAGAGAAACCAAAGAAGACCAGGATAAGAGGGCATCTTCCAACCGAATGCAATGATTCATACACAACCAGCAAATGCATAGCCACCACATTAGTCCAATGTTTAGAGAAGTGGTCTTATGACTTTTTTGAGCAGACATTTCTATTAGTAAAAATAATTTCTGAGCACTCACCTTCAATATGTATCATATATAGGTTCTATTACATGATACATTCATGCATTCATCTGCTTCCAGCCTCTGACTCTCAGGAGGAATCTAGAATATGCACAATGCTCCTCCTTCCACGTGTCCTGGTACAAGGGGGAGAGCCCAAGAGCAGGAAGGAACTGGAAGTTACCTTATTTTTGCACACATATACTTGAAGGGTTTTCTCTCACTGAGATGAGTTTCGGAAATTTCGTAGGCTACTCTAGATATATTGTTGAAGCAACAAGTTTCAGGAAAAACCAACAAAGCTTGATAATGTGTAGATGTAAAAAAAAAAAAAAAAAATAGCAGGGTAAGCAGTGCGCTCAGACCCACACAGATGAATCTGATTGGGGTGCCTGGGTGGCTCAGTCAGTTAAGCGGCTGACGCTTGGTTTCAGCTCAGGTCATGATCTCAGGGTTGTGAGATAGAGCCCCACGTCAGGCTCCAAGCTGGGCATGGAGTCTGCTTGAGATTCTCTTTCTCCCTCTCCTTTTACCCCTCCCCCTCTCATGAACTTTCTCTAAAATAAATAAATCTTAAAATTAAAAAAAGATGAATCTGATCAAAGATGTCAGAGATCTCCCAAGTGCATTCATCATTGCATATTTGCAATTCTTGAGGTCTCCTGTAAGCCTTGGCTTCTCCAGGAAATTGGCATGAATCTGAGGGAGACTGTTCTGTAGAAAGGCTGTGGTCTTAAACCCTGAGAAGGTCCTAAGCCCTGAGAA
Source organism: Mirounga angustirostris (assembly GCF_029215605.1). Lineage (NCBI taxonomy): Eukaryota > Metazoa > Chordata > Mammalia > Carnivora > Phocidae > Mirounga > Mirounga angustirostris. The sequence continues at coordinate 54,339,570 of NW_026991725.1, forward strand.
GCTCCCACTAAGAAATGAACAGGACTGCTGACCCTGAACATGAGATGGCCCAACCAAGGGATAAACAGGGATCTGAAGAGGGAGTCATCTACAGGGATTGTGAAAATCCAGACAATGTGAGCATGTTGATTTTTCCCAAAAGATACAAGCAATCTCCTTGTCCATTTTTTTTCTCTTTTTCAACTCACCACTCTTCTCTCTTTGCCTGCCAGGTGTCAAGTTTACCCCATATTAGAGTAATTTCTGAAATTTCAATGACTATTTTTCTCTCTAAGATTTAAAGATTTCAGTTTCTTTTTACCATCACCTGTTCCAGCTTTCTTTCTGATTCCTTTTTTTAAAAGACTTTTTTTAAAGATTTTATTTTTAAGTAATCTCTATACCCAACGTGGGGCTTGAACTCACAACCCCAAGATCAAGAGTCACATGTTCCACTGACTGAGCCAGCCAGGCGCCCCTCTGATTGCTTTTTAAATAATTTCTTGCTCTTGGGCACCTGGCTGGTCAGTCAGTGGAACATGTGACTCAGTTGGTTAAGCGACTGCCTTCCGCTCAGGTCATGATCCTGGAGTCCTGGGATAGAGTCCTGCATCAGGCTCCCTGCTCGTCGGGGCGTCTGCTTCTCCCTCTGACCCTCCCCCCTCTCATGTGCTCTCTCTCTCATTCTTGCTCTCTCAAATAAATAAAATCTTTTAAAAATAAATAAATAAATAATTTCTTGCTCTTTTTAAAAACAGAAGTTATTCTTTTTTGTATCTCTCTGAGCATGCCACATACACTTATTTCAAAGTCTGTATCAGTCTGTTCCAGAGTGTGAATTTGGAGTGGATACACATTCCAATTTTTTATTTTCTTGGAAAGTTTTTGTTTCTATTTTTTTTCTCTCTTACTCTGTGCTCACGTCTCCACCCGTCTAGTGGTGTTGCAGTTGCTTCCATCTGACCAAGCCATAGTCTTACAATGACATCGTGGTCTTAAGAGTTATGCAGGGCGCCTGGGTGGCTCAGTTGGTTAAGCGACTGCCTTCGGCTCAGGTCATGATCCTGGAGTCCCGGGATCGAGTCCCGCATCAGGCTCCCTGCTCGGCAGGGAGTCTGCTTCTCCCTCTGACCCTCCCCCTTCTCATGCTCTCTCTTAAATAAATAAAATCTTAAAAAAAAAAAAAAAGAGTTATGCAAAATTAGGGCGCCTGGGTGGCTCAGTTGGTTAAGCGACGGCCGTTGGCTCAGGTCATGATCCTAGAGTCCCTGGATCGAGTCCCGCATCGGGCTCCCTGCTCAGCAGGGAGTCTGCTTCTCCCTCTGGCCCTCCCCCCTCTCATGTGCTCTCTCACATTCTCTCTCTCTCAAAAAAAAAAAAAAGAGTTGTGCAAAATTAGGTCATATGCCAACCGGTGACTTGGTTGTGAAGCTTGTCTCCAAATTCCTACATCCCGTCTTATAGCCTATGAAATGCCATCTCCCCAGGTGGCCATCAGCCATAGTTGTTTATTTTTTCCCAGCTTCCTTTCATGACCTTTTCTGCCCCTCACTTCCAGCAGTGAGCCTTGTGTGGAACATTTTTAGTTCTCTTCATCCCACAGGATTCAAAATCCCAGTCACTCCCACTGACTTCTGACCAGAACACAACAAACCCAGGGCTGCATTTCACTCTCTGATTTATATTTCCGCTCTTGGAATGTTTCATCTCTTTCCTTTTTGATCCTTTCCATCTTCAAGTATTCATCTTATCTTTGAGTTTATCCAGGTATTTGGGGTTTTCTGTTTCAATATTTTATGTGTCACTGCTCTATGTTTGGAGCAGAGAAGGTACCTCAAAGCATGAACTCTCTGTCTTCTCTCTTGCTGTTCTTCTCTGACCTGGGTTTTCATGTCTGGTGGCTACTGAGCAGGGAAGGGCAGTTTCGCCTCTATGGATGCAGTGGTATATCTAGGTGTGAGTTGATAACCCACCATTTACCAGATGGTTTAGTGAGCTGCCAGATCTTTAACGAGATAGATGGGTAAGGCTCTCACAGGTAGATTATTTCTGAATGACTTATTAGATTATGAACCGACTCTCTCTTTCATGCCTGGAACCACCAAGAGATCTTGGATGAGAAAATCAGAGCAGTCTCAACCAGATTTAAAAAGATCTCCCATATTAAGTCATTACTTCAGAGGAATGCACAGCAACCAAGTTGTTTTTGAGTGATTTTGTAATCACCAAACTCGATTAGGAGTTTATTAGGTCATCTTGTCCTAGGATACAGAACACTGAGAAGAATGTTACAGCCTTACTCAAGAATATCCAAGCCTGTGAGGGCCTGGGGTAAAGCTTGTCACAAACAGCTAACCTTGGTGACCACCTACAAGTAGGATGTCTCTTCTTCAGGAAGTTCCTTTTCCCCAACCCAAGGCAGGGCCTTCACCCACCAGAGCAAGAGACCCCACCACCCTTCTGGAGAAAAGCAAATATAGCACAGGACTCAAAAGCATGGATTTGGGGATCTAAGTGTCTGAGTCGCAATCCCAACTCTGCCACTGGTTGGCTTTAGGAAACTCGGCAATTGCTTTCATTTTTCTCATCTCTTGAGAAAGGAATAGTAGTCGTTCTCCCTCCTAGAATTACCATGAGCATTCAGTGCAATCACGTGTGCAAACTGCTGGCCTGGAACAGTATGTCTGTTCCTTTAATAAATTAATAAACACAGATTTACCATATGATCCAGCAATTCCACGTCTAGGGATATCCCCAATAAAACCAAAAGCAGAGACTCGAACAGGTATTTGTACACTTATGTTCATAATAGCCAAAAGGTGGAAGGAACCCAGGTGTCTCTCGATATATGAATGGATAAACAAAATGTGGTATATACACACAATGCACTATTATTCAGCCTTCAAAAGGGAGGAAATGCTGGGGCGCCTGGGTGGCTCAGTCATTAAGCGTCTGCCTTCGGCTCAGGTCATGATCCCAGGGTCCTGGGATCGAGTCCCGCATCGGGCTCACTGCTCCACGGGAAGCCTGCTTCTCCCTCTCCCACTCCCCCTGCTTGTGTTCCCTCTCTCGCTGTGTCTCTCTCTGTCAAATAAATAAATAGAATCTTTAAAAAAAAAAGGGGGGGGGAGGAAATGCTGACACATGATACAACACAGATGAGCCTTGGGGACATTATGCTCAGTGAAAGAAGCCCCTCACAAAAGACAATAGTATATGATTCCACTTAGATGAGGTACCTAGAATATGGATCTGTCCGATTCATAGAGACAAACAGTAGAAAGGTCGTTGCCAGAAGCTGAGAGAGGGGAGGAATGGGGAGTTAGTGTGCAAGGGGAGGAGAGTTTTGGTTTTACAAGATGAAAAGAGTTCTGGAGGTGGATGATGACTAAGATGGTGAATTTTATGTTATGTGTATTTTGCCACAATTAAAAAAAAAAAAGAAAAACCACATGACAGAAACTTCTGTTCATTTCTCTGTTCAATAAACTTGTATTGAACATTCCCCAGATCCTCTGATAGGCACTACTGCTCCCCAGAAGAGCTAGTTAGACACTGGCCCTGCCCTCAGAGGAGGGGCGAGTCAGACATCTACACAATGTGTAACATAAAGTGCAAACAAATAGAGTTCTGGGTGATAAAGACCTATTGGGTGGCCTGAAAAAGTAGCCATCAAGCCTTGGAAGTTTGGGAGGGAGACATCTGAGCAACACTGGGGGCCTGACATTTGGTGCTTTCATGGCCTTGCACTTGGCTCTGCTGATCTAGGTGGCAGAGGAGGTCTGCACCAGCAGCCAGATAGGGTCAGAAAAGAGCCGCAGAGAGCTTCTGGGCCCGGTGAGGTGTTTGGACACTCACTTGTAGGCCATGGGGAGTGACTGAGAGGTGCTGAGCCGGGGACTGACTCCATCACACTGGAATGAGAAAAATCACGCGGCAACAAAAGATTAGTGATCCTATTTGTTCATTGTTTCCAGACTACCTAGCAACTGGTAAATAGCCAAAAGTCGAGTGTTTTCAGGCCTGCTCAGAAACAATGATACACATGGGCCTGTGAATCTTCAAAAGCTTATTCAGACCCAAATTGCTCATAATCCGAAGGAGTACTTAGCTATTTGCACACAAATCTCAGTCTGACATAAACCTGTTACTTTGGGGGGCGCCTGGGTGGCTCAGTTGGTTAAGCAACTGCCTTCGGCTCAGGTCATGATCCCAGGGTCCCGGGATCGAGCCCCGCATCAGGCTCCCTGCTCAGCAGAGAGTCTGCTTCTCCCTCTGACCCTCCTCCCTCTCATGCTCTCTGTCTCTCATTCTCTCTCTCGCAAATAAATAAAATCTTAAAAAACAAAACAAAACAAAAAAAAAACCCGTTACTTTGGGCCACTCCAGCACCAAAGAACATTTCTCTGTTCCTTTTTCTCACAATGTTTCAAATTGAGCTTTATTGATTATGACCTTGCATCTCATCTTAGTTAAGTAGCTTTGAAATTAAAAAGACATAACCATCTTCGCTCAGTGTTCAAGCACCTTGCATACTGCCAGTGAATCAGGAAATGAATACTTCATATAGCCAGCTACACATAAACCTGGAGTTAATTGTCAGGAACCACAGCCCAAACCTTGAAGCTCTTCCCAAAGATCCCCAAGGAATACCCCAAAGCAACCTCAATGCTTTGCTGTACTTCCTGTTTTTACCAGGCTGCAAGGAATTCTCACCAGTTTTTCCAGGACGACCCATTTCCTAAAAACAAATATCCTTCTTAGGCATCTCCCTCTTGTTTGCCATGTCCATACAGAACAAGAATTTGCCAGATGCTTATATGTCTCATATTAGGCAAGATATGAAAAACCAACAACAAAGACCCCAATCCTTATTTCTCACAGAAATTTCAGAGAATCTGCACCAAATAACCCAGAAAGTGTCTTCTTGCAAACAAGCTGGTATGGTTTTGAGATCTGTATTGAATGAAGTGAGCAAAAACTAGCAGCTACTCCATGAGCTTTCCAAGTGACAAAGTGTGGGCAGGTTATTTTGCTGCATTTTGTCCCTGGTTGACAGAAGATTCTGACCCTTGCTCTCGTTGTCTAGAACAATGATTCTCAGTTGGGTGATTTTGTGCCCCAGAGATATTTGGCAATGTCTGGAGACATTTTTGATATCATGACTGGGGCTGGGAGAAGTGGGGAAGGGGTGCTACGGGCATCAGGTGGGGAGAGGCCAGGGATGCTGCTAAGCATCCTACAATGCACAGGGCTGCCCCCCTCCCACCCCCAAAGAATTATCCAGTCTAAAATGTCAAAAGTGTCAAAATTAAGAAATTTTGGTCTAGAATTAGAATCCAAACACTGGAGTGCCTAGCATTTAGTCCTCTCAGAAAGTCAAATTTTCTGCCCACCAAAATCATTCTCTTCTTGTAGTCATGGGGGGGGGTATACCAAAGTGCAAGGTTAGACTACACTTCCCAGCCTCCTTCACAGTTCAGTATGACCATGTGACTAGTTCTCACCAATAGAATGTGACCTGCAGAGATTGCAAGCTGAGGCTTCCAGGAATTGTCTTTCCCCTTCTGCTGGCAAGATATAGATGACCACTAGGCTATGTTAGAACCACATATTTGATCCTGGGTCCCTAAATCACCAAATGGGAAGAGCCACCCATCAACTAAGAGCACATGCTGCAGTCAGTTATGTGAATGAGAAATAAACTTTTCTTATGTTTGAGCCACTATGTATCTTTGGGTCTTTTTGTCATGGTTGCTTAGCTCAGCCTATCTAATAAACAGCCATTTCCCAAAAGCCCATTTTGGCCCTAGGTGCCTTGGGGAGCTGAGACCCCTGAATGGGGCAAACATGGTGGGGATCTTTGTCCCTAAAGTTAGCTTGGGTTCCTCCTCCTCTAACAGGTAGGGCTGCATGTGTCAAAGCCCACTGTTGAGCGGCCCTTGCTTTGCTCGGTGCAGCATTGACTCTGGGAATAAACTGTGGTTATGATCCCAGCTCTGTATGTTATGATCCCAGCTCTGTGTGACTTTGGTTACGTTTGAAAAACCCCTGGGAGGGATTTGGGTGGAGCATTCCTGCCGTGGCTGGCGCAAAATGTTATCAGAAGTGAGGAATGGGTGTTGCTCTGACAGAATGCATAGCCATATGCGCATTCTCTTAAATTGAAATCTTCCCAGTGGCCCATCTTGCCTCTGATCCCTACTGCTCTGAGCCAGGGAATCAGGGTGTAGCCTCGGGGTGTGAGCATTTCCAGAATTCTGTTCCCCCAACCCCTCTCCCACCACTCCTAGCATTGGCAGCGAGGGTTGTCCAAAACGTGACGGGGGGAAATTCTCTGTGCAAGATGTGATAAATCATAAAACATGATGGCTCCTGAAATCTGCTGTGTGCTAAAGTTGGGAAATTTTCAGCAAGATAAACCAACTACCATGTATCTCAATTAATTCCTCTCCAGTTTCTATGGTCTCATCTTAGTTTATTTCGTTCATGGCATTTATCACACTTGTTTCTTGTCTATCTCTCCCACTAGAATGTAAGCTCCCTGAGGGCTGGGATCTTGTCTGTCTTGGTCCCCATCTTGTCCTTCACGTTCAGCGCAGTGTCTGGTGTGACCCCTGCTTGTGATGTGTGCGTGAAAGAGTGCCTTTTGCCAAAGTTTGGAGCATGCTGCGTTTTGCTGAGGGTCCATTCCACTTTTTCTACACATGCGGTGACTTAAGTGTCTGTGGACACTTCTTTGAATCTGCTCTTGCTTCCATCAACCTTGCAGAAGCCCCTTGAAGTCTCTGAGACCAAAGGCAGCTTTCTCCAAATTTCAGTGTGATCTCCCACTGCTTTTTGTTGTTTCAGTGATAAGTGGGAAGAAGGGGATTCCTGGTACAGAGGACTCAAAAGTAGACATAAACTGATAAGACAGTGGCCACTCTTCAGAGATGGTGTTCATAGTCTCCCAAATTTTTCCCATTCATCCCATAAATATTTATTTATGGGCAGGGGCTCTAGTCACTCTGAAACCCAAAGTTCCAAGTCCTGATGTTGACCTGTGGGTAGCATTTGCCAACAGTGACTACTCTTTCCTACCTGGAACTCTCTCCATCGTTGGCTTCCACAGAGCAATTATCCTAATCCCTGCTTCTTCCTAATTTTGTTGCAGGGTAGACTGGGGAGACTCCAGGGCCCTGGGGCCTCGACCCAGCCCATCCCAAAGGTGTCACCCAAGGTTCCTGGTCTAGTCATGAGAAAGAACTCAAGGACAGATGTACAACACAGCAGACAAGTGACACAAGTGGGAAAGTTTATAAAAGCAAAAAGTACATTTTGAGATGTGAGGACAAATGAGGGAGAGAGTGAGGAAGGAGAGAGAGAAGAAGGAGAGAGATAGGAGAAAGAGTGTGTGAGCTATACACCCTGGGGACTGGGTTTCTATCTTTTATTGACGGTAGTTAACTAGGGGGCAGAATATTCATTACTTAGAGGGGAGATTCAGGGTTTCATGCTTTTTCTTCTTTATTTGGTCAGGGGGTTCCTGTCAGGGCAGCCGCCATCTTGGGCCTGTCTGGTTTGATCTGGCTTCTTGTGGAGTGCTGCCCCTACGGGCCTCTGAACTTCCCGAAAGCTGGCCATGGTTTCCTCGTTGTTGACTTCCAGGTATCCTGTTAGAACCTAACTGCCTACTCTAACAGTTTTGCCATTTTCCTCTTTGACGTGGCCTTTAGATTCTCTTCAAAGCTCCCCCTTTCTCCTCCAGCACATGAAATGACACAGTGCCCCCACTGACCTGCCCTTGTCCATTTTCTCATCCCAGGTCACCTCATCTACTCACCTGTGTGTTCAGTTACTGCTAAATGTGGTTGTTCTCGACTGCACGTATGTATCCAGTTAGATCAGGGTCCCCTGCCAATTCTGCATCCTCCGCACCTCTCTGATACTACCACTCCATCCTGACTACCCTCGCTTTGGTTCCAGCCTGCATCTCCGTCTCCTTACCTCTAGTTCTGCAGTCTTATTAGCTACCTTCTCATCTCCTCTACAATTATCTTCCCACAACACAGCACTGTCATTTCACTCTCTGACTTGAACTTTTCAACACTTCAATACCTTGACTGCAGGATTAAGCGCTAAATCCTTGTCACCTAAAGCCTTTCATGGCCAGGCCCTTGCCCACCTCTCCAACCTCTCCAACCTCCCCTCCATCCCTTGCACCCATATTCCAACTCTATGGGACCACTGCAGGTGCCTAAAGTGCCAAGCTACAGCATGCGGCTTCCTCATTGCAGAATGCCTCCTCTTAGCCAACCTGGAAAATTCCATCTTTAAAGTTTTACTTTTTAAGTAATCTCTAACCCTGACATGGGACCCTGAGATGAAGCATTGCATGCTGCACCAACGGAGCCTGTCAGGCACCCGTCACCCATCTTTAAAAAGCATTTCACTTGGGGGCACCTGGGTGGCTCAGTCGGTTAAGCGTCTGCCTTCAGCTCAGGTCATGATCTTGGGGTCCTGGGATCGAGCCCCATGTCAGGCTCCCTGCTCAGTGGGAAATCTGCTTCTCCCTCTGCCTCTCTTCCCGCTCACGTTTTCTCTCTCAAATAAAATTAAATCTTTTAAAAAATAAATTAAATAAATTCCATGACACATAGTAGGCTTTCAATATATGTCCCATGAATATTATACACACATGAACTCCATGAAAGGGGCACCTTGCTGTTTGGTACATTGCTGTATCCTCAGAGCGTAAAACAATGCCTGCTGCATAACAGTCATTCAACAGATATTTGTGGAATCTCTGAGTGAATACAAATAAAAATGTACACACCAAATGTACATCATAGACACAAATTCTAGAGATCGACTTTCCAGAAGGCTCTGAACCCATGGAATTTTTCTGCAAAGCAAGCCCAAGGAGACATCACTTCTCCTTCCCCTCAATGGCCAGATACCAGCCGAGCAACGTCAACTGCCTCCTGGGCCTCCCGGATGACTCACTGGAGAGCTTTCTTGGGGAGGAGTGGGAGGAGATGATGGCTGACAAAAATAACCACAAACACTTGAAGCATCATCAAGCCTCTGTCTGTGGGGTGAACAACAGGGGCGGATCTCAAGGTTTCTTCCAGGCAGGGCAAGGCAGTACCCATCCTTCCAGCCCAAGTGGCTGTTAAACACTCCCAAGGTCAGAGAGTCAGACAAACCTAGGGTCCATGAAATGAAACAGCCCCTGCTCCTAAGCAGTTAGCCACTGGTGTTTTATGTGCACGTTCTTTGTAAACTGTGAAGGAAACACATGTGAGCAGCGACTATGAAACATCATTAAGTTGATCATTCCCTCTGTGTCTTTCTACATTTTTACAAAGGGCTTTCCCATACGTTATCTCATTTGAGATCACACCAACCAGGAGAGAAGGGCAATTTTACAGATGAAGAGAAAGACTCAGAGAGAATCCATGACTTACAGAGAGCATAATTCTCAAAGTGGTCCAAAGACCAGCAGCATCAGCATCACCTGGGAACTTGTTAGACAGGCAGGTACCAAAGCCCAGAGAAGTTAAACCACCTACTGGAGATCACACAGCTGGTAAGTGGTTGAGCAGGAAGCTACAACCAGGCCAGCTCAAGCCCTGGAGCTCTCACCACCCATACCACTATGGCAGGTTAAGAAGGAAGGCTGGGACAGGCCCCTGTGACAAGTCACATGGGTCTCTCTCCTAAGGCCCAGGCTGCTGGGAAGAATCCCAGGTTGGGGGTTAAGAGCCTAGGATCCGGGGCACCTGGGTGGCTCAGATGGTTGAGCATCTGCCTTTGGCTCAGGTCATGATCTCTAGGTCCTGGGATCGAGCCCAGCGCCGGGCTCCCGGCTCGGCGGGGAGTCTGCTTCTCCCTCTCCCTCTGTCTCTACCCCCTGCTCATGCTCTTCCTCTCTCTGTATCTCTGTCTCAAATAAGATATTTAAAAAAAAAAAAAAAAAAAAAAAAAAGAGCCTCGGATCTGCTAGTCTCCAACTGGCTGGGGAGCTTCCAGCACAGTCATCCCATTGCACTTGGCCTCTGACAGCTCTAAGAGTCAAGACAGATTATGGATGGGGAAGTGCTTTGGAAAATCATAACATACATCAGAAAGAAGTGAAGTGCTGTTTGGATTTTCAAGACTGGTGCATAGATCATGCCTGTTGTCTCCCGGCACCTCAGAACTTGGGAATGGCTCCAGGCTGGTGGCTCACAGAGGGCCTGGGCTGGTGGAGGTCTTGCTTTCTGCTGTGTCTCTTCAAACACCCACAGGTGCCCCACAGAGAGGGCAGGGAGTTGCAGCCCAGTGCTGGCCCCTTGTGGGGACTGTCCTCTATTGCCTGGCGGTGTTACGTGGGTTATGTGGGTTATCCATGAGAAAGAGAAGAGCACAATGAAAGAGCACAGGCAGAACAGTGGTCTCCCAAAGACGTCCACATCCTGTTCTCCAGAACTATTGAATATGTTATCTGACAGGACAAAGAGACACTGCAGATGGGATTAAGTTAAGGATCTTGAGATGGGAAGATTATCCTGGAATATGTGGGTGGGCCCGATGTAATCACAAGGGTCCTTATAAGAGGGAAGCAGGAAGGTCAGAGAGAGGAGATGTGACAACAGAAAGACAGATCCAAGTGATGTAGTTGTCGGAAGAGGGGCGTGAGCCAAGGAATGTGGGCAGCCTCTAGAAGCTGAGAAAGGACACAGATGAGTCTCCCGAAGGAACGCAACTCTGCCAACACCTTGATTTTGCCCAGTAAGACCCATGTCAGACGTCTGACCTCCAGAACTGGAACTTAAAAAAATTATGTTCTTTTAGGCCACCAAGTTTGTGGTGATTTGTTATAGCAGCAAGAGGAAATGAATACGACAACCCCATAGAAAATGGACAAAACACATGAACAGGCATTTAAGAGAAAAGGAAATGCATGGGCTGGCAAACCAATGAAGAGATAGTCAACATGTCTTAGCTCGGGCTGCCATAACAAATTGCCATGGGTTGGGTGGCTCAGAATAGACATCCCCATCCCAAAAGGGGGAAATAGGAAAAAGGGATGGGGTGACAGGTCCTAAGCAAGTCCAAAACCTAGCCTATGGTACTTTGTCATGGCAGCCTAAGCTGATTAGGACACCAGTTATTGAGGAGATGCAAATTAAGGCCCCAGCAAGATTCTATTTTAATTGGCGAAGTAATTGGGGAAAAAATGAATACGCCTGGGGCGCCTGGGTGGCTCAGTTGGTTAAGCGACTGCCTTCGGCTCAGGTCATGATCCTGGAGTCCCGGGATCGAGTCCCGCATCCGGCTCCCTGCTCGGCGAGGAGTCTGCTTCTCCCTCTGACCCTCCTCCCTCTCATGCTCTCTGTCTCTCACTCTCTCTCTCTCAAATAAATAAATAAAATCTTTAAAAAAAAAAAAATGAATACGCCTATCAATAACCAGCGTGGGAAAGAAGAAGATACAGATCAGGGGAGGGATCTCTCATATGATGCTGGGGACGGGGCAACACTTTGGTGGGAAACAATCCAGCTTTAATCCTAAAGCTAAACAGTTCCACTCACAGAGCTATACCAGGTGTATGACAAGAACACACAAGACCGTTCATAAAAGCACTCTCCACCATATCAAAAGGCTGGAAACAACTTGAAGAGCCATCAATGGGAGAGTGGAGAAACAAACCGAGGGATGTTCATAAATGGACTACAGTACACCATCAAAACGAACGCAGTATAGCGATGGGCTGCAACAGGGAAGACGCTTAGTAATGTAATATTAAGTGAAAATAGTAGCTCTGAAAAAAATTATAGGGCAACGTACCGTTTGATAAAATTAAAGACAATGCAAATGAAAAATAAATAGCCCTTTAGGAACACATATAAATGCAGTACAACTCCCTACAGGATGTGGAAATAGAAGGAATGGGCAAAACAAGGTTGGGCATGATTTGAAAAGTTAGAATCTGGACAACAGAGACATTTGAGTTCACTATACTCGTCTCCCTCGTTTTGTGTATGTCTGACATGGCCCATTATACAAAGAAAGTTTAAAATAATACAAAGAGGAAAGCAGGGAATGATGAACACGGGAATCAGGAGTTGGGACAAAGGGCTGGAAGAGAACCCTACGATGAAATGGTTGGCGTGGCTTTGTTCTGTTTTGGGTTCCCGGACACTGATTACACAACGAAACAGCTAGATTAAAGGGAACCGTGCACGGAGCAATGGAGAAATAATTAAAGAAGTAGCGGGGGAAAAGCATGAAGTCAGCCTTGTACACAGTTCCTAGCGGCACCTGGTGGATGCGTCCCTCTGGTGTCCTGTTTGCACGGAGGTACTCGGAACTCACGGAGACCTGGCCCCTTGCCCCGCCACGGGCTCCCCTCCTGATCAGGGGCCATTTCTCTCGTCTGCATTCCTGACAGGCCGAGACTATCCTTTCTGGAAAAGGCCTGGGCAAGGTGTCCCAGGGCTTCGAGGCTCCTGGGAAGAGCCAGTGGAATGTTTGGGATCTCACAGAGGTGGTCGGCTTGCACCAGCAGACTTTCAGACTAACATGTAAGGGTTCACGTTCGTCCCCGGCCAGTGTCATCATCAGGGACCCTGACGCATTTACCTGGTCGCCGAAAGAAGGCATCAGGTGTCGGGGGAGCTGCTGAGAGAGAAGCAGGCTAGCAAGGACGGGGGTCTTCCTCCGAAAGAAAACGAACGCAGACGCAGGGCCCCCTTCGGCGCATGCGTGTCCCCGCGTGCGCGTGCGTGCGTGGGTGCGTGCGTGGGTGCGTGCGTGGGTGCGTGCGTGGGTGCGTGCGTGCTTCCAGGGTTCCCGCAGGGCCAGTTCTTTTAGCGACGCCCTGAATTCCTCAGTCAAGAAGTGGTTCCGTCTGTTTTTGCAGCCTTAATGAGACCTCGGGAGAGAAAAATTTGCTTCCTTCCTGCCCGTGCCCCAGCTCTTCTCAAAGTGCGGTCCCCAGACACACACACCTGACTGGCAGCGTCCGTATCCCTGGGAACTCATTTAAAATGCCACTGGCCCCGATTTACTGAATCGGAAACTGGGGGGGTGGCGCTCGGGGATCTGTGTTTTAACAAGCCCCCCAGGGCACTCGGATGGCTCCTCAAGGTTGAGGATCACTGGTTAATTTATCCCATCCTTGGCCTCCCAGCGTCATCTCCTTCCCCAACAATATTCCACAGGTCATCGCTTTCAGGACCTACTGTCACCTAATTTGCCCTAAGAAACCCCAACACCGGTCACTCTAATCCCTCCCTTCTTGGCTCTGGCGTTGAGCTGCCAGGAGATGCTGGAGCAAACCTCATGCAAACAGGATGGTATTCCAGCTCCCGGCTCCCAGGCTGCCGACCCGTCCATCCAGCCCCATGACCCTGCTTCCATCTGTCCCAGACAGCCCCCAGACCCATTCCTGTCAGCTGCGGTCCCACCGCTGGTGCCCTGCCTTCTCCACTGGCATTTTAGCAGGAAGTTTCTACCTCATTGAAAAAGAAAAAAAGAAGACCCATTCTGGGTCGCCTCCCACCCATCTTACCAGAGGCCTCAGCCCCCTCCCCTCCTGTCCCTGCTCCTACCTGAGTCCTTTCCGCAAATTCAAAGACAAACAGCAACTACATGGCAACATTTTCAAGCAGAAGTGTTTAAAATATACATCAAGCGTCTATATTCTCTAAAGCAGTATAGACTTGGTTTTGAATTCCAGATCTTTAGTTACCGTCAGGGAGGCACCGGCCAAATTCTTATTTTTTCTAAACTTCAGCTTCTCTTTAAAAAGGGTTATCATAACACTTTCACATGTTTTTTTTAAAAATTGATAAATGTAATCAATGTAAAACCTATCATGGCAATAAGAGATTGATGTATTGAATAAAAGTATTTACTGTTCGCGGCGCCTGGGTGGCACAGTCATCGCTAAGCGTCTGCCTTCGGCTCAGGTCATGATCCCAGATTCCTGGGATCCAGCCCCACATCGGGTTCCCTGCTTGGCAGGAAGCCTGCTTCTCCCACTCCCGCTCCCCCTGCTTGTGTTCTCTCTCTCGCTGTGTCTCTCTGTCAAATAAATAAATAAAATAAAGTATTTACTATTCCATCCATGTATTAGATATTTTGATTTCAACATTTATATAATATGAATGATTTTCAAGTTCCATGGGCATCTTATACTTCAAGTTCTTACAACATGAGCAGAAACTGAGATGAATGTTCAAAGGGAAATCATGATGTGAATTCCTTAGTTCCAGGTTTGAAGATGAGAAAAGGACAGTGCTTCCCTTGTTACAAAAATTACTTATTTATGGGGCACCTGGGTGGCTCAGTCACTTGTGTCCAACTCTTGATTTCCGCTCAGGTCATGATCTCAGGGTCATCAGATCCAGCCCCAAGTTAGGCTCCAGGCTGGGCATGGAGCCTGCTTGAGACTCTCTCTCTCTGCCCCTCCCCAACTTCACCCCCCCCCCACACACACACCTGCCCCCATGCGCATGCGCGCACTCTCTCCCTCTCTAAAAATACATACATACATAAAAATAAAAAAACAAAAAGTACTTGCTTTATTTTTTTAAGATTTTATTTATTTGTCAGAGAGAGAGAGCACAATCAGGGGGAGTAGCCAGCAGAGGGAGAAGGAGGCTCCCCGCCGAGTAAGGAGCCTGACTCAGGACTCGATCCCAAGACCCTGGGATCATGATCCAAGCCGAAAGCAGATGCCTAACAGACTGAGCCACCCAGGCGTCCCCAAAAAGTAGTTGCATAGGAGAGAATGACCGAAAAGATAAATTCTATGATCTTCTCTTAATAAGGTGATCCATCTCCCTTTAAAAAAAACAACAAAACCAGCAGTCCCATTCACAAGTTTCTTGAAAGAACAAGCTCCTCAATTCCCTGCAAACTGATTTCCTGAGGCTCATCAGTAGCTTCCGTGTCAACAAATCCCACATGCATTTTAGTGCTCTTTGTGGTTCATTCAATCATTTTATTGAGCGCCTGCCATGTACAGACTTCCTGACGCTAGGCTAACACATTGGAGGTGGCCATGTGTACCTTTTTTTCATTCAACAAGTATTTTCTGAGCTCCTCAATATGCCAGGCACTGTGTTCAGTAGGCACTGGTGGACAACCTGCCCTTCGGGGGCTTACAGGTCATTACAGCGATGTCTGGTACAGGCAGTGGGACTTGAAGAAGATGGACACCTAACTTTAGCTGGTGGGAGGCAAGAGAAACTCAGAAGCCATCCCTGAGGAAGTGACATCCAAATTTAGTCTAAAGGATAAGACTAATGAGGGGATGAAGAAGGATGCTTCAGGCAGAACGGCACAGGCCAATTAACAGTAGAAACATAGTACAAGATAGGCTATGGTATTCGCAGGGAATCAGAGTCACACAAAGGAGGGTGCGGGAGGCATTCAAACTGGATCTTCAGGGATGACTAGGCATCTGTTAAGGAGGTGAAGACATCCCAGGAAGACAGTGCTGTATGTGCAAAAGTGCAAAGTATATGCCATCTTGGGAGAGGTGTAAGTAATACATGGGATGATGGCTGAAGCACAGAGCATGAGGACAATGTAGCACCTGGGGGACATGAACGCCATGTGTAGTAGTTTGGACTGAAAGTGACAGGAATTCCTGAGGGGGGGGCGGGAGGGTATGAGAGAGAGACAGAGTTAGTTTCCTTTTATAGTGATGGTTCCAACTACCACATGGAAGACACATTAGAAAGAGCAACACTGGCGGTGGGGAGACAAGTTAGAAAGAAGACTATAGTAATCCACCGATTGGGGTGAAAAATGACAGATCCTCAACAAGGCAGTGGTTGTAGGATGTCATAGCTAAACAGCTGGATCAGTGATATAAAGTAATATTAATAACACAGGCTTCCGAGTCAGGCAGACCTAGGTGTGAATCCCGGTCCTGCCCCTCACTATCTGCGAGCAACCTTAACCTGAGATTCCACTGCCTCACCTGTGAAATCAGGACAATAATAAAATGGACCTCACGGTTGTCGAAAGGATAACATAGCATGATATACATAAGGAACACAACCTGAGACCAAGCACACCATGAATGTGCAGAATGAGAGCCACCGTCCTTGGCATCATTAACTGGACATGGTTGACCAGATGCACATCTTGAGAGAGACCAGAGACCACAGTGACTGCAGAGTCTCTGGCTG
This sequence comes from Mirounga angustirostris, assembly GCF_029215605.1. Lineage (NCBI taxonomy): Eukaryota > Metazoa > Chordata > Mammalia > Carnivora > Phocidae > Mirounga > Mirounga angustirostris. The sequence goes on from NW_026991725.1 coordinate 54,355,727, forward strand.
GCCACAACTAGCCGAAAGCAGAGAGAGGACAAGGCAGGTGGGGAAGGAGGCCTGGAAGAGGATGCGCTCATTTGTTGGGTATGAAGTGCCCACGGTTGGATAAGCTAATCCTCCCGTGGTCTTTTGCACTCTGCATCTTGCTGTGTGTGTCAAGGGGGCAAGACCCTGACCACTTTTGACCTGGGCCACTTCTCAGTATTGTCTTTGTGGCGAGCAACCTTGAGAGATGAGGTGGTGTCTCCCTCTAGGCTTGCTTATTGCTCCCTATATGAGCAGTGGATTCCCAAGCTTGGTGTTCCTCGGTGATGCAAACCCACTGCTGTAGAGCATCCATCTGGGCCCATCATGCTGCCCCCGCGGGACTCAGAGGCAAGGGAGATTGAGGCAAATATGCAGCTGCTCATGCCATGTGCTGTGTGTGCCTGAGTAATAAAGTCTGGTGTTTCTGATCCCAGAGTCTCATGTCTTCTGCCGGCATCAAGGAATCAGTGACAGGTTAATTTATTAGCTTCGAGTTAGAAAGAGAAACTTGGAGTCATCCATGTGTGCGAGGCAGGTAAAGCCATGAGTATAAACAACATCACCTGGGAAGAGGTCAGGGGTGCACTCTGGGTAACACCAACAAGGAAAGGATGAGGGTAAGAAAAGGAGCTCCCAGATGACCTCAAGAAAGAAACTTAGAGGGGAGTAATGCCTTACAAGCCAAGGGAGTAGAGTTTCAAAGTAGGCAACAGGAAGCGATATTGCTTAAAAGTCAAAGTGATGAAGACTGGGGGCTCCGGGGTGGCTCAGTCAGTTAAGCGGGTGACTCTTGATATTGGCTCAGGTCATGATCTTGGGGTCATGGGATCAAGCCCAGCATTGGGCTCTGCACTGGGTAAGGAGCCGGCTTAAGATTCTCTCTCTCGGGGGCACCTGGGTGGCTCAGTTGGTTAAGCGACTGCCTTCGGCTCAGGTCATGATCCTGGAGTCCCGGGATCGAGTCCTGCATCGGGCTCCCTGCTCAGCAGGGAGTCTGCTTTGCCCTCTGACCCTATCCCCTCTCATGTGTTCTCTCTCATTCTCTCTCTCTCAAATAAATAAATAAAATCTTAAAAAAAAAAAAAAAGATTCTCTCTCTCTGGGCGCCTGGGGGGCTCAGTCATTAAGCGTCTGCCTTCGGCTCAGGTCATGGTATCAAGCCCAGCATTGGGCTCTGCACTGGGTAAGGAGCCGGCTTAAGATTCTCTCTCTCTCGGGGCGCCTGGGGGGCTCAGTCGTTAAGCGTCTGCCTTCGGCTCAGGTCATGGTCCCAGGGTCCTGGGATCGAGCCCCACATCGGGCTCCCTGCTTGGCGGGAAGCCTGCCTCTCCCCCCTCCACTCCCCCTGCCTGTGCTCCTCTCTCACTGTCTCTCTCTGTCAAATAAATAAATAATAAAATCTTTAAAAAAAAAAAAAAAAGATTCTCTCTCTCCAGGCGCCTGGCGGCTCAGTTGGTTGGGCATCTGCCTTCAGCTCGGGTCATGATCCCGGAGTCCTGGGATCGAGCACCGAGTGGGGCTCCCTGCTCAGTGGGGAGTCCGCTTCTAGCTCTTCCTCTGCCCCTCCCCGCCACTTGTTCTCATTCTCTCTCTCAAATAAAGAAATGGAATCTTAAAAAAAAAAAATCTCTCTCTCCCTCTGCCCCTCCCCCCACTGCGCACGCTCTCTCTAAAAAAAAAAAAAAGTGGCCACTGAACTTAGCAACTAGGTCACTAGCAGAGACATTTCAATGACATAGTGTGGCCAGAGTGGACGAGGAGTAAATGGAGGTAAACATCTTAAATAAATAGTTTCTGAAAAGCTTAGCTGAAAAGGAAAGAGAGAGGTGGGGCACTGGTGACCGGAGGGGACAGAGGCAAATGAAAATTTTCTTTGTAAACAGACGGGAGAGATTTGAGCAGATTATACACTAAAGAGAACAAGCCACGAAGGAGGGAAAAGTTGAGTAAAAAATTAAGAGCAAGGGGCGCCTGGGTGGCTCAGTTGGTTAAGCATCTGCCTTCGGCTCAGGTCATGATCCTGGGGTCCTGGGATGGAGCCCCGCGTCACATCAGCTCCCTGCTCAGCAAGGAGTCTGCTTCTCCCTCCCCCTGCTCATGCTGTCTCTCTCGCTCTCTCTCTCAAATAAATAAAGTCTTAAAAAAAAATTTTTTTTTAAATTAAGAGCAAGGAGAAGAAAGATGGAGCCAGGTGTTGGAAGAAGAGGAAGAGGATGACTTTCAGACCCGAGGCGAGGGACTGGCCAGGACCCTCCTCCACTGACATGGCATTTGCCCCAACCACACACACAAGCAGGCCAGCCTGCCAGCTCAGATTGTGATCTGCCTCCAGGTGAGTGGACCCTCCAGGGTCCCTAAGGAGGGGCCTGGGCAGCAAGTGTCCCTGGTGCCCCCCTTACCTGGCAGTCCTGCAGGTATCCATGTGTTTCCCAGCCTGGGCTCTTTGGAGATGCCCACAGCTGTATTCTACACACAAAGGGTCCAGGCAAGTTGAGAAGGTGTTGCTCCCAGGCCTGTGAAGCCAGCTTCCAGGAAGAATGAGTGCTCTCTGCCGGGAGGATGGGATTTTGGGAGCCGGACGTCCACAGGAAAGAGAAGCCTGCTGTTGGAGATACAAGGCCTCATCCTCCAGGTCCTCGGGGTTGGCGGCACAAACACCTATGGGAAGACCCAGGGATGCTCACAGAGGGAAAGGAACCGTCCTCTGCAGCATACCTGCACTCTGTTTGGAGTTTCTGCACCCCCTCAACTTATTCTCCCAATTCTTGACATAGCGTTCTCACCTCAACCGGACAGAGGAAGGAGCTGAGGGCTTGCCTGATGCCCGGGGCGCAGTGTGTGCTGGGCTCCAGCTCTCTATGACTTCTGTCCCTGTGGCTCACCCTGCCCTCTCCACGAAAGCAGCAGCAAGTGCCTGGGTCAGGGGCAAGCACACACCACTGCTAGTCCTCCTGCAGCCCGACAGATGACACCAGGACAGCCACCACCGCCGCCAGCATGCTCTGTGCCCTGTGCCAGGGAAGGTCCCCCGAATGCCTTAGCCTTCTCTCTTGCAGGGCCCTGGTTGGTGCAAGCAGCATCAGACTTCAGGGGGTCTGATCCCTTATGTGTCAGGCCTGGCAGAGGGAGGGGGCCAGCAGGACTGTGCAGTGGGACCTCCCTGCAGGCACGCCTCTGCTTTTTTTTGCACGGGATGACCACGAAGAACCTTCTGCGGAGGTGTGAGAGTAAGAACAAGAGAAGACAGCAATTCTTGACACCCTGATGGTCCAGACCCTTTAAAAGACTGCTGGAAGCACCAGACGGACTCTCTCCATAAAGGGCACGCACACAACACACAACCTTGCACGTAGTTTCTGGCTTTGAACACCACCAACCACCGCCCTCCCCCTGACCCCCGGGGCAGGCGAGGTGTCAAAGGAGCGTATATCAGAATCAGCCCAGAGGCTGGCTAAAAATGCAGATCCCCGGGCCCCACCGCGGAGCTTCTCATTCAGTGGGTCTGGGGCCAGGCCCAGGAGCCTGCGCTTTTAACCGGCACCTCAGATGACTCGGGCGCCGGGCGCCGATGCGCAGCGGAGCCCACTTTGAGAAACCCGACTCTGGGGCTGAGACCCACCCCCCCAAGCTCCGAAGTTTCCCCATCTCGTCGGGCGCACGGGCCGCCTCCCCTCACCTCCCGCGGGCCTCACCCTCGCGCGCGGGAGCATCTGGGGAACCTGCCAGGGACCCAGAGCGAGGGTCCCCGAGGCCTGCTCGCCCCCGTCGCCAGCGCACCACGGCCCCGGGAGGCGCAGCGCGGCGGCCGGCAGGGGGCGCGGTGCCGGGGACGACGCCGGAGGGGTGCCCGGAGGCCCCAGCCCGGAGCCGAGCGGCGGGAGGGAGAGGGGAGGGGAGCGCAGGGGAGGAGGGGAGGGAGGCGAGAGGCGCGCGGCGGCGCGGAGCCGGGCGCGGGCGCGGGCGCGGGGGCGGGGGCGGGAGCCGGGGGGCGGGGCGGGCCGGGGCGGGGCCGGCGGCCGGCGAGCGCCCGGGGAGCGCGCCCGGGGAGCGCGGAAGGAGGAGCGAGGGGAGCGCGGGCAGCCGCTCGCCCCCGCCCCCGCGCCGCCCGCGCGCAACAGTTCCCCCAAAGTTGCCTCGCGGGAGGCGGGCGCGCCGGGGCGGCCGAGGGGCGGGCAGCGGGCCGGGGGCGCGGCGTCGCGGCCGGGCGCGGGCAGTGCCGGCGGGCGGCGGCGGCGGCATGGGCACCCGGCAGACCAAGGGCAGCCTGGCCGAGAGAGCCAGCCCCGGCGCGGCGCCCGGCCCCCGCCGCGAACGGCCGGACTTCTGGGCGTCGCTGCTGCTGCGCGCCGGGGACAAGGCGGGGCGCGCGGGCGCCGGCGCGGGGCTGCCCCCCTACCACCGGCGCGTCGGCATGGTCCAGGAGCTGCTGCGGATGGTGCGCCAGGGCCGGCGGGAGGAGGCGGGGACGCTGCTGCAGCACCTGCGCCAGGTGAGCGCGGGGAGGGCGCGCGGGGGGGGCGCGCCGGCCCCGGGAGCGCCCCGCCCCTTGCCGAGCAGGCCCGGAGCGCCGAGGGCACCGCCCAGGGCCCCCTCTCGCGGGGATGGAGCTGGTCTGGCAGCAGGTGCCTCGGCGCTCCCGCTGAATTTGAGGCCTCGGGGCGGGGCGGAGGAAGGCTGGCCCAGTGAGGCCCGGCTGCAGGGGACCTGTTGGAATAATGTCCCCGCTTCTCTCTCCTCCACACGCGGAGAGGGAGGCAGGTCCCAGGGATGGGCGGTGGGAGCGGATGCGGGGAGGGATGCCTAGGCTGGGCCAGGGCGCTTTTCTTCCTCTCCATCCACTGGCAGTCACCAAGGGTCTTCAAGGAATGCGCAGTCGTCAGTTTCCCCAGGGGGGAGTCCAAGGGCACAGCCCTGGGACTGGTGAGGTGCCGGTCGCGAGGTCATTTGCCCACCCGGGAGGCATCCTGGATTGCGGTTGAGGCAGGAGGCAGCGTTTATCTCCCCTGGTTTACTTGGACAGGTGCTCAGCCAGGAGTCCCTGCTGAACAGTGAAGAGAAGGGAAGGGGGGAGCTGACTTGGTTTCCTATGTGAGTACCTGGCTGCAGGAACTTCAGAAGGCGGCCAGCACTCTGCCTTCAGCCTGTTCCTGTCCCTGTCCCGTTGGTTAGGGACTGACGTTGCAGATCTGGCCAGTCCCCTTTGCTTTGGGGCTGCCCTGGGCGGATGCTGTCATCCACGTCTCTGGCTTGTTTTCCTCCTTCACTTTCTTTTGAGGGAAGTGAGCCCCCCCTGTTCCATGGATTTTGTTGAGAGAGAGGCAGGAAGGTGCGTCTCCTGCATCACCAAACAAGTTGTCTTGGCCCAGCTTTGGGGGGTGACCATGTCCAGGTCCCATAGTCCTCCTCTGTGTGGAGTCCACCACAGACCCAGGAGGGGGGACCTCAGGTGGCCTTTCTAAAGTTTCTCTGTCTCTAATGAAAGACACTGCAGGAGCGCCTTCCTTGTAGGCGCTTCCAAAATCTAATCAGACGCACATCCCTGCAGGATTTTGTAGCACCCTCCTCACACCTTTTGTATCTGGTGAGCTGTTACCGTGGAGTGTGTTCCCAAGGTGTGCACTGCGCAGGGAGAAGGAAGGGAGAAGGAAGCAGGGGCTTGGGGACTTGGAAGACGTGGGGCTACTGCTCTTGCCTTCTTTTCCATACAGCATCCAGAACAGTGCCTGAGATGCTGCTGGATCCCTAGGTTTCTTCTCTGAATTGAATCATTAAAGAAAGATGACATTATGCATGGTATAACTTCAGCAATGTGTATTTCTCTGTCTTTTGAAAATGGGAAACCAGCGGATGGCCTCTATGGAAACTCTGTTGCTTTCAAACAGAATGATGGATTTTCCAGACCATCCCATTGCGCACACCAGATAGTAAGAAGGTTCTACTGCTCCTCCAGTCCCTCTGAAACTGAGTGTGATTGCACATCCTGAGGCTGAACTTCTCCCTGGTTTTTGGAGAGTAGATAAGTTCCTGTGGCCTCTCGGGGTTCTTGAGACAGGGAGCATTTCCTGGGAAATGTTGGTCTTGTCTGCGGCCTGACACCTTTTGTAGTGACAGGACTAGAAGGGCTGATGGGGGGCAGGATGGGGTTAATCAGACTTGCCCCTTTTCTGTGAAAGCAGCAGGATAACTTGCCTTCCAGGGCCTGTGTCAGGCTCCCTTGACCTCTGGTTTGTGGGTGAGGTCCACGGGTCTCTCCCGAGTCTCCCGAGTCAGCGATGGGCCTGCCCGAGGGGCCTGGAGACCTGTCCTGTTGCCTGGAACATACGAATCAAGGCTTCTCCCAGAAATGGTCATGGACCCTGGGCGGTGTGAGAGGGGAGCCCAGGTGTCCAAATGTCCATGAGACACAGAGGCTGTTTTCTAGGACCCTGAGGCTCTTTAGAGGAATGTTGAGCTGGATCTGTGCAAAGAAGTGGCTCTTTCTCCCAAATTGTGTTTCCTTTCCAGTTGGCTCCTCCAGTGTGGAGGTGGTGATGTTCAGAAAGGGAATGAGCAGCCACTGAGAGGCAGCCCCCCCGCCTCCCAGGTGGGTTCGGGTAGGCCTTGAGCTCTAGAGTTGGAGGAGACTTGGGATCTTCGACCCCTGTGGTTCTCAGCCTCAAGTCCCCGAGCATTTTGAGCCCTGAAGGAGCTAGGGACACTCTTCCCAGACCAATGCACCAACACGTACAATCTTGCAAGAATTCCAGAGTGTTCGCAGACCCCAAGTTCAATATGTGCCCCAGTCTGGTACCACGCCTCCCCCACTGTGTGACTTGCTACGGGCTTGGGATTGGAAACAGGGACCTCAGGACCTTGTGTGGCAGTTTGTGGCGGCTGCTGGTGTCACTGCTTCTGAATGCCCCCCTTTCGCCTGTAAGATCTGGAGGGTAGTTTCCCTGATCGGAGACTCTTGGGTCAGTCCGTGCTCGGCACTTGCTGGAGAGGTATCAGGAGGCTTTAGTTAATGTTAACGATCCTGAGCTGGGGTTCAGGGGTTCAGGCAGAATGCCAGGAAGCTGCCCTGAAGGAGTAGAGCGATCTCTCTTTCTGCAGGAGCAGTGTACTCGTGAGAAGAGCCTGGGGCCAAGGATCAGCTCAGGCAGCTTGCCTTCCAGTCCTTAGTCCGCTTTGACCTTGAACCCCAGCAGATAACCTCCCTGAGTTCTGTTTCCTCATTTCCCAAAGAGTAACTGGAGGACTGAGCAGAGCAAATGCTACAAAGTATGTGAGGTTGAGTTGGCTCGCAAATCAAGATACATTCTCATGGCAATGGAACGAAACAAGAGACTCTGCCCTACTTCGGGGCTGGCCAGGCTACGGGTAGGGTCTGTGGTATCCTCTCTCAGGCCAGGCCCAAAGAATTTTTGGATCTTGTCGACCTGGCCAGGGCTCCGTGTGGGTCAAAAGCTCAGGGCACGTTCAGAAGCAGTCTGGTGTGGGGAACACGTGGGGACAAAAGAAGCCAGCTGTGGATAGAGGAGGCCATTCCTCTCCCCATCCCTGGGCTCCATTCCTGCAGGCCTGACCCTTCCCCAGACCCTTCTTCCTAAGCCTTGGGCTCAGGCCTGCCATCTTTAAGGAGCCCTGGGGAAGAAGTGCCTTCAGGCATGGAGAGAAGGCAAATGCCAGGCTATGGGGGAGATGGGCTGTCCCCTCTTCAGCCCAGCGGCCTCTCTGAGGCCCACAGATTGTAGTAGACTGGGTTGTTGGCCAGCCTCATGAGACACTAGAATAAGGGGTCCGTTTCCCCAGGATACACCAAGCTGAACTGGCCCACTTCCTCATGTTCGCCATGCGTCCCTGCTTTCCCTGAAAGACAATCTGATTAGATCAGTTTATTGCCATTCAGTATGGTGCAGCCCTGCTGGGCAGAGCTGTTCCAGGGTTGGCCTGTCCAGTCCCATCCAATGGTGTGGCTTGGGCCTGGACACCTGGTTCAGTCTACTGGCTTTACTCTATACCTGGGACAATGAGCCACGTCAGCTAATACCAAAAAAAAAAAAAAAAGAACCCCCCCTCCCCCCGCACCGGGGCCTAGGGTGACTTGCTTCCCAGAAGGGCTGAATAGTGGACAAGCACTTAGAGGCTCCCTAGGGACCTGGACACTGGACAGGTGTTTCCCACCTGGAGTCAGAAAGATGAACAGAATGGCCTTGAAGATCTCCTTTTTCCTCTGACACCCCACCTAAGAAAATCTCTTTCAGTGAGCTGCTTGGAAGGCCACCAGGCACCAAACAGGGAGGCCCCCCCCACCCTTGCCCTGATCTGATCCTTCCCTGACCTGGAATGCCTTTCCTTGTTTCCAGTGAATGCTCCTTGCCTTTCTGAGGCCAGCTTCCACGTCAGCCCTTGGCTCTGAGATTCACTCGTCTTTTAGGTCCCACAGCACTGGGGAGCAATTAATCATCTGCATATGGTTTTTCACCTGACATCGATTTTGTTGGTCAGACTAAGTCACGTGCTTCCTGAGCGTGGAGACCCCCGCCACCACCGTTGTCCCTGGCATGGTATTGAACACCCGTAGGCCTGTGACATTCTTTAATTAGTCTGTGCACCATGAAGCTATGCATCAGCCCCCACTGTCACTGTGTGTCCTCAGAAACTCTCAAATCCCCAGCCACAGCTCTACATCTGGGGGCTTATCCACTAGGGGCGTTAGTATGGTCGTGAGATCTGACACGTTTGCCTCCTATGTGGGTGGATGTCTGGGAGCAGTGTCCTCGGGGCCTGGCTGTCCCTGGCAGCCTGCCAGGGGGTGGTGTTCTTGGAGACAGGAGTGGCCCAGTGCCCGGGCCTCCGTGGGCACCTCGGGGATCCCATCCTACAGGTGCAGTCCAGCGCCTCTGCGGAGGTGGTGGGAGGGGAGCCTGGCCTCCCCGTTCCTGATCTGCTGCTTGTGCTGAATCATGTTCCTTTCGTCCGCAAAAGAGAAACCTTCCTTTTTCAAATCCACTGCTCTCTGACTGGGCTGGGCGCAGACATTTCCAGTTTATGAAGATGCAGAAGGAATCCCGTGCCAGGGCCTGCTTTGCTGGTTTACAAGACCGGAGACGCGGCAGCCTCTGTATGGCCCTCCACCACAGCAGGGCTGGGAGCTGGGCAGGAAAGCTCCTGCTTTCTGGAACAAATGTCCACCTCCTCAGAGATAACTAGCCTCTGCTTTGCTCCTTGTCTTCAGGGCTCCCAAAATACCCTGGGGGCCATCCATGGACACCCCACCTTGGTGCACCCCTCTTTGGTGCACGGTGTACCACCCCCCTTCCCCGACGTCAGTTCATTTCCCTTCGGGCTTTCCTGGGGCAGATGCCATAGATCACGTTACTGGGCACAGTGGGGTTTCTAGAAATCCTCATCGAATGGGTTTTAGACTTCTTCTCGGGCACACTCCCCCCAGACTGCTGCTCCTGGAACTCTCTCTCAGGAGCCAGCATGGTCTGGCTCAGACTTCTGGAGTGTTTCCACTCCAAGCATGGGGCCAGGTTATCCTTCCAGCAACCCGCAGAGTTGACACGGCCGCTGCCCCCGCCCCTTTGAAGGCTGTCAGAGGCTTCTCTGCCCCGCCCCCACTCCTGCAGGTGAGAGCCACCTTGCAGAAGAGTCACCCGGGTGATGAGGATCTTTCTCTGGCTTCCGCACCGGGATACTCAAGGGGTGGGGTCAGCGGCTGAGGAGACCCCCTCCTTCAAGTGGGGATCCCCGCCAGCCATCTGCCCCCCCCTTTCCCTCCAAGAGCAGCGCTGTGGGGGGACCCATGAGAAAAAGGACACTCGAAGCGGCTTGCTCCATCCCCCCCACCCCTCCCTCGCCCGGCTCTACGGCAGCCTCATTCAGGAGGAGAACCTGGAGGGGTGGGAGAGGAGCCCAGCTGTCCAAGATCGACTCAATCATTGTATCCTGGGCTCACTGTCTCCAGGAGAGCTGGCTGTCCTGATGAGAACAGTGACCTTGCACAGGGAGCAGGGTTTGGGGGGCGGGGGGCTCATTACCATGCCCGTTCTCCTCCCCACCCCACCCACTGGCCCTGAGCAGTGCCCACGTGGCTCTCCGGGAGCATTTCCCAGCTTTTTTTTTTTTTTTTTTTAACTCAGCTGCTGCTCAAAGGGATGTGGCATTTCGATGTTTCTAACTTTATCTTAAGCAGCATAGACGCAGGAGTCCGGCTGGGAGGGGTGGGGGTGGGGTGTCAGAGCAAGGTGTCGCCTGCAGAGGTGACCTCACTTGGGGTCTGGGGCCGGTGCCCACCTCCAGGCTGTCCCCTGCCCCTGCTCAGCCCTCCGCGTCCATCCCTTGCTTCGGCTTCTCTTTGTGCTCCTGTGTTTCTCTCCGTGTCCTCCGAGAAGCAGACTCTTTGCCTCTTGTTAGTGGGCCCGCCCCTGGTCAGCTGCCCTTCTGCAGCACATCCCCAGCCTCCACGGCAGGAGGACAGAAGGGGCTGGCGGAGGTCGAGAAAGGGCTCCAGCTCATTGCAGTCATCTGCTAGGTGTTCCCGGGCCTTGAGCCAGAGGGCCGGCAGTTGGAGACGCCCCTCCTGTCTGCACGTCGCTTTCTAGTCCATAAAGCGTTTTCCCGTGTTTATTTTGCTCCTTAAATAGTCTTGGGAGGTTGACAGGATATTGCTTACAGTAAAAAAAAAAAAAAAGATGGGGGTTTTTAATATTATGAAAGCCCTGAATAATCACTGTAGCAAAAGATGAAAAGGCAGATGAGCAAAAAAGAAGACCGCGGGAATTAATTCATCATCTCTTCTACAGTCGCGTGCCTGAGCCACCAGGCACTGTTCTTTTTTTTTTTTTTTTTTAAGATTTTATTTATTTATTCATGAGAGACAGAGAAAGAGAGAAGCAGAGGGAGAAGCAGGCTCCCAAGGAGCAGGGAGCCTGATGCGGGACTCGATCCCAGGACTCTGGGATCATGACCTGAGCCAAAGGCAGACGCTTAACCATCTGAGCCACCAGGTACTGTTCTTTTTTTTTTTAAGATTTTATTTATTTATTTGACAGAGACACAGCGAGAGAGGGAACACAAGCAGGGGGAGTGGGAGAGGGAGAAGCAGGCCTCCCGCTGAGCAGGGAGCCCGATGCAGGGCTCGATCCCAGGACCCTGGGATCATGACCTGAGCCGAAGGCAGACTCTTAACGACTGAGCCACCCAGGCGCCCCCACCAGGTACTGTTCTAAGCACCGGGGAGACAGCAGACAACCAAACTGCACTCATAATGCTTCCCCCTAGCGCTTGGAGGGATGGTGAGGACCCAAGAGGCCGACCCTCGGGCAGCCACTTAGTATGGCCCAGCGGAAGGGCTCTGCAGGGGTGGGCCACATTCTACTGGCAGCCAGGAGCCCTCGGTTCTGGGCCCAGCTCAGACCCTTCCCTTCTCTGGTCTGAGCGCCCCCATCTACAGAACGAAGGGGTGTATGGTTGAGATGGCCCTGAGGTCTTCCACCACTCAGGTTCCAGCCAGGCTCCCATGGTTTCAGCAAGACCCATTCATTCCCATCTGTGGTCACTTGTTTCTTCCAGGCCTGGAGCCAGATGAACCTTCATGCCCTGAGGTCTCTCCCTTGTCCCCAACTAGTGCGAGAGAGCTGGGACACAGGGAGGGGCTTCTGGAGGGAAACAGCCCCCTGGGGCTCTGGGGTCGACCCCTACATACCCCCCACACTGGCCACTGCAGAGGCCAGCCTGTCGTGCACGCAGCAGTCCTAGCTGACCCACCCCTCCGCTAACTGAGGAGAGTAGTCATGCAGCGTGGGGGGCAGAGGCCAGAGCAGGGGACCTGCACACCTTCACGTAGCTCTGGGCAGCAGTGCGTGAGCAAAGACCAGTGTTGACAGACGCGGTGTTGTCCTGTGAGCCCTGCACCCGGGGTGTCAGGAAAGAGAGCAAGGCCTGTCCCCAGGCTTGGCCAGGCCCTGTTGGGACCTGTTGCCTGTGGGACTCATTCAGACTTCCCCTCCCCTCCGACCTCCTCTGGCCCCAGGAGGCTGCCTGGGCCCCCCTCACATCTGCCTGTCTCCCCTCCCTCCCGTAGGCCCCCTCCTGGGTGCCTCTCCACTGCCCCCAGGGACCCAGACTCTCAGCCCAGGAAGAGCCGGGGGCCTTGTCCCTGGGGCAAGACCCCTGCCCAGCACCCTCTGCAACCTGGCCACACTAGTGCTTGGTTCTTTCACTCAGCAGACGCTCTTCCTGAGCATCTACGGGGTGGACGGGCCCAGGGCAAAGTGGGAAGAGTCGGGTCAGCCACGGTGCTCGTTTTTAGAGGGATAAGAAGAGCAGCTGATACCGTGGATGGTGGCGAGTGAGTGTAGAGCCCACCGTAGCCGGTCAGATGCCCGCTCTGCCGTTGACTCTGGCCACAGATGCAGGGAAGCCGGGCTGGGCAGAGAGCCAGAGGAGTGGCTGCAGGGGGTGGCAGTGGGGGCACCCAGAGGGGCAGGGCCCACGGCACTCCCGCAGGGCTCCCAAGTGGACACCCTCACTGAGCCTGGAGGCGGCAGGAAGCCCATCCTCCCCGTCCACTTCCTAGTTGGGGCTTTGTCTCCCCTGCCCCAAACGACCCCTCCCGGCAGCCCTGGTGCGCAGGTCTGGCCCTCTCCAGTGCATCTGGCCCTTCCATGCCCTCAGCCTGGGTTCTCCAAGGGCACAGCAGTGCCCCCACAGGGAGCTCCGGCTCTCTCTGTGCCCCTCCAGGCACCCCACCTCCCCACAGCTGCTCTCCCCGGGGAGCCACCACCCACAGCTGCAGGCCGCCCAGGGGTAGGACCCCCAGGGGAGACGGGAAGCCCTCCCCACGCAAGTGTACCATCCACCTGCAGGGAGCTGGCACTCAGAGCCTGCATCCCACTCCCCCTTCCTCCACAGCCCCTGGTGCCCTTAGTTCTGTCCATGCGGTCACTGCCTCCTGGCGCTTCAGGCTCAGGCCCCACGCAGAGAGGCAGGAGTGGGGCAGGATTCCCTCCCACTGACGGAGACCGGGAGAGTGCACCCCACCCTGGACGTCAGCTTGGATGTCTGGCCCAGCGCACTGCAGCAGGGCCACCCCCCCCCACCCTGTGCAGACCGTGGGGAGGGCTAGAGGAAGAGGGGGGGACAAGAGCAACAGGTACGGGAGTGGGGGAGACGGCTCTGTGATCAGTTGGATGGTCCCAGAGGAATCCCAGCTGGGAACAGAACATGTCTTTCTGATTTTCACTCCTGGTAAATAGTCAGACTGGAACTGTCCAACCCCACTGTCCTGGAGGCCTGCGCCCATAGCTCAGATACCGGACCAGGGCAGGCATCCCTCTGCTGAATGCCACATTGCCTCGCCTGGCCCAGGTCCGTCCTTCCTGACAATGTCACCACCCACTAACTGCCTGACTCTGCTCTCCTCTCCACCCTCAGACCCCGCTCAGGCCTGCCACCCTGGGAGGTATCCTCCTTTGCACCTGTCAGGACCCAGGTGTTGAAGATTCAAACTCCAGTATCATACAGTAAACTCAGTGTGACTCTGAGATTTTGCCGAGATTGGTTTATAATCTCTTACTTAGGGCTCCTGATGGCCTTCCTGTGGGGCTGTCACTTTCTCCCTGTGTACGTAAGAGAATAAAAGAAAGCAGAGGCTACTGAGGAAGAAGCATGGGAGGGGCTGTAGGCCCACCTGGCACCAGGTGCTGGGTCAGACCTCTGGCCTTCTAATGGGCCACCTGACCATCTTGCCTATTGTGGTCCCATTGGCTCACTCCTGGCTGTGATCCTGTGTCCCAGCCACCAGAGAACAGGAAAGGCTGGGGTTTGAATGTCCTTAGAGAACCAAGGGGCTGGATCTACCCCTTCCCCCTCCCTGGAGGAATTTGATAGAGAGGAAGGGGTTCCTCTGGTTCCTCTGCTCCTGGCAGCCTAAGGAAACCAAGGACTTTGTTGGTGTGGAGGCCATTAAGTGAATCCAGGTGACCCAAGGATGCCTCATCACATTGGTTTCTTTCAGTGAGATGTAGGGCATCTCCTTGCCCATCAAGTTCCCTTGTGAGAGGTAGAGAACACCCCCTGGTTGGCAGAGCCAGAGTCAAATCTTGGTGAGCTCAGCGCCACCCGGACACCTTTGTGCAGTACACACCCTGCACAGCTGTACTTGGCAGCCTTGGCAAAAGTGCACAAAAGGGGGCGCCTCGGTGGCTCAGTCCTTAAGCGTCTGCTTTCAGCTCAGGTCATGATCCCGGGGTCCTGGGATCGAGCCCCACATCGGGCTCCCTGCTCTGCAGAGAGCCTGCTTCTCCCTCTCCCACTACCCCCTGCTTGTGTTCCCTCTCTCGCTGTATCTCTCTCTGTCAAATAAATAAATAAAATCTTTAAAAAAAAAAAAAGTGCACAAAAGTTCAGTCTTTATCAGCTGAGGCCAGTCAGGAGCCTCACCCCTTTCCCACTCATCTCCTCAAAACAGCCTTCCCAAATCACCTAAAGCAGGGAGTGGTAAAGTGTCAGCCAGCACATGATTTCTGACTCTGAGCCAGATGCTGGCCCTCTTCTTCCTTAATCGGGGAGTTAGAGCAGTTGGGCATCTTCTATAAGGTTCTGGCTCAACACTCCTGCCTTTCAAAGGGTGTCAGACAGAATCAAAAACATCCTGAGTGGGTCTGGAATCAGACCCAGTCAGGAGCACCAAAGGACAAGCAGGGGCATCATGGTGTCTTTCCTGGCTGGACTTCCATAGGCTCTGGCCCCTCCTGTGTCCCAGGGATCCAGGAATTTCCCAGACTGTTTCCATTCCCGCCTCCACTAGTTCTAGGGGAAATAAGGTCTGGATGCTTCCCATCCCCTGTAAATGTCCTCCATATCTCCCCATGAAATAATTCCATCCGATGTAATTTTTCCTAGGATGTGCCGGTCTTCTGAACTTTTTATTATTCTCAACTGCAGATTTATATCTTCCACTTCCTTCTAGAGTCGTGGAGTTTTATGGTGGAAACACTTTGAGGCAGGATCCTTGCCCTTGGGGTTTCCAGACTGCTGGTGGCCCAGAGACCATCAGGAGTGTGGAGGGCTATGGTTCTTGGATATGGAAACTCAGACACAAAAAGGGTTATGGGGACACCTGGGTGGATCAGTCGGTTAAGCATGTGCCTTCGGCTCAGGTCACTGTCCTGGGGTCCTGGGATCACCGCACCTGCTCATCGGGGAGCCTGCTTCTCCCTCTGCCCCTCCCCCTGCTCATGCTCTGTCTCTCTGACAAATAAAAATTTGAAGAAAATTTTAAAAAGGTTCCAAGGTACCTATTCCAAGAATTCTCATCTCTCTGGAATTCACCTGCTGGTAGAGAATCCTTCACGCAGGGCAAGGAGAACAGAAATGTTTTTGGTATATGACGCATCTCAAAGAGAGGACCCAGAAGTGGGCACTCTGGGGGGGACAGGGAGCACGGGGTAGGGGGAGAGGGCCATGCCTGACAAGGAGCGGGTGTTGGGATGGAAGTAGAGAAGCTGTTCTAGAAACTAGCAAGGGGCCGGTCAGGAAGCCCAAAGGAACAAGGGCACCGGGTTGGACACTTGAGAGCAGGCATGCTTAACTGTGCCTCCACGATCAGCCAATTCCCCCAAGGACTTTCCATTCAGAATGGAATGGATCAGCAGGCATCCCAGGTGTCCTGTCTGGGCCACACTCTGGAGGGAAGAGGTCCGCCAAGGGAAGTCCTGCGGGCAGAAAGCAGGGATGCCGGCATGGAAAGAGAGGCCTAGGGCCCTGCTGGAGAGCTCTGAGCCTTCCTTCCCTGGGCCTGCGGCTCTGGCCCTCTCACCTCCCCCCCCCCCCCCAAGGTCCCAGAAGCTGTGGACAAACTCAGTGACCTCCCAGAAAGCAGGCCAAGCCCCCCCCCCCTTCCTTTATAGCCTGTAAATCCCACAGATTCCTTCTTGCTGCTGCTGGTTGTAGCCCTGATCCTTCCACCTTCTGGGAGAACGAGGCCCTGAGGATCAGGGTCTTAGGACGGGGAAAATTCCACCTGGCTGGGACCCCTGCTGGGGAGCCCTCAGAGACCACAGCTGCGGCAACCCTCCCGAGCCGTCTGCCCTCCCCTCTGCCCGGAGAATGACATGCAGCTCCTTAGTGAGAGGCCATCGAAGTCACCCACCGATTCTGAATGGAAAGTCCTTGAGGGAATTGGCTAATCGTGGAGGCACAGTTAAGGCCTCCCACTGGGCCCTGGACCCTGGGGGATCTCCCCCTCCTCCCTCTACGCCACTTCCTGCTTGGAGTTGGGAGCGAGCTGGAGTCAGGCCGGGTCCTTCTCCAGCGTGACTCATCTCGGCTCACCCAGATTCTTGGAGGCTTTGTCTGGGCCTTGGCTCTGACCTAGAGATTTAAAGTGGTAAAGACCCTCAGTTGGTCGTGATGGTTACTTTTACGTGTCAGCTTGGCCAGGCCGTGGTACCCAGTGTTGGTCAAACACGAGTCTAGATGTCACCGCAAATGGGTTTTTAGATGAGATTAACACTGAAATCAGTAGACTTTGAGTAAGGCAGGTGGCCCACCAGAATGTGGGTGGGCCTCATCCAATCAGTTGAAAACCTTGAGAGACAAGGCGGGAAGGAATTCTGCCTCCAGATTGCCTTCAGACTCAAGACTGCAACATCAGCTGTTTCCTGGGTCCTCAGCGTGCTGGCCTACCCTACACACTTCAGCTTTGCCAGATCCCACAATCCCAGGAGGCAATTCTTTCTCTCCCTCTTTATCTCTCTCTCACACACATACACACACACACCCTATTGGTCTGTTTCTCTGGAGAACCCTGACTAATACCCTTGTCCTCTATGGGTTGGTGGCTAAAGAGAAGGAGTTAGAAACTTCGGGGGGACTCTGGGGCCCTCCCGTCCCTGCTACTCGCTCGCTGTATGAGACAACCCTCCAGTCCTCAGCTTCTCACTCCGAGAAATGGGCTGTTTCTGTGAAGTCTGTTCTACTTGGAAAGCAGGATGGTAGGAGCCAGAAGGAGGGTCTGAGTCGTTCCTCCACCTCTTTGTCATCACCTATGGTTTCTTTGACAATGGACCAGAACTTCCATCTTAAACAGACAAAATTAACCGCAGAGAGGGACAAATGCATTCGCCGGAAAGCATAAACAACTCACACAGACCATTTCCCAAGCAGAGAGATCAGGAGGGTGCTGGGACTGATGACAAAGTGCGGAGAATTCTGGAATGTCGAAAAGCCAGGTGCCCTCAGGGACCCTCTGGCCCCAGGCTTCCTGCAGAATCCCGGCCCCACAAGATGTGGGGAAGTGGGCAGGGGCACCGGAACTGAGTTTGGCATTTAGTGCAAATGCCACCCCCCTTTCAGAGAGTCGTAAAGCATAGTGGCTCACACGTCATCGTCCTCGTCGGACAGGAGAAAGGAAATGGTTTTGTTGAATTCCTGGTGTTCCCAAGGCCCCCTTCCGCTCTCTCCTATTCTCTGCTCACTCTTCTGGAAGAATGAGCTGGTGCGATCCTCGTTTGTAGGTGAGCTTGCTGCCCGGTGCAGGGGATGACTTGCCCGGAACCACGCAGTGACTTAGGGTCTAACCCAGGACAGAGACCTGGGGTATCTCCTGTCCCGCCCTGAGCAGAATCTAAGCAGAGATGTGACTGGGGGTGGGGGGAGACCAAAGCTTCCTCGGGCCTGCTCCACCTCCCAGCTGACTTTATATTTTTCTAAAGAAAAAGTATCTTTTTTTTAGGTGGGGGGAGATTTTATTTATTTATTTAGAGAGTATATGAGCAGGGGGCACAGGCAGAGGGACAGAGAGAGGGGGAAGCAGACTCCCCACTGAGCGCAGAGCTTGACCAGGGGCTCTATCTCACGACCCTGAGATCGGGACCCGAGCCGAAACCAAGAGTCAGACACTTAACTCACTGAGCCACCCAGGTGCCCCCAGAAAAAGGGCCCTGTTTCACGCAAAGAGTGTCATTTTGAAAAACTTCGAAGTTAAAACAACACACAGCCGTGAAGCCCCTCTCCGGGGGCAGGGGCCGCCCAGGTCAAGGTGAAAGAGGGCCAGCCCGGCAGGATGCTGGACTTCAAAACCCTGCAGGGGCCAGGCAGCCAAGGAGGAGCAGGAGAATCACCAACTACCCCTGGAGGGACCAGAGAACCCCACTCCTTACCCCTCACCCCTTAGCCAGGCAGGCAAGTTGGGCAGGGAGGATGTACACATATGCACACACACCACAGACACACGTATATACCACATACAACACACACCATAGATAAATACACACATACATCTATAAATACACACGTTCCACATACATATACATATACACACATAGACACGCATATATATACATACACACAGACTACTTGTTGGTGCTTGGGTTTTCTCAATTACTATTTAATATATTGAAGTGGTAATTTTAAAGCCTACTGTTTCACTACAATTTTATGTTTAACTTACAAATACATTATTCTGGGGCGCCTGGGTGGCTCAGTGGGTTAAGCGTCTGCCTTCGGCTCAGGTCATGATCCCAGGCTCCTGGGATGGAGCCCTTAGTCGGGCTCCCTGCTCAGTGAGGAGCCTGCTTCTCCCTCTCCCTCGGTCCCTCCCCCCTGCTTGTGCTCTCTCTCATGCTCTCTCTCTCATGCTCTCTGCCTCAAATAAAAAAATAAAATCTTAAAAAAAAAAAAAAAACCCAGGGGCGCCTGGGTGGCTCAGTTGGTTAAGCAACTGCCTTCGGCTCAGGTCATGATCCTGGAGTCCCGGGATCGAGTCCCATATCGGGCTCCCTGCTCGGCAGGGAGTCTGCTTCTCCCTCTGACCCTCCTCCCTCTCATGCTCTCTGTATCTCATTCTCTCTGTCTCAAATAAATAAATAAAATCTTTAAAAAAAAACAAAAACAAAAAAAAACCCCAAATACCATTATTCTGCTGATAAATCTAGTAGATTTAAACCATTGCACTTAAGGGTGTGGGACTTATAACTTCAGTAACTAAATTTCTTCAGATATATCTTAGTGATGTTACTGATTTAACACATCCAGCTTTCTTAAGTTTATGAACAGCCTTCCTAAAAAGCAGGACTTTCCCCAAGTTTCTAAACAGTTCTTAAAATTTAACAGATTAAGCCTATGAACAGGACGAATATTAAGTTCTCTTGAACATTCTGTTTTAAGTAGGCTCCATGCCCAACGTGGGGCTCAAACTCACGACCCCGAGTTGAAGAGTCACACGCTCCACCGACTGAGCCAGCCAGGCACCCCAGAGATGGAGTTTTTTGTGTTTTGCATTGTTTTGTTTTTGTTTTTGTTTTTGAGAAGGCTCTATACCCAAAGTGGGGACTCAGTACTCTTGGAACCCTGAGATCAAGAGTCATGTGCTCTCACGACTGAGCCAGCCAGGAGCCCCATAAACATTTCGAAACTCCGCCAGGTCCTCTCTGAGCATTCTGCTGGAAATCCTAAGCCTAAAGTCCATTACTCAGTTACCAGTTGTAAATTGGAATTGCCAGGCTAATCTGTTAGGGACTCTAATCCTCCTAAACATTACAAATGTGTCAAATACCAGATGTGTACATGCCTAAATTTATCTGCACTTGATTTGCTTCAGTATCTCCCCGTTTAATTCAGCCCTTTCTGGGTTAAGGACACTTTGGTACCACGGAAACGGGTTTACCCTTGAGAGCACAGGGGCCCGGGGTCTGGTTGCTGGGACTGAGACACTTCACGTGCCACCTGCAGGGCGTGGTCTGAGCCCCCTCGTTCCCTCTTGCTCCCACATCCTCACCCTGCCCAGCCCCAAGCCCCTCCTCCTCCTCTCTCTTGGATTCTACGTATTGTTTCATATATCCTATCTTCGTAGATTCTTTTTTTTTTTTTTAAGATTTTATTTATTTGACAGAGAGAGACACAGCGAGAGAGGGAACACAAGCAGGGGAGTGGAAGAGGGAGGAGCAGGCTTCCCGCGGAGCAGGGAGCCCGATGCGGGGCTCGATGCGGGGCTCAATCCCAGGACCCTGGGATCATGACCTGAGCCGAAGGCAGACGCTTAACGACTGAGCCACCCAGGCGCCCCTATCTTCGTAGATTCTATCTATTGCTTCACAGAACCTGAGTTTTTTTCCCCATTCTTCCCGTCCTCGGGGCCCCACCTCTTGGAGCTATTCCAGGCGTCCTCTTGAATGGTGCACACTGTCACACCCTTGGCTCCTTGACTCCTGGATCGACATCATGCTAATGACGAGAATCACAGGGGGCCAGAGGGAAGATTCCTTAGTGGTTCCCTTCCCTCATAGCACAGAAATCCTGCTACAGCAGTGCTGAGTGATTGAGTGATGCTTACATACCTCCAGTGACTGTGAGCTCACCACTTATGGTTTTTATTACTATTATTATTATTATTATTGTAAAACATAACATAAAATTCACCATTTTAGGGTTGTCTAGCTGGCTCAGTTGGTGGAGCATGTGACTCTTGATCTCGGGGTGGTGGGTTCGAGCCCCACGCTGGGTGTAGTGATTACTTAGAAATAAAATCTTTTTTTAAAAAAATCACTCTTTTTAAATGTTCTTTCTCATATGGAGCGGGGGATCCTCCCCGTGCAGGTGGTCCTACAGGGAGCATCTCTGACCAGCCAGGCCCACCTTGGGGAGCAGACGGCAAAGGAGAGTGTGTCGGGGATATGAGTACACAGAGAGGACCCAGGGCTGATAGAAACAGGAAGTAGATTTCTATCTATCTATCTACCTATCTATCTATCTATTTATTTATTATTTGACAGAGACAGACACAGTGAGAGAGAGAACACAAGCAGGGGGAGTGGGAGAGGGAGAAGCAGGCTTCCCACGGAGCAGGGAGCCCGATGTAGGGCTCGATCCCAGGACCCTGGGATCATGACCTGAGCTGAAGGCAGACGCTTAACAACTGAGCCAGCCAGGCGCCCCAGGAAGTACATTTCTGAGGACAGTGGTCCTGGGTGCCCACAGCTGTGCTCTGGGCAGGGCTGGATGAGGGGAGGGGTCCCCAGCCCACTTGCCCTCCTTGGCACATCCCCTGGGGAAAAATGCCACCTCTGTTTTGATTGGGTGTATTAGTTTCCCAGGGCTGCCGTAACAAAGGGTCACCAACTTGGTGGCTTAGAACAACAGAAATGTATTCTCTCACAATTCTGAAGGTCAGAAGTCCAACATCAAGGCATTGGCAGGGCCGGGCTCCCCCCCAGAGGATGTAGAAGCCATTTTATGGTTTGGCTCTTCCAGTCCCTAGTGGTTAGGACTGCTTAGCTCCCATTTCTGCCTCCGCCTTCCTGTCACCTTCTTCTCTGTGACTCTTAAAAGGACACCTGTTGTTGGATTTAGGGCCCACCTGGATAACCCAGGCTGATCTCATCTTGAGAACCTGTGACTTAACCACATCGGCAAAGACCCTTTTTCCAAGTGAGCTAGCATTCACGGGCTGCAGGGACGAGGAACGTGGATGTGTCTTTAGGGAACCACCGTTGGCCCCGTGCATCCTCCATCTCTTTCTCACACTCAGTGTGGACACCCACCCCAGGGGCCCCCTCCATTCCCTGGGGCGCTTTTAAGACCCCTTCCTGCTTCCTCGGAGACTCTGGTCTTTCGTCAGCCAGCAGCCGCCTGGAATCTGCACCCGCTGCCCGCACCCCACCCCCCCCCCCCGCCCCAGCTCTAGCTCGGGAGATGTTCTGGCTCCTTCCCCCAGAGTCTTCCTGGGGCCGCATTTCCCAGAGGGCACCTGACAATTCCCTTCCCTTCCCTGGGAATCCCCTGGAAGGCCAGCCAGAAGGTCATGGGGGAGGGAACACGGAGTCCAGTTCAGCCAATGAGGCCAGTATTCCCCAGATCCTGCCCATGCCCTCCCTCACGAGGGGCTGCTGCTGATGTTCTAGAGAGCTGGGGGTGGGGGGGGGGGGGAGAGGAGGGGGGAAGGGGAGGGGGGCGGGGAGAGGAGCCAGTTCTGCTTCCTGCTTGCTTGCCCTCTGGACTAATCTCCTGGTGGACTGTGTTTGATTACAACCTCATTAAGCAGCTTTGCACATTGGGCTCTGGTGGATTCAATATTGAAACCAGCTACCTTGGATGGTTAATATTCAGAGCTTGCAACCTGCCTCCTTGTCTGCTCTGTTGTTGCAGATGCTGTGGAGTCATGCCTGGAGGGGAGAGAGGGAGGCAAGCTAATTTCCCAGGGGGCCTTCCTTCCGGGAATGGGTTTTGGTGTTTTTTTTTTTTAAGATTTTTTTTTTTATTTATTTATTTGAGACAGAGAGAATGACAGACAGAGAACATGAGAGGGAGGAGGGTCAGAGGGAGAAGCAGACTCCCTGCCGAGCAGGGAGCCCGATGCGGGACTCGATCCCGGGACTCCAGGATCATGACCTGAGCCGAAGGCAGTTGCTTAACCAACTGAGCCACCCAGGCGCCCGGGAATGGGTTTAAAACCTCAATTTAAGGGACCCCTGGGTGGCTCAGTTGCTTAAGCGTCTGCCTTCGGCTCAGGTCGTGATCTCAGGGTCCTGGGATCAAGCCCCGCATCAGGCTGCTTGCACAGCGGGGAGTCTGCTTCTCCCTCTGCCCCTCCCCCTGCTTGTGCTCTCTCTCTCTCTCTCTCTGACAGATAAATAAATAAAATCTTTAAAAAATAATAATAATAAAATAAACCCTCAATTTAAAAGGGAAGGGGGTGGCCGTGATTTAAAATAGCGTGCTCCTGGCAGCCTCCCGAGAGGCTTCCCCCAGCCTTCCCCTGAAATACCTAAGAAGACATGCCAAAAAAAAGAAGATGAAAAATGCTGCAAACAGAGACAGGTGGACAGTCTGGGAGGCACCTCCTCTCGCTCTCAGACAGACAGAGCTGGCCCCCAGCTTCCTGTCAGGAATCTGAGGCCTCCCAAAGGAAGGAGGGAAGCCCCTTCATTAATCAGGAAGTCAGGCAAAGGCCCGTTTCTCACCCAAGCGGTGATTTGGGGGTAGGAAGAGTGGTGCTTACAGCCTCCCCTCGGCACACCCCTCCCCTACGCCCAGGAGCCACCATGGGGGGGGGGGGGAGGGGGCGCTCAGCCACTGGAAGTGCAATATGGCCGGCGGCCTGGGAAAGGGCTGGGGTGCATACACCACTGTGGATTTTCACAGACTCCCATTGGAGGCCCAGGCTGTGGGGGTGGGGAAGATGTCCCTTCCCAAGGTCAGAGTCACATTGGCTCAGTGTCCAAGGCTGGGCCCGGAGCTGGCTTCCTCAGCAAGCCAGAGCCTGAAGAGGTGGACTGGACTCCTACCCAGGAAGCAGCCATGGGACAAGGTCAAGATTCCGGTGCATGGGTGCGGTCTTCCACGGACAGGCCGACCTCAGACACCAGCTGGGTGCCCTGTTTCAACTCTAACCACAGCAACCAACCCCCTTCGCTAAGTGATCCAGGGGCTTTCCCAAAGGCACCTCATTAACATGACAAAAGACACTTCTGTCATTTCCATCACTTAGGAAATTTAAAGAGTTTTAAGAGCTATGTGCCAGAAATGGGGACAAAGACCAAATATATATTTCTTACTATAAATCACAGTGTCACACGAGGCAGATGATAGACGTGGGTCTCACTAGGTTGTGCCTCCTTCAAGGGTGAGCAAGTGAGGGGAGGAAAAAAAACCCTGGGTCGGGGAGGGATGGGGTGGCTGGGTGATGGACATTGGGAAGGGTATGTACTATGGTGAGCGCTGTGAATTGTGTAAGACTGATGAATCACAGACCTGTAACCCTGAAACAAATAATACATTATATGTTAATAAAAAAAAAAGGAGGGTGCCTGGGTGGCTCAGTCGCTGGGCATCTGCCTTCGGCTCAGGTCATGATCCCGGGGTCCTGGGATCGAGCCCCGCATCGGGCTCCCTGCTCGGCAGGAAGCCTGCTTCTCCCTCTCCCACTCCCCCTGCTTGTGTTCCCTCTTTCACTGTGTCTCTGTCAAATAAATTAAAAACCTTAAAAAAAGAAAAGAAAACTTCGCCAACTTTGAAGTATTATAAAAACAAAAAACAAAAAAACAAAAAACCCTGGGTGTTGGATAAATAAATGCTATGGGAGCTGAACCCTCACCTCCGAAAATGATCTACAGCAAGATCCAGAAGAAATGAACTCGGTGGGAAAAGAACGAGATGCCACCAAAAGAGGCCAACCTGAGATTGGAAAAAAAAAAAACAAGACGGTGAGCTGGAAAGCGAGAATAATGAGAAAAATAAGAACTGCTGGGATGTGAAATGCTAGCCCACTTGCGGTCCTTACTGGGGGCAGTGGAAGCTGAGCCTGGGGCTACAGAGCAGCCGCTCAAGGCCAAGACGAGGAAGGCAAACTTGAAACCCTCTGTGAGAGTGTATTATGGAAAGCGGCACCCGACTGGCTCAGTCCTGAGGGCGTGGGACTCTTGATCTCAGGGTTGTGGGTTTGAGCCCCACGCTAGGTGTGGATATTACTGAGAAATATAATCCTTAAAAAAATAAACGATAAAATCAGAAGACGCTGGGAGCCAATGTTGGTTTTCCCTTTTTTTTTTTTTTTTTTAAAGATTTTATTTATTTATTTTGACAGAGAGAGACACAGCGAGAGAGGGAACACAAGCAGGGGGAGTGGGAGAGGGAGAAGCAGGCTTCCCATAGAGCAGGGACCCGGATTTGGGGCTCGATCCCAGGACTCTGGGATCATGACCTGAGCCGAAGGCAGACGCTTAACGACTGAGCCACCCAGGCGCCCCGGCAAAAACTTTTAATAACCAAGCGTAATAGAAAAAAGAAAAAAGGCCAGATGCCCATGCCTCTCTGTGCATGATGCTGCCTCCTGTCTCCGGAAGGGGTCTGTGTTTGCCTTCCTGGGTCTGTGTTTGCCTTCCTGGATCTTTTCTTAAATTGTTGCAAAACACACAGAACATAAAAAGTACCATCTCAACCATTTTTACAGGTCAGTGTTGTTGGGTGCGTTCACATTGTTGTATGATCCGCCTCCAGAACTCTTATCATCTTGCAAAGCTGAAACTCCGTATGTACCCATTAAACACGAACTCCCCACAGCCCCCGGGAACCACTGTCCTACTTTCTGTCTCTGAATTTGGTGGCTCTTGGAACCTCATATAAGTGGGACTATCACTTTACAACTGACTTATTTTACTTAGCATGGTGTCCTCAAGGTTCATCCACGGTGTGGCATATGTGGGATTTCATTCCCTTTTGTGACTGATTAAGATTCCGTTGTATGGGTCAACCACACTTTGTTTCTCCATTCGCCTGTGGGTGAACCCTTGGGTTCTTTCCACCTTTCGGCCGTTGTGAATAATGCACCTATGAACACAGGTGTGCAAATATTGGCTTGAGTCCCTGCTTTCGGTTCTTTGGGGGCATATATGGTAATTCTATTTTTAATTTTTTGAGGAAGTGCCATACTGTTTTCCACAGTGACTGCACCATTTTACATTCTCATCAGCAAGCACGAGGGTTCTAATTTCCTCCCATCCAAGCTAACACTTGGTATTTTCCAGTTGGGGAGGGGGTTGTTCTAAGATGTGGATCAGCCAGAGATGTTAGGTTGATTTGTATCAGGAAGGGAAGTGCCGGATGCTGAGGGGGTTGGCAGCATGGAGATGTGATGCTGAGGGGCAGTTGGGGTCAGGGGAGAGATACTGGGAAGGGATCTTTGGAGTTTTGAGGGGTATCGGGTAGGGATGCCCCTTTGGTGACCTTGAGAGATTGTTACAAAGACATCAATGGCTTTTCAGGTCCCCCTGTAGGTTGAACTGGTTTTTCCAGGAAAGGGACAGTGTGCTGGGGCTGTCCAGGAGAGGCAGCTAGAGGTTCATGGCAAAACCCTCCTGTGGACATTGGGTAGAAGAAACAACCAAAGACAAACATCAGGTGGGCTTAGAGTCATCTGGGGCACTGAATCCCGAGGACGGCCAAGTGATGAGTATCAACTATGGCATTATCTACCCAGATTGTCTGCAGGTGTGATTTCAATATAAAAAGATTTCGGGAACACCTGGGTGGCTCAGTTGGTTAAACATCTGCCTTCAGCTCAGGTCATGATCCCAGGGTCCTGGGATCGAGCCCTGCATCGGGCTCCTTGCTCAGTGGGGAGTCTGCTTCGCCCTCTCACACTCCCCCTGCTTATGCTTTTTCTCTGACAAATAAAGAAATAAAATATAAAAAAAAAAATTTTTTTTTTGGATAGGCTAAAGCTCAGAAAACAAACCCCCCATGTATTCCTTCCGAGGGGAGAGCTCCTCCAGCCATGTAAGAACACAAAGGACAGGTATGCGTCCAGTCACGGGAAAGTTCTGAGGATAGATAGCAAACATGCCAGCTCAGTCCGCAAATCCGTGTCCAAACCTGAATGCAGAATGTGAAATCTTATTGTCAACAGAGTAGTTTCAACATTTTTATTTATTTATTCATTTACTTTTTTTTATTTTAAGATTTTATTTATTTGACAGAGAGAGACACAGCAAGAGAGGGAACATAAGCAGGGGGAGTGGGAGAGGGAGAAGCAGGCTTCCCGCTGAGCAGGGAGCCCGATGTGGGGCTCGATCCCAGGACCCCGGGATCATGACCTGAGCCGAAGGCAGACGCTTAACGACTGAGCCACCCAGGCACCACCAGTTTTCACATTTTTTTTTTAAAAGTAAGAGCAGAAATTGAATCTCCAGTTATACCCACAAAGACCAAGCAGGGGTTGGAGCTGGTGGGCTGTAAGTCGAAATTCCCAGTGACCCTCCCTCCCAGCCCCTGTCTAAGTCCTGCACTAGGGCCTGGTCCCCACAGTGCCAATTCTCCAGAGCCATTCATCACTAGGTTGAAAGTCTGGAGCCAGTCCCTTGGACTGAATGTCGCTCCTTCTCCCAGACACCATCCATGGGTGTGTGGGGAGCTTCCCTCCCCTGAACCCCTCAGCACCAGCCCTCAAAGCTGCAGCCACACAGAGAGCCTCACCAAGAGATCAGGGTAACTCGAGAAAGAAGAAAAGCGTGTTATGTAGAGTAGGAGTTTTCCCTAGGACCCAAAGGGAAGGCCTTGGGCAGATAAACCCTTCTCAGAGGCTCCCCAGCTCCTAACCTGGCTCCCCAAACCTCAGGTTAGCCCCTTTCTCCCAGAGCACCCCATTATTCTAACCCTGAAGTTCTCAAATTCCTTTTAGTATCAGGATTCTTTTATACTCTCTGTTTAATCGGGTTTTTTTATCCATTTATTTATTTATTTTTATTATGTTATGTTAATCACCATACATTATATCATTAGTTTCAGATGTAGTGTTCCATGATTCATTGTTTGCATATAACACCCAGTGCTCCATGCAGAACGTGCCCTCTTTAATACCCGTCACCAGGCTAACCCATCCCCCCACCCCCCTCCCCTCTAGAACCCTCGGTTTGTTTTTCAGAGTCCATCGTCTCTCATGGTTCGTCTCCCCCTCCAATTTCCCCCCTTTCATTTTTCCCTTCCTGATATCTTCTTCCTCTTCTTTTTTAACATATAATGTATTATTTGTTTCAGAGGTACAGGTCTGTGATTCAACAGTCTTGCACAATTCACAGTGCTCACCGTAGCACATACCTTCCCCGATGTCTATCACCCAGCCACCCCATCCCATGTTTAATCTCTTTTTAAAACTGAGGGGCGCCTGGCTGGCTCAGTCAGAAAAGCATGTGACTCGTTTTTTGTTTTTTTTTTAAGCATGTGACTCTTGATGTGTGGGTCGTTAGTCCGAGCCCCACGTTGGGTGTAGAGATTACATAAATAAACCCTAAAAAAAACCCAAAAACCTGAGATATAATTGATATTGTATTATTTAATATATAATTACTATGTTTATCATTGAAATACAATATATGAAATTGAGATGTCATCGTTATTATATAATAACAATGTGTAAGTTTCAGGTGTACAGCTTTGCTTTGAATCATCGATGTTGCCGTATGGTTGCATTAACCAACACCTCTGCGCGTCCCATTGTTGTCATTTCCTCTATCGGTGGGAACAATTACGATCTAGTCTCTTAGCGAGGTTAATGTTCCTAACAGTTTTGTTGTCTGCAATCATGGTACTGTGTGTTAGATCCCCAGGACTTTTTTTTTTTTTAATATTTTATTTATTTATTTGATAGAGAGCATGAGCGGGGGTGGAGGGAGAGGGAGAAGCAGGCTTCCCCCTGAGGAGGGAGCCCAATGCAGGACTCGACTCGATCCCGGGACCCGGGGATCATGACCAATCCCAGGACCCTGAGATCATGACTTGAGCCCCCTGCCCCTGGTCACCACCATTCTACTTTGTGTTTCCCAGTTTGGTCCTTTCTAGATTCCACATATAAGTGAGGTCATCCAGTATTTGTCTTTCTCTGTCTGACTTTTCTCACTTAGCATAATGCCCTCAGGGTCCATCCATGTTGTTGCAAATGGCAGACTTCCTTTTTTCTAAGGGCTGAATAGTATTCCATTGTATGTATATATTTATATACCACATCTTCTTTATCCATTCATCCACGGACAGACACTTAGGTTGTGTCCGTCCCTTGGCTATTGGGAATAATGCTGCAGTGAACATGGAACTGGTAGTCTGTTTTCATTTCCTTTGGGTATATATCCAGAAGTGGGATTGCTGGATTGCATGGTGGTTCTATTTTTAACGTTTTGAGGAAATTGTGTGCTCTTTTAAAAATTATTGAGGACCTCAAAGAGAGATTTTCTTTATGTGGGTTATATCTAGTGGATGTTAGCTACTGTATTAGAAATCGAAACAAAGATATTTTAAAGATTCATGTATTCATTTGGGGGCACCAGTTGGTAGAACATGCGAGTCTTGATCTCGGGGTCGTGAGTTCAAGCCCCACTTTGGGCATAGAGCTTACTTAAAAAAAAAGATTCGTCTATTTATTCTTTTTTTAATTTTTTTAAAGATTTTTTTTATTAATTTATTTGAGAGAGAGAATGAGATAGAGAGAGCATGAGACGGGGGAGGGTCAGAGGGAGAAGCAGACTCCCCACTGAGCAGGCAGCCTGATGCGGGACTCGATCCCGATCCCGGGACTCCAGGATCATGACCTGAGCCGAAGGCAGCCGCTTAACCAACTGAGCCACCCAGGCGCCCCTCATCTATTTATTCTTTTTAAATTAATAATCTTGCATGTGAAAGAAATAAAGTTTTACAAAAATAACTACATTTTCCAAAAGAAGAACATTTTTTTTTCCCCTGAAAGAAAGGCCTTTTAATGAGGAGTGTGACAATGATTCACACTTTCGTGAATCTCTTTAATGTGTGGCTTTAAGAGAAGACAGCTGGATGCTCATACCTGCCGCTTCTGCGTTGGGTCTCTGGCTGTGGGTTGTTTTGGTTGAAGTCTGCAAAGAAAATCTAGGTCGTGCTGATAGGTCATTGGAAAAGAGGACCTTGCAGGGCCCCTGAAAGGGACTGGAGACCACACTTGGAGAAATGCTGATCTAATGCTGATCTATGTGGGTCTCAGCTCACTTTTTGGAAAGCCATACCCCTAACCTCAAGCCCATCATCTCTCTTCCCATCGGAACGAGTCCTTAAACCTGGTTCTTCTCACTCAAGTAACAGTGGGACCCCACTTAGGTGAGGTGGAGTGGGCTGGCCATTGGCCCCCTCGGTCCCCTGCGGGTGACACTCCAAGCAAAGTTGCCTCTGGCAGAGACCCAGGCACTGGGTCTGATGTTCCCAGGTTTTCTGATGAGGAGCCCTACGTGCACAGTTCCTAGCGTTGGTGCTGTTTAGACCATCCTGAGGAAGCCCTGTTCCTTACTGCCTTGTACTTTGCAGGGCAGACCTGCCCCTCCAAGGCCAAAGCCATGCCCAGGGTGGCCTGAAGGAGCTCTGTGTGCAGGCAGCGGGTGCTGCTCACCTGTCCCCCTCTTTGTCCCTTCCTGAGAGCCCGGGGCAGAGCCTAGCATGGGAGCAGCTTCAAGTGGGGGCAAAGTTGTGATGCAGGCGTCCCCAGTAAATTCTCCTTGGGGAGAGGGGTGGGGAGGACACCCGAGAGACCGGAAGTACCCCGAGGTCCTTGGGACGCGTGAAATATCCTCAAGCAGCACAAGCGTTCGTTGGTGGGCCGAGGTGGGGTCAAAACAAAGAAATAGAGCAATAAAACATGCAGCAGCCTTCGGCCAGCCAGTCTTCCCTGTTACTGCTTCTCGCAACTTCCAGCCCTGGCCCTTCAGGAGCCCCACCCCAGCTGGAATTCACAGGGAGGGCGGTGGCATGACTCACAGTGACCCAAAGCGCAGTGAGCAGGGCCACGTCTGCCTTCCTGGGGGGACCCTCCTCCCCACTCCCCTCCTCCCTGCCTGCCCCCACCTCCCCAAGCAACAGCTGGGTGACCCCAGACAACAGCAGGCCCGGCGCCCAGAGTGACCACGAGGGCAGGAGAACATGGAACGGGGCGGGGGGGGGGGGTGGTTTCTGGAAAGAACATTCTGCGTCTTCCCAGACCTGCCCCAGCCTCCGGGCTTCACAACAAGGCTTTTCTTGGTCCTCCCCAGATGGACGGGCCTCTATGGGCAGGGCTGGTAGGAGGACAAGAGCCCAAGCAGACAGCCAGGCCAGGGTTTTCAAACTTTGCTTTGGCCACAGAACTGCTTCTGGGGGTTGCTTTTGTTTTGTTGGGTTTTTTTTGTTTTTGTTTTTGTTTTTTTCTTAACCAAAGGGTGGCCAGCAGAGCTGCTCTGTCAAGAGCTGGGCCCCAAGCCTCGCAGACTTTTCTGGCCTCTCTCGTGTTTGCCATCAGCCCCCAGATCTTGAAAACATGAAAACACGGTTTGGTAACTACGAGTGTGGCTCATCGGCCCATTTCACAGATGGGGCAACAGAGTTCAGGAGGGAAGGAGTCTCTTGCCCACTGACTGACGGTGTGTCGGGGATTGGGTAGAACTGGAATGTGGTGCTTTCTGCAGGGGCCCTCAGGGGACAGGGAGCAGCGACAACTGTAACAGGAGACCAGCATGGCACGGGGTGCACGCTGAGCAGAGGGGTACACGGGGGCAAGGAGGGGGAGGCAGAGGCTGATGTTCAGGCAACAAGTCACAGAGGGGCAGCCCAGCCTGCAGGACAGACAGGAAAGGAAAGATAAACCTATCTCTGGTCCTTCTCCCATGGCCACAAATCCAGCCTCTGACCATGGCAATCACCACCCCTCCATTTCCGCCCATGGGACCCTGCCCTTCCCTCACCTCCCCGCCCCGGGAAAGGGGAGCCTCGGCCCTGTGACACATGGGGCTTCCAAGACCCTAGAACAGAGGCCCATTGACGCCCCCCCTTCCTACATTCCCAGCCTCCTCCTGCCGCAGGGAGGGTGGGCTGCACTTCTACACATTCCTGAGAAACAGTTTGTGCTTTGAGATCCCACGGGTCCAGGCCCTGCTGACCTAACTCCCAGGTTTTCCAGAGAGGGAGGGTGTGGCTTTTGTCACATTCTCAAATGGGTCCGTGGTCCAAAAAGAGGCCACGAACCACTGCATGAGGAGAGGAGGTGTCTTGCAGAGGGGAGGGGGTGGAGGGAAGGATTGTGGGGTGGGGAGAGCTGTGTCAGTGATATTCTTCTGCATGGTGATTCTTCTGTCTGGTGATATTCTGTCGGAGGCTTTATGTGTTACTTGGTTTTATTTCTCTCACCTACTTGTGATGGTGGGTCGCTGGCTCCATTTTACAGATGAGGAAACTGAGACTCAGTGACATGAGGTAGCTTGCCCAGGACGCAGCCGTGGCCGAGGGATGGAACAAGCCAGGGTAGGGACAGAGGCATGGTGGTGTTGTATCTGGTTCCACAAAGGCCTTCAGCTCTGGAACCGGGCAAAGCCTCTCTCTGGCAAGCCTCCCTTTGGCAGCATCCACACCAGACCTCGAGCCCCTGCATCTAGGTCCCCAGGAAATTATTTCGGCAGCCAGAGAACCCGACACAGGGCTTCTTGCCTCTGAGGGTCCTTTCTGGTGAATGGAAAACAAGACCCCCAAGACTGGTGTCCGTTCCTTTCTAACAAGGAGGAGGGAGCAAAGTGTCCTTACCGTGGTGGTGGGTAGGACCCGGCCGGAGGGCAGGTTCAGCAAGTCTGAGGCCCAGTCCCCTCCAGATTACCCCAGCAAAGACCCTTTCTTTCTTTGCCCTTAGAAATGTCAGCCACCAAACCTCAGGGCAGCACCTCCACCCTCCAGCCCCACTCCTGCCCAACTCACTCCCGTGGTAAATAGGCAGAGCAATCCCAAAATGGGCCCCTGGCTGAGGCATAGGCCCACCCCCACCATTCCTGAAATTCTTGTTTAAAACATCTTTATTGGATCGGCACCTGGGTGGCTCAGTTGGTTGGGCGACTGCCTTCGGCTCGGGTCATGATCCTGGAGTCCCGGGATCGAGTCCCGCGTCAGGCTCCCTGCTCGGCAGGGAGTCTGCTTCTCTCTCTGACCCTCCCCCCTCTCATGTGCTCTCTCTCGCTCTCATTCTCTCTCAAATAAATAAATAAAATCTTTAAAAAATAAAATAAAATAAAACATCTTTATTGGGGCGCCTGGGTGGCCCAGTCGGTGAAGCATCTGCCTTCGGCTCAGGTCATGATCCCAAAGTCCTGGGATTAAGCCCCGTGTCGGGCTCCCTGCTCAGCGGGGAGCCTGCCTCTCCCTCTCCCTCTGCCTGCCTCTCTGCCTACTTGTGCTCTCTCTCTATCTCTCTGTCAAATAAATAAATAAAATCTTTAAAAAAAATAAAAATAAAAAACATCTGTATCATATGTGATTTTTTTCTCTTTCATTGTTACTGGGATATAACTGAGTTAGAGCATTGTATAAGTTTAAGGTGCACAGCATAATGATTAAATTACATACGCTATGAAACGACCACAGTAAGTTAACATCTTCACCTCGTATAGTTAGGGGGAGAAAAAAAAAGAAAAAAACATGTTCTTTTCTTTGCCATGAGAACTTTTAGGCTGTGTACTCTCTTAGCATCTTTCGAATCTCCTACACCGCAGTGTTAACTATAGTCATCATGTTGTACATTCCATTCCTGAAATCCTGGGCCTTAGTTTCTCCATCTGTAAATTGGGAATCATGATGCCCAGCCTACTTGCCTTAACAGGGATTTCTAAGAATCACCCAGGGAAGGTGTTTGGAAAAGTTCAAGATCCCCCACTGACATGGCAGGGAGGGAACCCCTGCTGGAACTCACCCATCAGCCACATATTTCCTGTCCCCACGGTGCTGGACTCTGGCCACCCAGCCTGTGAGGCTTCCTCTTCTGGGGTAGCTCCGCATGCGGCTTGGGGGCCTAGGGGTCTGGAGGGTGAGGGCAGCAAAAGTGGGTCTCCTTGCTTTCCCTGTCCACCCTCAGTGGCCCCCTTGGTCCTCAGGGTGGGCAGGGGGCAGGAATGTCATCATTCCTGCCATCACGGTCTGGTCTGGGCAAGGCACCAAGGACAACAGGAACTGGGGAGAGGTGTCTGAGAAAAGTCACGGTGTTTACCCATGTTCTTTCACATCTAGAGGGCATAAAGTTTATTCTAACCCTCTAGGGTAGAAAACCATGTTTCTTTGCTTCTCTAAAGCGATTAATGCTGTTTCAGCTTGATTGGTGGGGAATTCAAGCTTTAGTCATGTTTGGGGAGCCTGCTCTTTCCCTGGGGTTGTGCAGGAATCTTGGGGGTCCTATACAGTCCAGAACATTTGGAGCAGGGCCCCTAATCCACACTGGTGGGTCCTAATCCACACTGGTGACTATTCTTGGCCAAGTCCGTGGGGTCCTTTGCTGGTGGGCAAGGATGTCTGCAGAGGCTCCCAGCGGGGGCTCTCAGTGTGTGGTGCCCCCCAAACCCTTGTCCCTCCTCAGGTTTGGGGAACCTCTGCCCCCACCCCACCCAGGGCCCCTTTCCCCCAGAGTCCCTCTCCTCCCTCCTACTTGATATCCTTTCTGAAGGAGCCCTGGGGTTTTCTTCTGGATGCCTGGCCACTTTTCCTTTCAAAACCACAATCCAGAACCCCCACCCCCTCCAAGGCAAAGGAACACTGAGGTTGGGTCATCTACATAAGAAGCAGTAAAAATGACCTCAGAAGCATGAAAAAAACAAGTATCAGTACATAGGACCCTATCAGAGAGCAGGGGGGGTCACGACGCATGCCATTTCCAAGGTTTGCTCTACGTGGAAAGTACCATGACCAGCCCACCTTTGGCTTCGTCCTGGGTTGGGGGGGAGGTCTTCGTCCAGAGGTTGGAGGGCTTGGGAGACATGCATGCACTGGGAAGGCCATCTCTACAGGAGTTTTCCTGGCCCTCTGGAGGAGGTTCTGAGATGCTTTCTTGCAGCTGGGAAAACTTCTTGAAGGAGGGTCTCCTCCCTGGCCAGGGTGTTGGTGGGGGGGGGGAGCCCTAAGTCACCTCCAGGGGGCTGTTCTGGGCATGTTGGGTGGGACTCAACGTAGGGCCGGGCCGCCCCTGACCTCTGGGCGTCCTTCACTCTTGCAGGACCTGGGCATGGAGTCGACCTCTCTGGACGACGTTCTGTACCGCTACGCCAGCTTCCGGAACCTGGTGGACCCCATCACACACGACCTCATCATCAGCCTGGCCCGCTACATCCACTGCCCCAAGCCGGTAGGGCAGCTGGGCCTGAGCTGGCCACCTCTGGGGGTGTGAGGCGGGCGCCTTTCTGGTCAGAGCAGCTCAGTGTCCAGGGAGGGCTGGTCGGTACTGCCCGGGGCCCAAGGAGGACAGGCCAGCAGGGCCTGAGGTGCCCGCCCTGTCCTAAGTAAGGCCCAGCATCCACTGGTGGGGGCTGCACATGCCACTCTCAGCCCAGGTTGTGTTTGGCCCCCGGGGGTATTAAATCTGGACTCATTGCCAACATTTAAAACTCAGACCGTTTCACACATTTCTCCATATTCAGCTGCCCTCGAACAATGGGACGCTCCAGCAGCATGCATCCCCCATTTCTATAGCACTGGAGCTGAGTAACCACCCCCGTGATGCGGGGCCAGGACCGCGATGTACAGTTGTGTGTCTTGCACCCTGCACAAAGACAGGCAGACGCCGAGGTGGCAGGAGACAGGTCCGATCCAGCCCTCTCTCTGCCACCAAGTTACAGGCACCGGCGCAAGGCTGTGTCCATCCAGAGGTGGACTTTTTCTTATTTGCACAAAGGTGCCATGTAAATCCAGCAGTGACCCTGCTTGGTGCTCTCCAGGATGCCTCAGTCCCCAGCACTCCCAATGGCCTTCCTCTCTGAGGCTGAATGTCATTTTACGCTTTGCTCATGCCCACATCTGCCTGGCTTCCAGAGCAGAGAAGGAAAAGCTCCGCGGGCAGGTGCTGCTTAGCCAGCTTCTGGATGGAAGGGCCTGCCCCTCTTCCTCGCGGGGTGCCGGGCCAGCTTAGCCAGAGCTGCCCATCGTGACCCCGGCAGGGAAGGGGAGGGCCAGTGAGGGACAGGGCAGCTCCACTCTGGAATGTTTCTCTCCCATCCTCAATTTCCAGCAGCTTCCAAAAGAAAGGCTTCCAGGAAGCCAGAGCAGGACCCAGGACTGCCTGAGGGAAGCTTCTGCTTCCAGAGTAGGATTGAGGATAAGAGGGAGGAGGTGGTGGTCAACCCCACCCTTCCCTTGGCCAGACACTACAACATTGCTCTGGAGCTGAGCCTCCATCCGGGCCTTTGTCTAGGGCCTTCTCTCTGGCCCTGGGGCTGTCTGGGGCCAAGACTCTGAGGTGAGGAGCGAGCTCTGAAGGGCTGGGAGCCAGTCTGGGGCAGGTGTGGGGGTGGGTTGGGGCTGGTGGTGGGATGCAGCAGAAGGCAGGGATGTGGGGCTCAAATATGGGATGGTAAGAAAAAGCGGGTAATGAGGGTTGGCAGACTGGGAGCCTCAAAGCCTGGGGAAGAGGGGCTGGTGCCAGGAGCCGCCAGGAAACCAGCTGGGCCTGGAATCACCTTCACTTCTCATTCCGATTCTATCTGGCTCAGCCCGGGGAAGCTGCGAGCAGGGTCTGTCCGAGGCCTAGCAGGTGCCAGACCTCTCTGCCTTTTCTGGAACATGAATTCACATGCCCACGGGTGACCGGGTGACAGATCGCAGGGCACTCGAAGCAGCTCAATTGGAGAGATGTTATTTTTATGCCCATTTTAGAGTTGAGGAAGACCAAAGTCAGGTAATGAAGCAATCTGCTAATGGGTACACCGCAGGTGTGATTTGGGGCCCAGTTCCGGGCAGAGTGCAGGCTGGTGCTCGGGCGCTGGACCCCTGTGCTCCCAGTGCTCTTGGCGGGGGTGGGGCTTGTGGGGCTGCATCTGGGCTGGAGGAGGAGGGCGGCCTGCCTCCCTCCACATAGGAAGGGCCTGCAAGTGGGTAACTGCCCATGCCAAACCACAGGACACGGGAAGGACAGGTGGCCCAAGGGGTTCTGGGCTGAGATCCATCCCCTCCCGTCTGGGTGGAGACTACAGGGGCCGTACCTGGGGGGTCTGAGCTCAGGCTGCTGCCACACGTTACCCCTGACTGGGTGGCTTAGAAGCAACAGAATTGTGTTGCTCACAGTTCTGGAAGCTGGAAGTCCAAGATCAGGGTGCCAGCCAGTAAGGTCCAGTTCTGACGAGAGCCCTCTTCCCAGTTTGCAGATGGCTACCTTCTCGTTGTGGCCTCACGATGGTAGAAAGCAAGCCAGCTAACTCTCTGGCTTCTTCTTATAACCCTCATGACCTCATCTAATCCTACTTTCCCCCCTAAATGCCCCACCTCCAGACACCATCACCCTGAGATGGGGTTCAACCTATGAGTTGGGGGGTGGGGGACACAAACATTGGGCCCCCTGCCTGGGTGTAGCTTTCTCAGGCCTCTTCATTAGCTGAACTGTGTTTTCCTCAACTCCAAAGGCGAATGACAATACCCTCTCCTGGAGAGCCCTTTGGAGAGTTCAGTGAACTGATTCAGGAGAATGTTCCTGGCACAGCTGAGCACCCTATACACAGACGCTAAGCTGTACCTAGTCAGTGAGCACCCACCGTGGGCCAAGCAGGTTGCTCAGACCCAGCAGGTCCGTGGTGGGACACTGAGGCAGGGAGTGGGCTCAGAGTCTTGGAGAACGAGGGGCCGGCCTCTGATTTCCCGATTTCCAGAGCCAGCCAGGGGTGTCAGCCCTGTCGGAGGCCTCGGGGCCTGGCTGGTTCCCCTTAGCCATACCCAAGGCCATGAGGCAGGGGAGGCCCTTTGGAAGGACTGTCCTGGTTGTGGTTGAGGCCAGGGTGGGAGGTCCTGGTTCTGGGGCCCCGGAGCTGGGAATAAGGACAGCCCCTGATTGCACCATCCCTAAAACCTGAGCTGGCTTGGGGCTGGCCAGGACTTCCTGTTCTTAGCTCTTTCATCTGAGAACTTCAGATCAGAGATGTCAAGACCATCAGCCATGAGGGGCCATCGCCCTCAGTGGAGACATGAGACAAAGGAAATAGCCCTTCCTCGTCCAATCTCGGTGAAGCATCCACCGGACCAATAACTCCACCAGCAAGATGACCCCCTCAAATGAGTCCCAGCCTACCCAAAGTCCCCTCCTGTGTCCCAGCTGGACATGGGCCTAGGCCCTAGAAGGCGGTGGGTCTGTGTGTGCCCCGAGAAGGAGGGGACAGGCAAAACCCCATCCCTCCCATGACTGTGTGTGATCCATCCACAGCCCAGCTTCCAGCTCAAAAGTCACCCACCTCTTGGACATCTCTGCCTGGGTGTCCCTGATTCGCCACCCCTCCCCCACCCAAAACTCATCCCACCATCAGCACAGATCATGTAGCAGGAAAGTTCAGAGACCCCTTCCTTCCCTGGGCCCCAGCGCCAGCCCCGCACTTCCCACCATGCCTCCCGGCCCTCTGCTCCGGGAGCAGCCAGGGAGCAATCTGCAAGGGAAATTGGATCACCTAAGTACCTCACTGAGAAGCCTTCCACGTGGGGTGGTGTCGTACTTTCACTAAAACCCAAACCCCGTTCGTGGCCCCGCCTGAATCTCCTGTCTCATCCTCTCCGCTCTGCTCACTCGGCTCTGGCCCCGTGGGCCTCCTCTCGGTTCCTGGAGCATCCAGGTCCTCTCCTACCTCCAGGGACCTTGCTGCCACCTCTGCCTGGGCTCCCCGGCTCCTCCATTCAGGCTCAGCCTCACGGTCGCCTCTCCAGAACCTTCTGTGACCAGCCTCATTGACATAGCTCCCCCCCATCAGCCCGCGCCCTGTTGACGGCTTCATTTCACTCACTGGTCTCCCAAGTCATCTGGCTTATTTATTTGTCAGCTGGCATATTGTCTGCCTTCCCCCAGGCGAACAGCAGTATTGCCAAAGGGACAGGAGATGACATCTGTGTTGCTCGTAGTTACATCTTGCATCAGGCAGGGCCCTGGCGGGAAGCGGGCCAGCACATTCCATTGTGAATTTTCAGGAGTTTAATAATGGGACTATTTCCAGGGTTGTGGGCAGGGGGAAGGAAGCCAACGGGGGATACTGAGACACCCCAAAAACTAGCAGCAGTAGGAAGCTGTTATCAGAAAGAGGCCATGGGTACAAGCCATGACCGGAGCCGTGACCAGAGCCGAGAACACCTTTTCCAGAATCGTGCTGTATTTTTTATTGTGTGTAGCAAATGACCCCAGAACTCGGTGGCTTAAAACAGTCGACATTTATCCCTGTGCAGTCTCTGTAGCGTGACTAGGTAGTTCTAGCTTAGGGTCCCTCAAGACAGTGGCCAGGGCTACAGGGATCTACAGGCTTGGCAGAGAGTGGCAGGCCCCCTTCCGGGCTGGCCCATTCCTTGGCTGCTGACAGGAGGCCCCAGTTTCTTGCCATGTGGGTCTCTCCATAGGACCGCTTGAGCTTTTCCCACGATGGGTAGCTGGCTTATCCCAGAGCAGGTGATCCAAGAAAAGAGGCAGGCAGACACCACAGTGTCTTTTATGACCTCGCCACATTCTATGCATCACCCAGATCAACCCTGATGCAGTGCAGCAGACTACGGGAGGGAGCAATGACAGGAGGCCAGGATCCGTGGGGGCCGTCTCGGAGGCTGGCTGCCACACCACAGGCTAAAGCCGAGAGGGTGAGAATGGGAAGGATCTTTCCTCCTGCCCTCGGATCTCACTCCAATCACTCTCATTAGCTGAGCCCAACTGGAAGCCGGGGCAGGAGGGCCGGCGGTGCTGTCTATAGAGTTCAGCCTTCCAGGCACCGAGAAGAGCAGAGAATGGACTCAGGGTAGGGAGTAAAGGCAAAGCCCAGCAAGTCTCCCCATATCTGGAGGAGCATCCAGCTTGTAGGAGGAAGGACAGTCAATATCTGATGAATGAATTTATGAATGAGTGAGGGAAGCCTTTGGGCTCCCAGTAGTGGCGGGCTGTGCTTGTTTGGGGTCTGGGGGAAGCGTACAAAGGGGCCTGGGGAAGCCAAGATGGCAGGTGGGAGTCACCATCTGACAGGTGAGAGGTGGAGCAGGGTCCGGGTGCTTGTGGGACTGCAGTCTGCCTTGAACATCTTTCCTGATAAGTCAGTGAGAGTCCCTCAGGGTCCTCTCCAGGGCCCTGGGCAGAGGCGGGGCCGGCGGGGGGGGGGGGTGCCCAGTGCTGCGGGCCCCTCGCTCCACCCTGTGATGCCCAACCACCCCAGACTTGCATCATGCCCCTCTCCTTCCTTCTTCCTTTTCCATGGGTGGCAGGAAGAGCGGCAGAATTGATTCCACAAACCGCCTTTGAGCCTCGGGTGTGGGTGAGGGTTCTGTTGCGCGTCAAGCTAGGAAGAGAATTTATCCTGATACCCAGGGGCCCCATGGGGCCCAAAGGCAGCCAAGCTTGGAAGGAGGGGCCACAAGGACAGAAGAAACGCAGGGCAGGCATCTCTCCATCCCTCCTCTCGGCTCCCCCGGACCTCCCTCTCCATTCTCGGGGCTCTGAGTCTACTCGGGGCGGCGTCCAGCCCTGGGAGCGGACGGGGGTGTGTGTCGTCGCCAGGAAAGGGCTGGTTGGCTGCGTTCTGCCAGTACCCGCTTCTGGACCAATCAGCTGCAGCTTGGCATGGGGTCTGGTTGCACAAAGGGGCTGCTGGGCCTCACCACTTTGAGCCTCCCTCCCCTTCCAGCCCCTGCCTCCCCGCCCCCCTTCTCCAGCTCTGAGCCAGTCCTGCTTTGTCCTCTTCTCCGTGGGAGGGAGACCTGGAGGGGGCTT
Organism: Mirounga angustirostris; assembly: GCF_029215605.1. Classification (NCBI taxonomy): domain Eukaryota; kingdom Metazoa; phylum Chordata; class Mammalia; order Carnivora; family Phocidae; genus Mirounga; species Mirounga angustirostris. The sequence continues at coordinate 54,395,937 of NW_026991725.1, forward strand.
CGAAAACTCCACGGAGTTGCGGGGGTGTCGGGGGGGGATTCGATGGGCTTGCAAATGATAGAAACCCCTCGAACCCACCTAGGCCAAAGATTTATCCCCGGGAGGGCAGCGCAGGGCGGGATGGCAGGTTGGGAAGGATGCCAGCCTCGGAGCCGGGCTTTTGCGTCCTGATTCCATCTCACAAGCTGTGGGGCTTGCCAGTGTAGTCAGCTTCTTTGTGCCTCGGTTCCCTCATTTGTAAAGTGGGGGTAATGGTAGCGCCCGTTTCATAGGATCGTTGCGAGTTACGGGATTGTGAAGAGCTCGTGCAGGAAGCGCAGGGGCGACGCCTAACAGAGCAGAGGCGCAGTAAACGGTAGCTGTTGTTCACGTAGCCCAGACGAACAGAAGGGAGCTCTCACTTCTGTGAGGACACGAGCTCACGTTGCGTCTCAAATCGCCCGTGAGGTGACCGTATCTGTTGTCCTTGTTGGTGAGGAAACAGGCTTGCTCAGTCTCCCAGGCGGGGAACGGCCGTGAGCGGTCAACCCATTGCGGCGCCCTGCACACAGCTGCCCCCTTGTGGCAGTGCCGGCGCACTGCGGCGGCTGCTTTGCCGCCTTTTCCTCTCTTTGTTTCTCTCTTCACAGCCCAGGCCCAGAGGATGACACCCCCGCCCCCACGCCCGCCGCCCCCCGGAAGTGGCTGAACGAGCAGCCGAAGCTGAGTTGGAGCAGGTGCCGTGGGAGAGTGGCGATGTTCTGGCCCCGGGGTGGTCCCAGGAGTGAAACTGGGCCGACCACCCAGTCCCACCTCTCCCTCCCTCGGGCCTTCTTGTCTCTCAAGCTTTTGAACTGGTGTTTCTCCAACTTGGCGCCACAGGAATCATCCGTAGAGCCTTTAAAAAAAAAAATCCCTGCGTGCAAGATGCCCACCCATGCTGGGGGTGGCCCAGGCAGGGTTTTTAAAAGCTCCTTGGTGATTCCAGGGTGCAAGGGCCCCAAGTGAAGAAGCTCTCAATGCGCCATCTCTGCTGTTACCTCCCATCCTCCCTTTGGCCTCCAGAGTTGGCCTTCACCGGGCCCCCCCATGACCGCCCCTCCCTGAGCCTCTTCTGGCCAAGGCCTCCTCACTGGAGTCCCACCAGCCCTTCTTCTCCTTGGTGCCCTTGGCTACACGTGCCTTGTCCATCCCTTCAGGTCCGGTGTGTCCTCCCCTTTCCCCGTCAGCTCATTCCACGGCCAGAGGGTAGATCAGAGGCTGGTGAATGTGTCTTGAGCCCCAGCCTCATAAATCCAATTGCATCTCCCGGGAGGGGTCCCTAGGCCCCTCAAACTCTACGTGGTTCCAAGTGAGCCGCGCATTCCCGTCCTGCCTTTTCATCCCCTTCTCTCCCGAAGCCCCTCGCCTTCTACCCAGGTCCCAAGCCCAAAGCCTGGATCCTTCCTTATCCCCGCCCTGCCCACACCCTCTCCATCCCGCGCACTGTCAGTCCAGTGTGCGGGCCCCCATCACTTTCGGGGCTTTCTGCAGGCCTGGCAGGGGTGCCCCAAACCACACAAAGCAGATGGGACTGGCCCTGAACCACTCTCTGTCGGAGGGACAGTCCCAAAATGCAAACGTGATCCTGCTCTTCTTCCTCCATTGAGCCCTTGTCTGCTTTTCCTGCTTCCCATCTCACACACCCGTACGAGGAGGCTCAGCAAGAAACTAAGCTCTAGAATCAGAACATGGCAACCCAGGGAATGCGAGTGTAATCGCCTGAAGCGACAGGTGACATTTATCAGACAGGCAGGCCAGGGCAGGAGGAAGTGAGGTCCTGGGAGAACCAGAGACCAGAGGTGCTCTCTACACCGATTCTATTCCGTCTTGAGCCTCTGTCCCCTGGATCCCTGCTCAGATGCTTCACCTCTTCGGATCCTCAACACCCCCTTTTCCTACCTCTTCTCCCTCTCGTCTCCCGTCCTCAGGGTCTTCTTCTCTTGCCTTGCCAACAGCTCCAGCCCTGCTCTCTATGCCTCAGTTTCCTCCTCTGTAAAATGGGGCTAATGAAAGCAGTTCAGCTCTGGGGTGTTGTGGGAATTCCATGAAGTCCTAGCGTAAGGTCCGTGTGCAGCAATCCAGGTGACAGATGACAGTGGCTTGGACCAACGTGGTAGCCGTGGAGGTGGCGAGAAGTGACCAGACCCCAGATTGTCCCCTGCTCCTGTAACACCCCCAACACCCAAACCTTTGCACACATTTCCTCCTCACTCGGGGATGCCTCTTGTTTCTTCTCTCCATGCAAAAATCACGAACCCATCCGCCCTGAAAACCCCAACTCACAGGTGAGCCTTGCGGGGAGGAGTCATCCCCTTTACCCTGCCAGAGTTTTGCATGTCTTTGTTGCTCTTCTAGTTACTGAGGTAGTGAGCATTCCTGCAGAGCTTGCTGTGAGCTGAGCGACAGTCACAGGCCTCTGCAAATAGTGACTCATTGCATTCTCACAAAATGCCCCGTGAGTTGGGTTCTGTTATCCCTTCACGGAGGAGGATTGAAGGTCAAGTGACTTGCCCAAGGTCACAGAGGAGGTAGCAAAGCAAGGGTTCATATCCACATGGTTTGTCTCCGAGTCCCTGCTCTTAAGTACTTAATATGCTGAGTCTCCATTAGCAGAGTGATGATGGTAACAACCGTCAAGCTGACCTTTATTGAGTGCTCACTGTGTGCCAGGCACTGGACGTGAGCTTGTGGTTGAACTTCACACGCTCTTGGCACCCCCCTCCCCCAGGGCTTGGTGACTGTCTATTGAGTTGACTTCCCTTGGGATGGAGATGGAGTCTCTAGCATCTCTCTGCTGCACACATTAACCCAACGTAAGTTTGTCAGGGCCTCCATAACAAAATACCACTTAAACAACAGAAATTTATTTTCTCATAGCTGTGAAGGCTGGAGGTCCAAGATCAAGGTGTTGGCAGGGTTGGTTGCTTTTGAGTCCTCTCCTTGGCTTCTCCAGGGTCCTCACATGGTCTTTCCTCTATGCGTGTCTGTGACCTAATCTCTTTTCATGAGGACACCAGTCATTTTGGATTGGGGCCCACCCCAAATGACCTCATTTTAACTGAATTGCTCTCTAGAGGCCCTATTTCCACATATAGTCACAGTCCGAGATACCTGGGTTGAGGACTTAAATTTAAGAACTTGGGTGGGACACAATTGAGGACATAATGCCCAGGGTTTCAAACGCAAAAGCTGACGGGCCTGCAGCGCCTGGCTCAGTCGGTAGAGCATGCGACTCTTGTTCTCGGAGTCATGAGTTCAAGCCCCACATCGGGTGTAGAGCTTATTAAAAAAAAAAAAATGTTGGGGCGCCTGGGTGGCTCAGTTGGTTAAACGGCTGCCTTCAGCTCAGGTCATGATCTCAGGGTCCTGGGATCGAGCCCCATATCGGGCTCCCGACTCAGTGGGGAGTCTGCTTCTCCCTCTCCCTCTGCTGCTCTCTCGCTCACACGCTCTTTCTCTCAAATAAATGAATAAAATATTTTAAAAAATAAATTGAAAAAAATGCTGATGGGCCAGACAGATTACAGTAGATGAATGAACTGTGCTGGAAAAGACCTGGACTCCTCACTTGTTTATTTTCCCACTTGTGACATCATAAAAATATTTCCCTTTCTTCTTCTTGCCTAGAACAATTGCCTGGCACCTAGTAGGTGCTCAGTAAACCTTTGTTGAGCAAACGAGTGAGCAGAACGGCCCTGGCCACTGGGGAGAGGCAGGGACCATGATGAATATTGGATCAGGGATCAGCCAGCACTCAGCTCTGGTCAACTGTCAGATTGTGAATGTAGAGTTTTAGATCAATCTCAATTTTGCCACGATAGCAACTAATTCGCAGAAACCAGGGAGAGCCATTGTGCAGATCAATTTGCAAGCAACTGCTTTCTGCTAAGGGGGCCCAGCGGGAGCCAGCAGAGCAAACGTCCCCCAGCTCAGCCTGGGGGTGCCATGCTCATCCCATGGAGACAGGAAGCTGGAGGGGAGCGCCTGGTCTCCCCGGCCCGTTCCAGTGACTCAGGGGCCTCCTGCCTGTGGTTGTCTCTGCAGGAAGGCGATGCGCTGGGCGCCATGGAGAAGCTATGCCGGCAGCTGACCTACCACCTGAGCCCCCACTCCCAGTGGAGGCGGCACCGGGGGCTGGTGAAGAGGAAGCCACAGGCCTGGTGAGTCTCAGTCACCTGAGCCGGATCTTCCCTGCCCCCGCCCGGCCTCCTTCTAGAAGGGCAGCCCAGAGCGAATCCATGCCAGGCTGGGCTACACAGCACTCCCTCCCAGGGGTGAATGGAGGAGCTAGAGCCAGGGGGGTTGCCTTGGAAGGTGCCTGAAGGAGATGAGATTGAAGGAGAGTTCGGGGTTGGGTGGAGAGAGGAGCCAGGAGGGCATTCCGGGTGGGCATGAGCCATGAGGGGAGCTGCCGGTGGGGCCCTCCCTGGTCTGTGGGTTGGGAACCGGGGAGTCTGGGCCCATTCAGAAGGGGTGGGTGGGGAGGAAGACATGAGGCCTTCTAATTCCTGGTGTGCCAAATGTGGGCACTCCCACTGGATCCCCTATTTCTCCTGGATATCTCCTAGGTTGACCCAGACCCCAGCCATGCCCCTGGGCCACGCAGCAGTGAGAAGCCTCAAGGGTTTTTATGGCCCCCTGAAGAAGATTGGGGGTTTGGGGGCACATGGGACACAGAACCTGTGGGCGGAGACAGCTAGCACCGTTGGAAGCAAGTAAAGGGGAGCCTAGGACGTTAGGCTTTCTGGAGGGAGCACCCCTGCTTTTCTTGTACATGACCATGGGGCAGAATGGCTGGTGTCCTTCCCCTAGACTGGGTAGGGACAGGACTGCCCTCCCTCACTGACAAGAGCTCTGGTTCCTCTTTCCCTTCTGGACTCTTCCACCCCGAAACCAGGAGAGGAGCTGGATCCTGGAATGCATCCCCAGGTGAAGGAAGAGAGTGAGTCAAGGATGGGGCTCTAACTGGGCTGAAGTCAGGAGCTGTACATGGGGACAGAGCAGAGCGGGAGGACCCGTGGGACCTGGAATGCCACGAGGAGTCTGTGACCTAGTTCTTTAGGGTTGAAAAGCTAGAAACGTGAGCTCTGCTGGAATCCAGGAGCCTCCTCTTCAGTCTCCCCAGCACTCCTGCAGGCTTCGTCCATTCTTCATTTCAAAAGCCTCACTCCCCTCGGGAGGCTTCCCATCACACTAGTCAGTGCCTAGGACAGTGCCTGACACACAGCGGGAGCTTAAAACCCCTGCTGAAGGAGTGAATGAGGTAGGGGCTATTACTGTCGCCATTTGACTGGCCACGATCACCCAGCTGCTAAGGGGCAGGGCTGAATTCAAACCCCAGGCTCAGGTCGTTAACCACACGCTACCTATCTCCCAGGTGTAATGGGTCTGCTTTATTAGTGACACTGACCACAGCCAGTCCTTCGGTCACCCTGAACAAATGCCCCGCAATGTTTCAAGCACTTAGAGGTCACGCTCTGAGAGGCAAGAGGAGGAAGCTGTAAGCAGCCTTCCAGCTTCAGATCTCGAGGATAGAGACTTAACGTTGTTTTGCCAAGAGGAAGTCCAAGGCGTGATCCTTGGGCTGCTAACGTTAACCTGTGTTCTTGAAACAGGCTGTGAGCCCCCTCTACCTTCCTCTCTCCCACCGTTAGGACCCCAGGGCTTGTCTGGGGTACCTGGAAATGGGCAGCTCTGGCCGCAGAGCATGGACCAGGAAGAAGAGCAAGGAGTACCAGATGGCAGGGAGTGGAAGGGGGTGCAGAGCCCTGAGCCTCCAGGAGTCAGCAGCTACCGCCCCCCCCAGGCTCAGAGCCCCTGCACCCTCCCCTAAGGGCTCTCCCTAAGGATTGCCCATCTGGTGGGCAAGACTGTCTTGGAACACAGGCCTCAAGAGACTTTGTGCTGCTCTTGGGGAAGCAGGAAGCTCAGTCTAGATGATTCATACTGTCATCAGCAAATATTCATTCATCATTCTCGCGTACACAAGGCACTGTTCTAAATGCTCTGCATCCATTATCTCTTGTTAACAATTCTGCGGTACTCAATTAGCTCCCTTGTTCAGGTAAGTAAGTGAGGCACAGAGAAGTCAGGGAACTGATTAGAGCTCACGCGAGTAGGAAGAAGAGTTAAGATGCAAACCCAGGCACTACGGCCCTAGAATGTACCCTTAGTCACTGCAGAAACCTCTGGGTCTTTCCCCCGTGGTCCCTCAAGCTCTGGGCAGCTGGGCCCAGCCAGGCTGAGATGCGAGGTGGTGCCGGGGACCAGAGATCTTTGGTTTCTCCCATCCCTGGAGCCGCAGAGCAGAGTTCAGTGCTGGCCACTGCTGCGTCCAGAAGGCCGGCCCCACTTGCTTGAACCTGGCTTGTCGCTTCTCCCCCGCAGCCTCAAAGCTCTCCTGGCTGGGAGCCCTCCGGACAACACCGTGGACCTGTCAGGCATCCCGCTGACCTCCCGGGACCTGGAGCGGGTGACCAGCTACCTGCAGCGCTGCGGGGAGCAGGTGGATAGCGTGGAGCTGGGCTTCACGGGCCTCACGGATGACATGGTCCTGCAGTTGCTGCCCGTGCTCAGCACACTGCCCCGCCTCACCACGCTAGCACTCAACGGCAACCGGCTGACGCGGGCCCTGCTGCGTGACCTCACCGACACCCTCAAGGACCCCAGCAAGTTCCCCAACGTCACGTGGATCGACCTGGGCAACAATGTGGACATCTTTTCATTGCCCCAGCCCTTCCTGCTCAGCCTGCGCAAGCGCTCCCCGAAGCAGGGCCATCTACCCACCATCCTGGAGCTGGGCGAGGGCCCGGGCAGTGGGGAGGAGGCCCGCGATGGCACAGTGGGCCAGGATGACCCTGGGGGAGGCCCTCTGGATCCTGCCAAAGACCATGAGGGCAGGGAGACTGTAGGTGCAGTTCAGACATGACACAGAAGTGGGGGTCCTCACCAGGGAGTCCCGGTGGGGTAGGAGGACTGAGGCAGGCGAGGGGGCCCCCACTGGGGGCCTCAGGCGATCACCCAAAATTGGCCTGGGCAGCCCCACTCACTGGAGCCAGACTGTAGCAACTGGGAGGGGGGCTGTGTAATTCTTCCCTTCAGTCCTTTCCACTTCCCCCTCTTGTCAATCTCATCTGCCTTTTGGGTCCTGAGAAATCCTACGTGGCTTGAGGGGCAGTAGCCCTCAGCCTCCCCAGATTTGTGGGTGGTCTGTTTATAGAGATGAAAGCTTGAGCTCATGTGGGTAAGAACTTATCCCAGGAATGGAGTGTAGTTTCGGCCCTACACCTAACCCAGTATTTCCTGATAGAATCCTTTTTTTCTACCCTAACACCTGGCTGAAGGAGGTTGGGGTAGAGGCACTGACCAGCTCCCCAGAGACTCCCAGAGCCTAGTCCCCATCTTAGAAAGTGGTCTACCTCTCCTCCCTGTGAAGCCCTGGGGGGTCCGAGGAACCACTTCCCAGTCGCAGCAGCCTCCATTTAGGCCCACACTTCCACCGGGGATTCCAGGCCCTGCCCTGGGGACCAGCCACCCTCTACCCTTCAAGTGTCCTAGATGCCCACATACACGGCATGCACCCAGAAACCCCCCACCATCCCCCTGACCCAGGCTAAGACTACCAGACCTTTGGTAGGGCTGCATTGTTCCAAGTCAGAGTACTTCCCTTCAAAGGATTTTAAAGACCTTTTTCTCAGTTTCTGGTGGAGTCCCCAAAGAAGTCATCAAGGGTAACCAGGCTCACTCCCAAAAACCTATCATGGAAGGCTCCTAAACAACCCGAGACCATGAAAATGAGGTTAGACTTGCAACTCTTAGCAGATCTAGTACCACCCAGCAAGACAGCTAGGAGACAGGGAGAAACTAGAGGTTCCCAAGGAGTGTGTGAACAATGGTTTTCACCCTCTCTTCCCCCTACTCAAGACCTACCAGCTGAAAATCCCTTCTAGGCACAATAAGCCCTAGAACCAAGACAAAGGCTTCCGGTCCAGGAAGACTGGAGACCAACCTTTCTTTTACCTAAGAAAATTTAGATGCCCACAGTGGTGACCAGACCACTCAGGCAAACGGCAGACAGCTGGGAAGCATGGCCTGTCCAGCCTCTAGCCCACTGACCAGTAGGTGAGAGCCCAACTCAGCAAGGCACCAAGACGGGCTGGGTGAAGAGCCACACTATGGGGACCCTGCCTGCCACTGTCCAGGTGCTTGGCTGAGCGTAGTACAGAGCTTCCGGAGGTAGGCTATGCACAAGGACACAGCCCAAAGGCAGACTGGAATCAAAGGTGTGGATGCCTTAAATGCTTTGGAACTTTTACCCTCGAGTCTAAAGTTGTTACAGAGGGGAAACAGCTTAGACTGACCATGGAGAAGCTGACAAGTGCTAACACCTGGACTGCTCATTTGACAGCAGTGACCAAATTTTTTTCTTCAAATACACATTTTTAAAAACCAGGACTAAAGACCATCCTTTATTGCAGTTTGTGGTAATTGCACAGAAATATGTTTCAGGAAGAAATACATTTGCAGCTTAAAGAACTCAGACCCTCACCTGACAAATTTATACAAAATTTACAGGTATAGAAGCTCTCTTTGGGCAGGGGAGCTAAAAATATAGTATTTATAATACATTACTAGAAAGCTCATGAATTCAAGGACTCCAACAGTGCCTATCCTAGCGTAATACCCTAGCAAGTTTGCCAAACACATTTGTTGGCTCTGTTGGTAAGAGAATGGCCTCTGAATCTCAGCACAAGTTAAGCATTGTTTCCACACCAACTGTGGAAGCCTAGGGTTTCAGTCCAAACTGATGGTATGGTGACCACTGGTCCTTGAAACTTCAAGTTCTTCCCCTGCTGCAGCATGGCTGACCGTTCTCTGGGAAAACAGCCTGCAAAGAAACTAAGTATCAGTCTCACTTTCTACTCCACCCAACAGCTATTCACAGCATAAAAAGGTTATCTTCAGAAAACCATACGTTCACCACTACACAATCTGCCGGTAATTCCAGCTATTTTGGGTGATTTCATCATTTGATATCCTTTTCCTGAAAATCAATTTTAACGATACTAGCCGCTTATTCATTCCACCATGGGGGGAGGGGTCCTTGTCGATGGAAGCTTACCTCTTCTGAGGCTAAAGGGCTGCCGCCTCCAGCTTTAAAACTCCACACCGCAGACCACCATTCTTGAGCACCTCAGCACACAAAACCTGGGGGAACGAATTAAGGCACCCCTAGATAGGCAGCAGAGGAGGAGGCAGAAAAGATAGCAGTTTTGATCATGATAGCCTCAAATACAAATTCCAGTTCATCTCAGGAGCCCTCAAGAACCTACTGGAGGTGTTTTTTTGTAAATGAAGCCATGTTAAGTCCACACGTCCTAACTGGCTTCTCTAGGTGTTGCAACCTCATTTCATCCCATCGTTTTTTGTTTTTTTTTTTTTTAAAGATTTTATTTATTTATTTATTTTAAAGATTTTATTTATTTGAGACAGAGAGAATGAGAGAGAGCGAGCACATGAGAGGGGGGAGGGTCAGAGGGAGAAACAGACTCCCTGCTGAGCAGGGAGCCCGATGCAGGACTCGATCCCGGGACTCCAGGATCATGACCTGAGCTGAAGGCAGTCGCTTAACCAACTGAGCCACCCAGGCGCCCTCATCCCATCGTTTTAAACATCACACACCTAAAGCTGTCATCTTCAGGGATGAGGCAAGTTACATCTCAGGATTTTACAGCAGTGGGGTAACAAGGAACTCCCGGGTTTCCTCTGCCCTCCGCTCCGCTGCCACCATGAACCATAGTAAGTGTCTCTGGGATACTGTCGATAAAGGTCAAGGGCTACACTGATGCAAGTTAGTAGGTTAACCAGATCAAAGTGCCCCTACCCGACCTACCCGGAACTTTACATCATCTCTGTACAACTTTACAACAGCCATGCAGTCTGTCCCACCCATCAAGCTTACCTCAAGGCAGGCCAGTGCTCACCCCCGGAACGCTCTGCTGCTGATCTCATCACACACTGCCGACCCCACACTCTTCTGCAACCTGGGTGAATAGACGAGAAAAGGTCACTGTTCAAACCAACCTACTCCAGGGCGGCGGCAGCTGGGGAGGCCTTGTTGACTGCAGTCAGCCAGGAACAGTTATCGTCAGTTATCGCTTCTGACGGCACTTCCTATAAGTGATTTCATCAGAGCAGTCAACACCTCCCCGCTCCCCAGTACTGCTCCAGAAACCTGCAACGGGACCTGGGATTAAGTCGCAATTGCTTGGGAACCAACCAGGACGCTGCATTTTAACTGGGACTTTATCTCCGGCTATAGCTGCGGCTGAAATAGTTGCAGCTTAGGAGTAGCCGCCTCCAATTTCCACTCGAGGCTCCATGCTGTGTACGCGATTTTATGCGCTGCCCAATGCATAAAACTGTAAAGTAGCAGCCGACTCCCGTGCATTTACTAACAAAGACTGAAAAACAAAGTTAGGTGTTACAAACCCTGCCCAGGCTGGGTCCTACCTCAGGGTGGGAGGCCGCTCCCGGCTTGAAGGCGCTGCAAGGGATCTGCCACCTGGAACGTGGAGGGCGACACGCGTTAAGGGCAGGCTGCGGCAGCGAGGTTCAACCAGACCGTTGAGGCTTCGGCGACAAAGTCGTCAGTTATCGCTTCTGACCGCACTTCCCAATCCCAGCATCATCAGCACAGTCGGGCACGCCCTCCTCGCGGTCCCATGCCCGACCTCCCCCCGGGCCGCACTCACCCGGTCCTCCGGGGGTGGCGCACCTCCCACGCCGGGTCCGGGGAGCGGGGCCCCGGCCTCCGGGGAACCCAGGCTCCTGAGACGACAGCGGCGGCCCTGCCGGACAGACACGCGCGCGGGCCTTGAGCCTCGGCCCCCGGCGGCCCTGCGCGACTCTCCCCCACGGCGGCGCCCGCCCCGAAGCCCGGACACGCGCTTTAGGGAGCCGCCGTGCGCCCCCCACGGAAGCTGCCCGAAAACTTCTTCCCAGGAGTTAAGAAGCCTTTAGCTCCTTCGCCCTTGCCGCCAGCTATTAGGCCCAACTACACACACCACTCACCTCCATTATCACGATAATAGAAAGGTCGCTTCAGCGGCGGCCCGGCCCTTTAAGGAGCCGGAACATTCCATTCCTCACAGGAGGGAGGTTAATACTGGCAAAGACTCACGGGAACTTCCGGCCCATTTGACGACGCAGACTCCGCCGCATCACCCCGGGACACCCCCCTCCGTTGGAGCCGGTGGTCTCTTCCATGGCCCCGGGAATTCTGGGTCCCGCGGCGCCCGGAGTGTTTCAGGGCGCATGCGCAGGGGCTGGAGGGGCGTTGCGGCCGAGGTCTCCCTTTAGCGGCACGTTTTGGGGCAGATTCCTCAGCCTTTGTGAGCTTCCGATTGCTCGTGTGGTAAATGAAGCTACCGGCCCCGCAGAGGTTGTTCTGAGGATCGCGTGAGATACGACACTTGAAACCCTGCAGAGCCTTGGCAGGCAGCAAGCATTCATAAAATAGTAGCTGCTTCTCTCTAATTCTTCTTGCTGCCCGTCCGCTCTCTCCCCACGGCTATTTCCGAATATGCACCGAGGCTTTCAGAACCTCTGCGCGCTGACAGCTCTCATCACCCCCTTGAGGATGACCCCTAAGGAGCGAGCAGACGTCTTAGCTGGTACCACTTCCGTCCTCTCCACCCCTTTTCTCCTGATGCCTTAGGACTCCTGCATCCGTTCCCCAACCCACCGGCGATGGCAACCTCTCCCTGTCCGCAAATGCTTTCCTTTCAGCCTTTGCACGAGCTCAGGTCGCTGCCACTTAAAAACTATTCAGTGCATACGCATTTTATAAACACGCGTTCCACCAAGGGAGAGCAATTCATTTGGACTGGAGAAAACTGGAGAAGCTACCGCGAGACAACTTTCCGGTCTTAGAATTTGAAGGATTTAAATGGTGGGGCGGGGGCTTCCAGCAAGAGCCAAGTCAGGGGGTCAGATTACACAGGTTCATCAGTCTGCCTGAAGAATTTGGTAAAAGTGCTAAGGAGAGCATGGGGGGCAGCAGGGGTATCCGGGATGAGGTGTCTGGAAATTCGGGGTTAAAACCGTGGAGGACTGGGGATGCCATCTGGGGAATCCTGCGAGCACTGGGGGAGCCTCTTAAGCCTTCAGGGTGCAGGAGTAACATGTTTCTCTTCCACCTTAGGAAGGCCCCTCTGGCTGCCCTGCAGAACAGCTCGGAAGGGTAGGAACCGAGCAGGCAGCCCAGAAGGGAAGGAAACCAATAATCCAGAGCCTGAAGGAAGCCAGGGAGCTCAAAGGCTTTGAGAGAGATTTTGGAGGTGGCTTTAAGGGGTGTCCGGAAGCTGTGGGAGAGGGAGGAGCAGTGGCTGTGTTGCCTGTGTCCACCACTACACATCTGTCATGACAGCGGGCACAGTATCCCAGAAAAGGACCACCCCCAGGCTGGGGGCCAGCAGGGAAGGGTCTCCCGTGCCTGAGTGAGGCTGAGAGTAGCCCAGCCCCAGACAGAGAAATGCTCACCAAGAGACACGCAGATATCAACCAGCCCAAGAGCCCACGAACTTTGCTTAAACAATGTTTCCAGGAGAGTTAGTGATGAGAAAATATTTATTTACATTTGCCACCAAAGTTTCCTGGAGCCCCAGAGCCAGCACGTAGGGCTGGGAAGATCCCCTGACTCTGTCCTGCATCTGGGCCGTTATTGGGACTTTAGGAGCTGGAGGGGCAGTTGATCTTCCTCTGAGACATTGCCTTCCTCTAGTTGGGAAGCCGGGGCAGGATTCTTCAAGGTGCCTGTGAATAGGATGGAGAGCACTGCGGCTTGGCCCTTGGGCTGTGTCCCCAGGAGGACAAACAGGAGGAGGCCACAGCCATGAAACCACATACTCTGTGTATCGCAGGTAATCCTGGAGTCCCCAGCAATGCCTCTCCCTACCTCCCCCTTCCACAGGCATTTCCTGAACCCCTGACTTGGTGCCAGTTGGGGGCCTCCTCCCAGGAGCTCACCATCCCTTGGGTTAGAAACCAGAACACCTGAGACTTGCTGAAGAGCTGGAAGGAAGTGACAAGTAGGTGTTCAGGGAGCTCTGAGGAGAGCGTGAACCCAACCTGTAAGGAAGGCAGCAGATTTGGACACCCAGAGGAGCAGGAATGACACTTCCACAGAGAGCCAAGGAAAGCAAAGAACAGGGAACACTGTGGAGGGACTGGCTGTTGCATGGAGGGAGGTGTGGGAAATGGGTTGGACTCCATGCAGCACTGGAGCTTCGCCTCTACCCTGAGGAGTGAGGCCTTGCCGTTATGGGCCTCATGTAGTTTTTGTCTGCATTAGAGGGATAAGCCTGGAACAGAAAGACTTGTCTAAAGGAGGGTGCAGACTGAGCCCTGCAGTGTGCAGAAGGGGGAAAAATGAGGGGTGGGGACAGAGGGGCAAGTAGCCGCCTGGGAGGTTCTGAAGATACCCAGCACCAGGCTGAGGGGGACATTGAGCAGAGATCTTCAAGGCCTCCTGCCTGGGTGAGGAGAGAGAGGGGTTGCACACACACCACCTGTAGGGCAACCCCACAACCATTCCTGTTGGGGATGTCCAGGTGGAAGGCCCAGCAGGCAGTGGGTATGGGACCGGGGTGTGGAATGCTTGGGGCAAGATGGGCAAGGTGGCTTTCAGAGTCTTGGCACTGAAATGATGGGGTGGCAGGACTCAGGGGAAGGGAGACACAAAGAGGGCAGGCAGACGACCTATGGGTTTGTGAGGGCCATGGTCAGGGACCCAGGAGCCTGGGAGACCAGCAGGCTTTGGGGCCAGAGTCTGGAGGAGCCTCCCTACACAGGGGTCAGAGGTGATGCGGGGGCTGTCATGGGGAGGGGTCGGCGCCATAGGCACAAGCAAGTGGAGTCTGTTGGGAAAAGAAGGCGAAAGGAGAGGAGAGCCGACTGCAGATGAAGTGGGAGCTACTGAAGAGTCCAGAAAGGGCATGCTGTGGAGAAAGTTAAGCCTCGGAACAGGCCTCTGGGTGAGAGGAAGGAGCCAAGACCATTGGTGGAAGGCAGCAGGGGAGAGACAGGAGAAGCAGTCCCCACACTAGAATGGCCAGGACGCAGCTCGCGACAGTGGGGAAAGGCATCGGAAGTGACTTCTCAGGGGTGTGGGGGCTGGGGGCTCCGGCAGTCGGGGAAAGCTGGGGATCAGCAAGGCTGGCCTATCAGTGGGGGCTCAGGGAGATGCCTCCGCAGCTGCGGGATAGGTGAGGGGCCCTCTCTAACCCCCGCTGGGTCCCCAGGCACAGCCCAGGGGGCGGGAGGTGAGGTCAGGTTTATGGCTGGACTGGGGGAAGCAGCCACAGCCTCAGTGTCTCCCAGGTGACAGTCTGAAACAGGCCAGTGAGGAGGTGGGGGTGGAGAGGCGAGAGGTGCTTGGACGTGGAGGGGTCCTGGCCCAGACACACACTCTCTCTCTCTCCAGGGCAGGGGCTCCGGCCACCGCGCTACTCACCAGGGACAGCCGGCTCTGATGGCTCCTCACACACGGTCGGCAGCGTCTGCTCCCACGAGGCCCAGTTCACTTCCTCCACCCTGAGGGCAACAGAGCAGCTCCGAGGCTCTGGGAAGACACTCTGTGCAGCATGCTTTGCCCCCGGAGAGGGGCCCGCGTAGACACGGGTAGCCACAGGGACCGGGAGGAGGATGGGCTTTCACCACCCTTCTCACTGGACACTGGGCCACCCACCATCCCGCCCCCCCGTCCTTGTGGCTATCACCCTGCTGCCCCCTGGGCCACGTCTGCAGCGGAGGAAAAGGCATCTGTCCCTTCAGGCCGTGCACAGTGACCTGGCTTGCCCTCAACATCTACAGAAGAGTCTCGATCAGGTGTGTCTTTATGTTCCTGGGCTCCGGAGCCCTTCTGTGGCTACTGCACAAGCCAAAGACCCTTCCCCTCTCCTTGCTCAACTGCTGTCTCATGACAGCGTGTTTCTGGCTGTGCATTTGTTATCAGGTTGTCTCTCCCGTGGAAGCTTTGTTTTCTGTGGGAGGGTCATCGCCTCTGTGTCAGGCTGGGGGAGTGGGGAGGGCAGAGCAGACCGGCCAGGCAAGGCTAGTGTGCTTAACCTGAGGGTCCGTCTGGCTTCTTGGCCTCCTAACTGTCCCTATTTCAGGCCAGAAGGAGTAGGTCAGGGGCCACCAGGGAGGGGACAGGCAGTGAGTGTCAGGCCTGGACCTCCCCCACCCGGGGCAGCGTGCCTGGTGCTCCTAGGCTCTGCCTCTCCCACCAGACCTGACTCTTAGCAGCTTTTAAGAGAGTAAAGCTGAGGGCACCTGGGTGGCTCAGTTGGTTAAGCCACTGCCTTCGGCTCAGGTCATGATCCTGGAGTCCCCGGATCGAGTCCCGCATCGGGCTCCCTGCTCGGCGGGGAGTCTGCTTCTCCCTCTGACCCTCCCCCCTCTCATATGCTCTCTCTCTCTCTCATTCTCTCTCTCATAAATAAATAAAATCTTTAAAAAAAAAAAAAAAAAAAAGAGAGTAAAGCTGAAAAAAAAAAAAAAAGAGTAAGGCTGGGGGGGCGCCTGACTGACTCAGAAGAGCATGTGACTTGATCTCCAGGTCATGAGTTTGAGCACCACATTGGGTATACAGATTACTTAAATAAAAATTTAAAAAAGGGGGGCGCCTGGGTGGCTCCGTCATTAAGCATCTGCCTTCCGCTCAGATCATGATCCCAGGGTCCTGGGATCGAGTCCCGCATTGGGCTCCCTGCTCAGCGGGGAGTCTGCTTCTCCCTCTCCCCCTGCTTGTTCTCTCTCTCTTTCTCTTGGTCAAGTAAATAAATAAAATCTTTAAAAAAAAAAAAAAAAAAGAAGAGTAAGGCTGGCCTGCCCCACGGCAGCCTCCAGGGGTCACTGGGAGAGCAAGGCCCCCAGGCCACCCTCCCCTGCCTCCCTGCCTCCTTCCCTCACCTGAAGCACCAGCGCTCGTCGGGGCTGCCGTCTGGCCTGGTGCCAACAGTCAGCTTCACACCAGCCCGCTGCTTCTTCCTCCTGCACCACCAGTAGCCATTCTCCATCTCCAGGACAGAGATGGCTTTCTGGGGACAAAAGACACATCAGACAGTAGCCAGGAAGATACCTCACAGCACTTGACAGTATAACCCAGAGTCTGCTAAGCACGTGGATTTGAGTCTAGCTCCAACATTTGATTGCCTGAGGGATGGAAGCCCCGCAGCTCCCCCTGAATCTCAGTTTCCCCGATTGCAGATGGACAGGTGTTGGGAAGTCAGCACATAATGCGTGCCCAGCAATTAACTTGCATGGTTACAGATTCCAGAATTCCACACCACGGGGTGCAGAAGCTTATTTGCTCTGCCCACACATGCGCCTGCCCACTGGCACATGAGCGAATTAGGTGGGGCACTGAACTTGCAGGTGAGGGCGCAGGCTCAAGAGGAGTAAGGTGCTTGCCCAAGCTCAACGGTGGATCGGTAAGAGTCCACCTTCCCAGCAAGGCTCTCTGAGCACCAACTGCCCACCTCCACCCCGGAAGCAGGTACTGCTTTTACAATAGGCAGATGTCACATCAGCCCCCAGCTACAGGGGCCTCTGCACCCTGACTGCCCCCAGGCTGCGCCCAGTCCCAGGACTGCACATCCTGCCTCACCCCCCAAGCCGAGCCCACTGACTGTATGATGAACACAGAAGGGGAGCTGCATGAGGGCAAGGATTCTATCTCATTCTCGGCTGTGTGTTTCGCACCTAGAACCGAGCCGAGCTTTGCGATAGGCTGTCAAGAAATACTTGATCATGAGCATGATCACGATTAACACATTGAGCACCTACTATGTGCCAGGCCCTGTCCCAAGGGCTCTAGATCTATGAGCTTATTCCATCGTCACGATAGCCCTAAGAAGGAAAGCAAGGATGGGGGGCGGGGCGGGGGCTCAGCTCGGCTGGGTCCTGCTCGCTCCTCACGGGGCCCAGGCAGAGGGAGGGGAGCCGCCCGCCACACCTGCAGCTTCCAGATGCTCCAGCTGTCAGTGGCAACACTGTTGACGGTCTCGCTCATGAGGGCGATGAGCATGTTGAGCAGCAGGATGTAGGTGAGTAGCACATAGGCCAGCAGCAACAGCAGGACCACCCCGCGGAAGCGCAGCTGGTCCTGGAAGGCCAGTTCTCCCATGCCGATGGTGAACTTGAACAGCTCCAGGGAAGCGTCCAGGATGTCACCGTATGGGGAAGAGCTGCCCTCCTCATCCGTCTGTCCTGCCCCAGGCTGCGCTGCCTCCGTGGCATTGGGACCCCTGGGGGCCCCGGGGGCCCGGGCTTCCCGGCTCAGGCTCACCAGGGCTGCAGGGAGGGGAGGAAGGAGGATCCTCAGCCTGGGGAGGCCAGGGGGCAGCCTCCAGAGTGTACAGAGTGGGCAAGGGATAGGCAGGGGCGAGAGGGGGGACTTTACCTACAGCGAAGCCGAAAAGGAAGACTAAGTAGACGAGCAGGAAGCGGAGCAGGTCCCGCAGAATGACCTAGAACACACACACCCAGGAGCCAGGATGGGTGGCTGGGCCATCGGGCCTGACCCCCGACCCCTGCCTCAGCCCCGAGCATGGGTTCCCATGGACACAGCACCCACACGCACAAATGCGTGCATACATGAGGCCCCGTGGAGCTACACACAGTCTTTACAAAAACATCTAATCAGGGGCGCCTGGGTGGCTCAGTCAGTTAGGCGTCCGACTCTGGATTTCAGCTCAGGTCATGATCCCAGGGTCGTGAGATCGAGCCCCCAGTCTGCTTCTCTCTCTCCCTCTGCCCCCTCCCCCTCACTTGCTCTCTCAAAAAAAAAAAAAATAGCATAGAGCAATCTGTAATGTTCTCATCTGTCTCTCTTAGTGTTTTCACGTCCCCTACCAGAATGTCCGCTGCAGCAGAGGTGAGGCCTTGCCCATTTTGTTAGCGACTGAAGGAGCGTATTCCAACACTTAGAACAGGGCCTGGCCCGCAGGACACACTTCCTAAACTTCGGTTGAATAAGTAAATGAATAGAGAAAAGTCCACAGGCCCGGACGTCCCAGGGCACGGGTAGGCAGATGAGCTAACGTGCACGGTGTCCGCGCCTCCACTGGCCTAGGATGCACGTAGTCCCCTGGGGTCACTTGTTTGCTTACCCGTGCAGAGCACAGACCCCTGAGGGCAGACGCCTGCACGCTCATACTCCTGCCTACAGTCCACGAGCGGCTGCCTTTGTACACACGGACAGACGCGCTCTCGCGTTTTCCTCTGCGCAGGTCAGCTGTGGAGGAGGGCGCCTGCCCGCCGAGGCCCAAGGGAGCCCTGCTGGAGTGTGGCGCCCGGCTTTGCCCGGTCAGGCTACACCGCGGCCACCCCCGTTTCGTCTCTCACCTTCTGGATCATGACGCTGTAGATGCCCGTGTGCTGGAAGCCACGTGTGTAGTAAAGCAGGTTCAGCCAGCCCAGCACCAGCGAGGACACGAGCAGGGGCAGGTACCATTCCACGGCCAGGAAGCACAGCACCTCGGACAGCACCGTGAGCAGGGCCTGCACCAGGCTGTGCAGGGACAGAATTCGGGTCAGCTTGCAGGCCGCCTGGCGGGCCCCCCCGCCCCGCCACGTTACAGATTGCGGACCACTGCGCCCTCTCCCACCACGGCCTGATGCACGAGAAGGTCTCCATCTGTCTGGGGCCGGGCCCAATCGGGTGCACAGCGAGCGCTCAGTACAGGGAACTGTCAGGGATGGGAGGCCCAGGCCTGAGAGCCGGCGCTGTGGTCCCAGGCCCCCCGCACTCCCTGGCTCCGGGTCCTCTCCTCTCGAGCCAGCCTGGTGCCTTCTGCCACACCAGCCTCTCCGGGGCCTGAGACAGGGGAGGGGAGGGGGGCCCACGTACAAGAGCAGTTCAAAGTAGCTGTCCACGAAGGAGATCCAGATGAACAGACGGCGCCTCCAAAAGTACCACAGCTGTGGGACGAGGAGCACAGGGGTGTGAAACGTGCTCTCCAGGCCGTGGGGCCTTAGCCTGGGCTCCCCACTGTGCCCCTGCCTGCTGGCCTGGCTCTGTGACCTCAGGGGCTCAAGCAGCCTCTTGGACTTTGCGGGGCAGCGGCGGAGTGGTGGGGAGGCTCATGAATCCTGCTGAGAAAGCTTTGAAGCCTGTTTCCAGAAAGTGTAGCCACCCACAGACATCCAGACAATGCCAGGGGCCTCCGAGCTCCCCGTGGATCCAGATGAACCCGCTTACTACTCCTAGTGAGGGGAAGAGCTCCCTCCCCTCCCCCACCCCTGGCCTCACATGGACACCCCCCCAACCTGGATCTGGTCCCGAAGTCCTGCCCACTCTGAGAGAGGCTCAGTGTCACAGTGCCCAGCCTTGCCTCCCGCATTTTCACCTCAAAAGGCCCTGCTGGGGGAGTCGGCCTGAGCCTGCCCCCGCCCACCTGTCTGTGGTCCCCAAGTGAGGAATGCCCCAGCCAAGGGACCTGGGGGTGGGGGCACTGCCGAGGAGTCACAGCAGTCACGTGGTACCCCACGGGCACCCCCAGAAAGCGCAGCAGGGAGGTACCAGCCCCAGAACCCAAGGCCCTCAGCTGCCCTGAGGCTGGGAGGGGTGGGACTGGGTAGAGGATTCGGTTTCCTGAGAAATGAAGGGATTGTGGTTAACTCTCTCTAAGGCCCCTCCTGGCAGGATTCTACGTTTGCTTCTGGGGGGTTCTGGGAGCCCATAGAGTTGTCTGGGGGTGGGGGTGGGGGGAATGGGAAGAGCCCTACCTGGCCCACGAGGAGGTAGACCCCCCCAAGCAAGACCAGGATGTGGCCCAGGAGCAGCATGGGGTCTCCAGCAGTCACTTCTGGGGGCAAGAAAGCCTGCGGAAGAGACACTCTGGTAGGACCTGGGGCCTGGAGTCCCCTTCCAACTGTGAGACTCTTGGCCGAGGGCCCGGTCTGAGCATGAGCTGTGGAGAGGCCACGCAGAGCCACACAAGGAACACGGGCTCCCGGGCAGGACCCCCGCATTCTAGCCTATCAGAGAGGCACACTGTCGTGGTTTTGAGGGTGGGGTCGGGCGCCAGACTGCCCGGGTTCAAAGCCTCGGCGTGAGGATCTGCAGATGGGTCTGGCTATCCACGCCCTGTCTTCTTCCAGGCTCGTTCCCAGGAGGCCTCCCCCAGAACGCGCCCCTGCCCGGCCTTGCCTTCTCCAGGGCCGGCTGGTGGTAGGCCACAGCGGTGAAGAGGAACATGTAGATCAAGTAACACAGGAAGTTGAAGAAGAATTTGGGGATTAGCAGGTCCCATTTTGCCTGCAGCAGTCTGTTCAGCGGTTCCAAAACCACCATTCGGTGTCGGTGCTGGGGGTGGGAATGTGAGAGCTAGGGGTACATTCATTCAGCAAGGATATATATGGGGCCCGCTCAGGTCAGGCTCGATGCAAGGGCTGAGGGAAATGGGGGGGGGGGACTCCAAATGAGCCCTCCCCATGCGGCCTCCACCCTACCCTCATGGCTACGGGCTGACGGAGCGCCTCATTCTCCAGCCCAGAGCAGGTGTCAGTCACCAGAGGGGCCCTCAGTGGTTGCCCCCAGGCCCCCCGGCATGCTCCCCAGGTCGGGTGAGACTGGTGTGTGGAATGAGCATGGGCCCGATGGGCACGTCCCCACCGGCACAGTCCCGGGGCAGCTTTGGTCCCAAGGGCAGCCCTGAATTATGGACCTTGCAGGGAGCTCTGCCGGGTCCCCTTACACACACCCCCGCCCCCGTGGGCTCACCGGGCTTCTGCAATGAAAGGCAATGATCTCCAGCACTGAGTTCTCCTCCCAGCTGTCCACGGAGGCCAGATCATACAGCGACACCCGGACTGGCCCGTAGCACCACTCAGTAAACTTTCGGGAAAGTGACTGGCATGGCCCTGCAAACTCCCGCTGCAGGATGTGCCTGAAAATCTGCAGGGTGGGCCACATGAGCTTGGTCTGCACAGCCACCTCTTGGCATTGACCTGCGGGGGGTGGGGGTGGGGGCCTAGGAAACACTCAGCACCCTGCAGAGCTGCCCACCATCTGCAAAGCTGCAAGTAGACACATGCACACACCCCGGACACACGGGTCCTTGTGTGTATGAACGCTCACACATCCCACGTGCTCATCCACAATATAAACACTCCCAGCCACTCCCATATGTCCGGGTCTGCAGTGAACCTGGCTCTTCCTTCCCCACTCCTGCCCTGAGGCCTCTTCCTGGACTCCTATCATGGCAGAGGGACCCCCAGCCCAGGGCTCCTGGAGGCCCCTTGAGATCCAAGGTACACGTATGTGTACGCTTCTGCGGTCAGAGCTCAGAGCTTCCAACAGACTAGAAAGCATCCCTAAGTCGAACAGGTTAAGAGGCAATTTGGTTTTGGCGTGCCTGGCTGGCTCAGTCGGTGGAGCAGGCGGCTTTTGATCTCCGGGTCGTGAGTTCAAGCCCCATGTTGGGTGTAGAGATTACTTAAAAAAAAAGAAGAAGAAGCGGGGTGCCTGGATGGCTCAGTCGGTTGGGCATCTGCCTTTGGCTCAGGTAATGATCTCAGGGTCCTGGGATCAGACGGGTCCTGGGATCAAGCCCTGCGTCAGGCTCCCTGCTCAGCGGGGAGTCTGCTTCTCCCTCTCCCTCTGCCCCTCCCCCTCGCTCATCCTCTCTCTCTCAAATAAATAAATAAACATCTGGAAAAAAAAAAAAAAGAAGCAATTTGGTTTTACAAATGAGGAATGGGGAAAGGAAAGGCCACCCAGCCATGCCTCTGGACAACAAAAGGAGGTTCTCACACCACAGGAACCTCAGGGAATAAAATAGTAAAACTTCCATTTATGTTTATTTTTACCTTAAGCTTTAAAAAGCCTGTGTTCGAAGCATGGGGCCCTGTGTAAAATGCACAGTTTGCACGCCATGAAGCTTCACTGATAATGAGGCTCAGACAACCTCCTGGTTGTCATTAGAAAAAAAAGCAGAGCTGAGTCATGCTTACTTTTTATACCAAAATAACTTCCAGCCAAATGAGTTTTAGGCATTCAAAATAAAACTGCAAAAGTCTGGAGGAAAATATGGCTACAGAATATATATGTACACGCACACACACGAGCTTTTTTATAGATACAGCCTCAAAGAAGGCACTGAACAGTAGCAAAACCAAGGAACTCTAAAGGAAAACATAATTACAGTTGTATATAGGAAAATGTAAAAATTCTTCAGGGCAAAAAATCCCGTAAGAAATGTTTTTATGGGGCGCCTGGATGGCTCTGTTGGTGAAGCAGCCGGCTCTTGATTTCGGCTCAGGTCATGTTCTCAGGGTCCTGGGATCGAGCCCCGCATCGGGCTCCCTGCTCAGTGGGAAGCCTGCTTTTCCCTCTGCCTCTGCCTCTCTCTCTATCTCTCTCTCTCTGACTCTCATGAATAAATAAATAAAACATTTAAAAATAAAATAAAATAGGGCGCCTGGGTGGCTCAGATGGTTGGGCGTCTGCCTTCGGCTCAGGTCATGATCCCAGGGTCCCGGGATAGAGTCCCGCATCAGGCTCCCTGCTCCTTGGGAGCCTGCTTCTCCCTCTGCCTCTCTCTCTCTCTCTCTCTGTCTGTCATGAATAAATAAATAAAATCTTAAAATAAATAAATAAATAAATAAATAAATAAATCTTAAAAAAAAGAAATGTTTTTACTATCAAAACAGGAGAAAAATTTGCAACTATTATAGAAAACAAAATGCTAATGCATTCCTTATAAAGGACACTTACCAATCAATCTGAAGAAAACCTAATAGCAAATCTAATGGCATAATAGGCAAAGAATATGAAAAGACTGTCTCTTAATCAAGGAACCCAAATGACTTAAAAATCCCAGTGTTTTAGGGCGCCTGGGTGGCTCAGTTGGTTAAGCGACTGCCTTCGGCTCAGGTCATGATCCTGGAGTCCCGGGATCGAGTCCCACATCGGGCTCTCTGCTCAGTGGGGAGTCTGCTTCTCCCTCTGGCCCTCCCCCGTCTCATGTGCTCTCTATCTCTCTGTCTCAAATAAATAAATAAAATCTTTAAAAAAAAAAATCCCAGTGTTTTATAATGTAATATATCAGTTCAGTAGTTCATATATAATCTATCAATAAACACACATATATTAGAGGTGCATGCTGCACGTGTTCTTACTACCAGGAGAGTTCAATCAAAAACTGTGGACACTGGGGTGCCTGGGTGGCTCAGTCAGTTAGGCTTCTGCCTTCGGCTCAGGTCATGATCCCAGGGTGCTGGGATCAAGCCCCATGTCCGGCTCCCTGCTCAGTGGGGAATCTGCTTCTCCCTCTCCCTCTGCGCCTCCCCCTGCTTGTATGCATTCTCTCTCTCTCTCAAATAAATAAATAAAATTAAAAAAAAAAAAAGCAGGGAGACCGGTGATCTAGAAGACTGCTCCAGGCTCTCTCTGCAGAAAAATCAGAGCGAGTCCTGTTGCTTCCTGGACGGGTGGGGAGGGGATGGGGGCTAGGTACTCACCTCGATTTTGCCCTCCTTGGCAGCCAGCTTCAGGGGCGTGAGGCCCTGCAGGTTGGGGATGTCCTCGAGCTGCACTGTGGGACAGAGACGGGCCCCCGCGAGGAGAAGCCCATCATACATGCGGATCACCAGCGCACTGTTCTCGGCTGAGTTGTCTGCGATCATGACCAAGGCGTGCAGCGCTGTGTTGCCCAGTGAGTCGGCAGCCTGCAGCCTGGCAGGCTGATGAGGGTTCTCCAAGAGGTAGGTTACCACATCCCACTGCTTGGTGCACGCGGCCAAAGAGAGGGGCAGCTCGCCTGGGGGCCGGGGAGGGGGGCAGCTTGAGCCTCAGGCCTCCCAGCTTCCACCTGCCTACTCCTCATGCTCCCTGGACAGAAGGCCAGGCCTCCTTCAAGAGAGTCAGGCACCCACAGGAGAGGACAGAACGCTGCCTTGGGATCCTGGGCCCACCCAGGTCTGTGCTATGAGGGAAGATGGTCCCTGGCCCCCTGGAGGGCAGCTGTGCCTTTTCCACTTGTAAAGGCAGCCCTGTCCAGTTCTTGACCCAAGGGAGAGGTGACCAAAGCTCTTTACCATCTAAAGGAGCAGAACGTGGGGCCTAAGCTTTCGGCTATGGTGGTGATCTCAGGGTCGTGAGATCCAGCCCCGAGTTGGGGTCCACATTCAGTGCAGAGTCTCCTTAAGACTCTCTCTCCCTCTCCTTTTGCCCCTCCCCTGCCATGCTCACTTGCTCACTCTCTCTAAAATAAATAAATCCTTTAAAAAATAAAACAGGGGGGGTGCCTGGGTGGCTCAGTTGGTTGGGCGTCTGCCTTCGGCTTGGGTCATGATCCCAGAGTCCTGCGATCGAGCCCCACATCAGGTTCCCTGCTCGGTGGGAAGCCTGCTTCTCCCTCTCCCGCTCTCCCTGCTTGTGTTCCCTCTCTCGCTGTCTCTCTCTGTGTCAAATAAATAAATAAAATCTCAACAAAATAAATAAATAAAAATAAAAAATAAAACAGGGGCGCCCGAGTGGCTCAGCCGTTAAGCGTCTGCCTTCGGCTCAGGTCATGATCCCGGGGTCCTGGGATCGAGCCCCGCATCGGGCTCCCTGCCCTGCGGGAAGCCTGCTTCTCCCTTTCCCACTCCCCCTGCTTGTGTTCCCTCTCTCGCTGTGTCTCTCTCTGTCAAACAAATAAATAAAATCTCTAAAAAATAATAAAATGAAGGCCCTATCTGGTCAGGTTTCCCCCACACAGTTCTGTCAGCCCCTTCCCTCCCCCGGTCTGGATGTGGATGTGTGGGGAGCTTCCTTGCCCAGACAAGGCTAAAACATCTCCCAAGACAAACTGCTTTTGCAGGCAGCCCAGTGATTAGAAGCATGAGCCCTTGGGGTTGAACAGATCTGGGTTTAAGGGCCCAGTCCTGCCACACATTAACCATGTGACCTTGGGCACGGCCTTATCTCCTCCGCACCTCAATTTATCCAAGAAAGGCTCCTCACCAAAGTAGAAGCAAGTCCCCTGGCTCTTTTTCTGGAAGAAGTGGCCGCAGGCCCGGGCATGCACATTGGCCCCATTCTCCACCAAGAGCTTCACACACTGCAGGCTCCTTTTCTCGATAGCAATATGCAGAGCACTGTGGCCTCGGTAGTACTCATCCGTGCATTGGGCGTTGACCAGGGGCTGGGGATTGCCAGAGTCCCGGTCGATCTGAAGCAATGGCAGGATGCAGGCGTTGGCCCCATCCTGCAGGTTCAGCACGGCCTTCATCAGGCACGTCTTGCCCGTGGAGCCCTCTGTGGGAGAAGGGGAGGGGAAGGGACAGCAGGGTGCTCAGGCGTGGAGTGGCTGGGCTGCCCACCAGCCTGCACAGTGAGCCCAGGCTCCAAAGTACCCCTTGGGAGGATAAAAAAACGATTGTCACACACACAACTGGTGGAAGCAGAGTCATGCTGCAATGTATGAAGGCTCCAGCCAACAGGTATTAAAATACCAACAGGTATGACTATAATTTCTGCCCTAGAAAATAAGTTTCTAAGGCATAATTTGTTGTCCATGCAACATGGTCTACACCAGAACATTCAGAGCACATGTTTGCTAAGTGTCTCCACCGCTTAAAGGCTCTGTCTCCTCGGGCAGGTCACGTGGCCTCTCTTAACCTCAGTTTTCCCGACTGTGAAATGGGACTATTCCAGGCTTGTTCTAAGGGCCGAATGGGATTATATACAAAATTTTTAGCACCCAGAGGGCCTGGCATGCAGTATGTGGAGGCCAAAACGACACACAACCTAAATGGCCATCATTAAGGAATTAGTTAACTAACTTGTGGTAAATGTACACAGCAGAAAACTCTGTGTTTGTCAAAGTGACTGACTTAGAGGTCTATGTACTGAAGTGGGAAGTAGGAGATGTAGTATACGGCACGACCCTTTACGTAAATATATACTTAATATATTTAAAAGCTTTGAAAAGAGGTTCTCCAAATCATTAACAGGGATCCAGCATGTCCTACTGTTTTTACCCTCAGCTTTAGACATGTCATTCCTAACTGAATCTTCTAGAATACACAAATGCTATTTTTCTAATCAGCCCAAACGATCAAGATACTTCGATTTGGGGCAAAAAAATGTTCTGAGATGGGTGAAGTGTATGGTATGTGTATTACATCTCAACAACACTGTTAAGACAAAAAGAAAAAAGAAAAAGAAAACAATGCACTGAGGAAGCCCGTGAGTATCCATTTGGCCACTGAAATGGGCTGAGGATGGCAGAGGTAGGTCAGGAGCCCGTGGGGTGGGTGGACGTGGGAGGCACAGCCTTGACCAAAGTAAGGCATTCGGGCCGGAGGGTTGCTGAGAACACTCGGCCCTTGGCTCCTGACCATGGTCAAGGCCGACCTGTCAGCCGAGTCTCAGCACAGCGGGCAGGACCACAGGGCAGGCCTACCTGTGTACTCTGAGTCGGTGAGGTACTTGCTGGTCCGGGACAGGTACTCCGGTAAGCCAGCCAGATCCTCAGGGACACCCCGGGCAACCACGCTGAAGAGCCGATCACGGTCAAAGCGGTTTGGGTCCGGCTGGCTGTGGGGATTGACTTGTGTCTGATGTTGTGGAAGAACCATGGGCGCCCCCAGGAAGCCCCCGACCCCAGGGAGCCCTTGCAGGGAGTCCCGTGAGCACTGTGCACTATGCAGGCTCATGAGCCCCGTGGGACCTTTCTGAGCACCTCTAAAGACGAGGTGCTGTAGCTGTTTAGCATCTAGCAGTTTCTGGTGACACGGAAGGGGAAGGAGCGTGGGGTACCCCTCCTGGGGATGCCCCTATCCACAGAGGCCGGCCCACACCTGGGGCTCCTGAAACCATGGCCAGCAGATGTGAAGGGACAAACAAAGGTGGGGGGGCTCTTTGATGCTCTGGGGGAGCCTCAGGTCCCAGCTTCACCGAGGAAGGCTTTGGTGACTCTCTCGTGAGTGGGGGATGGTTGGGCTCGGTCACGTGTTAAGCTATAGCTGTGTGACTGATGGAGGCAGGCCCTGCCTCCTCCATGCCGGGAAGCCACGTGTCTGCTGGGCCTGACCAGACACACTCAGCTGCCCAGCAGGCCACGTGGCCACATGACCGAGAGGGCCCTGTGGCTGACTAGGGCGCCCTATGGGCAGTCCCGCCGCGGGAAGTGGCTGTTTGGAGAAAACACTTCCTGTCACAGGGTGGCATCCCCGTCTTGGGGGTAGGGCAGCCCAGAGAGAGCACAGATTGGGGTGCGAGGGGGCTATCCTGCCTGTCAGGCAGGCTACCCGGCTCCCAGAAGCCTCACGTGCATCCTCCCCTGGCCTGGTCTGAATCTGACCGTGGTCTTCCAACACCAACGATATGGGGTCTCCAGGCTGGGACGCCAAGGGCTGGGGCCACGTCTCAGGCATGAGGGCTGAGGAAGGGGCTTTCCTGACAGAGTCCCGCCTTGCCCAGGAGGATTCGCCAGCCTCGTGCATCGGACTTCACACTGAGCGGGGAGGCCGGGCGAACCCCACACATACCCGAAGGGGCACGGGGGCTGGGCCCGGCCACCAAGTCTGACTCAGGGGGCCCCACCCTCATTTGCTGCCTCACCTGACACCTGCTTTTTTGCGGTAGTTGAGGTTCACTTTGATCTGAGGGGAGGAGTGCCGGTCCTCCCCCTGGAACGGTGACTCCATGGGGGGTGGCCCATCCCCGAGGCCCGGCTTTCCTTTGTCCCCCTCACCACCATCTTCTTGGCCTCCATCCCACGTCTGGAGCCTGAACGCCAGAGGGCTGGAGGGCGAGGCCATCCTAAGGGGAGGAGGCTGCTCTGTCCAGCTCAAACCTGGTGGAGACAGAGTCGTCAGAGGCTCCTCCTTCTTCCCAGCCCCTGGGTTGGGGTGGGAGGTCTGGCTGAGGCCTGCAAAAAGAGAAGCTGAGTACAAGTAGACCCACCCACCAGTCAGCCGTGAGGGAGGCAGGCAGAAGGTGAGGAGAGAGGGAGGGCCCTGGAGTGAGGATGGAACAGGGGAGGAACAGGGAAGGAACAGGGACCCAAGGGGTCTGCCTATTGACATAGTCCCACACGAAGGGTTGAGATTGTCCCTGACTTTCCCTCCGGGACTTCCTGATATCTGAGAGACCACAACCGCTTGATGCAGGATAACAGACTTTTGAATTCACATCTCGAACCTTTCTCTGCCTCACTTCTTGTCCAGCGGCCGATATTCACAGCAGGTAAGAGTTCTGTTGCAGGCCAGAGGCGGGTCATTCACCCTCTTGCCACAGAACAGGAGCATGCTGGGGGAAACCGTTGGAAAACCGGTCTATCAAACCTCTCATCTTGCTACCAGGACAACTAAGGCCCAGAAAAGGGAAGTGACTTACCAAGGTTTTCAGCTGTTGGCAGAGCCTGGTCTACAACCACAGCACCCTACCATGACGATCCTCTTCAGTTCTCAGTATCTTTCAGGGCCCATCCCTGTTTTCAGTCTGATTCATCTCTGAAAGCATCAGAGGCTACCTCTCTCTGTGCTTTAGGGTGTCTGGGGGCTTCAGAGTGGGGAGGGAGACCCCTGGCTGGCGGCCCAAGCTCCCCCTGACAGGCAGCCCCACCTCAGGCCCTGGCTGGGGCTCTGGGCTCTGACAGGGGGTGGTTAGGGGGAAGGCGCTGTGCCCCCAGCAGGTAGGAGCAGAAAGAAGGAAGAAGAGTCCGTGATGGGTGGGGGGGACAGCAGGGTGGGAGAAGGGGGCAGGGAGCAGAGAAGAGCATGGGAAAGGAAAAGAAGGGCCAGAAGTAGAGAGGGTGGGTGGTGGCAGGGCTTGGGCTGTGTCCCGTCCAGGCTCCCACAGCCCTCAGGGACCTGGTGGGGGTGGAGGAAGGACGCATTTTCCCACATAAGCAGGGGAGGCCGGGACCTGGCTCACTGCTTCCACATGCAGGGTTTTTTTGTTTGTTTGGTTGGTTGGTTGGCTTTGATTTTTTACTTCAGCATGAGCCACCACCTTTCTGCCCAATCTGGGGCGTCCTCCCCAAGCCACACACCGTTTAGCCTGGCGTGTGTCCCTAACCATCCCCCCATCCCCCCAATCTGCCTCACCGGCTGCCCGCCAGCCCACCAGTGCCAAGCGTCAGCAGCAACAGCTCCCTGTCCAGCCCCCCGCCCCCCTGTCCTGGAGCCCTGAGCCGCACCGGCTGGGAGGAAGGGGTCTGGCCGTCCAGGTGGAGGCCGGAGCCCCTTGAAGACCCTGGCTCGCGGGGCTGGAGAAGCAGGGAGCCCCCGCCCTCGGGCTCCCCTGCCCTGATCAGTCACTGTCGGGCTCCGGGCCGCCCCCTCCCCAGACGTGCCCCGATCGCCCCCCGACTTACCCCGCAGGCCGAGGCTAGGGCGTGGAGGCGGGCGGGGGCCGCGGACGGCTGGGATCCCGGGCCTCCGGGACCGCGGGGGCTGCGGGAGGAAGTGAAGCCGGGCGGGCGGCGGACGCTGGCTGCCGGGAGCCGCAGAACCTCCCCAAGCCTGCTCTGAGCTCCGCCAGCGGGCTGCGGTCTCGGGGTGTTCTGCACCCTCAGCCCACCCGGCCCGCCGGCATGGTGGGGAGTGGGGGGAACTCTCCCGGCTCGGGACAGGCTGGCCATCGGTGAGTGACCAGCTGGGCCACTGGCCACACCCTGCTGTCGGGAGACACGCCCCGCCTCCCCACCCCCACTGTCTAGCCAAGGAGGGCCCAGGTGGGGGTGGGGGCAATCAGAGGCAACCCTTGGGTGCTGGGACCTCGCCTCAGGTGGGAGCCGGCACGGAGTGTGTGTGTGTGTGTGTGTGTGTGTGGTGTTGGGGGGGGTTCTTGCCCCACTGTGCTGACGTCTACCTTCTCCCGTGCCCACCACGGGCCTTCCAGGGGACCCATCACAGGGCAGATAGAGCTAATATGGACCGGCCCCAGGGAGAGGAGAGACTCAGCCCAGCACACGACCCTGGGAATGCACGCCACCCAACCAACTAGCAGTTTGAGGGGATTTTCCCACCTCCCGGGGCTTTCCCCCCAACCCCCCAGCCGGGGTGGGGGGGGGTGGGCGCCTGTCAGGGGCACACTTCCTTTAGTGAAAGGCGCTTCCCGCACCAACCAGCAGGGGGGGACAGGGAGAAGGCTCCAGGTAATGCCGAAAACCAAAACTGGTAGGGAGGGATTGCACACTGGGGCTTAAGGACTCAGTCACCCACCAAGTAGACCTAGGACACCTCCCTCTCCTTAGCTCCCTAAAATCCAATCCTCGCCCCAAACCTACCAAATTAGCTCTTTCTCCGTCTGGTCGAAACAACTATCTTCTCTCCCCTGGGAGACTGCAGCCACCCCCAAACTGGTCTCCCGGCTTCACACCAACCCCACCCTCACGCTCATAATCCATTCTCTGTACAGCAACTGGAAGGATCTTTCGAAAGTGAAAACCAGATCACCCCACTCCCCCGCTTAACCCCACATCCCACCCCAACCGATCGCTTCCCTTGGGGCTTCGCATAAAATGCAAACTCCGTGCCATAACCCTGTGCAGTGCAGATGCTTTTCTCCACCTTCATCTCTCAATACAACACTGTCCTGCTGGTTATACTCTAGACCTGCGCTGTCCAATCTGGTAGTCACTAACCACAGTGGCCATTTAAATGTAAATCAATTACGGGCGCCTGGGTGGCTCAGTCGGTTAAGCGTCTGCCTTCGGCTCAGGTCATGATCCCAAGGTCCTGGGATCGAGCCCCACATCGGGCTCCCTGCTCAGCGGGAAGCCTGCTTCTCCCTCTCCCACTCCCCCTGCTTGTGTTCCCTCTCTCACTGTGTCTCTCTCTGTCAAATAAATAAATAAAATCTTAAAAAAAAATAAAAATAAAAAAATAAATGTAAATCAATTACAATAAAGTAAAATTAAACGTTCAGTTCTAACAGTCACAGTAGCCACATTTTGAATGCTCAATAGTCACATGTGGTTCGTGGCTACCACACTGGACCGCACAGATACGGGACTTCTCCATCATTGCAGAGAATTCCATGGGACAGCATGGCTCTAGACATTGGAACACATTTCAATGTCTTCTGTTGCCTCCAAGCCTTGCACAGTTGGTTCACCTGCCAGGAAAAACCCTCCACACCCCTCCCCGCCCTCCCCCCCCACAAACACTGCCCTTGCTTTAGCCAACTCCTACTCATCTGTTGTCTCTCCATTTAAACATCAATTCCTGGGGCGCCTGGGTGGCTCAGTTGGTGAAGCGACTGCCTTCGGTTCAGGTCATGATCCTGGGGTCCTGGTATCGAACCCCACATTGGGTTCCCTGCTCAGCGGGAAGCCTGCTTCTCCTTCTCCCACTCCCCCTACTTGTGTTCCCCCTCACGCTGTCTCTCTCTCTCTGTCAATTAAATAAATAAATAAAATCTTTAAAAATAAATAAATAAACATCAATTCCTCTGGGTGGCCTTTCCTAGACTCTGGACTGGGTTGGGGATCTCCACTATGTATTCCCATGACACTTTGTACTTCTCTGATCATAACTCACTATCCATTATTGTTAACATTTATTTGTCTGGCTTCATCTTTAACAACAAATGCCTACCAAGCGTTCAGCACGGGCCAGACGCTGTGCCTAGTGCTTTACATGCAACTCTTAGAACAACCTTATTTCACAGACTGGCAAACTGAGGCTGGGCGAGGTTAGGCACCTTGTCCAAAGACACATGGCTGGGGGGGTGACAAAGCAAGGATTGAAATCCAGGGCCACACGCTTATGCACCAAGCTCTACTAGGGGCAAGGTTTTGCCTTTTGTTTTTGTTTTTGGGTTTTTTTTTTTTGCCATATCCTCAGGACCCAGCAGCCTGCTTATGCTCAAGAAGCCTCCCCCCCACCCAAGACGGCTTTGAATGATTGGGTGGCTAATAATAATGCAGAGGACATTACTGTGTTGTTGGGGAAAAATTGAGGAGTATGTGGACACCCTCACATCCTTTGGAGGCATCACCACATCAGGTGACAATAACAACTGGGCAGAAAACCTCAATTGCAAACGCAGTTTATAAAAAGTTCTCAGGGCGCCTGGGTGGCTCAGTTGGTTAGGCGACTGCCTTCGGCTCAGGTCATGATCCTGGAATCCCGGGATCGAGTCCCGCATTGGGCTCCCTGCTCAGCGGGGAGTCTGCTTCTCCCTCTGCCCTCTTCCCTCTCATGCTCTCTGTCTCTCATTCTCTCTCTCTCAAATAAATAAATAAAATCTTTAAAAAATTAAATAAATAAAAAGTTCTCAGATCATCAGCCATCAGGGAAAGGCAAATAAAAACCACAATGAGATACCACTTCATACCCACTGGGATGGCTCTCATCAAAAAGACAGATAATAACAAGTATTGGTAAGCATAGGGAGAAACTGGAACACTCACACACTGCTGATGGATCATAAAATGGTGTGGGCACTTTGGAAAACAGTCTAGCTGTTCCTCAAAAAATCAAACACATAGGGCGCCTGGCTGGCTCGGTTAGAAGAGCGTGTGACTCCTAATCTCCGGGTTCTGAGTTCGAGCCCCACGTTGGGTGTAGAGATTATGTATAAATAAATAAATAAATAAATATGTAGTTACCATATGACCCAGCTATCCCACTTATTTCCAAAGGAATGTAAATGTATGTCCACACAAACACTTGTACACAAATGTTTACAGCAGTGTTATTCATAATGGCCAAGTGGAAACAACCCAAACATCCATCAACTGATGAATGGATAAATAAAATGTGGTCTTTCCATACAATGGCATGTTATTCAGCCATAAAAGGAATGAAGTAGTTTCACATGCTACAACATGGATACACCTTGAAAAAATTAGGCTGTGAAAGATGCCAGTCACAAAAGATCTCATATTGCATGATTCCATTTATGTGAAATGTCTAGAAGAGGGAAATCTATGGAGACAGGAGATAGATTAGTGGTTGCTGAGGGCAGCAGGGCTTGGGGGGATACGGGGAGCTAAAATGTACAGGACTTCTCTGGGGGGGGAATGAAAATGTCCTAAATTTGACTGTGATGACAGTTGAACAATTCTGTAAATATCCTGAAGACCACTGAATTGTACACTTTAAATCAGTGAACTATACATAAATTCTACCTTAAAAAAAAAAAGTCCTCTGAGCAGGAAAGAATACCTGTGTTTTTGGTGGAAAATGAATCAGGCAGAGAAGCAAGTCTTCCTCAATTCCAAGGTCACTGGACTTCTACTTCAAGAAACTTCCCCCAGGGGCGCCTGGGTGGCTCAGTCGTTAAGCATCTGCCTTCGGCTCAGGTCATGGTTCCCGGGTCCTGGGATCGAGCCCCGCATCGAGCCCCTGCTCCACGGGAAGCCTGCTTCTCCCTCTCCCACTCCCCCTGCTTGTGTTCCCTCTCGCACTGTGTCTCTCTCTGTCAAATAAATAAAATCTTAAAAAAAAAAAAAAAAGAACTTCCCCCAGTCCAGTCTCCATGTAAGGAAAATCTCCTCTAAGCCGCCTTTACGCCTATTTGTTTCACTTCACACTTAGCAACTTTTATAAAGTCATGTTTCTTTTATTTGAATTTATAATCGATTTTAACAAAAACAAGAGAAAGGTCACAAAAGTGTGTAGCAGAGGTATCCTTCGGAGGAAGGAATTAAGTAAGAATCAAGGATGGGGGACACCTGGCTGGCTCAGTCGGTCGAGCATGTGACTCTTGATCTCAGGATCCTGGGTTCAAGCCCCAGTTTGGGTGTAAAGCTTACTTAAAAATAAAAAAAAAGGATCAAGGATGGAAAGACAACTTCCTTTTCAATGTGTATCTTTTATACTACTTGATTTTTTTTTTTTAACCATTGGGTTAAAAAAAAAAAAATGGAGGCGCCTGGGTGGCTCCGTTAGTTGAGCGACTGCGTTTGGCTCAGGTCATGATCCTGGAGTCCCAGGATCGAGTCCCGCATCAGGCTCCCCGCTCAGCAGGGAGTCTGCTTCTCCCTCTGACCCTCCCCCCTCTCATATGCTCTCTCTCTCTCTCTCTCTCGAATAAATAAATAAAATCTTTAAAAATAAAAAATAAAACAAATACGGAATCTCTTGTAGAGTTAAAAAAGAATCCAACTCATATGTGCAAGATATGGCCAAACTGTGCATAATTAATGTAAATTCTAAAGAGAGGTGGGTGAGAGTGGTTCAGAGACTGGAAGGTGGGAACTGTTCTGGCCTTAGAGGGAAGGAAGGGTAGGACTTGGGGGGAGCAAGGTGGACAAGCCAGGGCCTGTGCCTAAAGCTTTTGCTTCTCCTTGTGCCAACCCCAAAACTTGGTCCAGAGCCTGGGCTGGGCGATGTTTACTAGCCGGACAGATGCGGCCTCCCTGACTCCGCCCCCGCGCCTCCCCTCCACCACCCCGGGACTCCGCCCCCACCGGGCCTCAGCCACGCCCCTGCGACGATTCCGGGTGCCTCCCGGGCCCAGGCGCGGCCCCGCCCCGTTTCCCTAACTGAGCACGCGCCCCCGCCCCGGACACGCCCCCCTGGGGGCGTCGGAGCCGCGGGCCCGCAGTCGGAGCTAGGTCTCCCCAGTACCGCGTGGGGGCGCTGCGGAGCTTCCCCTGGCAAGCGGGCGGCGCGCTGCTCAAGCCCTACTCTCTTCCCCAAATCACAGAGCACGACAGTGAGGGTGTCAGGGACTCTGGCCCCTGCTTGCGCGAGGGAGCGGGTTCGTCCGAGAGGGTTGCACCCTAGAGGTGGGAACACGAGTAGCTTGGAGGGCGCTGCCTCAAAGCTGGAAGCCTGCACTCGAGCCATGAGCCAGGCGCTTTACGGACATTTTCTTTCTTTTTTCTTTTTTTCCCCCCAAGATTTTATTTTTCAGTGATCTACACCCAACATGGGGCTGGAACTCACAAGCCCGAGATCAAGAGTCCCACAGTCCACAGACTGAGCCAGCCAGGTGCCCCTGGGCATTTTCTTCCATAATCCTTATGTTCACCCTGGAAAATAGATCTGTTGATAGTTCCATTTGAGAGACGGGGAGACAGAGTCAGAGATGAAGTAACTCCCTTGCTCAAGACTACAGCACAGTTCGCAAGTGGTGGGTGGGATTTGAACCCAGACCGTCTGATCTCCCTTTGCCTTCCCATCTCTTTTCTTTTTTTTCTTTTAAAAAGTCGGCTTTATTGTGGTATAATTTACACGCATTAAAATAATTTACTTCGTAATTAAAAAAAATTACACCCTTTTTAAGCGGACAGTTTAAAGAATTTTGACAAAAGTGTGTAATCGTATGGCAACCACAGGTATCAAGATATAGAGCATTTTCATCACTCCAAAATGGGTTCTGGTGCCCCTTTTGCCCTCCCTTCCCCCACCGCTATGCTCTGATAAGCACTGATTTGATTTTTTTGTCCCTGCAGCTTTGGCATTTCCAGAATGTGAGGTGAATGGAATTGCACTGCACATATCCCTGTGTGCCTGGCTTCCTGTTCCTGCCTCAGCGTCTGACCCCCTTCCAGAACCCTAGACTTTGCTTCCTGGACCTAGTGTAGGCCTAGAACAGGCAGGACCGGTTTTTGAAGGTGTCTTAGTCGCTTCGGGCTGCTATAACAAAAAAATACCACAGACTGGCTGGCTTATAAACAACAGCAATTTATTTATCCTAGTTCTGGGGTCAGGGAAATCCAGGTCAAGGCTCCAGCATGGTTGCCTACTGCTCAGGGCCCTTATCCTGGTTCACAGC
The DNA here is from genome assembly GCF_029215605.1 of Mirounga angustirostris. NCBI lineage: Eukaryota > Metazoa > Chordata > Mammalia > Carnivora > Phocidae > Mirounga > Mirounga angustirostris. The sequence goes on from NW_026991725.1 coordinate 54,431,701, forward strand.
CAGCACCTTCTCCCTGTGTCCTCACCGGATTGAAGAGGCAAGGGAATCTCTCTGGGTCTCTTTTATTAGGACACCAGTGTCACTCATGAGGGCTCCACCCTCATGATCTAAGCACCTCCCAAAGGCCCCACCTCCTAATACCATCACATTGGGCATTAGGAATTTGGGTGGGCGGGTGGGGGGGGGGACACACAAACGTTCTGACCATAGCAAAGGAGATAACAGGTTGACTAAAGAACCAAGGGCAGGAGTTCAGAACAAGAGGTTAGGATTTGAGTGTTAGACCCTCCCTCTGAGACCTAGGGTCCCCAGGGGCTGCCTCCTTGCTACAAAAGCCAATTTCTCTCCCTCTCTTTTTTTTTTAGAATGGGGGGAAAGGAGGAAAGAGAATCCCAAGCAGCCTCCATGCCCAGCACGGAGCCCAACCCAGGGCTTAAGCTCACAACCCCGAGATCATGACCTGAGCCGAAATCAAGAGTCTGATGCTTAACCTCTTGAGCCACGCAGGCGCCCCTGCAAAATCCTATCTCAGAGGAGAAAAGTTGTCCAGACCTAGGCACCCAGGCCACACATTGCCAGAACGTAACACTTTGGGGTCCAGAGAGTTAGCGGATGGGTAAACATGCTTCAGAGTTTGTTTCTTTGCGTTGTCTCCTTTTGTCCCTGTTTGTTTTTGTAGGTGTCTGCCTTTCATGGTAGAAGCTTCCCTCAAATGTCTGGTACCAGAAAGCCAGGTGCATGGCTGGGGCTTCACCGAGCTCCCCTCAAGGGTGAGGTTGCGGTTCCCAAAGTGTCCTATGCTGATGTCCACTTCATTCCTCCCAGTAGGCAGGCTCTCCTCTGTGCTTGGGTCCCCAGGGCACCAAGGTCTCAGCTTCTCTACTGAGTTATGAGTCGTGATCAGCTGTTCATGGTGCAAACACTGGGGGCCTTGTCTCTGCTTGGTCTCTTCTTTCACCCTCTTTGTCCTTGTGGGTTCACAACGTTTTTATTCTTTTGTGATCCTTTTAGAGGAGTTTGGGGAGGAAAGCATTTTAAAGCTGGCAGCCCAGGGGCGCCTGGGTGGCTCAGTCGTTAAGCGTCTGCCTTCGGCTCAGGTCATGATCCCAGGGTCCTGGGGTCGAGCCCCTCATCGGGCTCTCTGCTCCGCGGGAAGCCTGCTTCTCCCTCTCCCACTCCCCCCTGCTTGTGTTCCCTCTCTCGCTGTGTCTCTCTCTGTCAAATAAATAAATAAAATCTTAAAAAAAAAAAAAGTGAAGGATTGAGAGTAGAGGAGACACCCCCCTTCTATTGGCCCTGGGAATATCCTGTATGCGGAATAGATAATCCCCAGAAAAAAGAACAGCCAGCCACTTCTCGACCCATGAAACAACTTTCAGGACACATTTTCACACTTTGCTCTCCGGTGAGAAGCAGCGTTAGGACTCACCCCTAAAATGTCATTCCCTGGATGTTTGGAGTGGGGGATGAGTAGGCAACCACCGGAAGTCAGTCAGTCGCACCTGTTTTTCTCAGTGTCTCCCAAACACTGAGATCTGGGCTGCCCTAATTTGACTCCAGGCACACCTGAAGCAGAGATCTGAGTCACTTCGGAGGCAGAGGCAGGGACTGTGGGTCCCAAGGCAGTGGTGGGGGAGAAGCAAGAGCAGAACTCCACTCCTTCATTTTGTGTTTCCAGTCCCAAACAGCTCTTCCCTCCCCAGGACCCCAAGAGATTTTTCACACCTTTCACTCTCTCGGGGAGAAGCTGGCAGCTGTGTTTGACGTGACCCAGCATCGTATTCAGCATCCCAAATTACAAGTGTCTGTTTACTTGCCTGTTTCCACTCAGTGACTGAGCGTATTTGTCTGAGTAGCCCAAGCACTTGGCACATGGTAAGAAAGACCAATTTTCTTTTAAGATTGTATTTATTTATTTGAAAGAGAGAGAGGGAGAGGGAGAAGCACACTCCCCTTTGAGCAAGGAGCCCGACATGGGACTCGATCCCATGATGCTGAAATCATGACCTGAGCCCAAGGCAGATGCTTAACTGACTGAGCCACCCAGGTGTCCCTATTTCTATAAATATGAGGCTTTAGAGTAAGTCTTAGAACAACAGTCTCATTTCCTCAGACGTTTTTGGGCCCAGATTCACACGGAGCTGTTTGGCCCCACCTTTCCAGAATGGAAAGAATGATAGTTATCTGTTTCCGGGCATCCCCAAATCATGCGCCACGGAAAGTTTGGGTCTCTACCTCCTCCCCTTACATTCTGTGGTTTGGGCCACCTGAGAGAGCCTGCTCTCTCAGATGTCCTATTTACTTTGTGGTATGTCTTTAGGCACAAGCCCTTAATTTCATGAAAATTTTCTATGTTAAAAAAAAATTTCTATGGGGCGCCTGGGTGGCTCAGTTGGTTAAGCGACTGCCTTCGGCTCAGGTCATGATCCTGGAGTCCCGGGATCGAGTCCCGCATTGGGCTCCCTGCTCAGCGGGGAGTCTGCTTCTCCCTCTGATCCTCCTCCCTCTCATGCTCTCTGTCTCTCATTCTCTCTCTCTCTCAAATAAATAAATAAATAAAATCTTAAAAAAAAAAAATTTCTATGTAAGAAGACCTCTTTGAGGCCATGCTTGCCTCAAAGGAGCTTGGAGTCTCGCTGTGCTGTTCTGGCCTGAAATACAAGTGGGGAGGACAGAGTTGAAAGCAAAGCGAGTGAATCATTTTGGGCACCAGCAGTCAGTCTGCAGGCCCGCAGCCCCTTAGAGGAAATCATCAGCACGTTACCAGAAGCCAGAGCAGCCTCAATTTGCGTTAAAGAGTAGACAGCAGACGTGTTAGCAGCTCCAGGAAGGCTGAGGCCCAGACACACTACGGGGCACACCCTGCAGAATCTTCCAGCCCCCATTTGTGCCCCTTCAACCTCTGGCTTATCTCTGGAGGTCTCTGTTTTTCCAAGCTCCTCTAGTCATGCCCTTGGATGGCTCCATGCCCCCTCCCTTCTCAAGGTCATGGCTGGTGCGGGGACTGGAGCCATATTGTTCCACTAAACCTTGCCAAGCTGCTTCCAGGAAAAGCTCAGGGGAGGCGGGGGAGGGGTAGGTTTACCTAAAAGGCCACGAGAACTTCTGAATTAAAGCATGGGCTGCTAAAGAGATCAGGCTTCCTCAGCTTCGAAAGGAATTTACGTTCAGGTCTGATGCTGGGAAAAGCCACTTTCACGGGTGTGGGTGGTGCTGAGGGGCTGCTTCCCAGGAAGTCAAGGGGAAGCTGGAGGTGCTGGAGGCTGCCAGCTGATCTGCAAGGTGAGAGGTGGTGAACTTGGTCTGCTGGGCATGGTGGGGAGATGGCGTTCTCCTTCTCCTCCCCAGGGATTTGCACATTCCCTTTGCTGAATGCTTCGGCCAGTTTCTTCCGCTCTGAGCAGAGCCACTTGGTCCCAGAGCTTACCCACACCCACCCTCTTCCAGCAGGAAGTTCACACCCATCCCTACAGCAGGCTGATGCATGCCTGGCTCTGCTAAGCTTGCCTTTTCTTCAGGCTCCTTTGGATGCCACCTCTTGACATGGAGCCTAGATCCTTGTTCTAGTGCCAGGAGCAGGAGGGAAGGGTGCAGCTCTGGGACCACTCAAGGAGCTGCTAAATAACACCTGATTATACAAATAATCCGTTGGTGTGCATGGAAAACCATGTGGAAAGGTGGGATTGTGTGTTTAGGATGCTGGCAAATGGCCTTAAATGCCTCATAATTATGGGGAAATTCCTGAAATTCTAAAATGCAACCACTAAACCAAATTGCAATATATGCAGCAAAGAGTAAATATCCTTAACATGCAATGAGCTCTTGGGGCGCCTGGGTGACTCAGTCATTGAGCATCTGCCTTTGGCTTGGGTTGTGGCCCCAGGGTCCTGGGATCGAGCCCCGCATCGGGCTCCCTGCTCAGCAGGAGGCCTGCTTCTCCCTCTCCCACTCCCCCTACTTGTGTTCCCTCTCTCACTGTGTCTCTCTCTGTCAAATGAAGACAGTCTTTAAAAAAAACAAACATACAATGAGCTCTTACAAACCAATAAGACAGCAGAACAAAAATTTTTTTAATTGAGGATATGAGGGGCGCCTGGGTGCCTCAGTCAGTTGAACGTCCGACTCTTCATTTTGGCTCAGGTCATGATCTCGGGGTCGTGGGATCGACCCCTGCATTGGGCTCCTCACTCAGCAGGGAGTCTGCTGGAGATTCTCTCTCTCCTTTCCCCTTTGACTCTTCCCCCCACCCCCTCCAGCTCTCTCTCTAAAATAAATAAATAAATAAAATAAATCTTTTTTAAAAATTGAGGATATGAACAGAGTTCACAGAAGGAAAAAAAAAGGCGCCAAATCTTACTCATGAAATAAATGTGAATTTATTTATTTGAATAGATAATATCTGCCCATGGTGAAAATTTAAGCAGTTCAAAAGATATTACACAGTGAAAAGGATGTATCCCTTCTCAATTCCCTTCTTAGAACCAACCATCGTCAGCAATTTCTTCTGTATCCTTCTAGAATTATATTATGTGTATACAGAATCATTAAAGTATAAAAGTCCCCACCGTAAGAGACTCTTAATCTCAGGAAACAAACTGAGGGTTGCTGGAGTGGAGGGGGGCAGGAGGGGTGGGGGGCTGGGTGATGGACAGTGGGGAGGGTATGTACTATGGTGAGCGCTGTGAATCGTGTTAAGACTGATGAATCACAGACCTGTGCCCCTGAAACAAATAATACATTATATGTTAATAACAAAATTTTTTTAAAATCCCCTTGTTCAGATAAGTGGGAACACATTTACTCACTTCTATTCACATTTAGTTTTTGTGGTTTTTTTTTTTTTTTAAGATTTTTTATTTATTTGACAGAGGCAGACACAGCGAGCAGGAGAACACGAGCAGGGAGAGTGGGGGCAGGGAGCCCAATGCGGGACTCGATCCCAGGACCCTGGGACCATGACCTGAGCCAAAGCAGACGCTTAACCACTGAGCCACCCAGGCGCCCCTAGTTTGTTTTTAGTGTATTGCTATTATTAACAATACAGCAGGACCATCTGTGTTCATGCTTTTTTGTCTACATTTGTGAGAATATCAATTAGATTCCTAGAAGTGGAATTGCATTTAAAGTGTATGTGCTTTTAAAATGTTCATAGCTAGGGGCGCCTGGGTGGCTCAGTCAGCTAAGCGTTGGACTCTTGATTTCTGGCTCAGGTCATTATCTCAGGGTCTGGAGATTGAGCCCGGAATTGGGCTCCACCCTCAGCATGGAGTCTGCTTGAGATTCTCTCTCTCCCTCTCCCTCTGCTCCTCCCCCCACCGTTGGAGCTCAATCTTTCTCTAAAAAAAATCTGTTATCGGGGCGCCTGGGTGGCTCAGTTGGTTAAGCGACTGCCTTCGGCTCAGGTCATGATCTCAGGGTCCTGGGATCGAGCCCTGCATCGGGCTCCCTGCTCAGCGGGGAGTCTGCTTCTCCCTCTGCCTGCAGCTTCCCCTGCTTGTGCTCTCGATTTCTCTGTCAAATAAATAAATAAAATCTTAAAAATAAATAAATAAAAAAAAATAAAAAAATAATAATAAAAAAATAAAAAAATCTGTTATCAATAGTTACTTCTAGTTGGTGGGAATTCAGGTAATTCAAGTCATTTTACTTTCTTCTTTTTGCCATTCTAGATTATCTATTTTTTTTTAATGATGAACATGTGTTGTTCCCTTAATAAGATAACAAATGTGGGCGCCTGGGTGGCTCAGTCGTTAAGCGTCTGCCTTCGGCTCAGGTCATGATCTCAGGGTCCTGGGACCGAGCCCCACATCGGGCTCCCTGCTCAGCGGGAAGCCTGCTTCTCCCTCTCCCACTCCCCCTGCTTGTGTTCCTGCTCTGGCTATCTCTCTCTCTGTCAAATAAATAAATAAAATCTTTTTAAAAAATTAAAAAAATGTGTGTCATAAATGGTTATTAAAAGCCTTACACATTCACTTATTTTTTTGGCCCAGAAGTCATAAAGAAAAAGATTGCCAGATTTGTTTTCTTTTTTCTTTTTAAGATTTATTTATTATTTTAGAGAGAGAGAGAGCACAGGGGGAGGGGCAAAGGAAGAAGGAGAGAGAGAATCTGGAGATTCCCTGCTGAGCACAGAGCTTGAGGCAGGGCCCCATCCACATGACCCTGAGATCATGACCTGAGCTAAAATCACAAGTGGGATGCTCAACCAACTGAGCCACCCAGGCACCCCACCAGATTCCTTTTCTCTTTTTTTCTTTTTTTTTTTTTATTTATTTGACAGAGAGAGACACAGCAAGAGAGGGAACACAAGCAGGGGGAGTGGGAGAGGGAGAAGCAGGCTCCCTGCAGAGCAGGGAGCCCGATGCGGGACTCGATCCCAGGACCCTGGGATCATGACCTGAGCTGAAGGCAGACGCTTAACGACTGAGCCACCCAGGCGCCCATCCTTTTCTTTTTTTTTAAATTTAATTTAATTTTTATTTATTTGAGAGAGAGAATGAGATAGAGAGATCATGAGGGTCAGAAGGAGAAGCAGACTCCCTGCTGAGCAGGGAGCCCGATGCGGGACTCGATCCAGGGACTCCAGGATCATGACCTGAGCCGAAGGCAGTTACTTAACCGAGCCACCCAGGCGCCCCCAGATTCCTTTTCAAATTCAAAACTTCTGGGGGCACCTGGCTGGCTTGGTCAGTGGAGAATGCGACTCTTGATCTCAGGGTTCTGAGTTCAAACCCCATGTTGTGTGTAGAGATTTCTTAAAAAAAAAAAAAAAAGAAAGGTGAGGGGATGGGATAGATGGGTGAAGGATTTTTTTTTTTTTATTCCAAATTACTTTTTTTTTAAATTTTTTTATTCTTATGTTAATCCCCTTACATTACAACATTAGTTTTAGATGAAGTGTTCCATGATTCATTGTTTGTGCACAACACCCAGTGCTCCATGCAGAATGTGCCCTCCTAAATACCCACCACCAGGCTAACCCATCCTCCCACCCCCCTCCCCTCTAGAACCCTGTTTGTTTTTCAGAGTCCATCGTCTCTCATGGTTCGTCTACCCCTCCGATTTCCCCCGCTTCATTCTTCCCCTCCCGCTACCTTCTTCTTCTTCTTCTTTTTTTTTTTCTTAACATATATTGCATTATTTGTTTCAGAGGTACAGATCTGAGATTCAACAGTCTTGCACAATTCACAGCGCTTACCAGAGCACATACACTCCCCAGTGTCTATCACCCAGTCCCCCCATCCCTCCCACCCCACCCCCCACTCCAACAACACTCAGTTTGTTTCCTGCGATTAAGAATTCCTCATATCAGTGAGATCATATGATACATGTCTTTCTCTGTTTGACTTATTTCACTCAACATAATACCCTCCAGTTCCATCCACGTCGTTGCAAATGGCAAGATCTCATTCCTTTTGATGGCTGCATAATATTCCATTGTATATATATACACCACATCTTCTTTATCCATTCATCTGTCGATGGACATGGGTGAAGGATTTTAAGGAGGGCACTTTTTGTGATGAGCACTGGGTGTTGTATGTAAGTGATGAATCAATGAATTCTACTCTAGAAACCGATATCGCACTGTATGTTACCTGAGTAAAATTTAAATTAAAATAAAAAAGCTTAAAAAATCCAAAACTCGGGCGCTTGGGTGGCTCAGTTGGTTAAGCGACTGCCTTCGGCTCAGGTCATGAGGAGTCCCTGGATCGAGTCCCGCATCGGGCTCCCTGCTTGGCAGGGGGTCTGCTTCTCCCTCTGACCCTCCCCCCTCTCATGTGCTCTCTCTCATTCTCTCTCTCTCTCAAATAAATAAAATCTTTAAAAAAAAAAAAAAATCCACACCTTGTTTTTACAAAACACCATAAGCAAAGGGTGAAATAATAGTATGAAAGACCCTGTTTACCACAATTATAATAGTTAGATTATTACTTTTTAAAATATCTAAAGAGGTCCTACAAATTAATGGTAAGAATGGGCAAAGATGTGAACAGATAATTCACAGTAAAAATTAATGTCAAAAAAACATATAAAATGTGTCTACAGTAGTCTCCCCCTTATCTGTGGGGAATACATCCCAAGATCCCCAAGTGGATGTCCGAAACTGGAGGTAATACTGAACCCTACATATACCATGTTTTTTCCTAAATGTATATACCTATGATAAAGTTTAATTTATAAATTAGGCACAGTAAGAGCTTAACAATAATAAAATAGGACAATTATAACAATATACTGTAATAAAAATTAGGTGAATGAGGGGTACCTGGGTGGCTCAGTTGGTTAAGCGTCTGCCTTCGACTCAGGTTATGATCCTGTGATCCTGGGATCGAGCCCCGTGGCGGGCTCCCTGCTCAGCAGGGGGTCTGCTTCTCTCTCCCTCTGCGGCTTTCTCGCTCTTTCTCTATCTTAAATAAATAAAGAAAATCTTTAAAGAAAATTAATACTGGAATCAAGCACCATCAGCAGTGCTAGTCAGAGAGGCAGGGGAGAGGTCGTGGCTTGAACATTGTTTCTATTGGAAAACACTGGGTTAAACATCAAACCAGTTCTTCAAAACAAGACTTCTTAGAGCTTTTAACCTGGTAGTGCACATTGTAAGTCTCCACGAGGGAGACAACAACCTCCCGAGCTCTTGTGACCACAGCATCCTTTTCACAGTGGTTGTGGTTTGGAGGACAAAGCTTGGGAAACACTAAAACCAGAATTTTCTGAAGGTAAAAATATTCCTTAAGAGGAGTCCTGGTAGGTGTTTGGTGGTCAGAAGAGTAGATGCTAGAATCAATTATAGGGGTTGGGTGAGACCTACTGGCTGGAGAGCGAAATTTACCACTCAACTTCTGAGGGCCCCCCATCCCCCAAGATTAAAATACATTCCCCTTTACACTCCTGAAGCAGCCAATGTTAAACAGGAGTCCACCTTTCCGCATGTTTATGCACACATACACATTATTCTCTAGAGCATTTTTCACTTACTTGAATGTTATTCCATGTCAGTTCCTACCTCCTGCATTCTTTATTGCATTATTATAATGTAACCACTCTCCTTTCATGGGCAATTAGGTCATTTCCAATTTTGTTTGTGCAATAAATAGCATTATAAGCACTAGGCAAGTGTTTGCATTGTTTTAAGCACTTTAACATGTAATCCTCCTAACTATTCTGAGATGGGTGTAATTAACACTATTTTTATAGATGAGGATAGATTAGTTGCCCAAGGTTACAAGCCAGTAGGTGGTGGAGCGATTTGAACTCAAGTAGTCTTGTCTCCAGAGCCACACTCTGAATCAGTCCACTGTAACATCTTTATACACACCGAGGGCATATAATCTTTTAAATTATGCAAAATTCACTGTGCTGTTCTTTTATTTCATTTCACCAAGAACTGGCAAAAACTATCTTGGAGTGGAATCGGGATAGACTGGCACCTGCGACCTACTGCCTTCAGTATCTGAAGCAAGTTTTTAGCACCTTTTATTTAAATTGTAAGTAATCTCTACACCCAACATGAGGCTCAAACTTAAAACTCCCAAGATCAAGAGTCACTCACATGCTCTACTGACTGAACCAGCCAGGGGCCCCTCTTTTAGCACACGTTTGCACACAGGTACGAGCACTCTTTCAGGAAGAATGTATTAACAGAAACCCTTCTTTTATTGGATCCCTAAGTAGAAGGGAAACATTTCCTTAAAAGGCAGGTGGGGTACTTGCACCCACAGACTGTAGCAGAATATAGGTCTCTTGCTTCCCATGGACTTTTTGGCATCTAGACTAACACTGCAAGTGAGAACTGTATCTCTAGCAGTTAGATGAGGAACTAACTCTAGGTGGACAAAGAACATTAAGTTGAATAGGTGATAAAAATGAGTTATCTTGGATGCAGATACATGAACAGATCTTTATCACCTCTCCCATCCCTTCCTAGAACATCCCAAAAGCAAAACTCCACTCCCAGTCACATTTCCCCCCGCATCGCTGGTACCTAACCGGTAGTCAAGAGAAGTGAACAGGAGCCACAAACTACAATTGGCCTCAGTTTTGTTCAGTGTAGAGCAAGGTTTGAGGCCACGAGTGATGAACTCATTTCCCGAACTCAACTGATAGCAAGGTTGTTGAAGACCAACACACAGAGAGCATTTTCCTTGGTCAAATTTCAATTTGTATGCAGCGAGCATTTGCTAAACCCATGAATTCGTAGGGAACCCCTATAGAAGAGATCCTGAGAAAACTAAACAATATAAGCTGAAATCTTTGAGATTCACAAGACTACATAGAGCTGCGAGCCTGTCAAGACAGCGCAGATTTGGGAGAAATAATACAACTGTGCAAGTCCTATTGCACAAACCACTAGATTTTTATTCAGTGAAAAAAAATTTTTTAAAGATTTGACAGAGAGAGCAGAGAGGGAACACAGCAAGGGGCAGTGGGAGAGGGAGAAGCAGGCTTCCTGCTGAGCAGGGAGCCCGATGTGGGGGGCTCGATCCCAGGACCCTGGGACCATGACCTGAGCCAAAGGCAGACACTTAACAACTGAGCCATCCAGGCGCCCCTCAGTGAAATTATTCTCGAGGTTTTCAAATCAAGGGTTTTATTAAGTGTAAAGCAAAATGTGGGAAAGACCAAGACTGATCTTTGAAACCCAGCTTCACTTGTAGCAAAAGGCCTGTTCTTATTCTGCTGAATATTCAGCAAATAGCCTGCTTGAAAGCACTAGTTTGAGGACATGCTGAAAAGGAATCTAATAAAACATAGTGATCTTGAGGTATCTAACCCATAGTTGGCAGGACACTTGGATTTGAGTTCCTGGCTTAACTAGAGTTAGGCAAGTCAACTGTAAAACATCAGGAATGGAAAAGGACGTCACTTTCCAATAGTGAAATCCTTCCCATCTAAAAGTAAATGTTCCCTTGTATCTAAGGAAGGATTTTTCATCACCACCTCCAAAGGTTTAATATAGCTGTTTTTGCCCTTTCTGGCCCAAGCATTTTATTACCACTCTAAGGTGTTGAGACAGTCACTGAAACAGTCCATTAAATAGTATTTCCGGGGGCGCCTGGGTGGCTCAGTTGGTTAAGCGACTGCCTTCGGCTCAGGTCATGATCCTGGAGTCCCGGGATCGAGTCCCGCATCGGGCTCCCTGCTCGGCAGGGAGCCTGCTTCTCCCTCTGACCCTTCCCCCTCTCATGTGCTCTCTGTCTCTCTCATTCTCTCTGTCTCAAATAAATAAATAAAATCTTTAAAAAAAAAAAAAAATAGTATTTCCGGGCGCCTGGGTGGCTCAGTTGTTAAGCATCTGCCTTCAGCTCAGGTCATGATCCCAGGGTCCTGGGATCGAGTCCCGCATCGGGCTCCCTGCTTGGCAGGAAGCCTGCTTCTCCCTCTCCCACTCCCCCTGCTTGTGTTTCTGCTCTCGCTGTTAAATAAATAAATAAAATCTTAAAAAAAAAAAAAAAAGTATTTCCAGTGTCTAACTTAAAAAGAAACCCTTAGTTCAGTACTCCAACTTAGTATTTTACATTCAAGTTTAGGTGTATTTCTAGGGCAGAAATAAGCTACCACTAAGGCAGAGTTCCCAAAATTATGCAGGAAACCAGTCATGTATACCTGGACTATCTACACATAATGTACAGCGGCTTATGACACACCTCTGGGTGATTTAAGATGTTCTTACTCCCATGGGTGCCTGGGTGGCTCAGTCAGTTAAGCATCTGCCTTTGGCTGGGGTCATGATCCCAGAGCCCTGGGATCGAGTCCCACGTCAGGCTTCCGGCTTCTCCCTCTGCCTCTCCCCCTGCTATGCTCTTATCAATCTTAAAAAAGAATGTTCTAACAGCATACTTGAAATCTCAAGTTTTTATTTTCCTACTAGGGTTAACTTGGGAAAACCCAAGAGGGCTTCCAACTTCTCCCCCTTACATTGCACTCACTGCAACTCCCAATTTTGTCCAAAGTTGAAAATCCCATTTGCTATTTACAGAAGTTACAGTCCAGGAATTGTGAAGGGCTAAGAGGTAAAAAGACATCGTTAATAAAGGGTACCCTCCCATCCAAGTGGATTCTTACTCCTTCAAACTTTAGTATTGGAAACATACACCTAGAATTTATTGGTATGGAAGTTTAAGAACGGCTTGCTGTCTGGCTCACACAAAAATAGATTTTTATCAAGTCTCAGATATCTCGTGCTGTTTTATCATTCTCCTTAACAAAAATGTAAAGCTAAATCAGTAGGACCAATGGGGGGGGCGGGGCAGAGAAGTACCTAGCATACTGTTTAGTGTAATGTGCAACTTGATCTCAACAGTCTTGAGTTCAAGCCCCAAGTTGGGCAGAGCTTACTTTCAGGAACCACCTTCATTTGCTGCCTTAAGACCAAAGTCAGCAAGTTGCCTTGGATCAGGATACTCTCAAACCTTTGAGTTCCTTCAAACCTGTTGACTAGGACTCCACTTCATTCTTGGCTCAGAGTTCACGTACTGGAGAAAAATATTTGGGTCTCACAACCCATGGTCAGAACTTGAGTGTAATACACTAGACAGCAAGATAGCAGTCAACCAATAATCACAGCACTTGGCAGCCCAACCCAGCAGCCTCAACCAAAATTTCCTTTCTATGTTTACCTTAGTTTACCACTATTTGAGGGGAAGGTATGGAAGTTTGCTTTACCTCAGTTAAGCCTCCGTATTCAGTAATTTTTAATTGTGCAATACCTCTGAAATGGTTTCCTATTACATCAGAATCATTAACTCATAAATGACCTTGAATGAAGGGCAAATTTTCCAGAATTTGACATACCTTTTTCTTAACCAAAATAACTTATGTTGATGAAACGGACATTCTGAATGTTAAGTCCCTTCCTTGAACACCGGTTTTAACCAGTAAGAGTCCCCATGCCACTACATTAATTTCACGACAGACACCAAATATGCTACCATGCAACGAAACTTTTATTAACATTTTGAACAGCTATTGAGAAAACCAGTGATTCAGCGGTTACTGAAACTGGTAATTTCTAAACTTAAATTGGGGCAAATGGCTATAGTGCAGAGCAATGCCATCACTGGGCACTATGAATTCAAGACTGAAGAATTAACAGCCACCCCTCAGACGGAGAACCAGGTGGAGAGTTGACTCTTTCTGGATGTTGTAATCAGAAAGAGTGCGGCCATCTTCCAGCTGCTTGCCTGCAAAGATGAGCCTCTGCTGGTCAGGGGGGATGCCCTCTTTATCTTGGATCTTGGCCTTCACGTTTTCGATGGTGTCACTGGGCTCCACCTCCAGAGTGATGGTCTTGCCGGTCAGGGTCTTCACGAAGATCTGCATGCCACCCCTCAGGCGCAGGACCAGATGCAGGGTCGACTCTTTCTGGATGTTGTAATCAGAAAGAGTGCGGCCATCTTCCAGCTGCTTGCCTGCAAAGATGAGCCTCTGCTGGTCAGGGGGGATGCCCTCTTTATCTTGGATCTTGGCCTTCACGTTTTCGATGGTGTCACTGGGCTCCACCTCCAGAGTGATGGTCTTGCCGGTCAGGGTCTTCACGAAGATCTGCATGCCACCCCTCAGGCGCAGGACCAGGTGCAGGGTCGACTCTTTCTGGATGTTGTAATCAGAAAGAGTGCGGCCATCTTCCAGCTGCTTGCCTGCAAAAATGAGCCTCTGCTGGTCAGGGGGGATGCCCTCTTTATCTTGGATCTTGGCCTTCACATTTTCGATGGTGTCACTGGGCTCCACCTCCAGGGTGATGGTCTTGCCGGTCAGGGTCTTCACGAAGATCTGCATGCCACCCCTCAGGCGCAGGACCAGGTGCAGGGTCGACTCTTTCTGGATGTTGTAATCAGAAAGAGTGCGGCCATCTTCCAGCTGCTTGCCTGCAAAGATGAGCCTCTGCTGGTCAGGGGGGATGCCCTCTTTATCTTGGATCTTGGCCTTCACATTTTCGATGGTGTCACTGGGCTCCACCTCCAGGGTGATGGTCTTGCCGGTCAAGGTCTTCACGAAGATCTGCATTTTGACCTAGATTTTTCAAAAGACAATGTTAGTATACCATCTCAAGATCTTTATATTACCAGGGTGCCTGGGTGGCTCAGTGGGTTAAGCCTATGACTCTTGATGTCTGCTCAGGTCATGATCTCAGAGTCGTGGGATGGACACCCCGAGTCAGGCTCTGCGCAGAGCATGGAGCCTGCTTGGGATTCTCGCTCTCCCTCTCCCCCCCCCACTTCTAAAATAAATGAATTCTTGGGGCGCCTGGGTGGCTCAGGTCGTGATCCTGGAGTCCCGGGATCGAGTCCCGCGTCGGGCTCCCTGCTTCTCCCTCTGACCCTCTTCCCTCTCGTGCTCTCATTCTCTCTCTCTCTCAAATAAAATCTTTAAAAAAATAAAATAAAATAAATGAATCCTTAAAAAAATACCTACAGATATAACCAATTCTCCGAAGCTAACAATTTCATCTTCCAAGTGCTTTAACCACATTAACGTCGTTCACAACCCCCCCTTCTTAAATTAGCCTCTCAATACAATTTTTAGTCAAGGCTTCAACTTAAAAACGGGGAGGCCCAAAAGGGAGAAGAAACCTCAAAAGTTAATATCCAGAGCCCTAACTACTCTAGACCCTTCGCTAAATCGTCTCCCCCCCCACCCCCGGAATCTTCCCGGAACCTGAGGAAGATACGTTAAGATTAAGGGGGGGAAAAAAAAAAAAGCCCACGAAACTCCGTGATGAAAATTGCCGTTTGAACAAAAATGAGGTGGGACGCTTTCACCGCGTTGGGATTCAAAAATCCCGACAGTTTTAGGAATCACACTAGACTACCTCCTTTCCGCCTTCCCCCGCTGAGGCAGATGCGATGGACTCTCCATTGGTTAAGCGTCGGTTAGTGTCCGTCGGCGCGCGCGCCAACCGCCCCCGCTCCCTCCACGTAAACAAGGCCCACTCTTCCGGAAAGGCCCGGCGCCGCAGCGCAGCGTCACCTCGCCCTCCCCTCCCCCAACCCCTTTCCCTGAGGCGCCCCTGCCGACCCCCGAATCCGCCCGCCTGGGCTCACTTAGAGCCCCGCTCCACTCCTCCTCCGCCTCGAAAGCTGCCAGCCGGTACCTGTTAGCGAATGCAAGGACACCAGACGCAATCACGCCGAGTCACCCGGACGCCAAGACGCCGACACCCGACAATGCCAGCCGCTCCTGAACGCTCGCGGCTCCGCGGGGCTGAAATTTATGCGGCGTCTGTTGCGTCACTCATCACTGCCTACGTAGCCGCCGTGTCCGTACGCTGCTGAAAGTAGTTCCCTCGGCCCCACCTCCCGCGGCCCAGTTCGGCCCTGCCACTGAGCCCCAAGTTCCTCAGAGCCGAAGAAAGAACCCTAAAAAATCAGCTCCCCTCTCTTCCAGGCGACTCGTCTCCTCCCTTAGGAAAAAGTAGGAAAATTATCTGGCGGATGGATTTGAGTTAAGGGGTCCTCCCTCGAAAGCTCTCGAAACTTCCTTGCGGCGCCGGCGCTGATTGGTGAAGCGTGTGAAGGCGAGGCCGGCGCTGATTGGTGGGAGACGCGGCCCCTCCGTTGTTGCTGGGCTCCCAGCTGGGGTGGTTTAGCGCCGACGTTGCTAAGTAACTCAGTGCGCGTGCGCCACAGAGGCGCGCGTTTGCTGAAGAGGGGTGCTTCCGGCCGGAGGGGGAGGAGGGGTACTTTGCTCCCGCCTTCGAAGTCCCAACCACCCCTTAAGTGTTAGGTTTTTCCGACGTCCGGTGAGGAAAAACGGTCCTCCGCGGCGACTTTCCCGGGAAGGCCGTCCCGGTTCCGGTTCGGAGGGCGCGGCGCGGCCCGCTGCCGTTTTTTGTCAATGTCTGCAGTGGAAGCATAACCTCCCCCCACCCCCATCTTAATGCGAACCGTACTGGCTGGTTTTATTTGTGCACTAGCTTATAGCAGGGTGAAGAGCTTTAATGACACTTTTTTAAAGAGTCAGAGTGCTTTTGTCCTTCTCGATTCCCACAAGGGCTCCGAGGAGTCCGTAAGCTAGACGCTGGTGGCGGGACCGTGTGTGTGGGGGGGGCGGGGGTGCTCGGCCTTCCCCGGCGGAGGCCCAGAGAGGCGAGGCTCGGGCTCCCGGTGACAACGGTGGCGGGCTGAGGTCTGGCTCCGGCGAAACCTGCAGTCTCTTTCCCGCCTTGCGGTTTCACCGAACTCTGGTTGGGGAAAAAGAGAGCTGCGGATGGGGCAGCCGAAAACCTGCTTCGGGGGACGAGGAATTCGTGTACCAGAAAATAGTGTTTCTCCCATACACGTGTTTGTCGCTCGAGCGACAGTAGAGGAGGAGCTTCCCAGCTGCGACCCCTCTGGCTGGTTTCCCTACGCCCTGGGTGTGGCCCCGTGTCCCGCAAGGAGATAACCGGAGGAACGTGAGTAAGGCAGGGGCGTTGGGATCTCGGTGACACGTGGCCGGAGTCTGAGTCACTGAGCCGGGGGTGTAAACAAACATGCAGAGGGCTGTTGGTGGCGGGATACCAACCTTCCTAAGTATGGAGTAGTCTGAGGATGTGCACGTTAATGCCAATCGGCTACACGCCACTTAGAAAAAAGGTCGTTAGGGCGCCTGGGTGGCTCAGTTGGTTAAGCGACTGCCTTCGGCTCAGGTCATGATCCTGGAGTCACGGGATCGAGTCCCGCATCGGGCTCCCTGCTCGGCGGGGAGTCTGCTTCTCCCTCTGACCCTCCCCCCTCTCATGTGCTTTCTCTCTCTCAAATAAATAAATAAAATCTTAAAAAAAAAAAAAAAGAAAAAGAAAGAAAAAAGGTCGTTAGTCCTTAAAATACAGCATTTCTAAGCATCATATGCCAGAACGATGTCAGTGACTTTACAGTATAGATAGGTCTGTGATGCGTTAACAACAGCTTAAGTTAAATGAGCTAAAACTTGGTAAGATCGATTTACTTGAATAACAGAGGGATAAAAATAAGTTTCTTTAAGATCATTTTGGATTCTCCCTCTCCCACTCCCTCTGCTTGTGTTCCCTCTCTCGCTGTCTCTCTCTCTGTCAAATAAATAAAATCTTAAAAAAAAAAAAAAAGATCATTTTGGACTTGGAGGTCGCTGACGGAAGGTTTCTTTTTCACAAAGTACGAATTTTCATTTTTGTTAAACTAACAATGAGTCTGAGTTTGTGTGTCACCAGTTAGCTGCTTCTCCTGAGTCATAGAGGTTGAGTGGTAGAATAATCTAGAATGGAGATCTCCTGACGGACAGGATGACTTCACTCGGGGCTTCTAGCAATTGCCAGAACCAAGTTAGTCATACAGCTTCCTGGTTTAATGGTTTCCCAAAGTGGGACGTTTGGTAAGCTCAACAAAGCGAAATGTTTTCAGGAGGAAGACAAGCGCTGTCCTTGTAAAATAAGGTCAATTTTTTATGGTCTGTTTATCAAGTGAACATTTTAGTAATAAGGTCATTTCTGGTAGCAAATTGTAAAAGATAATTTGTAAACAAATTAGAGAATAGGATGACAAAATCCTTCTCCAAAGACCGGGGAATTTGATAATTTAGCACAATACTTGGCATTGTGTTCAATATTTGTTTGTTCAGTGAATGAATTGCAATTTTACCTTTTGTTCAATTGGGGGGAAAAAAACCACCCCAATTTCGTGACAGCGTCAGGCACCAAAATACAGAGCAAAAAGCCAGCATTTATTCTCCATAGGCAAATGTTTTTTGCCTAGGCAGTTCTTTGAAAAAGGAAAAAACAAAGAAGCTAAGTAATTTCACTTGGCTAGATGTCTTTTAATAAAAATCTGTGAGAAAACTGTGCTTCCAATGATAAATTCACAGTTGTTTTCTGGACATTATCATCTGATATGTAAAATACTGAGTTAATCAGTGGTTTGTCATTTATCTCGATAGAATTATGAGACTCCTGATTCATTACCAGCAAGTTAGAAACTTTGATATTGGATGTCCAAATGAGCACAGGGAAAAATTTCTGTATTGTCTTTACACTGGGCCTTAAAATTATGAAATCTGTCCAATAAAACATAGCTACTTTAAAATGTTTATTATGGGGGCGCCTGGGTGGCTCAGTCGTTAAGCGTCTGCCTTCGGCTCAGGTCATGATCCCAGGGTCCTGGGATCGAGTCCCACATCGGACTCCCTGCTCAGCGGGAGGCCTGCTTCTCCCTCTCCCGCTCCCCCTGCTTGTGTTCCTGCTCTAGCTATCTCTCTCTCTGTCAAATTAAAAAAATAAATAAATAAATAAAATGTTTATTATGGAATATTACATAAATGAAAATTGGAGATAATACAACCAGCACCATATAACCAGCACCCAACTTTATTAAATCGAACATTTTGTTATTTTGCTTCAGCTTTAAAAAAAAATACTATAAAATTTATCATCTTTCCATTTTTAAGTGTACAGTTAAGTGGTATTAATTATATTTCACATTATTATGTTATAGAGCTCTAGAATTTTTTCATCTTTTTCTTTTTTTTTTGAAAGATTTCATTCATTTATTTGACAGAGGGAAAGAGAGAGAGCACAAGCAGGGGGAGCAGCAGAGGGAGAAGGAGAAGCAGGCTGAAGGGAGCTCGAAATGAGGCTCGATCCCAGGACCCTGGGATCATGACCCGAGCCAAAGGCAGACGCTCAACTGACTGAGCCACCCAGGCGCCCCTAGAATTTTTTCATCTTGTAAAACTGAAACCCTATACCCACTTAACTACCACTGCCCATTTCTACCCACCCCCAGGCCCTGGGACCCACTATTCTTCCTTCTGTTTCTATGATTCTGACTACTTTAGATACCTCATAAAAGTGGATTCATACAGTGTTTGTTTTTATTTGGTGACTGGCTTATTTCATTTAGTATAATGTCTTCAGGCTTCATCCATACATGTGACAAATTTCTTTGTTTTTTAAGGTTAATAGTCCATTGTATGAATATACCATATTGTATTTATCTGTCTATGGATATTTGGGTCTCTTCCACCTCTTGGCTATTGTGAATAATGTTGCAGTGAATATGGGTGTGCAAATATCTCTCTGAGATCCTGTTTTCAGTTCCTTTGAATATGTCCTCAGAAGGGGGATTGCTGGATTATATGGTAATTCTGTTTTTAATTTTTTGAGGAACCTCCATACTGTTTTCCATAATGGCTACACAATTTTACATAGCCATCAGCCATGTACAAGAGTTCTAGTTTCTCTATATCCTACCAATACTTGGTACTAATGGGTGTGAGGTGATATGTTACTGTGGTTTTGATTTGCACTTCCCTAACATTTTTTATTTTTAAATAAATATAGATTCACAAGTTGCCAAAATAGTACAGAGAAGTCTTTTTTTTTTAAAGATTTTATTTATTTATTTGATAGAGACACAGAGAGAGAGGGAACACAAGCAGGGGGAATGGGAGAGGGAGAAGCAGGCTTCCTGCAAAGCAGGGAGCCCGATGCGGGGCTCGATCCCAGGACCCTGGGATCATGACCTGAGCTGAAGGCAGATGCTTAACGACTGAGCCACCCAGGCGCCCCCAGAGAAGTCTTATTATACCCTTCATCCAATTTTCCCCAATGCTGATGATGTGGAAATGTTGGGGTTCGGAGCACACGTCAAGAAAGAATTCTTGAGACATCTTCAGTGCAAAAAGGTGGTTTTATTAAAGCACAGGGACAGGACCCAGGGGCAGAAAGAGCTGAGCTGCACTGGGGTTCTGACAGGTGACTGATTATATACTTTCAAGTTGGGAGGGGGTTAGGGAAGCTTAAGTCTCTGAGGAATTTTGGAAGCAAGGTTTCCAGGACCTTGAGGGGGCTAGCTGTTGTTAGGAAAAGGTCATTTATTACCGTTTAATGCAACCTTAGTCAAGAGACACTTCCGGTGTATATCAGTGGGCCATATGCTTGGGGGATGATTGCTAACATGTGTCTCCAGGGGTAGAGATCAGGGAAGTTTCCAAAGGAATTTCTGTATGTTTAAAGTAGACTTATAGGACCCTGGGGGGTCTGGCTAAGATTGCCTTTTGCCCTTAGCAAAGGGTCAACATCAAGGCAGCTGAGCTCCCGGAGGAAGCTCACTTTACCTGTTTCAAGGACTTGTCAAGGGGCTGCAAGTAGTAAGGAAATTTAATTTTTTTTTGGCTTTGTTTCCCGTATCAGCACCTTACATAACTATAGTACAGTACCAAAAGCAGGAAAATAACAGCGGTACAATCTGCAGACCTTATTCAGATTTCAGCAGTTTTACATTCACTTTAGTGTCTGTGCAGTTTTATCACTTGGATAGATTCATGTAACCATCACCAGGATCAAGACACAGAACTGTTTCATCACAAGGATCCCTCCTGCTACTTCTTTACGGTCACAAGCTTCTTCCACCCCTTACCACCAAGCCCAGGCAACCACTAATCTGTTCTGCATCTTTACTTTCCTTCCCATATGTTCCTCTGTTTTGTTTCTTAAATTCCACATACGAGTGAAATCATATGGTATTTCTTTCTCTATTTCACTTAGCATAATATTCTCTAGCTCCAACCACGTCATTGCAAATGGCAAGATTTCATACTTTTTGGTGGCTGATTAGTATTCCTTGTACGTGTATATACCACATCTTTGTCCGTTCATCAGTTATAGACATTTGGGTTCTTTCGGTAGTTTGGCTGTTGTTGATAATGTTCAGCATCTTTGTAATGTTGTTACTTTGAGAATGATGGAATCACTCAGTATGTAACTTTTTTTTTTAGATTTTTTAAGATTTTATTTATTTGAGAGAGCAGGAGCAGGGAGAGGGGCAGAGGAGAGGGAGAGGGAGAAGCAGGCTCCCCGCTGAGCAGGGAGCCCGATGTGGGGCTCAGTCCCAGGACCCTGAGATTGTGACCTGAGCCAAAGGCAGACACTTAACCAAATGAGCCACCCAGGTGCCCCTATAACTTTTTAAAAATTTTTTTATTTATTTTTCTTTTTTTTCTTCTTTTTTTTTAGGTTATACATTTTATTTTATTTTATTTTTTAAAGATTTATTTATTTATTTTAGAGAAGTGGGGAGGGGCAGGAGGAGAGGCAGAAAGAGTCTTTTTTTTTTTTTTAAGGTTTTATTTATTTATTTGAGAAAGAGAATGAGATAGAGCATGAGAGGGGGGAGGGTCAGAGGGAGAAGCAGACTCCCTGCTGAGCAGGGAGCCCGATGCGGAACTTGATCCCGGGACTCCAGGATCATGACCTGAGCCAAAGGCAGTCGCTTAACCAACTGAGCCACCCAGGCGCCCTATTTTATTTTATTTTAGATTTTATTTATTTATTTGACAGAGACACAATGAGAGAGGGAACACAAGCAGGGGAAGTGGGAGAGGGAGAAGCAGGCTTCCCGTGGAGCAGGGAGCCCAATGCGGGGCTTGATCCCAGGACCCTGGGATCATGACCTGAGCCGAAGGCAGATGCTTAATGACTGAGCCACCCAGGTGCCCCATAACTTTTTTTTTTTTAAGATTTATTTATTTTATTTGAGAGAGAGAGAGTGGGGAGAGGGGCAGAGGAGGAGGAAGAGAAAGTCTTAAGCAGACTCGGTACTCAGCTAGGATAGGAGCCCAGTGTGGGGCTGGACCTTACAATCCTGAGATCACAACCTGAGTTGGATGTTAACTGACTGCACCACCCAGGTGCCCCCCCCCCGACACCTTTTGAAGATAATACTGTACATTTATGTTTCCATATATATTACATGCTGCTATAAACTGAATGTGTCCCTCCAACATTCATATATTGAATCTTAATCCCCAGCATGATGGTATTTGGAAGTGGGGCCTTTGGAAGGTAATTAGGTCATGAGAGCAGAACCCTGTAGAATGGGATTAGTGCTCTTATGAAAGAGACTCCAACAAGCCACTGGGCTGGTGCAGTTGGTAGAGCATGTGACTCTTTTTTTTTTTTTTAAAGATTTTATTTATTTGACAGAGAGAGACACAGCGAGAGCAGGAACACAAGCAGTGGGAGTGGGAGAGGGAGAAGAAGGCTCAGTCTATTGTATTCTTCTATAGCAGCCTGAACAGACTAAGACATGTTTTTAGATTTTATGTAAATATCATACTCTACATATCATCATGCAACTTCCTTTTTTTTCTCTTTTAATAATTGTTTTTGAGATTTAGCTGTGTTGGTAAATGTAGGCAGTAGATCTAATTTAACTACTTTGGCTGCTCTGTAGTATTCTGCTATATGAAGATACCACAATTTAACTTTAGGGTGTTTGTTCCTAGTTTTTCACTGTTACAAAGCTGCTAAAAGCATTTTTTTTAGATTTTTTTTATTTGAGAGAGAGAGACAGAGATAGTGAGAGAGCACAAGTGGGGAGGAGAGGGAGAAGCAGGCTCCCCACAGAGAAGGGAGCCCGATGCGGGACTCAATCCCAGGATCCTGGGATCATGACCTGAGCCGAAGGCAGACGCTTAACCGACTGAGCCACCCAGGCACCCTGCTAAAAGCATTTTTAAGTACACAGTTCAGTGGCATTAAGTACATATATTCACACGGTTGTGTGAACATCACCACCACTCATCTCCAGAACGCTTTTCGTCTTGCAAAACTGAAACTCTATACCCATTAAACAGTAACTCCTCATTCTTCCCTCAGGCCCTGGCAACCACCATTCTACCTTTGTTCCCATGAATTTGACTTAGGTACCTCCTATAAGTGGAATCATATTGTATTTGTCTTTTGGTGACTGGCTTGTTTCATTTGGCATAATGTCCTCAAGTTGCATAGGGGCACGTGGGTGGCTCAGTCGTTAAGCTTCTGCCTTCAGCTCAGGTCATGATCCCAGGGTCCTGGGATCGAGCCCCGCATCGGGCTCCCTGCTTGGCGGGAAGCCTGCTTCTCCCTCTCCCACTCCCCCTGCTTGTATTCCCTCTCTCGCTGTGTCTCTCTGTCAAATAAATAAATAATCTTATAAAAATAAAAAAAAAAAAACACAAAAGTTGCATAATATTCCACTGTGTGTATTCATAACATATTGTTTATCCATTCATCTGTCCATGGGCACTTGGATTATTTCTAATCTTTGGCTATTGTGAGTAGTGCTACCATGAACATGGGTATACGAATATCTGAGTTCTGGCTTTCAAATCTTTTGGGCATATATCCAGAAGTGTAATTGCTTGATCATATGGTAGTTCTATTTTTAGTTTTTTGAGGAACCACCATACTGTTTTCCATAACAGCTGTACCATTTTATATTCCTACCAACAATAAAAGCATTTGTATGTATATATTATATCCTTGTATTCATGGGTGAGGATGTCTCTAGGCAGTCAGTATACACAGGAATAAAATGGTGGGATGTGATCTTAAACTTTACTAAGTTTTGCCAAATTGCTCTCCAAAGTGATCATACAAACTTACAATCTTATCAGCAGTGTAGGAGTTCTATATACTTAGCAGCACTTAGTATTCAGACTTTTCAAGTGGGATTTGACTATAGGGAAAGAGTTTCTGAGGCAGGTTTGACAGTTTGGTAGATTTGGTCATCACAAGTCCATTGGCTTAAGGTTCTAAAGAGCTACATGGGAAGAACCGTAAGAGGCAGTGAAGTGACTTGTAAGTCATTGGAGGGATGTGAGGGTATCAGTGAATATTGGGTTAGCTTGTACAAATTGCCTTTACAATTTTTGGTAATTTGTTTCTAATTTTAGAATTTGGCAATTAGGGTGCCTGAGTGGCTCAGTCGGTTAAGCGTCTGCCTTTAGCTCAGGTCATGATCTCAGAGTCCTGGAATCAAGCCCCTTGGCACACTCCCCCTCTCCTTCTGCCCCTCCCCCTCCCCCAGTTCATGCTCTCTCTCAAATAAAATCTTAAAAAAAAAGAATTTGACAATTATGTCAAAAAAGAATTATCAATTATTATCAACACAACTCTTTTAGGAACATAAGGCAGTGTACTGAAGCAAACAGAGCATGAGATTTGGAATCAAACACAACCCTGTCGTATTCCCAACTTGGTTTTACACCAGTCCTATGACTGTGTATTTTACTTAACATTTTTAACCTTCAGTTTCCCTACCTGTAAAGAAAACATGTGGACCAGGTGTCCTCCTACCTTGTCAAATCGAGTCTTAAGTCTAGGTAGATCACTTGGCACTTAATAGATGCTGAGCAAATGCCACTTACATCCCTTTTTCCTTGTCTTTTGTTTAATTTCCTTTGCTCTTTACAGAAGTGGCCTTGAAAGACTGGTATTTTCTTTTTTCCAGTGCCTTTCTAGGGCGATTCTCAAACCTTGACAATAGACCAAGAAATGGTAGCTTGCTGTATCAGTTTCCCAACCTGTTAGAAAACTGTACTAGGAGGGCGCATGGGTGGCTCAATCAACGGTTAAGCATCTGACTTCTCTGACTTCCACTCAGGTTATGATCGCAGGGTCCTGGGATGGAGCCCTGCTCAGCAGGGAGTCTGCTTCCCCTCTCCCTCTCCTGGGGTGTGCGCTCTCACTCAAATGAAAAAATCTGTGTGTGTGTGTGTGTGGTTTTATACCTTTATTTGACAATCAGTGATTAGTTCTCATCCACATTAACTGTCCGTAGATTTCTGAAAGTGGTGACAGGTACATAGGTAACCAATGTGTAGAACTTATTTGGTGACTCTTCATCCTCGTTATGTTTTCTGGACAACCACACACGGATACGGTATGGAACATTCTTTATTCCTTTGTCCCAGACAGCTTTGTTGAGCATGGGGTCAACGCACACATCTGGAGTTCCCATCTCCTTCATGGCAAATTTCTGGATCTCTTTGAGTATCCAAGGGCACGCTTCTTGAAACTCATTCCATGGATGTGCTTGTGAGTGATGATGGTGTATTCTCTGGTCACTACCTCGTTGATGGCAGAAGGGCCCTTCTTCTTCCCACCACTCTTCTTCGCGGGAGCCATTCTGCCGGGCCCTGGTTAGAAAGGACTCAAATGAAAAAAATCTTAAAAAAAAAAAAAAGAGAGAGAGAGAGAAAACTATATTAGGTATCTAAAATCGACTAGGCAATAGTAGCTATTGTTTGCTTGGATAAATAAATAAATTTTGTACCATTCCCTTAGACTTTTTTTTTTTTAAGATTTTATTTATTTATTTGACAGAGAGAGACACAGCAAGAGAGGGAACACAAGCAGGGGGAGTGGGAGAGGGAGAAGCAGGCTTCCCGCGGAGCAGGGAGCCCAACGCAGGGTTCGATCCCAGGACCCTGGGATCATGACCTGAGCCGAAGGCAGACGCTTAACAACTGAGCCACCCAGGCATCCCAATGCTAGCTATTAAAAAAACAAAAACAAAAACAAAAACGGGGGACGTACATACAGACTTCTGTGGAGGCACAGAGAGGAAGGAGCAATTTAGTGTCTGGAGGAGGGTAGGAGAGGAACCCAAAGGTTTCAATGGAGGTATTATTTAGAAACCCAATCACTAGGAGTAGGATGATCGGGAAGGAGCAGGTGAAAAATGAGAAGGCCTGGCGTGTTGAGGAAATAGTGGGGTAGCTGTGCCTGTCTGGGATTTAGGGTGCCTACATGTGGGTCTGTGGTTTGGGAAATGAGGCTGGAGAAGCAGGCAGAGCTCAACTGTCCAGCAACCTCTATACCTTCCGCCATACTGGCCATCCAAACTTTTTCCCACTTCTGGACCTTTGTACTTGATGTTTCCCTTGCCTAGAACCTTTCCTGTGGCCATTTCTTTGTCATAATTTAAGCAGTATGAATGTCTCCCCCTCAGAAGGGCCACCTCTGCCATCCACCCCTGCTCCCAGAACTCAATCACAGCACCCTGGTTACTTAATAACAATTTCATATTTATTACCCAATTCATAATTATATTATTGCTCACATGTTTTTTTTTTTTTTTTAACTCTGTTTGTCTCCCTCCCAGCATATAAATTCCATGAGGGTACAGGCCACATCTCTCCAGTTTGTCACCATACCTCCACACATAGCCAGCTAGCATAGAGCCTGATACATAATCAGTGCGCAGGAAATATTTGTTGAAAGAATGAGTGACTAATGACTTGCCTTATTATGCCAAGGACTTTAGATCCTTTGGGTAGGTGTTTTGTATGGGAATGACATGATCAGATTTCTGCTGTAGAATGATAGCCTGGTGACATCATAGCAGGTGAATAGAAGGAAGATGAGCTCAGAGACCAGACTCCAGAGATGGTAGCAGCTGTCCAAGCAGGAAATGATGAGCATCCATATGTAGACCAAGTCAACAAAATCCAGCATCCCTAAAGGAAACAGGAGGAAAGAACTGATAAAATCAAATAAAAACTGAGCATTGTTTAGTTGCACTTGATCCTTGTTTCAGAAAAGGTCCAAGGTGACTGACTTAAATGTACATAACAAAAGTAAAAGATGAGAGAATGTGGGAACTTCCAACAAAAAGAGAAGAAAGAAGAGAAAATGAAGTTAGGAATAAGATGAGTGTAGAACATGCCGGCGTTAAAGTCTGTTCTTTTGCTAGAGGTAGGCCATAGGTTTAGTGTTTTGTTGTTGGTTTTTTTTCCCCCAGACAGTATGGAGAGAGACAATCACATAAGTTCATGCAATTAGAAAAATTGTAGTATATCCATACAATGGAATACTACTCAGAAATAAAAAGAAATGAACCACTGAGATACATAACAAGATAATTCTAGAAAATGCAAACTAATCTATCAAGAGAGAAGGCAGGGCGCCTGGGTGGCTCAGTCGGTTAAGCCACTGCCTTCGGCTCAGGTCATGATCCCAGGGTCCTGGGATCGAGCCCCACATCAGGTTCCCTGGGGAGCCTGCTTCTCCCTCTCCCACTCTCCCTGCTTGTGTTCCCTCTCTCACTGTGTCTCTCTCTGTCAAATAAATAAATAAAATCTTTAAAAAAAATAAAATAAAATACGATGTGTGTATCTTTAAAATTAAAAAAAGAGAGAAAGCAGATCAATGGTCACTTGGGGATGGAGGCAGGAAGAAGGAATGAGGTGGGATGGGTTATCAAAGGCAGGAGAAACTCGGGGGGGCGGGGCGGGTGAGGGAAATGTTTACTATCTTGATTTTGGTGCTTGTCTCATGGTTATAAAGCATATATCCAAACTTACCGATTTATATAGTTTAAATATGTGCAATTTATCGTGCATCATTTATACCTCAGTAAAGCTATAAAAAAGTTAAATTAAGCAAACATCTGGCAAAGCAATCCCTGAGATAGCTCAGGTAAATCCTTGATGAGCATGAAGATGTCTCAGGAAGTGAAAGACTTGAGTCCAGCAATAAAAATGTTAAAAAATGATTCTTGAAAGATAAATGTTAGAGTCTCCTTTTATAAAATATAAAGATGTATTTACCCAGTTTAAGACTTATTAAATGATGTTAATGTACCAGACATTAGTGTCACCCTAATAGATCCTCTCTGTTTGAATTTATTTGACCCCAAAAGGAAGCTAAAGAACCGGTTCCTTAATTACGTTGGAATTAAGAACTGCCCTTTGAACCAAACAGGTCTGTTGTCAGAGGACATACCAGAAGACGTGAATAGTGACGAACGTATGATGACCAAGGGTCACCCTAAGTAATGAATGCCTGACGCAGGACGTGCTCCTTTACTATGTTTTCTTAATCCCGTGAGACGTGTAAGATATGCTCTCTTGCTATGCTGTGTGCGTGCTGAGAGGGAGAACCTCCTGTATGCAGATTTAATTATCACTGTGGTACTTTCTGGAGACTCTTATCTATACCACCTCTAGAAAAGGGTATATATAGCAGATTAAAAAAAAATAGCTAATCAAAATCAAAGTAATTTACACATTTCTGAGGTGGAAGACGTGTGTGTGTGTTTCTGCATCTTAGAGCACACGGAACTGCTTACCGTAAAATGAAAATGATTACAATTTTGTTGATTGTTGTGCCAGCCCCAGTGCTTAGCATCGTATCGTATCCCTTAATCTTACCGACAAAATAACTTTCCAAAGTAAATGGCTGTGATTATGCCCTTTTTTAAATACTCGGGGGAAAAAATAGGTAAGTGGCCTCTAGTCACATGGCTAAGAAGTGGCAGAAGTGAGATTTCAACCCAGGTTTGCCTGACTCCAGAGCCCTCTTAATCTCTGTGCTGTCTCCAGTCCTCCTTTATGGTTATTAGACATAGGCTACAAATTCAGGGCTAAGCTACCTACGCGGCCAAAGCAAAGAGGAAAACACGATTAGGCATGTATCACACTGTCCAGACAAATTGATTTGTTCAAGAGAAACAGAACTTGTTCTGAGACAAATGTCTCGTATAGGTTCTTAGAAAGAATATACTCTGGGACGAATGGATAAAGCTCTCTGTTGCATCCCTCCAGTGGAGAGAATCCAGAATTTTGCTACACTAAGATGGTTAAGTTCTGGGGTTCTATCTAATGTCGAGCATGTTGAGTAGAGTTAACAATACTCTATTGCACCCTTGAGAGTTGCTGAGAGTAGTAATCATTGTAAGTCATCACATTGTACACCTTAAATTTATGCAGTGTTACTTGTCGATTATATCTCAGCTGGAAAGAAAAAAAGAATTTTACTACAGTGATTACCTATGCTGGCCCTTGATAGAGACTTGTGCCCCACTGATCTGTGAGGGTCCAACCCAGTTGGGGCAAAGTCTCAGATGGTGTGGCTTGGAACAAATGAAACATTATATCTGGACGGAGCTGGGCCACATATGCCCTGTGGTCAATCCACCATCAATGCTGTGTCAGAAGCAGTCTTTGTAAGGATGGGACAGCAAAGAATCGCCCCAGGAATCATCCAGATTTCCTCGTATTTAAGGTTGTCTTCGATCATACTCCCCACAGATATTCACCCAACCAGTCATCTGTGACCCCGGCATACAGCACAGTTAAACGACTTGGTGTCTGTCCTCAAGTAGCTCACCATCCAGTTAAATAGAAAACATGTAGATGACTCCAATATCATATGAGAAACACTGTAATAGAGGAGCTTATAAGAAACAGGGGTGACATAAAGGATGTACCAGCCACAGCTGGTAGGAATGGGGGAAGTTCTCCTTGGGCAGCCCCTTGAGTGGGATTCACCAGGATGTCAAGGTCAAGTTCGAACCTCCTAGCTGAGGCACACAGCCCCAGTGCAGGCTGATATCCATATAGGTAGCCACAGGCTTTGAGGTCTTATTGTTTATTGGGAGGCGTCTCTGATCTCACCATTGTTGGACTCCCTGGCCATACTGGAGATGGTTTTTCTGATGCCTCTTCTGCATTCAGGCCTCCCAGCTCCAAGGCGAGCACAGTAAAATCAGAGTGGTCATGGTCCTTTGTTGGAGAATCCAGGAATTCCAATTCCATCACTCATGGCCTGTCACTCCTCTGCTACCTATTATACCATCATGGCCTACAGGCCCCTTACAATGATTACTACTCTCAGCAACTCTCAAGGGTGCAATAGAGTATTGTTAACTCTAGTCAACATGCTCGACATTAGATAGAACCCCAGAACTTAACCATCTTAGTGTAGCAAAATTCTGGATTCTCTCCACTGGAGGGATGCAACAGAGAGCTTTATCCATTCGTCCCAAAGTATATTCTTTCTAAGAACCTATACGAGACATTTGTCTCAGAACAAGTTCTGTTTCTCTTGAGCAAGTATACGACCAGTAAACTCGGGATCCCTCATCATGGCCTACAGGCCCCTCACGGTCAATGCTGCATACCTCCCTCTCCACTTCAACTGCTTCCACATCCCCTTCAGTCACATCAACCCTGCCATGACAACCTTCCTTCCATCTGGCGGACCCGCCAAGTTCATGCTCATTGCTATTCCTTGTGTTGGACTGCGCTTCCCTTTTTCTCACCTACTTGGAGAGGAAGAAATTTTCCTCCCTCCAAGCCTCTAGCTGGACTAAGAATTAAATTTACCCGACACAGATTAACAGGGGAAAATCAAATTTAGTTTTGTGCATACAGGGAATCCACACAGACATGAAATTCCCAAGACTGTCAGGCAAAATGAGGTACATCCGTCCATCATCCTGAGCTCAGGAGTGGAGTGGGAGTCTGGGGGTGCAGAGAAGAGGAAGGCCATTAGCAGGAAGGTGAGAGGAGAAGTTTTGGAAGACAAAGTTGGCCCTACGCAGATAAGTCTCTTAGGTAAAAAGCAATCTGTTTAATAGCTCTTTCCCTGGTACAGGCCCTTTATCTAAATTCTTTTCAGGCATTTGTGGGTGGGGTGGGGGGAGGTCAAAGTTTCTTCCTGAGACTTTTGGGCCTTGATTGTTTTCAACTCAAAATAATGGACATGCCATTGTGACCATCTTGGGAGTTGCCTGCCCTTGGCCCACAGCACTCTGTCCACAGTACTGGGGACATAAAAATCCTTGGTTCCTGATTGAATGAATTAATGTGGAGTCCATAGGACTCTGAGGGAAGCCTCAAGGAATATAAAAAGGGCCGGTCATTAAGGGGACCAGTGGGGGTTCAGGCCCCAGAATGCCCCCAAGAAACCACAAGACTAAGAGGCGAGAAGGTGATTCCAGAAGAAAAGGGAACTGACCTTTTTTTCTTCAATAATAAAACCAAATTTAAATTTTAGACATGTACTGAAGTGAGAACTGAAAACAGGAATGGTTAAGGCCCAGTAAACCATACTCATTAGCCCCTAAACAAGCTGGAATAAGAATAAAGAAAGAAAAATCTATTAATTTGCCCAAATGTTTACGAACTGAAGTATTCAATGTTGTTAAGATGACAGTTCTCCCCAAATTTATCTATAGATCCAATGAAATCCCAGCAGGCTTTTAAAAGTTAGGAATTGATAAGTTGATTCTAAAGTTTATATGGAAACTGAAAGGACCTAGAATAGCCAAAAATGAACAGAATTGGAGTACTTACCTGACTCGAAACTTACTATAAACACACAGTTAATCAAGACTGTGTTGTTGGCATAAGGGTAGACATAATAGATTAATGTAACAGAATGAAGTCCAGAAATAGATCTTTCCATTTAAAAAAAAAATAGTTTATTACTTTTTTTTTTTTTAGTAGTCCCTACACCCAATATGGGGCTTGAACTCATGACCCCAAGATCAAGAGTTGCAAGCTCTTCAGACTGAGCCAGCCAGGCACCCCGAATCTTTGCATTTATTAACAACTGATTTTCACCAAAAGCACCAAGGAAATTTAATGGAGAAAGCGTGAGGCACCCTGATCCAGCAGAGGTTGGTGGTGCAGGCCCTGAAAGAATTCCCTCATGGTAGAACAAAGGAGGTCAAGTTTACTGAATACTCAGCAAGGGAGCAGTGGGCCAGGCAGCAGAGAGACTCTGCCACGAGGTGGTAGTGAGGGGCTATAGTTATAGGGTGGAGTGAGGGAATATGGGACTGTCTAGAATTTTCCCATTATTGGTAACTGGGCCTGGTTCTAAGTAGCCCACTGGTCAGTTAGGGCCTATGACTTCATGAACCTGTTTGCATTCAGCTTGGCAGTCACTGTGGGCCCTTCTTCCCTCGCTTATGTTTCCATTGCTCAAGACTGTTGCCCAAAAGCAGCCTCTACAGAAACGATTGTTGGGATCCCTAGGTGGCTCAGTGGGTTAAGCATCTGACTTCGGTCAGGTCGAGCCCTGTGTCGATCCCTGCATCGGACTCCCCCACTCAGTAGGGAATCGGCTTGTCCTTCTGCCCCTCCCCCAGCTCATGCTCTCTCTCAAATAAATAAATAAAATCTTTTTTTTTTTTTTAAAGATTTTATTTATTTATTTATTTGTCAGAGAGAGTGAGAGAAACTGAGTGCACAAGCAAGGGGAGCTGCAGGCAGAGGGAGAAGCAGGCCTGATGCTGGACTGGATCCCAGGATCTTGGGATCATGACCTGAGCCAAAGGCAGACGCCTAACCGACTGAGCCACCCAGGCATCACATAAATAAAATGTTCAAAAAAAAAAAAAAAAGGATTGTTTTAAATGAATAGTGTTGGAGCAATTGGATATCCATAAGGAAACAGACCTTGGCCTCACACCAGAATTAACTCAAGACAGATCATAGACCTAAATGTAACAAAAAACTTTAAATCTTCTGGAAGAAAACAAAAAAGTTTTGTGACCCTGGGTTAAGTAAATTTCTTATAATACCACAAATGTAATCCATAAGGTATTGATGAATCGGAATTAATTAAATCAATCTGGCCATCCAAATATGGATAACATATTTGGACTCTAAAATCATTGGGTGGGGCACCTGGGTGGCTCAGTGGGTTAAGTGTCTGCCTTCGGCTCAGGTCATGATCTCAGAGCCTGGGATCGAGCCCCACATTGGGCTCCCTGCTCAGCAAGGAGTCTGCTTCTCCCTCTCCCTCTGCCACCCCCCAACTCATGTTCACTCTCAAATA
Source organism: Mirounga angustirostris (assembly GCF_029215605.1). Classification (NCBI taxonomy): domain Eukaryota; kingdom Metazoa; phylum Chordata; class Mammalia; order Carnivora; family Phocidae; genus Mirounga; species Mirounga angustirostris. The sequence continues at coordinate 54,464,054 of NW_026991725.1, forward strand.
AAATAAATAAAATATTTAAAAAATGAAATAAAAAAAGAAAGAAGAAAAATTTAAAAAAATAAAATCATTTGGTGTTTAAATACTATTCTTCTTGGGAAGTCTTTAGGGATTAGGACAACTTGGATAGAGTTTTTATTAAAATGGATAAGCACTAGCCAAATACTTCTAACGCTTTATTTTTATTCTTTTTTTTTTTTTTAATATTTTATTTATTTGAGAGAGAGAGCACAAGATGGGGGAGAGGCAGAAGGAGAAGCAGACTCCCTACTGAGCAGGGAGCCTGACACAAAGCTTGATCCCAGGACCCTGAGATTGTGACCTGAGCTGAAAGCAGGTCATGAGCTGAGCTGAAGGCAGACACTTAACCGACTGAGCCACCCAGGTGCCCCTGTTTTCTTTTATTTAATTAAAGATTTTATAGGGGTGCCTGGGTGGCTCAGTCGTTAAGTGTCTGCCTTCGGCTCGGGTCATGATCCCAGGGTCCTGGGATCGAGCCCCGCATCGGGCTCCCTGCTCAGCGGGGAGCCTGCTTCTCCCTCTCCCACTCCCCCTGCTTGTGTTCCCTCTCTCTCTGTGTCTCTCTCTGTCAAATAAATGCAATCTTTAAAAAAAAAATTTTTTTATATTTAAAGAATGTGTTGGGGGGAGGGGCAGAGGGAGAGAGAATCTTAAGCAGACTCTGCTCTAAGCTCAGAGCCCTACACGGGGCTTGATTTCAGGACCCTGAGACCATGACCCCAGTGGAAACCAAGAGTCAGACACTTACCCAACTGAGTCACTCAGGTGCCCCATCATTTTATTTTTATTTATTTACTTAAGAGAGAGATCACGAGCAGGGGGGAAGGGCAGAGGGAGAAGCAGACCCCGCTGAGCAGGGAGCCTGATGGGGGACTCCAATCCAGGACCCTGGGATCATAACCTGAGCTGAAGGCAGATGCTTAACCAACTGAGCCACCCAGCCCCCTTTTAAAAAAAATTTTTATTTAAATTCAAGTTGGTTAACATATATTGTAGTATTGGTTTCAGGAGTAGAATTTAGTGATTCATCACTAAATATAACACCCAGTGCTCATCCCTCTTTAATACCCATCAGCCATTTAGTTCATCCCCCCCACCCACCTCCCCGCCAGCAACCTTCAGTTTGTTCCCTATAGTTAAGAGTCTCTTATTACTCATTTATTTTTTAAATCATGTTTTAAAGATTTTTAAAAAAGATTTTTCATCTATTTATTTGACAAAGCGCAGAGAGAGAGCATGAGCAGGGAGAGGGGCAGAGAGAGGGAGAAGCAGGCTCCCCACTGAGCAGGGAGCCAGACGTGGGGCTCAGTCCCAGGACTCTGGGATCATGACCTGAGCCGAAGGCAGAAGCCTAACTGACTGAGCCACCCAGGCGCCCCATGCCCACTTTTTGATTGAACTCTCCTGGTAGTAAGAACACGTGCAGTATGCACCTCTAATATGTGTGTGTTTATTGATAAATTATATATGAACTACTGAACTGATATATTACATTATAAAACACTGGGATTTTTAAGTCATTTGGGTTCCCACTTCTGATAAAAAGAAAACCAAGGTCCCAAATGGGGACACTAATGCTAGGCCATGTCACCAAACTGGATCTTAATACCCAACCCAACTAGTCTCAACCTCCTCCAGCAACGTAGTCTTAACTAGAAGTCAGGAATTTTATGGTTAGTACCAATGAGGTAATCTTGTCACATGTCAGTCTTTCCACCCCCGCCCACCCCAGCAAAGGAAGATGAAGGTAATCCACCTAATAAGACCCCTGCCTTTCCCCCTAAGGGAAGGTGAACCTGCCTGAAATAATCCTTTCTTTTCTTTGACTAATAGTCTCTTCCATTTTGTATAGCTCCTGGGAGCTCCCCTCCACTTGCTAGATGGGATGCTGCCAAATTCATAAATCGATTAATAAAGCCAGTTAGGTCTTTAAAATGTATTGGGTTGAATTTTTGTTATTTAACACTTCAATTATTACAGAAGAAAAACTGTCTTAAACCTGGCATGTGGGGTGATGTTAATTCACAACCCCCTCTGGGGAGGCAGTAGCATTGCTGATAAAATATTTAAGCAATTTTATGATAGATTATAATGAAATTAAGATTTCTTCTGAGAAACTAAATACCCATCTACTAAGTTGACTGTCAGCCATCAGTCAAGAGTCTAAAGATAACTGATTGATTGACTGATTGATTGATTTAAAAGTAGGTTCCATGCCCAACGTGGGGCTTGAACTCACTGAGATCAAGAGTCACATGTTCTATGACTGAGCCAGCCAGGCGCCCCCAAGAGTCTAAAGATCTTTAATGAGGGGCGCCTGGGTGGCTCAGTCGTTGAGAGTCTGCCTTCGGCTCAGGTCATGATCCCAGGGTCCTGGGATCGAGCCCCCACATCGGGGGGAAGCCTGCCTCTCCCTCTCCCACTTCCCCTGCTTGTGTTCCCTCTCTCGCTGTGTCTCTCTCTGTCAAATAAATAAATTATTTAAAAAAAAAAGGTCTTTAATGAGACATTTCTTTTGTATACAATCTAATGATGATTACTATGATGTGATTTATCACAAGAAATTGGTCTTAGTCCCCATTCCTATCACAGAGCTCCTAAAACCCTTGGAATATTCTAAGTGGTTAGAGTGATAAAGATGTCTTTTGTTATTCATAACAAGCTTCTTTCAACCAACTCAGTTTATGTTAATGAGGTTGATGTAGGAAAGGACGTTAGGGTTCGAAGCCAACGGCCAAGAATTCTTAAGACGTCATTGGTGCAAAAAGGTGGTTTTATTAAAGCACAGGGACAGGACCTGTGGGCAGAAAGAGTCGCACGGGGGTCATGAGGAGTGGCCCATGATATACACCTTCAAGTTGGGAGGGGGTTAGGGATAGCGTAAATCTCTAAAGAATTTTGGAAGCAAGGTTTCCAGGACCTTGAGGGGGCTAGCTGTTGTTGGGAAAAGGTCCTTTATTACGGACTAATAAAACCTTAGTCATGAGACCCTTCAGATGTATATCGGTGGGCCATATGCTTGGGGGATGATTGCCAACATGTATCTTGGGGGGTTACAGATAAAGGAAATTTCTAGGGGAAGTTTTATACGTTAGAGTAGACTTACAGGATCCTGGTTGGGGGGGTGGGGGTTGGGCTAGGATTTTGCCTTTTGCCCTTAGCAAAGTATTAACAGCGAGACAGTTGAGTCCCTAGAGGAATGCCACTCTGCCTGTTTCAAGGACTTGTCAGTGGACTCTAGGTGCTAAGGAAATGTAATAGTTTTTCTTTTGCCTTTGTTTCCCACATCAAGGTGACTTTTGGAAAACCCCTAAATTGGGGGGCTGATTGCACGGAAACCAACCATGTTGGAAAGTTGCAAATTTTAGCCCTACTTCCCCATCCCCGGGGGAGGGGAGAGGGACAGGAGGTTGAATTAATCATCAATGGCCAATGATTTCATCGATCATACCTATGGAATGAAGGTTCTATAAAAATCCCAAAAGTCATGGGGTTTGGAGACCTTCCAGTTGGTGAACACGCGGAGGTGGGAGAGTGGTGTACCCACAGGGAGCATGGATCTCTGCACCTTTATCTACCTTGCCCAATGCGTCTCTTCCATTTGGCTGTTCCTAAGTTAGGTCCTTTATAACAAACTGGTAATCTAGTAAGTATACTTTTTTTTTTTTAAAGTATACTGTTTTTCTGAGTTCTGAGAGCCTATCTAAGAAGTTAACCAAACCCCAGGAGGGGCTAGTGGGAACTTCTGATTATAGCCAGCAGATCAATACAGGTGACAACCGGGACTTGCAGTTGGCACCTGACATGGGAGTGGGGAGGGGACTGTCTTGTGGGCTGAGCTCTATTTTTTCTTAAGATTTTATTTATTTATTTGACAGAGAGAGCGAGAGAGCACAGCAGGGGGAGGAGTAGAAGGAGAGGGAGAAGCAGGCTCCCCACCAAGCAGGCAGGGAGCTCGATGCGGGGCCCCATTCCAGGACCCCAGGGCCATGACCCGAGCCAAAGGCAGATGCCCAGCCATCCGAGCCACCCAGGTGCCCCATCTTTTTTTTTTTTTTTTAATATTTTATTTATTGGGCGCCTGGGTGGCTCAGTTGGTTAAGCGACTGCCTTCGGCTCAGGTCATGATCCTGGAGTCCCGGGATCGAGTCCCACATCAGGCTCCCTGCTCAGCAGGGAGTCTGCTTCTCCCTCTGACCCTTCTCCCTCTCATGCTCTCTGTCTCTCTCTCATTGTCTCTCTCGCAAACAAATAAAATCTTTAAAAAAATTTTTTTAAATATATTTTATTTATTTATTTGACACAGAGAGCACAAATAAGGGGAGCAGCAGACAGAGGGAGAGGGAGAAACTGGACCCCTGTGGAGCAGGGAGCCCACTGTGGGGCTCAATACCAGGACCCTAAGATCATGACCTGAGCTGAAGGCAGCTGCTTAACAGACTGAGCCACCCAGGCGCCCTGTTGTGGCCTGAGCTCTTAACCTGTGGGATAACCCCAGATAGATGGTATCGGAATTGAATTAAATTGTAGGACACCCAGCTGGTGTCAGAGAATTTCTTGGTATGGGAACCCCCGCCCCATCTGGTGTCACAAGTACCCAAGTATCGAAAGTAAAGGAGAAACACAGAGAAATGTTTTCCTTTAAATTACCTAGTGTTTTTTCTCCCTTTAGGTGTTTCTACCAAGAGAGAAATCTTTGACTTGGTCTGTCAGAAGCCTTTCTTATTACAGTAAGATTATAATGAAACCTTGGAGCGTGTTCATAATTAAATGGTCTGAGGAGATTTGTAAACGCTTTATATCCTAGAGAAGCCTTTGTGCATGTGCATAAGGAGATATGAACCAGAATGTTTATATCAGCATTGTTTATAGTAGCAAAAACTAAACATATATATCTACCAAAAATGAAATGGACACTGTGGGGGCGCCTGGGTGGCTCAGTCGTTAAGTGGCTGCCTTCGGCTCAGGTCATGATCCCAGAGATCAAGCCCTGCGTTGGGCTCCCTGTTCAGCCGGGAGTTGGCTTGCCCCTCTCCTTCTGCCTTGCTCATGCTCTCTCTCTTAGTCTGTCTCCCAAATAAATAAATAAATAAAATCTAAAAAAAAAAAAAAAAAAAGGACATCATGAAATATTCATACAATGGGATACTATGCAACAATGAACACATCAGTTCTAACTATACGCATCAACATGGACGAATCACAGAACAATAGTCTCAGAAGAATGCATATTGTGGGGCGCCTGGGTGGCTCAGTTGGTTAAGCTACTGCCTTCGGCTCAGGTCATGATCCTGGAGTCCCGGGATCGAGTCCCGCATTGGGCTCCCTGCTCAGCAGGGAGTCTGCTTCTCCCTCTGACCCTCCCCCCTCTCATGTGCTCTCTCTCTCTCAAATAAATAAATAAAATCTTTAAAAAAAATGCATATTGTATCATTTCATTTTCTTTTCTATAGAGTTCAAAACTAGGCAAGACTAAATATCATATATATTTTTAATTTTTAATTTTTTTTCTTTTTTGGAGAGAGAGCGAAGGTGAGCAGGGAGAGGGGCAGAGGGGGAGCGGATTAAGCAGGCTTCTCACTGGCCTGTCGTGGGGCTCGATCTTGTGACCCTGAGATCATGACCTGAGCCGAAATCAAGAGTTGGACACGTAACTGATTGAGCCACCCAGGTGCCCCAAGACTAAATATCATATTATTTAGATATACATATATGTGTTAAAGATTAGCGAGTTTGAGCCTCATGTTGGGTGTAGAGATTAAAAAAAAAATTAGCACAAAAGTTGGGAGGGTAGTTACCTCTTAGGGGGCCAGGAGGGGACAGCAGAGAAATTGATAAAGCTCCATTCCTTAAGCTAGTTGGACATTCTTTTTTTTTTTTTTTTTTTTTTTAGAGAGCGAGTGACAGAGAAACAGCATGAGAGGGGAGAGGGTCAGAGGGAGAAGCAGGCTCCCCGCTGAGCCGGGAGCCCGATGTGGGACTCGATCCCAGGACTCCGGGATCATGACCTGAGCCGAAGGCAGACGCTTAACCATCTGAGCCACCCAGGCGCCCTGGACATTCTTTTTATTACTATTATCCAAACACTACATATACATTATGTACATTCATTAGCATAACAGTAAAGAGTTTTAAAAATCACTCTTACTACAGTGAGGGGGTAGAGCGGGAGGAGGGGGAAGCGGAGAGTTCCTTTGGGAGGCTTTTGCAATGGCTGGGACTTCAGGGAGTGCAATGGGCTTGGGAAGAAGTTTAGGGCAACCAAGGCCATTGCCCTTCCCTTTGGCGTGAGCTCTACCTGCTGGTTTGTGCTGCTTGCCCTCACACTCAGTTTATCAGAAAAACGTGGACAATGGTAGTGCCTGCCTTGTTGTGAGGATTATTAGACAAGGTTAGACCAGATGTGCAAAGCGCCTCTCAGTGAAGCCGGGGTGCAGGGGTGCAGGAGTATCTGGCTCCGGGGGTCCCAAAGAGACCAGGTTCCCCCACTCTCTGCTCACAAAATCCAAAGGCAGAGAGTCGAGTGGTGGGGAAACGAGAAAGGGACTTATTTCAGTGAGGTCAACACCTCCAAGGCAGCGGACTAGCCCCTCAAACACCGTCTCCAAAGTGCTGAAAATACTTTCAGGTTTATATGGGAAAATGTGGGGTGCAGGTGGGCAGTGAAAGTCAAATCCTGGATCACTGTCTTGGAGTCAATGGTGGTAGGGGTCTTGCTGGCTCAGGAAAGTCCTTATGATAGTTTTCGGTTCCCATGGGGGGGGCGGTGAGGGGATGCTTTGCCCCCAGGGTCTTCCTCCTGAGCCAAGAGCCAAGCTGGAAAGAAGCACCCAACTAGCAAGTCAGAGGTCAAAATGGAGGCAGCTGAAATCCCTGTTCATGAGCACAGTGCCTGGTATTCAGTAAGCACTCAGGACCACGACATAGGGCTACTCAGGAAGCAGGGATCTTTTCCTTTTAAAGATTTATTTGTCAGGGCGCCTGGGTGGCTCAGTCGGTTAAGCGACTGCCTTCAGCTCAGGTCATGATCCCAGGGTCCTGGGATCGAGTCCCGCATGGGGCTCCCTGCTCAGCAGGAAGCCTGCTTCTCCCTCTCCCACTCCCCCTGCTTGTGTTCCCTCTCTCGCTGTGTCTCTCTCTGTCAAATAAATAAATAAAATCTTTAAAAAAAAAAAAAAAGATTTTATTTGTCAGAGAGAGAGAACACAAGTTGGGGGGTGGCAGGCACAGGGAGAAGCAGGCTCCCCGCTGACCAGGGAGCCCGATGTGGGACTCGATTCCAGGCCCCTGGGATCATGACCTGAGCCGAAGGCAGACACTTAACCAACTGAGCCACCCAGGCGCCCCGAGGGGATCTTTTTCTAACTCACTGAGAACCATCAGTCAGTCAGTTTACCAAATCCTTGTGTCTGCCCAGAAGAGACTTCTTTTTCTAGTCGGCACAAAGTTAGCGGTCCCCCCGGGAAATGCTCAGGAATCGGAATTTACCACCAGCAGGTTGGTAGGAGGGGTGTAGGTATTGAGATAAATATCAGCAGGGAAAGAAAGGTCTGTCACACGAACTGAGAAATTTGGGCCCTCCTCCTAGGGGTTGAGAGAGGACAGAATGGGCAGTCCACCTTAATCTCTGCCAAATGCTTTTCCTACTTGCGGGGAGCTGGCATTTCTGCTGGCCTCTGAAGCCTGGGGGTACAAGATGATGCCCTCAAGAGCATTCACCCCGGGAGGCCGGGTGGCTCAGTCAGTTGAGCGTCTGCCTTCGGCTCAGGTCATGATCCCGGGGTCCTGGGATCGAGCCCCGCATCGGGCTCCCTGCTCTGCGCGAAGCCTGCTTCTCCCTCTCCCACTCCCCCTGCTTGTAGTCCCTCTCTCGCTGTGTCTCTCTCGATCAAATAAATAAATAAAATCTTAAAAAAAAAAAAAAAAGCATTCACCCCTTGTGGCAAGCTCCTACCTGATCAGTACCACACAGGGACTCCTGCTCCCTGGTGGCCAGTAGGGATTCTGTACCCTCCCAGGAGCTAAAGGATACATAACTCCGCGGGCTGGGGAGAGTACCAGGCGCTGCTCAAAGCACAAGCAGATCATATCTGAAAAGCACACTTGCATACGAGGGGCGCCATTATTTACTTTCTTACGCTTCTATATACTTCTAGCAATTCTCTCCCAAATCATGGGAACTCATGCTTCAGAAAAAAGCGAATCAAACACATGATACTATTTTCAGATTCCGTTTATTTATTTATTTATTTTTATTTTTAAAAGATTTTTATTTATTTATTAATGAGAGAGAGAGCAGGAGGAGGGGAGGGGCAGAGGGAGAGGGAGAAGCAGACTCCCTGCTGAGCAGGGAGCCTGACACGGGGCTCGATCCCAGGACCCCGAGATCATGACCTGAGCCAAAGGCAGACGCTTAACTGACTGAGCCACCCAGGCGCCTCCAGATTTTGTTGTTGTTGTTGTTTTTAAATGCTGTACAAATTTGCCCGGGTTATTTGTGTTTTCCCCTTGGAGCCGAGTGTTGTATGTGTCCTTCTGTGGAGGACACATAACATACTAACATACTGGATCTATTTCTCCACATCCTGAGTCACCAGAGACTTCATCATGTTTGTTTTAGAGGGCCTAAGCTAGAACCCCAAATGAGCACTTAACACAACTTTTAAAAGTTCTGGTAAAATGGTGCCTGGGTGGCTCAGTCGGTTAAGCATCTGCCTTCAGCTCAGGTCATGATCCCAGGGTCCTGGGATCGTGTCCTGCATCGGGCTCCTTGCTCAGCGGGGAGCCTGCATCTCCCTCTGCCTGCCTCTCCAACTCTCTCTCTGACAAATAAATAAATAAAATCTTAAAAAAAAAAAAAACATGGCAAAATTATCATTTTAGGGCACCTACCTGAGTGGCTCAGTCGGTTAAGCGGCTGCCTTCAGCTCAGGTCATGATCCCAGGGTCCTGGGATCGAGCCCCGCATCAGGCTCTCTGTTCAGCGGGGAGCCTGCTTGTCCCTCTCTCTCTGCCCCTGCTTGTGTTCCTGCTCTCGCTGTCTCTGTCGAATAAATAAAATCTTTAAAAAAAAAAAAAAAAAGAAAGAAAAAAAATTATCATTTTAACTATTTTTGAGTGTCCAGTTCAGTGACATTAAGTACACTGACATTGTTGCTAAGCCATCACCACCATCTGACTCCAGAGCCCCTTCCATCTTCCCCAGCCGAAAGTCTGAACTCATTAAACTCCTCATTTCCTAGCAACCACCATTCTGCCTTCTGACTCTATGGTCAAGAGTTGCATGTTCTATCCACTGAGCCAACCAGCCTCCCTACCTTCTGACTCTATGAATTGGACTAGTCTAGGCACAAAAATGCCCACTTCTGAGTTTCACACATGTGCTTTTGTATTGTGAATCTGTTCTCATATTATGTATCCACCATGGGAAAATTCTGAGTTCTTCACTTTATATTTTTACTTGTGCTTTAAAACTCAAGGACGGTTTATTTTTTTATTGCGCTAAAATATACATAAGATTTACCATTTTAACTTTTTTTTTTAAGATTTTATTTATTTACTTTTGCAAGAGAGAGTACGAGTCGGGGTGAGGAGGGAGGGGCAGAGAGAGAAGCAGACTCCCCGCTGAACAGGGAGCCCCATGCGGGGCTCGATCCCAGGACCCTGAGGTCATGACCTGAGCCGAAGGCAGATGCTTAACAGACTGAGCCACCCAGGCGCCCCCATTTTAACTCTTTTCAAGTGCCTAATTCCGCAGCAGAAGTACAGTGTTGTGTAACTGTCTGCACTGTTCATTACCAGAAGTTTTCCATCATCCAGAGCACAACATTCTGTCCCCATTACACAGTAAGTCCCCATCTCGCATACCCCCCAGCCCCTGGTAACCTCTATTCTACCTTCTGTTTCTATGAATTTGAATCCAGGAAGAACTTTAAGGTCATTTCTGTTCTGTTCTTACTTTAAGTAAGCTCTACGCTCAACGTGGGGCTTGAACTCACAACCCTGAGATCCAGAGTCACGTGCTCTACCTACCGACTGAGCCAGCCAGGTGCCCCAATGTCATTTCTCGGAGGGAAAGTTGCTCATGTTAGGTTGGCCATAGGAGTGGATAGGTTTCCCATTGTCTACATATGACAATGGGAATCAATATTAAATAAAAGTTATGATTTAGCAAGTTTTTTTCATTTGGCAAATCTTAAAACCTGCACAACCTCACAGACGCTACTAAAGGGTTCAGTCGCCAGAGCTGATGAAAATACTTTCCAATTAAGAGCCTAAGTGGGGTGCCTGACTGGCTCAGTGGGTAGAGCATGTGACATGATTTCCGCGTCGTGAGTTCAAACCCTGCATTGGGCCTCGAGCGTACTTAAAAAAAAAAAAGAGAGAGCCTAAGAGAGCATATAAAATCCTGTGATAAGTCTTTCAGTTAATTGTTTCTGTGGTTGTACTTCATTTCTAATGTATAAATGTGTACTTCGTTGTTTTTTTTTTCTTTATCAGGCTTGATAAACCTTGATTGTGTTTATCTTATTGACACCCAGACAATAATAATAATAATAATAACAATAATAATAATAATAATAATAAAGATACACATGGTTCACACATCTTGGCAAAATTCCTGAACTTCATGGGTAAGAGGAGAAGTATAAAAGTTTTCGCACTGAAGGAAGAGGCTATTTTTAAAGATTTTATGTATTCATTTGACAGAGAGAGACACAGTGAGAGAGGGAACACAAGCAGGGGGAGTGGGAGAGGGAGAAGCAGGCTTCCTGCCAAGCAGGGAGCCTGATGTGGGGCTCGATCCCAGGACCCTGGGATCATGACCTGAGCCGAAGGCAGACACTTAACAACTGAGCCACCCAGGCGCCCACAGGAAGAGGCTATTTTTAAAAAGGAAAGCAGGGGCGCCTGGGGGCTCAGTTCGCTAAGCACCAGACTCTTGATTTGGGCTCAGATCATGATCTCAGGGTCGTGATCTCAGGGTCCTGAGATAGAGCCTCGGGTGGGGATCCAAGCTGGGCGTGGTGCCTGCTTAGGATTCTCTCTCTCTCTCTCTCTCTCAGGGTGCCTGGTTGGTTCAGTCAGTTGAGTGTCTGACTTTGGCTCAGGTCATGATCTCGGGGTCCTGGGATTGAGCCCCGCATTGGGCTCCCCACTCAGCGGGGAGTCTGCTTCTCCCTCTCCCTCTGCCTCCCCGCCTCTCGTTCTCTCTCTTTCTCAAAAAAAAAAGGAAAGCAAATAAAACTAGCATGAGAAGTCTCATTTGCTGCACAGGACATAATAACTACAAACGGAAGAGAAACTGCAACTCAGAGCCAAGAATCCTATTCCCATACAAAATGTCATTCATCTTTTGGGACAAAAGAAAGACAATCTTAGATACTCAAGGGATCAATATATTGCCCATGGACACTAGCTGAGAAAATACTCAAAGTTCTCTAACCAATTGATAATTATATTAGAAAAGAGATCTCAATATTGGGCAGATGAAGAGTATAGTACTTATGAATAATTAATTTTGTAATAAATATCGTTATCTTCCCTTTTTGATTTATATTTTTCTTTATTTTTTCCTTTAAAACATTTATTATTATTATTTCTTTAATGGATAATTTATTCATCCAACAAACATTTTGAGTGCCAGACTTGGTAGCAACTCTTAGTGCTGATGCTGTGGTTATGATATTAAAGAGATAAGGAAAAATGGTATAAATGTTAGGTAAGGATTTTTCACATAGATGATACACTTAAGGGGAGTTGAGCATGAGAGTCGATGTGAAAGTGAGGAAGTAAAATTGCAATTTCTTTTTTTTTTTTTAAAGATTTTATTTATTTATTTGAGAGAGAGAGAATGAGAGACAGAGAGCACGAGAGGGAAGAGGGTCAGAGGGAGAAGCAGACCCCCGCTGAGCAGGGAGCCCGATGCGGGACTCGATCCCGGGACTCCAGGATCATGACCTGAGCCGAAAGCAGTCGCTTAACCAACTGAGCCACCCAGGCGCCCCTAAAATTGCAATTTCTAAACTTTTTTTTTTTTTAAGATTTTATTTATTTGACAGAGAGAGACACAGCGAGAGCAGGAACACAAGCAGGGGGAGTGGGAGAGGGAGAAGCAGGCTTCCCGCTGAGCAGAGAGCCCGATGTGGGGCTCGATCCTAGGACCCTGGGATCATGACCTGAGCCAAAGGCAGACGCTCAACAACTGAGCCACCCAGGCGCCCCGACAATTTCTAAACTTTTAAAAAAGATTTGTTTATTAAAGTAATTCCTACATGCAATGTGGGGCTCAAATTCACTACCTGGAGAGATCAAGAGTTGCATGCTCTACCGACTGAGCCAGCCAAGGGCCCCTAAACTCTTAACCTAGATGAAGAGGTAGGGGTATGAGTGGGTAAAATGTTTTGGGAGCTATGTTCATTAATAAATTTGAAATATTACTAGAGGAATACAGGTTTCATCATAATTACTACGTAAGGAGAGGGAAACACCAGCATTATTCAGACAAACATTAGGACTGTCAGATTAAGAGGAGGGCAAACAGGGAAAGAAAAGAAACTTTTCCAAGCCAATACAAATAAAAAGAATCAAGACAAGGTAAGATAAGGTTTAAAATGAATGTAAATTAATGGATAGAATAAAGCACAAAGATTCCAGCTTAGTAAGTGTAAATAAGCTCAATTCTCCTATTTAAAAAACCAAAGACAACAGATTGAGTTGTTACAAACCCACCTGTTAATGATTTGCATTTAAAAGTGTTAAAAAGGGGACGCCTGGATGGCTCAGTCGATTAAACATTGCCTTCGGCTCAGGTCAGGATCGCAGGGTTAAGGGATCGAGCATCGAGCATTGGGCATTGGGCTCCCTGCTTAGTGGAGAGCCTACTTCTCCCTCTCCCTCTCTTGCTCTCCCTGCTTGTTCTCTCTCTTTGAAAACAAAGGCATGGACAGATATAGATCATAAAAATACAAATAAGAAGAGGTACCTGGGTGGCTCAGTTGGTTAAGCAACTGACTTTGGCTCAGGTCCTGATCTCAGGGTCCTTGGATGGAGCCCCGTCTTAGGCTCTCTGTACTCAGTGGGGAGTCTGCTTGTCCCTCTGCCCCTCCCCTGCTTGTGCGCATTCTCTCAAATAAATAAAATCTTTAAAAAAACTACAAACAGGGCGCCTGGGTGGCTCAGTCGTTAAGCGTCTGCCTTCGGCTCAGGTCATGATCCCAGGGTCCTGGGATCGAGTCCCACATCGGGCTCCCTGCTCAGCGGGAAGCCTGCGTCTCCCCCTCCCACTCCCCCTGCTTGTGTTCCTGCTCTCGCTATCTCTCTCTCTGTCAAATAAATAAATAAAATCTTAAAAAAAAAAAAAAACTACAAACAAAAAGAAAGCAGGAATGAGATACTGTCATCAGATAAAATTTAAATTAAGACCAGATACATTAAAAAGTGCAAAAAGGCTATTAATAAAAACACATGATACTGTACATGTATGTGTAATGTAACAAAATATACATTTTCCATACTTGTAAGTAAAATTAATAATGATACATAATCTGTAAAGACAACCTAAGAGTCATAGATGTTTATGCACCAGACACGGATAAATGAATAAATAATATTCATTTTCACAATTTAACTGAATTTCATTTAATTTGGCAAAAAAAGCAAATCATGGAGGAATTGTTTGTAAGCTTGATTTAACACAAAGAGCACTTTCTAATCTACAGAGAATATACACTCTTTATGTCCATAGATATCAATTATGTACCTGGCCATAAAGAAAATGATGATAAATTTTAAAAACCCAGGAGATTCTATAAATTCAGAAAACTTTAATTATAGCCCAATATAAATAGAAATCAACCACAGAATGGTTTTCTAAAATTTTGCTTGGGAATTAAGAAACAATTTCTCAGGTCTAAGAGGAAATCAAAATTATTAAGACAAATACATGAATTTAGCAAAGTCCGTGGATACAAGGTCAGTATACCCAAAACCCAATTGTTTCTATATATTAGCAACAAACAACTGGAGAATGAAATTTTCAAAGACCATTTATAATAGTATCAAAATAGGAATAAATTTAGCAAAAGATTATTAAATTTACTACAAAACATTGTTGACAGGAATTAAATAAGTATCTTTACTCTCATAAATGGAGAGATATATTTATGGATTGGAAGACATTATTGTTAAGAAGTCAGTTCTTGGGGCGCCTGGGTGGCTCAGTCGTTAAGCGTCTGCCTTCGGCTCAGGTCCTGATCCCAGGACCCTGGGATCGAGCCCCACATCGGGCTCCCTGCTCCGCGGGGAAGCCTGCTTCTCCCTCTCCTACTCCCCCTGCTTGTGTTCCCTCTCTCGCTGTCTCTCTCTGTCAAATAAATAAATAAAATCTTAAAAAAAAAAAAAAAGAAGTCAGTTCTTTCCATGTTGGTCTATAGATTCAATGCAACTTCAACCCCAAATCCTAGCAGGCTTTTCTTTACTTTTTTTTTTAAGATTTTAGTTTATGTATTTCTCTCTCTTTTTAAGATTTTTATTTATTTGAGAGAGAGAGCACAAGCAGGAAGGAGGGGCAGAGGGAGAGGGAGAAGCAGACTCCCTGCTGAGCAGGAAGCCCAATGTGGGTCTCGATCCCAGGACCCTGGGACCATGATCTTAGCAGAAGGCAGACGCTTAACCAACTGAGCCACCCAGGTGCCCCTTTTCTTTTTTTGATATAAAAATACATATATGTGTGTGTATATATATACACACACACATACGTACAATACCCTGGTAGTTCTACCTTGTACACTAGCTCTCTCACTTTTGGAGCTCTGGGCTGCCAAGAATAAAAAATCTGAATTCTCTGAGGCTACCATATTATGAGGAAGTCCATGCCATATGGAGAGGCAATGTGCTCGAGGTGATAGCCCAATTGGTCTTCCAGCCATCAGCCAGCATGAACTGCCAGCCATGTGAGTGACGCTATCTTTGATGTCCATTCTGGTTGAGCCATCAGACTTGACCCCAGTGGACATCTCAGTGGGATTGCATGAGAGACCCTGAGCCAGAACTATCTGGCCAAGTCCTTCCACAACTCCTGTATCATGAGATCTTGAGAAAAAATAGAATGGTTGTTTAAGAAAAATTATAGCGGGGTGCCTGACTGGCTCAGTTGGAAGAGCGTCTGACTTGAGCTCAGGGTTGTGAGTGTGAGCCCCACATTGGGTGTAGAGATTATCAAAAAAATTTTTAAAAAATCACAGTAGCCTTATTATAATACCCCCAAACTGGAAACACTCTAAATGTCCTTCAACAACAGAAAGAATAAATAAAAGATTGTATATTCATAGACTGGAATATTATACCCCAAAGAAAATGAATGAACCATGGGTACATGGATGAAACTCACAGATATAACACTGAGTAAAAGAAGTCATACACATGAGTACATATTGTTGTGAATTCATTTACATGAAGTTCAAAATCATGGGGATGAAGTAAGAGTAGTAAGTAAGAGTAGTGATTTTCCTTAGGGAGGATTGACTGAGAAGGAGGACAGAGAACTGTTTTAAGATGCTGGGAATATTTCATATTTGGATCTGGGTGGCAGTTACAAGCTGCGCATGTATGTAAAAACACTTCAGGAGATGTAAGACTTAGCTCAATTTAAAAATAAAAAACATGAATAGGACTTTGTTTGTTTGTTTATTTTTAAAGTAAACTCTGTGCCCAAGATGGGGCTTGAACTCATGACCCTATGATCAAGAATCACATGCTCTACCAACTAAGCCAGGCAGGCGCCCCAGGATTTTATTTTAAAGACATCATAATTGGGGCACCTGGGTGGCTCAGTCATTGAGCATCTGCCTTTGGCTCAGGTCATGATCCCAGGGTCCTGGGATCGAGCCTCGCATCGGGGTCCCTGCTCAGCGGGAAGCCTGCTTCTCCCTCTCCCACTCTCCCTGCTTGTGTTCCCTCTCTCGCTGTGTCTCTCTCTGTCAAATAAATAAAATCTTAAAAAAAAAATTAAAGGAACGAAGTTAGGAATATTTGAGGAACTGGGAGATTTTCATAGGAGTATGGTTGATAGCATAGAGTATCAAGCAGACTTTTTTGTAAAAATTAACAGCTGATTCTTTTTTTTAAAGATTTTATTTATTTATTTATTTGAGAGAGTGAGAGAGAACACGAACCTGGGTGAGAGGCAGAGGGAGAAGCAGACTGCCCGCTGAGCAGGGAGCCTGATGCGGGGCTCCATCTCCCGACTCTGGGCTCATGACCAGAGCTGGAGGCAGATGCTCAACTGACTGAGCCACCCAGCCGCCCCAACAGCTGATTCTATACTGTATATAGAAATGCACAGGACTTAGAAAGGCTAAGACAATCTCAAAGAAGAGCAAATCTGGAGGGCTTACTCTGATTTCAAGAAGAGTGGTCTTGGTGTAAGGTAAGGTAAATAGATCAACAACTGGATATCTATATGGAAATAAGATGAATCTGGCCTCTGCCTCACACTATATACAAAAATTAATTCAAGATGGGTCATACACTTAAGTATAAAAGCTTCTAAATGAAAGGATAGGAGAAAATCTTCATGACTTTTGGGGTAGGAGTTTTTTTTTTTAAACGTGACACGAAAAACACTAACCATAAAATAAAAACATCTCCACTCACCAAAAGATATTAAAGTGAAAAGGAAAGCCACAACTGGGAGTGTATATTCTAAATATATATATATATATGTATGGCAAAGAACTCCTATCCAGACATAAAGAACTCCTATATATCAAACAGCCCAGGTTATAAAATGGGCTAATTCTCAGAGGAGTGTCTGTCAACAGGCACTTTACAAAAGAAGATATCCAAATGGTCAAAAAGCACATGATAAGGTCCTTCACATCTCCACAGGTCAAGACCATGCAAAGAATACCACAAGGAGATATCACTGTACACATAGCAGAAGGGCTACCTTAAAAACACTGACAAGGGGTGCCTAGGTGGCTCAGTCGGCTAAGCGTCTGCCTTCGGCTCTGGTCATGGTCCCAGGGTCCTGGGATCGAGCCCCACATCGAGCCCCTGCTCCCCGGGAAGCCGGCTTCTCCCTCTCCCACTCCTCCTGCTTGTGTTCCCTCTCTCACTGTGTCTCTCTCTGTCAAATAAATAAAATCTTAAAAAAAAAAATTTTTTTTTTAAATTTATTCATGAGAGGCGGAGGGAGAAGCAGGCTCCTCCTGGAGCAGAGAGCCCGAGGAGGGGCTTGATCCCAGGGCCCCGGGATCATGACTTGAGCCAAAGGCAGACACTTAACCGACTGAGCCACCCAGGCGCCCCCAAACAAGCTGTTTTTAAATGACATTCAATAATAGGTAAAACTAACCTATGTGATAGAAGTGAGGATAGTGATCCCCTGTTTTCTCTGGAGCACTGAGAATGCTCTATCTTTGAACTGGTAGTGGTTACATAAGCGTTGCTTTCAAAATATGTGCATTTTGGGACGCCTGGGTGGCTCAGGTCCTGATCTCTGGGTCCTGGGATAGAGCCCGGAGTTGGGCTCCCGGCTCAGCAGGGAGTCTGCTTCTGCCTCTGCCCCTCCGCCCTGCTGTGCGCTCTTTCTCTCAAATAAATTTTTTAAAATGTGCATTTTGCTTTACGTAAACTATCTACACCTTCAATAAAGAAAACAGGAAAAACAAACTACATATTGTCTGGAAATTTTTAAGAAAAAGCACTTCATAGAGACACTAATGGACATAGCTTTAGCCACACTCAGAGGAAGATCTATAGTCATCAATACTGTGATTACCAAAAAATACTAAAAACAAAGAAACTACTAAATTCAATATTGAACTAATAAGATAAAAATAGTGTTAATAAAGAGGAAAGTTGAAATTACGGAAGTAGAAAGTAAAACGGTAGAAAAGTAAGTAAAAGAAAATGTCATTTCTTTGAAGGTACAAATAAAATAGAGCAACGAATAGGTTTAGAAAATACCTGGGTTCCATCAGTAGTTGTTGTGATTTTTGTCTTGCAACTTCGGTGCTGTGTTCCCATAACAATGGAACTTGGTGCGGTTCATTCATTTATTGCATTTTAAAGAATCTGTTGGACATCGGAATCCTCAAGACACGGTTTTACGATCCGGTAAGAGAGACCCAGAGGTACAGCAGGTTTCAGCCGCTATTTGCCCGGCTGACAGCAGGTGCCTGGCCATTTAGGCACGTTAGTTCATTTCAGTGCACGATGGCTCCCGCAAGGTAGGCACTGCCCTCATCTTGGAGACGAAGTTACCCCAGCCTGGCCGCCCGGGTGCGGGTGTGAAATCAGGGCTGACCCTGGACTCCCCAGGTCAGGAAGGTCGGAAGAAGCCCTCGGATTCAGAGGCGACGGAGGCGCCTCCGCAGGTGCCAATGGGCTCCGGGTGTCGGGAGCGGAGGCCTGTGGGACGGAGCGGGCAGGTGCAGGCCCCGAGGCGCGCGGGCGAGCTGGGTCTGTGATGTGCAGCCCGGCGGCGGCCAGGTGCAGCGGGCCGGGTCGCGGCCGCGGGTGCAGCGCCCCCTGGGCGGGCGGCGGGGCTGGCGGGCGGGGGCGCGCGCGGGGCGGCGCGGGGGCGCGCGCGGGCGGCGGGGACGCGCGGGCGCTGAGGCCTGCGCGCCCGGCTGCGGGAGCCATGCGGCGGGCGAGGAGCGGCGCGGCCGCCAAGCCACGCGGGCAGAAGGGGCCCGGAGCCTCCGTGGCCCCCGCGGCCGCCCCCTCGGCCCCCAGCGCCAGCCGCGCCCGGCGCTCCACCGGTCAGGCCGGGGGCGACAGCCCGGCGGCGGCCAGGCAGCCGTCGGCGAAGCGGCGGCCGAGGCAGCCGTCGCCGCGGGCCCGGGAGGTGGGCCCGGGGCAGCCGCCGCCGGAGCTGCCGCCGCCGCCGCCGCCGCCGCCCCCCCGCCACCCCGGCTGCCACTCTGCCCGACCTGGGCGACCAGCGGGAGCGCTGGGAGACGTTCCAGAAGCGACAGAGGCTCACCTTCGAGGGCGCCGCCAAGCTGCTGCTGGACACCTTGTGAGTGCGGCCGGGCCGGGCGCGGGAGTCGGCGCCACGCGGACCCCCTCGGGGCGGGAGCGGCTGTCGCGCGGGCCGCGGCGGCTTTTCCGCCCTCCGTCTTTCCAGCACCGTGACCGACGCGTGGCCCCGTGGTGGCCCCGGGCGCGTCCCTCATTCGCACGGCCGCTTGCCTTGGCTGGGTGCGGGCTTGCGGCCCTGGACCGGACGGGGCGCTGCGCCCCGGGAGCGTGTGGAGAGCCGCGCCGCGTCCTGGGACACAAAGGGTCTTTCCCGGGGACAGCCATCGTGCTCGGGACGCTGTGTCTCGTCTTGGCGCGCCGAGGGCGCGGGGGCCTTTCCCAGCGAGAAGAAGATAAACCCCACGACTTCGCGCCTACCTGACTCGCTTTTTATATTTGCGCACGTGTTTTTTGGGAGCGTGGGTGCGAGAGAGAGGTGGCGAGGGGGGAGAAAAGCTTGGATAGTTTTGAACCCACCGGGAGGCGAGATCCCGTTATTGTTCCAGGCGCTCCCTGGGAGCGAGCGGAGTGCGGGGGAGGGGGTATTGATCCCCGGGAGAAGCGCGCGCAAAGAGATGCTCGGTATTCTGAACAGCGGCGCGGGTACCCAAGGCGGGGGGCGGGGGGCGGGGGGAGAGGGAGGCCTTGCGCTCTCCGCCGACTTGATGCTCCTGCGTGGCTCGCTCTCCTTCGCGCTCCCCCAGCTTCGCTCCTGCAGGAGAAGAACCTCCATCCAGGTCCTTAGATGGCCAGGGGAGGATTTCAGAGTGTCCGGGATGTTCGAAATGAGCTATTAACTCTGGCAAGGACTGCCTTGTTGTCTCCAAATGTGACAGCATCTAGATCTCTGTCCTGTACAACAGTTGTGCTACAGAGAAATATTTTTAGTACCCCGATAATCTATCTCTGCGTCCATTATTTTGTGAATTACAAAGAGCGATCGAAAGCACAGAAGAAAACAAGGATAACCTAACACTTGCATAACAACCTGAGGGTTACTCCTTTTCTTGAACAAGAATGTTCTTTTGTCCTTAATCCTGAAGCAATTCTCTTAGTTAGGGTGAGTCTTCTCAGAGATAAAATACTTGGTTTTCTGTGCGCCTCACTTTCTGACTTATCATCTTGGATTATGGGCTGAACATTTTTTTATATTCATCATTAAACATTTTTGAGCCCCTGTGGTGAGCCACCAGTTGCTAAGGGGATATAAAGATTCTCAGAAATGTAAAACTCAAATTTGAAGTAAATTTTTACTTTAAAACAAACTCGATAAATGGTCAAGAAAAAAGATTTTTAAACGTTGATAGAAGACACGATTTTTTTTTTCCCATTAGATTGGTGTGAGTACGTACGTTTATTTAAATAACCCAAACTCACTCACTTAACTTACATGCAAAAAGAATGCATAACTCTGCACTGTTTTTGTTAAAATGTTACCATATAGAAAGTCTGGCGAACCATGAGAGATGATGGACTCTGAAAAACAAACTGAGGGTTCTAGAGGGGAGGGGGGTGGGAGGATGGGTTAGCCTGGTAATGGGTATTGAGGAGGGCACATTCTGCATGGAGCACCGGGTGTTATGCACAAACAATGAATCATGGAACACTACACCTAAAACTAATGATGTAATGTACGGGATTAACATAAGAATAAAAAAAAAAAGAAAAGTCTGGAGGAGTATATAGCAAATAGTTAACTGTGGATCCCTCCAGGTGTTAAGATTACCAGAGGCGTTCGTTTTTAACATTATCAAGTGTAGTGTTTTAATTTTTTTTTTTACAATGAGCATTATTTGTGTATGCAGAAAAGATTTTAAATACATCAAGTTAACCGATTCAACTTGGAAAGAAACAGGGAAAAGCATTCGGTCTTATGAATCAAAAAAATGCAAATTAAAACTGCCGCAAGCTATTTTTCCGGTAATCATTGCTTGAGCGGGTGGGGTGAAATATTTTCTCATTACTGAGAAGCATTCAGCCCTTTTGGAGCGCAATTTGACATTTTCCAAACTTAATAATGTTCAACCAAGGGCCTGGCTTATATACGTTTTGAGAGGACTAAAATAGTATGTAATGTGTAAGCAGAGCTCTGTAAAGAGTCCTGCCTATGCAAAATCCTGGAGGGGAATATAGCAAAATTCCAAGAGCCTTTCTCAGAAGAAGGCTTTTCCAAACCACCAGCCTCAGGTCTCCTCGTCGGACTTCTTCATAGCTGCCTGCTTTTATCACAGCCCCTTAAATATTGTTTGGGTAATTTGTTTGATGACTGCATGTGGTTGGTAGGCCTGGAACACGTCCGCTGTATCTTGTTTACTGCTCGCT
Organism: Mirounga angustirostris; assembly: GCF_029215605.1. Taxonomy (NCBI): domain Eukaryota; kingdom Metazoa; phylum Chordata; class Mammalia; order Carnivora; family Phocidae; genus Mirounga; species Mirounga angustirostris. The sequence goes on from NW_026991725.1 coordinate 54,485,426, forward strand.
CTCTCCCCTGTGCCTAGCTCACAAAAAATCTTAGTAGGTATCTGACATATAAATAATGTTTGAGTGTGGGATTAGGATCCTCCACCCAACTGCCATTTCCCATATTTTCGGAATGTTTTATTTTGCAGCTTCACGGAATGTAAGAAATAGAAAAAAGAGAGGTCAGAGGAAAGAAGGCACTGAATCTTTTCTTTTCTTTCTTTCTTTTATTTATTTAATTGCCAGTATGTCCTCCTCAAAAGCAGAGATACATGGGGCTGTCGTGTAGAGAAGACTTTTGTCCCATCTTGCTTCCTTCTTCCAACAACGAGGGAGAGAAAAAGCGGGAGCTAGGGCGCCGAGGTCCTGCCCGACTATTCAGAAATCCTTATCTTTCTGATTTTTTGTGCTTTCATTCAGTGAATACCAGGGCCTGGTGAAGCACACGGGCGGTTGCCATTGTGGAGCAGTTCGCTTCGAAGTCTGGGCCTCAGCCGATTTGCACATCTTCGACTGCAAGTGAGTGTTTTCTCTTCCCAAGTTGCTTGGAAGGACCTAAGAGTTCAAACGCAGCACTTCGAGCAGCATGTGGGGAGTCAGGCTGCCTATGAAACAGCCCCAGCCGGGAGCTGATAATTGTTGGCCTCACCTGACGGCGTGACGGCGGCTTACGAGTTCGTTCTATTTTTTTTTTTTCCTTTTATATGTGCTAGGTGTTTTCAATAATAAGATTTTTTTTTTTTTTAAACATGGGGGGGCGCTAAAAATAACTGGGCCTGCTCTGTGCATGTGTGTGTGTGTGTGTGAGAGAGAGAGAGAGAGCTCACTCCTACAGCAGAGCCCCAGGGGACACAGAGTAGGGTCCTCCAGCTTCTGCCCCTCAGTGTCACCCCTCAGACCGTACCATTGGTGGGGTGATGGGGAGTGGTGATCTCTGGACATAGGTCAGCCCGGGGGACTGAATGAAAAGCCTTGGTTGGGCAGAGTCCTCATAGGAGTCCAGAGCTGGGCACAGGTGGAGGGGAAATGAGCAGAGGGTGTATACCCCGGGAAGCTTACCATGTTCCAGGCCTTCTGGCTCTGTTCTAGATGAGGCAGATGGTTCTGCCAGGATCTGAGGACGGTCGCCTTTTAGCACCTTCCCAGGCGTTGTGATAGAACAAGGACAGTGACATCTGAACCAATAGCACATACCTCCTTGTTCGACAGGATCCAGTCCTGTTAGAGAATTCTGCATGAAATCAGGAATTTTTGTCAAGACGGACTGAAAAGGGGATTTAGATTTCATCCGGAAGGTGATAATTCGGAGGACCCATTTGACTCAGAGCTAGGCTTTCTGTGATGGACAGAGGAGGGAAGCGGGAAACGGAGGCCTCCTTGTCCGTTTTTGGTGTCGGGGTATCCCAGAGAAGTAGATTGGAGCTACGCCTGATATTTGTTTTGCAAACGTCTCTAGAATCCAACATTTCCCTTCACTGTAATAATCGGGGTGGGGGGAGGATGGGCAGCAGGGATGTGGTTGTGATGGGCCTGGCTTTCCGAGGGGTACGTGGCTTTGACTGCCGAGCAGAGGCCTGTCCATCTGCCTGGGCTCCCCCTTCCCTGAATGGCGCCGAAAGGGGCTTCCCTTCTGGGGTCAGCCGGCTCTTAGGACATGCTGGGTTGGGCCCCGTTGGGCCCCCAGAGGGTACAGATGCTTGTTTATAACCTGAGAATTCCTCTGTGTTTTTGTAGCTGCAGCATCTGCAAGAAGAAGCAGAATAGACACTTCATTGTCCCGGCTTCTCGCTTCAAGCTCCTGAAGGTTAGTGCTAAGAGCAGGCGTGAGGAGCCCCTGGCTTACAGCAGGTGCCCCGGGGAGGGTCAGGTGGAAGGGAGCAGAGCAGGACCTCTTCTGGGAGCTCCATTGTCCTTGTCATCCTGGGTTTCACGTGTATTTCTGAAAGGTTATGTTATTTTTCCCCTTTATATTTTGGATGCATACTTGATATTACTGTGAAAACATTAAAAATAGAACCAAAAAGTAAACGATCACTCAAATCCTATCAACCAAAAGTAACCACTGATATATATAGGTGTATATCCTTGTGCATTATTTTCTACCTGGGTAAATACAGCTAAATAATATTAACAATGACATTGTATATGTCGTTATCAAAATAGGATTTTACCTTTTGTTCTGGTCTATGATCGACTTTTATCATTTCCCAATGAAGAATATATATCTTCAACAAATTTTTTTAATGGTGAATTCAAAATTTTATTTTATTTTTTTTTTAAAGATTTTATTTATTTATTTGAGAGAGAGAGAATGAGAGAGAGAACACATGAGAGGGGATAGGGTCAGAGGACGAAGCAGACTCCCTGCCGAGCAGGGAGCCCGATGCGGGACTCGATCCCAGGACTCCAGGATCATGACCTGAGCCGAAGGCAGTCGCTTAACCAGCTGAGCCACCCGGGCGCCCCAATTCAAAATTTTATTGAGGTACAGCTGACATGTAACATTATTAGTCTTAGGGGTATGTCAGAATGACTCATTATTTGTATATATTGCAAAATGATCAGCACAATTAAGTAATTAATGTCTGACAACATACGTAATTAAAAAATAATTTTTTTCTTCTGATGAGGACTTTTAAGATTTCTTCTCTTAGCAGCTTTCAAATATGCAACAACTGTGTTCTTAACTATAGTCACCATGCCCATTTTATTTTATTTTTTATTTTTTAAAGATTTTATTTATTTATTTGACAGAGTTAGCGAGAGCAGGAACACAAGCCGGGGGAGTGGGAGAGGGAGAAGCAGGCTTCCCACTGAGCAGAGAGCCCCATGTGGAGCTCGATCCCAGGACCCCGGGATCACGACCTGAGCCAAAGGCAGACGCCCAACAACTGAGCCATCCAGGCGCCCCCGTTTTATTTTATTTTTAAAGATTTTATTTATTTATTTGAGAGAGAGAGCACAAGTAGGGGGGAGGGGCAGAGGGAGAGGGAGAAGCAGGCTCCCCACTGAGCAAGGAGCCCGATGCAGGACTCTATCCCAGGACCCTGGGATCATGACCTGAGCCGAAGGCAGACACTCAACTGACTGAGCCACCTAGGCGCCCCTCCATGCCCATTTTAGAACTGAAAGTTTGTACCTTTTGACCTCCTTCACCCATTTTGCCCACCTCTTCCCTGGCTCTGACATTAAAATGGTGAATTTAATGACATGTGAATTATACCCCAATTTTAAAAATCAAGTGCATGTCTAATACTAATAATGAATACTAAGAAACTGAAATTAAAACCATCATACCATTTCAAGTAATGGAAAGAAAATTAAATAGGTAGGTGTTCAACTAGCAAAACATGTCCCTGATCTATGTACTGAATATTACAGGAAGCCGATGAAGTTACTAAAGAAGAACTTAATAAGTGGATAGACATCATATGTCTTTGCGCTGGGAACCTCAACATAGTATTGATGTTCATTCTCCCCACAGTGTTTATAGATTTAATGTGATGTCTATCAAGATCCCAGGAAGGCTTTTGCAGACATATACAAGATTGCTATACATTTTTTTTAAAGATTTGTTTATTTATTTGAGAGAAAGAGAGAGAGCATGAGCAGGGAAGGGGCAGAGGGAGAGGGAGAGAGAATCTCAAGCAGACTCTCTGCTGAGCATGGAGACCAAAGAGGGGCTCGATCCCACAACCCCGAGATCATGACCTGAGCTGAAACCAAGAGTCAGTTGCTTAACTGACTGAGCCGCCCAGGTACCCCAAGATTACTGTAAAATTCACATGGAAATACACAGGCCCTAAAATAGCTAAAATAATGTCCACAGGGAACAATGAAGTGGGAAAAAGTAACTCCACTCAATATGAAAGCTTCTTCTATGCACACAGTCATCGAGGGAGTGTTAACATGGTCAGATAGAGATGTAGATCCATAGAATCTCTTCTATCAAGAGGCCCAGAAGTGGACTCACTCCAGTTTGCTCAAATTATTAAAGTTTCAAAGCCACTGTTTCCTTGTTGATTTTCTGTCTGGGTGATCTACCCATCGATGGAATTGGGAGTTAGGGCCCCCTACTGTTACCTATTACTGTCCATTTCCTTAGGTCTGTTAATAGTTGCCTGATGGATCTAGGTGCTCCCATGTTGGGTGCATTGATATTTACAACCGTTATGTCGTCCTGTTGGATTGTTCCCTCTGTCATTACGTAGTGTCCTTTGTCTCTTGTTAGGGTCTTTGTTTTCAGATCTCTTTGGTCTGATGACAGTGTTGCTACCCCCGCTTTCTTTTTGCCTCCATTTGCATGGTCAGTGTTTTCCCATTCCTTTACTTTCCATCTACATTTATCTTGAGGTCTGAAGTGAGTTTCTTGTAGGCAGTATATTGATGGGTCTTGCTGATTTAAAAAATTGTAACTTTATTATTTCGGGGAGTTTTCTTGTGCTTGGTACACATTTTTGAAAGGTACAAAAGTAAGTCTTCCCTCCATTGCCCCTCGGTCCCTGAATCTCTTCCTCCCCCACAATCCTTTCCTAATTTACTTATGCTGTTATTCCTGTACTTGCAACACTTTTTTTTCCCACAGGATATTTTGTTATGTGAATGTACCAGAAGCAGTTTCCTATGTTTAAACTTCTAGGTCGGGTGCCATTTTTTTTTTTTTTTCCCCAATTATAAACAACACTGTGGTGAACCTCCCTGTGCATAAATCTCTGGTAATTTAGAAGTTGTTTCTTTCGGATCAATTTTCTTAGAAATAAAATCGCTGGTCAAAGAATGCAAGCTTTTGGGGCACCTGGGGAACTCGGTCAGTGAAGCATCTGCCTTCGGCGTGGGTCATGATCCCAGGGTCCTGAGCCCCGTGTCCAGCTCCCTGCTCAGCGGGGAGCCTGCTTCTCCCTCTCCCTCTGGTGCTCCCCCTGCTTGTGCTCTCTAGCCACTCTCTCTCTGTCAAATAAATAAATAAAATCTTTAAAAAAAAAAAAAGAATACAAGCTTTTTAGTAAGGCTTTTGGCAAGATGGCTGGGTGGCTCAGTCGGTTAAGTGTCTGCCTTCAGCTTGGGTCGTGATCCTGGAGTCCTGGGATCAAGTTCCTCGTCCGGCTTCCTGCTTGGCGGGGAGCCTGCTTCTCCCTCTCCCTCTGCTGCTCCCCCTGCTTGTGCTTTCTCATTCTCTCTCTCTGACAAATAAATAAAATCTAAAAAAAAAAAAGAAAGAAAAGACTTTTGGCCTAGTGTCGCTAATATGGGGTGGGCTAGGGCTTTCATTCCATCCTTGGTTCCCCTCGCCCCCCACTGTGGTCTGACAGACTTCACTGTTCTTTGGTGTAATGGTGTGTTTCCACGTCTGTCTCCTCTGTAAAATCGTTGGGGTCTCCGAGCGTCATCTTTAGTCACATCTGACCAGCTCCTGGCCTTGCAGGCTTGGCGTTGAATAGGCACTCCGTGTCTGGGAGGAACCACTAACTGAGTGAAGGAATGCGTGAGTCCTGGCCTTTCCTAGTGAGTGAGATTTAATCCCGGACACTTGGGGCCACTTTGTCTCCTTTTCTTGATCCTTCGTGTGGGTGCCTGGTGGACGAGGGGGACCCTTGGGTAGCACACTGCTCCCTGTTTTCCCCGTACACCCAGAGAATGCCAGTTGTTCTCCTCGGAAGCGTGCTGGAGGCTATGGCCCCAGTTCAGCTTCGCCCCTGAGCGTCCGTGATGGATGGTTCCTGAAGGCGCCACCAGGTACAGCCATAAGGCCTTGGGTCTCGGAATTGGTACTTTCCCCCCTTTATTTCCTCCTTGGGCCTGCTTATCAGTGCATTTCCTGGTGCCCTAGAGCACCATACTTGGCCCCAGCCTGTTGAAGGAGTGATTTGATGTTTTGTTGGTTTTTGTTTTGTTTTTTTAAATTTTATTTATTTATTAGAGAGAGAGCAGAATGAAAAAGAGAGCACGGGGGGGCGGGGTAGGGGTAGAGGGAGAAGCAGCCTCCCCAGAAGCGGACCTGAGCTGGAGGCTTAACTCAGCCCCCCAGGCGCCCTGACACAGCTTTTATCCTTTGTGCAGCATGCAGCCCGCAGAGGGTTTGGAGCAAGCAGGGTAGCGACAGGCCTGCTTCAGTGCTTTCAGAGCTGGCTTTGGCCGCCGGGTGGGGAGCGGACTGTGTGGGGAGGCAGCCGCTGTGACGGGGAGGCAGCCAGGAGGTTGCAGGGGTGGCGAGGCGGGAGGCGATGGGAACGCGGGCTCGGGTGGCGGTCACGGAGATGGAAACAAAGCAGATATTTGAGATTCATTTCGGAGTAGTGGCTCTCAGACTTCAGCGAGTGCGTGATCACGTGGAGGGCACGTTCGGGAGCTGGCTGGGCCCCACTCCGATTCTCTGGGTCTGGGAGCGGGACCCAAGGATCGACCTTTCCCACGAGGTCGCCGGTGACGGTGATGCTTCTGGTCCCGGGGCCACGCGCTGAGAACCCCCGTTTCAGAGGCGGGGTGAGCATCGGGGGCTCTTTCTCGGAAAAGCTGAGGTGTCGTCAGCAGTCACAGGGACAGAGATGGGCCGGGGGCCGCTGGGTGCGTACGTCTGGCGCTGAGAGCGGGCCGATCCGCTGCTTCTGCTCCCGGAGTGGCGGCTCCTGGGCGCGGAGAGCTGAGGCTGCGCGCGGCCGGTGACGGGAGGGGGCCGAGGCCAGAGCCCTGGGGCTCGCCGACGTTCACAGGGGGTTGAACAGAGAGAGGGGCCTGCGAAGGAGGAACGTCGGTCGAGCGTGCTGTCCTCAGAGACCCCTGTTTCCAAATGGAAGGACTGGTACCGAGAGGTCAGGTTAAGAGGAACCAGTTCCCAATCTAGTGGTCAAGAAAAGCAACCATTAGACCGGCCAGCAGGGCGGTCATTGGCGGTTTCCGCTGGGGCAAGAAAATAGAAGTCGCCAGAAAGGTAGAGTATATGGCAGTGTGATGGTGACAGGCCGTGGGTGGCGGAGTCAGGTTGGCAGGTGCCTGGAATACTGTGCGGATGAGGGTCTGAATGTCGCCGAGTGACCTCCAGTAACGAACAAGGTGAAGTGTGAGGCAGCCCCTCCCTGCCCACTGCCCCCCATCATTTCTTGGGGGAAAGTGTCCGATCGGATGACTCTGGGTGGTTTAGGACCACTTAGCAATTGTTCTTTGCTGCTTCTCTGGGTGGTGGCATGACGACTCAGAGCTGTTTTTACGGGAGGCACAGAGCTCGGAGGGTCTTTCTGTCCTGCGGTGCTGGGTGGCAGGCTGCGCGGAAAGGATGGGAAGGTCTAACTCTGGTGAGAACCTCCACCCCTGACCCTCCGGCCACACAGTTTCTCTCCTTGGAAACCACTGTTTCTTGGCTATTTCTTTATAAATATATGTGTAAAGAAACATATACATATGAATGTGTGTGTGTGTGTGTGAGTGTGTGTATATATATATATATATGTACAGACCAAGGTACATCCATCTTTAAAAAATAGAAATGGTAAAAAAAAAAATAGAAATGATAATATACTGTACAAATTATTTTATACCTTGCTTTTTCACTTAACGTTTAACCTTGGAGGTTGTTCCATATTAGTATTTGGAAGTAGAACTGTCTTTTCTTTTTTTTTTTAAGATTTTATTTAGGGCGCCTGGGTCGCTCAGTCTGTTGGGCGTCTGCCTCCCGCTCATGTCATGATCTCAGGGTCCTGGGATCGAGGCCTCCGTCGGGCTGCCTGCTCAGCAGGGAGCCTGCTTCTCCCCCTGCTTGTGCTCTCTCTCTCTCTCTCTCTGACAAATAAATAAATAAGTAAATAAAATCTTAAAAAAAAAGATTTTATTTATTTTTAGAGAGAGCAAGTTGGGGGAGGGCAGAGGCAGAGGAAGAGAGAGAGAGAATCTTGAGCAGACTCCGCACTGAGAGTGGAGCCCGACACGGGGCTTGATCTCATGACCCTGAGTCATGACCTGAGCTGAAACCAAGAGTTGGGCGCTCAACCGACTGAGCCACCCAGGTGCCCCTTTAGCCTTGTTTTAAACAGTGCTAGAATATCTGTGTACGTGTCATTGGACACATATGGAATTTTGATTGTAGGATAAACTCCTAGAAGTGGAATTGCTGTGTTAAAGGATGTGTACATTTTTAAACGTTGGTAGATGTTGCCAGATTTTACCAATTTCTATTCCCGTGACTGATATGTGAGTGCGTGCGTTTGTCCACATACTCGGTACCAAGTTAACCAACTTTTTTTTATTCATACCCACCTGACAGTGAAAAAAAAACAAACCTCATTGCCATTTCTGAGTGTGCATATCATTTCATAGGTGAAGGAGTGATTTATTTTCCTTCTTCTCTGTCATTTTGCCCAGTTTCCCATTTATATTCTCCATTAAGGAAATTAGCCCTGTGACTATGACGTCTGGCAAATATTCTTTTCCTGGTTTGTCCTTTGTACGTGAATTCAAATACAGTCAACAGTTGTCTCCAGATCTCGAGCAGTGCTGTTCGGGGACATGGAGAGCCTGTCGCTAAGGTGACCTGTCTCCCCTCTGAGGCCTAGGAGGCAGGTGTTTTCATTTTCACTCCCTGACGTGGACAGGACGCGCTGTGTTGTGGTGGAGCTGGGACAGCTCAAGGCTGAGTCATCCTGTGTGCACTTGACTAAGAGAAGCTGCGAGCCGCCCGGCTCCGGCCTGACGTGGCTCTGGGCAGTGTAGGCGGGTCCCTGTCCTTCAGACGCCTCTATCTCTGTGGGAGGTTGGACATGTCCTCATAACCCTGAGAGCTCTACAGAAGGGGATCCCCTCCCCATGGAGCCTTTTAAAAGATGTAATTTTTTTGATGACCGGAAAAAAAACCAAAAAACACTCTTTGTAAAAGGAGAACATCTCTTTCGCCCGTTCCCCCCGTAGGGAGCCGAGAGCATAACCACATACACGTTCAACACGCACAAAGCTCAGCACACCTTCTGTAAGAGGTGCGGCGTCCAGAGTTTCTATACTCCGCGCTCCAACCCCGGAGGCTTCGGTGAGTGAAGGGGGCCGGCTGCCCGTGCAGGGGGGACACGGGGACACCTGCGGCTGCCCCGGGTTCATACGCCGATTGCTAGGCCGGGCGCTGGCCTCTCTGGCTTGCCTCTTGCTTGGCAGGGCCTGTGCACGTGGAGGTCTTAGAAGAACTGGGCTGTTCAGCAACGTTCTTTCCCAGTGATGGGAGAGAAGATTGCCTCTGGTCACCCATCCAGATCCTGCCTTCATTTGCTGGTTGCTGGGGGCTGACGCTGAGGGATAGAGGGAGGAGAGGAGATGGGCCTTGGGGGGGCTGGCGGGGTGGTAAGGGAGGGAATTTTCACCCCGAGGATGGTTCAGGGAGTGAAGGAGGCAAGAGTGAGGAGTGTTGATAATGCCGTTAGGAAAGATTCTGTTTGAAAAAAAGGTTTTTCAGTTTGTTTAAAATATAAACAATGAAAGTCCCCAAGCCCCTCCTCTTCAGGTCCAACCTGGATCTGAGGGGGGAATGACACCAATTGCGGTGTGGAAAGTAGCAGTCAAGGAATCTTGTTTCCTTTTTTTTTTTTTTTTTTAAGATTTTATTTATTTGTCAGAGAGAGAGCACAAGCAGGGGGAGCAGAAGACAGAGGGAGAAGCAGGGAACCCGATGCGGGGCTCGATCCCAGGACCCTGGGATCATGACCTGAGCCGAAGGCAGACGCTTAACCGACTGAGCCACCCAGGCATCTCTAAAAAAAAATTTTTTTAAAGCAATCTCTACAACCAATGTGGGGCTCGAACTCACAACCCTGAGATCAAGAGTCGTGTGGTCCATGGACTGAGCCAGCCGTGCGCCCCCTCCCCACCCCACTTCTTTAGCAGCTACTGTGTGTTCTTCATGTACCACTTGGAGAGGCCTGCCTGCCTGCCTGCCTTAAGAATCAAGAAAGGCTTTTGGAAAGTAGAAAATCCTATAAAGGTGGGCAGGTGTTTAATACTTAGAAAGTTCTATTAAAACCCTGGACAAGGCCGGTGAATTCTTCAGGCTGCCAGTCAGAGGTTGTTCTAGGCTTGGATCTTGGTACTTTGTGCTCTCAGCTTGGTACTGAGTGCTATCCAGCCCTGGCATCCCTGGCTTAGGAAGTCTGACCCCCACCCGCCGGGAAGGAAAGGGAGCCGGGAAGCTGACGTTGTGGGGTCGTAAGCTTTAACAGTGGATCGCCACCGCTGCTTGCAGGTGTGGGTTTGTCCGCCAGCCAGCCCAGGCCCCGCTCTCGTTCACACCTGGGACCTTCCTTTTTCTGTGTCACCTCCCCCCAGGAATCGCCCCACATTGCCTGGATGAGGGCACCGTGCGGAGCGTGGTCATTGAGGAGTTCAATGGGACCGATTGGGAAAAGGCCATGAAGGAGCACAAGACCATCAAGAACATGTCTAAGGAGTGAGCTCCTGCTTCTCGCTTCCCGAAAAGGAGGAACGATGGGAGCCAGCAGCCATGCAGGGCCCACCGCGCGCTGGCGGGGCCCGTGAGTGTGCTGACCCAGGCCGCTGGTCCCGTTGGCCCGCGGCCACCCCGATCTCCGCAGTTGGCTCAGCCACCAGCTTCTTTAGGCAGCTCTTTGTCCTTTCAGCCCAGATTTTGATGTAGGCTAGTCGACATCCTTTCTCTTCTCAACTTTTGTGTGATCTTTTAGAAAAATAAATATTTTTAACATGAAAGCAGTCACTGTGGTTTGTCATTTTCTCTGCACTTTGATTTTGGTTCTGAGGCCAGGCATTTAATCGCAGGTATTTATCGACCGCTGTTAAAATGTGTGCGACCAAACTGGCGGGGAGAGATGAGAAGACAAATGAATAGTCATGAAACACTTGTAAGACTGGGCAAGATCGAAAGCCACATGAGTTGTAAACATAAGAGCCCTAGGAGTTCAGAGGAGAGAGAGGGCTGGTTAGGAAAGAACTGGGAGACTATCACTGGAGTCTTTTTTTTTTGAAGGTGAATCAGCTTCTGATTTTTTTTTTTTAATTGGGGTCAAATACCCATAGCATGAAATTGACCATCTTAACCGTCTTTTTTTTTTTTTTTTAAGATTTTTATTTATTTATTTGACAGAGAGAGAGGACATGAGCTGGTGGAGGGGCAAAGGGAGAGGGAGAAGCAGACTCCCCACTGTGCAAGGAGCCTGACGCAGGCCTCGATCCCAGGACCCTGAGTTCATGACCTGAGCCGGAGGCAGTCGCCCAACCGACTGAGCCACCCAGGCGCCCCCTGTCTTAATCATCTTTAAGTGTCCAGTTAAGCAGTGTTGAGTACAACCAACTTGAGTGTTGTGCAACCAACTTCCAGAACTCTCCATCTTGCAAAACTGAATCTCTATACCCACTGAACAACAACTTGGAGTCTCTATTTTTAAATGAAGCGAGGGCGCCTGGGTGGCTCAGTTGGTTGAGCGACTGCCTTCGGCTCAGGTCATGATCCTGGAGTCCCTGGATTGAGTCCCGCATCGGGCTCCCTGCTCGGCAGGGAGTCTCCTTCTCCCTCTGACCCTCCCCCCTCCCATGTGCTCTCTCTCTCGCTCTCTCAAATAAACAAAGAAATCTTTAAAAAATAAAAAAATAAAATAAAAAAAATAAATGAAGCGAGACTTAGGAAGGTCGAATGGAAAAGTGTGTGAACAGAGGTCGGGGCCCCGAGTAAAGCCAGACTGGACGGGAAGCTTCCGATGGGAGGAAGTAATAGAAGAGATCAGAAAAATGTGTCAGAAGCCGGACTGTGGACGGTCTTGGATATTAAGCTCAGGAATTTGGCCTTTATTTTCCAGGCATTAGGGAAGCTCTGAACAACTTTGAACAGGAGAGGAACACTTGGCCCGCTACGGAGTCTTTTGACTGGTTCCCCTGCCCCCCCACCCACCTTGCTTCCCATTGCTGCTTATTTTAATCAGGTCAACTTTCCCAAAGCATTCCTTTCTCTACCAAACACTGAGTATATACATAACGGCACATGCTTAATAAACATTCGCTCTTTGTTTAGGGAGACTGATGAATCATGCACTGACTTTGTGACGTAGACTAGCCAAGGAGAAGGAACAGGGAGAGAGATAACAGATGGACTGGGTTCTGTGTGATCATCACCTCTTCCAAGTCGGCTGACAGCATGTTTACTTTAAGGCTAGAAAGAGCCGGTGAGAAATTATACAGGGAAAACACGAGTACCCGATCTACCTTTCCTATTGCGAGATTGCTTGAAAACATACTTTTGTGTATCTTTCAGAAACCTCAGTGGAGTCATCCTGTGCCTTTTCTGCAGCTTGCATTTTTTTAAAGTTTTTTTTTAAGATTTTGTTTATTTATTTGACAGAAAGAGACACAGCGAGAGCAGGAACACAAGCAGGGGGAGCGGGAGAGGGAGAAGCAGGCTCCCCGCTGAGCAGGGAACCCGACGCGGGGCTCGATCCCAGGACCCCGGGATCATGACCTGAGCCGAAGGCAGACGCTTAATGGCTGAGCCACCCAGGAGCCCTACAACTGTATATTTAACAGAAAAGCAGGAAGCACTAAAATTTGGTTAAAATACAAACAAGATTTGCACTCTGTCGTATTTACTTTGCATTTACTAGGCTAGCATGTCAGACGAGCATCACCAGGTTCACAGAGCGATGGCAAGTGTATTGTAGAGTATCCGTAGAATGAACTAGAACACTTTAATGTGTTTATGGAACATTCTAAATCCTTTATTGTCATTTTAACCGTCTTCACAGCATCTTCACCAGGAATAGATTCCATCAAGAAACCACGTTCTTGGCTCATCCTTAAGAAGCAGCCCCTGATCCGTTAAAGTTTTATGAGATTGCAGCCATTCGGTCCCATGGTCAGGCTCCACTTCTGCTTCTAGTTCTCTTGCTGTTTCCACCACATCTCCAGTGACTTCCTCCACTGAAGTCTGGAACCCCTCAAAGTCATCCATACGGTTGGAATCAACTTCTTCCAAACTCCCGTTCATGTTGATTCCCAGGAATCACAAATATTCCTAATGGCACCTAGAATGATGAATCCTTTCCAGAAGGTCTTCAATTTACTTTGTCCAGATCCATCAGATGAATCACTATCTATGGCAGCTACAGTCTTATGAAGTGTATTTCTTAAATAAAAAGACTTGAATGTTGAAATGACTCCTTGATCCATGGGCTGCAGAGTGGATGTTGTGTTAGCAGGACTGAACATGACATAAATCTCACCGTCCATCTCCATCGGAGCTCTTGGGTGACCAGGTGCATTGTCAACAAGCAGTAATATTTTGAAATCTTTTTTTTTCTGAGCAGGAGGTATGAACATTTGGCTTAAAATACTCAGTAAATCATGTTGTAAACAGATGTGTTGTCATCTAGGCTTTGTTCCATTTGTAGAGCACGGGCAGAGTAGATTTAGCATAATTCCTAAGGGTCCTAGGATTCTCAGAATGGTCAATGAGCATTGGCTTCAACATAAAGTCACCAGCTGCATGAGCCCCTAGCAAGAGAGTCAGCCTGACCTTTGAAGGTTTGAAGCAAGGCGTTGACTTCTGTCCAGCTACAGAAGTTCTAGATGGTGTCTTCATCCAATAGAAAGCTGTTTCATCAGCACTGAAGATCTGTTGTTGAGTGTAGCTTCCTTCATTAGTTATGTTAGCTCGATCTTCTGGAGAACTTGCTGCAGCTTCTACATCAACACTTGCTGCTTCCCTTGCCCTTTGATGGTAGGAAGACGGCTTCCTTCCTCAGTCCTCCTGAACCAACCTCTGCTTGCTTCAGACTCTTCTGCAGCTTCCTCACCTCTCAGCCTTCACAGAATTGAAGGGAGTCAGGGCCTTGCTCTGCGTTAGGCTTTGGCTTAAGGGAATGTTGGGGCTGGTTTGACCTTCTCTCCAGACCACTAAACCTTTCTCCACATCAAAGCCTGCTTTGTTATCATTCATGTGTTCACTGGAGTGGCACTTTTCCTTTCCTTCAAGAACTTTTCCTTTGCATTCACAACTTGGCTCACTGGGCCAAGAGGCCTCGCTTTCAGCCCTGTCTCAGCTTCTGAGAGGTCTTCCTCACTAAGCTCAATCATTTCTAGCTTTTGATTTCAAGTGAGAGACATAGGACTCTTCTTTTCTCTTGAACATTCACAGGCCGCTGTAGGGTTATTACTTGGCCTAATTTTAATATTGTTGTGTGTTAGGGACTAGAAAGGCCCAAAGGGAGGGTGAGAGATGGAGGAATGGCCAGTCAGTAAGCAGTCAGAACATAGAAACCGATATTAAGTTCACCATCTTATAGGGCGCAGTTTGTGGTTGTCCCCAAATAATTACAGTGGTAACATCAGAGATCACTGATTACACATCACCATAACAGATATCACAGAAATGAATCTTTAAAAAAATCTATTATAGTGGTGCCAGGGTGACTCAGTTGGTTAAAGCGTCTGATTCTTGGTTTCGGCTCAGGTCATGATCTCAGGGTCGTGGGATTGAGCCCCGTGTAGGTCTCCATGCTCAGCACGGAGTCGGCTTGAGATTTCTTTCCTCCTGCCCCTCCCCCCCCCACTCTCTCTCAAATAAAGAAATAAATCTTTTTTAAAAATCTGTTATAATTACCTGTCTAATTTTTCTGTGGTTATTGGGTCTGTTCTCTTTTACTTTTTCAATACATTTTAGTCATATAAAATTCCATGAATAAGGTGCCCTACCATTGGACATAATCCAACTGTTGTCCCCTGCCTAAATCCCTATTCTCAACCATGGGCCAGCCAACGTGTACTGCAGGGTGAGTTTGGAAGGGGATTTGGAGGTGACCGCCTCTTAGGGACTTGCTCAGTTGGAGAGCATTTTTTACTTCGCAAGGGACAAGCGTGAGGCTTTCCAGTGGAAGGAAACAGCCACCATCAGTCTGTCCTGGGGTCCAAACCCTACACAGAGCCTGGCTCATCTCCCTTCCCTCCCACCCCTGCCTTGCAGTTGGCTCTGAGCCTCCTGCTGAGTGGGTGCCCCTCCCTCCCTCCTAGGAACCCGGATGATGTGGTGCTGCGTGGCCTGATGCTGAGTCCCTGGAAGATTAAAAAGTACTGGTTTTCATTAATCTTGCAGTGATGCAACCCTGCATTTTATGGAATTGAAATGCTTGGACCCTATCTATGACATTATGGTAGAGTTCAGCGGTAGTCCAAAATTTATGAGGAAGTCATCCATTTCCTGCAGATTTTCAATTTTGTTGCATGGACTTGCATTAACATCTCTTATAATTTTTTCCATCTTTTCCATTTTTTGTGAATACAGTAGCCATTCTGTTCCTAATAATAGCACTTGCATTTTCCCTTTTTCTGGATTGGCTTTGCCAGGTGTTGGCTTATTTGGTTTTTCAAAGAAAACTTACTTACCTTTCCACTAGCTTTTTATTTATTTTTCTCTTTCATCTGTATTAAATCCCTCCTGCTACTTTTGCTTGGTTTATATTACTGATTTCCTTAAATTGAATCACGTAGTTCGCTAATTTCAATCTTCTTAAAAAACAAAAGAGTACTACTTACCTGAATATAGGTCCCATACAAAGTGTAATTTTTATTACCTTCTAGATAATTTGTAATTTTCTCTTTGATCTGGAGGTCATTTTGGAGGATGTTTCTTGGTTTCTAAGTAGAGTTTTTGGGTCATTTTACAAACTTAAAAAAAAAAGATTTTATTTATTTCAGCGGCAGAGAGCAAGCATGAATGGGGGGTGGGGGGGATGGAGAAGCAGACTCCCTGTTGAGCAGAGCCTGATGTCGGGCTGGATCCCAGGTCGCTGAGATCATGACCTGAGCCCAAGGCAGTCGCTTAACTGACTGAGCCACCCAGGCACCCCTCATTTTATAAACTTATTGAAATCTATTTGATTATGATAAAAAATGTGCAAAATCTACTTGGGGAAATTTATTAGAGATTTCTCAGGGGCCGATCAATAATTGAATTTTGTAAATGTTTTATACCTAAGAAGTGAATGCTGACTTTAAGTTCCTTATATTATCCACATGCTGTGGCTTTACTTTTTGCCAACTTGATTTGTCAACATTCTGAAAAAATATTAAAGCCTTCCATTATGGGGCGTCTGGGTGGCTCAGTTGGTTAAGCGACTGCCTTCGGCTCAGGTCATGATCCTGGAGTCCCTGGATCGAGTCCCACATCGGGCTCCCTGCTCGGCGGGGAGTCTGCTTCTCCCTCTGACCCTCCCCCTCTCTCATTCTCTCTCTCAAATAAATAAATAAAATCTTTAAAAAAAAAATAAAGCCTTCCATTATTATTGTGTTTTGTTTTGTTTTTTAAATAAAGAACCTGGGGGCGCCTGGGTGGCTCAGTCGTTAAGTGTCTGCCTTTGGCTCAGGTCATGATCCCAGGATCCTGGGATCGAGCCCCGCATCTGGCTCCCTGCTCTGCGGGAAGCTTGCTTCTCCCTCTCCCACTCCCCCTGCTTGTGTTCCCTCTCTTGCTGTGTCTCTCACTGTCAAATAAATAAATAAAAATCTTTAAAAAAAGAAAGAAAGAAAGAACCTGTGGGGGGAGGCACCTGGGTGGCTCAGTCAGTTAAGCGTCTGCCTTTGGCTCAGGTCATGATCTCAGGGGTCCTGGGATTGAGACCCGTGGAGGACTCCCTGCTGGGCGGAGAGCCTGGTTCTCCCTCTCCCTCTGCCCCTTACCTCCCCACTTTTGTTCTCTCTCTCAAATAAAGAAATAAAGTCTTATTTTATTTTTTAAAAGATCTTATTTATTTAACTGAGAGAGAGCAAGCACAAGCAGGGGGAACGGCAGGCAGAGGGAGAAGCAGGCTCCCCGCTGAGCAAGGAGCCGAATATGGGACTTGATCCCAGGACCCCGGGATCATGACCTGAGTGGAAGGCAGACGCTTAACTGACTGAGCCATCCAGGCACCCTAAATAAAATCAAGTAAAGAACTTGGATTTCTGAGAGTTTGTTGCAAGTATCTGGCTGCTATGATATTTGGTGCATCTCTTCTCACGGAGTGACTCTGGTACCCATCTAAAATATCCCCCATTGTTCAAGGTTTAATGCTTTTAGATGCTTGGATGTGTGTTGTCACTCTCTCGTGTGCCTTTGCTTGGTATATGGTAAGTGACTCATCCTTTTATTTTTAGCCACTTTGTCACTTCTAGATGCCAGATTTTGTTTTCTAACTCAGTTTTGGTACAGAAATTAGCCCATTCAATTTTTTTTTTTTGAAGGAACTGATACCTGATTTGATTCTTTTTATATCATTTCCATTGTATTTGTTACACTTTATGCTTTGTTTCCTGTCTTCCTTTTTTTTTTCCTCCTTACTTTTGCAGGCTTCTAAGTTTCTCTTCCTCTTTTCTCCTTAGTTAATTGGGATTCTGCATTGTTCAGCGCTGCAGGTGGTGACCTTTCCCGTCCTGCAAACCCAGACGGAGTCCCCGGACTTGTCTATGTCAAGATGCTTCTCCGAGCTTTCCCTTGAACCCAGGGGAGACCTTTGCAATATTTTTATCCCCTCCCCGCACTTGAAATCTAGGATTTTACAGCACACGTGAGCATCTTTTTATTTTAATTTATTTTTTAAGGTTTTATTTATTTATTTGAGAGAGAGAGAGAGCACCTGCGGAGATGGGGGTGTGGGGTGGGGGAGAGGGGCAGAGGCAGAGGGAGAACAGGGAGCCTGGCGGGGCTCCCTCCCAGGACCCTGAGATCAATGGACTGAGCCACCCAGGCGCCCCCGTGTGTTTCTTTTTAAAAAAGTCACAGCTGGCTAGAATATGGTGAGCCCTTCTGATGCACTGACTCAAGTCTCAGATTATGTAAATTCTCCTTTATTATCCCCCATCTGTAACTATTTCTCCTTCTGCAACTCCCATTATTCACATGTTAGGTCTCCTGGATTTTCTTTCTTTTTTTTTTTTTTCTTCAAGATTTCATTTCTTTATTTGACAGAGAGAGAGAGAACAAGTAGGGGGAGCAGCAGAGGGAGAGGGAGAAGCAGGCTCCCCACTGAGCCGGTAGCTCCATGCAGGGCTCGATCCCAGGACCCCAGGATCGTGACCTGAGCCAAAGGGAGACGCTTAACCGACTGAGCCACCCAGGTGCCCCGGATTTTCTTTTTTTTTTTCTTTTTTTCCCCTTAGATGTATTTTTCAAGTTCCTTTTCCATCATGATTTCCATTTCCGAGCTAAATGCACTCTGGGTTCTGAGATATGTCTTCTACCTGATGTTCCAGATTACTAATTTGGCCACTCCTGAGAAAAAGAATTTTTTGTCTGGACCAGGACCTGAGCTTTCATTGTTGTTTTTGATGAAGTCTCCCATTAACCGCTCCTGTGGAGAGGGCTGCCCACTGTGCAGGTGGGACTTCCTTTCCCTGGGAGCCCTCTTGGGAGAGGGTTCCCCTTTCGGACTGGGTCTGCTCACCCTTGGTCTGGAGCAGTGAGCGGTGGGAGACCAGGCGGTTTCTGTTCTTCTGGGCCAGGGCGGAGAACTGGCAAACCATGGGCCCTCTCTTCAGCCCCCGTGAGAGGCCCGCAGGTCTCTCTGACACGGGGTGACCCTCCCCCAGCCGCAGGGAACAGGAGCAGCTCGCCCACCCCGAGCCAGCCGGCCTCCCAGGACTCTGGACGAGTAGAGACAGCCGCTTGTGTGTGTTTGTGTGTGTGTGTGTGTGTGTGTGTGTGTCTGGACAGGTAGAGACAGCCGCTTCCCAGGGAATTCTTAGTTGAGATCGTGTGTGTGTGTGTGTGTGTGTGTGTGTGTGTGTGTGTGTGTGTGTGTGGCGCGCGCGGTTGGCCCCTTCCTTCCCTCCCCTTTGCCTGCCTCCCTCCCTTTCCCCCCTCCCCCCGCTTCCTTCCTCCTTTTCTTGCCTTGCTCCTTGAAGAAACCACCAACATCTGATCTTTGCTCTAGGCTTCAGGGCTGTGGTACAGTTTGGCAGGTTGTTAACTATACAAGTGTGTGGCTCAGGGGGCGGAGTTGGCAGTCCGAGCTCTTCTCACCAGGCTGTGCTCTGGTGCGGGCATATGTCTGCCTGGGGGAAGGGCAGCTTTCTGACAATTTGCACAGAGGCGTTCTTGCCAAGTGTCCCCAGGGCTATGCTGCCCACGGAGGGCACCTTTCCCTAACCTGAGCGAAGTTTTGAGGGGCATCCTTCCTTCCCGTGCTGCTGTCCAGTGCTCTTTCCAGGCACCACGGAGAACCTAGCTCTGTTCCCATTGGGAACCCTGAGGGGAGCCTGCAGCTTCAGGAGCCCCAGGCTCTGCAAGGCCCCCGAGGGTGTTGGGATGGAGAGAGCCAGGGAGGGGGAGCTTGCCCTCCAGCAACGGGGACCCGAAATCCAGCCCCGGGCACCAGGAAATAAAAATGTTAGTTTGTTTTCATTTCCACCTAGATTTTTACTAATTTATTTACAAAGACATAGCCGGCCTGTGCAGTAAAACAAAAAGCAGAAAATAACTCCAATCCCACCACTCAGAAGTAACGACTATTGATGATTCTACAGAGCTTTCTAACCTCTAAGATTTGAAAGTATTTATGAATAGGGAATATATGTGCATGGTATAAAATTCAAAAGGGACCAAAAAAGGTCTCCTTTCCCCTGCTCCCACCCAATTTCCCTTTTCAGACAAGCAGTTACCAGAAATATCCCATTTATTTACACGAAATTGGATGTGTAGACATATATATTTTTCCCCACAAATGGTCGCATTTCCTTTTTTTTTTTTTTAAAGATTTTATTTATTTACTTAACAGAGAGAGAGCACAAGCAGGGGGAGTGGCAGGCAGAGGGAGAGGGAGAAGCAGGCTCCCCGAGGAGCAGGGGGAGCCCAGAGCAGGGGGGGCCTGATGTGGGACTCTATCCCAGGACCCTGAGATCATGACCTGAGCTGAAGTCAGATGCTTAACTGACTGAGCCACCCCTACGCCCTTGGCTGTACACATTTTTTTTTTAAAGATTTTATTTATTTATTTGAGACAGAGAGAATGAGAGACAGAGAGCATGAGAGGGAGGAGGGTCAGAGGGAGAAGCAGACTCCCTGCTGAGCAGGGAGCCCGATGCGGGACTCGATCCAGGGACTCCGGGATCATGACCTGAGCCGAAGGCTGTCGCTTAACCAACTGAGCCACCCAGGCGCCCTGTACACATTTTTTTTTAGCTTTACATTATATCAAAAGTGTTTAGGGGCACCTGGGTGGCTCAGTCGTTAAGCATCTGCCTTCAGTCAGGTCATGGTCCCAGAGGTGCTGGGATCGAGCCCCGCATTGGGCTCCCTGCTCGGTGGGAAGCCTGCTTCTCTCTCTCCCGCTCCCCCTGCTTGTGTTCCCTCTCTCGCTGTCTCTCTCTCTGTCAAATAAATAAATATCTTTTTTTTAAAAAGTACTTAATCACATCAAAACTATTCATAAACAACAATAAAATCCTTTAAAATTATAAATGTTCACTTTAGAAAGATGACCTTACTAATTAGTAATTACCTCTTTAAAAAAAATAATAAAAGCAAGCTCTACACCCAATGTGGGGCTTGAACTCAAGATACCCCAAGATCAAGAGTCCCATGCTCTACCAACCGAGCTAGCCAGACACCCCAGTAATTACCTTTTGGATATATATCTCTGTATATCTATTGCTCTCTCTATACACTTTTATGTGTGTGTAGACACACACAAATTTATTTGTGTGTGTATGTTTAACTAAAATGAGATTGTACCATTCCTAACCTGCTTTCTAAAATTTAATATATCATAAACACTCTTCCTTGTTACTAAATATGATTGCATCCCTGGATTTTTCGAATTGTGTTATTATAAATAATACTGTGATAATGTCTGTATATATAATTATAATTTTAATTTTTAAAGTATTTCCTTAGGTCACAGGGTTTGGGTATTTTATAAGCTCTTAATACAGATTGCGACTTGCAGTCTGGAGAGGCTGGTCCAGTGCCTGTCTTCTCAGGAACAGGACGGGAGGCAGCTTGTCCCCGCCCCCCCCCCCGCCCCCCCGCCCCAGCAGCAGCGGCAGGTTTTTTCTCACAGTTTCTATAGAAGCCATTAGGAGCTATTGACAGATTTTCAGTAGACAGATAACATAACCAGACTTGCATTTCGACTCTAGCTTCAGGGCCTGATAGCTCGGTCAGTCCCATTTGGCCCCTAGGAGGCATTCGAGAGAGCAGGTCTCTAACCTGTTGCTATAGAGTCCCACGGCGGGCTCCTTGCTCAGCGGGGAGTCCGATTCTCCCTCTCCCCCGCTTGTGTCCCCTCTCTCGCTGTGTCTCTCTCTGTCGAATAAATAAATAAAATCTTAAAAAAAAACAATAACCTGTTGCTATAGAGACAGCAATGCAGGCCTTCCTCCAGCGGGCGGAGAGGATACTCCCTGGACAACACATACCAGGGTCCCTTTTGTGTCGGGACTTCAACTTCTGAGAGTCCCTCTGCGTTAGGCCTGCGTATTCCGTAGATCTCAGAACACCAGTAGCTCATCCTTCCTGAGCCCTGACTGTGCGCCAGGCCCTTCACTGGGCGCCCACCAGGCTTCATCTCCTCTCAGGTTGGTACCATGGCTATGCTCCATTTTGCGCACGAGAAAATTGAGTCAGAGAAAGTTTAAACACCTGGTCCGCGCTACGTGGCTGGTAAATCTGGCCTCATACCAGTATGCGAAGCCTGTGCCTTGACCATTGAGCTTGCCTGCCTCAGGCCACTTCCCTGGGCTGTTAGCTGGACCATGGGAGTAGCTTCCAAGCCAGACCCCTCAGACTGCTTTTGTCTGTAGCACAATTTTAAGACATCAGTTTTTTGAGTGTTAAAAGAAAACAAAAACAAACCCCAAAACCCCCCACACAAGACTTCCAGATTTCCCTTCCTATTTCCTGCTTCCCTCAAAGGACTGGGAGCTGAGACATTTGATTGTAAGCTCCTTCGGGGCAGGGCCCACATCATAATAGTCTCAGTAGGAAATGCTGGGCATCGTGGTCGGACTTTGGGAGCCCCAGTCAACTTAACGACTAGTGAGGTTAAATAGAGAAGCCTCCCCTGGATTCAAATCTGATACAGAGGCCACAGTGTGAATCAAAGGAATCATGGCTGAACTCATTCAGTATATAGACCATTCGTGCGTGCGCGTGGTGAGCCAGCTTTGGAAACAACGTAAAAATACAGCATCGTGGCACCTGTGGAGTGATCTCAGAGCACTTGTAGGAGCATTTATAATCAGAGCAGGCTCTGTGCTAGGTGTCGGACATACACTGTGCCATTATGGAGCCCGTTTTTCCGCCCTTGAGAACCTGGCAGGGAAGCTGTTATTGTCCTGGGGTTGGTTTGGGTTGGGCTGCTGTGGGGTGTCTTTCCCCGGAGGAAGAAGCCGACGTTGGGACAACCCAGTGGCCCGCACGGCCGCGGATCCGCAGAGCTCGGGAAGGAAGGCCTCCCGCGCACACCGGGCTCTCCTTTGGTTCAGGCTGCTCAGCCGGCTCAAGGCCGGGCCCCAGATTCCCGGGCTTGGCTTCTCCCTGGGGATTCCTTGGCCCGGAAGACTCGTGCAGGCTTCAGAGGAAGTGCAGGGAGTTGATTCTCATGTACCTGGAGCAGAGCACGTAGAGGCGGCGGAACCAGAGCAGCTGGCTTCGGTGGCAGGACATGGCTCTCTAGGAGAAGCAGACAGGGCCAGTCACCGAGCCGCTGCGCTTCTTTCCTCCCTGAACTTCTGCCTCCCGCGAGCACAGATGCCGCACCTCCTCCCGCGTCTCCCTGTGACGCCAGAACCTCTGCGGAAGGGCCTCCCAGCCCTGCCTCCCCTGGCCCGTCTCCGGCCCCCAGCCCGGTGACAGAATCATGGGACGCTAACGCCGACCCCGACCCGCGGTCAGTCTCCGGGCACGACGCCGATTTAGACCGCACAGCTGGCGCCTGAAGCCGGAGCCGCGCGAACGGCCCCGAGCGCACGTTCCCGATCCCTTCGCTTCGCTCCGGCGCGCAGATCTGCGCCCCGCTTTTCCATGGCTTTGCGGCGGAATGCCCGGCACGACACGTAATTGTAAATACTCGGCAGCGCAAAACGTGCGGGGCCGGTTTATGGGACGCGAGCTACGAGCTACGATACTGCGCTCTGAATTAGGTAAGCTGGGAGGAAGAGGAAGAGGAGGAGAAGAAAGAAGAAGACCTAGAGACCCGTTCACACCAAAGAGTACGCATGGGTGTGGGGTTCTCCTTGCCAAGATGTTTACTGTCTTGTTATCCAGACCTAGCGCAGTTCAGTTTTTTGTTTTTGTTTTTTTTTTTTAAAGATTTTATTTATTTATTTGAGACAGAGAGAATGAGAGAGCACATGAGAGGGGGGAGGGTCAGAGGGAGAAGCAGGCTCCCCGCCGAGCAGGGAGCCCGATGCGGGACTCGATCCCGGGACTCCAGGATCATGACCTGAGCCGAAGGCAGTCGCTTAACCAACTGAGCCACCCAGGCGCTCCGCAGTTCAGTTTTTAAACCATCGATCGGAGCGACTGATGTAACTGGATGTAACATCTATAAATGGTTCCTGCCCGACTTTCTCTAAGTACCAAAAGTAAACTGCGTCTCTGAGCTATTATCATTGGAGACCTTTATGTAAAGAACTCATTTTATTTTAAGATTTTATTCATTTATTTGTCAGAGAGAGCGAACACACAAGCAGGGGGATTGGCGGAGGGAGAGGGAGAAGCAGGCTCCATGCTGAGCAAGGCAGCTTGACGCGGGACTCGATCCCAGGACCCGGGGATCACCATACAAGCCAAAGTCAGACGCCCAATCCACCGAGCCACCCAGGCGTCCCCAAAATGTTTATTGTAGAAAAACATTGAGAGAAGGGATGCACTTTGTAGTCCAGACACACTTGACTTGTCTATTTAACAGCTACCAAGTCACATGAGTTTCCCACATCATCCTGCCCCAACTGGCCTAATTTTTATGTCCCCTAACGTTTCAATGGCTTTTCAGCACCCATTCAATAAAATAGGCACTTACCGTCAATTTGGTTTTTTACAAACTGTTTTTCTATTACCTTTCCGAGGGAATACAAAATACCAAAATTGTTTCTATCCCTTCCCCCCTTTTTGGAGCATTTCCACTACATTTTCTTCAAAGATATGATTTTGTGGGTTATCCAGTACTGTATCATTCATCTGCTGAATATTAGTTCCTTTTTTGACTATCAAAAATTATACTAATGAACATTCTTGCTCATAAATCTCTGAACACAGGATCAGGATGCCTGGGTGGCTCAGTCGTTAAGGGTTTGCCTTCGGCTCAGTCATGATCTCAGTGTCCTGGGATCAAGTCCCGCATCGGGCTCCCTGCTCAGTGGGGATGGGGAGTCTGTTTCCTCCCTCTCCCTCTGTCCCTCCCCCCACTCGTGCTCTCTCTCTCAAATAAAAATAAAATCCTTTAAAAAAATAAAAAAATGAAAATGACAACAAAAGGTTAAAAATAAAGGTATTAAAAAGCCCCATATTGGCTGTGGAGCCGACTTAAAGAAAAAAAAAAAAATAGCAAAGGTATTTAAAAAAGATAAGCCGGGGTGCCTGGGTGGCTCAGTCGTTCAGCGTCTGCCTTCGGCTCAGGTCATGATCCCAGGGTCCTGGGATCGAGCCCCGTGTTGGGCTCCCTGCTCAGCGGGAAGCCTGCTTCTCCCTCTCCCACTCCCCCTGCTTGTGTTCCCTCTCTCGCTGTGTCTCTCTCTGTCAAATAAATAAATAAAATCTTAATAAAAAAAAAAGATGAGCCAAGCAGATCCAATCCAAAGAAAGCTGTTACAGCAATGTTAAGATTAAAATAGAATTTAAGACAAAACCATTAATAATGAGAGACATAGGATAATAAAAGGAATAGTCTACTAAGAAGATATAACAACCTTGATCTTTTGTGCACCCAACACAAATAAAGCAAACACAAAGAAATGGACAAATGCAGACTCACAGTAGGAGACCTCAACATACTTGCATCATAAAGTAATAGATCAAAAAGTTTAAAAAGTAGTTAGAATACACAAGTTGTGACTGAAATATGTACTAAGCTCAATCTGCTGGCTATATCTAGAATCTGAAATGCAACCCATAGAGTACACACATTCTTTTTAGATAAACATGTTAACATTTACAAAAACCGATTATAAAGTAGGTCATTCCCTAAGGAATTCTCAATAAGTTTTTAAAAACCAGTATTCCACAAGCCACATGTAATGACCAGAAAGCAATTCAATTCTAAATCAACAATAAAAAGGCTATAGGATGACTCTTGTTCTGGTAGCTACGTTCTATAAAGTACTGCAAACACCTGAATTAGTCAATACTACATCATTGTTCCTAGGGGAAATAAAGGTTTTGGTTCCTGAGAGCCTCTGGTCACAACATTTTCATCAACCGATCAGTACATAACCTTGTTTTATGTGTGTTTCTGTTTAAAGACACCTTATTTAATATTATGTTATCAATTCATTCACCGAATTCACAGCCACCAGGGCTATAACTCATGCATGACTGAAGCTTATCTAACACACACACTTTCTCTGTAAGCGGTATCACAGCTTTCATGCCCTTAGAATCACTAGACAGCACTTGAATGGCATACTTAGAGGACATTTTAAACAGTAAAATCACAACAAAAAGCACAGAAATGAGAACAATGTGGCACCAGGACCATGGTCATGGAGTTGCCAGATGACTCTGGTTTGGGCGGCACCATACTGTGGAGAGGATACTTGTTTGCAGTATGAGAGCTGAAACAAGAAGGCAGAGGGTCACCTTGTTCAACCGCAGTTGGGAACCTGTATCTGTGCATTGGTGGCAATTTAAAACTTTTCACTGCCCTGCAAATACAATGTCCACGAGTGACTGCAAAAGCACCGTATTAGGGGCGCCTGGGTGGCTCAGTTGGTTAAGCGACTGCCTTCGGCTCAGGTCATGATCCTGGAGTCCCGGGATCGAGTCCCACATCGGGCTCCCTGCTCGGCAGGGAGTCTGCTTCTCCCCCTGACCCTCTTCCCTCTCATGCTCTCTCTATCTCATTCTCTCTCTCTTTCAAATAAATAAATAAAAAATCTTTAAAAAAAAAAAAAAGGCACCGTATTAATTTTGGGGTTACAAGTAAATTTTAGCACGTAGGCGCATTTGCAAATATGGAACCTGTGGATAATGAGGATTGACCCTATATATGCACACATACGCATTTGTAAACTCTAAAATACACCCTTAAAAGCCTCATGTATTAAAGAGGAACTCACCATGGAAACTATAGATTACTTCTAACTGAGTGACAGAAGTATGTATCAGAACTCATCAGATGCAGCTAAAGGAATACTTCAAGGGAAATTAATAGTATTAAAGTGTATTCTTTAAAAATGGTTGAAAACGGAAAAAAAGCTGACCTTGTCAGTCCAAGAAATTAAAAAAAAAATAATGGTGTAAAACCTGAATAAAGTAAAAGGACAAAAATAAAGAACAGAAATTAACGAACTATCAAATAAAACAAAGGAGAATTCATGTTTCTGGTCAGTGTTGCATTCTCAGCATCTAGCAAAGTGCCTCTTAGTGAGTATATATGTTTACTGCAGACAGTTCAGAAAATAAAGCTAAGCAAAATAGTAATAATAATAATAATAATAATAATAATAATAATAATTATCCTGAGTTCTCTTAGTTTTACTCATTGCTACTCTTCTCTCCCTGATAGACTTAAGTCAACTGGGGGTCACACCTGGAGACAGATTGGAGCAATTCTCCTTAATTGCCTGCTCCCTAACTCCATAGTTTTCGGAATCTCCTGCCCTACTGACAGCTAAGAGTTTTCACTATGAGGGCTTCACTGGGCCTGACATTTCTTCAATAGGCAAATGAGCCTCTGGTGGTCTTTTTGGCTCTTTATAGAGGTTCCTGGCAGGTCTGAGTTCCTCTATGTACATCCATGCAGGGGAATGCAGGCACCAATTACAATTCTAATGCATAATGACATAGAAGAAAATGGTCATAATGTTGTCAGAACAGGTTTTAAATGGTAGGCACTGTGGGATCCCATTAAAAATATATATATATTAACCATGATTATCTCTGAGTGGTGGCATTTGGGGTAGTTTTTATTGATTATCTTTATTTTCTTCTTGATGCTTTTACATAAAGTATTTCTAGATGTTCTACAATGAGCATATATTTTTACATTTAAAAAAGCACGTGTTATGTTTATGATCAGAAAAAAGGGAGAAAGTCCTTGATAATCTATGACTGCCAAGGTCTAGCTGGATAGTCCTAACACTCAGATGCTGAGCCACTGTGGAAGGTCTTCGCTTAGGGGTCGGGAGGAACCAGGGACACAGATGGGAGGGAAGGTGTCTGGGATTTCACAGTCCTCACTCACCTTGGCCCGTGCCACTTCTTTGCTGGTGAGCACGAAGAGGACATCCCGGGTATGAAGCAGAGAAAAGGGCAGGTCCAGAAGGGAGATGTACTTGCGCAACACATTCACTGACTGAAGCGTGAGCACAGAACACCCTGGTTGGGAGGAGCGGAGATGGGAGGAGTGAAGAGTCTTGTTGCTTCCAGGCAGATTTTCCCTGAGCACCCTACCCCTCCCTCGGGGCTCAGGGCAGGGCAAGACCATAGCCACGGAGTTGCCAGATGACTCAGTAGCACCAAAGGTGCTCTTTGCCCATCATGCTCACAGATAGGAAGAGTGAAAGGACCCCAGAACACCTGGCCGGCTGCCCTCTATGCAAGCCCTAGCAAGACAAGGTTGGTTGCTAGAGGTTGGAAACTGGCTACTTCAAGGGCAAGGGAAAGGTGATTAAGACCAGAAATTTCTGGATTGGGAGGCAAGAGACCTAGTTCCTGCTCTGACGCTCGAGACCTGACAGACTTCAGCTCTCTGAGACTCCGTTTTCTCATCTGCAAAGTGGTGTTGATGGTGTGGGAGCCTGTCTCACAGGGTTGGTACCAGCCCACTCAGGAAGAGTACACTCCACTGTGTTTTCATTTGCTTCACCTTCATATCACTCCGGAGGGATGTCTGTTATTCCCATTGACAGACCAGAAACTGGCCTAGAGAGGTTAAGCATCAGTGTCATGCAGTAAATGGCCAAGGCGGGGGGGGGGGGGGGGGGGGCGGCAAACACCTTTCTAACTCAAGCAGGTTAACCCATCAAGCACCCATCAGCTGTTTATAGCCTGGTTAAGTAATGAGGGGCTGGGGCGTGAGTTTATATGGACAGACTGAAAGAACACTGGAGGTGAAAAAGACTCACCTAGGGAGAAAGCCAGACAGATGAGTGGGCAAGGCCTGGTGTCATGGTTAATTTCATGTGTCAACTTGACTGTGTCACAGGGTACCCAGATGATTATTTCTGGGTGTGCCTGGGAGGGTATTTTTGGATGAGACTAGCATTTAAATCAGTGAACTCAGGAAAGTAGATTGCCCTCCCCAGTATGGGTGGGCATGGTCCAATCAATTGAGGGCCTGAATAGAAGACTAGGTGGAAGAAGGGAGAATTTGTTCTTTTCTGCTTGACTCTTGAGCTGAGACGCTGGTCATCTCCTGTCCTTGGACTGGGATTTACACCACTGGCTCTCCTGCTTCTCAGGCCTTTGGACCCAGACTGACTTACACCACTAGCTTTCCTGGGTCCCTACTTTGCAGATGGCAGATTGTGGGACTTCTCATCTTCTGTACTTGTGTGAGCCAAGTTTATAAGTCTCTTTTAAATATGTATCTCCTATTGGTTCTGTGTTCCTAACACATCTGGCCTCCCCTCACACCCAGAGGCTGCCTGGCTGACAGGGCACTTCCCAATGGATACAACCTGGTATTAGGCCTGAGGACCCACAAGGACAGACACAGTGAGCTGGGTCAGGAAGAGTGTGGCCCAGCCTTCCCAGCCCCCCACCTAGGGAGGCTTGACCTAGGGCAGTTCTCCATATATTTACAAATTTCACCCAATAAGTTTCTTAGAGGGATAGTAATTTGCAGACTTTTGCAAAACAGACAACTTACCTTTAGGTAATTTCCCTTCTGAGTGCAGGGTCCTGGAGGAGGAAAGGACAGGATTGAGAGGGAGCAAGAATTCCTTTGCAGATAACAGGAAGAGCCTTCAGAGTATAGGGGTCAAGGGCAGGCCTCTCCAAGATGGGCCACAATGGCATGTAGATTACCTTGAGTTAAAAGCAATCAAAACCCAGCAAATTCAGGAAAACTACTTTACATCCCCCGCCCCTGGCCACCTAAACTTACATTGGAAAGGGGGCCTGTACCAGGAAGAGAACTAGTCATAGAGATTCCTTTTTACCTAAGAAACTTATCTGCACAACAGGGCCACCTTTGTTTTCCAAACATCTCTCACCTTCCTGCTAATGGTACTCCTCTCCTTGTACGCCAGACTCCCGTCCCTCTCCTGAGCTCAGGATGCCATATAAGCCTCATGTTGCCTGACAGTCGTTGGAATTTCATGTTTGTATGGGCTCATGTTTGTATGGATTTTGTAGGACAAAATTAAATTTGATTTTCTGCTGTTAATCTCTCCTGGAAATTTAATTCTTAGTCTAGCTAGAAGAACCTTGGACAGAGGAAAATTTCTTCCTCCCCAACAGTAGTAAGGACTGCCACACCCTATGATCCCTCTGTAGGTTTCTAGGTAGTTTCTTTTGCATCAATCACCATATAGGTTTCTGGGATTCCATACCTCTGGCTACAGCTGAAGGGACAAGTGTGGGCACCTTCCCCAAGGTCAGCCAATCTGGGGGATGACCAATAGTTATGAAGTGCCTGGTCCAAGCTTTGCCCATTAGAGATGAAGGTAACTATGATGGACTCTTCAGAGTTTCTCTCTTTTGAAATTGTAATATGAGTGTGACAGGAAACTATTTTATTTTTTTTTAATTTATTTTATTTTTATTATTATTATTTTTTTAAAGATTTTATTTATTTATTTGACAGAGAGAGACACAGCGAGACAGGGAACACAAGCAGGGGGAGTGGGAGAGGGAGAGGCAGGCTTCCCGAGGAGCCGGGAGCCTGACGTGGGGCCCGATCCCAGGACTCTGGGATTATGACCTGAGCTGAAGGCAGACACTTAACGACTGAGCCACCCAGGCACCCCTAGGAGACTATTTTAAAATATTAATTGATATTTCTTCCCTGATAGTTCTTTCTTTTTGACCTCCCCTGCTCCCACCTTCTCACAGTGAAGGCCATTCTGTACTCCCTGCCTTAAAGGAAGGTGAGGCCAATCCAACAAAGAACTCCAAATCTCTTGCCTGTTTTTGTTTGGAAGCGCAGAGATGGGGAAAGATGGGATAAGTGGTCCAACCCCACCACCAACACACAGACAACATACTCATATGAAATGGATTCCAGTTCTACTTCCGCCATTGTTCAGCCCAGCAGTACTGGGAAAACCACTTCACTTCCTCAGTTAAATGAGGTGGTTGGACTTAATGATAGGTGAGATCATTTCCAACTTTATATATTTCACTGCTCTAGTCTGAGAATGTTGGGCATGTTTAGAAGAAAGTCAGAAAGCAAGTCCTTTACTTCAGGTTGCCCCTTCCCTTCCCCTAGGCCAGGTCCACCACTCCTTCATTCATGGCACCCAGAAGAAGTACTTCTCTAGAGGGCAGGAAGCATGGTATATATTTGTACGATCCTGAGTAAGTCCCTCAATATATTTGAGGAGCATTTTTTTGTGTTTTTTACCAAAAAATACAGATGCCTATCGGTAAAATAGGGTGGCTATGAAGAACAAAAGTTATCCTATTACATATGTATATCTTCCTTCTCCAAAGAAAGATTTGATATAGTGTACAAAATGTACAATGGAAGATAACATAAGAAATTAGAATAAAAGGAGGAAAGGGATGCCTGGGTGGCTCAGTTGGTTAAGTGTCTGCCTTCGGCTTAGGTCATGATCCCAGGGTCCTCGGGTCAAGTCCTGTGTTGGGCTCCATGCTCAGCGGGGAGCCTGCTTCTCCTGCCTGCCGTTCCCCCTGCTTGTGCTCTCTCTCTCTCTTTCTCTCTCTGACAAATACATAAATAAAATCTTCTTTAAAAAGGAGGAAAAGGAAGATGAAGCCAAGAGGCACACTGATTCACCAGAACTCAGTCCTTCAAATCTCCCACATGTGCTACATGGGGTTGCGAATTTGGCCCGAAAGCTCTCTGTGGCCAAAGCAAAGAGAAATAAAATGTTACCCCATTTTTCCATGTGGAAGAAGCCCTCAGGAGTTGAGGAGACAAAACAGTAATATTAAGACGACTGAGGAGGGATTTCTCACACGGAGGGCCTGGTGAGATGTAGTGAGCAATGTGGCCAACACTGGCTCCCTGTACCTCAGTGGTCAGTTCCACGAGGCTCAGACAGTGAGGGGGGAAGTGCTTTAGAAACCACCCACCCTGAGCAAACGAACAGACCCTCTCCCCCCTCCAACACGCAGAGGGTCCTACCTCACGGCCGCATACAGAGCAACGTGATTGCAGTGACCACTGACTCCCCCTGCATCGAAAGTCACCACCTGAAGAGAAACAGGGTGGTCACTCATGACTGAATGCTTTCTCTGCCTCAATTTCAAAGTAGCCGTCCCCGTTCCCCTGGCCAGAAATGTCTCCAATTCTGTGTACATCTGAACTCACTTCGGAGTGTATCAGTGGGATATAACCATTGAGTTGGCCAGGTGTGTGGAGACTGTGTGGGTTTTACTGTTTACTCTTGTTCGGGGCCCCGTGAAGCACAATGGAATTCTGCCATGATAGAAACCTGGGTTTAGGGTATCTTTGTTTCTTATCTGCCTGGCCATTTATTAGCACACTTCATTTTCCTGGCTGGCTGTGGTGTGAACTCTGTTCTTGTAGATGCTGCCTGATTTATTTGACCTCTTTTCCTTGTGCTGTACTGAGGGCACAAAGACTTTGAGAGGCAATGTCCACCATGCCCTGGGGTTAAAATCACAGAAGTCTATTTACTCACGGACTGCCTCTGTATCATCTACTTATTAATGATAAGCTTAGTCTAGGTTCCAACATTTCATTTCTGCACAGATGGATTAAGAAAAAGACCAAATAAGTTTGAATAATAATCCTGTTAGCTTAAATAATAAAAGAAGTATAACAAAGAGAACAGGGACTCAGAAAAAGGAACAGGAGTGGTTGGTTAGGGGTAATGGAAAGAGGCAAGCTGTCCCCAAGGAAAGTGGGCGGCCGTGCCGCATGGACTAAAGGGACCAGGACTGGGATTGGTATAGGCTGAGAAGGGCTTCCCTATTGGTCTTTCTATTTTAAATCATAAAATGCTGACTTCACATATAGAGAACTCTCTCTTACAGTGAGAGCAGCAAACCTCTATTGGGCACAGGGTGGGGGGGTGGGGGCTGTAGATTAGAAGAAAATTTAAAGTCCTGTCAATGGATAAGCACCTAAAAATAAGCACAAAATAAAAACATATTTATGACACGAGACTAATGGAAATATAAAACACCGATATTAAGGAATTGTGAATGTTTTGGTGTGACAATGGCATTATAGTTATGTTAATAAAGGACTTGTTGTCAACTAGAAATGCATGCTAGAATATTTAAATATGAAATATGATGCCAAAGATTTGCTTCGAAATAATACAGGAGGTGGGGGAGATGAACAGCTGTTTAAATGAAACTAATATTGACTGTGAGTTAATAATTACAGGAGCCGAGTGATAAGAATATGGAAGTTCATTAAACTTCTCTCTACAGTTGCAGGCTTGAAATTCTCCCTAATGGAAAATTAACAAAACAAACAAAAAGAGTTAAAGGCTTAAAAAAAGCAAATCACGGACATGCGTCATTATACATTTGTCAAAGCCCATAGAATGAACAGCACCAAAAGTGGACCCTCATGTAAAGTATGGACTCGGGGGTGGTGATGTGTCAGTGTTGGTTTATCGACTGTAAAAAATTATGGGGGACAGGGAGTTTCTGTGTACTTTCCGCTCAACTTTGCTATGAACCTAAAACTGCTCTAAAGAATACAGTCTACCGGGGTGCCTGGGTGGCTCAGTCGTTAAGCGTCTGCCTTCGGCTCAGGTCATGATCCCGGGGTCCTGGGATCGAGCCCCGCGTCGGGCTCCCTGCTCAGCGGGAAGCCTGCTCCTCCCTCTTCCACTCCCCCTGCTTGTGTTCCCTCTCTCGCTATGTCTCTCTCTGTCAAATAAATAAATAAAAATCTTTAAAAAAAAAAAAAAGAATATAGTCTACCAAAAAACGTAAACCATGGGGCTCCTGGCTGGCTCAGTCGGTAGAGCATGTGACTTAATTTCAGGGTCGTGAGTTCAAGCCCCACGTTGGGCATGGAGCCTACTTAAAAAAACAAAACAAAACAAAACCAAAACGTAAAAACCGTGCACTCAAGTACCCTGTTCTGATCCCAATGTTCCATGCAACACAGTGTTGACTCAAGTCTACTCTTATCTCAGACCCTACTTAACCCCAGCCGTTGGGCAAGTCACAGAACTTGACCGCTAGAAGTTATTTCAAGGTTCAATGTGTGGGTCGTCTCATTTGCGAGATCAGCAAAGTAATACCTGCTCTGCTTTCCTCACCGGGTTGAGGTGAAGACACAAGAACGCCATGGGGAAATGCTTATGAATGTGTACCTACAACAGGAAGGGCTAGTGCATCTCAACTCCAAGCCTGCTCTCATTAGGAGAGCGTGACAGCAGGGCTAATCATTACCCCGGGTGTGCTGGAGAGCATTTCCTAGGTTAGGGGGGATTTGGGGCCCGGTGGAGTTTTGTTCAATTGCTTTTGAAATTCTCCTAGGTCTCCATTTCTTCCTCATCCTGCATCTTCCTAGAGGCTCCCTCTTTCTTTCCGTCGCAAGGAGGGCTGAGCGGAATTGTATCCAGCTCCCCGGACTTTTGCAGATTTGTACGTGACAACAGTGACCCCTGTAGCTCTTTACAGAACTCCCGCCACCTCCCCCCCGCCCCCCGCTCCGCCATGCCCCAAAGTCGTGGAAATCCTTGTTCAAATGAAATCTTACCCAGACCCCAGGAGGTAATGGGTGGGGCTGCTCTGGTTTTTCTAAGATGGTGGTTCTCAACTGGAGGCAATGTTGCCCCAGGGACATCTGGCCATGTCTGGAGATAGATTTGTTGGGATGACTGAGGGGTGTTGCCACTGGGTAGAGAGGGGGGCTGTCAGTGGGGAGATGCCCTGGATGCTGCTAAGCATCGTACAAGGCACAGGACCGTCCCCCACAGCAAACAATGATGGGGGCCCTAATGTCATGGTGCCCTAAGGGAGCAAGGACTCTGTGTTTGGTTCAGGGCTATATCACCAGTTCACAGCAAGTAGTGAATATCACATAGCAGGTGCTCAATAAATATTTGCTGAATGAAAAGTCGAGATAGGGGTCAGGCCCTGGACCCAGACTGCTTGCCACCGAAAGGCACAACCAAACCCCTAGGCTGCTTTCTGTAGAGGGCAGCATCATAATGCTTTTCAAAGCCATGTCCTGGCAACTCAGCAAACATGGAGGGGCTGGGACCAGAGAGCATTCTGTTTCCTTCCATCGCACGGTGCTAACGACTACAGAGCCAGATTTCAGCTGGGGCAGAGGAGAGCTTTTGGTATCATCCCAGCACAGCCCAGGTGAGAATCTCTCTCCCCATGTCTTAGCTTGGTGCTCCTCCCTTCCGTCTCTGCTTCCCTATTGGTCTTCTCTCATTGCGCAGCCAATACTTCCGGTCTGGAGGGGGCACCTGGGCCCTCAGATCCTGCCACCGGGTGACTTCTTCCCTGCCTACTACTCAGCCCTCGCCCCTGACCCGGCAGAGCCTGTGGGATTATGCAAAAGGGCATTTCACTGCATCGTGGGGGCCGAGCATGATTATGGCCACTTACGTCCATATTGGCAATGGTGTTGGTGTGGCCCTTATACTCCGACTGTTGCATTAAGTGCAGGCTGGGGAAATTATTCCTCACTGCACCGTGATAGCTTGAGAGTTTCCTTATTAAGAGCAAGGTGAGTTAAAGAGCTGTTTTAAAATGGTTTCCTTGGGCGCCTGGGTGGCTCAGTTAGTTAAGCGACTGCCTTCGGCTCAGGTCATGATCCTGGAGTCCCGGGATCGAGTCCCGCGTCGGGCCCCCTGCTCGGCGGGGAGTCTGCTTCTCCCTCTGACCCTCCCCCCCCTCATGTGCTCTCTCTCTCTCAAATAAATAAATAAAATCTTTTAAAAAAATTAAAAAAAAAAAAATAAAATGGTTTCCTTGTGTATGGGAAATTAAATCAATTCAGGATCATCCTGATGATAAAGGGCCCTCACTAATTGGAATGAACGTGAGCGCCTCAGACAAGAGGAAAGAGCTCCAGGCAGCCAGGTGGCAGCTAACCGTCTGGGCAGTCTGGGGACAAGCATGGTCTGGGGCCTGTTCTCATTCTTGGGGATATAAAAATGTCATGGCAGTCCTTGCCTTCATGGACCCTCCAGTCTAGTTCATAAGACATGGTCTGTACTTCAAAGAATAAGCAGCAACTCTTGGGATACACACCAAATTCTGTAGGATTCCCAAAGAGGGCTGAAGAAATCACAGAAGGCTTCTTGGAGAAGGAGGTCTTGAGATGGGGCTTGGATCACAAATCGCTTTTCTGAGGCAGAAACTTGGGAGACTCTTCTGAGAGCAAGAATGGCACGCAGAGCTGTCTGTGCCCTGAGACCCCTCTCTGGATGCTCAGAGCTGTGGTCAGCTGTAACATGGTCTAAAATATTGAAACCTGGCCCCTTGGCAAGGACCAATCCTGTTCACCAGTGTGCCGTACTTAAGGGCCAGACTGAAAGGGGCCAAGTTCAGAAAGACAGGAGTTTATCTCACAAGTGAAGTGACTGGGATAACCAGCAGTTGTATGCACTGAAGTAGGGGAGGAGAGAGAGTATCTGAGGGCCGGTCCTGGGGAAGCTACTCCTACGGGAAAACGGGGTCCCCAGGGGTGTGACAGCACACTTCATGGACATTACTGTGTTATTTCAGCCCAGCCCCCGAGACCAGCTGTCTCCCCATCTGGGCTGTGGAGCCCTGATGAGTTCTGCC
This sequence comes from Mirounga angustirostris, assembly GCF_029215605.1. NCBI lineage: Eukaryota > Metazoa > Chordata > Mammalia > Carnivora > Phocidae > Mirounga > Mirounga angustirostris. The sequence goes on from NW_026991725.1 coordinate 54,521,457, forward strand.
TGTGTGGGCTGGGGTGGGATGGACAAGAGAAGCAGGCAAACCCAGTCAGCAGGGCTGGGCCTTTGACTCCAAAGCCCATGGACCCTTCCCTCTGGCTTTCACACTCAGATCCTCTTGGAAGGTAAAGCCAGGAGGTATGAGGCTGCAAGCTGTTGGTGGCCATTTTTTCCAGTCAGGAAAAAGAATGAAGCCAGAGCCCAGAGCAAGATGGAGAACAGCCCCACCAGGAGCGGGGCCCACCTGCATCTCCACCTTTATGTGAATCCGAGGGAGACCCTTAGGTGTCCCTTTTGGCCTGTGTGGGCTAAGTTTCAGTTGTGTTTCTGCCTTCGGCTCAGGTCACGATCCCAAGGTCCTGGGGGCTTGAGCCCCCTCATCTGGCTCCCCGCTCAGCAGGGAGCCTGGTTCTCCCTCTCCCTCTCCCACTCTCTCTGCTTGTGTTCCCTCTCCCGCTGTCTCTCTCTGTGAAATAAATAAAATCTTTAAAAATAAATAAATAAATAAAAATATGTGAACACCAAAAAAAGAAAAGAAAAGAAAGGAAGGAAGGAAGGAAGGAAACAGCTACATGAAATACGCCAAAAAAAAAAAAAGAAAAAATCCAGGAACAGTCTGACCAATATGTCACCGAAAATCTGCTGTTAGGAAAGGTCTAATAGGGGCAACCGGGCTGGCTCAGTCGGTAAGCATGTGACTCTTGATCTCAGAGATGTAATTTCAAGCTCCACATTGGCTGTAGAGATTACTTAAAAAAAAAAAAAATAAAATCTTTAAAAAAAAAGGTCTAATAAATCATTTCACTCAGTGAATTTAGCACTGTTTCTGTGCCAGCAGAATTCATCAAAACATAAACCAAAAGCTTAGGGCTTTAAGTGGTAGAATTTTAGGCATTAACCCATGAAGGAGTATTATTATCATTTTAGAGGTGGACAGTAAGCCTTCTCAGCTGCCTTAATATTGACCACTGGCAAGGCCCGGTCCAGAGGGTCCCAGTAGAGCTGAGATGGGGGCTCCCACCCTGGCTCACCTCTGCAAGTAAATATGAATCTCCGCCATTGCTCTATCTGTGACTAAAATGTTCTCCCAGCAGTGCATGTGAATATATCCTTGTGTTTTCTGGAGTGAGAAATTGAGGCTTAAAATCCTAGCTTCACCCCTTGCTGACCTCGGGCAAGCTTCTCAGCTTCTGGAAACCCGAGTTTCCTCAATGTCAAATGAAAATTATAGTAACATCTGCCTCTTAAATTTGAAATGGTCCCCTAAATATGAAAATGCTTGGTAAAAGGTGAAGTTCTGTATAAATAGGAGTATAGTTCGGGCTCCTGGGGCCCTGAGTTTTTAGATGGCAGGACAGAGGCTGGGGTTGGGGATGGTTAAAGAGGACAGTTTGGGAAAAAAACCCTGCCTCCACCTGAGCCTGACAGTTTGGTTACACAGTCTCACAAAAGGTGTGTTTGGTCCTCTGTGGGTTTATTTTTAAATTTTATCTATCTTCTATCTCTCTCTCTCTCTCTCTCTCTCTCTCTATCTACCTATGTATGTATCTATCTATCAGAGAGGGAGAGAGAGAGTGCACACAAGCAAGGGAAGCAGCAGAGGGAGGGGGAGAAGCAGGCTCCCCATTGAGCAAGGAGCCCAATGTGGGACTCAAACCCAGGACCCTGGGATCATGACCTGAGCCAAAGGTGGATGCTTAACCGGTTGAACCACCCAGGTGTCCCTTTTTTATTTTTATTTTTTAAAAGATTTTATTTATTTATTTGAGAGTGAGTGAGTGACAGAGAGCATGAGTTGGGTGGAGGGGCAGAAGGAGAGGGAGAAGCAGGCTCCCTGCCTAGTAGGGAGCCCAACGTGGGACTTGATCCCAGGACTCTGGGATCATGACCTGAGCTGAAGGCAGACGCTTAACCGACTGAGCCACCCAGGCACCCCCCTCTGTAGGTTTAAAAGAGAGTCTAGGGGAGGGCAGCCACAGGTAAAGGTGTGACCAGGATCCCCAGCTTTGCATTCAGGGAGGGTGTCTGCTTACCAGGTTGATGCCATTCGCATCTATGTGCTGGAGAAGGATGCTAGCCACACGCTCTGTGTCCCACTGCACATCTGGGTCATCTGGGAAGTCCCTGGAAGGAAGAAACACCTTTTCTAATCAGGTGTGAACTTCTCCCTAAGCTCTGGTAGGTGTGTGTCAGACCCATGATAGGAATTGTATGGGGTGGGGGGCACCCTTAAGGTCCAGATTTCAGTTAAAGAGGTAAGACTTAGAACCGTGACACAACTAGAAACCAGTGCACACCTCCACACAACACACTTTTGGGGCTTTGTGCTCGCTCCTGAGGGGAGGAGACCGACACCAAAGAGACAAGGCTTTGATCTGAAGCTGGGGAGACGTATGGGTTAGGGACAAATGTGGACACACCGCAGGATGATATGTATCTTTACAAGAATAATAGCAATAGCGATTTAATAAAAAGTACAAAGCTGTGTTGCTTCATTTAACCTCATGAACATTTGGTGAAGGAGCCTCTACAGACGATGTTAGGTAGCCTGCTTGCAAGGCTATTGGAGGTGGATTTGAACCCGGGCTTTCTGACTGCAGAGTCAAGATGTTCTAGGCCTAGGGAGCCAGCAACATCCTCCCTCCAACGGGGCTGCAGCACAGTGGGGCTGGTCTCAGGAGCAGAGATCTGCACCTTATCTGTGTCTCCACTTGGCCACGCCTTAGACCTATCTAGACCTCTTACGTCTCTTCTTTGTGCATTGATCTATGGCAGCACCTAATATGCGGCCAAAGCCTCAATTTGACCTCAATTTGAGGATATTATTGATAGTCTTTTTATTTGTTTATTTATTTATTGAATTTTTAAAATGTAATCTCTGACCCCCAAAGTGGGGCTCAAACCCATGACCCCGAGATCAAGAGTTGCACGCTCCACTGACTGAGCCAGCCAGGCGCCCCTATTCATAGTCTTAAAAATAGATACCCACCTCTCTCTCTCTCTCTTTTTAAAAGATTTTATTTATTTATTTGACAGAGAATGAGAGAGAGAGAGAGAGAGAGAGCACGAGCAGGGTGAGGGGCAGAGGGAGAAGCAGGCTCCCGCTGAGCAGGGGGCTCGACACAGGGCTTGATCCCAGGACCTTGGGATCATGACCTGAGCCAAAGGCAGATGCTTAACCAACTGAGACACCCAGGCGTCCCTACAGTTATAGTTTTTTACAGGGAAAGGATACAGATTAAATCAGCCAAAGGAAGAGAAGCATAGGGCAGAGTCTGAGAGGGTTCTGAATGTGAACGGTCTATTGTCCTCTCCCTGGGGAGTCAGGACGTGTTATTCTGCCAGCAGTGATGTGTGACAACATGCAGGGAGTACTGCCAACCAACTGGGGAATCTCACTGCAGCTTTGGTGTGCAGAGTTTTTATTGAGGCTCCATTGCTTAGGCATGATTGATTGACTGTCCATGTGGTTGACCTCAGCCTCCAGGTGGGCTGACCCTGTATGGCCCAAAGCCCTGGCCCGAAAACCCCAAAGATACTGCTCTTAGGTTTGACACAGATTACTTCGCAGAAGCCAAGGGCAAAAGCCAGATCTCTCTTTGGGCAAAGCCAAATTCTTTACTATCAACCTTCCTTACATTTAGGAATCGTACTGAACTTTTCTTTTCTTTTTTTTTTAAATGTTTTATTTATTTATTCATGAAAGTCAGAGAGAGAGAGAGAGAGAGGCAGAGGCAGAGGGAGAAGCAGGCTCCCCGCCTAGCAGGGAGCCTGATGTGGGACTCGATCCCAGAACCCTGGGATCATGACCTGAGCCGAAGGCAGACGCCTAACCATCTGAGCCACCCAGGCGCCCCCGTACTGAACTTTTCTATCAACTGTGGCCTGGACCACCCCTCTTAGCATCTGATTAGATACAGCATTTCTATTATTTTCTATTGCTTTGTGTGTCTCCCTGACCTAATGTCAAAATATGAGAAGAGACCTGTGTCTCGCTCTTCTATTTCTCATGTGGGACTGGGTACAATCCAAATCAAAGAACAATTTATTTAAATAAACAATAAGTAAATGAGCTTCGGCCATGGGCAAGGAACTGGTTGACAGAAGTAGCCTCTGTTTGGCTGAGCCAAAGGCGGCGATACCAGCCTTGGGGGTTGGAACACACGAGTGAGAGGTTTGGAAGATAGCAACTTTACAAAACAGATTAGGCACCAAAAAATGTATGAATTGTGTATAGGAGCAAGGCATCCCGGTAGGATCACCTCCCCTCCAGACAGGGACATATACAATTGGACCCTGGGAACCTTCAAACAGATGGAAAAATGACTCTTTCAGACCAACTATCCGAGTTGTTCTTTGCCCAAAATTCAACCCTCATCAACTCAAGTCTCGAGTCCAACTAATAACATTCGCAGTTCCTTTCTTCTCTGATAGATGAACAATTCCCTTAGATAAACACGCTGGCAGAATGTAAACAGAAGTAAGTCAGCCGTTAGACCCTTCCTTGAAGAGACAGTTGGTGAACGACCTTTGCTCCATTTTTCTTTGTCCCGTCCGTTATTATTGTGGGATTAAGAGTCTCAGGCTCTACCGACTGAGCCAGGCAGGTGCCCCTATACATACCCAATATTCCCTTCGGATAAAATTATAGAAATGTAATTTCTGAGTCAAAGGTGAAGTGAACATGAATAGATTTCTCTCTCTTAAGAACCTGCTATGGGGGCGCCTGGGTGGCTCAGTCGTTAAGCGTCTGCCTTCAGCTCAGGTCATGATCCCAGGGTCCTGGGATCGAGCCCCGCATCGGGCTCCCTGCTCCGCGGGAAACCTGCTTCTCCCTCTCCCACTCCCCCTGCTTGTGTTCCCTCTCTCGCTGTGTCTCTGTCAAGTACATAAATAAAAAATCTTTAAAAAAAAAAAAAAAGAACCTGCTATGAAGAGTACGTGGTTAACTCACAAGAAGTCCAGTGTTAAGGGAGTGTTTTGTTTTGTTTTTAAGTAATCTTTACAGCCAACATGGCACTTGAACTCATGACCCTGAAATCAAGAGTCTCATGCTCCACTGACTGAGTCAGCCAGGAGCCCCAGCGGAGGGTTTTTAAAAAGGAGAGGGAGAGATCTGTGCATTTTATAGGCAGAAAGGAAAGACTCATAACTATAACTCATAGCAAGAACTCCATTCTTCCTAAAAATCTCAGGTGCTTTTATACCTACTTTCTTATCCCTGTGAACCCCCTAAAAGTTGGGTTCATTTACTTCCTTTTACGGTTGGAAGGAGTGGGTCAGGAGAGAACCATCGAGTTCCACATGCAGATATATAAGTGCTCAGGGGACTGGCTGACCGGGAATGTCACAGAATACATCTATCATCAAGACTTTCACCTTGAAAATCCGGTTATGTAATTCAAGGCCAATATGAAAACAGAAGTCAAGCCTCAAACAAGAGTCAATCTTTACGCTGGGGATTGCTCTTCCTAACTGTCGCAAATGTGAACCTGTGACAGATTGCTTGGCAAAACACAGGTATTCTATTTTTTTTTTTCTTCCAAAGATTCTACTTACTTATTTGTCAGAGAGAGAGCTAGAGAGCAGCCGGCAGAAGGAGAAGCAGGCTCTTGCCTGATGCAGGACTCATGACCTGAGCGGAAGGCAGATATTTAACTGATGGAGCCACCCAGGTGCCCAAAACACAGCTATTCTAAATAGCAGCTTCTTTGCTGCTTCTTCCTTCCCCCAAATCCAGACCTGTCCAGCTCCACCAGGAATGGTAATAAAGTTATGGTGCTTAGAACTCCCAGGAACTTCCTTTAATTATTAGCAAAATCCTTTGGGGTTTCTCCTGAGAACTTAATGAGTCTGGAAATCTCTCAGAGGCTGGCGCGCTTGGGGAAGTTTGCTGAGACGTGAAGCTGAGTAACTCTGGCAGAAACAGAGGGATATGGTGAACTGACACCAAGTTTCTGGCCAGGGTTCGCCCGAGGACAGCCGAGATGACAACTCTGAGGAACGGATGAGGAGGAAAACCAGGATTGCCCTTCGTTGGGATGCCTCTCTCCCCCTTCGGGAGAACTGCAGTCTGTCAAGCCCTCTCAGCTCAGAAGTGGTAAAGCTGAGGAACCGAACTGGCCCTCAAGTCGCATTTTGGTCCCTAGACTTTCTAATTTAGGGACCACTCTTTCCATCTACATCTCACACCAGTCAGGTGGTGCTTCCCCCACTAAGAAGCCAGCAATGAGGATCTGGGAATAAAGATGGAACTTTCAGGGTTGTTCATAGAGAAGTCTGAGGACTGCATAAAACATGAAAAAGGTCTGATTGTTGGAAGAAAACAGGCACTTTGAAAGCCAGACATGTAAGCTGCCAACATATATTCTTCTGATTTTTCAGAAAGAATCCAAGAGGGGCACCTGGGTGGCTCAGTCGTTAAGCTTTTGCCTTCGGCTCAGGTCGTGATCTCAGAGTCCTGGGATGGAGACCCGTTGGGCTCCCTGCTCGTTGGGAAACCTGCTTCTCCCTCTCCCACTCCCCCTGCTTGTGTTCCCTCTCTTGCTGTCTCTCTCTCTCTCTGTCAAATAAATAAATAAAATCTTTAAGAAAACCAAAAAAAAGAAAGAATCCAAGAAATGTGAAATGAAAGCAGGACCTCTGGGTGCAGGACAGCAGTTCCTGTATTCTGTGACATTCCCGGTCAGTCCTGTACCGGGACGCTGTTCTATCCTGTTCAACCCTGTTGGCAAGAGTTTCAGTTGCTGCATCTCAGTGAGAAGGCAGTTTGGCCACACGTGATTACCTATGCCCTTTGACCTTATCTTTCTAGATATTCTTCCAAGGAAATAATTGAAGAAGCCTAAAAGATCACTTTCACTGCAATTATGGGGGAAAGAGTCTGCAGTTCTGTGGTTCTGCCACCAGGGAGCAGTTTCTCCAACTTCCTGAAGTGTGGCTCATGAAAAATGCTAAAGATAACACAGAGTTTTGGGGCAGGTTCAAAGCAAAAGCAGAGAAAGCGTAGATACACCCAAGGTAAGGAATGTTAATGCGAAACAGAAAAAAAAAACCAAAAACCAACCCTCAAGTTATTAAACTTTAATTTTGCTCCTGACTTCTCAGTCTGAAAGAATGAGACTCCTATGAAAGAGGAAAAGAAATGTATTTAGAGGAACTGAGTTTTGAAAATACAACGTATCGGTGAGGAACTCTATATAAAGGGCTCTGAAAGTGTTCGGGTCTCCAGATATCCAGCCTAGGTCCCCAGGAAGCAGAGCCTAGGACGAAGGCCTAAGCAGGGACTTGACTGGGGATTGTGTGATTCCCGGGAGTAGGAGTGAGTGACAGACGGAGGGAGGCAGCGACAGTGGGACAGCCAACACAAGGATGGCCTTACGTATGGACCTTGGCCGTGGGTTCCCGCAGGGCTGTCTGAAAAGTTGTATGAAAAGCATCTTAGCACTGTCCGTCCAGGAGGAAAAAGGCAGAAGTATTTATCTCCATAGGCGCTAACTCTCCAGTACTTTAGGGCTGAGCCTAGTGGGGGTGAGGTTTGGGCTGCTGTGGGATGACAAGGGATTTGCAGGGGGAAGGCAAGGGCAGGGCAGGGCAGGAGGGCAGGAAGCCGGCCTGGGTAGCTTGCTCAGGGCACGGCCATCTGTCAAGGATTGCTGGAGCACATGAAGCACCCCATGGAGATGAAGAGCCTCTGTGGGGCTCAGAAGGCCCCGGAGGAGAACGAGATCTGTGTTTGGGATGCTATCACACGCAACAGAGAAAGCCAGTCTTTTGCCAATCTTTCGGCCTCACAACCCCTTCCTTGGAGTGTGTTTAGCAAACACAGCGTTATGACCGCTGGAAAATGCCACAAACTTAGCCCTGCCCTAGACCTCAGTGTTCAGTAAACAAGCCGGGCCTCTCAGCCTATGCGGGTTCAGAAAAATAATGTTTGTTTTCCTCCTGGCCGAATAGCCTCAAACTCTGACCTTTCCTACACATTCTAATGACTCACCCTGGCTGGCACTCCTTACAGCCATGTCAAGAGAGTCATGGAAAGGCTCTGAGAATCTGTGGGCTGTCAGTTCCTGCAGTCAGAAGGCTCTGGCAAGGAGAGCCTCAGCCTTCCCTCCTGGCTCCAGGCTGGGAAAACCCGAGGGCCCAGGTCTTCCCTCCCCCGCAAGACCCAGCCTTGCTACCCAGAGTCCCTGCTGCTGGAACTCCACCAGGGTTGGGTAATAGCTTATCTCTCTGAAAACCGAGCCCCACTTTTGCACACTGCACTCTGAACTTGAACACAGATGGAGGTGCTTCACACACCCTTATTTGGTCTTGCGGCTGGTATGGGGCCGGGAGCTGGAAGGATCAGCCCGCCCCTCCCCCCCCCCACCCCCGCCACCTCCGGCACATTTCTAAACTCAATTACTTCCTTTGTCATGCAAACTGAGCAAAGGTCATTCAAGTTCAATGGCTCGCGCTGAGGCCCAGGAAGAGCCTGGAAGATTACCTGGGGCCCGTGCTGTCCCAGGAGGCCTCGGGCTGCAAATATCGCCCCCAATGGGCTGTTCTGGGAGGTCTCCTGTCCTGAGGCCAAGCTGGAGGGGGGCTGCTGGGAGGCAAGAAGAGGCCGCGGGAGTGCAAAGGAATTGCAACTATGCTGAAGGGAGGTTGGAGGGGTGACATTCTTTTTTTTTTTAAGATTTTATTTATTTATTTATTTGAGAGACAGAGGATGAGAGACAGAGAGCATGAGAGGGAGGAGGGTCAGAGGGAGAAGCAGACTCTCCGCTGAGCAGGGAGCCTGATGCGGGACTCGATCCTGGAACTCCAGGATCATGACCTGAGCCCAAGGCAGTCGCTTAACCAACTGAGCGACCCAGGCGCCCCGGAGGGGTGACATTCTAAAAGCTGGGCCAGGCAGCTTCTGGGGTGTCTCAGGATCACCAATGACTAGCCTAAGATAAACAGAGGAAAACAAACACAGGGGGAAATGAGACCAAGGAGACAGGAAAAGTCTGAGAAAAAGAGACTGAAAAAAGGGGTAAAAAAAAAAAAAATCAGTCCATTTTTATTAAGTGTGAGCTGACAAGGGCCCCCATCCTTAAGCAGTTGGAGCCCTGACAAAGACCAAATGTCCCCAAAGACCTTAGTCCACAAAAGGCTTAAAGCCCCAGACCAACCCATCACATGCAGTTTTCCTTTCTCAGAGGACACAAAAGGGATTCCCAGATCATGACTGTTAGGTATTGTACTGAAAGTGGTTACACTACCCCTGGGCTCACATGCCCCTCATATTACCGCCACAAATAAAGTAAGCAAATCTTGTAAAGCTCTTGTGAGACATGTCTGTCGAGAAATTGCCCATTTGTTGTCTAATGTGGCTACGGAAAGCCAGAGAAGAACCTGCTCACTGAACTCACTTCAGAGGGGTCACAGAGTTCGGCTTGCCCCTTCCAGCCCCCAAAGAAGTGGTTTAAGAGGCAAATACCAGTATCCAAACCCCTCCTTTCCTCTTCCCCAACCCCTGCCAAAGAAGAGAGTGGTGGTGGGAATTGGGTTTGTAAGTATTCTTGGATATATGAAGGCAGAGGACTCTCCTAAGCAGAAGGCTGTGTGGTATTATTTTGAATAGAGAAGAAAGAGGAAGTAGGAAAGAGGAAATTTCTGCCTCATTGCTGTTTTTAAAAGAATCAAAATTAGAGTCACCTCAGAGAAAGGGTTCATCTGTGATTTTGGCCAGCTTCTCGAACACTGTCATAGGCCAGGAAACAAGACAAGACAGAAAAAGCCAGAGGGCAGGGCCTTGGATCCCTCTGGGCCACCCAGGCCCTTGCTTGTAATAAGGACCCACTGGAATCCCAAAGAGGGCAACTGGGGAGCCCTGGGAAAACTTTGAAGGCAGAAATGGTACATTATCATTTAGGTTCCACTGAGCCTTCAGGCACGGTACATAAAGGATGACAGAAGGAGGCAAGTGGGCAGATCAGATAAGCATTCAAATAATGAAATCCAAGACGTAAAAAGCACTATAAGAAAAGTCAAACAGTATCCCTGAAACAAATAATACATTATATGTTAATTAAAAAAAAAAAAGCAAACAAATTGCTGTGGGGGCTCAGAGAGGGAAAATAAAAGGTTCTATGGTAAGGATCAAAAATAGTTTCATGAAGGGGCATCTGGTTGGCTCGGTTGTTGAGTGGCTGATTCTTGGTTTCAGCTCAGGTCACGATCTCAGGGTCCTGGGATGGAGCCAAATCCCAGACAGAGAAAAAACGTGTGAGCTGAGGTGTGCAGGATAAATGCAGGGCTCAGATTTGAGAATAGGAAGTTTCGTTTAGCAGGGGGAATCCTAGGGTCCCTGTCACCTTACGGAAGACTGGCGTATAGGGAGAAGTTACGGAGAAGTTTCGGTAGCAAGTGGCCAGATCTGGTATGCGTTAGGAAATTCACCAGGAAACACTGAGGAATAACTTGGGGGAGCGGAGGATGGCTAGGTGACTACAATCTCAGTCCAGTCCAAAGGAAGTGGTCATGGGAATGAAAAAGAGCAAAGAGCCAACGGCTTTTACCGAATAAGACTTTGCCAGATTTAGCAGCTAATTAGATGGTACGAACAAAGAAGAAAGTCACATCAAAGATGACTCCGGTTTCAAACCATGAGGTACTCCAGTTTTAGAAACACTGCATTACAGTCAAATGCTGTCATTTCATTTAGCGATCACCTGGTGTAACCATCCAAAGTGCCCGAATGGGCTTTGAGATTGGTGGTGCTCGGTTATAAAACTCACCCAAGGGATGCTTACTTGTTTGGCTTGTTTTAAGATCAACGAAATTCAGAGAGCACATTAAAAAAGAAAATTCTCATAAAGAAGTTGTGACCAGGGAGAAACTATCCTGGGTTTTGCAACAGCCCTTGCTTAAAAAACTCTTGGGTAGGGGCGCCTGGGTGGCTCAGTTGGTTGGGCGACTGCCTTCGGCTCAGGTCATGATCCTGGAGTCCCGGGATCGAGTCCCACGTCGGGCTCCCTGCTCAGCAGGGAGTCTGCCTCTCTCTCTGACCCTCCCCCCTCTCATGCTCTCTATCTCATTCTCTCTCTCAAATAAATAAATAAAAATCTTAAACAAACAAACAAACAAAAAAAACTCTTGGGTAGGGATGGGGTGGGAAGGACAGGGTGTGTAAGATGAAGACAGTTCAGTAAAAGAGAAGTTAGGAGAGAGATTTAGTGAGGGAGCAGAGCAGCTAACTGGACCAGAGCTGCCAAGAACTCGAGCAAGATGAGTCTGAAGAAAAGGCCATTGGATTTTACCCCTTGAGAAATCATTAGTGGGTTTCTGAAAGCAGCGCTAGTGAAGTGTGTGTGTGTGTGGGGGGCAGACGCTAAACTACAAGGGCAGAGGACAGAGGGTGGTGGGAAAGTAGGACCAGAAACTTCTTTCATGAAGTTTGAGAGTGATAAGACAGTGAGTGAGAGAAAGGAAGCCTAGGAGAAAGGCAGTCTGGAGAAGGGTGTTTTACGATCTCGAGGATGTTTGAAGTTGGAGGCAAAGAAATCACCAGGGCTGGTAGAGGGGCAAAATGACAGAGAAAGGACAAAAGGAGGTATGAGTAAGAGAACGGGGCAGTTTATGGCTGCAGAAGAGGGATCGATCAAACAGGGAGCAAAAGTTATTGGTTTTAACTGGGTTAGGCAGTTGTCACCTCATCCGGTGGCTGTGAGGGTTAAATGAGATATTTGAAAACACTTAGAACAGAGTTTGGCACGCAGTAAGTGTTCAATAAGTATTTGTGATTCAGCTGATTTTTTTTTAAGTTTATTTATTTTTAGTAAACTCTGTACCCAATGCGGGGCTCGAACCCACAACCCCAAGGCTAAGAGTCTCGTGCTCTTCTGACTGAGCCAGCCAGGAGCCCCTGAGCTGATTCTTGACTGGAAGATAATGCAGTGCTGTGGAATGAGATGAGCATTGGGGTAGGAGACGTCACGAAGTGGTCAGTCAAGAGAAGACCGCTCTGCGTGATTAGATCACAGAACACAGATGAGAGCAAAGCCAGGCCACAGTGGGTGTTGAATACTCTGCTAAAGTAATCAGACTCTTGGTGAACACAGCAGGGGCCTTTAAAAGTTTTTGGGAGATTCGAACTATGTTTTAAGAAGGCGTACTCTGGGTCAGGCTAAATGAGGGAAAAGTCACTACAGAAGTCCAAAAAGGAGATGACAAGGGCCTGAACTAAGATGGTGGGAATAAAAAGATGGAGAGAAATAGGAGATGAGAGGCAGAGTTGGGGGCTACATGACTAGAGGGTGGAGGGAGGAAGGCACCCACCATGGTGACTTCTTTGGGGAGGCCGGTGGTGCCAGCAGATGAGAGCACTCTGAAGAAGATCCACAAAGAAGGTGCTAGCAAGGAGAGGAGCCAGCAGAGGAGATGGAGAAGGAGCAGCCGGGGGTTGCCTGTCTGATTTGCTCTGGATAGTTCATAAACATGTACCAAGCACCACCAGCACGCCGAGGACAAGGCTAGGCGCTGGTGACTGAGCACAGGACAGTTTCTAAAAGCAGTTTTCACGAGCAATGTCCTGGTGGCCATCCAGGCTCATGATGAGGCACGTAAAGGGTGTTTTTCCCTTCTCTGTGAGAATTTTAGCAGTTTTGAGGAGCATACTCTGCTACAGCCTGTAGTGAGTTAAATGGCTGACCAAGAGCAACTGAACCATGGAGGGTCTCTGAAGTAAGGACTCCACAGCCGTGACTGACCTGCGGGGTGTCCTAAGGCCCACCGGACAGCCTAGGAGGTGACCTCTGACATAAGGCTTGAAGCTTCATCAGTGGATTCTGATGGCACTGATGTGGATTCCTACTCTAATTCAACAGTACTAATAATAATCGTTATCTTCATAATGGTTCTCTAAGAGCTTCAGTATCATCAGTGATTTTTTTTTTTAAAGATTTTTTTTATTTATTTATCTCAGAGAGAATGGGAGACAGACAGCATGAGAGGGGGAGGATCAGAGGGAGAAGCAGACTCCCCGCCGAGCAGGGAGCCCGATGCGGGACTCGATCCCGGGACTCCAGGATCATGACCTGAGCCAAAGGCAGTTGCTTAACCAACTGAGCCACCCAGGCGCCCTCATCAGTGATTTATAATTTTTACAAAATCTCATCGTTCCATTGTTTAAGATAGAGTAATAATATCTCTTCTAAGAATGGTTAAGTCTTGAGTGAAAGATCTTGCTCCTCACACATAGTTTCCAAGGTAGGCATTATGTACTATTCAACGTTGGTGGGCCCATAATGGGGCTGAGTCCCAGGACCAACGTGGGCAACTTGCTCAGCTTCCTGCTAAGGGTAAACATCAGGATATCTGCAGAAGCTGCAATTTGCATTGACCCTTTGAACAACTAAATGAGCACTCTGGATTCCCTAAGATTGCTCTTAGTAAGAGTGGTAGTTTGAGGAAGAATACCTTCCTCCCAAATGGTATTACTGATCCATTAACCAGAGAATGGAAGAATTAGGGACTTGGGTAGCCGTGTGAACAGTCCTGTTAGCCTTAGAAAGAGTTAGTCTAGGGGCACCTGGGTGGTGCAGTCAGTTAAGTGTCTGATCTTGGTTTTGGCTTGTGATCCCAGGGTCGTAAGATCGAACCCTGAGTTGGGCTCCACGCTCAGTGCAGTCTGCTTGAGATTCCCTCTCCCTCTCCTGCTCGTGCTCTCTCTCTATAAAATAAATAAATCTTAAAAAAAAAGTCAGTCTAGGGCCTTTTTTGAAACTAACACTGACTCAGTATGTTTGGGAGGTAAAATGGTTCTGTTTTCAAGCTGTCTAGGTAAGGGTATTTAGGCTACATAGAAATAGATATTTTCCATAATAGTTTCAACTGTCAGGTGAAACAAAACCCAGGCCAATTATCTTCTCTAATTCAGCATTCTACTCTGCCAACTCCTTCCTAAACTTGGGCTTTTCTAGAGTTGTAAAGAATAACAATATGGATTCTATCTCTTTCCTGCACTCTCTGAGAGCCTGGTGATTGGGGGCTCAGAGGAATCCAAGCCAAGGGACCCTTTGCAGTTCCCCTCACACCCAGAACAAGGGAGGCTTTTCAGGGGACTGTGGGCAGGCAAGGCTGAGGAGAATTTGAGGTATGTGACATTTCCCAGGAAGACCCTATTGGCTATTGGTCAGATGGCTTCTCAAGGGAAAATTCTCCTAGAAAAGAAGTGGTGTCCAGATCAGGGCAGTCCACCACTACAGTACAGTCTTGGCCCACTGGTCGACCCCATCTTATCGGTGCTCTGTGGACACCTGTTCCTTCCTCCTTCTGATCATTATCAGCATTTCTGAGAATGAGTGTCTAAAGGTTTTCAGGGCTCTAGTTCACCTGTGGTTTGCTCACTTCTTATCACACAGAAGGTGTAACAATGGGCATCACCATTGGTGTACCTGAACACCAGCTGTTTCTTCTGAACTTGACCTAGGCTTTATCTCCCTCTTGCCACTGAAAATTCTGTTATGGATCCCCTTTTTCCTCTCCCTTCTCCTTTGGCCAATCTTATAAAAATTCGCCAATATCAGCATCCAAATCCTTTGAAAGTTAGTATTTCTTAGCCGCTGGGCAAAGAACTAAACATTAAATATTGCAGTAGGAAATATACACAGCTACTAGGCTGAGGATTTATAAGGAAAGCATGCAAGAAAGAATCCAAATCACTTCAAGATTATTCCCATTTGGGTTGATTCTATTTGCTGTAGTAACTTGGAAGTATATATAAGGACACACTTGCTATGCTGGCCTGGAGATAGTCTTATTATGAATGTTCTATTTGGCTTTGTAGATAGCAATATACACATTCTCAGGGATGGATGGCATTCATTTTTAATAACCGCTGGTACCCAGTCTCTGAAATATAAAAGCAGTTGATATGCTTTCAGAGCAATTAAAAAATACTCAGACTTTTCTTGGGCAAGGTGGAATGCTCCTAGAATTAGCATCTATGACATGTCAAAATTTAGCTTGCAAAGTGAGTTCAAAATAACCAGGGTTCTGCAGCAATGTTTTCCAGCTGAGGTCTACAAATCCCTGGGAGTCTGTGGCTAAATTCTCAGGGGTCCATGAGTTCTTACAAAAATGTATTTTTGCTTAGATAACAATCTAAACAATTTTTGTGCTTATTTCATTGACAACAAAGCAGATGTGTTCATGTGATTTTAGCACATGTGTTTACACGTGTGAGAATTCTCAAAGCTTTTTTTCTTTTAAAGAGGACTCAAGAGGCACCTGGGTGATTCAGTTGATTAGGCATCTGACTCTTGGTTTCAGCTTGAGTTGTGATCTTGGGGTCATGGGATTGAGCCCCGTGTCCAGTCCCGCACTTGGCACAGTCTGCTTGGGTTTCTCTCTCCTTCTCCCTCTGCCCCTCCCCCTTGTGTGCTCTCTCTCTCTCTCTCTCTCAAATAAATAAATAAATAAATCTTAAAAAAAAAAAAGAGGACCCAATACTGTACATAAGGTAAACATGAACAGAAAATTAGGAGGAAAAAAAAAAAAGACCCATACATCACTCAAAGGTTAACAAACTCTGCTCCCAAGTATTGGGGATTGAAAACCAGCCCATGTTCTCTAGGCGATCATGGTTAATCTATCTGTACCAACCTCTCCCTCCCCAGCCTCAAAGGACCCTTGGTCCCTCTCACGTGCGGCATTAATATGGACTCAGGTGGGCACCATTCGGTAGGGCCAATTCCAGGAGAAAGTAGGAACTAGAATTACCGATGTCAAGGCATATTTTGGACTTGTTTTCCAAGGTGAATCTTAAGCATCTGTGTGCACATCAAGCACCAGTCTTTCCCTCAATGATGTCCATGTGCTGGGCTCTGCCTTGATTTGCCTGAATGTTTCTCTACTGAGAGCAGAGCCAGCCCTCTTGGTCAGGACCCCATGAGGGTCTGGTGAGAGCACATGTGAAAGCCTAGCGACTTGCCCCAGCCTCCTGTCCTAGATGCAGGCTGTGGTCTAGCTCCAAATAAGAAGGTTGACTCACGGGGCGCCTGGGTGGCTTAGACGGTTAAGCATCTGCCTTCGGCTCAGGTCATGATCTCAGGGTCCTGGGATCGAGGCCCGCATCGGGCTCCCTGCTCCAGCAGGGAGTCTGCTTCTCCCTCTCTCTCTGCTGTTCCCCCTGCTTGTGCTCTCTCTCTCTGTCAAAAATAAATAAAATCTTAAAAAAAAAAAAAAAAAAAAGAAGTTCGACTCAGAATCACCCCAAGGCTACCTGCCTGACTTTGAGCATCCCTGTTAGCTAGAAACTCTTGCTGCAGTGTCTTACCCACTAGATTGGGTCTCCTTGGAAATAGACACTAGTCTGGTTCAAGCCTGCATTCACCCTATCCTCCGGCTACTATAATCTGATGACTGACCCATTGGCTTGTGCTATTGAAGTCTCCACCTGTGGTAGACATATCTGTCTGACATAACAATCTGGAGGGGAGAAAGTTGGAATGGGACTGAACTTACGCAGACGAGGAATAAGTTTATAAAATGTACAGAAAATCCTCTATTGGGAAGTGTAGTAAAATAAAACAGAAATGTAACTGAAAATTTAAAGGTTAGGGGATCTATATGAATGTGTTAAAGGATGCTGAGCGGGCGCCTGGGTGGCTCAGTTGGTTGTTTAAAAACCAGGGTTTGCTGCTCAGGACCCCTGAGAATTTAGCCACAGACTCCCAGGGATTTGTAGACCTCAGCTGGAAAACATTGCTGCAGAACCCTTTTTTTAAAAAGATTTTATTTATTTATTTGAGAGAGAGAGAATGAGAGAGAGAGCACACCTGAGAGGGGGGAGGGTCAGAGGGAGAAGCAGACTCCCCGCTGAGCAGGGAGCCCGATGTGGGACTCGATCCCGGGACTCCAGGATCATGACCCGAGCCGAAGGCAGTCGCTTAACCAACTGAGCCACCCAGGCGCCCAAATAAATAAAATCTTTAAAAAAAAAAAAAGGATGCTGAGCCTGAGACCACCCTAAGTGGGTCTCATTGGTCTCTTGGGCAAAAGATCTCTTTATTATATATGCATAAATCTAGTCCTTTGATGCCAGCAAGTCTAATCTTATGTCTTACAGAGAGGTCCTAAACACTGGCAGAATTGGCGTGTGAAACGTGTCAAAATTTAGCTTCTAAACATGCGTTTAGAACATGAACAGCTGTCCTGCAGCCGGGTTTTCCAGCTGAGGCCTGCAAGAGAACTCTTCGCCTTCCTCATTTCTTGGCCCCACATCTGAACTGCTTGTTCTGACCAATTTCTTACACTATGTTCCAACCTCCTCACTTCTGGCCTCGCTCCTGATTTCCTATTTCTGGCCTTGTCCTTACTTTCAGACCTGACACCTGACACTGTTTTTCTGGTGAGAACACTGGTTCCCAACTCACGGAGGAGCCCTCATCATGGCTCTGACACCCCTGCCCCCACGAGTTTCCAACGGCTCCGTCTTGTGCCAGGACAAAGGGAAAATTCAGGCCTTCAAAAAATGTTCCTTTTGGGCGCCTGGGTGGCTCAGATGGTTAAGTGTCTGCCTTCGGCTCAGGTCATGGTCCCAGGATCCTGGGATTGAGTCCCACATTGGGCTCCCAGCTCAGCGGGGAGCCTGCTTCTCCCTCTGACCCTCTCCCCTCTCATGCTGTTTCTCTCTCGCTCGCTCTCTAAAAAATAAATAAAAAATTAAAAAAAAAAATGTTCCTTTCCCCCCCTCTTTAGGCAGAGTGACATTTTTGGGGTCCGGTCTAATGGGGATGGTAGAAAGATGAGTCATTTAGCGAAGGTGATTCATGTGCTCAGTCACCTAAGTCCACACATCTGGGAGCCTCTCTAGCCTCCCCTCTCCCTTATTCTTTGGCAGCCAACTGGTCTCCAAATTCTTTCTTTCTTTTTTTTTTTTTAAAGAATTGGTCTCCAAATTCTAGAAACACTACCTCTACCACAGCACTAAAAACCATCTCCTCCTCTCTGTCTCCTCTGCTGGTGCTTTATTTCTGACTCATGTTTCTCACCCAGTTATGCCAACTGGTCCCACTGCACCAAGTCTGGATTCCCCACCCCCAAGCCATCTCTGAAATGTTGTCAGCGAGTTTTCTAAAATGCAAATCAGGGGCCCCTGGCTGATGTGGTTGGTGGAGCAGGTTGTGGGTTTGAGCCCCATGTTGGGTTGAGTGTAGGGATTACTTAAGAATAAAATCTTTAGGGCACCTGGGTGGCTCAGTTGGTTAAGCGACTGCCTTCAGCTCAGGTCATGATCCTGGAGTCCTGGGATCGAGTCCCACATCGGGCTCCCTGCTCAGCAGGGAGTCTGCTTCTCCCTCTGACCCTCCCCGCTCTCATGCTCTCTCTATCTCATTGTCTCTCTCAAAAAAAAAAAAAAAAAAAGAACAAAATCTTAAAAAAAATTTTTTTTTTAAAGTGCAAATCAGGGGCACCTGGGTGGCTCAGTTGGTTAAGCATCTGCCTTCGGCTTAGGTCATGATCTTGAGGTCCTGGGATCGAGCCCTGTGTCAGGCTCCCCGCTCAGCAGGGAGTCTGCTTCTCCGTCTCCCTCTGCCCCTCCACACCGTTTGTGCTCTCTCTCTCTTTCTCTCTCAAATAAATAAATAAAATCTTAAAAAAAAAAATGAAGTGCAAATCAGATCAAGTCATTGCCCATTTTAGTACTTTTTGAAGCTCCTTGTAGTTTTCGTCGCTGAAATTCCTTAATCTTGACCAAATCCGAGATCTCTGATGATCTGCATCTGCCCAGATGTCACTTCAGTTTTCATCCCACCCCCAGGCATGGTGTAAGCTAGCTACCTGGAAGACCATACTCTGTATGGAGTCCATGCGGCTGATACCCCCATCCCTTCAAGACGCGGATCATAGGTAACCAGTCTAGGCATCTTTCCTGACTCCTGCTTTGGAGTCCACAACCCTTGTGGGCTGCCCTCCTGTCATTAGTAAGTTTGTCCACCTTCTCCACTAGCCTGTAAACTGCCTGAGGGCAAGGACTTGACTGTTCATTTTCAATTCCTGAGTCCTAGTATTTGAGAGATACCGTATGATCAAAAAAGGATTCTTAAATGAACAAATTAAATAAACACATTTCAAAGATCAATCAAGAAACAAGCAAACTGAAACCCGGGTGCCTCTCATGAGCTCTCCAAACCTGTTCTGTCCTGACTTTCATGTGAACTTGGCTCCATGGGGCACCCGTGGTCTATAAATAACCTCACTCGAAAGTGCAGAATGTGTATCAAACACTGAGAACGTAGGCTTCGGGAGAGTGCAGAAAATATGAAACCTCTGGCATTTAGGGACCAGGCAGATGAAACAGAGTGGCTGGGGGTGACTGATACAAAGTGGCCAAGGAAGTAAAGAGGTAGGAGGACAGTTAGGAACCAGTGCTGTTAGAGAAGCTGGAAAGTTTCCAGACGTGGGGAGGGCAGTCAGCATTGACTGGAGCTGCGAGGAGGTCCAGTTATCTTAGGACTGAAAAGTATCCCAGTGGTTTCACAATTAGGCAGTTACCAGGGACCCAGACCAAGAGCAGTTTCAATGACAGAGCGAGGGGGAGGAGGTTGGTGAACCATATTGTCCTGCACTGGGAAATGAGCAAGAGATGATGATGAGTATAGATAATACTGGATTATGAAGGAAGAGAGAGAAGTAGGGCAGCAGTAATGGGACAGGGGAGAATTAAGCGGAGGTGTTTTGGTTGTTTGAATGAGGAGAGAATTTTTTTTTTTTAAAGATTTTATTTATTCATTTGAGACACAGAGATACAGAGAGAGAGAGAGAGAGAGAGCATGAGCAGGGAGAGAGGCAGAGGGAGAGGGAGAAGCAGGCTCCCTGCTGAGCCAGGAGCCCGATGTGGGGCTCGATCCCAGGACCCTGGGATCATGATCTGAGCCGAAGGCAGACACCCAACCATCTGAGCCACCCAGGCGCCCCGAGGAGAGAATCTTGACCCGAGACAATGAAATAAGAACAAGTAAGAGGCAAAAGAAAATTTCCCCTAAAGCACACTATGGGTATAGTAACTCATGTGGCAGACAGGGGTCAGGATTACTGGTGAAATGTCAACCATGGGATGGTACAGAGCAGATGCCCACGTGGAGTCCTGGCAGCCAGACCTAGGAAACGGATCATTGGCAACTGTCCTTTCCAAATTCTGGTAATTGATTTCGCAGGTGAGGCAATGGAGTAACCAGCAATTTGATATTCCGAACTTGTTTCAGGCAAAGGGCTAGAGACAGGAGGGGACAAGCAGGCTCACAGGAGGGAAGCAGTGAAATCACAAATGGGATGAAATGGAATGGTGTTGGGTGGTCAATATCAGATGCCGGCTAAGATTTGAACTTCAGACAAACGATGAATGATCTTGCAATGTAATTATGTCCCATGTGGTATTTGGGACATGCCTACATTAAAACATTATAGTTTATCTACAATTCAAATTTCACTGGGCTTCCTGTACTATGTCTGCCACCCTGTTTAGGGCATACACCATTTTGCGGGGCAATTATTCTGTTTACTGAATCACAAAATGTTGGTTGTGAAAAAAGATTTTATTAAGAGAAGAACAAGGATCAGAGCACGGATATGCCTGCCCATGGTCACCTTGCTAGTCAGGAAGCAGAGCGGGGGGCCACATCATACGGTCCCCTGGGGCTGTCACAGAAAAGAAATTCCCAATTCTCTTTCTGAGACATCATGAAATTCTCTAAGGTATCTTATAATCCAATTTATTTTATTTTATTTATTTTTTTTAAATTTTTTTAAAAGATTTTATTTATTTATTTGAGACAGAATGAGAGAGAGAGAGCACATGAGAGGGGGAGGGTCAGAGGGAGAAGCAGGCTCCCCGCCGAGCAGGGGGCCCGATGCGGGACTCGATCCCGGGACTCCGGGATCATGACCTGAGCCGAAGGCAGTCGCTTAACCGACTGAGCCACCCAGGCGCCCCTATTTTACTATTTTTTAAGATTTTATTTATTTATTTGACAGAGAGAGCAAGAGAGCACAAGCAGGGGGAGTGGGAGAGGGAGAAGCAGGCTCCCCGCCAAGCAGGGAGCCCGATGAGGGGCTCAATCCCAGGACCCTGGGATCATGACCTGAGCCGAAGGCAGACGCTTAACCATCTGAGCCACCCAGGTGCCCCATAATCCAATTAATTTTAATATACTTTATTTAAAAGAAGGAATATGACATCTATTCTATGACTTTAGGAGCTATTGAGGAAAAAGTTGCATTGTTACCTTGAGCAATCATGTGTAACATATCCCAGTTAACAAAGAGGTTGAGAAATAATAGTTTACACTGGATGTGAGTCCAAGGGAGAGGTTATGTCTGTTTAAGTTTTCAAGGGTAGTAGCTAGCTTGGTTTAGGTAGGTGACCGATAATCATCCAATGCAAAAAATGCCACATAAATTCATCTCAGGTTCTAGCTAATCTAGCTAAATTTGAAATTGTGGGATCACAGAGGATCAGTCCAAGAAACCACCTGCAAAATAAGAACATGGGCAGGATGATGACAACTAGTGTAGGAATTAAATATGCTGTATGGGGGTGGGGGCGGTGCCTGGGTGGCTCAGTCAGCTGAGTGTCCAACTCTTGATCTCAGCTCAGGTCTTGATCTCAGGGTTATGAGTCCAAGCCTGGAATTGGGCTCCATGCTGGGCGTGGAGACTACTTAAAAAAAAAAAAAAAAAAAAGGTGAAAAAAAATACGCTGCATTGGGGAAGATGGAGACTGATGGCGGGGCTGGCGTCTGTTTATAGTCTTTTTTCCCACATGCTTCTATTCCTTTATTTTTTTGTGTGTATTATTATTTTTTTAATTGAGGTATAATTGACACATATGATTATAATCTTTTTTTTTAAAGATTTTATTTATTTATTTGAGAGAGAGAATGAGAGAGAGAGAGAGCGCGAGAGGGGGGAGGGTCAGAGAGAGCAGCAGACTCCCTGCTGAGCAGGGGGCCCGATGCGGGACTCGATCCTGGGACTCCAGGATCATGACCTGAGCCGAAGGCAGTCGCTTAACCAACTGAGCCACCCAGGCGCCCCATATGATTGTAATCTTAAGAGTACAGATTAGTGCTGAGGACAACTCTATTAGGACATGGATTCAGCTCTGTAATTTTGTAAAGGCTGATGAAATGCAGGATTACGAAGATAATCTTGGTTGAGTTCTTGAGAGATGCGGTACTCATCCTTTGAAACAAATCCTTGTTTAACCCCAGTCTAACCAAGATAGCTCCGGGGCCTGGAAGAGCAAACTAAGAGCTTTGGCCCTACTCAGAACACCCCATCCCCTGCACTCTGACCTGAAATCATTTCCCTAGATCCTATCTCCTGGCTCCTCCCCTCCTATCCCTTCCTGACTCCCTGGAGCACTGGGAGCTCGGAGTCCTGCATGTTTCTGGCTCCGTGAGTGCCTCTGGCCCTGGCATCTGACAGTCTCTGCCCTGACTTCTGCTTCTAAGGAATGCCATTCCAGCCCCACCTGGAGGCTGAGGGATTAAAAATGCCCACGTTTTCACCTATGTTGTTCACGCTCCCTACAGTAGCTCCACCACGCATGCTTTTTCAAGGGGGCTTAATAGGAGTCGAGAGACACCTTTTGAATCTTCTTCAGCTCAGCCAGGACCAATGAAAGACGTGCCTCTATGCCTTACCTTATAGATACAAGCCTTTCCTCTGAAAAATAGTGATTTCCAAAGCGAAGGAAGACTTTGTGAAAATACAGGAACTGCATTCTCTGTTAGGCAGAGGGAAGTCGAGATGCGGTGAGGGTCCCTATCCAAGGAGCTGCACCCAAGGACCGAGAACGAACTGTTGGTTGCTTCTGTGTCTTGTAAGAAGTAACTGAGGTCTGGGGCACCTGGGTGGCTCAGTCGTTAAGCGTCTGCCTTCGGCTCGGGTCATGATCCCAGGGTCCTGGGATCGAGTCCCATATCAGGCTCCTTGCTCGGCGGGAAGCCTGCTTCTCCCTCTCCCACTCCCCCTGCTTGTGTTCCCTCTCTCGCTGTCTCTCTCTCTGTCAAAAAATAAATTAAATCTTAAAAAAAAAAAAAAAAAGAAAAAGAAGTAACTGAGGTCAGAGCTAAGGCTCTATGATCTTGTGCACTGGGGAAGGGGATGGCATACTTTGGGCTACACACAGACGTGTCCCCCCAGAAATGCCTACTGACTAGAGACTCCAGTAATTTCTTCCTTGCTCTCACTGTCCTTTCTGCTCTCGTATTCTTATCAGAAAGCTTACTCCTTTGCCAGCACGCTGAGCAAAAAAGACCAAATAATCCCACTCTCCAGACTACTCCCCCCGAGGTTGTTCACTCCAATTGAATTGGAGTTGCAACTCAGAGAGGGGCCCAGAGGTTCTCAAACAGTACTGTGCCTTAGGATCGACCACCTGGAGAGTTTGTAAAAAAAAAAAAAATACAGATTCTTGATCTACCGCATGAGATCTAAGAGAATTACATTGGAGTCCAAATACGTGTGTTTTAACAAATGCCCAGGTAATTCTGCTGCACCTAGCTGGCAGATCCCTCCCGATGTTTTACAAAATACCACTCTAGTTAGTCTGTTTGGGTGGAGAGTGGCCATAGGCGAAGGCTTAAGCGGAAAGGAGAGATCCGGTGGCCCTGTGCATACCTTGGGAAGGTGAATTAACCTCTCAGTTTCTTCATCTATAAAATGGGAATAATAACTACCTCCCTCAGGGGCGCCTGGGTGGCTCAGTTGGTTAAGCGACTGTCTTTGGCTCAGGTCATGATCTCAGGGTCCTGGGATCGAGCCCCGCATTGGGGTCCCTGCTCGGTGGGAAGCATGCTTCTCCCTCTCCCACTCCCCCTGCTTGTGTTCCCTCTCTCGCTGTCTCTCTCTCTGTCAAATAAATAAATAAAATCTTAAAAAAAAAAAAAAAAACAACTACCTCCCTCAGAGGATTGAGAATTAAACAGGTGAATAAATTTCAAGCATAGAATAGTGTCGGACACAGATTGGGAATATGCCAGCTATTATTATTCCAGCTGCTGATAAAGTTTCACTAAAAGGGAAAAAGGAAGTGGTGAGAGAGAGGAAATGCCTTACTCTGTGCCTGGGCTACCATTCCTCCAGCAATCACGCCATGCAGGGTCGGGCCTTCGATACTCTGGGGTTTTCTATCTGTGATGCTCTCCCGCTGCTTCTTCACCAGCCTGCCTTGTACTCACTCGCGACTCGGCTCAGGTCGTGGAGAACAGCCATCATCTTCAGGAAGACTTGCCCCGAATCTCAGTGAGGCCAAGGGTCTCTGTTGAGCTCTTCCCGTACACTCCCCTTTGTGCTCTCTCTCTCTGCTCTTACTGTGGCATGATGAAAATTTATGTCCTCATCTCCTCACTAGCCTGGGAACAGAAGGGCTGAGTCTGTCGTGCTCACCAGGCTTGCCCCTGCTCTCTGCACAGGCCTGGTGTAGAGTAGCACCTGCCTCCACCGGGAGAGACTGGGACACTCTCTTCATCATGGCTGGTCTTACACAAGCCTTCTAGTGCCCCCAGTTGCACCCCCGGGGCTGGCTCTCAGTGAAGGTGCTGACTCTGAACTTAGTGGTCAAAGACTAATAGCCAAACTGGAAACCACAAATTCAGGTTCATTCCTAAGACCTAAGACCTAAGCCAAAGAATTCCGGTAATATGACAAGTTCCAAAAATAACTCAAAGATCTAAGAGATTCATGAACTTGGTTTCTACAACCTCCTTAAAAAAACACTTGCCAGGGATGGCTGGATGGCTCAGTCGGTTAAGTGTCTGCCATTGGCTCAGGTCATGATACCAGGTCTTGGGATCAAGTCCCGCGTCCAGCTCCTGAGTGGGGAGCCTGCTTCTCCCTCTGCCACTCCCCCTGCTGTGCTCTCTCGCTCTCTCTCTCAAATAAATGAAACAAAACAAAACAAAAACCACTTGCCAGTCTCCATACTAGGCCCTTCAGTTTCCCAATTTCGCCAACAAAAGCGCCCTGTGAGGTGAGTACCACCACGATTTGTAGCTACAAAGCCATGATTTCTGTCAGTTGCCCATCAGCACATAGCAGGAGAAATGAAGTAATGGAAGATCTTGGGTCTCATCATGGAGATGAACAGGGTCATGGAGGACGGCCCTGAGAGCTTCTCTAGAAAGAGATGCTCAGCCAGACTCTAACAAAATCATCTGTGCTCTCTTCATCTTGGTGTATTTTCCAAATATGCCTAATCCCTTTTCTTCAGGATAAGAAGGGAATCCCATTCCCATTCCTCAGGGTGAGTAGCAAGGAGAAGCTGTTCAGGGTCGGGATGATTCCCAACAGGATAGTCAGAACTTTTACTCTTCCTGAAGTATAGGGTCTGTGATGTTCTTCATGGCCTGGGGCAAAATCTTGGGGGCCCAAGCCCAGAAAATCTTTACTTGCTGGGCTAATTAAGCCCAGCTGTTCCTAAGAATACTTTCTTTTTTTTTTTTTAAGTTTTTATTTAAGTAATCTCTACACCCAATGTGGGGCTCAAGCTCACGACCCCAAGAGCAAGGGTTGCACACTGCTCTGACCTAGCCAGCCAGGCACCCCAAGAATACTTTCTTTATTCTTGATCCTATTTAGCTTATAGGGACTAGACGACCACTGTGGGCAGTCTAGAAGTCATCTTGTTGACATCTGAGGGAGCTTCCAGCCCTAAGTCATCTGTCCCAATCACCTGGTGATCAGGATTTGCTCACTACACACTCTTTTGCATCACCCAGCCCATTTATGAATATGACCCAAGGAGCACCCCTAAGGTAACCCGTAGTTACCTTACCACACAGTAGTACTCCCTAAGTGTCACTCCTATGTTAGCACTGTTCTCTTTATTCCTGGGTGTTCTTCTCCAAATTCCCTCTGTTACCTCATAATGATACAGCGTCCCTTCCCCCCTCATGCAGGAAAAAAATAAAGACCACCACAACTGTGCAGTGGGTTGGCTAATTCCTCAGGAAGGCCTTTGTCTTCCTAAAAGGACTGTCTCAGAAGTACTGTATCAAATGACCCAAAACAATATAAAACTACGTTTGTCTGTTCACATCGTCACATGAAAATAGTGAGACAGATTTTCATCAATTTTGGAAAGTATGTTTGGGGTGACTGGTGTGACTTCAAATGGAGGTTAGGTGGCATCTAGGTGGGATTCCTTCTGAGAGCATTCCAGGAGAGACATCTCAAAGAGATGGGCAGTTAACTTTCAGAGAAGCTGATCTGTCTCACGTATTATATTAAGACACTGTGGGCAGAAAAATGAAGAGTGGTTTTAAGTAGGAGTCTCAAATGAACATCCCAAGAAGCAGAAGCTCATACTGCAAGCACTAATATATAACTGGATAGCTTCTGACTCTACGTATTACTCCAGAGTGAGCAGCAGTAGGGATTTATTTATTTCACGATGGTTAATGATTCTTCTAGCAAGGCCAGGGGATATTTTTACTAGTTAAAGAAAGTATGATACAGGAATAGTATGCAATATTAAAAAACAATGTTTGTGTTTGTATGTAAATATATATTCGTAGAGTATTGAAGGTGTGGAAATTTACACATCAAAGAGTGAATCATAGTTTTCGCTGAGGAGAGAAGTGGATGGAGGGGGGGAAATGGAAGGGGACATTCATTTTTTCATCTGATACGTTTTTGTACCATTTGTTTTTATAATGAGCATGTGTTACTATTATTTTAATAATAGCTATATTGAGGGGCGCCTGGGTGGCTCAGTCGGTTAAGGGTCCTACTCTTGATTTCGGCTCAGGTCATGATCTCAGGGTGGTGAGATGGAGCCCCATGCTAGGCTCCAGCGTGGAGTCTGCTTGAGATTCTCTCTCTCTCTCTCCCTCTGCCCTTCCCCTCCCCCCAGCCCCACTCGCACTCGCTCTCTCTCTGTAAAAAAAATAATAAAATTTAAGAAAAATAAAAATTATAGCTTTATCAAAATATAAGTCATATACTATATAATTCACTCATTTAAAGTATTCATTTTTTAGTATATTTTGAGTTGTGCAGCCATCACAGAAATAAACATTTTCTTCAGCTCAGAAATAAACCCCATTATGAGTCTCCTTCCAGCCCCGCTAGTGACCACTGATCTACTTTCTGTCTCTGTGGATTTGCCAATTCTAGACATTTAAAACAAATGGAATCATACAATTATGTGGCTTTTTGTATCTGGCTTTTTTTCCTCACTAAGCATGTTTTTTAGGTTCATTCAGGCTGTAGCATGAATAAATACTCCATTCTTTTTTGTGGCTGAATAATATTCCATTGTATGGCGACACCACATTTTGTTTATTCATTCACCAGTGGATGGATATTGGGTTGTTTCTACCTTTGGGCTATTGTGAATCATGCTGCTATAAACATTCATGTATACTTTTTTTTTTCATGTATAAGTTGTTTTTTTTTAAAAGATTTTATTTATTTATTTGACAGAGAGAGATATAGCGAGAGAGGGAACACAAGCAGGGGGAGTGGGAGAGGGAGAAGCAGGCCTCCCGTGGAGCAGGGAGCCCGATGCGGGGCTCGATCCCAGGACCCTGAGATCATGACCTGAGCCGAAGGCAGACGCTCAATGACTGAGCCACCCAGGCACTCCTCGTGTATAAGTTTTTGCTTGAATATCTGTTTTCAATTCTTCTAGGCATTTTTGTAGGAGTAGAATTGCTGAGTAATGGTAATTCTATGCTTTATTTTTTGAGGAACTGCCAAACTATTTTTGGTAGTGGTTACGCCATTTCACATTCCCACCAGCCCTGTATGAGGGTTCCAATTTCTCTGCGTCCTTGTCAACAACTGGTATTTCTCTTTTTATTTTAAAAAATTATGGTCAATCCAGTGGGTATGCAGTGGTATCCCACAGTGGTTTTGATCTCTATTCCTGTAATGACTAATGATGTTGAGCATCTTTTCCCATGCTTTTGGCCATTTGCATATCTTCAGAGAATTGTCTATTAAGTCTTTAGCCCACTGTAATTTAATTAAATTTAATTAATTTATTTTTTAAAGTAGGTCCCATGCCCAACATGGGGCTTGAACTCACGACCCTGAGATTGAGAGTCATATGCTCTTCCAACTGAGACAGCCAGGAGGCCCCTCTTTTGCCCATTTTAAATTGGGCTATTCATTTATTGTTGTTGAGCTGTAGGAGTTCTTTATATATTATGTATTATATATGTTATAAATATATGTTATACATTATATAGTATTGACATATGTCATACAGCTGTGCCTATCTACGCGTCTATAGGTGGGTATTAATTCCTCATCAGATATATGATTTACAAATATTTTCTCCCATTCTGTAAGCTGTCTTTTTACTCTGTTGATAGTGAATTATTTATCTATTTATTTTTTGTAAGTAATTTCTACACCCAACATGGGGCTTGAACTCAAAAATTCTGAGATCAAGGGTCGCATGCTCTTCTGAAAAAGCCAGCCAGGCACCCCATGATAGTGTTCTCTAATGCACAAAAGGTTTTAATTTTGATGAGTTCAATTTGTCTATTTTTTCATTTGCTGCTTGTGTTTTTGGTGTCATATCAAAGACAGCTTTGCCTAACCAAAGCTCATTAAGATTTATTCCTGTAAATATATATATATATTTTTTTAATTTTTTAAAAAGATTTTATTTATTTATTTATTTGAGACAGAGAGAATGAGAGAGAGAGAGCACATGAGAGGGGGGAGGGTCAGAGGCAGAAGCAGGCTCCCTGCCGAGCGGGGAGCCCGATGCGGGACTCGATCCAGGGACTCCAGGATCATGACCTGAGCCTAAGGCAGTCGCTCAACCAACTGAGCCACCCAGGCGCCCTACATATTTTTTTTTTAAAGATTTTATTTATTTATTTGACATAGAGAACACAAGCAGGGGGAGTGGCAGGCAGGGGGAGAGGGAGAAGCAGGCTTCCCGCTGAGCAAGTAGCCCAAGGCAGAGCTCAATCCCAGGACCCTGGGATCATGACCTGAGCTGAAGGTAGATGCTTAACCAACTGAGCCACGCAGGTGCCCCTCCTATATTTTAAGAGTTTTATAGTTTTAGCTCTTATGTCTTTTTTTTTTTTTTTAAAGATTTTATTTATTTATTTGACAGAGAGAGAAATAGCGAGAGCAGGAACACAAGCAGGGGGAATGGGAGAGGGAGAAGCAGGCTTCCTGCCGAGCAGGGAGCCTGATGTGGGACTCGATCCCAGGACCCTGGGATCATGACCTGAGCCGAAGGCAGACGCTTAAAGACTGAGCCACCCAGGCGCCCTGTCTTTTTTTTTTTTTTTTAAGGTTTATTTATTTATTTTAGAGAGAGAGAGCATGAGCGGGAAGGGCAGAGGGAGAAGGAGGGAGAATCTCAAGCAGACAACGTGCTGAGCATGGAGTCTGACGCGGGGCTCGGTCTCAGGAACATAAGATCATGACCTGAGCCAAAACCAAGAATTGGGAGTTCAATTGACTGCACCACCCAGGTGTCCCAGCTCTTATGTCTTTTTTTTTTTTTTTTTTAAAGATTTTATTTGTTTGTCAGAGAGAGAGAGACAGAGCACAAGCAGGGGGAGCGGCAAGCAGAGGGAGAAGCAGGCTTCCTACTGAGCAGGGAGCCCGATGCGGGGCTCGATCCTACCACCCTGGGATCATGACCTGAGCCGAAGGCAGACGCTTAACCCACTGAGCCACCCAGGCATCCCTCTTATGTCTTTTTGAGATAATTTTTGTGTAAGGTATGAGGAAGGAGTCCACCTTTGTTTTTTCGCATGTGGATATCCAGTTGTCCAAGCACCATTTGTTAAAAGGAGTATTCTTTCTCTGCTTAATTGTCTTGGCTCTATTGTTGAGAATCAATTGACTATATATGTGAAGGCAGCATATATTATTAAAAGAAAGAAAGAGGGGTGCCTGGGTGGCTCAAAAGTGTCTGCCTTTGGCTCGGGTCATGATCCCACAGTCTTGGGATCAAGCCCCACGTAGGGCTTCCTGCTCAGTGGGGAGTCTGCTTCTCCCTCTCCCTCTGCCCCTATTCCCTTACCCCCCTGCCCTAACTCATGCTCTCTCTCTCTCCCTGGAAGGAAGGAAGAAGAAAGAAAGAAAGAAAGAAAAGAAAGAAAGGAAAGAAAGAAAAGAAAGGAAAGAAAGAAAAGAAAGAAAAGAAAGAAAAGAAAGAAAAGAAAGAAAGAAAGAAAGAAAGAGAAAAAGAGAATCCGAAAAGAGTAAAGTCCACAAATCCTTCAACTACAGAAATGGCCAGTTAAGCTGTATCTCAGCCTTAGTAGGTCTAACTAGCTATGACAGTTTTACAAAACTAGAAGACGTAGCACCACATCATCTTAGATTGCAACACATACAGGCAGCTGCAATTTTTCTTACCCCAAGCGTTCTCGAGAACATCCCACAAATGACTAAGAATTATTTCTTGGAACTTGGTGCTATGAGGAAATAATCTGAAAGACTGACCTAATAACCTTTCTTCTGGTCATTAACATTATTTGTCCATAAGACTTTCATTTTAGATAATTAATTGCCTCATATTTAAAATTTTTGGTTCCTAGTACCATTTTTGTAGAGGCTATAGACTGAGTACTTGTGTTCCCTCATATGTTGAAACTGATTCCCCCAATGTGATGGTGTTTGGAGATGGGGCCTTTGGGAGGTGATTAGGTCATGAGGGTGGAGCCCCCATGAATGGGATTGGTGCCCTTATAAAAGAGACCCCAGGGCGCCTGGGTGGCTCAGTCATTAAGCGTCTGCCTTCGGCTCAGGTCATGATCCCAGGGTCCTGGGATCGAGTCCCACATTGGGCTCCCTGCTCGGCAGGAAGCCTGCTTCTCCCTCTCCCACTCCCCCTGCTTGTGTTCCTGCTCTCGCTGTCTCTCTCTCTGTCAAATAAATAAATAAAAAAAAAAATCTAAAAAAAAAAAAAAAAAAAGAGACCCCAAAGAGCCCCTTTGCCCCTTCTGTCATGACAAGAGAGCATCTATGAGCCAGGAAGTGGGTCCTCACCAGACACCAAATCTGCTGGTGCCTTGATCTTGGACTCTGTAGCCTCCAGAAATGTAAGAAATAATTTTCTGTTGTTTATAAACCACCCAATTTATGGTATTTTTATTATGTCAACCCAAATGGACTATGACAGTAGAGGTAAGGGTGAGCAGGCTAAAGTTATTTTGGTTAATCAAGGAAGGTCTCTCTCTTTTTTTTTTTTTTTTACAAAGTTTACTGAGTGATAGTAAAGTTTATTGAGTGATAGTACAAAGCTCCCATAGAGAGAGGGGACCCAAGAGGGTTGCCCAAGGAAGGTCTACTTTTGAGTTTCTTCATATCCTTGTTCATCTTTCCAATGAGAGGCCTCTAGCTTGTCACAATGGACATATTCTGCTGGAGATATGTCATTAAATGTAAAAGTGCTTAGTAAAATTTTGGAAAGCACTTAAAAATATCTGGCATATTACTGAGTTATGCACATGAAACTCCATTTATAGAATATTGTTCTTCTATAATATCTAAACATATCTTGCTCTGCTCCTGGGGAAAATCTAGGAACCCTAGCCTCAGGAGCTTTTGGTAAAATGACCATCTCATTCATTTTACATATAACAAATGAAAAGCTCAGAGAGAGGAAATTATTTGCAAAGGACACAGCTGGTTTGCCCCAGAACTATAACCTGAACCCACATTTCAAGACTCCTGGAACAGAACTCTTTCCATAATACTATACTTTCCTCATTTTCTTCTTTCTGGTCTTGATTTCCTCCTATTCATCTTTCCTTCCACTGTCAGTGGTAATCTGTCTAAAATGGAAATGTGGACTTGTAGTTATGGTGCTGATGACATTCTCACTTCACTCTCCTCTGAAATTCAACTGTTTTTTTTAACTGTTTTGAAAGGAACAACAAAAATAAAAGTTACATAGCACCAACTTTGATGAAACAAGAAAACCACTGTATCAGAAAACCACACACCAGGAAGAATGAAGGGGGGGAAATCGGAGGGGGAGACGAACCATGAGAGATGATGGACTCTGAAAAACAAACTGAGGGTTCTAGAGGGGAGGGGGGTGGGAGGATGGGTTAGCCTGGTGATGGGTATTGAGGAGGGCACGTTCTGCATGGAGCACTGGGTGTTATGCACAAACAATGAATCATGGAACACTACATCTAAAACTAATGATGTAATGTATGGGGATTAACATAAGAATAAAAAAATAAAAAAGAAAAAAAAAAGAAAAAGAAAACCACACACCATGAAACATGACCTGCCTGATACTGTGAAATCTGTCCCAGAAAGAGGGGGCATGTAGCAGGCCAGCATATGCTGTGTGTTGGACTTTCAATGGGACTTGAAAATCCCCCAGAATCAAGCCTCACCATCCTTAGAGGCATCCAGTGATCTCTGATTAGCACCATGAAAACTAGAGAAAATAATGGTCATGGAGAAACAGACTTTGAAGGAGAATCATGTTGATAAATTATTTCTAGTGCTTACATCAAACCTCTTTGCCCTAGAAGAGTACCAAGAGGTGAATAAGAGAATACATAAAAACAAGAAAACAAATAAACAAACAAACAAAACCCAAAAAAACCCAACCCAGGGGTTGGCCTCCATAGTAAGGGAAAGACAAGGTTTGAAGAGTTAGTGTGGACAATAAGATTCAGCAGAAGCTTCAGATGGCCCCAGTTTGATACCTGAATCCTCCTCTGCCTCTCCAAAACTATTCTCCTGTAGGTATTGGCCCTACTCAAACATAGGAAAAAAACCCAAAACAACCAATGGGGGATATCCTCTATGCATGGCAACTTTAAAAACAATAGAAAGAAAGAAGGAGAGAAGAATGTAAGCAAAAAAGCAGCTGAAAAAACTATATAATTCCAAAATATCTTTCAGGGTCTCAACGAATTCCTAGCAGCATGATATTAGGGAAAAAAAAAAAGGGAAGAGGGGCTTAAAGAAGAAATTTAAGGGTTTCAAGAAGAGGTTTCTACATAACAGAAATGGAAGTTACTGTAGCTTGGCAAATAAGCAAGGAAAAAAATAAATACACAGCTATTCAAAATAAAGTGAGAGACATAATGGAAATGTTGAAGAGATCTCAAAACTGAAAGGGATATTGACATATAGATCACAGAGATGATAGTTATGGAAAACAAAGAAGATCCAACATACACAAATTAGTGTTTCTGAAGAAAAAGACAAAGCAAATGGAACAGACAGCTAACATGGAATCTACAGATTGAAAATCCTACCATACTCTAGGAAAATTTAACTTAGAACAATCAATACCAAAACATAACATGGTGTGGGGCGCCTGAGTGGCTCAGTCTGTTAAGCATCTGACTCTTGGTTTTGGCTCAGGTCATAATCTCAGGGTTGTGAGATTGAGCCCCGCCTCAGGTTCCATGCTCAGCACAGAGTTTGCTTGGGATTCTCTTCTTCTGCCCCTTCCCCCACTCACTTGCGTGCACGCTCTCCCTCTAAAATGAATAAATAAAAAATCTTTAAAAATTAAAAAAAAACAGGCGCCTGGGTGGCTCAATCGTTAAGTGTCTGCCTTCGGCTCAGGTCATGATCCCAGGGTCCTGGGATTGAGCCCCGCATCAGACTCCCTGCTTGGTGGGGAGTCTGCTTCTCCCTCTTCCACTCCCCGTGCTTGTGTTCCCTCTCCCGCTGTGTCTCTCTCTGTCAAATAAATAAAGGCTTTAAAAAAAAATTTAAAAAACATAACATGATGAAGTTCTGGAACTATAAGGATAAAGAATATCACTTGGTATTCAGGTAGAAGAAAATGGTCTACAAGGGGAAAAAAATCAGGTTGGTAGTAGACATCTCCAAAATACTCACTTCCAGAAAACAGTGAAACAGTATCTACAGGGCAAAAGGAAGTACAACCTGATAATTTTGTAGCCACCCAAGGTGTCCTTTAAGTATAAAGACAACAGATAGGTAGTCTTAAATATACAAAAAGATAGCATCTATGAACTGCTCTTCTAAAACATATTGGTGGATGAATCCCTGTCAAGTCAGACAAACCATGGTAAAACAGACTGATTGGACTAACACAGGATTAAGATGAAACAACTACAGGAATAGTGGTTTTTGAAAAGAATGTGTCATAAAACTTGATAAGGTGAAAGTAATAATATAATGGGAATTTGGGGAGAAGGATTTCTGGGGAAAAGTCCAAATATGCTCACTTCCTCCAGGCAGTTAGTAGAAGAAGTAGATACTTTGAAACATAGGTTAAAAACGCCACCACTGATAAAACCTCAAAATATTGCACTATCTTTTCTTCTTAATTTTGGACAGATATTTTTAGGAATTAATCCACTGTAATTGAATTAAATGGAACATTTATCTCAAGTTCACCTCAAGTTAAAGTTTTTCAATTTTACTTCCATTTTATTTCAAGTGACATTCAATTTCATGGCATCCATGGAATTATTTCCATTTTTCTAAAATTATAATACGTACTCATCTATCTTTCTGTCTGTAAATATGCATAGAAAGAAGGCTAGCTCTGAGTATACTGACAATGGCCATTTCCAAGTTAAGAGCATCTGGATGATTTTTACTTTCTTTTTATTTTTTACAAGTATGTATTATTAAAAATACATATGTACACAAATCTGACCATCTTATTCCTTTGTTCAATGTCTTTTAAAAAAATACTTATTTTTAATTTTTTAAAAAGATTTTATTTATTTGAGAGAGAGAGACAGAGAGAGTATGAACGGGAGGGTAGGGTGGGGGGAAGGACAGAGGGAGAGGGAGAAGCAGACTCCCCACTGAGCAGGAAACCCAATGCGGAGCTCAATCCCAGGGCCCTGGGATTATGACCTGAGCCAAAGGCAGATGCTTAACTGACTGAGCCACCCAGGTGCCCCTAATTTTCATTTTTTATTTTTTTTATTTTTATTATTATTATTTTTATTTTTTATTTTTTTTAAAGATTTTATTTATTTATTTGAGAGAGAATGAGATAGAGAAAGAGAGCATGAGAGGGGGGAGGGTGAGAGGGAGAAGCAGACTCCCCGCCGAGCAGGGAGCCCGATGCAGGACTCGATCTCCGGACTCCAGGATCATGACCTGAGCCGAAGGCAGTCGCTTAACCAACTGAGCCACCCAGTCGCCCTATTTTTATTATTATTTTTAAAAATTTTATTTATTTATTTGACAGAGAGAGACACAGTGAGAGAGGGAACACAAGCAGGGGGAGTGGGAGAGGGAGAAGCGGGCTTCCCGCGGACCAGGGAGTCCGATGTGGGGCTCGATCCCAGGACCCTGAGATCATGACCTGAGCCAAAGGCAGATCCTTAATGACTGAGCCACCCAGGAGCCCCTAATTTTCATTTTTTAAAGATTTATTTATTTATCTTAGAGAGCAAGCAAGCAGGGGTGGGGTCGGGAGGGCAGAGGGAGAGGGAGAGAGAAGCCCAAGCAGACTCCATGCTGATCATAGATCCCAACATGGGGTTCGATCCCAGGACTCTGAGGTCATGACTCCAGCCAAAACCAAGAGTCGGATGCTCAACCGCCTGCACCACCCTGGCACCCCTTAAATATTTTTTTTTAAGCAATCTCTATGCCCAGGGTGGGGCTTGAACCCACAACCCTAAGATCAAAAGTCACATGCTCCACCAACTGAGCCAGCCAGGTGCCTCTGTTTATGGTAGTTTTATTCATAATTGCCAAAACTTGGAAGCAACCAAGATGTCCCTCAGTAGGTGGATAGATAAACTATGGTACATTTAGACAACAGAATATTACTCAGCACTAAAAAGAAATGAAATGAATTATCAAGACATGAAAAGACAAGAAAGAACCTTAAATGCGTATCACTAAGTGAAAGAAGCCAGTGAAAAGGCTACATATGGTATGATTCCAACTATATAACATTCTGGAAAAGGCAAAACTATGGAGACAGTAAAAAGATCAGTGGTTGCCAGAGGTCGGGTGGTAAGGATGAATAGGCAGAACACAGAAGATTTTTAGGGCAGTGAAAATAATCTGTATTATAATGATAGGTACATGTCATTGTACATTTGTCCAAACATATCGAATGTAAACACCAAAAGTGAACCCTAGTGTAAACTGTGGACTTTGGGTGATTATGACTTGTCAATGTAGGTTCATCCATTGTAACAAATGTATCACTTTGGTGAGTGATTATATTGATAATGAAGGAGGCTGTGTATGTGTGGGGTCAGGGGGTGTATGGGAAATTTTTGTACCTTCTTCTCAGTACTGTTGTGAGCCTAAAACTGCTCTACAAAAATAAAATCTTAAAAAAAGTTTATTTTAAATATAAAGGCTGAAAAAGATACACTTGGAAATAATATATTTTAAAATAAATCTAATGAGGGCGCCTGGGTGGCTCAGTTGGTTAAGCGACTGCCTTTGGCTCAGGTCATGATCCTGGAGTCCCAGGATCGAGTCCCGCATCGGGCTCCCTGCTCGGCAGGGAGTCTGCTTCTCCCTCTGACCCTCCCCCCTCTCATCCTCTCTCTATCTCATTCTCTCTCAGATGAATAAATAAAAATTTAAAAAAAAGATAAAAAAAATAAATCTAATGAAACTTTTGGGTTATAACTAATGTATGCTCATTATCAAAACTATGGAAAAATACAGGAAAGTGTAAACAAAGTATACACTGCTTTTTTTTTTTTTTTTTAAAGATTGTATTTATTTGTCAGAGTGAGAGAGAGTGCACACAAGCAGGGGGAGTGGCAGGTAGAAGGAAAAGCAGGCTCCCCTCTGAGCAAGGAGCCTGATGTGGGATTCAATCCCAGGCCCCTGGGATCATGAGCTGAGCCAATGGCAGACGCTTAACGACTGAGCCACCCAGATGTCCCTATACACTGCTTTTTAAAACTGGATATTGTATTATGAACATCTTCTTGGGTTACTAAATATGCATTAGAAAATTATGGTTTAATGCTCTGAACCATGGCTATGTAACTGATCATACACTGCTACATTGAGATTGCTACCAATTTTTTAAAA
This sequence comes from Mirounga angustirostris, assembly GCF_029215605.1. NCBI lineage: Eukaryota > Metazoa > Chordata > Mammalia > Carnivora > Phocidae > Mirounga > Mirounga angustirostris. Next base: position 54,558,470 of record NW_026991725.1, read on the forward strand.
AAGATTTTACTTATTTATTTGAGAGAGAGAGCAAGAGAGTGAGCGAGTGAGGGGTGGGGCAGAGGGAGAAGCCTGATTCTCCCAGGACCCTGAGATCACGACCTGAGCCAAAGGCAGACGCTTAATCGACGGAGCCACCCAGGCACTCCAGTTGCTACCAATTTATTGCTATTATAAATAGCGTTGTAATAAATATCCCAATATAGATTAACCTTGAATCCTATTTTAAAAAAAAGTTTCTTTATTTAAGTAATCTCCATACCCAACGTGGGGCTCGAACACATGACCTCATGTTCCTCCAACTGAGCCAGCCAGGCGCCCCACCTTGAATCCTATTTTTCTTAAAGATTTTATTTATTTATTTGAGAGAGAGAGAATGAGAACGAGCGGGGAGGGAGGGGCAGAGGGAGCAGGAGAAGTGGACTCCCTGCTGAGCAGGGAGCCTGATGCAGGGCTCTATCCCAGGGATCCCAGGACCCCGGGATCATGACCTAAGCCGAAGGCAGACACTTAACCAACTGAGCCACCCAGGTGCCCCTTGAATCCTGTTTTTATGGTATATTTGTAACCTCTAGACACAAAGGCAGGCTTTGTGAAGGCCGCCCCTCGCTGGTCCCACTTTACTTCTGTTGCATTGCTTCCCCCAGTCACATTACTTGAAGGCCCAGCCTCCCTTCAGTTCCTAGAATAATCTGCCTTTGAAGCAGGACTGAAACAGCTTTCGGTTTTCACATAATAGCTCCATATCGGCTAAGTCTACTTCAGTCTCCATCCTTGGTTTCTTTTCTAGGAAACATTGTTGTCCTTTGCGCCTTCTGGGAGGATGGGAGCCCCGACTTGCTCTTGCCAACTGGGCCTGGAACTGTGCCCTTGAGCCTCAGCCCGGTCACTTCTTTGTGTATCTGGAGAAAAGGACTGCAGGAGGCTTTATTTTAATCTCTTACAGTGAGAGGATGCTTGGTCAGATCTACTTTGGCAGCCAAGCATACGGCCTTTTTTTGCTTTTGTTTTTTTGTAGGGGAAAGACTCTTACTGGGTCTCAAGAGGAGAGGGGGTTTAATTACCAACATGACCCCAACAGTCCCAGACTTTGCTTTGTGGCTTCTCTTTCACTGTGTGATTTGTATGGATTTATTGGAAAACACAAAGACTTCCAGGAACTGCTAGTAAGCCAGACTCATTTATGTTTCCTAGTAGGTACTGGATTCTATTTCCCAGCTCAGCTAAAATTAGTCTGTAAAAAGTCTTGGGCTTGTTAATGCCAAACTGATGTGAAGACAAGCACTGGGAGAGATGAGATTTTTATTGTGCTGCAATCTTAGGACAAATGGAGCCAAATCTACAGGATGGCAAAATAAAGAGCTGTAGAAAAACCCTTCCAAACCAAAGTACTCATTTAGAACTTTCTAGAAAGTTAAAAATAACTACGCAAGGGGGCACCTGGGTGGCTCAGTTGTTAAGTGTCCGCCTTCGGCCCAGGTCATGATACCAGGGTCCTGGGATCGAGCCCTGCATTGGGCTCCCTGCTCCGCGGGAAGCCTGCTTCTCCCTCTCCCACTCCCCCTGCTTGTGTTCCCTCTCTCGCTGTGTCTCTCTCTGTCAAATAAATAAAATCTTAAAAAAAAAAAAAAAGAAAAAAAATAACTACGCAAGTCAGGGATCCAGACTGTTTTATTTAATTAAAGGAAGTGAAAACAATTTCCGTTAAGTCTCAGAGTCCCCATTGCTGGGTAAATGAAGAGAAAGTGAGGAGAGGGGGTCAGGATGTCCAGGCGTCACTCAGGTTCTTTTTTTTTTTTTTTTAAGATTTTATTTATTTATTTTAGAGACAGAGCACAAGAGGGGGGAGCGGGAGAGGGAGAAGCAGACTCCCCTGCAGGGAGCCCGACGCGGGACTCGATCCCGGGACTCCAGGATCATGACCTGAGCCGAAGGCAGTCGCCCAACCAACTGAGCCACCCAGGTGCCCCAATCACTCAGGTTCTTTGAAAGCACACATTTACATGCTGGCTACAGGAAGAAAGTTTATGGTAGGGGTGGAGTCATTCATTTATTCGACAAACATGTATTGAGCAACTACTATGTATTGACTTTTTTTTTTTTTCTTTTAAAGATTTATTTATTTATTTATTTGACAGAGAGAGAGAGAGAGAGAGATAGCGAGGGCAGGAACACCAGCAGAGGGAGTAGGAGAGGGAGAAGAAGGCTTCCCACTGAGCAGGGAGCCCGATGTGGGGCTCAATCCCAGGACCCTAGGATCATGACCTGAGCCGAAGGCAGACGCTCAACAACTGAGACACCCAGGTGCCCCTGTACTGAGGGTTTTGATAGAGGTTGGGGATACAGAGGGGCTTATGGTATAGAGTAAAAAATTAGGGTGTATGCTAGGATATAATAGGACAATGAGACTGTAACAAAAGTGCCCACGAAAATCTAGGCAAATCAGGGATGGTGCTACAGAGTCTAAAATAACCCTTGAGCTAAGGTTTGAAGGCAAAATAGGAGTTTGCTAGAGGGACCAGGCAAGGGGTTAGGGAGTAAGGCTGCTAGAGGGAAGGGCTAGCATATGCAAAGGTGTGGATGCACAAGAAGGCACGGTACATTTGAGACCCTGCCTAAATATGGCACTGGACATAGATGGGGGTACTGGGCAGTCCTACCTACTTTTGTCATGGGAATAGATGTGATGTGGGTATGAGCAGGTGGTGGCTGATAAGGCCGAGCGGGGAGATCAGGATCAGACCATGGAAAGCTTTGAGACCTTGCAAGTCTTGCTAAACAAGAGGTCCTTGGGCCCCAAAGCACTTTGACAGGCATGGGTTGTAATTGGGGGGATCTGCTTTGTTTTATTCCATCACGATCAGGCCTATCTTGAATCCCCACCCTTTCAGGTCAGAGCACTTTGGAGCCATGTAGCTGACCTTCCTCTCAGTCACCCTCCAGAATGAGGCCCATGAGAACACCACAGTGTTTATAAAAAGGTTTAAAAGCATCGTTATAGGGCGCCTGGGTGGCTCAGTTGGTTAAGCGACTGCCTTCGGCTCAGGTCATGATCCCGGAGTCCCGGGATCGAGTCCCGCATCGGGCTCCCTGCTCGGCAGGGAGCCTGCTTCTCCCTCTGACCCTCCTCCCTCTCATGCTCTCTGTCTCTCATTCTCTCTCTCTCAAATAAATAAAATCTTAAAAAAAAAAAAAATTAGGGCGCCTGGGTGGCTCAGTTGGTTAAGCGACTGCCTTCAGCTCAGGTCATGATCCTGGAGTCCGGGGATCGAGTCCCACACCGTGCTCCCTGCTCGGCGGGGAGTCTGCTTCTCCCTCTGACCCTCCCCGCTCCCATGTGCTCTCTCTCTCCTCTCATCCTCTCTCTCAAAAAAAAAAAAAAAAAAAAAATCTTTAAATAAAAAAAAAAGCATCGTTATATTTTCAAGGAACTCTAATCTATGCTTTTAATTTATCAAATCAAATCTTATCACAACGTACACAGAATCATTTCTAATTTAGCATTCACTTGTATGGATGGAAGCTGAGTAGAGAGGGAAGAATATTTTATTGGATATGTGGGGTAGTCTTTTTAAAAATATATATATAATTTAGAAATATAGGCTTTCTAAAAAAAAAAATCAAACTGTACAGAATTCTGTAGAATTAAAAAGTGAAAGTATCCCTCTTCCCTGCCCCTATTAAGTAGCAGCTATTATTAACAAGTCTGGTATATATCTTTTTTTTTTTTAAGATTTTATTTATTATTTATTTGACAGAGAGAGAGCACAAGCAGGAGGATTGGCAAGTGGAGGGAGAGGGAGAAGCAGGCCTCCCGCTGAGCAAGGAGCCCGATGTGGGGCTCGATCCCAGGACCCCGGGATCATGACCCGAGCCGAAGGCAGGTGCCCAACGACTGAGCCACCCAGGCGCCCCTATCTTTTTTTTATTTTAAAGATTTATTCATTTATTTTAGAGAGAGAGAGCATGAGAGTCAGGGGCAGAGGGAGAGGGAGAGAGAATCTCAAACAGACTCCATGCTGAGAATGGAGCCAGAAAGGCATGGATCTCAGGACCCTGCGATCACGACCTGAGCAGAAACCAAGAGTTGGAAGCTTAACCCACCTTGCCACCCAGGTGCCCCTAGTATGCATATTTTTAGAAATTATCTATGCATACAGAAATGTGTGTGTGTTTAGAGAGAGACAGACAGCACGAGCAATGGGAGAGGGGCAGAGAGAGAGGGAGAGAGAGAACCCTAAGCAGGTTCCACACCCAGTGCGGACCCTGACCCAGGGCTCAATCCCACAACCCTGTGATCATGACCTAAGCCGAAATCAAGAGTTGGTCGTTTAACCAACTGGGCCACCCAGGCGCCCCTGCATATATTTCTTGTTGTTTTGAAATATAAGACAAAATAATTCTATGGACTCTTCCAACATATTAAGAAGCACAAAAGCAACAAAAGACTAAATCTGTAGGTTGCATTTTCCAATTACATACAATTCCCCAGTACCCCAGAGAGGGTCTCTAATCTCCACTGTGGGCCTGAACTTCAGCATATGCACAGTGAGACAGCTTTGCACAAAAGCAGCAATGATCAATGTCATGCCAACACCTGCTAGTTAGCTCCGAAACCTTGAACTGTTCTTCTCTTTCTTCAACATCTACTAAGGTGTGTTGCCCGTTCCAGGCGTTTAATATGTATCTGTTAACAATATACAATTTAATATCATATGACTCAATAAATTAGCAGAATACCTATGGAGGTATTAAGAACTGGGTAAAGTCGCCAAAAGTATCCATTTAGTTGTCTAATGACTGAGATTATGCCTTCTTTTCTTGACAACTGAATATTTTTGCCTCTGTAAGTGATTAGGTGAGTGGTTTACTGGGGTGAGCTCTTCTGGCCAAATGTTTCCCTGAAACCAAGCAAGGAGGCTCAGAACAAGGGAAAAAAGAACTGAGCACACACAATGCCAATCAAATGTACTCTCCAAAACACACTGGTCACAAACAGGTGACCTACTTTCCTGCAAAAAGGCAGGAATCAATTCTGTCTTCCTTGCTGGTTTTGGGTTCTACCACTGCCATTTATTAAATGTGTTGACCTCGGAGAATTCTCTTAATCTCTCTTAGCTTCAGTTTCTTTGTGTGAAACAAATAAAGGATAATAAAACCCATCCTGTACAGTTAGCCAAAGCCTCAAATGAGATGGCCTTTGTGAAAGTATGTGTCAGGCATGGGGCAGATATAAGATAGGGTGGTTGAGACAGAGGCTCTGGATGCAGACTGCCTCAGTTTAAATACCAGCTCTAGCACTCACTAGCTGGATGACCTCAGGCAAATTATTCAACCTTTCACCAAACCACGGCTTCTTATCCACAGCATAGGAAAAATAATTGGATTATTTTGAGGAGTAAGTGAGATCATGTACTTAGCATGGTTTTGGGCACTGACAATAACGCTTACTACATATTGACCATTATCATGAGTGTAGGTCTTCCATACAACTTTCCTTTTCTCCTCCTCCCCCAATTCTTCTCTTCGACTCCTCTGAATAACCTAAAGTAGGATTCCAAAACTCTGCTTTTTCTGGGTTATGAAATGCGAGGCTGAAAGAATGAATAAAGATTGCAATTGCTAGGGACTGAATTGTATCCTCCCAAAATTCATGTGTCGAAGCCTTATCCTCTAATGTGACTGTATTTGGAGATTGGGTTTTTAGGAAGTAATTAAGGTTAAGTGAGGTCATAATCGTGGAGCCCTAATCCTGTAAGACTGGTAGCCTTGTAAGTAGAGAATGAGAGAGAAATTTCTTTCTCTCCTCTCCATGTAGGCATACAAAAGCAGTTAGCCATCTGCAAGCCAAGAAGGAAACCCTCTCCAGAAACTGATGCTGTTGGACCTTAATCTGGGACTTCCAGCCTCCAGAACTGTGAGATAATGAATTTCTATTGGTTAAGCCATGCAGGCTACGGTATTTGGTTATGGCAGCCTGAGCTAAGACACATGGTTTCCTTGAGTCTTCAAACTGGCTTCTCAAAGCGTTTACTTTTTTTTTTTTTTAAGATTTTATTTATTTATTTGACAGAGAGAGACACAGCGAGAGAGGGAACACAAGCAGGGGGAGTGGGAGAGGGAGAAGCAGGCCTCCCGCCGAGCAGGGAGCCTGCTGCGGGGCTCGATCCCAGGACCCTGGGATCATGACCTGAGCCGAAGGCAGACGCTTAACGACGGAGCCACCCAGGCGCCCCTCGAAGTGTTTACTTTTGACAAGTTGACTACCTCTCTACTGTAGCATTTCACAAGTAGGGGATGTTGCTGAAGCTGCGTGATTTCAGAATACATACAAAAATTAATAAATTAAGATAGATGGTGAGAATGATGACCTTAATAACCAAGCTAAGATCTTTGGTTTGAGGGCAGTCTTCACCACTCAGACCTGGCCCTGAAGAAACATCCTGCGTTGCTGGGCAAAGCAGACACTGCACAGGAGGATGTCCACGTGTGCAAACACGGTGCCAGGGCACAAGCCCATTCATATTATTACTAATCTTAATAATGAGAAAAGAAATCGCAACATATACCAACGGAGTAAAAGGGAAGTACGTCATCTTTGAAACAAACAAACAAACAAACAAACAAGTGATTTCTTTCACAGATTTACTCAAAATCACGTATCTTTCAAGGTTTACCGAGGAGGAAGTTTACAAACAGAGAGTAAGTAACTTCTGTAGATGATGGTTAATAACCTGATAAAGCTGGGGCAGTTAGGGTAGTCTGGCTCTAGATCTGTGCTCTTGAAAGCATTACAGAACCAATTGGCATAGACAGAGAAAAAATTCTCCCATGATGACCCCAGTAGTTTACCCTGAGCCAAATAAAATAGAGAATAAACTGAAACTTTTTTCTTTTTTTTAAGTTGATTTATTTTTTTAGTAATCTTCACACCCAATGTGGGGCTGGAACTCATAACTCTGAGATCAAGGGTTGCATGCTCTTCTGACTGAGCCAGCCAGGCACCCCTGAAATTTTTTTCTTATCTCTTTGTAGGGCACTGAAATGACAGGAGCCCCCAAATCTAACACAATGAAGGTGAGTTCCCAACAAAAATGCCTAACACAATGAAGAATATATATTTTTTAAGATTTTTATTTATTTATTTTAGAGGGAGAGAGAGAAAGAGCAGGGGGAAGGGCAGAGGGGAGGAGAGAGAAGAGAATCTCAAGCAGACTCTGTGCTGATCATGGAGTCCTACATGGGGCTCTGATCTCACCACCCTGAGATCAAGACCTAAGCCAAAACCAAGAGTCCGATGCTTAACCAACTGAGCCACCAGGCACCCCAAGAATATCTTTCATAACCGGCAGTCAACACAGTTAATACTAAAAATAGATGTGTTCTCAATCAAATCATTAATGCAGATCAAATTACCTGCTCTTACTAAAATTGTTTAACACAGTTTAAGAAATTCCACCCAAACTAATAAGAAGTGGTACATAAATAAGAGGCATTAATGGAAAAATGGAAGACTATATTAGTATTATTTGCAGATGATTTACCCATAACACTAAGAGAATCAAGTGAAATGTTGTTAGGTTCTTTAAAGAAGTTTCGTAAGTGTATGGATATAAAAGAAATATACATAAAAATCAGTAAATCCTCTCCACATCAGCAGTGAAGTCTTAAAAAATATATCAGAAAAAGTCTTATTCATAATAACAAAAAAATAAGATGAGCCACAATAACTTTAGTAAGAATGCTTTTGGTACCCAGATAAAAGAAACTACAAGAAGTCCTATCCTTTGTCTCAGTAATTCATCATCTAGGGATCTACCTAAGGAAAGGGTCAGAACTTCAAAGATTTATTATCAAATTTTAAAATACTTTAATATCGGGAACACTTAAATATTCAATAGCAGGAGAATGTTAATCAGGTTATAATACATCCTTGTGATCAAATCTTTAAGACCATTCTAAGGACTATTTAATGACTTGGGGAAATGCTAAAAATATTCTCTCATGAAAAAAAGAAGGATACAGAATTTTTTATAGCATCTGATGCTAATTTTGCTTAATATTGGGGTTCTTCTCTGAGTAGGGACTTCTCATTTGCTTCACAATTTTCTGAACTATCCCTATGCCCACTCCTCAGGTTATATGACACCAAATGCGTAATTCTCTTCCTCGTCATTTGTGGTTTTCTCTTCTTGCCTTGCCTGATCTCCATACTCTCTTATCGCCCCATTGATCCAAGGGCAACTGCATCCACTCCAATGGTTTTAATTTTTCTATATGCTAAGGATGTCTAATCTGTTCTTTCCCGTAACCCAATTCTCGCCTGTAAACTATGCCAGCTAATCTTTATCCACTTACATCTCTATGCCTGTAATTTCCATTATCCCAGATTTCTTCTGTTCTTGAAATCCTGCCACTTAAACCTCTTCAATAAGACTCGAATTCATCCCCTCATCTCCATCTTACCTGCTGCACTCTAAATTGAGACATTCTCCTTTTGCCAGGATAAATGCACGAGACTGATTGGCCTGTGTCCTAAACTCTTCAATCCATTCTATCATCAGAATCATCGGGGTGGGGGCGCCTGGGTGGCTCAGTCGTTAAGTGTCTGCCTTCGGCTCAGGTCATGATCCCGGGGTGCTGGGATCGAGCCCCACATCGGGCTCCCTGCTCGGCGGGAAGCCTGCTTCTCCCTCTCCTACTCCCCCTGCTTGTGTTCCCTCTCACTGTGTCTCTCTCTGTCAAATAAATAAAATCTTAAAAAAAAAAATCATCGGGGTGATCATTCTAAAACTTCATTTATTAATTATTTATTTATGGCAAAAGTGGTAGGGGGTAGAGAGGCAGAGGGAGAGTGAATCCTAAGCAGGCTCCATGCCCAGCGCAGAGCCCAACATAGGGCTTGATCTCATGACCCTGAGATCACGACCTGAACTGAAATCGAGTCCCTCAGTCAACTGACTGAGCCACCCAGGCGCCCCTAAAGTGATAATTCTAAAGCAAACAACTGATCATCTGTCTCCACTCTTGTTTCTGATTCTGTTGTGATGTCATGAAGGTTCAAACAGTAAGAGATACATGTCTGCCAGTGCTAATTTATTTACTGCTCATCTAAACTCTACTCCCCTCCACCCTTTTCTACTGTGGGAGGAAGCAGCTAATTAAAGCAGGTACTGAAATGAAAAAGGAAACCCAGGGAGAGTGACTCAGCTCATGGACAATGCGTGGAGACAATCTAAGCCTAACAATCCGTTGGATTTTTCTCAACAAAGTGGTCTTAATCAACTTAGAGCCATTTATAGTTTCTGCTCTTCCCCAGGCTCCACTGTGGATCTTCTAGAGGTGCTAGTAGTTTTCCAGGTATTACCCACAGAACCTGCTCTGTCTTTTTAGCCTGTTTTCCTTTTGTTTACGTCATCTGCTTAATATATCTTTTGTTCCTTGGTTTAGATTGGACACTTGAAATACATCTCCTTGCTCTGCGTCCTAAGCAGTCCTATAGCTAGGCCCCAGCCTAGGCCAGTCCCCTAGACCTTCACTAACCTAACCCAACAAAAACACAAGGCTAGGTGGGTTGTAAAGCATACAGGCTTTGTAAGACAGTGAGGCAAGGGCGCCTGGGTGGCTCAGATGGTTAAGCGTCTGCCTTCGGATCAGGTCATGATCCCAGAGTCCTGGGATCGAGTCCCACATCGGGCTCCCGGCTCAGTGGGGAGCCTGCTTCTCCCTCTGACCCTCTCCCCTCTCATGCTGTTTCTCTCTCGCTTGCTCTCTAAAAAATAAATAAAATCTTTAAAAAAAAAAAAAAAGACAGTGAGGCAAAATGAGCATTTTTTCCTATCTATAGCCATTCCCAGCATTCTTCTGCTGAAATAGAGCACTCTTAAACAAATAAATAAATAAATAAATAAATAAATAAATAAATAAAGCTGGTATCTAACAGCTACCATGGTTGGGATGTTGGTAGAGGGGGTGGTGGTGGTGATGATCCACGCAGGGCAGGAGACCTCAGAGAGTCTGTTGGCAACTCCTGGTTTTTCTCCACAATATAAAGAATATAGAGATGTGCCGAAGGAAAATACCCCCGTTCCTGGCAGGACACAGTTGTGTCTGCAGGGGACGCCTGCAACTGCTAATGCGGTCACCTTCTAACCATGAGGGGAGAGATGTTGACATGATGGAAACAGCTGCACAGAGATATGGAAAGGACTTGGGTTTTTTTTTTTTTTTTAAAGATTTTATTTATTTATTTGAGACAGAGAGAATGAGAGACAGAGAGCATGAGAGGGAGGAGGGTCAGAGGGAGAAGCAGACTCCCTGCCGAGCAGGGAGACCGATGCGGGACTCGATCCCGGGACTCCAGGATCATGACCTGAGCCGAAGGCAGTCGCTTAACCAACTGAGCCACCCAGGCGCCCAGGACTTGGGTTTTTGATGATGCTGTCGAGCCAACCTGGCGCCATCTTGCTTTCCGGGGGCTTCATATGCAGGAGGACACATTTACTGTTGAAGCTGCCTAAACGGATCCTAGCAGATTCAGACTCATTTGTAACTCATTAGATTCACCAAGCCTGCCTGGACTAGTAACTTCCTTCATCTAATAGTGTACTTGTTCTTTTTTTTTTTTTTTAAGATTTTATTTATTTATTTGGCACAGAGAGACACAGCGAGAGAGGGAACACAAGCAGGGGGAGTGGGAGAGGGAGAAGCAGGCTTCCCGCTGAGCAGGGAGCCTGACGCGGGACTCGATCCCAGCGTCCTGGGATCGTGACCTGAGCCGAAGGCAGACGCTCAACGACGGAGCCACCCAGGTGCTCCTAATAGTGTACTTGTTCTAATCTTGTAAGGGTAAACAACAAAATCCGACTGGGACTTTGTTGAAATAATGTAGAAAGTAGGAATAAACAAATGGTGGGTGAAGGCAGCTTCTACTGCACTTCTTTCCTGTCCTTAACTGTGTATCTAGAATCTAGATAACAGAAACCACATACCAGATAAGCAAGCTTCATCTTTCTTATAAATTTCCCTTGTTATGTCCCAGAATTAAGGTCAACTGTTAAGTAAAGTTACCAGTTCATCTTAGAAATTGGTTAGTGTTTACCTACTTAATGGTAAACTATCCAAATGGGACTCATTTCCTGGACAAACAGAATCTGAAAATTATGATATAACTAGATACGGGTTATAGTAAAGATATAACTTATAACTTCTTCTCTAGTACTCCTGGCCTGTAAAAATAGCAGAGCAAATTTTGTTTTGTAGGAATGAGTTGAAAACATCAGCAAAATTACTACTTTGGCCTTTTATACATTTTGGGGGTGATTGTTTATTTCTTCTTTGCTTATACTTCAAGGAACTTGTGTCTTCATCATGTTATAAGTTGTGTTATCCCCTTCTTGCACATTACCCAATAACAGAAACGGAAAACCTTAAAAAAAGGAAGTAAGCACAGTTTATTTTATAATAAATCCCAAAAGCAATGTTGCTGGTAAGGAACAGATATTTAAGCCCAAAAGATAGTAATACAAACTCCAGTTGCTGTTATGTAGACCTCTGATTTTTTTTTTTTTAAGATTTTATTTATTTATTTTACAGAGAGAGAGAGCACAAGCAGGGGGATTGGGAGAGGGAGAAGCAGGCTCCCCGCTGAGCAGGAATTCCTATGCGGGCTCGATCCCAGAACCCTGGGATCATGACCTAAGCCAAAGGCAGATGCTTAACCCACTGAGCCACCCAGGTGCCCCTGAGTTTTCTTTTTTTTTTTTTTAATTGAAGAGGCAGGTCAGTAACAATACATTAACATATATTTATATATGCCAGAAAATAATCAGAGAAAAGGTATGTGGTATGGTACTCAGAATTTTTTCTATTATAAAAATTTACAAACAAACAAAAAAGTTAAGAGAATAGTATAATCAACACTCATGTATCTTTCATCAATGTTCAAATTGTTAATATTTTACTATTTGGGCTTAATCTATATAGGTATGCATTTTTTTTTTTCTGAATCATTCTAAAGTAAATTACAGACATCATGATCAGTCATATTATATTTAGCCTTGGTTTCAATATCTGCTTTTCTTTTTTTAAAGATTTTATTTATTTATTTGACAGAGAGAGAGACAGTGAGAGCAGGAACACAAGCAGGGGCAGTGGGAGAGGGAGAAGCAGGCTTCCCGCTGAGCAGGGAGCCCGATGTGGGACTCGATCCCAGGACCCTGGGATCATGACCTGAGCTGAAGGCAGACGCTTAACGACTGAGCCACCCAGGTGCCCTCAATATCTGCTTTTCAAGCATTTTTTTCATTCATGTTTTATAAAATCCTTAAACAAGATTTAAAAAGAGAATAATTATGTTCATGTTGTTAGAAAGCAAGACTTACGGTGTAAGAGAAAAGAGATTTGATGTAAAAGCAAATGTATTAAACAAAACCCTTGAAATATTAACTCTACATTGTAAGCATTAGTATTCCTGATATCTTTTTCCTTAAAAAAATACATATTTACTAGCTCTGTCCACTATGAAGGTCAAGTAACAATAGGAAATAATAACACTGTAGCAATACACACTCCTAGTAACTCTAATTATGGTCTCTAAACACCACACCCTACCAAGAGAAACCAAAGCTCGTTAGAGGGATGGCTGATGCCAGGACTGGGGCAAGAAAGCATACAAGAAGGCACTGGGAAATCTCGTTGTCCTTGACAGCAAGCAAATCTTACACAACTAAAGAGACCATGCCAAAAGGACATAGGAGCTAACATTAAGAGGCTCAATAGCCAAAGACGAGACAATTGGAGAATCAAAGAATACGACCGAAACGGAAACCCTGAATACATAAAAACACATAGGTACCCGATGAAATAAAAAAGTGCCCTCCCCATCCAAGCCACAAACAATGGATTACTGCTGGAGGTATGTAGGGCATTGACTCCTTATTCTGAAAATGGCAATTAAAGAATTAAGCATTTAGGGGCGCCTGGGTGGCTCAGTTAAGCATCTGCCTTGGGCTCTGGTAATGACCCTGGTGGCCTGGGATCCAGCCCTGAGTCAGCCTCCCTGCTCAGCGGAGAGTCTGCTTCTCCCTCTGCCCCTCCCCCTGAGCATGCTCCCTCTCCTTCTCCCTCTTTCTCGAATAAATAAATAAAATCTTAAAAAAAGAAAGAATTAAGCATTTATCCAGTCTATTCAGATCAAATTATATACTAGGGTAACTAAATAGCCCCAGCTGATAAAATTTTGCTTTGCAGAAGAATTACAGCTAATACATTTAGAATGCAGGAGACATTTAGAAACTCAGCATTTGGCTATTTCTAGTTAAAACCAATGATTCAGGCAATCATGAAAGCATTACATGAAAGGTGGGTGTGGGTCTTTAAAATGAAAGGAGCAGCCGTTGCCGTGTGAATTCACTATCAATGGTAGAATCATTAGAAAGCAAGGCAATCGGATAGCATGTGGTCCCCTGAAATGATTCAATATGAAGTACACAGTACAATTTATAGCGGTATTCGCACCCCTGAAAGTTACAGCTAAGTTCTAGTTTGCAAGAAATATGAATGATAGAAGAACAACTTAATACCATGAGGAGGTAGGCAAGACAAATCCAGAATGCATGACATTCTATACAACAACTAAGTTTTTTCAACAAAGACAACGTGGGGGAGGGAGGGAGGAGCAATGAAGTGCAGGATGTGAACCAACTATAGGGTGTGGACTCGTTTAGGCCCCGACTTGAACAAACCAACTATAAAAACAGTTTTGAGCTACCTGGAGAAATGTCAGTATGGACTGGGTGTTGGAGGACACCAACATTAATTAATTACTAATTAAGTATTAACTTTGTTGGATGCGATGATAATGGCATTGTGACCATAGGAAAGAATGTCTATCTTCTTAAGAGACGTCTATCTAACCATGCAGGGGTGAAACAACCTGATGACTAGATTTTCTTTAGAAGTGCTTTGCACACACAAAATATGGGAAGTGGGGGTAGATGAAGCAAATATAAAAAAGGCTTGATAATTACTGGGCTTCGGTAACAGGCATCTGGGGGTTCATGACACAGTTCTTTATACTATTGTGTATTTTTTGAAATTTTTGTAACAGTGTTTTTAAAGATTAAAAGAGAAGTAGCTATCTTCAGAGACAGAATCTGAACAGAAGTTGAAAACATTTATTTGCATTACACTGTCATTTAAAAACAAATGTGGAACTATTTTAAGTAGACTTCTCAAATAAGATGGTCTTACCCACCCACATTAGTTTTTGGTGTCTTTTGAGTGTACCACTGTGGATTTATTGCCAAAGAAGTTCTACATTTTTGAAGGAAAAATTACCTGTTGTCAATAATCATTATACTGGAGGATGGAATCCCCAAAACATCACAGCTCTGCAAAAGTTCTTTCTTACGCACCTCCCCTTGATTGTAGTAATTTCCTGAAGATAACAAATACACAGTGGTAGATTTCTTTAATAGTGGAAATCTATCAGTTTACTCATTCTTTTTTTTTTTTTAAAGATTTTATTTATTTATTTATTTATTTATTTATTTATTTATTTATTTATTTATTTATTTGACAGAGAGAGACACAGCAAGAGAGGGAGCACAAGCAGGGGTAAGTGGGAGAGGGAGAAGCAGACTCCCCGCCAAGCACGGAGCCCGATGCGGGGCTCGATCCCAGCACCCTGGGATCACGACCTGAGCCGAAGGCAGACCCTTAATGGGGTGAGCCACCCAGGCGCCCCCAGTTTACTCATTATTATCTCATCTTGTTCCCTAAGGGACTTAAGCCACCTGAAAAATTTGTGGTTATGATGAAAGGCTGAAGGAAATATTACTCACTCCTGTGAGATGACTGACATCAGCCCAGTCTTTAGAATCATCACCATTTAAGCCTCCCCATCTCTGTATCTATCTGTCTGTCCCTCTGTCTGTCTGTCTGCATTTCCGTAGCATGCTACAAGCAGTACTGCATATTGCCAAGACCACTGGCTTTGGAGGTAAGCAGATTTAAGATTGCCTCTTCTATAACTGCCCAGACAGAATAAGTCAGGTACCTGGGCACACTATTAATTTGGGCTCTTTTAATTGATAGTCCTCAAAAATCTGTTGAACGTTTATTTAAAGAGGCTCTTACTCCTGAGTATTACAGGAAAATGTGTCCCTGGGGGATCTTGACCACATCGGTGCCCCAAATAGCTTATATATCCTTTCTTTTCCCAACACATATATTCTGTTTCCTAAGAACGGTTCTGCTAAGTACAGCTTCTCTGTATCCTTACAAATAATATACGGTGAAGATTTAGTACCACTTAAACTGCACTTATGAGCAACTGTCTAGCTAATGCACCCCTTAATTCAACTCTCCAGCAGATAATTGCATGTGTAATGTGTGCTAGTTACTTAACTTTCCCGAGCCACAGGTCTTCCACCTGTAAAGTGAAGATGATGACCATCTCCTACGGCTTTCCTGAGGATTACATGAAGCAATACATATCCACCCAGTTCAGTACACAGTGTTTTCTCTTTCCTCGACTTCTTTAACTTTACCTTCCCCCTCCTCTGCTTCATTTCTTCCTGAATTACAATCCATTTTCATTGTCTTGACCAAATGGCATCCCCTCTGGGAAGTCTCCCATTTCTTCTGGCAAGGAATCATTTCCAGTATTCTGCTCAGATGTATGAATGTTTCTCCATGATCAGATTATGAATTCCTAAATGTCATTGACCTTAAAAGTCACAGTCTCCTTCAACTTTGTATCATCCTGGTGTCCAGCACACTTCACCCACTCATGAAGTACTGAACCAAGAGGGGCTTCCTTTACTGGCCAGATAACCCAGACAAAAACCGTTCTGCAAGACCTTTCAACTTTGGTGGGAGTTACTCTAGTGCTAGTGGTGAACTGTTTGAGCCCAGAAAGGAGACAAGTCATTACATTGTATCCAACAAAGGGACTAACCCTAAAAAAGACTCCACAGATAATAGCTTAGTTTCGTATTGTTCTCATCACAATATTTTACTTTTTTTTTTTTTAAGTCAGATGGAAACTATAGTCAGTTTTATGATGGCTATTATATTTTAGGTTCCTCTCAAATCCATACACATACCCTCTCCTATTTCACCTCAAGGTTATTTGATCTTTGGTGAAAAAGAGTCTAATGGGGGGAGCCTGGGTGGCTCAGTCTAAGCGTCTGCCTTCGGCTCAGGTCATGATCCTGGGGTTCTGGGATCGAGCCCCACATCGGGCTCCCTGCTCCGCGGGAAGCCTGCTTCTCCCTCTCCCACTCCCCCTGCTTGTGTTCCCTCTCTTGCTGTGTCTCTCTCTGTCAAATAAATAAATAAAATCTTAAAAAAAAAAAAGTCTAATGAACACTTCCTAAGTCCAGAGGCTGTGCACATCAGACTCTGATTATGATTCTGAGGAACTACTTAGAATGGAGGCTAGTGAGTTTATGGAGCTGGTTTTATGACTTTGTGTTTGAATTAAGGAACTTAAAATAGTTTAGGGAGTTGAAGTCAGAGACCATTTTAAAAATTTTCCCTAAGCTTGGTGAACATGTAAGCACTTCAGCAGAATGTGTCTGAGATCCTTCAGCAGCCCTTAATGACATACTCTAGAACTGTGTCCAACTAGGGTAGGTGTACTCTGGGATGCACAAGATTATCTGTTGGGGTGAGAAAAAGCTTTAGAACTTTTCCTCTTAATTTGTATACCGTGTCCTTTATATGTCAACGTTTGTTAATGTTTTATAATGTTCACACCAGTTCAATGGGCCATGTACTTAATACAATTATAAATAAGTATATATATATATATATATATGTATATATACACACACACACACACACATATAATGGGAGTATATTTTCGAAAGTTTTTACCAATAGGAGGGGTGCCTGCATGGCTCAGTCTGACTCTTGATTTCAGCTCAGGTTGTGATCTCAGGGTTGTGAGATCAAGCCCTGCCACGGGCTTCATGCTGGGTGTGAAGCGTGCTTTTGGGATTCTCTCTCTACCCTCTCCCTCTGACCCAACCCCCTTAAAAAAAAAAACAAAACAAAACAGGGACCAGTGAAGTGGCCCAGAGATTAGTGACAGCAAGAGGTAACTACCAACCCTAGGATGGACAGATAAAAGGAGTAGGCAGTGTTACTAGAAGCCAAAGGCCTCAGTCCCCCAATGGAAGTTGAAACCAAAAGACCTAGACTCTCTTCCATTAGTATGAACCCAGTTGGAGAAATCATGATTTAAAAACGAAACTAGAATTAAAAATTGGTCAAATGACGGGACGCCTGGGTGGCTCAGTCGGTTAAGTGGCTGCCTTCGGCTCAGGTCATGATCCCAAGGTCCTGGGATTGAGCCCCGCATCGGGCTCTCTGATCAGCAGGGAGCCTGCTTCTCCCTCTCCCTCTGCCTGCTCTGCCTACTTGTGTTCTCTCTCTCAAATAAATAAAAAAATAAAAATTTAAAAAAATTGCTCAAATTACTTGAACAGACATTTCTCCAAAGACAGATGGGTAATAAGCACTTGAAAAGATGCTCAATATCATTAGCCATTAGGGAAATCAAGGCAAAACCACAACGAGGTAACATTTTACACCCACTAGGACGGCTACAGCAAAAACAAAAACAAAAAAAACAGGGGCACCTGCTTGGCTCAGTCAGTGGAGCGTGCGACTCTTGATCTCGGCGTTGTGAGTTCAAGCCCCCTGCCGGGTGTAGAGATTACTTAAAAATAAAATCTAGGGGCGCCTGGGTGGCTCAGTTGGTTGGGTCATGGTCCCAGGGTCCTGGGATTGAGCCCCGCATCGGGCTCCCTGCTCGGCGGGAAGCCTGCTTCTCCCTCTCCCACTCCCCCTGCTTGTGTTCCCTCTCTCGCTGTCTCTGTCAATTAAATAAATAAAATCTTTAAAAAAATAAATAAAATCTAAAAACAAAACAAAAAGCCATCACCATGACATGGGCTTTAACGATATAAAAAAAATCACACAAAAAATTACAGGTGTAGGTGAGGATGTGGGGAAATTGGAACCCTTGTGCATTGTTGGTGGGAACATAAAATGGTAAAGCTGCTGTGGAAAACAGTTTGGTTTGAGATGCCTCAAAAATTTAAACATAGAATTAACATATAACTCAGCAATTCTACTCCTATATATATACTCAAAAAACCCCTGAAAACAGGGACTCAAACAGATACTTGTATACCTGCGTTCCTAGCAGCATTATTCACAATAGCCAAAAAAGGGAAACAACCCAGGTATCCAGATAAGCAAAATGTCATATATATATAATGGGGTATTATTCAGTCTTAAAAAGGAATGAAATTTTGATATATGCTATAACATGGATGAACTTTGAAAACATTATGCTAATTAAAGTAAGGCAGACATAAGGGGCACCTGGGTGGCTCAGTTGGTTAAGCGTCTGCCTTTGGCTCAGGTCATGGTTCTGGAGTCCCAGGATCGAGCCCCATGTTGGGCTCCCTGCTCAGCAGAGATTCTGCCCCTCCCCTCACCCAGTTCGTGCTCTCTCTCTTGTTCACTCTCTCTCAAATAAATGAATAAAATCTTAAAAAAAAAGTAAGCCAGACATAAAAGGACAATTATTGCATGATTCTACTTATATGAAGTACCTAGGATAATCAAATTATTCTAGAGACACAGAGTACGACAGTGGCAGCCAGGGGCTGGGGAGAGGAAGAAATGGGGAGTTATTGCTTAATATGTGGAATTCTGCTTGGGAAGATGAAAAAGTTCTGGAAACAGATAGTGGTGATGGTTACACAATATTGTGAATGTACTTAATGCCACTCACTGAATACTTAAAAATGGCTAAAATGGTAAATTTTGTTATGTATATTTTTCCACAATAAAAAATTAGATTTGCACTGAATAAAAATCTTTCAATTATTAGCTATCACTGTAAAACAGAAATTACTTTTTTTAAAGATTTACTTATTTATTTTATTTTATTTTTAAATTTTATTTATTTATTTGAGAGAGAGAGCATGAGACGGGGGAGGGTCAGAGGGAGAAGCAGACTCCCTGCCGAGCAGGGAGCCCAACGTGGGACTCGATCCTGGGACTCCAGGATCATGACCTGAGCCGAAGGCAGTCGCTTAACCAACTGAGCCACCCAGGCGCCCCTACTTATTTATTTTAGAGAGGAAGAGCAAGAGCAGGAGGGGCAGAGGGAGAGGGAGAGGAAATCCCAAGCTGACTCTGCGCTGAACTCGGAGCCCGTCACGGAGTCCAATCTCGCAAGCCTGAGATCATGACCCTGAGATTAGGACCTGAGCTGAAGCCAAGAGCTGGAGTCTTAACCGACTGTGCCACCCAGGTGCCCCAGAAATTATGTCTTTAAAACTGGTAGAGGGGAGCCTGGGCTGGCTCAGGCTGTGGAGCAAGCAAGTCTTGATCTCGGGGTTGTGAGTTCAAGCCCCATGTTCAGTGTGGATTACTTAAAAATAAAATCTTAAAAAAACAAAACAAAATTGGTAGAACAAGTTTTTAAAAGCTCATTTAAAAAAAAACTGAGCATGTATCTATGCAGGCAAGATCAAGGAACACTGCCATTTGCTATTATCAACCAATATACTCATGCTTGTAAGTAGTGTATTTTTTTTTTAATTGAAATATAGCTGATACACGATGTTACTTAGTTTCAGGCAAAGTAAGTACTGTATTTCCTTATCATTCCTAGAAGGAGTGCATTAATAATGACTTTTTTACTAAGGGAAATATTACTTTTTGTTAGTTTTTCTGATCTGTGATTTACAGAGATTGTTATTAACAGGGCAAACATATGGGGAACTGTCTTTTTCTGAATATTCGGGCATATTTGTATCAGATGGAACGATAACTATGTACTGCCTGAGAACAGTGTCTAATTCACTGCAGGGAGCAGTTGTAACAAGTATTTCCAATACTAAGCTCTTCAGAATGTATTGTTTTGTTGATTATTCCCATTCTATAGTTCTGAGTTCTACTGCATTTTCCTTCTCTTTCACACTTGCGTCTTTCCTTTTCACTATTCATAGCAATCTTTGTCACTGTGGGACTTCTCTTTGGTCTCTGACTTGATCTTCTTCCCTGATGTTTACTAGCATTTCTTTTATGATTTCTCATAGTTTAAGCAAGTCCTTTATTTTTAGACTTAAAATTCTAACTTATTAAGTAAATAAAAGCTCTGAAAAGTGTGTAGCATTCTTTAGTTGGGTAAATACTCAGCAAGACATAAACATTTTTACAGACACTTATACACTGCTAGGTTCAGAATAGGGGTTGTATAGAAAGTTGCCTGGCATATAAATTCTAAGCTTAATTATAAAAAAGAAGGTAAGTAAATATATATTAAGAAATATATAAATGGGCGCCTGGCTGGCTCAGTTGGTTAAGCGACTGCCTTTGGCTCAGGTCATGATCCTGGAGTACCAGGATTGAGTCCCACATCGGGCTCCCCGCTCAGTGGGGAGTCTGCTTCTCCCTCTGACCCTCTCCCCTCTCATGCTCTCTCTCACTCTCTCTCTCAAATAAATAAAATCTTTAAAAAAAAAAAGAAATATATAAAATGCTCATAAACAGCTAACCTATCAGTTCACCCATCAGTATCAACAGTTATGAATAAGTATTGTTTTCAGTTAGTCCTTGGATGCCTATGTATTCTTTGGTTGACATAATCATATGGAAGTCCTATCAAACTAAACCTTAGGGAAAAGCACTTATTTTATTTATATATATGTATATTATGCATACAAATATGAAATTTTAATTTATTTTTATAAATTAGGACCGGAAATATATGTAACCTTTGTGTCATGTTCTGAAGTTTCCGTAACTCCCTTAAAGAAATAGAATTCAAGTTTTATTTTATTTTTTAAATTATTTTTTGTTTGATTTATTTTTATTATTATTATTTTTAAAGATTTTATTTATTTATTTGACAGAGAGAGACACAGTGAGAGAGGGAACACAAGCAGGGGGAGTGGGAGAGGGAGAAGCAGGCTTCCTGCTGAGCAGGGAGCCCGATGCAGGACTTGATCCCAGGACCCTGGGATCATGACCTGAGCCAAAGGCAGACACTTAACGCCTGAGCCACCCAGGCCCTCCCTTTTTGATTTTTATTGAGATGTAATCGATGTGTAACAGTTTCAGGTATACACAGAATTCATATTTTTATTTATTTTTTGTTTTTTATATTTTTAAAAGATTTCATTTATTTGAGAGAGAGTGAGAGAGAGCACGAGAGTGGGGTGAGGGGCAGAGAGAGAAGCAGACTCCCCACCGAGCAGGGAGTCTGATGCAGGGCTCGATCCCAGCACTCTGAGACCGTGACCTGAGCCGAAGGCAGATGCTCAACCGACTGAGCCACCCAGGTGCCCCAGAATTCATATTTTTAAATATTACAAATTTATTCTATTCTCAACAGCATACAGTTAATATTTAAGATCATACTTTTTTAGAAGTCCCAAATGTATCGGATCAGAAAGAAAAAAGTTAAATGAGACTAACTTCTTGAGGCTGGATTGAAATATAGCTCAATGAGGAAAATGGTGAAGAATTATTCATGGTTAAAAAGCAATATTAAAAATATCCCGCTAAGTTCTGTTTTAGGAAGTAAGGTGGATCAGATGTCTGGAGAGACCTTCTTAGCATAGAATATCTGAACATGTGAAATAAAAGGCAAACATGTTTTAGAATGCATGGCTGGGGGGCACCTGGGTGGCTCAGTTGGTTAAGCATCAGTCTTTGGCTCAGGTCATGATCCCAGAGTCCTGGGATCCACCCCCGCGTCAGGCTTCCTGCGCAACAGAGAGTCTGCTTCTCTCTCTCTCTCTCTCCCTCTGCCTCTCCCCACCGCTTGTTCTCTCTCTCAAATAAATAAATAAAATGTTAAAAAAAAAGAGAAGAATGTATGGCTGAATTAGCAGGAAAGTAAGGGCTCTCTTTGGAGGTCTTAAATAGGTAGCACAAATCCAGACAGGTAGAGGGCACCTGAAGCCAGGGCACCTGTGCCTGGTGGCCTAAAGTTGGGGGAGGAGCAGATAAAGGTTGGGCACAAATAAGGAGACCTCTACACGAAGATAGGACCTTCAAGAGGCACTATCTACAGCAGGGGAACAAGGAGAAAACCCACTCTAAACAGAGATGGTGGGGCTACATCTCTGTCTCAGGTTCCAGAGGGAGGGAAAATGAGGAAAATATCACCCCCTAAGAATTGTTAAGTACGCGCTTGTCTTCACTTGGTGTGGCACACTGTGTTTTCCAAAAACAGCTATAGCAATATTTCTAGTCCCACATGTACTTGGAGAACCTTGCTGCTCCCTATCAACAGGCGGAGTCTTTGTCTCTCCTTGAATCTGGATGTGACTTGGGACTGCCTTGCAGTCAAAGTGATCCTGCCTGATTTCCAAGGCTAGACCAAAAAAGGTAATGCGGCTACCCCTTAGTGCAGGCTCCCTCTCAGAATTCTTGCCCAGGAACCCAGCCACCAGCTTGTGAGGAAGCCACCAAGCTACAGGGACTTACCCCATGTGGATGTTCTGGCCAGCATCTTTAGCTAATTCAGGTGATTCTAGGTCCCAGCCTTTGGGGCTGCCAGCTGAGGTACTGAGCATTGTGGGGTAGAGACTACTGTGCTATTTGAAACCATGAGAGATAAGGAATCATTATTGCCTTAAGCCACTAAGTTTCGAGATAATTTGTCACCCCGCATTAGACAGCTAATGCCCTTGGGTTTGGGCCCTGAGCTTAAGCTAGCTCTATGGCCCGAAAAATCTCAGTCTAAAATTTTGAGTGATCTAAGGTGGGTCGTGCCCTTTGCTGCCTGGCTGAAGCAAATATAAGTCATTAAATTATTAGAAATATGGTTCCAAGAAGCATGGGCTTATGATAAAAAAAAAAAACCTGACCCGCAAAATACACTTGGAAACAAGTCACTTGGAAGGAGTTATTCAAAGAGCAGAATCAGACACAAAGACTACAAAAACTAGAATTATTAGAAGTAGATATAAGTATTTAATATATTTAAAGAAATTAGTATCAAACTATGAGAATGTAACGAGACTATACTATTTGCAAAGAGAACCTCTGAATATGAGAAACAGATTAAAGGAAAAATTACTAATCATCTCAATACATATGTAAGACTGTTATAAAACTATTTTATAGACATTAAAGCGGGCCAGTGTAAATGAGCAGACTATAAAATCATAGACGGGAAGACTATATTGAAAAAATCAACTTTCAAAAAAAAAGAAAAAAAGAAAATACATCAACTTCCCCTAAATTGATCAACAGAGTCAGTGAAAGTCCAATAAAAATGCCAGAAAAGTTTTTCCTTGAACACAACCAACCTTATTCTAAAATGTATTTGAGAGAAAAAAGGTCAAAAACAGCAAATACACCCTGAAGAACAACAGATCAGAGGGCTTATCATACCAGATAATAGTGTATAAAAGCTACAGTAATTATGGGGTGTTTGGCTGGGGCGTCTGGGTCGTTCAGTTGGTTAAGTGTCTAACTTTGGCTCAGGTCATGATCTCAGGGTCCTGGGATCCAGTCCCGTGTCGGGCTCCCCTCTTAGTGGGAGCCCCTCTCCCTCTGTCCTTCTCTCCACTTGTTCTCCCTCTCTCTCTCAAATAAAATCTTTTTTTAAATTTTAAATTTAAATTAAATTTATTTATTTGAGAGAGAAAGAGCACGGAGCGGAGGGGCAGAGGAAGAGGGAAAGAGTCTTAAGCAGACTCCATCCTGATCGCAGAGCCTGAGGCAGGGCTCTATCTCATGACCCTGAGATCATGACCTGAGCCAAAAGCAAGAGTCCGATGCTTAACTGACTGAGCCACCCAGGAGCCCCAATAAAATCTTAAAAAAAAAAAACAACCAAAAATGGGTGCTTGGCTGGTTCAGTCTTTGGAAAGTGTGACTCTTGATTTCAGGGTTATGAGTTTGAGCCTCACGCTGGTTGTACAGGTTACTTAAAAAAAAAAAAAAAATATATATATATATATTTTTTTTTTTAAGATTTCATTTATTTATTTGAGAGAGAGAGAGAACATAAGCAGGGGGAGCAGCAGAGGGAGAGGTCATGACTTGAGCTGAAGGCAGACACTTACCAACTGAGCCACCCAGGTGCCCCAAAAATAAAATCTTAAAAAGACCAAACAAAACCAAACCCAAAACAAAACCCTACAGTAATTAAGACAGCATGATATTGGCAGAGGGATGTCCAACTGACAAAGAGAATAGCATATGGATCACAGATACAGGGAAATCTCAGGTATGAGAGGTGGAGTACAGTCTCAGGGGAAAGGAGGGGCTGAATTGGTTTTCCCAACTCCAGTTTTTCCCTCTAAGCCATTCTCCACGTTGCCACCAGAATGAGCTTTCTAAAACACAGAACTGGTTGTGTTAATTCTCCACCGAATGTATTCAGTAACAGCCTATTATCTACTACAGCTTTCTCCCATGTGTACATTAATAGATACTTTGGTGGTTACATAAATTGGAAATTTGTTGGACGAAACAAAGTTAAATGGGCTATTTTACAAGACTTCTCAAAGATGCTGATATTCTAAGGGCTGTGAACCTCTAAATGGGGGATAGCACATCTGGCTAATATCCCCCACATTTAATTTAATAGCAGCTTGAGGAACTAGTGCGTCTTGGAACATATACTGGGAATGGAAATAGTTATTTCCTCAACTGACATAGTATACTAGACAATGCAACAGGCAGATTGGGTGTAATGGTTTAGAACAGGGTCCGGGAGTCTCTACATTATAGCTGGTCACTTTGGTCAAGTTATTTAACCTCCTTGTGATTCAGTTTCCGTATTTGTAAAACAGGCACACACACACAGTGTTGTATATATTTAATAATGACTATGATGGGATTGCTGAGAGGATTAAATGAGGAACTAATAACAAAACAGTACATTTCTTTCCCTGCCCCTTAAAACTGGCAATGTAGTTAGAATGAATTATTGATTTAAGTCCAAGACTTACTGATGCTTGTAACAATGTGGCCCATTGCCGATATACCTAGTCCTATTTTTAAAGGCCAGCTCGAAAGAAAACCTCTTTGGAGAAGTTTCCTTAATCTAAAACCCTGAGATGAGAATTCATGCTTTTCTCCACTTTGTGTCCATAGTATCTTCTCTATCAATGCCATTACAGTTTCTTGTTTTAAAGATTTTATGTATTTATTTGACAGAGAGAGACACAGTGAGAGAGGGCACACAAGCTGGGTGAGTGGGAGAGGGAGAAGCAGGGTTCCCACGGAGCAGGGAGCCTGATGCGGGGCTCGATCTCGGGACCCTGGGATCATGACCTGAGCCGAAGGTAGATGCTTAACGACTGAGCCACCCAGACACCCCGCCCTCATTGTATCACAAGCTATTAGCTTCCTGTTTTTCATGTTAAAATAAATTAGGAGTGTAGGTAATGTTTAATCTGTACTTTTTGAATGAGTTGGGGATTTGAAAAATAATTTAAAAAATAAAAGGAATTTAAAAATTACAAGACGGGGCCTGGGTGGCTTGGTTGGTTAAGCATCCAACTCTTGATTTCGGCTCAGGTCATGATCTCAGGGTCTTGAGGTGGAACCCCGCCATGGGCTCCGTGCTGGGCTTGGTGCCTGCTTAAGATTCTCTCTCTCCCTCTCACTGCACACCCCACCCCACGCTCTCCCTTATAAATCAATATCTAAAAAAGTTACAAGAGAGAACAATTTAAATGGCAAGTTCAATTTAGAGGAAACACTTGCAGGACAAAGATACTGTGTGTTTAATATGTACCAGGGGCATGCTTTATATTTTTTCATTTGAAAATATTTGAATTTCTGGTTTGAACCTGCTGAAAAACAAGGAGAAATTTACTGAAGTCACTGCACCTGTAATACTTGGTGAATAATATCCAGGTTTCTCTCCTAGATCTTGAAACAAATTTGTTAAAATTTGTCTCCCGCAGTTGTAATATAAAACACAAATACCATTAAAAGGAAACAGTGAGGCCATTACCTGTATCTATTTACAGTTAAAATCCTTAATAGCACAAACTGAGAAGAATAGTGCTTAGACCCATATTCTCAATAAATGAAAAATGGGTTAACCTCACTGGCAACAAAAGATTTTGAGGGGAAAAAGTGTTATACCAAGAAGTAATATAAAAAAAAAAAAATACTAGTCAGTGCTAGAGAGGGTGCTATATTGAGGGAGATACTCTCACTACCTGTCAGTGAGAATATAAATTGGTAGGTTTTGGGGAATTTGATTTGCTTGCAAAGCCTTAAAAACAGCCAGATTTAGAAATCAGTCCTAATGAAATAATATGAAATACATAAAGATGTTCACTGTTACCTGTAATAGTGATAAACTGGAAAAAAAAAAAAACCCTCTAAATATACATACAATAAAGGGATGACTAAATTAAGGTTTATCTCTACGAAACCATTTAAAAGGCTATTATCCTGAAACCAATGTTACACTATATGTTAATTAACCAGAATTTAAATAAAAACTTGAAACAAACAAAGGCTATTATTATCTAGTTCTTATTAACATGAGTAAATGCTTACCTTATGTTTCACAAGGACGTGATCCTAATCTAGCTTGTTTTCACTGTTTTATTCCTACGGTATAGTATAAGGACTAGCATATAATTTTTTAAATTACAAAGTGGTTTTTTTTTAATTAAAATTATGCTTTTTAGAGCAGTTTTAGGTTCACAGCAAAATTGAGTGGAAGATATGGAGATTTCACTTATACCCCTTGTCCCTACACATGCATAGCCTTTCTCATTATCAACATCCCCCATGAGAGTGGTACATGTTATAATGGATGAACCTACACTGACACAGTATAACCACCCAAAGTCCATAGTTTACATTAGGGTTCACTCTTGGTGGTGTACAGTTTGAGGGTTTGGACAAATGTACAAAGACATGTATCCCTTATTATAATATCATAGAGCATTTTCACTGCTGAAGAATCCTCTGTGCTCCTTCAATTCATCCTTCTTTCCCCCCAACCCCTGGCAACCACTGATCTTTTTACTGTCTTTATAGTTTTGCCTTTTCTAGAATGTCATATGGTTGGACTCATACAGTATGCAGCCTTTTCAGACTGGCTTCTTTCACTTAGTGATGTGCATTTAAGGTTCCTCCATGTTTTTTCATGGCTTGATAGTTCATCTCTTTTTAGCGTTGAATAATATTCTATCATCTGGATGTACCAACTTATTTATCTATTTACCAACTAAAGGGTGTTTTGGTTGCTCTCAAGTTTTGGCAATTATGAGTAAGGCTGCTATAAACATCTGGGGACAGGTTTTTGCATGGACATGTTTTCAACTCCTTTGGGTAAATACCAGGGAGGGTGATTGCTGGATGGTTTGGTAAGAGCATGTTTTGTTTTTATAAGAAACTGACAAACTAACAGTCTCCCAAAGTGGCTGAAGCATTTTGCATTCCCACCATCAGTGAGGAAGAGTTCTTGTTCCTTCACATCCTCACCAGCATTTGGTGTTGTCAATGCTGTGGATTTTGGTCATTCCAGTAATGTGCAGTGCACATAATTTTTTTTTTCTTTAAAAAGTGGCTTTTTATGGGGCGCCTGGGTGGCTCAGTTGGTTAAGCGACTTCCTTCGGCTCAGGTCATGATCCTGGAGTCCCGGGATCGAGTCCCGCATCGGGCTCCCTGCTCAGCAGGGAGTCTGCTTCTCCCTCTGACCTTCCTCCTTCTCATGCTCTCTGTCTCTCATTCTCTCTGTCTCAAATAAATAAATAAAATCTTAAAAAAAAGTGGCTTTTAATTAATTTTTAACCTATAATTTCTTTTATTTATTTATTTAAATTCAACTAATTAACATATGTACATAAATTTTTAATAAATATTTGGTAGGGGCGCCTGGGTGGTTCAATCGGTAAGAGTCTGCCTTCCGCGCGGTCATGATCTTGGGGTCCTGGGATAGAGTCCCTTGTAGGGCTCTCTGCTTAGAGGGGAGTCTGCTTCTCCCTCTCCCTCTGCCCCTCCCCACCGCTCGTTCTCTCTCTCAAATGAAATCTTTTTAAAAAATAAAAAACAAAAAAATATTTGGAAAATGACTGAAAACTAATGTTCAGTGAAAAATGTAAAATTATATAAAACGGGATTTCTGCAGAAAATCAGTGTAGAAAAAAAACTGTAATGACACACAACCAAGTGGGAAAAGAGTCATGGGCATTTGTTAAAAATAGCTTTATTGAGGTATAATTTTACATACCCACTGTCTATGTACAGTTCAATGATTTTTTTTTTTTTAAGATTTTTATTTATTTATTTATTTATTTGAGACAGAGAGCATGAGAGGGAGGAGGGTCAGAGGGAGAAGCAGACTCCCCGCCGAGCAGGGGGAGCCCGATGCGGGACTCGATCCCGGGACTCCAGGATCATGACCTGAGCCGAAGGCAGTCGCCCAACCGACTGAGCCACCCAGGCGCCCCAGTTCAATGACATTTACACAGTTGAGCAAATATCACCATAATCCAGTATCATGGTCAATTTTTGTTTTCTCAGCCCATCTTTTCTGTATGGTAAAGGAGGATTTACTCTTTGAAAGGCCTCTTCACGGAAGGTTGGTGGAACTGAATTCTAGAATTACCCATAAAATTATTTTCTCGTCTAATGACCTGAGCCTCTCCCTTCAATTTGACGTATGCAACTTCCTAGCAGAAAGTGGATTTTAAAAGCAGCAGGAAGGTCCTGTGCGACCTTCCGTAGTAAAATGTTAAGGGTTGAGCAGGTACGATGCAGCCTAGCTTGTTTGGACGTCCCCAACCCACCTGGGAAGTTAGCCGCTACAGCCCACAGGCTGGGGCCACCATCCTCCGTGAAGTGCCCAGAGAAGGGACCTTCGTTGCACTCACTCAGCTCCCTAAACTTGGCTTCCCTTCGGGAAGAAGCCGACTGAGACAGGTTAGCACCTGAATACCCATCACAGCCCCGGCTCCCAGCGCCCCGCCTCCAGCCTCCTACCTGCAGAGAAGCAGAGCAAGGACAGCCGGTGCCTCAGGCGGGCCAAGCCTAGCACAGTGGGAGCAAAGAACATGGCTTCATCGTCGGGGTGCGCGATCACCAGGAGGGTCCTGCTTCCATCTCCCGGGACGCCAGCCGGCTCCAGACTCTTCATTCTTGCCCAGGAGTCCCAAACCCACAGGAAGCCCCATGCTAGGATCGCCGCTGCCAGACACAGAAAACCCACGGCTTCCATCCGCTCTAAGTGGCACTGCGCTTGCGCAGGAGGAAGGCTGCCGCACACCCAGCCTCCGGCGGGAAAACTGCACTCGCGGAAACTGCGTTCCGAGTTTAAGTCCGTTTTGCCGACGAGAGGCTCTAAACGTTGGGTTCCTGTTGTGGTTTTACAAGGACGCCTCCCAACCGTTCTTTATCTAGTTCTCTCTACTTTATGCAATCTCTACGACGTCTTTTTGCCTTCTCGATTTCAGAGACGAACCCCTTGCCGTCCGGCTTTCTGCCCCTGTCCTTACAGTGCCATGGGTTTAAAAAGAAGCGTTTGGAAATACCTGCCCTCCCTCTCTTGAATTCCCTCCTCTCTTCAGTTCACCACTTTGTAACTCATTTATTAAAACCCTAGGCTTCCTCGTAATTATTTGTTAGCCCCTTATCCGGATGAACCGACTCTGTTTTTCCTTCTTCATGTTGGCTTGTGGAGCGGCGGCTCCTCTGAAGGAAAAGCACGCGGTTACGGGGAACCGTCCAGTGATTCCTCTAGAAGGGTAAGGCTGAGCGAGCGCACTTCGTAGTCGCCGAGAGCCACGGGCTGCTCCGACGGGTGACTTTAGATTAAGGAACGACATCACGGACAAATCAGCAGCGCCTGACATGTCAGTGAAGTCCCGCTGCGAATTACAGCCGCAGCCCTGCAAACTATCTTGGGTAGGTCGACGTGCAGCCCTCTGGCTCCCAGCGCTGGGGACCTGCCTTCGCTCCCCGCAGCCCGGGCCGGAGGAGGCGGCGGGCCCGGTGCCGCCGCGCCGCGGAGGGGTCGCAGGGCCCGAGGCCAGGCCCCGGGTCCTTCCCTTTCCCACGCCCCGGGGAAGGCCCCGAGCGCGCGGGAGCCGGCAGGCTCGCGGCGGGCGCCCCGGCCCGAGTGCGCGATGGCAGCGCGCTGGGTCCGGCCCGCCCCGGCTTGGCCCCGGCGCGTCTCCGCTCGAGGGGACCGCCGCCCGCCAGGCTGAGGGGAGAGCCGAGGGCACCAGGCGCGGGGCGACCCAGGAAGCTCGGCCGAGGTAGGCGCCGCGCTCGGCCAGCGGAGGGAGTCGATCTCCCAGCCCTCCGGAAGGAGGAGGAGCCGGCGCCGGAGCCGCCTTAGCGGCGGCCGCCGGAGCCGAGGGGGAGGGAGAGGGGTTGAGTCAAGATGGCGGCCAAGGTGGCGAAACAGCAGCAGCGGCGGCGGCGGCGGCGGCTGGAGTGAGCTCCCAGCTTGCCGCGCCGAGCGAGGGCCCGGGGTAGGGACGCGCGGCGGGGCCGCGTCCTGCTCCTCAGGCCCGGGGGCGCGCCGGCTACCAGCTCCGCCAGCTCCTGGTGAGTAGGCCCCGGCGCCCGCAGCCCCGGCCTCCGGGCCCCCCGCTCCCTCCGGGGCTTCCGAGGGCTCCCAGCGCCGGCCGCGGGAGCGGCCTCTCGGCCCGGCGAGGGGCGTCGCGGGCCCGGTAGGTCCGGTTCCGCCGCAGACGCCCGGCCTCTTCCCCTCGGCCGCCCGGGGCGGCTCGGGCGCGGCGGGGAGCTGGGGCTGGGCGAGGGGAAGAGGCTTATGGAGTTTGGAGGAAGAATGGGCTGCGGCCGGCCGGGTGTCCTGTGGGGAGGGGGCGTGCGGAGTCCGGCGGGCCGACCGAGGGAGACCGGGGGGGCCGGGGCAGCCCAGGTGGGGCCGGCACAGGTGGCGGGCCTGGGCTCACTCTGAGGCGGAGTTGGTGGCCGTCTTGGGAGCGTGGAAGGGCTTAGGGAGGGTGACAGCGATGGACAAGTGCGTGAAGAGCAAACTAGTTCACCTTCTAAGCAAACCACTTCGGGGTGTAATGGCGAAGGGTGGGTAGTGGCGGAGATGGCAAAGATCGGAACCCTCTACCTCCTGCCTTTTATTACGGGTGTTTTACTGGGTGAAGTCGGTGAATTCTCTTTTATAGAGGAAGGAGGATTCGAGAAACTGTAATTGAGAAACCGGCCTTAATGGAGAGCAGACTGAATTCTTCGATTGGACTGGATTAGGTGTAGTTATTAGAGGTGGACGTGGGAATAAGTGATTTTTGTGAAAAGTGTTTGCTCAGGAAGCGTCAGTTTTCTTTTACTGATGTTGCACGCCATGGCGCCACTTCAGCAGAGTTAACCTTGGAGAGCAGTGATATAGGTAATTCTAATCTTTGGGATTAGTGTATTCACCTGCATCAGATTTGCTTCCCTGATCATATCCTAATTAATATTGAAATCTGCGTTCCTTGTGTGCATCCTGGCGAGGCAATGATGAGAGACAGAACACTGAGCCAAGAGCAACAGGCCCGGGATTTTAAAATGCCTACAAATATTCATTCGTTCGTTCAACATATCTTGATCAATAACTGCTGCTAATAGGTCACATGGGATTGACCTTTCCATAACTGAAGAGCCGTTGGCATTATTTAATTTTTAATAGTTTAAAAAAACGTCTTAATGTACCCTTTCATAAAAATATTTATTGGAGGAACCAAGTGGCCTGGGCTCGGGAGCAGATAGAACAATTTTAGAATCTTATTTAGAAATGGGTAAAAATTACCAAAGAAATAAACACAAGTTGTTGGAGGAAGAAATAGTGTTTGTATTCGCTTATTCTGTTAGATCCGGTGGGAGCTTATTTATTTATTTTAGTATTTATAGTACACAGTTGCCTTGCCTTGCTTTAAGCACACCTGTCAACAGAAATCAAGGTTAACACACGTATGTATAAATCATATGCACATACTTACATACATACATAAGGATGGGATTACTTGCAATACCAAAATACTCTTTCCTTTTGCAAAAGGCTTACCATATGTTGAACTACTCCCCCAGAGAAAATACAATACAAAGAGTCCTGATTCTTCCTTTTACTAAGTGACATTTTGGAACATGATCAGCCTTTCTGTGCTTCCCTTTCCTCATCTATGATAGTAGGAAAATATCCATTCTCTTAGGGTTGGCTGCTGTGATCCTAAGAGAGTTAATAGTTATGAAATTGCTTTAAACAGATAGAAAGGGTTATGTTTCTGTGAGGTAGTAACAACTTCCTTTGCACTCCTGAAGTGCTTATCTGCACATCTCCCGTGGCATTCACACTTTCTACCTTGTATTTAGGTATTTAGGAACCAGTTTTATCTCCTCTTGAGATCAGGATAGGCCCTTCTCAGATTTTATCTTTACGTTTAAGGCACCAGGTATGATTTTATTTTCTGTGTAGGGTATTGACACTGCAAATGTTTGTTGAATGAATAAACATTGTATTCTAATTAGAAAAATGTATTCACATTACGACTTAACCTGAATAGGCCTGTTACGTACTATAGCTGTGATTCCCTCCATCGCCTCTGAGAAAGATATATTTTTAACTGAATGCCTTTTTGGATTTAATCAGACAGTAAAACTTAAGTATTCAGTGTGCTCACATAATTTTTTAAAAGAAAATGCTTGAAAATAACTTATGTTTCTTTGAATTTAATTGAGTAAAAGTTGGTTCCAAAGCTAGGTAAATATAGTCAAGTTTTTGTAAGCTTTTTTTTTTTTTTTTTTTTCTTTTTAATTTGGGAAGTGGTGAGATTTTCTTGCCATTACTGCAGTAGGAAGCAAAGCCTTTTGAATAGGCCAGGGATTGATGTAGGTAAATGTCAGGCTATTTGTTACTTAGTTTTTTTAGTGTGTTTTGTTACTCAGTTTTAATTGTATTTTGTGATTTGTCTTAATTGCAATTTCAGATTCTTACTGATGCCTGGGAACCATGGAGGTCTAGCCTATTTAGTTACTTCAGTTTCTTCTCTTCAGATGTTGCATTTTGCTAGAGTACCTTGCAAAGAAGTGGTAAAGCTTGATCAGAATTTTTTTTTCTTTTTTCTTTTTTTTTAAGATTTTATTTATTTATTTGCCAGAGAGAGAGACAGCGAGAGAGGGAACACAAGCAGGGGGAGTGGGAGAGGGAGAAGCAGGTTTCCTGCGGAGCAGGGAGCCCGATGCGGAGCTCGATCCCAGGACTCTGGGATCATGACCTGAGCCGAAGGCAGACGCTTAATGGCGGAGCCACCCAGGCGCCCCCACAATTTATTTTCTATGGACTTACTTGTTGATTAGAGATTCATATGTAGTTCATTCACTTGTTCAACTGGTGTGACATGCCTTTTATGTTCAGGGTACATTACTAAATGCTTGCAAAGGTGTAAAGTTGAGCAGATCAATTATGTGCACAAATAAGTCTCTAGGTTGCCTGATATTTTGTCTTTTTCAGGTTTGAGGATGCAAGAAGTACATTTAGATTGATGGTTAAGGAAACATTTCGGTTTTTTTTTCTGTCAGGACTTCTTAGTATTGAAAAGCTATGAAAAGCTTCTGTCATGTAGCAATAACTGTATGTAGGACATCTGTTTTTTATTTGGTATTCTTGTGGTGGTGGTTTTCCTTGAACATTTTTACTGTTCTTCTACTATTTTTTCTACCCCAGAAGCTTGTGTGGTCAAAATATTACTTGGATAGTCTTCAGATACAACATACTTTTTTGTTTGTTTGTTCTCTTTGCATTTGAGAGTGAGACCATAGAAAGCCATGTTAATGTTCCTGTGGAGTTCTTCAGTTCGATTCCTCCGTGGGCGCTACTGTTACTTTTACTTAAAAGTGATCGCAAAAAACAAAACAAAAAACAAAAACTAAATTGGTTAAAATAGAATGCTAATAATTTATAGAATTATAGGATCTAGAGTCATAGATGATCTAATCTTACTTTACTCGTGAATAAACTGAGGGTCACGGAAGTGAAGTGATTTGCCTAAATTGTTGCAATTGGCCAGTGGTAGAATCCATTCTTATGACATCCAGTGTGGGACTCATTCCATTACACCATCTCATCCATCAGATGATTCAGCGTGATGATTGACAATTAGAACAAAAATCGGGGTGGATGGGGAATGAGAGATTACTTATTCAGCTTAGGTATTGGGTTTATCTTAACTTTAAATTTCTGCAATGAAACTATAGTTTGAAAAAAATTAGTATTGATCTACATCAATAATATGATCACTGGGAATTATTTGGTTTGCTTAATTTTTAATCTGTGATGAATATCTTCTTTTTTTTAAACATATTGTTTAAAAGATTTTATTTATTTATTTGAGAGAGCGAGAATGAGAGAGAGAGAGAGAGAGAGCACATGAGAGGGGGGAGGGTCAAAGGGAGAAGCAGACTCCCTGCTGAGCAGGGAGCCCGATGCAGGACTCAATCCCGGGACTCCAGGATCATGACCTGAGCAAAAGACAGTCGCTTAACCAACTGAGCCACCCAGGCGCCCCTGTGATGAATATCTTCTTAAACAAAAATGTCTTTGAGGTTGTCTGGACCTAGTGATAGTTCATGGAATTTAAGTATTACAGTAATAGAAATTGTATTATGTCGACGGTTAGGAACTTCTGAGACCCAAACAGGTTAAATTACTTTATATATTAGCTGTTGCTTGCTTTTCCTTCTTCCTTCCTTCCTTTTTTTTTTTTTTTTAAGATTTTATTTATTTGGGATAGAGAGAGAGCGAGTACAAGCAGGAGGGTGGAGGGGCAGAGGGAGAGGGAGAAGCATGCTCCCCACCCAGCAGGGGGTCCGATGCAGGGGCTGGATCCCAGGACCCAGAGATCATGACCTGAGCTGAAGGCAGACGCTTAACCGACTGAGCCACCCAGACACCCCTTGCTTCATCTACTTTCAAACTTCTGGATCTTTTTTTTTTTTTTTTTTTTTAAAGTATGAGGGACTTCAGTTGTTAAATAAAAGCTTAGATAAATAGCATGAATGTGGACTGTATTCTTAATGCTATGTTGAAAAGCACACATGTAGTATTAGTTTTCTATGGTACTTATGCCATAAAATTTATTTTTATTTTTTTATTTTTAAAGATTTTATTTATTTATTTGATAGAGTGAGAGAGCACAAGCAGGGGGAACAGTAGAGGGAGAGGGAGAAGCAGGCTCCCCGCTGTGGGGCTCCATCCCGGGACCTGGGGATCATGACCTGAGCCAAAGGCAGATGCTTAACCATCTGAGCCACCCAGGCGCCCCTCCATAAAATTTATTTTAAAGAAAGAAGCATATTGTTCTTTTTCAACTGAAATCCTCACATGAGTACTGAAGCATGTCATATTTATTCCATTTGGGCTGTTAAATAATATGCCTGTTTAGCCTAATGTGCCTTACTTCTGAAATCTACCACATTTAAATTCTGCCTATTTTCTGAGGGTTTAATCATATATTACTTCAGCCAGGAAGTCTCCCTCCTACTCCCTCTTCTCCAAAGATGTGTATTTCTGATTTTGGAAGTTCTTAATGCTTTACTTATGCCTCTATTATAATATCATAGTTATTTATGTACATGTCCATTTAGTCCCTGCTAGACCATAAGCCTATTGTGGGCATGTCTGTATCTCATGTCTACCTCAACTCCCAGAATAACACCGTACCCAGAAAGTGTGTACTAGAAATTTGTTAAATGTATAAAAAACCTAACTGCTAGAGTTACTTGGTACCATTGTTGAAGAAGCTGATTGATACACGTGTGGGAACTTGATGAATAGTTTATGTAAATTTAAAAACAGGTAGAAATTTACCAGTGTCAGCGAGAGACAAAGTATAATCCGTGAATTATCAAAACATTAAAAAAATTTTTTTTTGTCAGTTTACTGGGATTTTAGGGAGAAAGAAAGGAAGGAAGGGATTGGTTCATCTGACTGTATTTTCAGATAATGTTAGAACAAGAATATGTTAATATATATATACAGGGAATTTTGGAGTAGTTTCAGTGGTTAGAAAAAATTGTGAATTAAGAATATGGAATAGTTTGTTTATAGGATTGTTTTTTTTATTTTTTAAAAAGATTTTATTTACTTATTTGAGAGAGAGAGCACAAGAAGGAGTAGGGTCAGAGGGAGAAGCAGACTCCCTGCCGAGCAGGGAGCCCGATGCAGGACTCTATCCCAGGACTCCGGGATCATGACCTGAGCCAAAGGCAGTCGCTTAACCAACTGAGCCACCCAGGTGCCCTTTTATAGGATTATTGAAGAATACCTTTGACAGGTTCCCTTTGAAAGAATAGTACTGTTTAGTTTTAATATCAAAAATTAAATCTTTAAGTATACTAGTCAAGAGCAAATGAAAAGTCAAGGTGACCAAAGTATTTTGATTCCTCCCACCCCGTGTCTATTTGAGGAATAAAACTTGGGCTGGGTTTTTTTGTTTTTGTTTGGTTATATATGAATAAACTGATACTAAGCCAGAATAAGTTGAGGTTATATTTTTCTAGGAAAATTTGACACTTAGTTTTGCTTTGAGGGTCACCTTTCTGGTTACAATTCGCCTCCCCCCCCCCCACTTTTATTTAACTGACAGACTCTTCTTGACTTTTTTGTTGTCCTGGACAGTTCAGAGTCAGAGTAATTTGTTTTAGGCAGTTCATTTCTTTGGCGATAGCATATAGATTTGTATAACTTGGAAATATTTGTTTTAAATTGTAATCATCATGTCTTTGAACTCCTGTTCAAAGACGTTTAACTTTGTGTTACTTTTGATTAGGTTCTTTTAATTCAGTTTTGAATTACAATAACTTTTATGTATTTGGAATGAAACCAAAACTTGTGCTTTCTAGGAGTTACAGCCTAAAATATACACAGTATAAATATACCAGATGTAGGGAGTATATAGTCCATTAACTCTATGTGTGTGTGGGTGTTTATGTGTTGAGGGGAAGAGGGAGGAAGGATGGGGAGGAGGGAACTGAACAGAGCAGGAGGGGAGGAGTGGAAGGAGGAGTTGCTGTATAGTCACACAAAACCATTTTAATGAGTGAAGGGGGATGTGTTTATTTTGGAATCTTTGTCTTTCATCTATTATAAGTAATATGTTGTTTTACAGAGGACAATATAGAAGTATATAAAGAAGTTGACAGTACCATTTCCTAGATATAATCTTCTAAGTGTTTGTTGCATATTCTTTCAGATTTTTTTTTTTTTGGTGTGTGTAATTTCCTGTATTACAGGATCATAATATATTGTTCTTTTATGTGCTACTGTTTCATGTTGGTATATTTAGAGCTATTTCTGTCATTAATGGCCACATAGTATTCTGTTTATGAAAATACCATGATTTGTTTAACCAGTTTATGGCTACTAGTGTTGTTTTTTTTTTTTTTTTTTGTCTTTTTGTTTTTTCAGAAAAACAGAGCTGAGGTGAATTATTTTTGTGTATTTTGTGTACTTGCGTAAGCAGTTTTATAGGATAGATTCCTGAACAGTGGAGGTTTGGAAAGATATTGATACAAGTGTATCAGTATGCCCCAAACCCTGGCCAGTACTGGATGTTACAAATTAAAACATTTTGACAATTTAAGAAGGCGGGGGGTGGGGGGGTGGAAGTGATTCTAATTGGCTTTTATCAATTACTACTGAGGTTGGAATTTTTTTATGAGGGGAGTTGTATTTCTTTAATAAATTGCCTGCTTTAGGTTATTTTTTGATGGAGTTTTTGGTCTTTTTCAGATTGATATGCTCTTTATATATTAAGGTATTCACTTTTTTCAGACATATGCACACTCCCCACCCCCAGCTATTCTTTTTTTTTTTTTTAAGATTTTATTTATTCATTTGAGACACAGAGAGAGAGAGAGAGAGCATGAGCAGGGAGAGAGGCAGAGGGGGAGGGAGAAGCAGACTCCTTGCTGAGCCAGGAGCCCGATGTGGGGCTCGATCCCAGGACCCTGGGATCATCACCTGAGCCAAAGGCAGACGCTTAACCATCTGAGCCACCCAGGTGCCCCACCCCCAGCTATTGTTTTGTGTGTTTGCTTTTGAGAGAGAAAGAGACAGAGACAGAGGTAGGGGGAGGGGCAGAGGGAGAGAGAATCTTAAGCAGGCTCCACGCTCAGCACACGGAGGCTCAGGCTTGATCTCATGATCCTGAGATCATGACCTGAGCCAAAATCAAGAGTCGGACACTTAACTGACTGAGCCACCCAGGCGCCCCTCTTTTGTGTTATTATGTAGTCAGATATACCCAGTCCTGCTCTGTGTTCTCTGTGTGACCTTGGGCACATTACCTAACCTCTCTAAGCCTTACTTTCCTTATTTTTTAAATTACTATTATTTTTTAAAAAAGATTTTATTTATTTGTCAGACAGAGAGCACAAGCAGGGGGAGCCACAGGCAGAGGGAGAAGCAGGCTCCCCGCTGAGCAAGGAGCCCAATGCAGGACTCAATCCCAGGACACTGGGATCATGACCTGAGCAGAAGGCAGATGTTTAACCGACTGAGCCACCCAGGCGCCCCAAGTTTGCTTATTTTTAGATTGGAGATAATGTAAAATAACATTTAGCACAGTGGCTGACACATAGTAAGTAAATAATAAATGTTAGCTGTCTTCATTAGTAGTCCGTATATGGCTGCTGGGTTTCATGCTCTACTTAGAAAGACTTCTTCACTCTAAAATTTAAAATATTCACCCATCTATTAAACTAAAAAAGTAACATGAGGAATATTATTGTATAGCATGCTACTGCTTGTTTTAAAGAGGAAAAATAATGTATACTTATTTGCTTGTATGTTATAGGATGTTTCTGAAATGAAACCCAAGAAACTGGTAATGTTGGTTGTTGTAAGAACTGAGTGACTGAGGCGTATAAATGAGAGGAAGACTTTTGACCATATGCCTTTTTGTATTTTTTAGACAAAGAACTCCCCAGATTTTAATTGAACTTTCATTTTTTTTCTTTTCTTTCCTA
Source organism: Mirounga angustirostris (assembly GCF_029215605.1). Lineage (NCBI taxonomy): Eukaryota > Metazoa > Chordata > Mammalia > Carnivora > Phocidae > Mirounga > Mirounga angustirostris. Next base: position 54,597,495 of record NW_026991725.1, read on the forward strand.
TTTTTTCACTTCTAATTTTTTGGATCCATCTGGAATTTATTTCCAGTATAAGAAGTGAGGTAGAGATATATTTTGGGGGAATATATGTGTACATGTTTCTCCTCCAGATAGTTAGCCAGTTGTGTGAGCACCATTTAGTGAATAATTCATCTTTTGCCCCACTGATTAGATTTGCAACTTTTGTCATTTACTAAATATGTTTGGAACTGTTTCTAATTTATTATGTTCTTGATCTCATATCCCTTAAATTGCTGTTGTTTTATAATTTTATTATTTATTTACTTATTTTTTAAAAAAGATTTACTTATTTATTTCAGTGAGAGAGAGTGTGGAGGGTGCATGTGGGGGAGGGGCAGGCAGAGGAAGAGGGAGAGAGAACTCCGAGCGGACTCCCCGCTGAAAGTGGGGCCCGACATGGGGCTTGATCTCACATGACCTGAGGTGAAACCAAGTTGGATGCTTAACTGACTGTGTCATCCAGGCGCCCCTGTTTTATAATTTTAATGCTGATAGGGGTTGTCCCCTGTTCATTACTCTGTTTTTTTTTTTTTTCTTCAGACTTTGATAATTCTGGTCCATGTGTTGTCCCAGATGAACTTTAGAATTATTCTGTGGGGCTCAATAAGACATCTTGCTGAGATTTTTTTTTTTTTTTAGAAATTTTTTATTTATGTATTTGACAGAGAGAGACACAGCGAGAGAGGGAACACAAGCAGGGGGAGTGGGAGAGGGAGAAACAGGCCTCCCGCCGAGCAGGGAGCCTGATGCGGGGCTCGATCCCAGGACCCTGGGATCATGACCCGAGCCGAAGGCAGATGCCCAACGACTGAGCCACCCAGGCGCCCCTCTTGCTGAGATTTTTATGGGGAATACTGAATATTGATTAGAAATACCAAATTTATAGATTAATTTTGGAAGATTGACTTTATGTACTTCCTCTCCTTTAGTTCAAATAGACTTTTTTACGTTCTTCAGTAGGTTTTCAGACTTTTCAAATAAGGCCTATCCATTTCTTCCTTTCTTTTTAAGATTTTATTTATTTGACAGAGAGAGCACAAGCAGGGGGAGCAGTAGAGGGAGAGGGAGAAACAGGCTCTCCGCTGAGCAGGGAGCCCGATGCGGGGCTCTATTGCAGGACCCTGGGATCATGACCTGAGCCGAAGGCACATGCTTAACCGACTGAGTCACCCAGGCGCCCCTCTTACTCCTTTTGTTCAAAAAATATGGTAGGGAATCAAACAGATTTTATATTCTAGTGGGGGAGGACAGAGTATAATGAAGTAAAACAAATAAATCCATTTCAGGTTGAGATTAATTTATAAAGGAGAAAAAAAAAAGCTTATGTGGTTGAGAGTAACTGATGGGAACCCACGTTATAGGTGGTTGGGAAAGGCCTTTCTGAGGAGATGACATTTGACCTGAAATGCTAAGTTTGATGAGGAGTCAGCCACTTAAATGAGCCAGGAAGAGCATTCCAGGCAGAGAGTAAAGAAGGACAAAGGCCTGAGGCAAGGCAGGTCCTGGCGCAGGATGAAGGGACTGAAAGGAAGCTCATGTTGCTGGGGCCTACTGAGCAATCTGGAGAGGAAGCAGGCCAGATCAGGTGGGGGCCTTGTGGGCCATAGTGAGTAGTTGGGATTTTATTTGAAGTGCATGGTAGCCCCCTGGGGAGTCTTAAGGAGAAGAGTGACACGTTCTGATTTATGGTTTAAAAAGATCATACAGCTTTTTGAGTAGAGAGAAGTACTGACGTGGGAAGTCCAGTTAGGAGGTTTTTTGTAGCAAGAGGTGAGGGTGGGGGTAGTGGAAATGGAGAAGCATGGGAGGCTTGGGGTGGGTATGTGGAAGGAAGAACAGAACGTGCTATTGGAATGGGTGTTATTGAGAGCTAAGCACTGTTAGGTGCTGGGGAGGCCATGTGAGCAAAACAGAGATGGTCCCTGCCCTCACATGCATCTGGTGGCTTTGTTTTTTGTATATAATTCAGTAAATTTTAAGTCAGTTGCTTTTTTTCTACCTTATTGTGGTGTATGCCTTAGAAATAGTCTGTTCAGTAGCCTTGTTTTGTTTTGCTTCATAACCTTTAGCAGTCTCTGTTAGTGGGTCAAAGGGGAGACAGCACCATATGATCTTTAAGAGATCTGTCTGAGTTTAAAAAAATTACCTTGGGGAAGTTACTCAGGCTCTCAAAAGCCTTAATTAGGGATAATAATGGAACTAATGTTTTAGGTGAGCTCCTTGCAGGCCAAGCTCTTAGTATACTGCCTAGTGCATAACAAAGGCTCACTAAATGGTAACTTTAAAAATTATTCTTTGTAGTTATTGGCCTATCGATTAATTCTGCAGTATATTCATTTCTTATAGTTGCTGGAGTGAATATTGCTCAGAGAATTAGTTCAGTATTGTGCAGCTGTACCAGAGTTCTCAGTTGCGTTGTCTACTCTTGCTGTCTTGGGAAACTTCTCCTTTCTCACTTTATGTAGGGTGAAAGCAGCATTTCCCCCCCCCCCCAAGTTCAAGAGTTATTTATTGAATGCTTGTATTCTTAGATTAATCAAATAATTATGCCCTTATTAATGTGTTTCTTTCAGTGTCAGACTTGATTGAGGGTGAGATAGTTGAACCTGAAAGGCCTTTTTTCTTTAGCTCCCATTCATCTGTCTTCTAAGTGAGATGTTCAAAAGAGCCTGAAGTAAAATAAATACTTTGTTAATGGCATTCCCCCAGAGTAGCTCCTTTGTTTGTTGTTTGTTTGTTTGTTTGTTTAAGGGAAGAATGCTTTAGTTTTACAGGAGAAATTTTAGTCCTGAGTTCAACACCTCTCTGACCTCATACAAATTACAGAATCCACTTAGGTGATTTCTAGGGTCTCTGCTCGAGGCTGGCCTCTGAGATGGGCTCAGGAGGCCTGCCTTCTTTTTCCTTTTTTTTTTTAAAAAGATTTTATTTAATTGAGAGAGCGGGAGAGAAAGAACATGAATGGGGGCTGGGGGCAAAGGGAGAGGGAGAAACAGGCTCCCCGCTTGAGCAGGGAGCCTGACGTGGGGCTCCATCCCAGGACCCTGGGATCATGACCTGAACCGAAGGCAGACGCTTAACTGACAAAGCCACCCAGGTGCCCCAAGAGGTCCACTTTAAGTCATGGCCATTCTGGAGAGTCTTCGGTAGCTGGGATAACCCAGGGGGGTAGTCCTTAACCTCTCCTTGCTTAAAATACTTCAGGATTTGGACGAGAGCTGGGCTGCTTTATGAGAATTGGTGTGACCTGATCTGTCTCAGGTTAGTAACTAGTATTTTGTCATCTGCAGTATCACAGAAGACATTCTCCTATCCCATACTTTTAAAAGGTTTTATTCTTTGATCATTTAAAAGAAAATTGAATTGTGTATTTTGTAGGGTCCTTTTTCTGCTTTGGTAAAATATGGCCTTCTCCTCTGTTGTGACCCTGGGTGGATTCATTCTTGCTTATCTGAAGAGGTATTTGCAGTCCTGCCACAGTGAAGTATATTTTTAGCTATTTTTTTCCAAGATAGCTTAGGCCACCTTGAAAACCTGTCCAAGTACATTTTGATTATGCAAAGATTATAGGCCAAAAGCCAGGAGTTCCTGGTGAGAGGGAATTGGATTCTTTTTTTGGGGGGGGGATTATTTGAAATTTTGTTGCAAGAGAAGTTTCCTGTTGAGTAAATTGATGTGTATCTTTTTTACTTTAATATGGGAAGATTCAAAAAGGAATTTAAGTAGACCAATTTCATTTTACTATATTTTATTGCCTGTTTACAAAACATAGGAAGCTAGTTTGGGGGTTATTCATAAAATTCCGATGAAATGTGGGGCGCCTGGGTGGCTTACTCAGTTAGGCGTATGACTCCTGATTTCGGCTCACGGCATGATCTTGGTTGTGCGTTTGAGCGCTGCATCAGACCCTGAGCTGAACATGGAACCTGCTTAAGATTCTCTCTCTCCCTCTCCCTCTCCCCCCTCCCTCTTAAAAAAAAATTTTTCAGTTGAAATGTGCGCTTCTCACTTATAATAATGGCATCTAGTTTTAGTATATTCTCATACTGCATTACTGTTATATATGTTTATGTTATGAGGGGGTTGTGCATAAAATTTTGACTGTAAAAATTCATGAGTCAGGAATGTAACTAACCCTAAGGTAATGAGTTTGGTGCTAAGGACTGAACTTAAAATTTGAAACTGCCACTTGAGGGCTTTTCCTCTTCAGCCTTAACTTTATTTCATTGTATTTTATTTTTTAAATTTGATTATGTTATGTTAGTCACCATACATCACATCATTGGTTTTTGACGTGGTGATCCATGATCCATTGTTTTCGTATAACACCCAGTGCTCCATGCAGTACGTGCCCTCCTTAATACCCATCACTGGGCTAACCCATCCCCACTCCCCCCTCCCCTCTAAAAGCCTGTTTGTTTCTCAGAGTCCGTAGTCTCTCATGGTTCATCTCTCCCTCCAATTCCGCCCGCCCCATTTTCCCCTTCCTTCTCCTAATGTCCTCCATGTTATTCCTTATGTTCCACAAATAAGTGAAACCTCTGCTTGGCTTATTTCACTTAGCATAATCTCCTCCAGTCCCATCCATGTTGATGTAAAAGTTGGGTATTCATCCTTTCTTTTCTTTTTTTTTTTTTTAAAGATTATTTATTTGAGAGAGAGAATGAGATAGAGAGAGAGCATGAGATGGGGGAGGGTCAGAGGGAGAAGCAGACTCCCTGCTGAGCAGGGAGCCCGATGCGGGACTCGATCCTGGGACTCCAGGATCATGACCTGAGCCGAAGGCAGTCGCTTAACCAACTGAGCCACCCAGGCGCCCGGTATTCATCCTTTCTGATGGCTGAGTAATATTCCATTGTATATATGGACCACATCTTCTTTATCCATTCATCTGTTGAAGGGCATCTCGGCTCTTTCCACAGTGTCAGCCTTAACTTTAAACTGGATTCTTGTGAATGAGGTATTTTGGTGAGCTCTGACTGGAGTGAGGGTGGAAGGCAGGACTTGATGGGGGGCGGGGTGGTGGGAGGACTGAAAAGGTAGCTTGTGAAGGTCCCCATTCCCACTGAATGGGAGTATTTCTCCTCTGTGGATTTTAATACATTTGGCTTCCATGTAAGATGTTTAAGGAAAGAGTTTGGTTAAAAAACAAAAACAACTATTGCTCTCAACTATTGCTTTGTGTCTCATGAGTAAGTTTGGAGGAAGGAAGTCATAGTGGTCTCCAAGCTGCCCCTCTTGTGGCCAGTAGGGCCTGCTTTGACCCATAAATCTGTGTGCCAGTGAGGGCTAATCTCTGATTTTGCTGATGTTTTCTTGCCACCTGTGTTGGGCTGATAGTACCTGACTCTATTTTATTTTTGAGATAGTCAAATTAAACTTCACTAAAATCACATCACAAAATTAGGATATGAAGAATTCCTGACAAAAGAGGAACATGGATAAATCATATTTGAGTGGCATTGAATACAGGTATTGAACTCAGGATTCATCATTGCTGAAAACTAAAAAAAACACAAACATAAACAACACCAATATTACATGGATGTCTCATCATGTAGACCACTGTTGGAAAAAATTTGGATGACCTTGACCTAAGATCTTTCCTTATGCCTTTCCATTCCATTTATAGCTTTATTTACTTAAGATGTCTGAATTGGGAGGAGAACTCAGAGATAGATCATGTAAGCATTTGTTTTTCTTGAGATTTTATTTTTTTATTTTTATTTTTTAAAGATTTTATTTATTTGACAGAAAGAGAGAGTGAGAGCAGGAACACAAGCAGGGGGAGTGGGAGAAGGAGAAGCAGGCCTCCCACCAAGCAGGGAGCCCTATGTGGAGCTCGATCCCAGGACCCTGGGATCATGACCTCAGCCGAAGGTAGACGCTTAACGACTGAGCCACCCAGGTGCCCCGAGATTTTATTTTTAAGTAATCTCTACACGCAGAGTGGGGCTCGAACTTAGAATCCTGAGATATTAAGGGTTGCAAGTTCCACTGACCGAGCCAGCCAGGCGCCCCATATCATGTAGACATTTCTTAGGGGTGCAGAGCATAATTACTTGGAAAACATTTATAAAATATTTCTGAACACTCATTGTGAAATACTCTACAGCAATAGAAAGAATGAAAAGCTCTTTATAGCCTCATGAGAATGATTGCTATATTGAGAAAGATATATTAAGTAATAAAAGCAGGCTATAGAACAGTATATCTCTACTGTGCTACCATTTATGTAGGGAGAGAAGTGTGTGTGTGAGTGTGTGTAGGATATTTCTAAAGGATACTTTAGTAACTTTGGTTGCCTTCTGGAAGGACAACTGGGTAGGAACTGGGGGACCAGGGTGAGAAGATTTTTCTCTTTGTCTTCTGTGGGTACTCTTACAAACTCTAAAATCATACATATAATACCTATTTCCAAAAACAAAACAAATACCACCACCACCAAGAACCTCATATGTTAGAGCACGGGCAGGTGTATAGGAGGGGAATGCTGACCGGGTAGTTTTAATGTGTGGCCTGTTGCATTGCTGCAATCAATACTTCTGTATGTAAGTATGGTATGTGAGTTTCTTTAGAGTATGTACCAAAATTGCTGGGTTGTAATAGGATGGCATTTCAGATCACCGGGGAAAGATAGACGTGTTCAATGAGGGTTTTGTTGGAATAATTAGCTATCAGTAAAGAAAATACAACTAGATTCCCTACCTTACCATTTTTTAGAAAAAAAATATTTAGGTGATTAAGGAGCTAAATATATATGTATATACCTTGAAGGAGTATAAGAGGGGAATGTAGAGAGTATTTTTTTTTTTTTACTTTGGGGTAGAAAAGGTCTTCAGAAATGTGAAATTATGAATTCTGGATGAAAGTATTTGTAACATAAAGGTAGAAAAGGGATTAATATTCAGAATACAGAGGGAGATATTTCAGTTTCAAGACATGTACCAGCAAAACCACACGCTGATCTCCCCCTGCCCATCATCTCTAAGGGCTTCTGTGTTTCCTCTTCAAGGATTGCTCTTGTCTCTTCAAGGGTAGCTAGCTCTTCCTTCTCATCTTTCAAGCTTTGGCTCAAAAGTCATCTTAGAATATAATTTGTTATCCAAACTGGGACAGTTTTGAGAAGGAAATGGAGCATAATTAATAACTGCACCGGGACGATAGCTGTAAATTGGGTCTGTTTCAGGAAATCAGGGCATAGGGTCATCTTAGCTGAGATTGGCTTTCTATGATTACCCCATCAGACATGTCTTCCTTATTCCTTCTCTCCCATCCTGTTTTATTTATGGCACTTCAAGTCATCATATTATCTCGTGATTATTTATTGTCTGTGTCACTTCACAACAGGATGGCATATCTCAGTCACCATTCTATGCCAGCGTTTAGAACCATGTTGGTACGTAGTAGCGTACTCCTCAGTAGATATTTGTTGGATATATGACACTTCTGCCTTTGGTCTTAAAATCTTGTGAAGATATGATAGACACACTTGAAAACTTGGATAGAAATGTGATACACAAATCATACTTTTATAAAACAAAGTGTTCTCACATGTAGACTTTTTGTGGCATACTCTACATAAAATTTCCCATTAGCTAAACTTTTTAAAGAACAATTTTCTAAGCTGATGTATTGGATGTTTAGGACAGTTCCTTGAGGAACATTCTCAGGCATTCATCTGGGTATCTCTGTATTGAATAATCAAATGAATCCTAGAAGTGGAATCGCTGTGGTAGAGGATATGTGTATTTTCACGGCTCATGGTGTATATTGCCATCCTTCTTTAGAGAGCGATTCATACCCATTTTACATAGACACCAATAGTCTGTAAATGAGTGCTTTTTTTCCTCCAAACCTTCACCGTTACTAGGTATTATTTTTAATGTTTTGCCAATTTGTCTGGGAAAATGATTTTGTTTTATTTTTCTGTGATTATTGATGAAGTTGATGTCATTAATTTTATTTCCTTTGCTAATCCCATATTTCTGTCATATTTTATATTTCTGTTGTGATCATTTTTTCCTTATTGATTTGTAAGAAATAAATATATTTGTTATATCAAAATTTTGCTATTTTACTTTTTCTAGTTTTTTTTTTTTTTAAGATTTTATTTATTTTTCAACAGAGAGACAGTGAGAGAGGGAACACAAGCAGGGGGAGTGGGAGAGGGAGAAGCAGGCTTCCCGCTGAGCAGGGAACCCGATGTGGGGCTCGATCCCAGGACCCTAGGATCATGACCTGAGCTGAAGGCAGACGCTTAATGACTGAGCCACCCAGGTGCCCTCTTTTTTTTTTTTTTTTTTTTAAAGTAAGCTCTACATCCGATGTGGGGCTTGAACTCATGACCCTGATGAGATCAAGAGTCACATGCTATATTGACTGAGCCACCCAGGCCCCCCTACTTTTTCTAGTTTGTAGTTTGCTGTTTTGAGGTGTCTTTGCTGTATAGAAACAATATGTAAATTATTATTTATATGTATTTATATATATTTATTTTATAAGTTCAAGATATGAGTCTTATTGTGTGTGTTTTTGGGGTTGTGCTTAGGATGTCCTTCTCTGTTCTTAGTTTATATATGTATTTCTTTTTTTTTTCTTTTTAAGATTTTATTTATTTGTCGAGAGAGAGCGAGAGCGCACACAAACAGGGGGGAATGGCAGGCAGAGGGAGAAGCAGGCTCCCCACTGAGCAAGGAGCCTCATGTGGGACTCGATTCCAGGACCCTGAGATCATGACCTGAGCCGAAGGCAGACGCTTAACCAACTGAGCCACCAGGCGTCCCTATATATGTATTTCTTTTAGGCTTTTTGAAACTATTGTAAATGTTACCTGTTCTTTTAAAGGACCTCAGATGGGAAATCACTTTGAGAATATTAGTATCCTTACTTTTTTTTTTTTTTTTTGCTTTATCCTGAGAGTCCAGGAACAAATTTAAAGGGAAAAAAAGCAAATAGTAATTTCTGTAATGTGAGCTCTCCAGGGGAAAATTTAGGCAGAAACCAAAGACTTATTGGATGTAGTCTCTAATACTGTATCTCAGCAAAAAGATGTCTTTGCTTATAAGATAATGTTATTTACGTCTAAGATTAAAGAAAAAGTGGGGCACCTGGGTGGCTCAGTCGGTTAAGTGTCTGCCTTCAGCTCAGGTCATGATCCCAAGGTCCTGGGATCGTGCCCCGCGTCGGGCTCCCTGCTGGGTGGGAAGCCTGCTTCTCCCTCTCCCTCTGCCTGCCACTGCCTCTGCTTGTGCTCTCTCTGTCACTCTCTCTCTCTCTGTGTGTCAAATAAATAAAGTCTTTAAAAAAAAAAAAGAAAAGAAAAAGTGCTGCTAATTAGACCATAAAATGCCATTGATTGTAGGATACATATTGACTTTAGAGTTTTTAAGATATGGACACATGTAGGTATTAGAATCCATGAAATGTGGCATATGTTAACTTGGACTGCTGCACGATCATTTTTATTTTTATTTTATTTTTTATTTTTTAAAGATTTTATTTATTTATTTATTTGAGAGAGAGAGAGTGCCGTGCATGAGCAGGGGGAGGGACAGACGGAGAGGGAGAAGCAGACTCCCCAGTGAGCAGAGAGCCCAGCACAGGGTTTGATCCCAGGACCCTGGGGTCATGACCTGAGCCGAAGGCAGATGCTTAACTGACTGAGCCACCCAGGTGCCCCTCATTTTAAAAAAAATTTAAGTTTTTTTAAGTTAAAAAAAATTTTTTTTTTTTTAGTAATCTCCATACCCAATGTGGGGCTCAAACTCAAAACCCTGAGATGAAGAGTCACATGCTCTTCTGACTGAGCCAGCCAGGCGCCCCTGCACAGTCATTTTAAATCTTGTGGTTGCTTTGTATAGTTTGTTTTTGGGTTGGCAATTTTTTAAAAACAGCTTTATTAAGATGTAATTCATGTACCATGCAATTCATCCATTTAAAGTATATGATTCAGGGGCGCCTGGGTGGCTCAGTCGTTGAGCGTCTGCCTTCGGCTCAGGTCATGATCCCAGGGTCCTAGGATTGAGCCCCGCATCGGGCTCTGCTCCACGGGAAGGCTGCTTCTCCCTCTCCCACTCCCCCTGCTTTTGTTCTCTCTCTCACTGTGTCTTTCTCTGTCAAACAAATAAAATCTTAAAAAAAAAAAAATATGATTCGGTGGTTTTTAGTATATTTAGAGATAAGTTCAAACATCACTACAGTCAATTTTAGAACATTTTTATCACCTCAAAAAGAAATTCCAATACAATGGGATATTATTATTCAGTCCTAAAAAGGTGGGTAATTTTGATATATGCTACCACATGGATAAAGCTTGGAGATGCTGTGCTAAGTGAAATGATCCAATCAGAGAAGGACAGATACTGTTTGATCCCACTTCTGTGAGGTCCTCAGAGTCGTCTAATTCATGGAGACAGAAGCTAGAATGGTGGTTCCCGGGGACTGAGGGGAGGAGGAGTGGGAGTGTTTGATGGATATGGAATTTTAGTTGGAAGATGAACAAGTTCTGAAGATGAATGGTGGTGATAGTTGTACCACAATGTGAATATACGTGATGCTACACAATTACACACTTAAAAATGGCTAAAATGGTAAATTTCATGTATATTCTACTGCAGTAGTCCGCATCCTACCGTCCCTAAGCAGCCATTAATCTACTTTCTGTCGTGTAGATTTGCCTCTTCTGTACTTGCAGATGAAAGGAATCACACAAAGTGTGGACTTTTATGATTGGCTTCTTGTACTTTTGCGTAACGTTTTCAGGGTTTGTCCAAGTTATAGTGTGTATCAGTACTTCATTCTTTTTTGGTGGAATAATGTTCCTTGTATGGATATACCTGATTTCATTTATCTATTTATTACTTGATGGACATGACATTTGGGTTTTTTCCAAGTTTATATGGTTATTTTAGGATTTAACTTGAACTCTGACGATTCTAAGAAATAAAAACCTACTCCATCTATCTTAAGTAAAGGAGGACTTACTGTAAGACTATGTAGGTAGTTTAACAAGTATCCAAGGTCAAGGAAAGGAGTTCAGCAGCTTCTCTTGGGACTGACGCTGGAGGAAAGACTCAGGAGCCAAGGCAGTTGCTGCTTTGTCTCCCGGGCCTGCAAGGTCTCTTGGCTCCCCTTGTCTCTGCATGTCTACTCTATTCTGTGTCTGGACTGGCATTCTCTGCTCCCTCTGTAACCTCTCTGGCACATGCTTTGGCTCACCTTGACTCCTACTCTGGCTACTTTGCAACTCAGTTCCCTGTAACTGAGGTTCTCAATTCCACATTCCTGGCAAGGGATCTAAGTGGTACATCCCTTGTGCACTAGGGGAGTTTACTTGATATAAACATGGTGTCAAAGCTTCACCTTAACTAGGGGCAGATTCTCCAGAAGGAGTGTGTGCGTGGAGCTGGGTGTGACTGGCCTTTCTGGGTCACTAATGCTAGTCAACCTAAAGATGACTTAATTCTCTAGGCCAGTGGTCATCAAACTTTTTGGTCTCAAGAATCCTTTATACTCTTAAAGTTATTTAGGACTCCAAAGAGCATTTGCTTATGTGGGTTCTGTATGTTGAAATTTACCATATTAGATATTACAGTGGACATTTTAAAGATACTAATTCATGTAAGAATAATATAAATGTACCATATGCTAATATAAATAACATTTTTTTATGATAAGTAACTGTTTTCCGGAATAAAACAAAACTTGATGAGAAGAGTGGCATTGTTTTACATTTTTGCAAACCTCTTCAATATCTGGCTTAAAGAAAGATAGCTTTAGTCTCAAATCTGTTTCTGCATTCAGTCTTGCAATATACTGTTTTGATTGAAGTTTATGAAGAAAAGCTAATCTCATACAGATATATGTATTTGGAAAAGAGAGGGGTATTTTAATAGCCTTTTTAGATAATTGTAGATATTCTTTGATACCACACCCAATCCGGACAAGTGGCAGTTTTTTAAAGGTTAATTGCTGTGTAAGATCTGAAACCATATCAATGAACTTTTCATATTCTATCACATTAAACATTTATTGGGTTGTCTTGTACTTTATTTGTAGTAAAATGTCTTCTACTTTAAATAAATATTACACTCATGAATAATTTTGTAACATTCTGTATTGGTCATTTGGAAAATATTGATTCATTGAATTATACAGATATTTCAAATGTTGACATATTTCATCATGTAATATCAAAAACTCACACTTGTTAATATCACGACCAGTCTTGCCAGAAAAGTCTTTAAATGTGGGGAAGCTGTCAGGCTCATGGAAGCAGATAAAAGTTTTTCCAAAATTCTAATTTTCACAAATACTGGCAGTTGTTTTCCTTGAAGTGATAAGCTCACTTTGTTCTTCTTGAACGCTTTCTCATCCTGAATGTCTTCTTAGGCTGTTATTTTGGGGGCAGAATTATTTAATGAAGATAATATTTCCTCTGCACAAATGCTTACCTTATAGATACTCTTGAATCTTTTTAACAATTGACTTTTTACAACCCCCAAACTTACAACTATAGATTATTTCTTTCTGCAATAGATCACATTTGATTCTCAGACATTTATCCACAAAAAGGACATTTGTTGAGCATTTGCCGTGTGCCAGGTCCCATGCTGAGATTGTCTATACACCTTTTTACTTTCTGTAGCTACTGCTACTATTGTTTGTGATATATTAAAGAACGTTTTTTAAGTCTACAAGAAAAGACCTGTTAATGTTTTTCAAACTCCAATTACTTGTATTAAGTAAATACATGAGAGAAAGCTTTTACTGGTAATTGTGGTTTTATTTATGTAGCTGTAGTTATAATTTATTAGAAGTACACCTGGTGCTTTAGTTCTTATCAATTCTATTTTTCCCATCCTGTTTAGGTGGTTTCCTAGAAACATGATTGTTTGTTGGACTTGATCTCACAGCCTGGTGAGGACTTCTTTACTGATAATGTCAAGTTCAGGTTATCCTCCCAACCAAGGAGCATTCAGCACAGAACAAAGTCGTTATCCTCCCCACTCTGTTCAGTACACCTTTCCCAGCACGCGTCACCAGCAGGTAAGGAACAAATACTATGCAGTTGCATAAGTTGTGTTTGTGTGTGTTTTACTTTTCCTATTTAATACATTTGTTGGTCAGAAACCAAATGTAATTGTTACATCTATACATTTTAAATGTCAAGAGCCATTCTCAAAGATGGGGAGCCAAAGGTGGGGGATTAATTATCTTTGTCTTAGTATGGCATTATGCCAGATTTCAAAAACATGTCTGTTTTTGTTTGTAGGAGTTGTTGATAGGAAAATACCAGTTGTCTAGGGTTTCCTGTTAAGGTTAAGACCTATGTTTATTGCTCCCAAGTTCTGGTTGAGTATTAAGCTGGCCAGATAACTTGGCCTCTCTTGAGTGATGGCCAGGATAGGGCCTATACCTTCTTGAGAGGTTGATGGCAGGAAGATGAAAGAGTTTGTTTGCTGATTTACCTTGTGAAAAAACATGAAGTGAAATTATTAGCTCAGCGAGCTAGGGACAGGAGTGTAAGAGGTTTGAAGAAAAAAGGGAAGAGGAGGATAAAATGGTCATCTCAGAGAAAAAGAAAGCAAATTCACCAGCAAAATATTATTCAGTACTACCAAAGACTCCTTTGAGTGTGGTCATGATTATGGAGTGAGAATGGACATTGTTACCTTGTTCCTATTTTGGGAAGCATTCACTTTTCAATATTAAGTGTGTTAGTTGAATGTTTTTGTAGCTGCCCTTTTTCGGTTAAAGAAGTTGCTTTCTATTGCTAGATTGAGAATTTTTATCATAATTGGGTGTTGGATTTTGGTTGCGTTGTCCTCTCTCTACCCATGTTCTTTGTCTGAATATTAATTTTCTAGATTATTGTTGCGTCTTTGTTTTTCCTTTTTTTAAATTTACTTTTTTAGTTTATATATAATAAAATTTTATTATATGTGTACATTCTGACAGTTCATACACTCATAAAACCACCACCAAAATGAAGATGTAGAGTATTTCTAGCACCCCATCCCTTGTACTCCGTCCAGGTCAGTCCTCCTCCCCTACTTTCCACAAACCTCAGCTCCCAGGAAACCACTGTCCTGCTTTTTGTCTTACCATATTGTACTTGCTTTGAGTTTTATATGAACTCTTTTATTTGTGGCTTCTTTTGCTTCCGATAATATCTTTGAGATTTATTCATGTTCTGGTGCATCTTAGTAATTAATTTCTTTTTATTGCTGGGTATGGATATACCACAACTTATCTAGTTACCTATTCCAGTTTTTGGCTATTATAAATAAAAATTATTTAGAAAGCATGTACCTATGTGTTTGTTTTATCTAATTATATAAAGAAGTATTGCCTTATTTTCTTAATTGTATTGTTGGAGAGCATCTGTTTTTAATTTTTATCAAGTCCAGTTTATTAATGTTTGTCTTTTATATTTCTTGCTTTTTGTGCATATTTAAGAAGTTTTTGCCAAACTCCAGGTCACTAAGACTTTCTTCTATGTTTTCTTCTCTAAGTTTTATAATTCTAGGTTTTACATTTATATCTATCACCTATTTTGAATTAAATTTTGTTTGTGATGTGAGGTAATGATTGAGGTTATTGCTTTGCATACAGTTTTCCAATAGTTCTAGAAACCATTTGTTAAAAAGATTCTTCTTTCCCCACTGAATTGCTTTGGCAATTTTTCACTGAAAATCAGTTGACCATATATGTGCAAGTCTGTTTCTCTATACTGTTCTATTGATGTATTTCGTGTATCTTCACCTCCCATCTATGTGGTTTTCCGTGTAAACAAACATGTAGTTTTTAGTAAAGAACTTCACCCTGTCTTGATTATTACAGCTTTATAATAAGTTGAAATTGAGTAGTGTGCTTCTTTTCTGAATTGCTGTTTTGATATTCTAGTTGTTAACATTTGTATATACATTTTAGAATCAGCTTGTCAATTTCTACAAAAAAGCTTGCCTTTTTTGTTTTTTTAAGATTTATTTATTTGGGGCGGGGGAAAGGGGCAGAGGGAGATGGAGAGAGAGTCATAAGCAGACTCTATGCTCAGCGCAGAGCCGGATACAGGGCTCAATCTCATGACCCTGAGATTACAACCTGAGCTGAAACCAAGAGTCAGATGCTTAATTGACTGCGCCACCCAGGTGCCCCTTGCTGGGATTTTGATTGGATTTGTATTGAGTCTAGAGATAAATTTGGGAGAGAATTGACGTCTTAACATAACAACTTTAATTTTTCTGGTCCATGAACATGGTATAACTCCATTTATTTTGGTGTTCATTGATTTTTCTCAATAATGTTTTGTAGTTTTTAGTGCACAGGTCATGTACATATTTTGTCACATTTGTTCCTAAACATTTCATATATTTTTAAAAGATTTTATTTATTTGAGAGCAAGCGGGGAGGAGGGCCAGAGGGAGAGAGAGAAGCAGACTTCCTCCTGAGCAGGGAGCCCGACGCAGGGCTCTATCCCAGGACCCCGAGATCATGACCTGAGCCGAAGGCAGACACTTAACTGACTGAGCCACCCAGGTGCCCCAATATTTCATATTTTTGATGCAATTGTAAATGTATTGCTTTTCGAATTTCAGTTTTCAGTTCATTGCTACTAAGTCTATTCATCTTGTATCCTGCAACCTTACTTGTTACTTTTGGTTGCTTTTTTATAGATTCCACAAGATTTTCTATTTAGATGATCCTGTAATCTGAGAATAAAGATAGTTTTGCCTGTACCTTTCCAAACTGGATATCTTTTCTCTTTTCTTCCTTATTGTAATGGCTTTAATTGTTAGTAAAATGTTGAGGAGGTGAGAGTAGGTAGACACCCTTGACTTATTTCTCTCTTTTTTTTTTTTTTTAAAGATTTTATTTCTTTATTTGACACAGAGAGACACAGCGAGAGAGGGAACACAAGCAGCGGGGGACACAAGCAGGGGGAGTGGGAGAAGGAGAAGCAGGCTTCCCGCCGAGCAGGGAGCCCAGTGCGGGGCTTGATCCCAGGACCCTGGGATCATGACCTGAGGTGAAGGCAGATGCTTAACGACTGAGCCACCCAGGCGCCCTGACTTATTTCTCTCCTTAAGAGGAGGGCATTCAGTCTTTGACCGTTAGGAATGTTGTTAGCAGCTGATGACTCACTTGTCATAGGAAGCACTGAGTAATGTCTAGATTTGTCAAATCAATATGTTGTACACTTGAAACTAATGTAACATTGTATACTGATTATGCTTCAATTAAAAAAAAAGAATGTTGTTAGCTTGAGAGGTGTTCCTTCCTCCTGTATTTTCTTAAAGAGTTTGTGTAGGATTAGTGTTTTTTCTTCCTTAGAAGTTTGATAGAATTTTTCAGTGAAGTCATCAGGGCCTAGAATTTTCTTTGTGTGAAGAATTTAAATTATGAATTCAATTTCTTTATAATTCAGATTCTTCATTTTTTTCTTGAGTCACTTTGGGTAAGTTTTGTTCACTATATTATATAAGTTGTCATACTATTCCCTTTATCTTCTCAGTGTCTTTGAGATCTGTTGTGATATCATTCCTCAGGTTGATAATAAGTGTTTTCCCTTCCTTTTTTTCTTTATTAGTCTAGCCGAGAAGTTTATCAATTTAATTGATTCTTTTCTGAGAATAACTAACTTTGGTTTCATCCATTTTCACTATTTTTTTCTATTTTATTGATTTCTGCTCCTTATTATTTTGTTCCTTCTCTAATTGCCCACATATATAACATTTCTGGAATCTTTCACTGCTTTGTGTATATTCAGGCTTCCTTTTGATACTATTTTCTTTTTGCCTGAAGAACATCGTTTCTCTTAGTGCAGGTCTTTTGGCAGTATACTTTCAGCTTTTATTTATCTGAAAAAGTTTATTTCAGCTTGATTTTTTTTTTTTAAAGATTTATTTGAGAGAGAGAGAATGAGAGACAGAGAGCATGAGAGGGAGGAGGGTCAGAGGGAGAAGCAGACTCCCCGCTGAGCAGGGAGCCTGATGCAGAACTCGATCCCAGGACTCCAGGATCATGACCTGAGCTGAAGGCAGTCGCTTAACCAACTGAGCCACCCAGGCGCCCCTTGATTTTTTTTTTAAAAGATTTTATTTCTTTATTTGAGAGAGAATGAGAGAGAGAGCATGAGAGCAGGGGAGGGTCAGAGGGAGAAGCAGACTCACTGCTGAGCAGGGAGCCTGATGCAGGACTCGATCCCGGGACACCAGGATCATGACCTGAGCTGAAGGCAGACGCTTAATGACTGAGCCACCCAGGCGTTCCTCACCTTGATTTCCCCCCCCCCTCAGCTTGATTATTAAAGAATAATTTTACTTGATACAAAATTCTAAGCTTACAGTTATTTTCTTTCAGCACTTTAAAAGCTGCTGTTTGTTGTATTCTGGCTTGTATGGTTTCTGACCAGAAGACTTTTTTTTTTTTTTAAAGATTTTATTTATTTGACAGAGAGAGAGAGAGAGACAGCTAGAGAGGGAACACAGGCAGGGGGAGTGGGAGAGGGAGAAGCAGGCTTCCCGCTGAGCAGGGAGCCCGATGCGGGGCTTGATCCCAGGACCCTGGAATCATGACCTGAGCCGAAGGCAGGCGCTTAGCCGACTGAGCCACCCAGGCGCCCCAGAAGACTTTTTTTTTTTTTTAAGATTTTTTTTTTAAATCTATTTGACAGAGATACAGTGAGAGAGGGAACACAGGCAGGGGGAGTGGGAGAGGGAGAAGCAGGCTTCCCGCTGAGCAGGGAGCCCGATGGAGACTAGATCCCGGGACCCTGGGATCATGACCTGAGCCAAAGGTGGACGCTTAACGACTGAGCCACCCAGGCGCCCCTGACCAGAAGTCTTTGATCATTCTTATCTCTATTTATATATAAGTATCTTTTCCCCTCTTTGGTTACTTTTAAGTTTTCTTTCTTTATGACTGGTTTTCAGCAATCTGATTATGATGTGCCTTTGCCGTACTTTTGGAATGTATGTATTATTGTCTTAGGCATTCACTGAACTTCATGCTTCTGTGGGTTTATAATTTCAGCCATTATTTCTTCAGGTATGTTTTTCTGTCTACTCTCCCCCTAGGTTTTTTTGGGGGTTTTTTTTGTTTGTTTTGTTTTGTTTTTCTGAAACATCAGTTACTCATTTCGTATTCTGCTGGTCACTGGACCTCTATTCATTTTATTTTTTCTGTTTTTTTTCTTCTGCAGTTTCCAACCTATTGTTAATTTTATCCAGTGGAAAAAAAAATTTTTTTTAAAGATTTTATTTATTTATTTGACAGAGACAGAGACAGTGAGAGCAGGAACACAAGCAGGGGGAGTGGGAGAGGGAGAAGCAGGCTTCCCTCTGAGCAGGGAGCCCGATGCGGAGCTGGATCCCAGGCCCCTGGGATCATGACCTGAGCCGAAGGCAGACGCTTAACGACTGAGCCACCCAGGCGCCCTCCAGTGAAATTTTTATTACAGGGCACCTGGGTGGCTCAGTTGGCTAAGTGTCTGCCTTCAGCTCAGGTCATGATCCCAGGGTCCTAGGATTGAGCCCCGCATCGGGCTCCCTGCTCAGCAGGGAGTCTGCTTCTCCTTATGCCCCTCCCCCCCTCCGCTCGTGATCTCTGTTTCTCTCCCTATAATAAATAAATACTTTTTTAAAAAATCTTAAAAAAATTTTTTATTACAGACATTGGATTTTTTTTTTTTGAGTGGAATATGAACACTGAATTTTACACATTTTAGTACTGCCTTTTGTTGTATTCCTTTAAAGAAAGTTGGATTCCTTCTGGTAGGCAGTTAAATTACTTCTGAGGTTTATTTTTAAACTCTTGAAGGGCAAATCTAGAGTAGTCTTTATTCTAAGTCTTATTTGTCCACCACTTCTAAACTTGTCTCTTCTGGGGTATTTAGTGATTATTTCATGTATTCATTGAGGTTTCTTCACACTGGCTGGAGGAAATTTGAATGAGTTCTGACCCTGTGTAAGCTCTGGGAATTGTTTGTTTTATAGTTCCTCCAAACTGTTCTTTCTAAGAACAACCGGAGATATTTAGGACTGGGCTGTACTCTCCCCTGTGCATTTGCAGATCGGAATTGAGCCAAAGACCTAGGAGAACCCAAATTCACATTTCAGGAAATCTTTCTCTATGTAATTCCCTCTTCTCAGAAAGTCTCCAGAAATGCTATCCATATGGCTTTATCAGACTAGTATGATTGCTTCTTCAGTGAACAAGATTACAGGGCACTGTTTGGATTCCCTTCCCAGGGATGCAATGTGGAAATTGCCTCCAGGCAGAAAGCCTGCAGTACAGTAGGACTCACCCAGTTTGTGTGATTTTTCTCAGAGATTGAGTCCTGTGCGGCCCATTTTCCAGTGTCTGAAGATAGTTATAGTTAACTATATTTTGCCCAATTATTTGGCCATCTACTGTGGGAATGTAATTTTGGACAGTTATGTGCTCACAGCTGGAACCTGCAGTGCACTATTGGTTTTATTTCACTCCTGACTCTTAATTTGTCTTGCTGGATACATCCATCCTTTAGAGAGTTTTTCAGAGAGTCTGTGGTTGGTAAATTTTCTGAGTTCTTGAATTCAGAAAAGTTTGTAGTCCTAAAATTTGAGATGGTTTGGTTATTGAATTTGTGGGTTCAAAGTTGTTTTTCTCTGAACTTAGAATATGTGATTTGTCTCTTTCCTTTTTTTTTTTTTTTAAAGAGTTTATTTATTTATTTGACAGAGCGAGACACCAAGAGAGGGAACACAAGCAGGGGGAGTGGGAGAGGGAGAAGCAGGCTTCCCGCTGAGCAAGGAGCCCGATGTGGGGCTCAATCCCAGGACCCTGGGATCATGACCTGAGCCGAAGGCAGACGCTTAACGACTGAGCCACCCAGGCGCCCCTGTCTGTTTCCTTCTGTATAGTGTTGCTGATGAGAAGACTTTTTATTATGATCCTTATTACTTTGTAATGGAAACCTATTTTCTATTTTTTATGACACCTAGTCAAGTTTTCTCTTTATCCTTGCTTGTCTGAAATTTTTGTTGTGTCCATCCAGTATGATGGATTAATTTTTAAACTATGCCCAGCTTTTCTCTTAGGCCCTTTTAAGTCCAAGGACTTTATCTTTTTTAACTTCTGATAAATGCTGTTTTTCTATTATTTCTTAGAATATTGCCTCTTATCTCTGGGTATTGGAGGTTGGGACTTTTTACTCTAGCTGCCATTTTTAACTTTTCTTCTCTAATTTCTAGAGCTGTGTACTTTGCTGTGTCCCAAGAGAACGCCTCTGTTCTGTCTTTGCTTTTGTTTGCTCTTCACCTGTTCTGTTCTATTGCTTAATTTCACCAATCAACTTTTTAATTTCTTTGATTGCTATTTGGTCCCTTTTTTGAGGATATCATTTATACTTTTGTGTCTTTTTTACTTTTGCTTAGTCCTTTATCTATTTCTTTGGATGTAAATTATATTTTGAGTGAGTTGTGGTGCTTTTTTTAAAGTGGCTCTGACTTCGGGCACCTGGGTGGCTCAGTTGGTTAAGTGTCTGCCTTCGGCTCAGGTCATGATCCCAGAATCCTGGGATCAAGCCCCATGTGTTGGGTTCCCTGCTTAGTGGGGAGCCTTGCTTCTCCCTCTGTGCCACCCCCTGACCCCGCTCATGCTCTCTCTCTCAAATAAATAAATAAAATCTTAAGAAAAAGGTGGCTCTGACTTTTCTTTAGTGTTTCTTGATTATGTTTCCAACTTTGTATCTTTTTTCTTAGACTATGTAAAAATTGTGTTTTACTATTATCTGCTTATAGCAGAGGGCTCTGGACCTCTTATCTATTCCATGTTTCAGTCTGTACTGCTCAGTTTTATGTTTATGATTAAAAAAATTTTTTTGTTGACATGTAATTCATATAGAACTCACCATTTTAAAGTGTATAATGTAATAGCTTTTATTTTTTATTTTTTAAAGATTTTATTTATTTATTTGACAGAGAGAGAGACAGCGAGAGAGGGAACACAAGCAGGGGGAGTGGGAGAGGGAGAAGCAGGCTTCCCATAGAGCAGGGACCCGGATTTGGGGCTCGATCCCAGGACTCTGGGATCATGACCTGAGCCGAAGGCAGACGCTTAACGACTGAGCCACCCAGGCACCCCAATATAATAGCTTTTAGTATGTTCACAGTGTTGGGCATCCATTACCATTATCTAATTCCAGAACTTTTTTTTTTTTTAAGATTTTATTTACTTGAGAGACAGAGTGAGCGAGAGAGAGAGAGCACACAAGCAGGTGCCGAGGGAGAGGGAGAAGGAGACTCCCCTGTTGAGCAGGGAGCCCAACGAAGGGGCTTGATCCCAGGACCCTGGGATCATGTCCTGAGCTAAAGGCAGACGCTTAACTGAGCCACCCAGGCACCCCTTCCAGAACTTTTCTGTCACCCAAAATGAAACTCATACCTCATACTAGTTAATCCCAATTCCCCTCTTCCCTCCATCCCCTGGCAACCACTAATCTGCTTTCTGTCTCTGTTGATTTGTTACTTATAGACATTTTATATAACTGGAATCATCAAATATATGGCCTTTTATGTCTATTTTTAGTTAGCATTATGTTTTCTAGGTTCATCTGGGTTGTACTATATTTCATTCCTTGATATGGTTGAATAACATCCCACTGTATAGATACACCACATTTTATTTATCCATCATGAGTCACTGGGCATTTGGATTCTTTCTACTTTTTGGCTATTGTGAATACACTGCTTTGAAAATTTGTGTACCAAGTTTTGTGTGTGGACATACGCTTTTAATTACCTTGTGTATACATGTAGGAGAAGAATTCCTATGTTATTTGGCAGTTTTAGGTATAAGTATCTGTTTATGATTGTTAGCATTAATAGGTCTCTTTTGAAAAGAAGCTTTTGTCTTTTCAACAAAAAGTCAAAAGTAGGAAAACAAACATTAAAAACATCCACCTGGGGATGCCTGGGTGGCTCAGTCGGTTAAGCCTCTGCCTTCAGCTCAGGTCATGATCTCAGGGTCCTGGGATTGAGTCCCACATCGGGCTCCTTGCTTAGCAGGGAACCTCCTTCTCCCTCTGCTTGCAACTCTCCCTGCTTGTGCGCTCTCTCTCTGTCTGACAAAAAAACAAAAACAAAAACAAAAACAAAACACCCCTCCTGGAATGATGGAGAAACTATTACTTTTAACTAGCAGGTTGAGTCTCTGGGCTTCTGTCTTTTCATTTGTAAATGTACATGGATTTAACTCAGTGGCTTCTGTGGCCCTTCCAGCTCACCCATTTTGGAATTTAAGTTTGGACTGCTTTTTAGGATTTCATATTGAACACAAGAGTTTGAGATCTTCTTACTGCTTGAAAGTATAGATCGGGAGTTACTGTAATGCGTGTTATTAGGAGAATGAGTCAATGATAGACTGAACACCAAATTTCATTTTGAATTCTTTTGAACGATACGGAGTTAAAATGTTGATTATTTTAGGTTGATGGGGAAGAATCAGATCAGTGAAGGATGGAAATCATCATTGCTGTTTCCTTCCATACTTGGTGGCCCATCACTGCCTCTGTGCATTTATACTTGGTTTACTTTCATGGCACTTTTCACTTTTTGGCTAATAAGTAATTTATGATTCTTTTAATACTAGGAATTTGCAGTCCCTGATTATCGTTCTTCTCATCTCGAAGTCAGCCAGGCATCACAGCTCCTGCAGCAGCAGCAGCTTCGCAGACGGCCCTCCCTGCTTTCAGAATTTCACC
Source organism: Mirounga angustirostris (assembly GCF_029215605.1). Lineage (NCBI taxonomy): Eukaryota > Metazoa > Chordata > Mammalia > Carnivora > Phocidae > Mirounga > Mirounga angustirostris. Next base: position 54,620,263 of record NW_026991725.1, read on the forward strand.
CGGGTTCGGACAGGTAATGGCGCTCTTTTGTGTTCCCGTCTCGGACGGAATCTCTCAAGTGTGTGTGTACTTCACAAGTGTGCCAATGGGTTTAATGTGGTTTTTTAAAGAATTTTATAACCAAGCCATGATGGGTCATTTATCGTTTATATGTTGATCTTTTGGAGTAGTTCTCATAATAGTTAAAAAACCCTTTTAGAACTTGTTTCCAGAGTTCACAGTTGGTGCTGTGTGGTGGGAAGGGAGGTAGAGCTAGGCTGCGGTCCTGGTCAGCTTGTAGCCCTGGTCGCGTGTATAAGCCGCTCTTCTTAATTTAGGCTGCATATTAGAACCACCTTGGTTTTTAAAGATTTTTTTTTTTTTTTTTTTTTTATTTGAGAGAGAGCGAGAGAGCACATGAGACGGGGGGAGGGTCAGAGGGAGAAGCAGACTCCCTGCTGAGCAGGGAGCCCGATGCATGACTCGATCCCGGGACTCCAGGATCATGACCTGAGCCGAAGGCAGTCGCTTAACCAACTGAGCCACCCAGGCGCCCTAGAACCACCTTGGTTTTTAAACTTGATGCCCAAGCCCCGTCTCAGAAGAATTAAAGCAGTTCCTGGGATTGGGCCCAGGCATTCGTGTATGTCTAGAGTTTCCCAGGTCATTTTCATTTGCAGCTAGAGTTGGAAATTACTGATTCAGATTCTTTAAACTTTAGTTTTCTCACTTGTAATAATGAGAGTAGTAATGGCAGCGTCCTCAAAGGAGAGTATTTGTTGGCCCTGTTCATGGTAGACATTCATTTTCCCCGGTGTCCTTACCATCTCTGCTCTCTCCGTACCCCATCCTTGCTCTTAATCTAAAGTATGTTGAGCTGCTTTTATTAAATCTCCTTTCTGGCTTTCTTGTTTCAGCAATTTTATAAAGAACCTGATTTTCTATTTTAAAAATATGTTTACTATTTAGGTTTGAAGATGATAAAAGGATTGAGATTATTTGGCTGTGTTTAAAATTATTATAAAATACATTTCTTGGTGAAGGTTGTGGAGAGAATTCAGATCACCCTCCTCCACAATATCTAGCAAATATACAAAAATAGCTCTTCAGAAAGGCTAAAAATCACCCTGTATAAAGAAGGAAAGGTTGGGGTGCCTGAGTGGCTCAGTCGGTTAAGCGTCTGCCTTCGGCTCAGGTCATGATCCCTGGGTCCTGGGATCGAGCCCCGCATCTAGCTCTCTGCTCCGCGGGAAGCCTGCTTCTCCCTCTCCCACTCCCCGCCCCCGCTTGTGTTCCCTCTCTTGCTGTCGAATAAATAAATAAAAAATAAAATCTTTAAAAAAAAAAAAAAAAAGAAGGAGAGGCATATAGCCACTGCCATAAACTTGGAAAAGTGGCACTCAAGAGAGGACTTAGAAGAATCTTGCATGACTTGGCCTCCTAGTTCCTACTTCTACTCTCAAAGAAGCAGTGTTGAAGAAAGAAAGAGGGTCAGTAAAATCCTAGGGTTTCTCATAAATACTCCCGAATTTGAGAAAAACGTACATGGTGAAGGTTTAGTGGTGGTGAATTGTTTGCTTGGGAATTCCCATTGTGCCATCTTGCAGGAAAGGGCAGGCATGGTGTGTTTTTTTCCAAAGTGATGAGCCAAAGCCCTCAGGACTGTTTACATGTCTGGCTTGTAGAGGAAACCAGGATCCTCAACAAAGGCTATCATAGCCCCAGCCAAGTTTTCCCCTCCTTTGCCCCATTTCCCTGTTCCCTCGGGCTGTAGAAAAATATAGAAAGCCAAACCCAGTCCTCTATCTGTAGACAAATGCCAGGCAAAGGACCCCCCCCACCCCCACCCCGCCCCACCATTCTGTACCAGAGAAAATCTGGGTAGGGCTGCACATGTGTGGTACCTGAGCAGTAGGGTAATAATGCCACGAACATGGCAGAGATATGCCTGGAAAAGAAAATTAAAGAAAGCAATACAGAGTGTCAAAAACAAAGCCCCCTATGGGTAAGAAGATGAAAACTGAAGAACTTGCCCCCTAAGTGCTATGCGCTACAGGAGAACTTAAAATTAATAATAAAGTCTTTAAAAGGTACAAGGCAACCCAATTAGATAAAATGAAAGATTGGATGTTCCAGTGCTCCCAAGCTCACCATTATAAATTCGATATATAAAATAAGTAAGAACAAGGACTAAAACAGGTGTGGCTAAGGTTAGACCTTTGTCGTGCAAGAAAGTCCAGAGATAATCAGAGTGGATGCAGAAGAAAAGGATAGAAATTAAAGCAATTAGAAGTTGGTAAATATGGAAGGTAAATTAAAATCATCCAACATATCATAAGAACGTATGCTTCTAGGTGGAGAACCTGTAAAGGAAAGGAAATAATATTCATAATTTAAAAAGAATGCTTTTTTCCTGGTAAAGTGAAGGAAGAACTCTGTAGACGGATAGGGCATACCTTGCTCCGGGGATCACTTACACAGAATGATCAACACTAAGACAGATCCTGGTTCAGTTCTTGAAGTTCAAGGATAACTAAAATAATCAGGAATCCAGGAAGCAAAGGAAATCCTTGACAGGGAGGAAAGAGTCTGGCTTCAAGCTACTACAGTGTTAGAAGATAGTGTAGCAGTAGCTATAAAACGACACTGACATCTAAGAATATTATATGCTGCTTAATTTTAAGAATAAAAGCAACAGGCAGACAGTTTTAGACGTGGAAGCACTGGTCATCTAAAACTTCTTGAAGAATTTCTAGGTGATGGAATCCTGCCAAAGAATGGAAGCCGTGGTGAAAGGACTGTAGTAAAGCCACACACCCCTGTATGTAAAAAGTCTATGTGAGACACCTAGATGAACTATGGTTCCATCACTGAACGTCAATAGCAAATCTTGAGAAAGTAGAAAGTGATGTAACTACAGGATCTAGAGGTAATGTGGGTATTGGGAGACTGGTTAAAGATGCACTTGAAGAGTACGCCTGGAGTATGCCTCTAAAATGGAATTGTTAGGTTAATAAAAAAATTCCCATCTAATGCTTTTCATAGTTTTCCCCTTACCCTTTAGCAGTAATTTTTTAGGAACAGATTTCTTGTGGTAAAGGAGCATTTGCCTGAAGTACAGCAATTCCTTCTTTTTTTTAAAGATTTATTTGACAGAGAGAGAGCACAAGCAGGGGGAGCGGGAGAGGGAGAAGCAGGCTTCCCGCTGAGCAGGGAGCCCGATGTAGGACTGGATCCCAGGACCCTGGGACCATGACCTGAGCCGAAGGCAGATGCTTAACTGACTGAGCCACCCAGGCACTCCAGCAATTCCTTCTTTTAAGCTTTACTTCATTTTATTTTTTCTCTTAATAGCTGAATAAAAACAAACCAAATAATCTTCACTTAAAAAAATATTGTATGTGATTCTTTTGTTGCTTTATTTTTGCCTATATATCCATTCATCTGTATATAAGAATACAAATGATGACTGGGAATGGGATTCATCTAATTTTGGCATTGTTTCTGTGTGGTGGATTTGGGGTGATTTGCTACTTAGTTTTGTTCTGTATTCCTGGCATTTTTTGGTTAGCAAATCTATATCATTTTATAAACTGTGCTCTTAAAATATGAGTCATTTCTGGGTGAATATCATCAATCACATTTTCTAGATTCAGAAAAATTAGTCCACATAATTAGAATATTTGGATATTTAGATGAACAGATGCAGAACAGTTGAGGTAGTTTCAGATATTATAAAAGATTCACTGAAATTCAGATAATTGGCTTTCCTTTGAGCAGCAAGAGAAGCCAAATCATGCTTGTAAATTTGAAAATTTAGATGAAATAAATTTTGTTTCAGAGAATAGCCTTCCATAGCTAGGCATAACTAAAATCAGTTGATGTAATTCTAGATGATTTTTGTGGACCACTGTTTTGAAGAACTATGGACCTTATGACATATTCCCCTTAAATGAGGGTTATCTTTTCTTTAAAATTAAAATGAGGGTGCCTGGGTGGCTCAGTTGGTTAAGCGACTGCCTTCGGCTCAGGTCATGATCCTGGAGTCCCGGGATCGAGTCCCACATCGGGCTCCCTGCTCAGCAGGGAGTCTGCTTCTCCCTCTGACCCTCCTCCCTCTCGTGCTCTCTCTCATTCTCTCTCTCGCAAAAAACAAAAATTTAAAATTAAAATGAGGGGCGCCTGGGTGGCTCAGTCGTTAAGCGTCTGCCTTCGTCTCAGGTCATGATCCCAGGGTCCTGGGATTGAGCCTCACATCAGGCTCCCTGCTCTGTGGGAAGCCTGCTTCTCCCTCTCCCACTCCCCCTGCTTGTGTTCCCTCTCTCACTGTCTCTCTCTCTGTCAAATAAAATCTTTAAAAAAAAAAAATTAAATTAAAATGATAGGGTATAGGTATATTATAGTAAAAACCCAATTAATAACTTTAATTTGTTTTAAAGATATTTAAAGATGATATTAAGAGGTCATGGAAGTCAGTAAAATGTAAGAACTTCTAAGTTTAAAAGTCTATAGAGATTTTTTAGTATGAAAAGCTGATTTTTTTATACCTCATTTATCCATTCATCAATTGATAGATACTTGAGTTTTCACTTTTTTTTTTTTTTGAAGATTTTATTTATTTATTCTGACAGAGAGACAGTGAGCGAGGGAACACAAGTGGGGGGGTGGGGTGGGAAAGGGAGAAGCAGGCTTCCCGCCGAGCAGGGAGCCCTATGTGGGCTCGATCCCAGGACCTTGGGATCATGACCTGAGCTGAAGGCAGACGCTTAACGACTGAACCACCCAGGCCCCCCAAGTTTTCACTTTTTGACTGTTATGAATAATGCTGCTAGGAACATTCATGCACACATTTTTATGTGACCATAGATTTTCCTTTCTCTTGAGAATATGCCTACGAGTAGAATTGCTTTATCATATGATAGTTCTCTGTTTGTTTGCCATTGGAGAAATGACTAGACTGTTTCCAGAGTAGCAGTACCTTTCCACTAGTTTTAGTTTTTAAAAGGCAATATGTTCATTTAAAATGCAGTTTTCATGCTTAACTCCCCCAGGACTTCAATATAAAATTATATTTGTTTTTGAAATTTTAAATGGTTAAATTATACATTTATTTATCCATGAGTAGCTTTGTTCTTGTAAAAAGGATATGCAAGCTGAAATGGGAAATAGCCTGATTTTTTTCTTTTCTTTCTTTTTTTTAAAAGATTTTATTTATTTGAAAGAGAGAGAGTGCGTACATGAGTGGGGGATGGGGCAGAGGGACAGGGAGAAGCAGACTCCTTGCTGAGTGGGGAGCCTGACATGGGCTTGATGCCAGGACCCCGAGACCATGACCTGAACCGAAGGCAGACACTTAACTGACTGCCACAGGCGCCCTTAGCCTGATTTCTTGATGGAAAGAGAGCTTTCTATACTCAGTGTTTGTCTTAATTGTCCTGTGTCCTGGTAGCCTTGTGTTCTTCTCTAGCACTGGGTGTATTCTACCTTCTGGCTTCGGTAAATCTCATAGGCAGATTCACTAGAGGTAAAATATAATACTTGGAAGTTAACTTTTGTAGGTTGAGGGGAAAACTGAGGGCTGAAATCCTGCTTGGGCAGTTGGCCAGGCCCTGTGTACCAGTGCGTTGCATTTGCTTATAGACATTTCACACATAATTTTCTTGCAGGCCAGCATTGGCCCTGATTCTGAGTGTTGTGTTGAGGGGCTGGGGCTTTAGCCTAATGCTGGATGCTTGTTTCTGATAGATGACCTCTGGCTGCTCTGTGGGGGATGAATTTGAGATGGATAGACTAGAAGTGGAGAGAACATGTGAGAGACCTGAAAGAGAGAGAGAGCAGGCTTAAGGTAGGGCAGTGAAATGGAGTTTGAGACAAGACAGGTTGGAGTCAGGAGGTGAGGCCACCAAGTCATAGCAGTTGGCAAAGGCGAGGGAGGAGACCTGGATGAATCTTAGGTTTCTAGCTTGTCGGATGGCTGTTGGTTCGATTGCCGTGACACCGGGATAGAGATCAAGAAAAGAGCAACAAGGGAAAGACAGCTTGAGTTTGGTATGAGTTAAGTTTGAGGTTCCTGTGAAACATCCAGGTGGAGATGTATCTAACATGCTCAGGGGAGGATCCAGATCGGTACATGTGATCCAGGGAGGGCGGAAAATGAGAAGGGCTAGAGTTTAAAGATGAACCCAGAGGGTCCCCAACATCTAAAGATACCATGAGACGGAAGCCTCTGAAGAAGAGAGAGAGAAAGGAAAATGATTTTGAAATAGTGGTCTTCAAACAGGTTACTTGCATATTTCTCAAAAGAATTTTGAAAAGCTGTATTGTACATTTTTAAGTTGACATCTAAAGTTTTTTATATGTCTTAAAAGATGAATATAATTTGTCATATTGAAAATATTGGCATTTTAAAGCAAAACTGCTGTGATACATTTTTAAACGTATCTGGTAGAATCTAAATACCACAGTGATTTGATACCCTCATCCACTTAAAATGATACCATATATGAACAAACTTGTCTCTAATAGAACTTCTTATTTTGTTCCTTTTTCCCTTGGAACTCATATGTTCATTCTTCTTTTTTCACAAAATGTATCCTAATGTGATTCGTTTTGGTTATTCAGAGTCATTTATTGATCAACCTATCTTACAACAACAACAATATGTAAAAGTATCTGTTTCTAAAAGATGATCTATTAAAGAAACTTCTGGATTGAAATATTATTTCAAGATCAAAACAGCAGTCATTTAAGAAAACAAGAAACAAATTTATCAAATATAAGTAAAATTTCATGGAAATGCATCCATGCATTTTAATGAGATAGATGGGGCTGTTTTCAACATATTACCCATTGATAGAATAAAGGCAGCATATACTCTGTTCTGATTTTTTATTTTGATAAAGGTACCACGAAACCTTATCCACAAAAATAATGTCTTATGAGGTATATATCCTAAATCACATATTTATCTGAGACGAAAATGTTAGTAAACAAGTTAAGTTCTTCAATTTTGTTGATGGCAGACGTTTGGGAACTGTTGGCTTGCAAAAGGATTTGTTTCTTTGCAGCCCTGGAGGTACGTACACTTGGGGGCCAGTGCTTCCATGAAAGGTCCAAGAAGGGTGAGCCGGAAGCTTTCTATGTGTGCGCATCGAGAGAAGCGCAGTTGTGGGAGAAGCAGAGAGCTCCAGGTTTGTTATTCAGTAGTCAGTGTAGGTGAAGAGTGGATAAGGAAGCTCAAGATCTCTGGAAGTTGACGGTTTTAAAATGATCTGTGCTCGTGTTCCCTGTGGAGAACTGTCGCGTGTGCCAGCAGAAGACTGTTAGGTTAGACCACGACAAGCAGGGTGTTCCAGTGTCCTGGAACCCGAGAGGCAGGAGAGTTTCAGGAAGGAAGGAGTAAGTAAAGGACAGGTCAGCATATGTCTAAAAATATTCTTTTGCTTTCAGTTTCAGGAGGTCATTGCTGACTTTAGTGAGTGGTGACCTCTTGTAATAACCATGAAACAAGCGATGGGGACTTAAGTCAGAGTCCAGCGAGTTGAGTGAATGGAAAAGAGTAACTGGTGAAAAAGTATAAATCATCCTTTCAAGTAGTAGTAACCTTCTAATATAAAATTTTTGTGTTAGCCTTTCGGATCTCTCTTTAGTTCCTAGGCTAGTCTTTCTTAGTCATGATTCTAAGAATTAATTTGTGTGTGAACTTTTTATTGTGGGAAAATATATGTAACATAAATTTGCCATTTTACCCATTTTTAAATGTTCCAGTTTAGTGGCATTAAGTGCATCCATGTTGTGCAACCATCACCACTATTTCCAGAACTTTTTCATTACCCCAGAGAGAAACTCTGTTCCCATTAGGCAGTAATTCCCCGCCCCCCTCAGTCCCTGGTAACTTCTAATCTACTTTCTTTCTCAATGAATTATTTCATACAAATGGAGTCATACAATAATTGTCCTTTTGTGTCTGGGTTATTTCACTTAGCATAATGTTTTTAAGGTTTATCCATATTGTAGCATGTGTCAGAACTTTATTCCTTTTTGTGGCAGAATAATTGTCCGCTGGATGATCTATATACCACATTTTGTTTATCCCTTTGTCGGTGGACAAGGGTTGTTTCCTTTCGGCTACTGTGAATAATGCTGCTTCGAATTTTGTTGTACAAGTGTCTGTTTGAGTCCGTTTTCAGTATCTTTGTATCAGAGTCCCTGTTTTCAGTACTTTTTGATATATACCTCATACATCCAGGTGGAATTGCTGTGTCGTACGGTAATTCTTTGTATAGCTTTTTGAAGAACTGTAGAATTTTGTGGCTATATAGTTTTACATTCCCAGTGGTAGTGCATGAGGTTCCAATTTTTCCACGTCTTTGTAAACACTTGTAATCCCCCCCCTTTCTTAAAACAAGTTAAGCCTCTCTACTGGGTATTAAATGGTACCTCATTGTGGTTTTTGATTTGTGTTCCCATAATGATGAATGACGTTGACCATCTTTTCATGAGTTTGTTGGCCATTTGCATTTGTTTATCTTTGGAGAAATGTCTATCAAATCCTTTGCCCATTTTTCTTTTTCTTTTTTTTGGGGGGGGTTGTCTTTTTATTGTTCAGTGTGGGAAGGAGTTCTATATATTCTGAATATGAAAAGCTTTTCAAGGGGACACCTGGGTGGCTCAATCAGTTAAGTGTCTGCCTTGAGCTTAGGTCATGATCCTGGGATCTTGGCATCCAAGCCCTGAGTCAGGCTTCCCTGCTCAGTGGGGAGTCTCCCTCTCCCTCTGTTCCTCCCCCTGCTTGTGCTCTCTCTCTCTCAAATAAATGAATAAAATCTTTATAAAAAGCTTATCAAATACATGATTTGCAAATAACTTCTCCCATTTTCCAGGTTTTCTTTTCACTCTCTAGATAGTGTCCCTTGATGTACTAAAGTTTGAAATTTTGATGAACTCCAATTTATCCGTTTTTTTTTTTTTCTTTTGTTTCCTGGACTTTTGGTTTGATATCCAGGAATTCATTGCAAAATCCAAGGTCAGGAAGATTTCTCTCTGTTTTTTTTCAAGGAGTTGTAGAATTTTTGGTCTTACCTTTGAAATCTGTAATCTATTTTGAGTTAATTTTTGCAGGTGGTCTATCATAAGGGTCCATCCTCTTTCTTTTGCACGAGGATATGTAGTTTCCCCAGTACCATATCTTGAAGAGATGGTTCTTTCCCCCATTGAATCGTCTTGGCACACTTGTTAAAAGTCAACTAATGATAGATGTGGGAGTTTATTTCTTGGCTTTAAATTCTATTGCCTTGGTCTATATGTCTACCCTTACGTCAGTACCACACTCTTGATTACTGTAGCTTTGTAGTAAGTTGTGAAATTGCAAAGTAGGAGTTCTAACTTTATTTCTTTTCCAGGATTGTTTTGGCTATTGGGGGTCCTTTGAGATTCCATATGAATTTTATGGTGGGGTTTTCTATTTGTCAAAAAAAACACCACAGGGATTTTGATAGAGATTTCATTGAATATGTAGATAGCTTTGTGTAGTATTGTCATCTTAACAATACTAAGGCTTTTAGTACATGAGCATGAGATGTCTTAGTATTAATTTCAGTTTTCCTTAATTCAGCAATGTTTTGTGGTTTTCAGTGTATAAGTTTTGGGCCTTCTTGGTCAAATTTATTCCTAACTTTTGTTCTTTTGGATGCTATTATAAATGGAATTGTTTTCTTTTCTTTCTTTCTTTCTTTCTTTCTTTCTTTCTTTCTTTCTTTCTTTCTTTCTTTCTTTCTTTCTTTCTTTCTTTCTTTCTTTCCTTTCTTTCTTTCTTTCTTTTTGTTAAAGAGTTTATTTATTTATTTGCCAGAGAGAGACACAGCGAGAAAGGGAACACAAGCAGGGGGTAGTGGGAGAGGGAGAAGCAGGCTTCCCACGGAGCAGGGAGCCCGATGCCGGGCCCCCCATCCCGGGACCCTGGGATCACGACCTGAGCTGAAGGCAGATGCTTAATCATGACTGAGCCACCCAGGCATCCCTGGAATTGTTTTCTTAATTTCATTTTCGGATTGTTCATTGCTGGTATATAGAAATACAACTGATTTTTGCACGTTGAATTTATATCCTGTAGTTTTGCTTTATTCATTTATGAGCTCTAACTTTTTTTTGGTGGATTCTTGATATTTTTCTACATATGAGATCATGTCATCTCAATAGAAATACTTTATGTCTTCCTTTCAGATTTGGAGGCCTTTTATTTCTTTTTCTTGCTGAATGTTCTGACAAGAACTCCCAGTACTATATTGAATACAAGTGGCAAAAGCAGGTGGCGCCTGGGTGGCTTAGTCGTTAAGCATCTGCCTTCGGCTCAGGTCATGATCCCCGGGGTCATGGGATCGAGCCCCGTGTCGGGCTCCCTACTCAGCGGGAAGCCTGCTTCTCCTTCTCCCACTCCCCCTGCTTGTGTTCCTCTCTCGCTGTCTCTCTCTCTGGCAAATAAATAAATAAAATCTTAAAAAAAAAAAAAAAGTGGCCAAAGCAGCCATCCTTGTCTTCTTCCTAAGGCTTTCTACTGCACTATATTTTGTGACATCATTGTGAATTTTAAGAAGATAGTGGGATTTATGTCTTGAATGAGATTTCAGATTTTTTAAAAAATATTTATTTATTTGAGAGAGAGAGAGAGCACAAGCGGGGGTCGGCAGAGGGAGAGGGGGAAGCTGACTCCCTGCTGAGCAGGGATCCCGATGCTGAGCTTGATACCAGGACTGTGGGATCATGACCTGAGCTGAAGGCAGACGCTTAACTGACTCAGCCAACCAGGCACTCGCAGATTTTTGAAATATAATAATTTTATAGACCTCAGGGTTTGTTTCATCATCTCTTCTAAAAAGGAAACCTAGTGGTGGGATGCCTGGGTGTCTCAATCTGTTGGGCACCTGACTCTAGATTTCGTTCCAGGTCATGGTCTTAGGGTTGTGGGATTCAGTCCTACATTGGGCTCCATGCTGGGTGTGGAGCCTGCTTGGGATTCTCTCTCCCACTCTCTCTGTCCACCCTCCTTCTGTCCCCCTCTCTTAAAAAAAAAAAAGTTAAAGAAAATAGGAAACCCAGTGATAATCCTTTTCATTGAGAAATGTTTTGTGAGACATTTGTTTAAAGCTTGGCCACAAAGTAAAATGTTGCTTCTGTAAATACTTTGGTAGGAAAGGGAAAGTGAAATTAATGAATATCCGCACACAGTACTCACGTAAAGGAATCAGACAGATTCCTGACACTTAAGATGCTTAGGTACTTGCAGAAGCTAGGCAGAATGCGTATTTTGGGGGTCAAAATTTCGAAGCAATGTTACATTTCCACTCAAGAGACTCATCTTTAAGTCTTAGTACCTCACAACTCAAGTCATTTGTGTTTCCATGTACAGTTGCTGGGAGATTTGTTTTTTCCTGCTTGTTTTTATTATTGGTTCAAAATGGTGGCTCTTCTAGTCTAGATCATACTAAATTCAATTATTACGGCATAGGCTTAAAAATAGTGTTTTAGGGATATTTCTCAGCAACTCTAAAGTTTCTGCAAATTGAAATCTTTTGTTATGTCTTTCACTTTACTACTGCCACTCCCATCTCCCCTGAAGAAACTTTTTTTTTATTAGAATTAGAAGTTTAATAGCACTTTATGTACATTCTTCTTCTGGGCGGGGAGGAGGTTCACTTTAATAGTAAGCATAATTTTCCCATTTATTTCAAAGTCCAGCCAGGGATGTTAGCAGGAAGTTGTATATCATTTTATAATTTTCAAGTGTTTCTTTTCTTTTTATGTATTAGGCCTCAAGAAAGGAGAACCGGATATGAACAGTTTCACCCAGGGCCATCCCCCGTGGATCATGATTCCCTGGAATCCAAGCGACCACGTCTGGAGCAGGTTTCTGATCCCCATTTCCAGCGCATCAATGCTGCGGTCTTACCTGTAGTGCACACGCTGCCAGAAGGGTTGAGGTCTTCTGCAGATGCTAAGAAGGTAAATATTTGTTCTCTTCCCCTGCGGAGTTGTCGGTTGGTCTAATGTTTATTTAGCCATATCCAGGCACAGCGCCTAAAAGAAAGTCCGATTATGCCAGTCTCTAAAGGTTAGTGCTATGGGAAAGTAAGAATTTTGTTAAACAAAACTGAAAACCACACACTTAGTGCTCCAGACTTTTAAAGTCAGTACTTTTGACTTTCTGGTAAATGAAAACAATCTGAGGACTGCTGTAAAGGAAAATTGCTATTGAATAACTCTCAAGCATTTTGTACTGGCTCCCTGGGCTGTAAAATGTGGTCAGTTGTTCTCAAGACAACCACAGTTTTGTTCAATTTAAATTAAATTTAAAATAATCCCCTTAAATTCAGTTGCAATTATCGTGCTTATACTTTTTATAAAGAAAATAAATTTTTTTCTAATTTATGTAAAAAAGTTTCTTTAGAAAATTTGAAAATACAGAGGAAAAACATCTGTAGTTCTTTTTTTTTTAATTTAAATTTTAGTTAACATAAGGTGCGATATTGGTTTCTGCAGTAGAATTTACTGATGCATCACTTACATGCAACACTCGGTGCTCATCACAAGTGCCTTCCTTAATCCCCATCACCCATCTAGCCCATCCCCCACCCACCTTCCTTATCGACCCTCAGTTTGTTCCCTATCCTTAAGAATCCCTTACTGCTTGTTTCCCTCTCTCCTCTTTTTCTTTTCCCCCTTCCCATATGTTCATCTGTTTTCTTTCTTAGATTCCACATAGGAGTACAATCATATGGTATTTGTCTTTCTCTGACTGACTTTTTTCACTTAGCATAATGCCCTCTAGCTCCATCCACATTGTTGAAAATGGCAAGATTTCATTTTTTTTTTTGATGGCTGAGTAATATTCCATTGTATATACGTGCCACATTTTTTTTTTTTGAGATTTTTTTTTTTCTTAATTTATTCATTAGAGAGAGAGCACCAGCCAGAGCAGAGCAGGGGGGAGGGTCAGAGGGAGAGTGAGGAGCAGACTCCCTGCTGGGCAGAGAGCCTGACTCGGGGCTCGATCCCAGGACCCCAGGATCATGACCTGAGCCCACGGCAGATGCTTAACCGACTGAGCCACTGAGGCACACCCTGTGCCACATCTTTTTATCCATTCATCAGTTGATGCACATTCGGTTTCTCTCCATAGTTTGACCTGTAATTCTATTATGTTAGAGAGAACTACTTTTATTATGTAACTGTATTTTGTAACATTTCAAACAGTGTATATTGTGAATTTATGAGAAGGTTCTACTAAAATCAAACCTCTTGTGTTTGTTACTTGCCTTTTGTGAAATGCATGTTTGTGCATTATGCCCTTATTTTGTTACTGAGTTTATCTTTTTTTTTAACTGTGTATTTTGCTTATCATTAAATCTTCAGATTCGGAAGTTCCTGGCACTTAGTAGGTACTAAATAAATATTTGTTTTAGAAATAATAAACTAATTCTCTGATGCTCTTTTAACAGTATAGTGTTAACCCTTTTGCTATCCCTGCCCCCCCTCCCTTTTTGTTAGCAAATCTTTCTCCCATAATGTTTATTTACCTTCACAGCTAATGGCCCTTTTCAACCTGAGATCAGATAAACAAGTACCTACACATTTTCTTTGAGTTTTTAGGCAGTGATTTAAAAGATGATTTAAAAAGTGATTTAAAAGATAATGAATATGGGGGCACCTGAGTGGCTCAGTTGGTTGAGCATCCAACTCTTGATTTTGGCTCAAATCATGATCTCAGGGTTGTGAGATCAAGCCCCAAGTTGGGCTCCACACTGACTGTGGAGCCTGCTGAAGATTCTCTCTCTCCCTCTCCCTCTGCCCCCCTCCCTCTCTCTAAAAATAAACAAAGATAGTGAATATGGGGGTGCTTGGATGGCTCAGTTGGTTAAGTGTCAGACTCTTGATCTTAGCTCAGGTCTTGATCTCAGGGTTGGGAGTTCATGCTTCACATTGGGCTCTACACTGGATGTGGAGCCTACCTAAAAAAAGAGATAGTGAATATGTCTTCAGTTTATTTCCAAATAGTTCTGCCAAAAAAAAAAAAAAAAAAAAAGCTGGTGTGTGCATATGGAGAGAATGCAAAAATAGCAAAATGTTAACCAGTGAAGGATAAAGGGTAAATGCTTTTCCATTATACTGTTCTTTCAACTTTTACATAAATTTGAAAATTTGCAAAATAATAGGTTAGGTGGAGAAAAGCTCTTTTGTGATCAGCTAGAAATGAGCTCAACTTCTGGGATTTTTGAGGCCTGCCTTACTGTGTGAAATGTATATATTATAGTCTGTGGGGTTATAAGAAATGTTTTGCAGCATTAAAAAAAAAAGAAAAGAAAAGATACAGTGAATAAAAGTCTTCTTCCATGGCTGAATGAATTACTACAGATGTTATTTATAGCTGTAGGATTTTTTTTTAGCAGAAAGGGATCTTAAAGTCTCATTCATTAAAATGTGACATGTTGGATCATAGTACATCCTATTTCCATTTGATAGTAGACAAAACAGATGTGAAGAAAAATTAAGTGCTGTAGGTGATGCCTGCTGAGTTGGAATGAAAACCCACGATTCCTGCCTCCTGGTCCTACTTTTCTCCCCCACTAAGTTGTAAACCATGGCTTTTTTTTTTTTTTTTAAGAGGGATTTTGAAATAGGGATTTAGCATTTGTTGGTTTTTAATTTTTTTTAAATGTTGTTAAGCCCAGGTGTATCTTTTATAGAAATAGATAAGCCTGAAGGAGAAAGTAATTTACAGCCTCACCAGTTAGAGGTAGTTGTTAACTTTCTGATACTTTGTCTCTGGGTGGGTATCTTAATGTGCCCACTTTGTACATTGTATGTAACTTTATTTTTGCTAAAGTATGTCATGAGTTTCTTTTTGTGTCAGTTAAGTTTGCAACTGTATATTTGGGGGTTACTTAGTATTCCATATATGGATACAAAGTAATTTGTCATACATGTAGGTTAACTATTTGTTCATTAGAGCATGTTCTTCAGGCTGATTTTTTTGGTGTTCATTCTTATTTTTTTCCTTAAGAATTCTTATTAGTAGAATCAATTTCAGATCAGAGTCAACATATTTTGCAGGCTTTCATGGTTGTTTCCAGATTGCCCTGCCAGAGAGTAGGACCAATTTGTATTCCTGACAGCAGAGCATAGGGTGCCCAATTCTTGTGGAGCTTTGCTAATGCGACATAGTTGTTGCTTAAAAAAATAATTGTTAACTTGATAAATTTTTAACTGCATTTATTTGCTTTACAGTAAAATTTACATTTTTCATTTGTTTATTGGTTATTCATTTTTCCTGTTTTGTGAATTGTTTTTTCATATCTCTTCATTTTTCTGGCGGTATGCTTTTGATTTTATATTGAGTTGTAGAGTTCACATTTTGGAAATGATTTTTCTCATTTGCCTTTTAAACTTTTTTTTTAAAGATTTTATTTATTTATTTGACAGAGAGAGAGTTAGCGAGAGCAGGAACAGAAGCAGGGGGAGTGGGAGAGGGAGAAGCAGGCTTCCCGCTGAGCAGGGAGCCCGATGTGGGGCTCGATCCCAGGACCCTGGGGTCATGACCTGAGCCAAAGGCAGACGCTTAACGGCTGAGCCACCCAGGTGCCCCTGCCTTTTAAACTTCTTATTACTATCTTGGTAAATAGAAGATTGTGTTTATTTTATTTTATTTTGAAGACTGTGTTTATTTTAATCCATTAGTCTCTCTCTCTTTTTTTATATATCTTTTGCTGTTGGCTTTTTTGAGCCCAAGATAACACGAATACCCTTTTTTGTTTGAGGTTCCCTGAGATTTGCTAATAATTCTCATGTAAATGTTTGCTATAATTTGGCTTTTATTGTGATAATAAGATATGAGGTAGGAATCTAACCCTTTTCCCAAAATAGCTATCAGTATGTTCCAACACAAGATTATAAACTCTGAGGGTGAGCATCATGTCTATTTTGTTCAACCTTCTACTAGGTGCCTGTCACATAGTAGGCACTCAAAGAATTGTTTTTTTATTAAATATTTAACTAGAACAGAAGTCAGTGGAAAATACTGCTTTGTAATAGTAGTTCTTAGGGCATGCATCAGATCACCTGAGGAGCATTTCCAAAATCTGCAGAATCAAAATATAATCTGTTTTGCTATTATACATGTTCTATAATACAAATGAACTCATATGCATATGGTAGGAGAATGTTTTAATATAACATGGAAGTCTTGGTGGTTCATAAATGATTTTTTTTTCTGCACGTTAATGTTTCAAAGCTCTCAGGATCAAACAGTCTCATAATTAAAAGAAGTAGTCTTCATGATGTCTGAAGACCTTAAGAAGATTTGAAAATTAGTACATTCAAGAACTGTTCTGCTTTTCACTGTTAAGCTAACGAGTGGAGATTCAAGTGTCAAAAAGAAACCGTAAAGATATTAATCTCCTGTGTTTTTTGTTTTTAAAGTTGATAAAGATGGTTATACCCTGAATTGGATTTTTTATTTTGATGAAACATACTGTTTTCTATTGGAAGCAAATGACCTCAAGGATTTACACCTTAACAACAGAAGCATGGACCACTCAGTGTAAAGCCAGCAAAGGTTGACTATAGGCTGATTGCAAATGGTACTGGAGCTTCAAGTACATTATTACCTCCATTAGAATAGTTACTGTTTTTGTTAGTGCTCTGCTGACAAAGTTGTACAGGTTTTAAGTAATAGCCATAATCCCATTTTCCCCAGAAGTCTTATATTTAGCGTATACTATTACAGAGTATGAGATTTTTCAGGAATACACATATTTTAGCTGAAATCTCTGTTCCAAGGTGTTTTGGAACAACTATCCAGGTATAGTTATGTGCATTCTTGATTAGAACTACTGATTTCTCAGTTACTTAATCATTATTTAATACATTTAGAGCTCGATAGTCCTATGAACTGTGCTCATCCTAGGCTTCTTATAGCCTGAAGAAAATTAGAACCTTAATCTAAAATTCATGTGCTTTACAGTATTGGTTATAGCTTCACCTTAGACTGGAAATTAATAGACTGTGCGTGTGTGTGTGTGGACAGGGTGGTAGATTTTGGGTGGAGGGGTTTTCCTTCTGCTGTAGTTCTCTGCTGATTTGGAGGTGGAATGGATGACATATTTGGCTTAAGAGATCTTACGTGCCCCATAGTGTGGGCAGGCTTAGTTGCCCTTTATAAGGGTAGGCCTAGGTGTTAGTAGCAACAAAATTCCTCGGTCATTTCTGTATCTGATTATTGGCCCTTGGAAAGTCTGAAAACTTTTTGTTAGAACTCTTGGCCATATCATAGCTGCTAAGTTAGGTGGGCATGCAGATTTTACATGGAGTTTGTAGTTTTCCCAGCCTACAAGTTCAGACCTTTTGAAGAACCATTGTAAGGAAATGGTTAAGAAATTGGTATCTTCCTTTGTCATGATTGCATTATTATTTCCCCAGATATTGTCTACAGTCTCACTGTTGTTACACTAAAGGCTGTTTGGCCTCTTAGCCACCTCCTTCTACATAGGTTTTAGGATATTCAAAATAGTGAATGATACGTCTACACTATGAAAGTGTTATAGACGTCAATAGGGTGTGTTGTGTGTGTGCGTGTATGAAAATTGCTACTTTCGGATACCAGATAGAGAAATAGCACACATGGCTCTGCTGTGTTTTAAAATGGACTTTTTCAGTTAAGAGCATCTTCACACTAATATTGGCTATTAATGAGGAATAAATTATTGATTTTCTCCTCTAAAGGATCCAGCATTTGGAGGCAAACATGAAGCTCCATCCTCTCCAATCTCTGGGCAGCCATGTGGAGATGATCAAAATGCTTCACCTTCAAAACTTTCAAAGGAAGAGTTAATACAGAGTATGGATCGTGTAGATCGAGAAATTGCAAAAGTAGAACAGCAGATCCTTAAACTGAAAAAGAAACAAGTAAGTGTTTGATTTTACTGGTCTTTTATTGATATTCTAAGAATATCTGTTTGTCTTTCTAAAGAAGATAATGTTGAGTTTTCCATATTTTTCAACTTTAGGTACATGGAATCATGTCTTGTATATTCTTTGACTTAACTTTTTTTTTTTTTTAAAGATTTTATTTATTTATTTGAGAGAGAATGAGAGCGAGAGAGAGCACATGAGATGGGGGAGGGTCAGAGAGAGAAGCAGATTCCCCGCTGAGCAGGGAGCCCGATGCGGGACTCAATCCCGGGACTCCAGGATCATGACCTGAGCCGAAGGCAGTCGCTTAACCAACTGAGCCACCCAGGCGCCCCGTCTTACTTTTTTTTTTTTGCTATTAGTTTCCTTAGTTGCATCTACTCATTTCCCCTGCTACGTTGTCTGATTATAAATAGCAAATCTTGTTTGTCCATTCTGTTTTTGATCTTACTGGATGGGTTGTTCCTGGTTTGTTGCTATTTCATACAGTGGTGCTGTGTTTCTGGTTCATGTGTAAACCGATTTTCTAGGGCACATGCACAGGAATGGCATTGCTTGACTTGAGAGTATGCACATCTTCGAGTATATTAAATGATACCAGACTTGCTAAAATGGCAGTTCAGTTCCACATTCCCACTGCGGCCTTCCAAGTTCGTTTGTGCATATGCTTGTCTTCACCTGATCATTTGTTTCAACCGGATGTGAAATAGCTGTCACTGAAGTTTTATGTGGCGTTTCCTTTTTTAGGAGTGAGAGCTTATTTTCGTTTGTTTATGGGTTATGGTGTTCCTTACGTCATTGTTACTTTGTCATGTTCTTATTTTTTATTTCCTAGAGTCTCGTGTCAGTTACGTGTATGGCAGCTATCTCCTCATTTGTGGCTTGTCATTTTGCTTTCTGGGGATGGGAGGAGGGGGGTTGTTTTTTTTTTTTTTTGATGTTGAAATAAATTCACATACATAATGTTCATCCTTTTAAAGTATACAATTTTAGTGGCTTTTTTTTTTTTAAAGATTTTATTTATTTGAGAGAGAGAGAGTGAGAGACAGAGAGCATGAGAGGGAGGAGGGTCAGAGGGAGAAGCACACTCCCCGCCGAGCAGGGAGCCCGATGTGGGACTCGATCCCGGGACTCCAGGATCATGACCTGAGCCGAAGGCAGTCGCTTAACCGACTGAGCCACCCAGGTGCCCCAATTTTAGTGGCTTTTAACATAATATTCATAAAGTTGTGCCACTATCACCACTATATAATTCCAGAACATTTTAATCACTTCAAAAAGAAACCAAAAAATAAAAAAGAGAAACCACCTACCTGTTAGCAGTTACTCTCTAGTCCCCCTCTCCCTGGCCACTGCCAACCACTAATCTATTCTGTGTCTATATAGATTTTTATCTGGATATTTCAGGTAAATAGAATAATATGTGACCTTTTGTGTCTTCTTTCATTTAGCATGTTTTCAGGATTCACCCATGTTATATTTTGTATCAGTATTTCATTCCTTTTTATGGAATAAAATTATGAATAAAATTTCGCTTCATGGATATACTGTGTATTGTTCATTCATTCATCAGGTGATAGACATTTGGGTTGTGTTCACTTTTTGGCTGTTTTTGGCTGTTATGAATCATGCTGCTATGACATTCAAGTACTAGTTTTTGTGTGACCATATTTTTTTCAGTTCTCTTGGATACATACCCAGGAGTGAAATTGCTGGGTCGTATGGTAAATCTGTGTTTAAATTTTTGAGGAACCATGAGAATGTTTACGACAGCGACTGTACCATTTTATACTCCCACCAGCAGTGTATGAGGGGGGTTCCATTTTCTCTACTTCTTTGTCAACATGTTTGTTTGTTTGTTTTTTGATAGCCATCCTAGTAAATATAAAGTGGAATCTCATTGTGGTTTTGATTTTAATTTCCTTAATGATTAAGGTGAATGGCTTTTCATGTGCTTGTTGGCCTTTTGTATATTTTCTTTAGTGAAATATCCAGATTCTGGCCCCATTTTTTAGTTGGGTTATTTGTCTTTTAATGGTTGTGTTGTAAGAGTTCTTTATATATTCTGGACACTCAGACATGTGATTTGCAGATATTTTCGCTTATTCTGTGAGTTGTCTTTTCACTTTCCTGATAGTATCCATTGGTGTACAAAAGGGTTTCCCCCCCCCCTTACTTGATTCATGTAAGTATTTATTGAGCAGGTAGGGAGATACAAAGGTGAATAAAACATGGTCCAAGAGGTGAGTCAAATGCAAAGTAACAGAGAGCAAAGTATAAGGTTCCCTGGATCACAGCAGTCAGATGAAAGTGCTTTGGGAAGTCAGGATGGAGATTGCTTCCAGCCTGGAAGGGGGTGTGGGTGGGTGGCAAACCAGGAACGGGGATTGAAATTAAAATAGAAGACTTTCGTCTAGATTGTTGATTTTCAGTATGGACTATATTTGTCTCTCTTTTTCCTCTCCCCATCTTTGGGCTTAATTTACCAGGATCGTTCAGCGTGCTTTTTCTAGACTTGCTTGCATTTTTGCTTTAATGTCTTCTACAGAAATAGATCCTTTTGCTGTTTTAGGACGTTTTTCTTCTTCTTTTTTTAAAGGATTCGTGACCTTTTGATCTTAGAGTTAATGGTTTTGAGTCTTTTCCATTCTGGTTTGATTTTTTTTTTTAATGCCTCTTTGACTGGAATATTGAGTATAGATTTCTTCACTGGAGCTTTTTCCTCTGCTTCCTCATCCTCATCATTATCAGCCAGTTTCACTTTTTTTTTTCCTGTGGAACCTTGCTGTCTCTTACAGGGGCAGATCATTTTCCAGATATGCTGTGGAGTTTCACACCTTCATCTTCTGACTCTTCATCTTCCTCCACAGCTGCTAGGTGCTGTCCACACGTACAGGGCCTGAAGCATATTTAGATCACAGGTGGTGTTATTTCAAAGCCCCCTAGGGAAACCATTGGCTGTACAGATGTTCTCAGAGTTGCCAATGTTCGTTTAATTGGACTGCCTTTATAATTTATTGCCTCTGCTTTAACAATGTGCAACATCTTTTGCATCAGCCCCAAAACTGACCATTCTTAAAGGTAACTGGTGCTCATTTTCATCATTATCCACTTTAAAGTGATATCTTTGGCCCTTGTTGGCCTCATAACTGAAAAGATATTTCTGGGGCCACACGGGGCTTATGTCATTGTCCACTGAATCTTCTGTGGTGTGGGAATCTTGTGTGGGAGAGAGGGCAGCCGGAGATAAAAGACTCCCGTTATAGAGAACAGCCGTGTAGGACTGAATCACACCAGGGCCAAAAGTTTTTACTTGTGATGAAGCCTGGTTTATTTTTTCTTTCGTTACTTGAGATTTTGGTGTCATTTACAAGAAACCGTTGTATAATCTAAGGCCACAAGGATTTATTCCTGTGTTTTCTTCTGTAAATTTTATTGTTTCAACTCGTAGATTTAGGTCTTTGAGCCTAATTGTGTTTTTTTGATGAACAGAATTTGTTTAGGTCTTACATGAGACTACCCTGGAATCATTAAAACAATTGACTATATTGTCCTTTTAAAAGCTTCATAGTGGGATGCCTGGGTGGCTCAGTCGGTTAACCATCTGCCTTCAGCTCAGGTCATGATCTCAGGGTCCTGGGATTGAGTCCTGCATCAGGCTCTCTGCTCAGCAGGGAGTGAGCCTGCTTCTCCCTCTGCCTGCCGCTCCCCCTGCTTGTGTGTGCGTGTGCTCGCTCTCTCTCTCTCTCTGACAAATATATAAATAACATCTTATACAAAAAAATAAATAAAAGCTTCATAATTTTGGGATGCCTGGGTGGCTCAGTCGGCTGGGCATCCGACTCTTGATTTTGGCTCAGGTCATGATCTCAGGGTCATGGGATTGAGCCCCTCATCAGGCTCCGTGCTAAGCCTGGAGTCGGCTTGAGATTTTCCCTCTCCCTGCTTGTGCACATTCTGTCTAAATAAATAAATAAAATCTTAAAAAAAAGCTTCATAGTTTTGTTTCTTACATTATTCTTAATCCGCCAGAAATTGGCTTTTTTGTGTCTCTGCCTCAAGGTAGGGGTCACATTCATTTATTTTATCTATGGATAATTAATTGCAAAGTTCATCCTTTTCCAACTGTTCTACAATTTTAGCTCTAATATAATTCAAGTTTGCGTCTATATATCTGTTGATTTCTGGGCTTTGTGTTCTTATTTATTGCCCTCTTTGTGATGTTCATGCAGAAATACAATAATACTCTCCTAATTACTAGAGCTTTATAATACTTTTTTTCCAGTAAGGTAAGCCCCACTTCTGCAGGCATGTTTTAGCTATTTAAAACTTTTTACCATCTCATGTAACTTCTAGAATCACATTTTTTGTTTCTCTAAAACATCTTTCTGGAATTTTCATTGGAATCATATAGAATATAGATATCAATTTGGAAAGGATGAAATCCTTACGACATTGAGTCTTCTAATCTATGACTATGGTATATCTGTCCATTTATTTATGAGGTCTTTCATGTTTTTTTCTTTCTGTTCATAAATAATCTATATTCCTTGCATTTAATTAAACTGTAGCCACTTTATATTTTTGATGCTCTTGTTAATATCTTTTTAAAAATTACATTTTTCTGTTGCATTTGACTTTTTTATAGACCAGCAGTCTCCCTGAATTATCCTTTTAATGCTAATTTCTTATTTGTAGGTTGTTTTGGGCTTTTTGTGTAGGTAATGGTCATATCAGTAGTCTAAGAAAAAAGAGAGTTTTGTTTCTTTCTTTACAGTCCTTAAACCTTTTCCTTATTTTTCTGTTGCTTTATTGCTCTTGTTAGGACTGCAATAAAATGTTGAAAGTGGTTATTCTTGTTCTTTTCTGCTTTTAAAGGAATACCTTTACTTTTTACCACTAATTATGATGTCTGTTTTTGTAGACGTCCTTTATCAGTTTGGGAAATAACTCTTCCGAATGTGTGCTAAGAGTTTTTTTTTTTTTTTTTTTTTTTAAGATTTTTATTTATTTATTTGACAGAGAGCGACACAGCGAGAGAGGGAACACAAGCAGGGGGAGTGGGAGAGGGAGAAGCAGGCTTCCCGCGGAGCAGGGAGCCCAATGTGGGGCTCGATCCCAGGACCCTGGGACCATGACCTGAGCCAAAGGCAGACGCTTAACGACTGAGCCACCCAGGTGCCCCTGTGTGCCAAGAGTTTTAATCATGAATTTTATCAATGTTTTTCTGCCTAAGTTTGCTGATCATATAATTTTTGTTCTTTAATATGTTAATATAATAAATGACATTAATTATTTTTCTAGTGTTAAATCACCTGTGGATTTCCAGATTTAACCTTAGGGATGATGTATTACCTATTTTTTTTTTTTAAATAAATTGCTAGATTTGCTTTGTCAATATTTACTTTGGGATTTTTGTATCTTTTTATTTGTGAGAGAGATCAACCTGTAATTTTCTTTTCTTGTGCTGTTCTTGTCTGGTTTGGTAATACATCAAGCTAATGTCATAACATTTCTAAACTCTGTAATAGTTTGAGGAAGACTGTAATAATTTGTTCTGAGTATTTGTAGAACTTGGTAAAACCAGCTAGGTCTGGTGGGTAATTTGTGTGTGTGAAGATTTTTAAAATTCAACTTAAAAAAAATTAAGTTCTATTTCTTCTGGATATAATTTTTTCCTTCATTTTTGGAATAGGTTGTATGTTCCGTGTCACAAGTTCTTCTCATTTCCTTTCTTTGGTTTTATTCTGCTCTTTTATAACTTTTTAACATTAATTTATTTAGCCTTTTTCCCTTTTTTTCCTCTCTCCATGTACTAGTTTTAATAAGTTTTGATTTGTAATACTTTTTATTATCCGTTATGGTTTCTTTTGTGACCCCTGTATTAATTAAAAGTATTTTCAAATTTTTAGGTATATAATTTTTTCTTGATTACTTTTGGTTTTTGATTTCTTACTTTATTGTAGCCAGAGAGTGTGGTCTTTAGTACCTAGTCTTTTGAACTTTTTGGTAACTTGAATTTTGGCCCGGTATCATGATCAGTTTTTCTTCTTCTTTTTTTTTTTTTAAAGATTTTATTTATTTATTTGGCAGAGAGAGACACAGTGAGAGAGGGAACACAAGCAGGAGGAGTGGGAGAGGGAGAAGCAGGCTTCCCGCGGAGCAGGGAGCCTGATGCCAGGCTCGATCCCAAGATCCTGGGATCATGACCTGAGCCGAAGGCAGACGCTTAACGACTGAGCCACCCAGGTGCCCCATGATCAGTTTTTATAAAAATACTTTGGTCATACTTGAGAAGAATGTAAATTCTATACTTTAAAAAAATTATCTATGTTTTACCTCATTTTTGTCTGTAACTTCTCAAATTACCATGATGATTTTGGATTTGTTCCTAGTAGTTCCGAGTTTTTAAAACATTGAGGTAAAATTGACATACAGTATTATATTTTTTCAGGTATACAACATAATGATTTGATATTGGTATGTTTTGCAAAATGATCACCACACTAGTGTGTAGTTAACATCTGTCACGGTACATAATTAACAGAATTTTGTTTCCTTGTGCAAGATGAGAACTTTTAAGATCTACTCTGTTAGCAACACTCAAATATGCAGTACAGTATTATTTATAGTCTCCATGCTGTACATTATATCCCCGTGACTTTTTAATTTTGTAATTGGAAGTTTGTATCTTATGACTCTCTTTACCCATTCCCCCCCGCCCCCCCACTTCTAGTCTGTGGCAACCACCAATCTGTTCTATCTGTGAGCTTGGTTTTCTTTTAGATTATACATATAAATGAGACCATACAGTATTTGCCTTTCTCTGTCTGACTTATTTCACCTAGTGTAAGTGAAATACCTTAGGATTTATCCATGTTGTTACAAATGATAAGATTTCATTTTTTTTTCTTTATGGCTGAATAAGATTGTGTGTGTGTGTGTCTGTGTACACACATTTTCTTCATTCATCTCTTGATAGACACTTAGGTTGTTTCCATATCTTGGCTATTGTAAATAATGCTGCAGTGAACATGGGGGTGGGGGTTAGTATATCTTTTTGAGTTAGTATTTTTGTTTCTTCAGATAAATATCCAGAAGTGCGATTGCTGCATCATGGGCTGGTTCTGTTTTTAAGTTTTTTGAGGAACCACCATACTGTTTTCCATATTAGCTGCATCAACTTACATTCCTATCAACAGTGCACAAGGGTTTCCTTTTTCCCACATTCTCACCAGCACTTGTTAACTCTTGTCTTTTTGATACTAGCCATATTGACAGGTATGAGGCGATACCTCATTGCTATTTTGATTTGCATTTCCCTGATGATTGGTGACGTTGAGCGTCTTTTCATGTGTCTGTTGGCCATCTGGTTGTCTTCTTTGGAAAAATGTCTCTGCAGATTCTCTTCCCATTTTTTAAATCAGAGTGTTTTTTGCTGTTGGATTGTGTGAGTTCTTTGTATATTTTGGGTATTCATACCTTATC
Source organism: Mirounga angustirostris (assembly GCF_029215605.1). Lineage (NCBI taxonomy): Eukaryota > Metazoa > Chordata > Mammalia > Carnivora > Phocidae > Mirounga > Mirounga angustirostris. The sequence goes on from NW_026991725.1 coordinate 54,645,691, forward strand.
AGATACATGATTTGCAAATATTTTCTTCCAGTTCTCAATTTTTTTTTTTTTTAAGATTTTATTTATTTATTTGACAGAGAGAGACAGAGCAAGAGCAGAAACACAAGCAGGGGGAATGGGAGAGGGAGAAGCAGGCTTCCCACTGAGCAGGGAGCCTGATGCGGGGCTCGATCCCAGGACCCCGGGATCATGACCTGAGCCGAAGGCAGATGCTTAACAACTGAGCCACCCAGGCACCCCAGTTCTCAGTTTTTATCTTGGGTATTTTTAGGCTCTTATTTTAGGTGTTTACCAGTTTATAGTTGTCATTTTCCTGGTTAGTGAAACCTTCTATTATAAGGTAATGACATTCTCTCTCTTGTAATGCTTTTTACCATAAAATTTGTTCTGCACGATATTGATGTAATTACATCATCATTCTTTTGGTTGCTATTGATTAGTATATCTTTTTTCTTCCTCTTTTTCTCTCTCTTTCTTCTCCCTTTCTCTCTCCTTCCTTCCTTTCTCCCTCCCTCCCTCCCTCTTCCTCCCTCCCTTCCCCTTCCTTCTTTCCTTCCTTCCTTCCTTCCTTCTTTTTTTGAGAGGGATGCAGGGCAGAGGGAGAAAGAGAATCTCCCAAGCAGGCTCCACATGCAGCATGGATTCCAACGCGGGGCTTGATATCATGACCCTGAGATCGTGACCTGAGGTGAAATCAAGAGTTGGATGGTTAACTGACTGAACCACCCAGGCACCCCAAAATGTTGGGATTTTTTTTTTTTTTTTTTAAAGTAGCCTCCATGCCCAGCATGGAGCCCAGTGAAGGGCTTGAACTCAACCCTGAGATCAAGAGTCAGATGCTTAACTAACTGAGCCACCCGGGCCCCCCCTTTCCCTTTACTTTTTGTGCTTTTATATTTAAGGTATATCTCTTATATAGGTATATAGCTGGATTTTGTTTTTTATCCAATCTGACAGTCTGTCTTTCCACAGGATAATTCAGTTCTTTTAACCTGATTATGATGATTGGTGATATCTCAATTATTTTTAACTGTTTTATACTATTTGTCCTATCTTTTTTATGCTGAACTTGGTATTCTTGTTTGTTTTTTCTAGTCCTTATCTTGGATTGATTATTTGTTTTACTACATTTTCTTCTACCCCACTACTTTGGATTTTATCCCCAGTTTTTTTTTGTTTATTGTGCCCCCCCCTGCCAATTTATCAGCCTATTTAACTTGAAGCCAAAAACTAATTAATATCTTAACCATCTTCTTGAGAAGTATGAGGGCATGGAACTTCTTGATTTCTTTCTCTTTTCTCCCAACTTTTATGCTACTTTTGTCATACATTTTAGTTCTTCCTTGTTTTATTTCAACCACCAAAGACATTATTTTATACAGTCAGTGTTCATTTAGGTGTATGCACATATTTGTCATTCGCATTTGCTCATCATTCCTTCTTGCAACACAGATCTTCCATTTGGGGGTACATGCTTCTGCTTGAAGAACATCCTTCAGAATTTCCTTTAGTGAGGATCTGTTCATTGGCAGATTAAATATTTGTGTAGTTGTTGTGACTTAAATGTCTTTTATTTATGCCTGTTTATTGAGAGATACTTTTGTTATGTGCTTCTTTTTGTCCCAGCACACTGTCTTGGCTTCCACTGTTAAGACATCAGCCCTTAGTCTAGTTTGTATTGTTCTATGGATGGTCTGAATTTTCTCTCTGGCGGACTTCAATATCTTTGTGTGCTGTTGTTTTTAGTATGAGTTATTAGGGATGTGTTTTTGTTTTTAAATATGTCCAGCTTAAGACTCATTGGGCTTTTTTTTTAATTTAAATTCAGTTAATTAACATATAATGTATTATTTGTTTCAGGGGTACAGGTCTGTGATTCATCAGTCTTATATAATACCCAGTGCTCATTACAACACATTGGGCTTCTTGAATGTGTTAGAGTTTTTAATCAGTTCTGGAAAATTCTAATTTTTTTCCCCCCCACAACATCTTTTTCTATAGTTTCTTTTTATCTCCTGAAATTCTTATAAGATGTAGCATCTTACACTCTTGTCTTCCTGTCTCTTCATTGTTTTTTCTTTCCCAGTTGTTGCTTCTTGGGGCTTCATTTGGTCAGTTTCTTCATTTCTGTTTTTCAGTTTGCATTTCTCTTTTCAGTTATATCTAATCTGTCAAATATATCTTCAATTTCGGGGCGCCTGGGTGGCTCAATCATTAAGCGTCTGCCTTCGGCTCAGGTCATGATCCCAGGGTCCTGGGATGAGCCCCGCATCCGGCTCCCTGCTCGGCGGGAGGCCTGCTTCTCTCTCTCCCACTCCCCCTGGTTGTGTTCCCTTTCTCGCTGTGTCTCTCTCTGTCAAATAAATAAATAAAAATCTTAAAAAAAAAAATATATATATATATATATATATCTTCAATTTCAGTTGTTTTTATTGCTTTAATTTCTGTTAGGCCAATTTTTAAATCTCATCATGTAAAAAATATTACCTTGCTTTAAAAAAATGTTCAGCCATCTTTTATTTATTGAGTCATATTAAATTTATAATAATATGCCTGACAATTCTTTTAAGTATCAGTGGGTCTGATTCTGCTGAGTTGGTCAGGTCTGGTCTGTCTTCTTTAGATTCTTCACTTGTGAAATAGCAGGACTACTGCTAATAATACCCGCTAAATTAAATGGTGGTTGTATGATATGTGGCACATAGTAAATGCTCAGTAATGTGTAATCCATTATAATAATTAAAAATAATGAAATATGTTGTATGACCATTATGAGGTTTATAGGAGCTACAAATTTTATTGAGGACTATAAAGGACAACTTGAGGAAATAAAGAACTATACCACAGATGCATAGAAACACAGTATTAATAATTTTAATAATGTGAACATCATTAATATATATATAATTGTATGTGTTTTATACAGTTTCAATAAAAATTCTAAATCTTTTTAAATTTGCAAAATTATTGTAAAGTTCATGTAAAAGAACAAATAAGTGAGGAAAGTTTGTATCTTTTTTTTTTATTTTCATCTTTCTGTTACAATGGTTTTGTCTGGTACTAAGAACAAAATGTGATTTCTGGAAACTTGTTTATTCCTTTCTCCATACCTACTTAACAGGGATCCTAAAAGAAGGCCCTCTGAGCAAAGGAAAGAAAGGGAATGGTTGAAGAACTCAGTTCCATAAAAATGACTTCACAACTCCAAATATCTGTCTTTTGCTTATACAGATAGCAGCCTGCAAAAGTACTTTGAATTCCAAGGTGGATGTGGTCCTTGAAGCTTGTCTCTTGGAGGAATTTTCTCCTTAGGTTGGCTGTGATCTGACTTACTTGACTAGGAGTCTTGACCAGCAGTCTTAGAAGTACAGATTATTTTTTTCCTAGAGGCTTTAGTAGATATAACATCTTTACCCCGGGTCTCTGCTGTTACCTTAGGCAGTAAAATTCACAAGGCTGTGTGTTGAGCATTTACTAGGTATCAAGCCCTGGCTTAAGTGCTGAAAAATAAAAAGCTGTGAACCAAGCAAGGTCCCTTCTTGGTTCAGTAATAATTGTAGGTAATATTTACTGAACTTTTATAGTTGTAATGTGCTTGATACATATTGAGTTATTTAATCTTCTCAGAAATCTATGTGGTAGATAGAATTGATATTCCTACCTTATATTATGAGTGGTTTATATACTTGTTCAGGATCTTAGGATCCTACCACTTGTAAAGGGTGACCCTAAGGCTCAAACCCAAGCAGAAGAATGCAGATTGCTCTTTGTTTTGTAATTGTACACAAAGTTGTAGTTTTGCTAGTGCCTCTTGACTGTAAAATATAAAGGTTGGCTGGGGGGCTGAACATGGTGCTGTTCTGAGTTAAGGATTAGTCTGCAAGTGCCCTACAGATCTCTTCCTACCAGACATTAGCGCATACTGAATCTGTAACATACGAAGTGTTTTTCCTGTGCCACAAAAGGTCATTGTGATGGAGGTCTATGGGGTAGCTTCCTATGTTTAGCTTCTCTTATGATTTTGTTTTTAAATTGATCAGAATTAAAATATAAAAGGATTCTCTAATGATTATGTTATTTAGTTCTTAGTCAAAATAAGTCTGATTGGATTTGTTAGAACCCTTGGGTCCATTAGGCCCTAGTAGATTAGAAGATTACCCCATAGAATTGCTCAGTAGCATGTGTTATCTCTGGCGATTAATTACTGGGAGGGGTGACTGCATCAGATGCCTGAATTTTTCTTTCTGGGTCTCTTAGCAACAGCTTGAAGAAGAAGCAGCTAAACCTCCTGAGCCTGAGAAGCCTGTGTCCCCTCCTCCCGTGGAGCAGAAACACCGCAGTATTGTCCAAATTATTTATGATGAGAATCGGGTAAGCTCATGCCATTTCTTACAGCACAGGCCTTTAAAAGCACTTGGCTATGCCTTTTTTAATTATCAGTATGTTAAGTGGTAATGTTAATTGTGTTGAGACCTGAGTTCTGTCATAATTTTTAATGTTCTTAAACTTTGACTAAAGCTTGATTTTTTTTTTTTCCCTTGGAGATTGAAGAAAAGTTGATGGAAGTGTCTTATATTAATATTTTATATATTATATTACATAATATTATTTAATGAGAATATAATTTTATCAACTGACTCTCCTATCATACAAAGTTGGCAAGCAGATTTGTAGCACATAATACAAAACAAGCCATTCTGTAGTTTTTCACTTTATAAAGGACATTTGATGCCAAATACTGATACTATCCTATGAGAGATGGGTCATCGGATGTGGAAATGACTTGCATTGTTAGCTTTAGATAGCTGGGCTGTAGTTTGAATCTTAGTTAATAAAGTGTGAGGCCATTGACCTTTAGGTAGACTTTGCTTTTTTGCTTTATTAAAACAATTTCTTCTTTCATACTAGTAATTAAAAGTACTCATTGGTTTAGGAAAGCCGGGCCTCAATTCTGTGAATAATTTTGTGATGTCAAAGGTTTTTGGTTTTTGGCTGGAATCTAGCCCAGGAACTAGCAGTTAAAGGGAAATGGATTTCACCTTAATATAAAGAAACTTTCCAACAGAGCTGCTTAACATTGGGCTTCTAGAAGTTCCTAGTCTAAAAAAGAATATGCTTTAAGTATTGTGGGAGAGAATAGGCCTGTTAGCTAAAGATGATCATAAGGTAGAGGTTGAGATTGTTGTTTTAACTGGTTTTCTTTGTAGTGAGTGGAGTCATCAGAATCAGTACATCATACCCAGGCAACCTATAACTTTATAATAGCCCAGTTCCTAAAGGAAATTGGCCTTAAGAAAGGCAACTATGAATTAATTATTATATACACATTTATAGGAATGATCTTATACCAGATACACATGTATGTGTATATATATATAGGTAGGTAACTGAAAGTCATCAGATACATAATAGGATAATGAAAAGTGTCAGAGGCAGGTAAAAATATGGGCAATTAATGTTATTTTCTTGGCTGGGTTCAAAATTAGTTCAGTTTATTGAATGGACAGAGCAGTCTCCTCGAGGATCTGTTTGAAGATCTATCCAGTGAGAATAAACTGTATATAAAGCCAGTGACGAGGACGGCCTCGTGGCTTTCCTGGAGGGTCAGTGACTCTGGTCAAGCAAGAATGTGGCCCAAGGTTGACAGGTGCTCCCTTGTTTCAGGAAAGCCAGGAGCATGTTGTTTTATGTTGAGTCTCCTGCTTTAAAAAAAATACTCTGTAGAATAATAAAATACTTTTGTGGGCTGATGGGCTTCATGGCCAGTTTAGGACCTTGGAGATAAAATAAATAGGGATTAGAGCTAACAGTGGAGAAGAATCTTATAAAGTAAAATTTGACTTCTTAGTGTGAGTCAGTTTTAAAAGACATTGAATTCAGCGATATTAATTGATTGAATTTCTTAATTAAGCATTGTCATTACTTGTGAATTTCTGATTGACTAGGATGTGAGGACTGAAAACTATTGAACAAGATCTGATGGAGAGTTTAATTTGTGTTCAATTTTTGTAGATATATGTTTTCATTAATTAGTGTAGTAAGCATTTCTCGGGGCCCAGCGACAAAACTGAACACTTCTCTCAGACCTCTTCTTTCTCTTTTAGTATATATATATATTCCATTTTGTGATGCATTCTGTGAAGAATAGAAGAACAACCAAACTTATTAGACTTACAATAAAGACTATTTTTAACTCACAGTAACTGCAGAAATCCTCTTTTTACACATCTCCTCTTTTTGATTGCCCTGCTCGGAGTCGCCCACAGTGCTGTAGATCTGCAGCAGGGGTTCCTGGAGGGGGCTTGTGAGAGCACCACTGGGCCCAGGGCACAGGCCGTCTCACTACTGCCTCCCCGCGCTGCCTTCTGTCAGGCCTTCGCGGCCTTCTGAGCTTTCTTTAATGAATGACCTTATCTGTTTTGGCACCAGAGGAAAGGAGAGATGGGTGAGGGCAAGAGGACATTTCTCTCTTGTTCCTTGTTTGGCAGCCATCTACACGGTTGGGAATTAAGCCAAATGTGGCTTCTGAGATAGGAGCCATTATCTTGTATTAGGCATCTTTCGTTTCTTTAGAGAGTTAGTGGGAGGAAGAAAGCTGCCCAAAAGTGACTGTTAATTTTAAAGTTGGCTTCCTGAGAGAAAAATTGTCTTGCATCATATTTAAACTTTAGACTGAGATTCACTTAGTCTCTAAACAGACTCATCTCCTGGACTATTTTTAACAGTTCAGTTTGCTGTTATCCTTCCCCGTTGTCAGTTCCAAAAATATTTATAAATGCTCTAATTTCAGAATTCTAATACATATAGAAGAGGGTGTGCATGGAGGGTGGTTTTCAAAGATATCTTGTTTATTTTTTGATTGCATGATTTGAAAGTTAAAGTGACAACAGAAGAAAGAAAGGGATTGACAGTAGAAAGTGTACTAAGTGCCAGCAAGCTCTAGTCACCTAGGCCAGTGTCCTGGGCAATCTCTGTTTCCCTCTCTGCCATGCTCTAAGAGTTAGTTAATCAATGAAGAGCATCAGTCCTGCCTCCTAAATAGTGGTCTCGTCAGTTGCTTCTCTCTTCCTCCTTTGGCAATAGCTTATATGAGCCGTCATCACTCACATAAATAGCGAGTGTCCTTCCTTCAGTCATATAACTTTACTCCCTTGTCTCTCAGGGTTATTTGTAGACAGTTCCACTTAGCCTGCCTGTTCTTGGTATAGACTCTAATACAGAGTGCCTCGAGAAAGCAAATTTAAGAGGTGTGTGGCTGGCTCAGTCCGTGGAGTGTGCAGGTCTTGATCTCGGGGTTGTGTGTAGAGATTACTAAAAATAAACTAAAAAAAGAAAAAAGAAAAAGGAAAGCAAATTAAAAAACTGGTGAGCAGTGGGTCTGGTGGAAGTTAGTTGCAGGTGCTAGATATTTCCAAATTTATTATCTATGATGATGTTATTTATGTGTTATTTAATATATGTCTGTAGCTAATCTGAATTTTAGGATCATTACGTTTTGACTTCTTGGGTTAGTCGTTTGTTCTCAGCGGGAAACTTTCTTTGATTGTTGTAACTTGGAGGAGAGATGGAGTGCTACTGGCATCTAGTGGGATGCTGCTAAATATCCCACAATGCATAGGGCAGTCCCTGGAACACATACGTGGGCCCAAAATGATAATAGTGCTAAGGTTGGCAAATCCTGCCTTTAAACTCTCTGTAGAAATAGGATCTGCCCTGCAAATTCAATGGATATTTATAGTTTTATATTTGACTTTTTTGCTGTATTTATTTCTCATCTTAACAACCTTCTTAGTTTCTTGGAGTTTGGAAAGTGCTTTTTACAGTATTTTGTACTTCTTATGCTTCCTAGTTCTTTTCACACAATACATACTAAATAAATATTTGACGGATTGATTTTGATTGATAAATGAAATGAAAAGGAGAATATTTATTTTAAAGGAACATTTTTCTTTACACTCGGGGAATACTGATTAATATCCAGTCCCATTTGTGTGTCACATCAGAAGCCCTGGAGAGTTTCCCAGCAGCAAATGCATTGAGGTGGGCATCTGCCCAGCAGCCGGGGAACCATTGTTACTAACGGGAATGTGTTGAGAGGAAGAGGGACTTGAGAACCACTGACACATTTGGTAGTCCTATAATTCTAGTTTAAACATTTTTAGCTTCGAATTTGTTATATTTCGTCTATTAAAGGACGATTTCTGTTAGCACATTCGTCTAGATTAATTTACTTTTGAAAATGGACCGTAAAAATTATTTAATTCAGCATTTATTTACTATTGAACACTTGAGAAATTCAAACTAGCGGTTTCCTCTGTTCAGTTATTACCTAGGTTTTCTTGTAACTAGAATATAGGCTCATTATAAGCTTTTCTTCCAAGAGATCAGTTTGGCTTACAACAGTAAAGACTGGCAACTTTATGGTATTTTATGTTTTAAAATTTTTATTAAAGACATTATGTCTTGAAGTATTGAGGGATTCATTTCTAATAGTGAATCTGTGTTCCCTCTCCCTAGAATCTTGATACCTGTTTGCTGTTAAGAACTTCACAATTCTTTAGTTATTATTATTATTATTTTTTAAGATTTTATTTACTTAGAGAGAGAGTGAGAGAGAGCACAAGAGTGGGCTGAGGGGCAGAGGGAGAAGCAGACTTCCCACTGAGCAGGGAGCCTCACATGGGGCTTGATCCCAGGACTCCGGGATCATGACCTGAGCCAAAGACAGCTGCTTAACCAGCTGAGCCACCCAGGCGCCCCTATTATTACTTTCAGTACAAATGTGAAGCTTTGACTTAATTTGATGAGGAAGTTATGAAAACAAAAGAGAGTATTTCAAGAGTATTTGGAAATAAGGAAAGTTCTACTACAGAGTAGTTTTTAGGTAAATATTATTAAATTGGTAGTGATTTTGCACTTAGGTAATATAATTTTTAATTATACAATATAATAATGTCTTTATCTGTAGAAAAAAGCAGAAGAAGCTCATAAAATATTTGAAGGTCTTGGCCCAAAAGTTGAACTGGTAAGTAAGAAATTGCTTTTTTCATGTCTAGTGTTTTTTTGTTTTTTTTGTTTTTTTTTGTAGTCCTTTTGCTTGGGATAAGATGGAATACAATCTTTGTATTTTGGAATGAGATCTGGGCTGGACGTTTGTGGTAAACTTTAAAATAGTGGCGCGCAAACTTGGTTACCTTTGCAGAAGTATCGCCCTGAGTGTGTTTTTGCCTGAGCAGGCCATTTAATCATACGAGGTAGAAGCAGGACGAGTAAGAACAGAAATAGCTCTTTGGACCATATGTTCTTCCTTTGCCTTTGAAATTAAAAATCCATGAGTAAATGTATTTCTTACGGGATACGGTGGATTTATAAACATTTTTACGGGGGTGGCATTAATAGGAGATGGGGTAAAGAGAATTATTCAGGGAACCTGGAAGTCTGGAGGTTCTGGTAGGGCAGGTATTGTGAAGATCCATGAGTACTAGGTTTTCATGAAAATATAAACTGTTGCTTCATATTTTCATAGACATGTGTACAATGTTGTATATGTAAATATTTGATTTATTTTATAGCCACTCTATAACCAGCCATCGGATACCAAGGTTTATCATGAGAACATCAAGACGTAAGTATTTATCATCTTTGGAGTTCTTCAGTTAAAGACCATATATTCTATAAAGAGATCGTTTTTATGTTATCTGCTGACATTATTATAATATAGTGTAGGTGTGTTTTAGATTTGTGTAATTTGCTGTCGTTTTACTATATGTTATCTTCCTCTGGCTTCTTGGGGGTTGGGGTAACAGCTTTGAGTTTCCGAGGCCAAAAAAATGAAATAAATTATTGCATAAAACTAGCTGGTTTTATGATCTGCTAGTAAAAAAGGTGAATACTTAACATTGAAATGGCTTACCTTGAGGCTTGAATTTTTTGCCTCCTGTTTTGTCTTTTTTTCAGTGGAGTACCTGCAAGGCGCATGATGAAGTAAGATAATGAAGCTTTTTCATTTAAGACTAGTGATGACACCGTCCCCCACCAAGCCACATCTGCCATTGCAAAGTAGAAGTGCCACGGATCATTTTATCATTATTCAAAATCCTATTCTAGGGAAATCCCTTCCATGACTCTTGCTAATGACGGTATTTGTAGACCCTTCTGCCATTTAATGTCCTGGTGCCTTGGAAGCGCTCAGTCACCTCACGTGGGTGAGGAGACTGCTCCAGAATGTAGTTTGCTTAGCCTTGCTCATCCTAGATACCAGGCCTTTATGGATGCAGATTTTGGAATAAGAAAATAAGTGAAAAGAAAATCTAATTTCTTGATCTGATTGAAGTAAGAGAGGAGGCTAGATAGGTATCTTTTTTTTTTTTTAATTATCATACTTTAAGAGAATTTAGGTGAATTATTCGTAGTTTGTAACAAAAATGTAATATTTCTACTTTATGTTTTATTAAGGATAATCAGAACATTTTAATTATTTACTAGTATAGTTGCTAATGAGCACATTGCTATTTATATATCAGATATATTTTTTTCTTTTAAAAAATTTCTGACTGAGAGTATGTGCAATAGTTGACTACTTTGCAGAATTGGTGGCAAATATAATTTGCATGGTAGTATGCATGAACAAAATTGAAATTTGAATAATTTTAACTTTTGTTAAATAAGTGGTTTATAATAAAAGTCATATACTTAGAATTTTTCTGTGAGATGCTACTATGGTCTTGACAACCCTTAGAAGTAGGCTTAGACAAAACTCATAAAATATACCTTGTTCTGGAACTGTTTAGCTGTTTTAGCATTTTTAAAAAGGAGAATAGCAGATAAAATCTAGTTGGCTACTTTTAATGATTTTTTTCCCCCCCACAAAGCTTCAGTTATGTTTGTGTTCTGTCTTTTTCCCCTAATATTAGCGGGAGAGCAGCTCTGTCTGATTTATTTTATGCTGTCTACATTGCCCGACTGCAGTGCTTAGCACACTGTTCTGGGATGGCTTACTGACTGGCTGACTTCTTAAATCCTAGGAAACATTTTAAATGATATTTATTGATTATCATTTGCTTTTGAGTAACACGTAATTAAAATTAGAGCAAACTGAATATATGGTACCGCTTCCACTGTATGTCACCTTGTGAAGTAACCATTTACTCCGCTGCATGCATCCATATGAATCGTGTAGTAGCTCTTTTCTCATCACCGTCATTTGCTTTGTATGAAATAGCAAATCTACCTTTTGATAATTCTTTTCATGTCTTGGGTACTGTCCCACGTAGTCAGCTCCTGACTGCCCACAGAGCCGGTGTCCCTGTTAGTCCTGAGGGGCTGATAATCCAAAAAATTACTTCTACTTGCCTTGGCTTTGTATTTATATTTGCATAATCAGCTTGAAATCCTTTCTGGAAGTAGGTGGGGTATAAATATTTATATTTGAGCCTGCATGTCATTGTTTTTGAAGGTCACAATGCTTCAAATTTAAAAAGTGTAACTGTTTCATTAAGATGTAAGAGAAGTCTTCCTGTCTTGTCACATTGCCCTCTGTGACTTCTTAGTGTGGTTTGTGTCATTTCTGTGACGGAAGGAAACCTTCTGTGTAAAAGCACAAGTCCCCTCTCTCTGTGTTGGTGTACGTTCTCATAGAAAGGAGGTCAGCACCATACCTGAGGTAGGGAGGTAACTTTAAAAGCCTTTCCTTCTCTTCTACCTCCCCTCCTCCAAGAGTGCACAGAGATGTTTATATCACCAGAGTTCTTGAGAAGAATCAGTGACTGTGTAATTATAACTTGAAACTATTTGCCTTATATTTGGACGTAATACTTTAAAATGAACTATTTGTATAAAATCTTGCTGGAGAGTGGAAGGAATTTTAGTCAGTTCTAATTATTGCAAAAGTCTTATTTTGCAGGGTGAAAAAAATTAAGATTAACTTTGATTACATCAGATATTCCTAAGTGATCTTTGCTTGTTTTTCAGTGTCTCTGAAAAAAAAAAAAAAAAAAAAAAAAGTGAATGCATTATTAAATTGTGCTTTTTCTTAATGTCATACAACCATATTTTTCTCTTCTAGAAACCAGGTGATGAGGAAAAAACTCATTTTATTTTTTAAAAGAAGAAATCATGCAAGAAAACAAAGGGTGAGGTCCTATCCTTTAACTGAAATTTGTACAACTTTCCCATTCATGCTCATTTAGGCATTTACTTTCCCTTTATTAGTGAGAATGGCTTTTGATTATGTTTGAGAAAAGGCTGCCGATTTAGAAAGTAACTAACTATAGGGATGACTTAAATATAAATCCAATTCTAGCAGCGAATGACATTTAATATCATTATCAAAATAATTTCTTTGGTCATCTGTGTATAGCATTTTCATCTAGCCAAAATAAAGAAAATGGTGAGTAGTTAAAAAAGAATATGAAAGAGAAATAGGATGATCAACATTTAGTCTCTCAAACCCTCAGACCAATGTGGGTAAGTTACAGTCATGCTGAGTAGACATTACTGCTCTTTCTTTATTAGGAACCGGGTCAGCTAAAGTTCAGCTTTTTGAAATTCACATTCTTTTTCATATTTATTATATGACTTGCATCCAGAAGTTTTGTGGTTCTAATGTTCATGGAAATGAAACTACAGAAAATATAATGCCCGTATACTTCTTTTCACGATATGTTCAGACTAAATTTAGACAGACTGTTGATTCATTTAAAGTCAGTTGCTTACCAGATAAATGATGTTCTTTAATTCACATAAAAAATGAGCCGTGTACCTTATATTTAATGACATGACAGTTAAATGAATTTTAAAGCTCAAGAGTCAGTGGCTTTTACTTGATACATAACTTCCAATGTAATTTGCCAGTCTGGGTCCTTCAGATACTATCTTTAAATTAATGTTTTTTGTTTTTGTTTTTGCCAAAAACATACAAATATTAAATAAGAAACTACTAAAGCATTTTTTTTTCCTATCCAGTAATTTTGTTGTAATTGTGGTCATTTAATGTCTGGTGATGCAAACATAGAAGCATAGACTTTGTTTTCATGCTTCACAGAGTCTTTAGTTATAACATTTATGTGTTCACTGATTTAATAAATATTTATTGGCTGTTTACTCTGTCCATGTATTATTCTACAAAGGTGAGCAAGATAGCCATATGGTTTTAACCCTTGAAGCATACAATGTAATTGGGGGCAGATGAGTCACAGGCAGTTAGAGTATCGTAATCACACTGTGGAAAGGGACATACAGATACATACAGTCATCTGTGGGAGCATACAGGAGGGACAGCTAATGCCCCATGGATGAATCATAAAGGGAAGTTTGCAGGACAACGAGAAACTCTGGAAGTCTGCGCAGGCATAGGGAGCCGCTGAAATGAAGGTCTGGGAGGTGGAGGGAGGGTGGCAGGTTGCTGGGAGCGCAGCAGAAATGAGGCTGCTGAGGCAAGAGGGCCGGGTCCGCCTACAGGACTTTGGGTTCGATCCTGAGGGCATCTTTTAAGTGTTTGAACTGAGAAGTGAAACGTTCAGGTTTGTATTTTAAGAATGTGCTTCTGGCTCCACCATTAAGAAGGCCTGGGAGACAGTTCGGAGGCTCTTACTTTGATGTAGGTAAGGGATGATGTTGGCCTGGACTGAGGAGCTAGCTAGAGATGGAGAAAGTGAAGGACACAGAAGACACCTGGGAGTTGAAAAGAATGGGAAGTGTCTGGGGGTGGCACAGATCGTGAGGAGGATAATATTCTCCTCTCTGTTGCCACTTTCTTGAAGGGACCAATGTTAATGGTTTTTCGTGGGTCCTTCTACACCTTTTTCTATCCTTGTGTTGTTGACACGTTCACAGTTCTATGCTCATAATGGAGGCTTCTTGCCTCTCTGTTTAAAAATGAGATCATACATTACTCATTTCTCTAAAAGGATTGATTCTTGGTTCCGTGTAGTTCACTGCATTTCTTTTTATCATAAAGTACAACCAATTTCTGCCTTTTCCAGACTGTCAAAAATGTTTATTAGATAGCATTATTTATAATAACAAAAACCTTCAAGTAATCAAAGCCTCCAGGAGTAGAGGAACGGTTAAAGCATGAGTGTTTTCTCTGACAGATTGTTAGGAAAACACCAAAATGTCAGTATATTTGCCATTGGGTGATTGGGATTTTGAACTATTCACATGTTTCTATTACTAATTTTCCTTTTTTTTTTTTTTTTTTTTTAATATTTATTTGACAGAGATAGAGAGAGAGTACAAGCAGGCAGAGAGGCGGGCAGAGGGAGAGGGAGAAGCAGGCTCTCCGCTGAGCAGGGAGCCTGATGCGGGGCTCGATCCCAGCACCCTGGGATCATGACATGGGCCGAAGGCAACCGCTTAACCGACTGAGCCACCCAGGCGCCCCTCCATTTTTTTTTTTTTTTTTTTTTTTTGACAATGAAGACATATATTTTTATCAGGAAAATAGTAAAAGTAGCTGGTCAGCTACTAGTGCTAGCTCATTAATTAATTAATCTATGTTAGTCTTAATGTTAACTAAAAAAACTAGCCAAAATATGCTTTATATGCTGATCTTTGTAGGAAACAGAGCTCTTTTCTCTCTCTCATCTTTCAGATCAAGAACAGCTTTTCATTCACAGTTGAGTCCTAGGCCAAATGTACTGCTGACTAGCCTTAAGAAGTAACATTTACTTTAAAGTATTAGGTTTGTCAGAATGGTAGAGTTTAGTTTAATTATTAATTTGCTGCGGGTATTTAATAGGAACAAAAAATCTGCCAACGTTATGATCAGCTCATGGAGGCATGGGAGAAAAAAGTGGACAGAATAGAAAATAACCCCCGGAGGAAAGCTAAAGAAAGCAAAACAAGGGAATACTATGAAAAGCAGTTTCCAGAAATTCGAAAACAAAGAGAACAACAAGAAAGATTTCAGCGGTAAGTCGTTTGATGTTTAATGGCTGTGCTTGTCTCCTGGCTAATGGCTATGCTCTTTTCTCTCTGACAGAGTCCCACTCCTGCTCTCTCACGGTGTTAGTGTTACCTGAATCTGATCTTAAGAAAGTTCATAAAGAACCTTTCATTTTGAATATAAAACTTCATTATCAGCTAGCAAAGATTATGTCTTGGTGAATTTAATATTAATTTTTTATACTTAACGCTGTTCAATCTAAGTTTAAATGAGTATTTTGAAATTAATTATTCTGTTCTTGAAAATACCTATTCCTTTAGAAATGACAGTTAAAAAGAATAGACTTGACTATTTCTTAGTTCTTCATTACCTGCCAACATGACTAAACAGTATTAAACAGATGGCTAATTAAGAAGTTCTTTGATATTGGTAGTTTCTGATTTGGTTTTACTTTAGGGAGCAAGTATTTTGTAAAAGTAAAAGCTTTAGATTTCTTCTCCACTATCTCTTATAAGATTATATGTAAGCTTTAATTCTTTAATCACGATTAAGTCTTTATGAGGGAGATGGTTGTTGTTTTTTTCCCCTCTGTAAAAAATATTTAATGTATTTTTCTAAGTCAGCTGTCCTCTACTCTGGAAGGGAAAGACTGCTATTTGAAATGGAAATGTCTCCAATACCTGTGGTTTTCCAGAAGTTTCCCATAAGTTGTTCTACCGTTTGAACTTGGACATGTAACCTTTAAATTTTAATCTCAACATTTTATTTTTATTTTTTAAAAAAGATTTTATTTATTTATTTGACAGAGAGCGAGACAGCGAGAGCAGGAACACAAGCAGGGGGAGTGGGAGAGGGAGAAGCAGCTTCCCGCCGAGCTGGGAGCCCGATGTGGGTTTGATCCCAGGACCCTGGGATCATGACCTGAGCTGAAGGCAGATGCTTAACAACTGAGCCACCCAGGAGCCCTTAATCTCAATGTTTTAATCATTCTTCTATAGAATTCTAATCTTCGGGCATATTACTTAAAAGTAGTGGCTCAATAGCGTTTGTTTTCTGACTTCTAGTTGGTTAAGAAAGTCCCATTCAGAGGAGTAATGTATATAAAAGTAACTTAATTGGTGTCTTCTTTATAAATGGCCTTTAACTATATTTATAATTTCTTATATTTAGAGTTGGGCAGAGGGGAGCTGGTCTTTCAGCCACCATTGCTAGGAGCGAGCATGAGATTTCTGAAATTATTGATGGACTCTCTGAGCAGGAGGTAAGGAAATTAATTGACTTAGTTTTTTTTTTTTTTTTTTTAAGATTTTATTTATTTGACAGAGAGAGACACAGCGAGAAGAGGGAACACAAGCAGGGGGAGTGGGAGAGGGAGAAGCAGGGAGCCCGATGCGGGGCTCGATCCCAGGACCCTGGGATCATGACATCAGCTGAAGGCAGACGCTTAACGACTGAGCCATCCAGGCACCCCTTGACTTAGTTTTTTAATTCATTTATTATTTAGGCATTTTAGCCTCATACCCCAGGAACTAAGGGCTTATTTGTACATAAATGAGGGAACATTTATAGAGTTTGGACTGTTCCAAAGACTGGCCAACCACTGAAGGTTTTACACCACGCAATCCCATGATCAGATTGGCATCTTACACGGATGGCTTTGGCAGCAGGGAGGCCTAAAAGAGATGTGAGGAGGCTGTTAACATGAAAACAAGAGCCTGAATCAGAGATGTGTAGGAGCAGACTGACCGGAGAGATTTCATCTGAGGTGGACCTGAAGTGCTAGTGGGTACCCCAAAGTGTGCTTTCTAGCCCCAGCCTGGGAGACAGAGATGATATGGCATCAGTAAATCCATGCTGAATAAAAATAAATTCCAGTCCCTAACATGAGTCTTCTGAGTTGTGTTCAAACTATCTCTAAAGGTTGGTCCAAAAGCCACCTCCTATTTAGTTCTGGTTTTGATTTTATATACTTGTTTTTTAAAAACCTCATCTCTGAAAAAATAAAAAATAAAAACCTCATCTCTGGTGTCAACTATACTTCAATTAAAAAAAAAAACAAAACACAACACAACACCAGAAAATCTCATCTCTGAATTCTGAAGGTCTTGCTTATTTGAATGTGGTGGTCTCCTTAAGTAATGATCAAAGAAATTACTAAATTGCTATATATTTTAAAACTTCTCTGAGAAACAAACTGAGGGTTCTAGAGGGGAAGGGGGTGGGGGGATGGGTTAGCCTGGTGATGGGTACTAAAGAGGGCACGTTCTGCATGGAGCACTGGGTGTTATGCGCAAACAATGAATCATGGAACACTACATCAAAAACTAATGATGTAATGTATGGTGAGTAACATAACATAATAAAAAAAAAAACAAACTTGTGTTCATAATCCCTGCAGTGATGACTAAATCTATGTTAATTTTTTTTGCTTGCTTTTTGACTGATTCCATTAGGGCACATCTGTAAGCATCCAAAACTAGGACCAGTTGAGGTGACTCAAGCTCATGTGTCTTCCCCAAATCATGCTTTGGTGTTCAGATTGACTGAGACTACCCCATAAAATTTGACACTTTGTAAGGACTTGACTGTAAGGCAGTATCCACTTCTATGAGTAGGAAAAAACCTAGCTTTGTGTTGAGGTCAATACCTGTAGTTTTGGTGAGTTTTTTCATAGAAATTTGTGCTCATGAACTTACTAAATTGAACTTCGGGAAAAACCGACTGTATAGATGTAACGAAGTTTTAGTTGAAATTTTACGGATAATAGTCTTCAATTTTCAGTGGAAAGATTGCATAAGATTAGCAAGAAGTATTTCACACGTGAGTTTAATTTAAAATCACTGTCCTTAAGATTTGGGTGCCTGTTTTTTCCCCCTATTCATTGGTCTCCAAAATGACATTAAGATTTATTCTCTAAAATGATGTTAAGACTTTTAAAAATGAGACTGTATTAATATAATTAAATGTTTCATAAGATTATTACTTCAGTGAACTTGGCATTTCTTTGTGTCCTTTAGGTCTAAAATGTTACTATCTGAAGTATCTATTTCTTTTAAGTAAAGAACTCTTCTCGAATTGTAGGAGTGGGATATAAAAACATAATGTGTATACCCTCTGCCTACGATTCATTTAATGAATATTTATTAGATATATGAGTAATTACCACATGCTACTGACACATGAAACTACGCATGTGGTTCTTCCGGCGTATATTAGGGTAGCTGGTCTATGGCCCTCTTTAAATTTTATTCTTTGTAAATGATGTTTACTTTCTTTTGCAGAATAATGAGAAACAAATGCGGCAGCTCTCTGTGATCCCGCCTATGATGTTTGATGCAGAACAGAGACGGGTCAAGTTCATCAACATGAACGGGCTCATGGAGGACCCTATGAAGGTTTATAAAGATAGGCAGTTTATGAATGTTTGGACTGACCACGAGAAGGAGATCTTTAAGGACAAGTAATTTAAACTTTAAATTATTTTCTCATAGAAGCTTACATAAATTCGTGAAAAGTATTTGGCATTCACTTGTAAATTGAACCGTTTCCCCAAAACCTTGGCCCCTTTTTGGCATTTGGATGGATACTGTGGAAAGTAGAGAATATAGATTTGCTATGACCTTCCCATAAGCTTATAGATAGGAGGATCGGTCACAGATGAGAACTGGGGTTATGGAGTCATGTTAAGCGTGGTACCCAAACTTGGGTGGTGTCTCATTCACTTGGGGGTGCATTTTAAAAGTACAGGTTTCTGTGCTCTACCATAGGCCAGTCCCATCAGTTCCTGGTGGATGGTGCCCAGGAATCTATGCCCTTAAAAGACTCCAGCGATTCTGTGGTTGTTTCTCAGGTTGGCAGTTAGGGGTCACCGGGAAGTAGTCTGTACTAATAGTTCTGTTCCCGAGGTACCCCCCTCCCCCTTTTAAGTCATTAAAATGTTTGTGTGTATGTGTGTATGTGTTTGTTTGTTTTCCCTTTTTTTACTCAGGTTTATCCAGCATCCAAAAAACTTTGGACTAATTGCATCCTACTTGGAAAGGAAGGTAAGAAATGGTTTGCATTGAGAATGTTTATAGGTTTGTGATGTTCGTTACTTTGAAGTTTTTGTGCTCTAATACACAGAGGTAGTTAAATAGAACTGATTTTTATAGAGGGCTTGATACAGGAAAGATTCTTAGGTGACTAATGTAGTGATATTTATAATTACGTAACAGATCATAAGCACAGAACACAGTCTAATTTTCATGATTAACAAAAAACGACTTGATACTGTATTTCCCTAAAAACACATAGATTACAATGCTTTTTGAACCTTACTGAATTTCTGATTAAAATATCAGAGTCCTGATTTTCCCTCATTTTTTTTTTACACAATGGATTGGATGTAGTGTTTTTAAGCAACATATTTAAAAAAGAGACATTTTGAATATTTACATATATGCAACAAGAAAGAGAATTTAGTTACTGCTTAATAAGGAAGTGCTTGGATGTTTCTGATAGTTCCTGGTATCTTTTACGTAACTTGGATTAAGATCACTATAATTGTCCATTAAAATAGTCGATATAATGTATATATTTTTACAGCCTAGATATCCCTTAAAATGCTAGCTGTGTGTTGCTCTTCAATTTATACCTTGAGAATACCAGAGATTTCCCTTGAAAGTGTTGCTTGATTTTTAAAAAATGTTATTTCTTTGGCTTCTAAAAAATAATTTTTTTTCCTTATAGAGTGTTCCTGATTGTGTTTTATATTACTACTTAACCAAGAAAAATGAGAATTATAAAGCCCTAGTAAGAAGGAATTATGGAAAACGCAGAGGAAGAAACCAGGTATGTTTCATTACTGTGTTTCAGGGTGGAGATATGGAGAAAAAAAATGGTATAACCAGGGCCTTGTATTTAATCATGTGTATTTTAGGAATTGACATTTCATTAAATAATGAGGATGTTATGAACATGTTATTATTTCAAAACTAATATATATTTAATGTGTAACATCATCTGTTGTGAATGTACTGTAAGTTTATGGTATGATAAAATCAATGAGAAAAGTTCTGTACTTCCATGTTATCTAAATTGTGCCTGTCAGCATTAACAGTGATAACGTACAGAATGGGACCCATGACACCTCATTTCATTCACTGTCTTAACAGTCCTTTTGTCTGAGGAGGGGGCAGGTAGAACACGTAAGAAATATAGAGAAATGTAGTGTGGTAATGAGCATAGAGGCTGATTTACCCAAATACTGGGGCCTGATTTTGTTTCAGAGTAACTTCATTTCTGGAGTTTAGTTTTTACTCAGTAAAAGCACTTGATCTTAAAAGACAGTTTTTAATACAGTGCAGCGTACGTTTTCACAGTTGCAATTCAGTACATTAACAACTGTTTTCCCCCCAATAACCGATCAGCAGCTGTCACAGCTCACGGGTGCTTTACCAGTGTGGTTGCGGGGTCGATGTGAGCG
The DNA here is from genome assembly GCF_029215605.1 of Mirounga angustirostris. Classification (NCBI taxonomy): domain Eukaryota; kingdom Metazoa; phylum Chordata; class Mammalia; order Carnivora; family Phocidae; genus Mirounga; species Mirounga angustirostris. The sequence goes on from NW_026991725.1 coordinate 54,666,042, forward strand.
CCGTTGCTGTCCACGCCCAGATTCATCCTGGGATTTGGAATCGCGTGCGTGAACTTGCACAGCTGCTCACTGCCCACCAGCCTTCCTAGATCTCTCCTCAGTTCCCCGCACAGCCACCCTGCTCACCAGATACACGCTGACCCAGGCTTCATTATGGGTAGCTGTGACCTGTTTGTGTTTCCGGGGTCATTGTTTCCTACAGAATACTACTGCCTCACGGGATGTGATTCCGTATTCTTCAGAAATGGTGTTTCTTGGTCAAAGTACGGGCAGTGTTTCACGAGCCAACTGCGTGAAATGCTGCTAGAGGTGGAGAAAGCTGAGGTGCCCTGGGCGTGCATTTTCAGGGGATTGTGAGGGGGCCAGAAATAAGATCGCAGTGAGTGGAAGGTGGATGTGGAAGGTGCGCGAGGGGCGGGAGTACAGATGTGCCCTTGTCCGTAAGGTGTGCTTACCAAGGGGAACAGAGAGGTGGGCGGAGCGCCGACGAGGATCCGGAGGGAGGAAGAGAGCGCGCTTGTACGGTGATGGGGCTGCTCCTGTAGACACAGAGCGAGGGATGCTTGTGGAGCTCCAGGAAGAGTTCCTGCCTGATGGGGAGCAAATCAGATGTTGTCAGTGAGGCGGCAAACACTGCTCCATCGGGTGCCTGGGTGGCTCAGTCGGTTAAGCGACTGCCTTCGGCTCAGGTCGTGATCCTCGAGTCCCAGGATCGAGTCCCGCATCGGGCTCCCTGCTCGGCAGCGAGTCTGCTTCTCCCTCTGACCCTCCTCCCTCTCATGCTCTCTGTCTCTCATTCTCTCTGTCTCAAATAAATAAATAAAATCTTAAAAAACAAACAAACAAACAAAAAACAAAAAAACTGTTCCATCAAAGGTGCCAGGTCTTCCCATGGAGAAGGTGGAATCAAGCTCTTCTAGCTAGAGATGCTAGAGCCTGTCTGCGTTTTCAACAAGTTTCAGCTACAGATTTTTAACAATAGCTTTGTTCCTTATTAAACTAGTATTTATAACTTTAATGGAACTTAATTTTTAGAAATTACATGTTTTATATTTATAAATTGTTTAAAATTTTCAGTTCCCGATAATGTAAGGGAATAATTTGCTATTTGTCATATCTTACATTTGCAGGATTAGCAGTCTGTTGCTTGTGATAATAGAGGAGAAAGCTCTAGCAGGAAATTCTGTGTGACAGGGAATGTCTCTGTTACTCTGAAACATTGGTTTTCTGTCCTAAAGTTATCTGGTACACCATCTCACTGTCCTGTGTGGCACACTCGTTCTTGTTAAGTTCCATCCATATTAGAGTTTTCTTCTGCACATTCTTGTTCTACGTGCTCACACCTCTAGCATGTCCCAGAGTGCATTTAACAGAACTGAGATTGTCCATATGTGCTCTCACCTTGACCTGAACCTTCGTATGTTTGCCCCCAAGTTGGCTCAGGTTGGGGTTGGTCAGCCTTTCCATCAGTCTAGTCCTTCCCACAGTAGCTTTTAAGTTATTACCTTGAAGATTTTTTTCTCTAGTTGTATATTTCTCTGATTGTTTCACTGGGAATTTGGGAGAGGAGGGGATTGAATGATGGAAATACAGCACCATCTCAGACCGGAAGAATCTTATCTCTGTTTCTTAATTGCTTGTGTACTTCATTCTGTTTGTGTCAAAATAGGTGGACGGGTTTTTCTGAAATTAGGTGGTGTCGGTTTAAGGGCTCATTTATATAGAACTGAATGACATTAGAACTGATACCAAACCAGAGGAGGAGCCATTGGACTTTTGAGCAGAATACTATCAGATTTTAGTTGTGACAGGATCATTCTGCCTGCTCTGTTGAGACTAGATTGTAAGGGAGACCAGTTAGGAGGTTACGTTAATCCTCCCAGTGGCTTGGACTAGACTCTAGTGGGGGAGGTGCAGAAAACCTGTCCATTTCTGGATGTATTTTTGAAGGTAAGGTAAACAGGTTTTGCTGATGGATTGATTGTGGGGGATTCAAGGACAGTTATCAAAGATAACCCAAGTTTTGGCTAATGGGATTGCCATTTACTGTGTAGGCATGACTGAGGGGGTGGCAGATTGAGGGGGGGAAGTTGGGACATGCTGAATTTCAGGTACATATGTTCAAGTGGAGATATAAAGGGGGCAGTTAGATGTAGAAGTCTGGAGTTTAGGAAACAGATCTGGGTCGGGTATGTAGAATTTGCTGTATAGAAAAAAGTTTAGAAAGTTTTTTTTTTTTTTTTTTTTTTTAAGAACTAGTTACAAGTAAAGAATTTCTAAATTGGTGTGTCTTGATTTTACCCTGGTAGATAATAGAGATCCAACTAATTTGAAAATCACTTTATTGCTCTATTATCCAATCAAGTTTGAATCAGTAGGAATTACCTTAGGTAATTCCAAAGCAATCAGGGGAAATTTATTTCAAGACGCTGTAGAGTTCTGCTGAAGTTTTTTTTTTTTTTTTTTTTAAAGATTTTATTTATTTGACAGAGACACAGTTAGAGAAGGAACACAAGGAGGGGCAGAGGGAGAAGCGGGCTTCCTGCTGAGCAGGGAGCCCGATGCGGGGCTCGATCCCAGGACCCTGGGATCATGACCTGAGCCGAAGGCAGACGCTCAACGTCTGAGCCACCCAGGCGCCCCTGAAGTTTTTTTTTAAAGATTTTATTTATTTATTTGAGAGAGAGAGAATGAGAGAGAGAGAACACCTGAGAGGGGAGGGGATAGGGTCAGAGGACGAAGCAGACTCCCTGCCGAGCAGGAAGCCCGATGCGGGACTCGATCCAGGGACTCCAGGATCATGACCTGAGCCGAAGGCAGTCGCTCAACCAACTGAGCCACCCAGGCACCCAGAGTTCTGCTGAAGTTTATGCCTGATCCTTTCCGTTTTTATTTGATTGCTTCACCCATCCTCCCCTCCCGACCTCTTACCCATAGGAAGTCATTGTTATTTCAGCACATGAATGTATAGTGTGTGCTGTTTGTGGAGAGAGATTCCAAGCTTGTGAGGTTTGATTTTTAACCTGCTATTGCTATAGGGAACCTTGCATATTATTTCCTCTGAAAAGGAGTTTAACCTTAGAATCATAGAGAAATGAGACAGATAATCATATTTTTGTTAGACTTGTGTTCAAAGATTACTGTTGGCAAAAGTAACTCAAAATTCTGTTGGATACTGTTGAAACCATTTCATTGTTCAACTTACTAGCATCCCATGACAAGAGTGAGTGTGGTTCTTTGTAAGTTTTAGTTGAAGCAATGAATATGTATTGAAGATCAGAAGCCAAAAGCCACTCCTCAGTGTTACTATATGGGATCTAGAATTATATGTAACATGCCAAGTAATTTGATTCTATGTGTAACATTTTTGTTAGAGGTAAATTCTTACCTTCCAGCATAAACTCCCATCTAATAAGTCTGTCACTATGCAGCTAGAAATAATGTGGACTGTGGTACTTGCTAGTGACCTACAATAAAGCAAGTCATTGTTTAGAAGCCACATTCTTCATTTCCAAATACTTGATTACCTTTCACAAGGATTTGTACTCTTCCTTCATTCTGACAACATCTTCCTCTTTAAATATGTCAGCATGTTTTTTATTCCCCAGAGGTATTGAGAAAGCATATACTTATGTAAATGTAGTAATGTTTGAAGTTGGGAAAGTTTCTGACTGAATTGTTAGATAATAGACTGTTTTAGGCATGTTTAGAAAGTTGGTTATAACAGAAAGAGCTTTAGACCCAAAAATGCTCTGCCTCTTTCTATCCATGTAAGCCCAGATGTGTCCCTTCACTTGCTGAGCCTTGGTTTCCACATCTGTGAGCATGGAAGCAGTAATATTACCTTGCAGGGTTAACGTGAGAACTGGTTGTGTGTGTGAGGTCCCTGGAGTGTCGTATCTGGGACAAAGGGCGCGCCCAATAAATAGTAGAACTATTGCCTTTGTCACCTTCACAATGATGTGTTGTGATTGACAGTTTTCACTCTTCGGGAAACTAGTCTCAGATTCAGTTGGTTTAAAGGTTAGTTCTTAAATATATTTTGATAGGATATTTTCTGTTTACTGCCTGAGATATTTAAAAAACTCAATGGCTAGGGGCACATGGGTGGCTTAGCCAGTTAAGTGTCTGCTTTCAGTTCAGGTCATGATCCCGGGGTCCTGGGATCGAGCCCTGCATCGGGCTTCCTGCTCCATGGGGAGCCTGCTTCTCCCTCTGCCTCTGCTGCCCCCCCCCCCCCGCTTGTGTTCTATCTCTGTCTCTCTCTCTCTGTCAAATAAATAAATAAAACCTTTAAAAACAAACAACTAAATGGCTAAAGTAGGACCTCATTCTTTTTGTCTCTTGTTTTTATTATTTTTTTATTTTTAAAGATTTTATTTATTTATTTGAGAGAGAGAGAGTGAGAGAGAACATGAGAGGGGAGAGGGTCAGAGGGAGAAGCAGACTCCCCACCGAGCGGGGAGCCCGATGTGGGACTCGATCCTGGGACTCCAGGATCAGGACCTGAGCTGAAGGCAGTTGCTTAACCAACTGAGCCACCCAGGCGCCCTCTTGTATGTTTTTAGTTCATTAGATGCTTGCTCTTAAATTTAGTCATTTTATTTCTTGGCAATTTCATCATCTACCGAGTGGGAATTCAGTTATCTGTTTTCTAAAGACTCGAGCATGTTAACAAATACATATAGAATATATATAAGTGTTAGATATTCAGTCAGATATAGTAGAAATAAATCTCAGCATAAACTGTCTTTGGATCTTGCTATAGAGGACTGTTGAAATTTCCTTGTTCTTCATTTATCGTTACAAAATACATAAAATGGGGTGCCTGGGTGGTTCAATTGGTTGGGCATCAGCCTTCAGCTGGGGTCGTGATCCCAGGGTCCTGGGATGGAGTCCCACATTGGGCTCCCTGCTTAGCCGGAGCCTGCTTCTCCCTCTGCCGCTCCCCCTGCTTGTGCTCTCTCTGTCAAATAAATAAATAAGAATCTTAAAAAAAAAAAAAGAAAGAAATACATAAAACATTTCATTTTTCTCATTTGGATTTTTATTTTGTTTTCTAATGTAGTCTCACATTTATAGTGCATAGTTTGTTGTTCGGCAGACATGTTTTATGTTATGAGATCCTCCCTAACAGAATGAAACTTTTTTTTTTTGAAGATTTTATTTATTTATTTGACAGAGGAGAGACACAGTGAGAGAGGGAACACAAGCAGGAGGAGTGGGAGAGGGAGAAGCAGGCTTCCCGCCGAGCAGGGAGCCCGATGTGGGGCTCGATCCCAGGACCCTGGGACCATGACCTGAGCCGAAGGCAGATGCTTAACAACTGAGCCACCCAGGTGCCCCAGAATGAAACTTTTTTTAATTGACTAAGAAGTACTAGGCTTAAGGAGGGAGAAACCTGGACAGGAAGCTGTTGGGGTGCATCTATTAGGGGATCTTTGGATGACTTTCCTTTTGAAACTGTGGACTTCTACTCCAGCCAACGTACTGCAGGGTGTCAGGGCTGTAACTTATAACCTCCATCCCAGACCGTGGGGATTGGCACTTCCCTTTACAGATTTGCCTGAAACACAGGCAGTTGCGATCACTTCTTGGGAACATCGGAGGTTATTCCTTACGCTCTTTTTTTTTTTTTTTTAAAGATTTTATTTATTTGACAGAGAGAGACACAGCGAGAAAGGGACACAAGCAGGGGGAGTGGGAGAGAGAGAAGCAGGCTTCCCGGGGAGCAGGGAGCCCGATGTGGGGCTCATCCCAGGACCCCGGGATCATGACCTGAGCCGAAGGCAGACGCTTGACGACTGAGCCACCCAGGCGCCCTCCTTACGCTCTTTACTGCCCGTGGCAGGCGTTGCAATGGCTCTCCATGCACATCACCCGAAGGTGGATGCTGGTTGCACACTCTGGCCTGGCCCTGGCTCTCCCTCCCCACCCACTGCTGCCTGGTCAGTGTGGATCCTACTTTGAGGGGGGTGGAGGGCGTGCTCTGCAGCTGTCACACACTTGTAGAGACTGTCTAGCAACCCTGCCAGTTTCTTGGGATCGTGTCCACACCTTCTGCAGAGTTGGGGGCTGTACTTCAAAAGACATCCTGCCCTCATCTTCCCATTGCCTGATTGAAGCAGGTGTTACCTTGCCTCTCAGTCCCTGGCACTAGGGAAGGGGGAGAAAAGTCAGCTGTTGGCTGGATGTCAGACAGCTGGGAATGTGTGGGATTGCTTAGTTTCTTCAGAACACTGGTTGGCATTAGAAGAGAAAAGTGTCAGGGAAACGAGTTATATGTGTCATCCAAGTCCAAGAGAACAGTGAAACTCTTAACTTCTCTTCTGCCAAGTTGATACCTCCCTGTCATTTCTTAGGGCTATAAACCATTTTTGGGTTTTCCAGCCTACTTGCTAGGCAAAGGGCATAAGAGTTTATCGTTAGTGTGCCATCTTGCTTATTCAGATGACTAATGGATGCTACATTTTTGGCAAGAGGGTGGTTTGAGGATATTAGCATTTGAAACCAGTCTTGTGACCAGTGTGGTGTCCTAGGGAGTCCGTCAAAGGTGAGTAAAACATTCTCAGTTGTAAAGCAGACCGAGTCACGGTTGGGAAGTGTACATTTGAAAGTCTTCCTGATTTTTAAGTTTGTCTAGTAATAATAAATACTCAAAGGAAACTGGCAATTACCAGGGTGAGAAATTGGGGAAGCCAGATAAAGCAAGTGAGGGAACCATGTTACTGAAATGATTTAGTGAGGGGTCAGAGTGGAAGAGTAGATACAGCTCTTCCTGATGGACTGTGAAATTTCGTAGAATAAAGGGACCAAGGATCATGATGGCGACAAATAGCAGGATCAACAACAATGAAAATGTTGGATAGGTGGGGCATGAGTGGTTGTTGTCCAGGAGATTTTCTGATTTCAGGATCTTGGAGGCGGAGCATTGCCTGCCAGTGACTTCACCTTTGGGGAGTTTAATGAGCATGACCTCAGAGTATTCCAACTGTAGGATATTATGTTGACAGAAAAGGCACTGATACATATTTTAGAGTTGGAAGAATAATGGCAGGGCATGATGAGCCATGTGATAAGATCATTTATTTGTTCTTAGGAGTATCTGAGAAGTCAATCCGTAACACCAGAAGAGGGAAAAAAAAAAAAGGCATCATAGGTAGATTTTGTGAAATTTGAAAAAAGGAAGTATTTTTAAAAATACTGCAGTTCAGCAATATTCAGCACTTGGGAGCAAGAAGGATACAGATTTCTTTTTTATTTCCTTGTGGATTTGAAGAAGGCATAATATAGGACCTCTTGGAGAGGCCAGTAAGGTCTTTGTTATCTTAGGAAAAAAGCCAGATTTAGCGAGTAGGTGAAGACTTTGAGATGGTATTAAGAATTAAGGGAACTTTTATGTCAAGTTAATGAGTGCTTCATGTTGTCTGGTGACAGAACAGGTAAGAGGACAGGCAGTAAGTAGGAGACAAGATTGACATTGGCCTGGATCAGAGATTGAGGTGGGAGGACAAAACTTTTCAGATAAGCAGAATAAAGGAACTTGGTTCTGGCTGTATCCGGTACATGCAGAGGCTTCTAAGGTCCGGATGTCTCCTAGGAACTTGGGATACTTAGATGATTAAGACTGGGTCCTTGTCCTTGAGGAGATTGTAACGCAGGGAGCCAGACAGACCTGATAATCAGGTACGCGCCACCCCGTGGTAAGTGCCGCAAGCAGATATGGCCCGCGCAGGTGGCAAGGTAGGGAGACAGAACCAGGAGCTTCTCTGTGGAAATCAAGAAATGCCTCACAGGATGTAGCCTTTTGAACTGAATTTCAGAGGATATGTAGGAGTTTACTAGGCAAGGAGGGATAGATAGGGTGTTCCAGGCAAAGACATGAAATGCTGGGTATTTTTAGGTGAGTCCAGAGCAGCAACCAGTGTAGGAAGGGTGGGGGTTTGGAAGAGGCACACATGAGACGGGGCTGTGTCCTGTAATGCCGAGTGGCAGTTCTACCTACTTAGGTTAGGTGGTCTTGATTTCTGCATTAAATAAAAATAATATTAACACAAATTTAATTTCACTTTTCTTTTAGAATCACAATTTTAGCAAAGATAAAAGGGTCTATAATTGTGTTCTCTTCTTGTCTTTGTTCGTATTTTTAATTATAGAGTTGTAATTATAGCTTAGAAATATTTGAGTGTTTTACTTCTTTTTACTCTATTATTTCCTTACTATTTTTCCAGATTACTTTAGTCTTGATGATGACCATAGTTGTCTACTATTCCTTTAAGTGAATGTTCCCGCAGAAGAGTAAAAGCATAAAAGTGTTTCTTGTAGTATCCGTCCATAGTGATGAAAAAGTTGGAAGCATATTAGGTATCTAATACTAGGGGTAAATTATATATTATCAAATTTTAAGGTAGAATTGAAGTGCTTGAGTGACAGATTAGACGTGGGAGTTACAGAAACAGAACCAACTCCGATTTCAGATTTCTAAGTGGAATCTTAACACTTTGACCTCTCTGATGGGTCCAGACCCTAGGAGCATTCCACGTGCACCTTTAAGCAACACCTATGGAATTTATTAAAGAGTATTAGACTAATTTTTAATACGTTACCCCTAATTACATTGTAAGTGATCAATAAGGTAATTGTGTATTAATTTTTTTGCAAAGGTGTTTATTGTAATTTGTCATCACAGTTTGAGGAGCTGTTTCTTTTAATGTTGAATTTGACAAATGATGGTTCATTCTAGCAGCAAATTGCCCGACCCTCACAAGAAGAAAAAGTAGAAGAAAAAGAAGAAGATAAAGCAGAAAAAACAGAAAAAAAAGAAGAGGAAAAGAAAGATGAAGAAGAAAAAGATGAAAAGGAGGACTCTAAGTGAGTTGAATGATTAGATATTCATCTTAATCATGAACCTATTGACTGTCTTGAAGGTATAAAATTTTAGATAAAAGAATGAATGGGATGTGTGCTTTGATCATCTCATGTGCTTTGACATAATTAAAGAACAGGATATTCTGGTAAATACAACTTTTGGCTTAATGGACTTGTTTGCCAGACATGAGATGTTACTTTTCAGAAGGGATGAGCTATAATAATATACACTCATCACTTGAGATATATTGAATATTAACTTAATTTTTGACTTGGAAGGTACCTCAGGATCTTTTTTTTTTTTTTTTTAAGATTTTATTTATTTGACAGAGACAGTGAGAGAGGGAACACAAGCAGGGGGAGTGGGAGAGGGAGAAGCAGGCTTCCTGCTGATCAGGGAGCCCGATGTGGATTGGCTGTTACATGACCCTGGGATCACGACCTGAGCTGAAGGCAGCCACTTAATGACTGAGCCACCTAGGCGCCCCAGGATCTTTTTTTTTTGCACTTTTGATACTTTACACTCATGTAAAAATGCTGATAAATGGTTTTCTATAATACATTATATTACAGTTTCATGGGTTTTATTTATTGTATAAAGTGGGGTTCCTGGTTTGTTTGTGGTTCTGTTGTTGTTTGCCTGGTTATAAAAGTAATTCTTGTTCACTATAGAAAATGAGGAAAAGGGAGCCAAATATTAACAAAATCAGCCTGTGATTCTGCTGCTCAGAGACAGCTCTTGTTGATGCCTTAATGCACATATTGTGGTGGGGTGGTGGGGGGTGCTTAGCAGCTCACTTGGTGGTTTTTCCACCAGGGATTGGCTCTCTTGAGGCATTATTTACAAAGAATAAAATTCACCAATTTAGGTGTGTATTGAATATATGTTGACAAATATATGCCCTGGTGTAACTCTTGCCCCAGTTGTGACATGGAGTGTTTCCATCACTCCAGAAAGTTCCATATGCTCCTTTGCCGTAGGTTTTCCCACACTCCCCTGCCATCCCCAGCCTCTGGCGACTACTCATCTGTTTTGCCTTTTCTAGAATTTCATATACATGGATTTATGCAGTATATAGTCTTCTTTTTTTTTTTCTTATATTTATTTTTTTTTATTCTTATGTTAATCCCCATACATTACATCATTAGTTCTAGATGAAGTGTTCCATGATTCATTGTTTGTGCATAACACCCAGTGCTCCATGCAGAATGTGCCCTCCTCAATACCCACCACCAGACTAACCCATCCTCCCACCCCCCTCCCCTCTAGAACCCTCAGTTTGTTTTTCAGAGTCCATCGTCTCTCATGGTTCGTCCACCCCTCCGATTTCCCCCGCTTCATTCTTCCCCTCCCACTACCTTCTTCTTCTTCTTTTTTTTTTCTTAACATGTATTGCATTATTTGTTTCAGAGGTACAGATCTGAGATTCAACAGTCTTGCACAATTCACAGCGCTTACCAGAGCACATACCCTCCCCAGTGTCTATCACCCAGTCACCCCATCCCTCCCACCCCACCCCCCACTCCAACAACACTCAGTTTGTTTCCTGCGATTAAGAATTCCTCATATCAGTGAGGTCATATGATACATGTCTTTCTCTGTTTGACTTATTTCACTCAACATAATACCCTCCAGTTCCATCCACATCGTTGCAAATGGCAAGATCTCATTCCTTTTGATGGCTGCATAATATTCCATTGTATATATATACCACATCTTCTTTATCCATTCATCTGTCGATGGACATCTTGGCTCTTTCCACAGTTTGGCTATTGTGGACATTGCTGCTATAAACATCGGGGTGCACGTACCCCTTCGGATCCCTACTTTTGTATCTTTGGGGTAAATACCCAGTAGTGCAATTGCTGAATCATATGGTAGCTCTATTTTCAACTTTTGCAGTATATAGTCTTCTGTGCATGGCTTCTTTTACTTAGCATAATGACCTTGAGATCCATGCTGGTTGTTGCACGTATCAGTAGTTTGTTCTTTTTAATATTTATTGTGTTATTTCTGTAATCCCTTAGAAATACTGAAGGTTTATCAGGATTTGTGGCAACTACAGCCTGAATCACTTGGTATGGTTGTTAAAGAGTTGGATCCTCATGCCATTGCCATTCTAATGTTGTACTTGAGGAAGTAACTATTAAAAACAATTTTTTTTTTTTTTAAGTTTGGGTAAAACATTTATACTCCCATGTGGTCAGTGGTTCTGCTCTTATGAAACTGCCATATCTTGGTTTTTTCTTTTTTCCTAAAATCTCTCTTAACAAGCATTCATTTATTAGTGTTGTGAGCTAGCTCTTATGGAGGATGCAAAAGTACATAAGATATGTACTATTGGTGGTTTATGATCTAGTAGAGGAAAGCTGGGCAAGATGCAAGTACTATTTATGAAAAAGAAGAAAGCCTGGGAGAAATGAGCAGAACCAGTAAAGGATGTTGGGAGACTGAAAAGAGGTTCAGGGTTACTTCTGTCTGGATAGTTTAGAGGACTTTATGCAGGAGCTAGTGGTTAATGTGGAAAGAACAGAGGGATTCACGCGAAGAGATGTGCTGCTATGAGAAATGGCAACATTATAATGGTTTTATTAGACTGGAACAGAGGGTGGCTGAAGAAGAAAAGTGGAGGGTGGATTGGGGTTAAGTTAAGTAAAACCTTAATAAAGCTAAACAGTCTCTGTGTTGTGAGTTGTAGGTAGCGGTTTCAATGGATGGAATGGTTTGTTTCCTCTTTAAATTGTTTTAAAGATTTATTTATGTTTTTGGGGAGTGTGCATGCACAAGCATGTATGAGTAGGGGGAGGGGCAGAAGGAGAGGGAGGGAATCTCAAGGAGACCCTGCTGAGCATGGAGCCTAATGTCGGGCTTGATCTCAGAACCCTGAGATCATGACCTGAGTTGAAATCAAGAGTCAGAAGCTTAACTGATAGAGCCACCCAGGTGCCCCTGGATGGAATGGTTTCTTACCAAAGCTATTCTACTAGAATACTGACCCACGAGCAGCAGAGAATGGATGGATTGGAGATGCAAGTCAGGGAGGCTGTTACAGAAGAGTGGTTTGGGGTACCGAAGCCCTGACCAAGGACAGTGGTAGTAGAAATCGAGATGGTGGAATTAGTGGGAGGACTGTTACCGAGATGAAATAACCAAACCTTGGCGTGAGATCGCATATAGGAGGTAAAGGAAAAGGGGAAAAGCTAAAGATGATGCCAGATCCGTAAACGTGAATGAATATGATCATGGCGGAACTGTTAATGGTGCGTGATGTGAACTGTTCCATGGAGGGAAGCAAGAGGCAGAGCACTGACAAGCATGGTTTTGGACATGTTGACTTAGTATTGATGGGAAATCCAGGTGTATTGATAGGGATTTCCAGCAGGTATTTGGGAAGACAAGTCTGGATCTTAGAAGATTTTGGAGATGGGAGGTGTGAGTCTAAAGATACAGACTGGGAGTCATCCCGTTGGAATGGATGCGAATGGGGTAACCTCACAGAGCTTTAAGGCTAGGGTGAGCCTTGGGAAATGCAATGTGAAAGGGTGAGAGGAAGAAGGCAGTCCCCAGAGGGAGAGCCAGAATAGCAGTAGGGCTATCAGGAAAGCATGAAATCCTAAAAGTTGAGAAGGATGTAAAAAGAATTGTCCTTAGGATCAGTTGCAGCAGGAAGATCCGTGCAACAAGAATTGAGAAAAGGTCATCTGAACTTGCAGTTTTTGAGTCATTGGTGACTTTTTTTCCCCCATTGGTGACTTTTTTCCCCCCATTGGTGACTTTTGACAAAACGTCTTTAAGATGAGACTGTAGTGGTAGCCATACTGCTAAGGGAATAAAGAACTGGAGAAAGAGGCCTGCATGGTAACTTCAAGGGCAGTTCAGGACCGAAGGGGGAAAATTCTTGAAGAATTTTTTTATTGGGGTAAGCTTGGTAAGCTACAACAGATCTTTGCTTGAAGTACATAAAATTTGAAAAAAATCAACACCTCCCATTAAGCAAGAGCAGTTGAGTCTTTGAGTATTGCCACCTATCCATTCATTTGCAGAAATGTACATTAGGGGCCTTGTTTTTAAATCTAACAATCCTGGGAGATGTGTAGTACAGAGAATAGGCTTCTAGTGTTACATGCAGTACTGTAGCTGCTAATAGTAATGACCCTTTATTTATTGATCAAGTTTTTCCTAAGTGGCTGAGGTAGGTTTAGTCTTAACAACAGCAAACTACATATGATGCTTACTATGTTCCAGGCACAGTTCTGAGCATTTTATATAGATTAACTCTTTTAATCATTGCAACAGCTCTATGAAACATACTATTATTATTCTCACTTATAGATGAGAAAAACAGAGGCCGTGGAGGGGAGGTCCCAGGTCACATGGCTAGTAAATCACACAGCTCTGGTACCAACCTGGGCAGCCTGGCTCTAGACCGTTCTCCGTTATAACCTCTGGGCCACACCGGCCTGTTTGCACGTAATTAATATTGGAGATGGTTGAGAATACTGAGCCTGGTTTAATGAAGCAGTATTGTAGATGATTACTACGGAAAGGGTGTCTGTTTTAGCCTCTTCATTTCACAGAGGAGAAAACTTAGCTTGGAGCCAAGGCAAGAAATCCCAGACTCCCGCCTTTTGGTGTACCCCGCTGCCTCTGGATTGCAGGTCTGGCGGCTTTTCTGCTGCCATCCTTTACTTCCTCATAGGGTGTTCTCATGCGTAATGAGGTGATTTGAAACGTGTTTGAATTTTTTTGAGTCCATTAAGGAATAAAACAGACCTTTGTGAAATATCTTAATTTGAGCCAGTCAAAACCCTTCAAAATTGGGGCATGACAGCATTTTTCATAAATTTCGTTTTCAGTAACTGAGAGACTGGGTAGTCTTATTTAATTTCTATTAAAAAAAAAAATTCCAAGCCTCAACCTTCTTAGATGCACGCATACTTCCAAATCACACAAACTTTTCGTCTGCTTCTGTTTCCAGAGAAAATGCCAAGGAAAAGGACAAGACGGAAGGTACAGCAGAAGAAACGGAGGAGAGAGAGCAGGCCACACCCCGGGGACGAAAGACCGCCAACAGTCAGGGCCGCAGAAAGGGCCGCATCACCCGGTCCATGACCAATGAAGCGGCGGCGGCCAGCGCTGCGGCCGCCGCGGCCACTGAGGAGCCCCCGCCGCCTCTGCCACCCCCACCAGAACCCAGTGAGTGTGCAAGATGGGAGCGAACAGGCCAGGATTTTGTGCGGGGTTCTCTTGCAGTGCCAGGGTAGAGCAGGAGGGTCCTCCGATATCAACGGCCTACAAATAATCTGGAAGGCTGCCCTTTACTTTTTTTTTTGTTGTTGAGGTTTTATTGTAATCACCCGGTGCTCATCATGAGAAGTACACGCCTTAATCCCCATCACCCTTTTCACTCATATCTACACCTCCCCTTCCCCCCTGCCCTGCAGCTCCCCTCTGGTGAGCTAGTTTGTTCTCTATAGTTCAGAGTCTGTTTCTTGGTTTATTTCTCTCTCCCTTCCCCACCTCCCCTTTGCTTATTTGCTTTGTTTCTGAAATTCCATATATGAGTGAGATCATATGGTATTTATCTTTCTCTGACTTACTGCACTCAGTATTATGCTCTCTAGCTCCATCCATGTCATTGCAAATGGCAAGATTTCCTTTCTTTTTAGTGGCAGAATAATATTCCATGGTGTGTGTATGTGTATGTGTGTGTATCCACACACCACATCTTCTTTATCCATTCATCAGTTAATAAACAGTTGGGCTGCTTCTATATCTTGGCTATTGTAAGTAATGCTCCTATAAACATAGGGATGCGTGTATCACTTTGAATTAGTGTTTTTGTATTCTTTGGGTAAGTACCCAATAGTGTGATTGCTGGATCATATGGCAATTTTTGTTTTTTGGGTTTTTTTTTTAAGATTTTATTTATTCATTTGGGAGAGAGAGAGAGAGACAGAGCACAAGCAGGGAGAGAGGCAGAGGGAGAGGGAGAAGCAGACTCCCAGCTGAGCTGGGAGACCAACATGGGGCTCAGTCCCAGGACCCAGAGATCATGACCTGAGCTGAAGGCAGACGCCCAACCATCTGAGCCACCCAGGCGCCCCGGGTGGAAGTTGTATTTTTAATTTTGAGGAACCTCCAGACTGTTTTCCACAGTGGCTGCACCAGTTTGCATACCCACCAACAGTACAAGAGGGCTCCTTTTTCTCCACATCCTTGCTATCACCTGTTGTTTTTTGTGCTGTTGATTTTAGCCATTCTGATAGGTGTGAGGTGATATTTCATTGTGGTTTTGATTTGCATTTCCCTGATGATGAGTGATGCTGAGCATCTTTTCTTGGGTCTTTTGGCCATCTGGATGTCTTTGGAGAAATGTCCGTTCGCATCTTCTGCCCATTTTTTAATTGGGTTATTTGTTCTGTGGGTGTTGAATTTTATAAGTTCTTTATATATTTTGGATACTAACCCTTTATCAGATACATTATTTGGAAATATCTTCTCCCATTTTGTAGGTTGCCTTTTAGTTTTGTTGTTTCCTTTGCTGTGCAGAAGCTTTTTATTTTATTTTATTTTTTTATTTTTAAATTTTATTTAATTTTTTTTTAGAGAGGGAGGGGTAGGGAAAGAGACGGAATCCCAACCAGGCTCCACACCCAGCACAGAACCTGACGTGGGGCTCTGTCTCACGACCCTGAGATTATGACTGAGCCAAAGTCAAGAGCCGGACGCTTAACTGACTGAGCCACACAGGCCTCCCAGAAGCTTTTTATTTTGATGTAGTCCCAATAGTTGATTTTTGCTTTTGTTTCCCTTGCTTCAGGGGACCTATCTAGAAAAAAGTTGCTACAGCCAGCGTCAGAGAAATTACTGCCTGTGTTCTTTTCTAGGATTTTTATGGTTTCAGGTCTCACATTTAGGTCTTTAATCCATTTTGAATTTATTTTTGTGTATGGTATAAGAAAGTGGCCAAGTTTCATTCTTTTGTATGTTGCTGTCTGGTTTTCCCAGCACCATTTGTTGAAGAGATTTTCTCCCATTAGGTATTCTTCCCTGCTTTATCAAAAGATTAGTTGATGGTATGATTGTGGGTTTGTTTCTGGGTTTTCTCTTCTGTTCCATTGATCTGTGTGTCTGTATTTGTGCCAGTACCATACTGTCTTGATGACGACAGCTTTGTAATATGACTTGAAGTCCAGAATTGTGATGCCTCCAGCTTTGCTTTGCTTTTTCAAGATTGCTTTGGTGATTCGGGGTCTTTTGTGGCTCCATACAAATTTTAGGACTATTTGTTCTAGTTCTATGAAAACTGCTGTTGGCATTTTGACAGGGATTGCATTAAATGTGTAGATTGCTCTAGGTAGCATTGACATCTTCACAATATTTGTTCTCCCAATCCACTAGCATGGAATGTCTTTCCATTTCTTTGTGTTGTCTTGAATTTCTTTTATCGGTGTTTTATAGTTTTCAGAGTACAGGCATTTCACCTCTTTGGGTAGGTTTATTCCTGGGTATCTTATTATTTTGGGTGCAATTGTAAATGGGATTGTATTCTTATTTTCTCTTTCTGCTGCTTCATTATTCATGTGTAGAAATGCAACAGATTTTCTTACATTGATTTTGTATCCTGTGACTTTACTGAATTTGTTTATCAGTTCTAGCAGTCTTTTAGGTTTTCTGTATGTAGTAACATGTCATCTGCAAGTAGTGAAAGTTTTACTTCTTCGTGGCCTTTACGTTTTTTAAACTTTAATATCAATGTCTTTTGAAAAAGATCTGCCCCAATCTTGCTATCTTAATATAGCTGTTTTTCTTTTTACTTAGTTGTAATCTTAGTGTGCATGCTTTTTCTGATGTTTTAACTTGACATATTATAAATATTATGTAGTCTAAGTGATTTCATTTTTGCTTTTCGATGGCTGTGAAGTGTTGGCATCATGTTCCCTGAGGCCCGATTTCTTGAACCATTCCCTGTTGCTGAACGATTAGGCTGTCCCCTGCCCCCTCATCTTTAAACTAATAGAGATAGCACTGTAAAGAAAAAACAGATCTTGAGTCACGTAACATTTTCTTTCTGTTAAATTATTTTTTATAGGAATAAATTCTTGGGTCCAAGCATTTTTCTCTCCTTTACTAAGTACAGTCTCATTAGTTTATAAAGGGATCATGTTAATGCTTACCATCATTGGTTCAGTGGTACCAATTTTACCATAACATGAAGCATAAAGAAACCAGGTTCTGGGGATGGCAAGGAAGGATGCAAGGAAAAGAACTAGATAAACACATGGGGGCAGATCATGATGGACCTCGTTTGAGTTATATCCTGCTTTGCTTACAAAGTGGGAGCTCATAGGGGTTTTTATTTTTTTTTATTTTATTATTATTATTTTAAAAGATTTTATTTATTTATTTGAGAGAGAGAGAATGAGAGACAGAGAGCACGAGAGGGAAGAGGGCAGAGGGAGAAGCAGACTCCCCGCTGAGCAGGGAGCCCGATGCGGGACTCGATCCCGGGACTCCAGGATCATGACCTGAGCCGAAGGCAGTCGCTTAACCAACTGAGCCACCCAGGCGCCCTCATAGGGGTTTTTAAATAGAGGAATGTTGTACATAGATTGATGTTTTAGAAAGCTAACTAGTGACAGTTGTGGAGGTCAGGTTGGAGAGAGTAAGGGGCTGGAGGCAGAGGAACCAGCCAGAGGGGTGTCACTATGCACGCAGTGGCCCAGGCAAGAAGTGGATGATTTGGGAGATTAGAACTGACACACATCATTGGATGTGAGTAGTATATGGGACGAAGGATTGAAAAATTGGTCTGAGGAGGCTGTTAATAATTCGAGTGACTGGATGGATGATGGTACTATTAATTGAGAAGGGGAATATGGCAGGAGCTCATTTCATGCCTGATAGTCTTGCTTTCCTTTCTAATGTAGAAGGGAGAATGTGCAGTTTGTGATCCATCTGTGTTTACTAGGTGTCATAGGGCCTCCAGGAGTGAGGACGAGATGGGGGATTCAGAGAGCAGGAGAGAACTGTGCCTGGACAGGAAGGGGGACTGTTGTTTCTTCCTTTGACACTTCTGGAGAGGAGGGATGGGGCTCGAATAGTGGGAAGGCAGTGGGTGAGGTGGGACTTCATAGAAAATAAAACAAACACGTAGACGTGGGTGGAACTTCAAAGAACATTGAGAAAGATCCTAACGGAGGAGCCTTGACTATACCCCTTTAGTTGGTGGGGAGAGCCTGCCACCATCCTGTGTCCATAGTTTCCTTCACCTAATGCTTCAGACAGGCTTTATGTCAGACAGGGAGGTCGTGCCATCTCATCTGTGAATGAGCTTAAGTTTTCTCTGCCTTACTGGGTTCTCTCTCTTTATTTCAGTTTCCACAGAGCCTGTAGAAACCTCTCGATGGACAGAAGAAGAAATGGAAGTTGCTAAAAAAGGTAAGTTATAGTTCTTTAGGTTCCTCAGGGTTAATAATAAGTCAGATGGAATGAATTTTTTTTAATTGAAAAAAGAAGAAAGTTCTTCTGCGATGGTAAATAGAATTTAGAGGTAGACTCGAGTTCTTTATGATGGGGTGGTGCCCTCTCAGGTACCCTGCTGTGCCTTGCTCAAGAGGCCCAATTTTGAGGGATTTAAGATTCTCTGCACGGTTTTATTTTTTTTTATTTTTATTTTTTTAAAGATTTTATTCATTTATTTGACAGAGAGAGAGAGTGCACAAGCAGGGGGAGTGACAGGCAGAGGGAGAAGCAGGCTCCCCGCAGAGCAGGGGGAGCCCGATGCGGGACTCGATCCCAGGACCCTGGGACCATGACCTGAGCCAAAGGCAGTCGCTTAACCAACTGAGCCACCCAGGCGCCCTGCACAGTTTATTTTGAATGTCATTTTGTTAGAGAGCAAGTGGACTATTCTCACTTTTCCAGCATAGCTGTGATTCAGTGTTTTGGAGGGTATTTTAATATAAAGAGTCTATATTTTCTATTATTTAAAAGTTGGATTTAATAGGGTGGTACATATCTCCTCAGTTTGTATTTGTAAGGCATTTGGTTATAAACTAGTAAGAAACTGCACTGCGATTCAGAGGACAGGGCATGAACTTTGGAGGCGGACAAAGGTTTGAATTTTGTCTCTCCCACTCATTGCCTTGATCTTATTCTGGAACATTAGGAATCTTGTGTTTTTCTGTTGTTGCTTGTTAAGATAGTGTAATTTGAAATGGAAGTAAAATTTCTAGAATAATTGGTTTATAAATGAACAATAGTTTGTGTTTTAAATAAAATAATTTTGAGAAAGATTAGCCAACTCTTTTTGGAGTTAAGTATTTATCTTATAGTTCTAAAGAGAAATTATTGTAAATAAGTTGATCTCTTAGTGACACATTTCATATTTATTTTCTATTTAATAGGTAATGAATGATACATTTAAGAGTTATATAAACCAACTTTACCAAAAATATAGCAGTTTAATGTGTTCTGTGCTCAAAATATTTTTATTTGATGTTTATTTGCCATGATTAGCAAATTCATCACTTGTCATGATTACTTGTATGACTTTTTAGAAGATTCACATTTTTGGGCGCCTGGGTGGCTCAGTTGTTAAGCGTCTGCCTTCGGCTCAGGTCATGATCCCAGGCTCCTGGGATCGAGCCTCACATCTGGCTCCCTGCTCTGCAGGAAGTCTGTTTCTCTCTCTCCCACTCCTCCTGCTTGTGTTCCCTCTCTCACTGTGTCTCTCTCTGTCAAATAAATAAATAAAATCTTTAAAAAAAAAAAAGATTCACATTTTTTTAAAAAGATTGACATTTATTCTCATCTGTTATCAGAATGTCATAGTGGAGTAAGTAGATATTAGCTACATCATAGAGCAATCTTTTTCAGGTAGACACACCTCCATAGGACTCTTCTCAGCTCTGTTCATGTATCAGAAGGATTTGGAAGTAATCTTCCAGTTGTCATTATTAAGGAAGCTACTTGTGTTAACCTTGAAAAACTCATGTTTTTCTATAAATTGTTAAATTTGTACTGAAAATTCATGCTTGGATACATCTGTATAGCTCTCTGCGTATATGTGCATTTATATACTCATATTCCTTGCACATAGGTATGTGTATGTACATACATTATTTAGTTGAAAAGTGTCAGGTTGCATAGATTTCTCTGATGCATTGTATTACCACAGGTTTGTTGTTGTTGCTGTTTTTAAAGCTCGTTAATTTTTTTGAGGGCATTTCTTGATTGTGAATGGATTGAAGACATGCTGATTATAAATATAGTCATATATATCTTTATTTTGTGTTAATTATAAGATTACCTTATTAACTTTATATTGATATACTGTTTCCAAAGACTTAGCAGTATCTAATCACTCAGTTTATAAGTGTTTGAGTTGTTACTGTGTGTCTGACATTGTCCTAGCTCTCTGGGAGATACATAACAAGGGTAAAGTTGAGCCTTTCCATTAATGACCATGTTTTAAATTTGGGTGGCAGAATAGAGCTGTCAGTGAATTTCATGTCAATACATATCTAAGTATGTATTAAAATATATCAATAAATAATTGAAATCACATTTTTAGTGTTAATGATTTTGAAGACTGTAATTAAGTTGATTTTATTATTTCTCTTGTTTGCTTTATCAGGTGATTGTTCAATTAATCTTTGGTCTGTTTTTCAAATATAGGTCTTGTAGAACATGGTCGTAACTGGGCAGCAATTGCCAAAATGGTGGGGACTAAAAGTGAAGCGCAATGCAAAAACTTCTATTTTAACTATAAAAGGCGACATAATCTTGATAACCTATTGCAGCAGCATAAACAGAAAGTGAGTATATCAGCGGTAGTGAATATCTGCTTATTTATTCATTTATTTTTAACTGATTTGGTTTTTAACCAGTAGTTACTTGTTTTGTTTTGTTTTTGAGCTTCAGATACTGGCTTTGAGGAAAAGTTTTTTGTATCCTGTATTTTTATTTATTACCTCTACCTGTGAGGGATATGCTAGTTTCGCGGCACAAGTTGACTTTTTCTCTGATGACTGCCCAAGGAACAAAATTCCTGTTCGTAGTAATGGCAGTTCAGTACTTTTGAATTACCATAGATGGGATTTGAAAAATATAAACATGTTGGAGTTTGAATTGAAAAGTTTAGTTGGAGTTCTGTTGACCTTGTTGAATGAATCAATATGGCATATTAAAACCATTTTCTCAGAAAGAAAGAGTCCCTGAGATAAATAGTAAAATCAGAAAGATAAATTATTGAAAATTCCTTAACGAGGAAGTTCCAATGCTCTCAAAGTCTACAGAGCTCTTTGAGGATTCCATGAGGCTAGAACTGTTTTTGTAAAAATACTAAGATGTAACTTACTTTTTCCACTGCGTTAGATTTGCATGGATGGTGTCAAAGGAGTTGTGAGAGAAAATGCTTGTGCCTTAGCATGAATCATGGCAGGGCACCACTGTGCTAAATACTCAGTGTATTCTTCATCTCCAGGCATTTGCAATTTAACAACAAATATGCCAATTTCACTTGTCCTTGGCGAAGCAGTAAAAATTAGCTTTATTAAATCTTGACCCTTGAGTCCATGTGTGTGATGAAATGAGAAGTGTGCATAAAGCCCTTCTGCTCCATACCAGAGTATGCTGGTTCTGTCGAGGGAAAGGACTTTTGCAATTGTTTGAGTTCCAAGCTGAACTAGCCTCCCTTTTTTTATGGAGTTTCAGTTTTAATTGGAAAAATGACAGAAAGACTATGGTTTTTCAGACTTGGATCCTTGGCAGACATTTTCTTGAAAATGAGTGAGACTGTCTTTCAAAGAAAGCAAGCAGAAGTATTTGTTGCCACTTTTAAACTTCGAGCTTTTAAGCAAAAATGGAAACTTTGTCTTCCTCACCATAAGCTTAATATCTTCCTAATACTCAAAGACTTTTCTGATGAGATCAGTGGCAGTAATAACTAATATGATATTTTGACATACAGTGAAATGTATGCAGATTTGAAAAATCTGTGTAACTCCATAATTTCCAGATGACCAATTTGTGATGTCACAGTGGATGTCATGTATGGATAAAAGATGTACAGAATACTTTTTATTTTATTTTATTTTGTTTTTAGACTTTATTTATTTATTTGACAGAGAGAGAGAGAGTGAGAGCAGGAACACAAGCAGGGGGAGTGGGAGAGGGAGAAGCAGGCTTCCCATGGAGCAGGGGCTCGATGCGGGGCTCGATCCCAGGACCCTGGGATCATGACCTGAGCTGAAGGCAGATGCTTAACGACTGAGCCACCCAGGTGCCCCCCAAAACTACTTTTTTACTAAATTATTCATTTGTTTTGGAATGTAGTTATTTTGTGTTTTTTATGTTGACATGTAATGGGTTTATTGTTATTTTTAAATTAATTTATTTTAAATATTTTTGCTTTAATTCAAATATAGTAAGTATCATTATATATATCTCATGAAAAGAACCTCCTTTGGGTCTTGAATACTTTTTAAGAGTGCTGTATCCTTAGACCAAAAAATTTTGAGACTCACTGAAGAATGATAGAATGGGTAATAAAAGGGTAGATATTTAAATTTGTTAGGGTTTGGACTTTTAAGAAATATGAGTATATGAAGTATAACATTGACTGATTTTGTTTTTCTTTTTTTTCAAGATTTTATTTATTTATTTGAGAGAGAGAGAATGAGAGACAGAGAGCATGAGAGGGAGGAGGGTCAGAGGGAGAAGCAGACTCCCTGCCGAGCAGGGAGCCCGATGCGGGACTCGATCCCAGGACTCCAGGATCATGACCTGAGCCGAAGGCAGTTGCTTAACCAACTGAGCCACCCAGGCGCCCAACATTGACTGATTTTAAAAGTTATATACAAAAGACCTCTTAACGTTAAAAATGAAGATGTAAAGGTTAAAAATGTGTTGTTTTGAGAAATTGGCTCCTGTGACTGTGGACACTTGCATCTGACGGTGCAGGATGGCAGGCTGGAGACTTAGGGAAGAGTTGCAGCTGGAGTCCAAAGGCGATCTGCTGGCAGACTCCCTTCTTGCTGGGGGCGGGGGGGGGGGGGAGGGGGAGAGCAGGGAGCCATCAGTCTTGGTTCTATTAAGGCCATCAGTTGATTGGGTGAAGGCCCCCTCCTCCCTCCACATTCCGGAGGGTCATCTGCTTTGCTCAGAAGTCCACTGGTTGAATTGTTAATCTCATCTAAAAAACACCTGCAGAGAAACATCCAGGATAATGTTTGACCAAATGTCTGGGTGCTGTGGCCCAGCCAAGATGACACATCAAATTAACCATCACCAGTGTCTTTAAAACTTCTTGTTAGGGACAGCAGGCTTCCGGGTTTTGTTTTTGTTTTGTTTTGTTTTGTTTTTTTGAGTGTTTTATCATTTTCAAAAAGGTTTCAAGAAAACATGACAAATGTCTAATATCTATTAAAACGCAGTGCAAGATATATAGGTGTTAAATTTCCATAGGTTTGACTTATTACATTAAATATTAGTGAGTGCTATCATATAGTGAAGAAAATGCTTGGAGAAGTAGTAGATGATTGCATGTGAACAGAGGAATGTTGCATGGTGGTGGTGAAACATTGTCTTTTGTATATTCATCAGTGGAAATACCAAACAGCATGGGTGGATATTGGCAAGGGAGGGATACAGCCTCGACACTGGAGAAATCCCTATATGAGCTATTATCTAACTCCTAAAAATTTTGCAGCCTTCATGCAGTCTTCCTAAAGCTTTTTAAAGAGTGTGGCCAGAGGATTCTCCCCTTGCATTCCTGTGAGGAACATAGTGATGAATTTTTTTTAGCTTCAGAATTACACCTAGTTCTACGACGGACACTGGGATGTGATTTTTTTTTCTCTTGACTTAGTTACTGCTTTAGGTTGCATCCTAACACAGAATTTTAACAGTTGGGATAGCAATAATTTATTTTCCTCTGTGAGGAGTGTCCCCGGGAGAGGCTTGTAACTAAAGTCTGCTGAGTACAGGCTCGGTAAGAGGCGGAGAACAGAGCAGATGCCAGGGCTGGGATCTTCGCGTCTACAAAGACAGGAGACCTTAAGTTTCATGGTTAGTAACACGAGATTAAAAATATAATAAATAGCTGATGTCTGACACTTAAATATATGCACATATGCTCTTACAGATCTGTGATCCCAGTAGAAGTGAGCAGTTTTATGTAAACACATTATTTTTGGAAGGAAAAATCCTGTTAAAGGAAAAGGCAGTTTGTCCTCATTAATAGTAGAAGAAATTCAGTAACACCAATGATGGTTGGTGACACCAGTGATCAGTTGTTGCTTATGAAATCACATAATTCTTAATGTTAGGGAAGGGAGGTTATTGCAGCATTATTAGTGCAGAACATTAAAATTGACTGAATACCTTAAAATAGGAGAATTTTAAATATCTATTGGTACAGAGTGTTTTTATGGAATCATTAATAATTTTGAGGAATTTATAATGTAAAGGTATGTTCAGTTCATGATTAAGGTTAAAAAAAAGTAGGATAGGTAACTACATTGGGCAATCCTAGTTTTATTTACATGTACTATACATCAACATGTATACGCATATAAAAGACTGAAAGGAAATGTATCAGTATAGTTAGAATCTCTAGCTGGTGCAGTTATGAACCATTATTGTTTTTTCTTAACAATTTTCTGTGTCCTCCACAGTCCAACGAATATCTTATTTTTAATAGAAAACAAATGCACGTTATTTTTATTAGAAAAATACATTATTTGGAGAGGAAGAATAGCAGGAGTTTTGTGATTTTTGGCTCTTTGTACATGTATGGTGACAAATAGTTTGAAAAATGGTCCAAATGTAACTTTTGATCAGTTTGATGAGAGCAGTCCATCCACACAAAAGGCCAGTTAGTGGTTCCCTAGAGGCAACCGAATATTCACCAGAACAGTTGTCAGACAGGCAGCCTTCTTGTTTAGTATGTGTGTATCAGTGTTTTGTGTTACTTCAGATATGAGAATGTTCCTTTGTTTTCTTTTAGCTATTTAAATCGTAAGTAATTTAATTCAACACTCTTTTACTCCTTTAGACTTCACGAAAGCCCCGTGAAGAGCGAGACGTGTCCCAGTGTGAAAGTGTAGCTTCCACTGTTTCTGCTCAGGAGGATGAAGATATTGAAGCTTCTAATGAAGAAGAAAATCCAGAAGACAGTGAAGGTATCTTAAAATCTTAAATTTAGTTGTGACTTCCACTAGTTCAAATATGTAATTACTAGCTTAGTCATTTTATTTAAGAATTGCTTCATTAAGGAAACAGTACATTCACTGTTTTCATAGAGACCTTAAACTTGAGCACAATGTATTTATTCATTCAGTCAACAAATACGTATGTAGCACCTGTGATGGTCCAGTTGGTACGACTAGAAGATCTTTAAAATGGCAGTTCAGGGGCGCCTGGGTGGCTCGGTCAGTTAAGCGGCTGACTCTTGATTTCGGTTCAGATCATGATATCAGGGTTGTGAGATCGAGCCCCACGTCGAGCCCTGCACTGAGCATGGAGCCTGCTTAAGATTCTCTCTTTCCTTCTGCCCTTCCCCCCCCGCCCCCCACTGCTCGCTCACTCTCAAATAAATAAAATTTTAAAATCAAATAAAATGGCAGTCCGGCATCAGCAAGCTGTCTGCATCAATATCACTGCCACCTTTATGTGTCCAGTTAGTATCATTGATTACATTTCTCTCTTTATTGCAATGAGTTTGATTTATTTCAGTTTTTACAATGACTTACACATGTCACATTTATGTTTTCATATAAAAAGAATTAATGACGCTAGAAGCCCGGTAGAAAAGAATGTCAACCCAAGAAACTTAAGAACAGAAATAAAATCCTTTTTGTCACTTGAACAAATTAATGACCATTTTCCGAAAAAGTAAATATTTTCTTGAGTTTTTGCTGATTAAACGTTCCTAACTTATTTCAATTGCATTACTATTAAAGTTTCTGTAGATTTCTTTTGTGAATTGACTGCTTATGAAGTGGGAATTTTCAGTGATTTTAGTAGCTCTTTATATATAATATCTTACACATGTTCATGCTTTGTATACACATATTTTCTCCATCTCATTCACTTTTTATTTTTAAATTACCAGAGTTTAAATTTTGTATGTAATTAGAGCTGCTTAAGTACGTTCCTTTGAAGGCGCTCAGATTTTAAGCTTAGGAAGTTCTATATCTTCCAGGAGTTTCAGAAATATTAGATTTCGTTTTATTTTTTTCTGCAAGTTGTTGATGGCTTTGAAACTTAAATTTTGTTTTGAATGGGTTTTGGCTTTGAACATTAAGTAGCTTTTTTTCTGTGAGGTTTTGTGGAAAATGAGGCCCGTGTGGCAGGAATGAAGAGAATACTGGAGCAGAAGAGTTTTGGTAAGACTCGGCTTTTAAAAAGCTCCCTCTGGTGTTGTTGAGACTGGTCTGAGGTGGAAGATAGGAAGAGTTGCTTCTGGACTAAAGGGGCAGTCGAGCAATTGAACACAAGTGGATGGACTCAAGGGATATTTTTAGAGAGAAAAACAATGATATTTATCTTTGTAGGATATGGGGATAAATGAGAGGAGAATTAAAAGATTACTCCTTAAAAGGTTTCTGGTTTAATTAGACAGTAAACACTAGAAAAGAACCTGATTTGGATGTGTTGAGTCCACAGACTTAGTGTAGTGCAGGAAATACTGAATTTGTGATTCCTTTGAAATATCTAGGTAAAGATGTCAAAGATTAAAACGGTATTTATAAAGTGAAACCAAGGATGTGGGGAAAGACCCGGGTTACAGTGTTAAATTAAAAGTCCATGTAATGTTACTCTAGAATTTTCCTGTCTAGTGTCTGGTACTCACTAGATACATGTGGCTATTGAGCTGAAATGTGGCTAGTCCAAATTGAGATGGGCTGAACATGTAAAATGTAATCAGATTTTTAAGACTTAATACCAAAAAAGGTAAAAATGTTATTACTAGTTTTCTATATTACTATTAATATTTTCTATATTTCCACATGGTTACATGTTAAAAAGATAGTATTTCATACCTACTGGGTGAAATAAAATATGTTGTTAATTTATCTCTTTTTACTTTTTTAATGTGGCCACCGGAAAAATTAAAATTTTAAGCAAATGTAACTCATATTATGTTCCTGTTGGATGGTGCTGTTCTAGACTGTCAGGCTTCCTGGGTCAAAGGAAAAGAACAGCCACAGGCTGGTAGAAGTAATCCAAATACCATTTATGGGAATGGTTCTTGTTTAGTTTGGTTTTCATCTGTCTTCATTTTTCAAATTTCATATAAATTTTATTTATTTACTTATTTATTTATATTTATTTATTTATTAAAAAAATATTCTTAAGAGTTCTTAGTTACTCAGTTACTCTCTACACCCAGTGTGGGGCTCGAGCTCACACGACCCTGAGATAAAGAGTTGTACACGCCACCGACTGAGCCAGCCAGGTGCCCCTCATATAAATTATTTTAGATATTAAAAGCTTTTACGCTTTCCATTTCAGAAGGTGAGGACCATTTGACCTCTCCCTTTCATGCTCTGGGAACAAACACTCTAGCTTCCCAGTGGCCATAAGACTTCACTGAGGCCATCCAAGGAGTATCATTCATCCCAAACAACTACTTTCAAGCATGGCTTCTAGTCACCACCTGAAACATGTTCATTATCAGATTTTTATGCCGTATCATTATCTTTAAGGTGCTGAAAATAGTTCTGATACAGAAAGTGCTCCTTCTCCTTCACCAGTTGAAGCTGTCAAGCCCAGCGAAGATAGCACTGACAATGCGACTTCTCGAGGAAACACCGCGCCTGGGGCTGAGCTTGAACCCAGCACAGAACCTGTACCCTGTGCGTCTCCCTCCTCAGCAGTGCCAAGTGCAAAACCAGTTGAAAGTGAAAGTGCGGAGACGCAGGCGAACGACAGCATCACGGTGGAGGCAGAGCCAATGGACGTCGAACGGCAGGAGCATGGTGCTGAAGTGACTTCTGTCCTTGACCTCCCCACGGCTGCCAAATCAGACTCTGTAGACGTTGAGATGGGGGCGCCAGAAAACAATCCATCCAGAGTCGAAGGTGATACCAAAGAAGGAGACCTGGAGAGACCCAGCACGAAGACAGAGCCTAGAGATGAGGACATGGTGGTGGCCCAGCAGATAGGCGCCCAGAGGCCCGAGCCCCAGTCGGACAATGACTCTAGCGCCACCTGCAGTGCGGACGAAGACGTGGACGGAGAGCCCGAGAGGCAGAGGTGAGACTCGCTCCTCCGATCCTCTCCTGTTCTTTGCTCTGTTGGAGGCTGACTGAGTCACAGGACGGTGCTGGCTGCAGGGATTATTCCTGTACGAATATCGGCAGCTTAGAGGTAGTCCGCATGCTTTTAATATTGGGTTATGATGTTGTTCATCTGTTTCAGTAACCAAGAACAGTTGTGTGATCATGAGTTTCCAATGAAAAAGATAATAATGTTTTTCTACACTGCTTGTTACATGCATTCTGTGTGTAGCTAAGAAGGGGATTTCATCTAACAAAACTTGTGATATGAGCCATGGACGGCTGCCGTTCCTGGTGTTGGAAGCGGTAGGATGTGGTGGTGCAGGCAGAGGCAAGGGGCATTGACTTGTTTGCTCCAAGACCATACGGCTTCAGAGCAGGGCCTGCTGTACCTGTGTGTTAGATAATAGAAAAGGTTGACGGTAGAAACATGTTAAGTGTTCTGAAAATATTTGAGAAAGCATAATTTAAATACAAGACAGTGGTAATTATCATGATCACTTTGTATATCAGTTAAAAGTTTAGATTATTCATATTTGTAATTTCAAATATATATAATACAGATTAATACAGAACTACTTTTAATCATTAATAATATAAAAATCTATCCTATCTTTATGGTTTTCATAAAAATTACGGTAAAGATTACAGTAAAATTACAGGAATAGATACTGCTTTATTTAATATATGTACTTGCCTTGGGATTTTCTTTTCCTTGAAAGAAACAGAATCACCTAGAATCACAGTAGAACATTTGATTGGCACACATTCTAGAAATGAATTTGACTAAAACATCATTTAATCAGAAACCAAATTCAACTCTTTCTTCTTTTTCTCCAACTGCCCATTTTTTAATAAGAAAGAGGCTAATAAGCCACTCAGCAGAGAGCCAAATTCTGTTCATCTAAGATGAGGATTATCTGTGTTTTCCACTATTAGTTTTGGTAACTATATTTACAAGTGAAGGAAAAATTAGGATGGTAGTAATCTTAAAGGAGGAACATCCTAAGAGCTGAACATGACAGTAGTCTTGAAATTCAGAAATTCCTTGTAAATATATGGTGACCTTCGAATAACACTCTACTTCAGTTCCAAACTATCATAATAACACTTCCAATTTTCTACAACTTTAATACCATCTTTATTCTTCATGTTAAGTGTTATTTTCTTTTATACATTCTAATTTTCTTATCAATTTGTACTTTTTAAAATGTTCATCTGCCCCCAATAACATTGGAAAGTCTGATACAGCCTGAAAGGTACGGCACTAGCGTATGATCTCCCCAGTTCACATATTGGGTGTTGTAAGCTCCAGCGTACATACTGAAACTGAGTGAAGCAGGCGGAGCGTGGGGTGGTGGGGGCTGTGGGGGACAGAGCAGCACGTGTGTTGGAAAGGGCAGCTACTACAAGTTCAGCATGTGGTTTCCACATGGGCATGCTGCTTCTGTGTGGCTCTTTCCACTCTTGATGAGAAACCAGGAGTCTGGAATTTGGGGTGAAATTCTCAATTTTAGTATGGTAGTGGGCAGATGTTTGAAAAAATACCCTATGATCCTGGCAAAACATCCTGTAACAGGTAACTAGTTTGTAATCTATGTTAGTGGTAGACTAGGACCTAATATTATAATGGAATATATTCGGACTGGATGGTTAGATGCAGATGATTAAACTCAGATAAATTTCAACCTATAAATCAATATTAGGTTTCTTTACTTAGAAAATTAGCATTGTAGATTCCCCTTTTCCTTACTGTTCAAATATCTTCTA
The DNA here is from genome assembly GCF_029215605.1 of Mirounga angustirostris. Classification (NCBI taxonomy): domain Eukaryota; kingdom Metazoa; phylum Chordata; class Mammalia; order Carnivora; family Phocidae; genus Mirounga; species Mirounga angustirostris. The sequence goes on from NW_026991725.1 coordinate 54,695,976, forward strand.
AGGCTGTGTTGTGTGTGTGTACATACATATTGACTTAGAAGGAATTATGATTAGGGGTGCCTGGGTGGCACAGTTGGTTAAGCAACGGACTCTTGGTTTTGGCTCATGAAGTGATCCCAGGGTCGTGTGATCAGGCCCCATGTTGGGTCCTGCACCCAGCACAGTCAGCTTGAGATTTTCTCTCCCCCTCCCTCTGCTCCTCCCCCTGCATGCACTCTTTCTCTCTAAAATAAATAAATCTTAAAAAAAAAAAAAAAAGGAATTATGATTGTACATTTAAAGTCTTACATAAGAATATATTAATTTATCTTTTTTTTATTGCCAATTGCAGAATGTTTCCTATGGACTCAAAGCCTTCATTGTTGAACCCCCCTGGATCTATACTGGTCTCATCCCCAATAAAACCAAATCCACTGGACCTGCCACAGCTTCAGCACAGAGCTGCTGTTATCCCGCCAATGGTAAGTTTTCAAAGTGAGTAAGAGAAGTAAAGTTGAGAAAGACCTTTAGAGACATTTCTTCTCTTCTTTAATCAGTACTTGATTTTTAAAAAAATTATGGTAAAAAACACACAACATAAAATTTATCATCTTAACTGTTTTTAAGTATATGGTTCAGTAGCATTACATATATTCATGCTGTTGTGAAATAGATCTCCAGAACTTTTTCATCTTGCAAAAGTGAAACTCTCTTCCCATTAAACCGTAACTCTCTCTTTCCCCTCCCCCAGCTCCTGACAACCACCATTCTACTTTCTGTCTCTCTGAATTTGGCTAGATACCTCATATAAGTGGAATCATACGGTATTTGTCTTTTTGTGACTGGCATGTTTCACTCAGCATAAAGTCCTCAAGGTGCATCCAGGTTGTAGTCATAATCTTCCTTTCTAAGACTGAGAATATCCCATTGTATGTATATACCACATTTTGTTTAGCCATTCTGTCGCTCTATTTGCTTTTTCAAATGGATTCATTGTGATGGTTGGTTGAAATGGTGATTTCCATTTCGGAAAGAAAAAACACCAAAGGAGTGTAATCCTCTAGCCATAAATATTCGTAAGCTTTGTTTTTGTTTTGTTTTCCTGGAAGACAGTAGTAGAATAAATATATAACTAGGTTTTAAATATCTAGAATGAATTCTAGAGATTATGGCTAACTTCAGGATACAATTCCAAATCTAGTTTTATTTACATTTTACTTCAGTAATCTCTGCAAGTTTGACTCTCTTTTGACACTGAATTCCAAACTAGGTTATCGCTCCTTTACTTAGTAATGTTTTAGCTGTTGCTTTACTTCAGGGGATAAAAATTTGTTCTTTCTCACATGATAATTGATAAAAGTTAAGTGTGTGCTTATGATGGACTCACACACAAAAAATCATTAAACATTTGTTCGTTCATTGATTTACTCAGATGGACTTCTATTGAGTGCCCAGTTCAAGACAACATTGTTAATGCTGTATGGAATATTTATATATCATAATCTCTGACTTCAAGAAACATAGAGATTGCTCTTGATAAGAAGACAGAAAAAAACTTAAAATGAATTATAAAAATGTGATGCTCTGTTAAGTTAAAAAATGTAGTATGGTCATTTCAGAGGAAGGAGAGCTTCCTTCTTAATAAGACAACTAAGGAAGACTCCACATAGGAAATAATATTTTTTGGACCAAAACAGTTCATTTGGCTTTATGGCAACAGGAGGAAGTGCCATGTTTACATAAAAGCCAAAGCACGAGGGCAAGAAAATTATGTGTATGTTTTGGGCTCAGTGAAAAATTCTACTTACAGTAGCAGAAAAGAACTATGGAAGTCTTTATTTAGATAATAGGTTCTGAAAAACTCAGATCTCTACTCTTTCCCAAAATTTTTTGTATTCATGAAGTAATGGACTGTGTTAGGGGCTGTTTATTTAGTATTGAACCAAATAGGTTGGGTTCTTTCCTTCCTGAGTGAGAGAGACAGAAAATAAACAGAAAAACCAGCCATATTATTGTGAATTGTGCTATTGTAAGTGCTGTGTACCCTGAAAGAAAGAAACAGGGCTGCTGTAAGGAGGAAAATGGGAAGGGACGGTTAGGGATGGCCTGTCTGAAGACGGAACATTTAACACCCATCCTGTTGTGTGAGTTGGTTGTGGGAGGTAAGGCGGATCAGTCAAGGATGTCTGCCAGGTTTCTGGCTTAAGCTGTTAAGGTTCCGTTTCCTAAAAGGGAGGTCACTGAAGGAGAAGCACTGAATGTAGGAAATGAAGAGTTCCTGTTAAATCCAAGTTTTGAGGTGCTTTGAGATACCCAAGTGGAGTTGTTAAGCAGCCATTCTGTGAGTATGGGACTTGGAGCAAACGTCTTAGAAATAGAAATTGAAGAACCATTAACATATAGATGACATTTAAATGCACAGAAGTGGGTGTGATTATCTAGAGAGAACCTTGAGAGGAGGGCTAGGAGCCAGGGCTGAGCCACCAGGGGTTTGACCATTTGGAAGTTAAAAGCAGACAGCAGTGTTTTAGTTTCTGATTTTGATCTCTCTTCTGTGATTTATATCGTGTTCAGTTCTGAAAGTAAATGTTCAGCACTTTAAGCCTTTTATTAAAACTTGAAGAGTACTTTGATCAAAAAGTGGCAAAATCACATCAACCAGTACGTTACAGAAATAAGCATTATTTGTAACAAAGGGTCATTGTTATGTTGGTCATTGGCGTATCTAGATTTTTATCTTCCTGTAGGTTTCCTGTACCCCATGTAATATACCAATTGGAACCCCAGTGAGCGGGTATGCCCTCTACCAGCGACACATTAAAGCAATGCATGAGTCCGCACTCCTGGAAGAACAGCGGCAGAGGCAAGAACAGATAGATCTGGAATGCAGAAGTTCTGCAAGCCCCTGTGGCACCACCAAGAGTCCAGACAGAGAGTGGGAAGGTAGGTAGAGCTGTCCCCGCAAAGAACTTCTCTGACGGGAAACAGAACTATTCTCCAAAGTAGTGTCCTTTGTGCTTTGCAGTTTATTTGCATGTCAAGTGATTAATTGCTCTTGTCCCTCTTGTCCGCAACACAAAATTCCTTTAAACTGACCTCAGTTAAACTTTTGAGGAATGTTACTAGTATTGACTACTCACAGGCGGCAGTAGCATGTGTAATGGTTTTTGTTAATACGAGTTTTCTGATATTTATCTCTCTGCTGGAGGACTGTAAAAGCCATGCTTTCTGCTCCATTCATCTGACTTTTCGGAGTGAGAATTGTTATCCTGTCCTCCAAGCAAATCTCATGTGACAACAGGGTAATACTCATTCTCTAATATGATGGGAGACAACTTGGCGTATAGCGTCAGTCGTAGCCTGACGCAGCCCTCACCCCAGCCTTCACCACTTGTGTGGCCAGGGACAAGTCCCGTAACTTTTCTGACTTTAGTTCTGTCATCTGTAAATTGCAAGTTATAGATCGATCCATCCATCCATCTGTCTGTCTGTATTTCTTTCTTACTGAGATCACAACCCATAAGAAAGAATCAGCATTCAGTATCCTCTTGTAACACGTGGCTCAGCGTTATTCTTTACATAATATTATATGTAATACAGATACAATTTATAATAATAATTAGTGTACCAATATGTACATAGTATAATAGATACCACAAAGGGGCTGTTACCATTGTTATTTCAAGTGACAAATTCGAGTTGTATGTGCTTTTTTTTTTTTAAGATTTTTTTTATTTTTAAGTAATCTCTACACCCAACATGGGGCCTGACCCCACAACCCTGAGATCAAGACTCCCCCACTCCACCTACTGAGCCAGCCAGGCACCCCTATGCATGTTCTTTTTAGTTGTGTATGATACACTCAGTTTCTTTTAAAAGCGGGGGGGCGGGCACGATTTCTAAATTGTAATAAATTCTTCTGGCATGATTAGGAAATGGCACATGTGTTCTGGTTGATGGTTGACTTATGCTATGATATGCTTAGAATATAAGACTGTTAAGGTCTTCGTTACTGTGGTTTAGATTTTTTGGTAATGATTCAAAAGACTTTGCAGTACTTTACATAGATAAGTAAGAACAGCTAACTGTAGAATGTCATGCATTTCAAGGACTATTTAATATAAAATAGGAACTGTGGTACTTAACGAATCTTGACCACCCCCCCCAGTTACACCCAGTTATACCAGTAATGAGTTATTATATGGCACACTGAACTATGTTAGAGTTTTAAACATAAAATTGCTGGTGTTTTAAGTATAAATCTTACCCTAGTAAAAACATGAACCAGAGTAGTTAATACCCAGCAAGGCTGGGGGTATAGTAGGTGCTAAATGAATATTTCTTTCTTTTTTTTTTTTAAAGATTTTATTTATTTATTTGTCAGAGAGAGGGAGAGAGCGTGCACAAGCAGGGGGTGCGGCAGGCAGAGGAAAAGGGAGAGGGAGAAGCAGACCTCCCCAAGCAGGGAGCCCAATGTGGGACTTGATCCCAGGAACTCGGGATCATGACCTGAGCCAAAGGCAGATGCTCAACCGACTGAGCCACCCAGGCGTCCCAATGAATATTTCTTGAATGAAGGTAAAAACGTTGATGATTTGGGAGCTTTTAGTATTTAGTATTTAGAATCCTCAGTTGCTAACTCAGTAATTGACGCAGCTTGTACTCAGTAATTACATGTTGAAGGAATGAATTAAATGGAGTATAAATGGACTTAGCAGAAGCACTTGTCTTTTGAGCAGTCCAGCTATGAGAAAATCTATCATGATGAGAATGATAAATTTTAGAGTAATTTAAAAGTCTTTTGATGTATTCCTTACATAAATGATTTAGAATAAATGTTGGGAGAAGAATTAAAACCTAGAAAAAATCTTTTCTTTTTTCTTTAAGATTTTATTCACTTATTTGACAGAGAGAGTTAGTGAGAGCAGGAACACAAGCAGGGGGATTGGGAGAGGGAGAAGCAGGCTTCCCGCCGAGCAGGGAGCCTGATGCGGGGCTCAATCCCAGGACCCTGGGATCATGACCTGAGCCGAAGGCAGATGCTTAACGACTGAGCCACCTAGGTGCCCCAAGGACCTCAATATCTTTTCTTGATCTACTTTACGATCTTGATCTAAATTACTTTGGAAGCTGGAGAGACTGAATCAGACTAGAGCCCAAATTCTGAGCCTCTAAACAATGAACTACATTTCTCTGTGGTCAGTCACATTAATCCATGTAGTTTAGATGAAAGTGGTATCCTAATTTTAATCATAATGCAGTGGTCTTAAAACCATACTGTAATTATATTTTTTATTAATGTGATACTGAGGTGTTTATTAATACATCAGTTTGGTTCAAGGTGACTCCAGAAACTGGGGTGGTTGATTACATTTTATCTCAAGGTTATGTTTTATTTTAGCTCATCTATAATGTGTAGTTATTTAAGGAAGTGCCTGAAGACTCTCCTGAATTTATAGCTATCCATAGTTCAGTATAAAGGATAAGTTCCCTTATACTTACACATCTCCCTTGTATAATCATATACTTGCATTTAAATTGCTTGTATGCAGAATGTTTGATACAAATGTTTTCAATGCATCGCCATAGAAGAGTTTATAGAATGTTAAATATAGTGAGAATGTGGATTTACCTATGAACCGTCACCAAACTGGTACAGTTTACTTGAATTAGGACCATGGTTTTGACTTTTCCCTTCATGGTCTCATTTAGAAAGTAACAGGCAGCATGTGTTTGATTGTATTCATCGTAATGTTAGTGAGTGGCAGAAATAATTATTGTAGGTGTACCCTTTTTAAGTGGTGTAAGCCTTTACATCTGTAGAAACACTTGGGAAAAACCTGAGAGAACAGTTGTTTTCACTTTCCAGGAGCATTTACACAAGGTAACCCCTACTTCAGCATGAAGCCTTTTTTTCTGGAGTGAGGAAACTCAAACATACACATGTGGAGAGTTAGAATTGAACTTGAAATGCAGGTTTAACAGAATCAGTTCAGTCCAATTAAGAGTTAATCCTTCTCTGCAACTGAATCTAGTCTGTTTATTTTGTTGTTTATTTATTTTTTCAGCTCTGAGTACATGAAGATTTAAATACCTGTATTTAGAACCATCTAAATTTCCACTTTAACACTACCTTGACAAGATAGTTTCCACATTATTAGAAACTTACTGGAAATGGTAAAACAGTCACACAGTATTTATAATAATAACTTTACCATGTTAAATTCTCTAGAAAGGAAGACATGATTTTCTTTTGGTTTATTTTATAAATCTGCACAGCATTGGGACATTTAATCTAATTCGTTATATCAATGTGTCTAAGAAGGGAAGAGTACCATCATCTTGATGGATACCCCACAGGCATCTGAAATTCAATGCCCAGTGCTTTAGGGAGACATTATTGCCACATGGTTTCGAGCTCAGAGTCAGGCTTACACTGCTGGTAGGGTGACCTTGGCTGGGCAATACGGTGTGATTCTTTTGAGGTTCAGTTTCCTCATCTGTGAAATGGTGTTAATCATCCCGTGGGGCATGAGGGCTCAGTGAGATAATTCATGTAATTCACAGTGCTCTGCACAGAGTACATCATTATTAGCTGGTATTACTAGAATTGTTTCTGGTTTTTAAAAATACCTGAGTAAGCTAGAGAACTATTTATGCCTTGTGCTAATGAGTCTTTACCCAATTACAAACCTTCCACTTAATAGTGAGATGCTAGAGACCTTCTCTTGGGATAGAAACTATCAGGTGCCAGCTATTACTTACTGTAGTGCAGTAAAGAAAAAACGAAACAGAAATAGAAAGTAGCTCTTTGAAGGGAGAAGGTAAATCATTGTTCACAGGAGAAGATTATCCACCTAGAAAGCCTACAAGAACCAACTGAAAAGTGATTAGAACAAAAAGGAAAGTTCATTAAGTTTCTCAGAAAAAAAAAGGGTCTCCAGAAATCCCCATCTTTCTTTCCTATAGATCTGCAGTAATCATTTATACAAGTAAACTCATGCATATGAAAAAGATGGCTTTCCTAGCAACAAAATGTAAAATACCTACAAATAATTTTTAACAAGGAATTTATAAATAAGACCTATACAAAAAAGTCTGGATTACTCGGTTAGAAAGCTCATTATTATAGAGCATCAGGTGTCTTGTATTCATAAATTTAATGCAAGTCTAATGAAAATTCCAGTGACATCTTGTTTGGAGAATGATTTTAAATTTTGATTTATCTGGAAGAATAAATGGATAAGACTAGGTAAGCAAAAGAATAAGAAAATGAATGGGAATTTGCTCTGGCAGACATTAAAATAACCCACATTTAAGTGGTTTGGGTTACATATGATTTTCCTTCTCCTCTTTGTGCTTTTCTGATTTTCCAAAATTACAATGTCAATTTTATTTTAAAAAGGAAAAAAATTATAAGAGACAGGGAACACAAGCAGGGGGAGTGGGAGAGGGAGAAGCAGGCTTCCCGCAGGAAGCCCGAAGTGGGGCTCCATCCCAGGACCCTAGGATCATGACCTGAGCTGAAGGCAGACGCTTAATGACTGGCCACCCAAAAGCCCCTGGAGTAATTTTTATAGCATTCTGGTAGTAAAATTCATAGTTTTATAAGTGTGTGTAGGTTTTTTTGGATTAGTTTGATCTGTGTCTTCTAAGAAAGACTTCTTCCGTTTCTTAATTATGTTTATTTCTCTAAATATTAAGTGGTGTGTTTCAGCAGGCTAAATATAAAGGGCGGAAATTCTCAGAGATATGACTAACTCAAGCAAGGCTTGAATTTACCACATGGCTGGATAATCTGATGTTTGCCTGTTGTGATCTTTACTGCATGTGAAAACACTTGGTTTTCCTAAGAAGAAGAAAGATGTTCTTTTCCTTTAAAGGGAAACATCATAATTGAATTTTTGAGGGTTTTATTAGGTCATAGTGATGGTGCATACACAGAAGATTTAGATGTATAGGGTTTTTAAACATCTCTGTGGGTGGACTCCCCACCCCCCCAGAATCTTAGATTTTAATATTAGTGTATATAGTCGGATCTGCCCCTGGATGGTGTGGGCTTGGTCCTTTCACACTTACTATTTTAATTTGGGGTTCTTCCCTTATCTTGATAACTTTAACTTTCATAGGAAAATCAGTCGCCTATATGCCTTATGCTGAGGTCAGACGTGCTCTAGAACAGGAAGCACAGATGCACAGTACTGCAGCAAGGTCAGCCTCACCGTGTAGGCTCTCTCCGAGAGAAGTCAGTAAAGCCGCTCCACAGCCTGATATGAGTGCAGCCCGCAATAGTGTCCCGCCAGGTAAATATTGTTCCTCTGCGCAGTGGCTGCTGGCCATCTCCCAACAGATGCTAGACTCGGGTGGTCTGAGCTCGTGAACAAACTGCCTTTCCCAGACGTGTCCTTCCTGTTTCAGAATTATTTTCTTGTTTCTGTGCATCTATCGTCTGTTGTATTCAGTTGAGCTTCACTGGGCCACTGGGAAATTCGTGTTCACACGTGTATACTGTGACACTGACTGGCTTTTAAGAGTACATGTACTTTGAAAAAATCTTTAGGTCCCCTCCCCGACCGCAAGAAATTCAGGTCTGTGAGAGCCAGGAGCAGTAAACATTTCTCCAAGTAGGCAAAATGTAGAGAGGGTGTCCAGCTGGTGGTTGGCCATGTCTGTGCGTTCTCCAGAGTTGGAGTATCAGCTGCGTCCTAAGAAGCAGGTCCAAAGAGTGATGGAGAGAGAGAAAAGATTGGGAAAGGTTGTCATTTGCCTATGCTAAGCAGAGATAGTTTGAAATGAACATCAACTTAAAAGCTCTGGTTTCACAGGGAGTTGAATATTTCAGCCTCATAAATACCACGTGTGACCTGAATATGTATATGGATTTAATTCAAGTGAAAGAGAAATTCAAAATAGAAATGTTCCTCCTCAGCCTCATCTTGCACTTAAAATTCAGTGTGTGATATGAAAATTCGGGAATGACTGAGATAGGTAGAGTGTTGCAAACTATGAAATTGCCGATTTTAAATCATTTTTTTCCTCCCCTTCAAAGTCCTGCAGCCTGCTCCGCATCAAGTGATAACTAATCTCCCTGAAGCGGTTCGGCTTCCAACAACTCGACCCACCAGGCCACCTCCTCCTCTCATCCCATCATCCAAAACCACAGTGGCTTCAGAAAAACCATCTTTTATCCTGGGAGGCTCCATCTCACAGGTAAAATGCCTTCCCTGCCCAGGAAATTTCTGTTGAGTATTGCTTTGGTAAAAGTTCTCCCCTTTCTGTCCCTAATTTGTCAGAGTCTTAATAAATACAAGTTTGTCTGTATGTGAAGAGACGGTGACCAGAAAATATGGCAGTCATCGTACTCTGTGCCACACACAGGAAGTTTGTGTGAGTTGGGTGCCCAAAGTGAGTGGCCGCGGCACACCGTCTGGTTTGACTTAGGAAAGGCACTTTTGTGCCCTGTGGTTTAGTGTAGCGAAGATGGAAGAGGAATCTTTTCAAGTACCAAAATATGTGTGGACTATTGTGAAGGCTCTAAGTATTACATTGTACATGATTGATAAGCCCCAGTTCATTCTGACTTTGAGAGAGCTTGTTTGGAGGTTCTAGCAGGGGAGCGCAGCTACTCGTATACCCTTGACCGAAGAACGGTCCTCCTCTATCGGGGAAGGTCGTCCTCTTCGACCGAGCGCGCAGCTTCGGGAGGGACGCACATGGAGCGGTGAGGGAGGAAGGGGACACCCGCCTAGCCAGCCAGATCAGCCGAATCAACCCTGGCGATCAATGGGGTGACAGATGTCGCAGCCAGATCGCCCTCACATCCCATTCTGACTTTGGCCACTATATCTTCCCCCCCCGCCCCTGGTGCATTATTGTATACATACATATATATATACGTATATATATTTTTTAATATGGCCTTATCTTAATGGTTGAAAAGTTTTGACCAATGTGCACGATCAGCAGCAGCCACTCTCCTGTCAGGTTATAGAACCATTTCATCACCTCCGAAGGTTTTCTTAGCCCCTTGTGCCTGAAGCAACCACTGGTTTGCTTCCTATTAGCACAGATTAGTTTTGCCTTTTCTAGAACTTCATATAAATGAACTCATACAGTGTGTACCCTTCTGTGTCCGCCTTCTTTAACTTAACATAATGGTTTTAGGGATTCATCCTGAGCTATTTCTAGTTTTTGGCTGTGGTGAATAAAGCTGATGTGTACATTCTTGTACTGGCTCTTTATAGACATTTGTTTTCATTTCTCTTGTGTAATCAATCCCCTGAGGGAGGAATTGCTAGATATATGTGTGTTTTACTTTATAATATCCCAGAGTGGGTCTACTGCTACCCGCAATGTGTAAGCCTTCATTTTGCTTCATTTGCTTTTGGCCATCTTTTTTATTTTAGTCATATTTCATTGTGGCATTTAGTTTGCATTTCCCTGGCAGCAGATGATGCTGAGCACTTTTTTGTATGCTTATTGGTCATTTATACGTCTGATTGCGAAGTGACTGTCTTATTAGCTGTTTTTATTGGGGTTTTTTTGGTTAGTAGATTGTAGAAGTTCTTTATTATGGATGAAAGGTCTCTGTTATATATTAAAATATTTTCTTTTTTTTATGGCTTGTGTGTTTTGTTACTGCTGTGTTTTGATGAGCAGAAATTTTAAATTTTGATGAAGTCCTTATACAAATTTTTTTTTCTCCTATGGTTAATTCTTTTTCTCTAAGAAATCTTTGTTTCATGCTTGTGGAAATATTCTTGCGTTTTCTTCTGAAAGCTTTATAGTTTGGGCTTTTACATTTAGGTTTGTGATCCACGTGAAATTAATTTTTATGTGCAACGTGAGATCAGGATCAGCATTCAGTTATCCTTTTGGATTTGCAGTTCCAGGAACACCGGTTAAAAAGTCTTTTCTTTCTCCAATATGATCTCTTTAGTGCCTTTGTCAGAAATGATTTGGCTCTATGTTTGGTCTATTTCTGGACTTTCTGTTCTGTTCAGTTGATCTACTTGCCCACACTTTTATTAGCATCACAGTTGTGATTATTGTAGCTTTATGGTAAGTCTTGAAATCATGTGGGTAGGGGTCCTTTAAGGGCTTTTATTTTTCAGGATTGCTTTGGCTCTTCTATGACTTTGGCATTTCCATATAAATTATAAATGTCAGTTTCTAACGAAAATTCTCCTGGGATTATGGTAAAGGATTGCATTAAATTTATAGATTATTTTGGGTTAGAAATGAAGATCTTAAGAATGTTGAATCTTCGGGTGCCTGGGTGGCTCAGTGGTTAAGCATCTACCTTCGGCTTAGGTCGTGGTCCTGGAGTCCTGTGTTCGAGTCCCGCATTGGGCTCCCTGCTCATTGGGGAGCCTGCTTCTCCCTCCCCCACTCCCCCTGCTGTGCTCTCTGTCTTTCTCTCTCTGTCAAATAAATAAATAAAATCTTTTTTTTTTTTTTTAAAGATTTTATTTATTTATTCATGAGAGAGAGAGAGAGAGAAGCAGGCTCCCAAGGAGCAGGGAGCCCGATGCGGGACTCGATCCCAGGACTCTGGGATCATGACCTGAGCCGAAGGCAGACGCTTAACCATCTGAGCCACCCAGGCGCCCCTTAAATAAATAAAATCTTAAAAAAAAAAAAAAAGGAATGTTGAGTCTTCTAATCCATGAACATGTTTATATTTCCATTAATTTATGTCTTTAATTTCTCAACAGTATTTCAAAGTTTTCACTGTAGAGGTTTTGTTAGATTTATTTTCAGTTAATTTGATGATTTGTAATGTATTTTATGTTTTTATAAATATTTTTTAAAATTTCATTTTCCAGTTCTACAGGTATATAGAAAAAGTTGATTTTTTAAATCTTTATCTCCTGCAACATTACTTATTTGCTTCTTATTTGTTTTGTTGGTTGTTTTTTTTTTGTTTTTTTTTTTGGAGGGAGAGTGAATTTCTTAGGATTTTCTATGTGAGCGTGTCATATGCAAATCAAGATAGTTTTACTTCTTCCTTTCCAGTCCTAGTGCCTTTTCTTTTTCTTTTTCTTTTCTTTTTTTTTTTTTTAAGATTTTATTTATTTGACAGAGACAGGGCGAGAGAGGGAACACAAGCAGGGGGAGGGGGAGAAGGAGAAGCAGGCTTCCCGCAGAGCAGGGAGCCTGATGCGGGGCTCGATCCCAGGACCCTGGGATCATGACCTGAGCCGAAGGCAGACGCTTAACGACTGAGCCACCCAGGCGCCCCCCTAGTGCCTTTTCTTTTTCTTGTTTTATTGAACTGACTAGGGTAGAACTTTTAGTACAATTTTTTTTTTAAAGATTTATTTATTTATTTATTTGAGAGAGAGCAGGGAGGAAGTGGGGAGAGGGAGAGCAAATCTTAAGTAGGCTCCCTGCTGACGGAGGAGCTAGGAGCCTGATATGGGGCTCAGTCAGCCCAGTGTGGGGCTTGATCCCACAACCCTGAGATCATGACCTGAGCTGAAATCAAGAGTCAGATGTTTAATCGACTGAGTCACTCAGGGGCCCCATAGTACAGATTTTAAAAGAAGTGGTGTGGGCGCCTGGGTGGCTCAGATGGTTACGCGTCTGCCTTCGGCTCAGGTCATGATCTCAGGGTCCTGGGATCGAGTCCCGCATCGGGCTCCCTGCTCCTTGGGAGCCTGCTTCTCCCTCTGCCTCTCTCTGTCTCTAATGAATAAATAAATAAAATCTTAAAAAAAAAAAAAAAAAGTGGTGAAGAGGATATGCTTTCCTTGTTGCCCATTTTAGGAGGGAGGCATTCAGTATTTAACTGGTAGGTATGTTAACTATAAACTTTTTTTTAAGATTTTATTTTTATTTATTTGACAGAGAGAGAGACAGCCAGAGAGTGAACACAAGCAGGGGCATTGGGAGAGGGAGAAGCAGGCTCCCTGCTGAGCAAGCAGCCCGATGTGGGGCTCGATCCCAGGACCCTGGGATCATGACCTGAGCTGAAGGCAGACGCTTAACGACTGAGACACCCAGGCGCCCCAACTATAGACTTTTCATAGGTGTCTTTTCTAAAGATTGAAGAGACTTCCTTATATTCTTTTTTGCTGAGAGTTTGTTTTTTTGTTTTCCTCTAATTTTTGTACTTTTCAACTTCAGAATTTCTTCACAGTTCTTTTCTTTTTTTTTTTTTTTCTTTTCTTTTTGTTGATATTCTTTGGGGAAACATCGTTTTCATACTTTCCTTTGTTGATTTTCAAGGCTACCAGTGAGCTTGGTGGGGAGCATATGGGAGAGGAAATAGAGCAAGTTCAAATGCCACAAAGCTCACTCTTCTTACCTAGATATTGCCAGTCTTCTTGAATAAATGCATCCAGATTTCCACAAGCCTTTGGTTAATTTCCAAATTGAAAGGTTGATTCTTACAATTTTTGCTGGTTTTCTGGTTGCCTTTATGGAAGAGCGTTTTCAGAAGTCCTTACTCTGCTGTTTTCACTGATGTCCCTATCCTGTAACAATTTTAAGAGGAATAAATATTGTTAATAATAGTAGCTTACATTTTGAGTGTACTGTTAAGTGCTTTATTTATGTAATTTGTTAACAATAAATAATAGTTATATGAAATTTATGGTGATTTCAGAAGACATATCTTGCTCCCTTTAAAAATATTTTTAATGTGGGGCGCCTGGGTGGCTCAGTAATGTTCAGCATCTGCCTTCGGCTCAGGTCATGATCCCAGGGTCCTGGGATCCAGCCCCACATCTGGCTCCCTGCTTAGCGGGGAGCCTGCTTCTCCCTCTCCCTCTGCTGCTCCCCCTGCTTGTGTTCCCTCTCTCGCTGTGTCTCTCTGTCAAATAAATAAATAAAATCTTTAAAAAAAATTTTTTTAAATATTTTTAATATAAGCAATCTATATAAAGATTTTCTTGCTTTGCAAGTACTTGTTCTTAATTTTGGGCAGTGGGGATGTAAATTCTTATAAACAGAAACATGAACATTAAATTTATTGTTGACCTTGTGAGAAGACAATGTTATTTTAGTCCTTTAAAATTATTTTTAGGGAACACCGGGCACTTATTTGACTTCTCATAATCAGACTTCCTACACTCAAGAAGCAGCTAAGCCCTCAGTCGGCTCTATCTCTCTCGGACTGCCGCGGCAACAGGAATCTGCCAAATCAGGTCAGTGAGTAAATACTCAAAACATTCCTGCGCTTGCAGCATCACGGGCAGTAATTCAGCCTTGATCTCTCTTTATTTCTCTCGCTTTGGTCCATAGCTACTGTGCCCTACATCAAGCAGGAAGAATTTTCTCCCCGAAGCCAAAACTCACAGCCTGAAGGTTTATTGGTCAGGGCACAGCACGAAGGAGTGGTCAGAGGTAAAATACGCTGTTTGGCAGAAATATTAAACTTTTGTTCCCAATAAATGTATTAAAGTAAGTCACTAATACGTTTTAATGTTGGGTTTTTAAGTTAGAGCCTTTACATTCTAAATTTTTCCTTCTGAATAAAAATAATTAAAAACTTTGAAATTCCATATTTCAGCAATCCTTTTTAATAATTACAATATTATTTTAAAAGTAGATTTCAGTAAAACACCACTATTCTTTTTGTACTGCTGTTTCCTTCTCTTACCCCTCTTCTAAGTGGGGGCTGAGTTTTGTGTGTTTGCAGTGGTAGAAGGTGTAATATGCTAATCATTTTGGTTTCATTCAGGTACTACAGGAGCCATTCAAGAAGGAAGTATAACTCGGGGAACGCCAGCCAGCAAAATTTCCGTGGAAGGCATCCCGTCCCTGCGGGGCTCGATCACTCAGGTTAGTTGTGATCATTCCTGATACACTGGACAGTAGCTAATGAGAAAACTGGAAGTCAAGTCTCAAGAGCTCTAGCTGTTCCAGCAGTGTAGTTCTGGGGTTAAGTTGCTCATTGTTCTGGATTATGGGACTGGGTCTCAATGGTAATAAACCCAGATCCGTAAACTGTCTGCAGAAAGACATTAATGTGATCATTTTGACCACCAGCTATATTATTTAGTCTGTGGGTCATTTGAAAAGGTTAATGATTTGCAAATTGGCGGAAGAAACAAGTTCTGATTGATGCAGCTCCTAATGTCTTCCTGGCAAAGCTTTTACCATGTGTTCAGCTCAAATAGAAACGGAGAAGAAAATCAATATAAATTATTTGCTCACTTTTGCCCCTTGTGAAAAAGAAGGTCTGCAGTCCTGGCATGTAAGGCACCTGGCTAGGGTCTCGTGCTAAACTGGGAGATACAGGCGACGTTGATAGAAGTGCCAGAAGTCAAGTATCTTCTTCCAATTTCAGGCTCAGTATATTGCCAGTTTTGATTAAGACAAGGTCTTTCTTTTCCTCAGATGTTAATTTCATTTGGAAGTGTAACAGCCTGTAGCCTCTTTATTATTGTCGATCTGGGAAAGGAAAATTCTCTTTTGGGAAATCATTGTAAACAGAATCCTGTGCTTTTGCACATTGAACCGGTCACAAGTTTCCTGTTTTCTTCTTCTTCCTTGTCTTTTGTCCTTGTCCCCTAGGCCAATGGCTAAAGTGTGGCTCCCAGGCCAGCAGCATTGGGCATGTAACTGGTCAGGCCCCACCCCAGAATTTCCTGACGTCTCCTCTGTGGGGGCGGGGCCCAGCCATCTGTGTTTTCCCGCCCTCCAGTGATTCTGCTGCGTGCCCATTTGAGAACCCTGCCCTGGGACCTCGCTGATCAAGTGTAGTCTGTGTCCCAGAGCATCGGCATCGCTTGGGAGCTTGTTAGATTCATGCAGAAATTTTAGTTCCCACTTCAGACCTATGAATCAGGGTCTCCATTTTAACAAGACCTGGTATAAGGAGTATATGGCTTAGAGACCTAGAAGGTTACATATGAACTCTTCACATCTCTCCATCTACATTTGACCAAAGTATACATCCTGAAACTAGTTTTCAAAATAAGCAGACACTTTAATAGTAGAGGCAAAAGAGAAATAAATGCCTTATGCATATTATCTTTTCTTGTTCATTTTCACTCTACTAACCAGATTGTGGGTAGGAAGACAGAATGAACTGGATGAAGTGAGGCTACGCTTTTTCTGTTTATTTTCAAACCAGTCTGTCTATGTGAAGTGAGTACTTCCAAAGTGGGTGTTAAGGATTCCCAGATGTTTACTGCCGAGCCCATTTGAATAAACATTTTGTTTTTGTCATTCTTCCTGCTCTAAGTGTGTGGTTTCAGATTGTCCTCACGAGAGTTTTGGGGGCGCCAAATGTGTGAGTGGGCTAAATCTGGGCCTGCCATGCCCATTTCAACCCAAGCAGCTCACTCTTACAAAGTGTTCGACCCAGTAGGTTCCATGAATGATTCCTCTGGAAGGAAGGGTTTACTGCTTAAAGGAAAGGTCAAAAAGAACCGTGCCCATAGGTAACCCAGAAGAGGACTAATTAATGATGATGAAGATTCAGAGGATGTGACCTAAACTGAATCCATAGCACAGGATGGAGGCATCTGAGTTTTCTCGGTCCTGTCTCCCCTTCCCCCACTGGTGACCAGAGGTCGAATACAGCAGACAGTTTGGGAACTGCAAGTTCTTTTTTCCTCTTATCACAATGTGAGAGAAGGTTGCAGTGTTCTAAATTTAAAACTTAGTTTATCGTCTTATTTTTATTAGACATTTTGAAAAAACATAGACCAGATTTTTTTTTTTTCCCTGAGAGTTAAGATGTTTGACTTCAGGGTGGGCAAGAAAGTTGATTTGACTCCTACACCTGTCTAGATTTTAAGTTTTGTGGGGCAGGGTTCAAGGATTAAGGTACAGTATTTCTTTATGCTTATAAAAACTTAATGTCTGGTTTCCTCTCATGTCTTTGTCCTTTCTTCTTTGAAGATATGGATGGATCTGACTCTCCGTGTGGTGGGTTAAGTTTTCTGAGTATCTCGTGTCTCCTCTAAACCTGAGTGTTTGTGTTTGATTTGATGGCAGGGTACCCCAGCCCTGTCACAGGCTGGCATACCAACTGAGGCGTTGGTGAAGGGATCCATTTCTAGAATGCCCATTGAGGAGAGCAGTCCTGAGAAAGGCAGAGAGGAAGCCGCATCCAAAGGTCATGTTATTTATGAAGGCAAAAGTGGACACATCTTATCCTATGATAGTAAGTATGATGTCTGTTCTCTGAAGCCAGTACTGTGATGGGGGCTAGAAACGTGGGCTCTGGCTCCCCACATACGTATTTGGGGGAGTTTGTTCTCCCTTCTCATGGAGGTTTTGTGAAAATTTAACTGAGACGGTCAATGAAAAATGATAAACAGTGCAGAGCCCAGAGTATGTAGTTCTGTAAGTGGTAGCTAACCTCAACTATGGCAAGTCGATTTAGCCTAAGAAAATAATCTTTAGGGCGCCTGGGTGGCTCAGTTGGTTAAGCGACTGCCTTCAGCTCAGGTCATGATCCTGGAGTCCTGGGATCGAGTCCCGCATCGGGCTCCCTGCTCAGCGGGGGGTCTGCTTCTCCCTCTGACTCTCCCCCTCTCATACTCTCTCTCTCTCAAATAAATAAATAAATCTTAAAAAAAAAAATAATAATCTTTAACTTTAGTAGAATCACTTTTATTTTATTTTGTTTTATTTTATTTTATTTTTAAGATTTTATTTGAGAGAGAGAGCAAACAAGAGAGTGACCACGAGTTGGGGAGGGGCAGAGGCAGAGGGAGAAGCAGACTCCCTGCTGAGCAGGGAGCCCAATGCGGGGCTGGATCCCAGGACCCTGGGATCATGACCTGAGCCAAAGGCAGACGCTTAACTGACTGAGCCACCCAGGCACCCCAGGTGAATTAGGGAGTAGATAATAATCTGATAATCCTGGAAAGAGTATTGAATTTAAATTCTTAATTTAAATTATTTTAATGTCTATGTGTGTAAGCATTTTCTTTAGTTGTATTCTTAGGTTATATTTTCTCATTAATGTTACAAGAATGACTCAGTTATGGTAAAGAAAAAAAAAAGCCAAGTGAGGGACTGGATTTGAGTTCCTGTTTGCAACTGTTTTGTGATTTAAGTAGTCATTAGTCATGTTTCATCTTTCTCTTTGAATACAAAGATGTAAGGTATGTGAGCACACAGTGTCTGATCAGAACATATGGTAACTTTCTTATTTCCTTCCTCCTTTCTTGTTTTAACATTTCTGGCATATGCTGATTTACATTTTGCTTCTGGAGGAAGAAATTAACGTACAATGCCTAAGCCAGAAATGTAGATGTCATCCTTAACACTTGTTCTCTTTCCACATCCAGTCACTGAGTTGTTTCTGTTCTCTTTTCTGAATTCTCTGGAATCCATCCATTTCTCTGTATTCCCCACTGCCACCATCGTCTTTCATCCGGATAACCGGGCAGCTGCCCCTGATCTCCCCACCTTAGTCATAACCCGTATTCAGAAGTGTAACACATCACTTCCTGCTTGACTCTTCATTGCTTTAAGATCAGTGTAAGCCCCTTACCTTGGCTTGCTCCGCCCTCCACGATCTGCTCCTGTCCCGCTGTTCCCTTCCCACATTTCCCTTGGCTCCCTCGCACTGCCTTCCTGTGCACTCAGCCTCCAGCTGCGCTCAGCACACTGGCCATGCACTGAGCTCAGGTTCTTTGTCCCACGCTCTGTCTCGCCTTGGCGTCGGTGTGCCTGTCCCACCTCCTCCTCCCTTACCTGTGGCTGAAACATCTCCGCCTTGTCCTTCAGTTCTCAGTCTACATTACTTCTTTTAATAAAAGTGTTAGGTTCTCGGGCGCCTGGGTGGCTCAGTTGGTTGGGCGACTGCCTTCGGCTCAGGTCATGATCCTGGAGTCCCTGGATCGAGTCCCGCATCGGGCTCCCTGCTCGGCAGGGAGTCTGCTTTGTCCTCTGACCCTATCCCCTCTCATGTGTTCTCTCTCTCTCATTCTCTCTCTCTCTCAAATAAATAAATAAAATCTTTAAAAAAAAAAAAAAAGTGTTAGGTTCTCCATCTGGCGTTCTCGAAGTACATCGTACCTCTCTTTCCGTAGTACTGACTATACTCTGCAGCAGTTCCCTAGTACTTAGTCGGTATCCGCCACGATTGGGTAAGTTTCATGAAGGAAGGCACTTAATTTGTTAACCTTATCTGCAAGCCTAACTCCTTTATGCCTGGCACTCAAATAATTTGAATTAATGAAAAAAATTTCATAAGTATCAATTACACAGTAGTATGTTATAGGTTGACTGGCTCTTACATTATTATTTTTTGTAAGATAGACTATGAAACTTAAGATAACTGATTGACTGTAGAGTAGGCTTTGGGCGCTGTCTGAGCAATTCTTGTTTTTGTGTTCTGCAGATATTAAAAATGCCCGAGAAGGGACGAGGAGTCCAAGAACAGCTCATGAAATCAGTTTAAAAAGAAGCTATGAATCAGTGGAAGGAAATATAAAGCAAGGGTTGTCAATGAGGGAGTCTCCTGTTTCAGCACCGTTGGAGGGTAAAATGTTTCCAGAACTTTATTTAGATACATTTAATTTTGTACAGCAAATTTCCATAGTTGGGTTAGGTTGTATTCAGTCTCTGTCATTTCTACGTGAAATTTATATTCATATTACTGTATAAATGAAACATATTAATAATATATAATATAGTAAAATATATAATTAACACTATATTAATATGAGCTTATTGATATGTTTAAATTTATATTCATATCTACATATAAATCAAGTACATGACAGTGGTAGGAAGTAAAAATTAAACATAATCAGTCATATCATAGGTAACTAGTAGAATGCTCATAAAATTTGTAGACTATTCCGGTTAGGGTTAAGTGAGTAGAAAAATGTAAAATTCATTTTGAGAACTTTGTTTTTGTCTTGAGGCAGTTAAAGCAGGGCTGCACTGTTTCCTGATGAATTTTGCTGTGCGAGTTTCATCCTCTGTAAATGAAGGGATTGTAGTTACAGTGTGAAGATTCGAGACAGGTGTCCAAGCTTGTGCTGACCACGATAAGCATTCACTGCATCATACCTGTGGTTTTATTTTGTTAATGACTCACTTTGTTTAAGCCTTAACCTGGCTCAACTGTTTAATGTTAATCTAGGTGAAATACTAAAAACAGGGTAAGGATTCCTCAACCTTAGAAGTCCTGCGTAATTTTCTAAGAGCTGGATTTTCTCTGTATTAAAAAAAAAAAAATCCCACTTTCCTTTACTTTAGGGTAATTGCGTGTGGTTATTTCCAATCCTTGATTCAAATTTATTGTGATGTGACACAAAACATTTTAAGAGGTTATTTACAGCTCTTTCATTATGACTTGCATGCTTTCGTTTATGTATTTTATCTGTTTTTGAAGTACCGCACCCATCCTTCGTGTTTTCCCTTTCTCAGAGGTGTGTTTCAGAGCTAAACGGTGATTCTCAACCCCTCTTGTGTCTCCTCACCTTGAGAAAGAAGCATTGAATTTTAGATGTAGTTTTGAAAGTGTCTTTCCTTTTTGATTTATAATAGCTGTGTTCTGTGGCTATTTTCTCTTTAGAAGAGTGTTTAAAAACGAACAATGATGTCATGTTGGTTACTTCCAACTTTTATTTTTTCCATGATATTCTTCTGAATAGTTCACAAATTTAAGATGATATCTCTTTCTCCATAGGGCTTTTATCAAAAAGTACATACTCTAAGGTCAGTATAAAGTATATGTGAATTGGCATACACATTATATTTAATATTTGAATTGCTTTCTTGTTTTGAAAGGGCTGATATGCCGAGCATTACCCAGGGGGAGCCCTCATTCTGACCTCAAAGAAAGGACTGTGCTGTCTGGTTCCATAATGCAGGGTAAACTTTGTTTTGGCTTTTATTCATGACTGCCTCATTGGCAGAGTAGTTTGACATTAATTTGCAGTGCATGAAGCCTGCTTTTCAAGTGTTTTCCCTTTTGAAATATTAAATATTTAAGTCTTGATTTTAACTCTTCTGTTTCTGAGCTACATAGTTTATATGAAGATGATAGTTGCCTAATCTTAGAATATAGAGACATCTTCGTTATGTTAAGAACCATTCTCTGATTGTGATGAACAGACTTAATTATATTAAGTCTTGAACCACCTGAAAAAATGACGACTTATGAATATTTATTTAAAGATGTGTTGTAAACAGAAAATTGATTAAAAACTGCAAGATGACAAGGTATTAATTTTTCTAAATTGCGGAGAAATATATGTATCAGGATTTACTATTTTAACAATTTTTAAATGTACAGCTCAGTCACATTGTTCTGCAACCGTTGGCATTACTTTAATAAGCATGTTTTCTTGAATTCTTTCTCGAAGGCACACCAAGAGCAACAACAGACAGCTTTGAAGATGGTCTTAAATATCCCAAACAGATTAAAAGGGAGAGTCCTCCCATACGAGCATTTGAAGGCGCCATTACCAAAGGAAAACCATATGACGGCATTACCACCATCAAAGAAATGGGGCGTTCCATTCATGAGATTCCACGGCAAGATATTTTAACTCAGGAAAGCCGAAAAACTCCAGAAGTGGTCCAGAGCACAAGGCCAATAATCGAAGGTTCCATCTCCCAGGTAACTACATCAGGGTGCTTTTTGTCAACCGTTCCACTCCAGACTGTGATATTCATGGAGCATTTTAAGAAGCATGACTTAATAATTAGTAGTTCTTACGATGTCAGATCTTTTGCAAGTAAATGTGAAAGTTTTAGGTATGCTTTAGTATTCGTTTTTCTCGTGTCTGTATTGTGGAATGTATATTTCGAGAAAGTGCGCAGCTCTGGATTTGTGAGCGTGTGATTGACACACCCACACAGATAGTAAAGATTACTGAAGCAAATTACTGTTGCCGTGAGCCGAGCGGACCTGAGATGGAAAAATCTTCAGATGCCTCGGGCTACCTATAATGTTTGTTTCTTTTCTTTTAGGGCACACCAATAAAGTTTGACAGCAACTCAGGTCAATCTGCCATCAAACACAACGTCAAATCCTTAATCACGGGGCCTAACAAACTACCCCGTGGAATTCCTCCACTGGAAATCGTACCAGAGAACATAAAAGTGGTAGAACGGGGAAAATATGAGGATGTGAAAGCAGGCGAGCCAGTGCGTTCCCGACACACATCAGTGGTAAGCTCTGGCCCCTCCGTCCTTAGGTCAACACTTCACGAAGCTCCCAAAGCGCAGCTGAGCCCGGGGATTTATGACGACAGTAGTGCACGGCGGACCCCTGTGAGTTACCAAAACACCATGTCCAGAGGCTCGCCTATGATGAGCAGAACTTCTGATGGTATGTTACTCTTCTGAACTTGTTTGCTCGTTTTGATTGCACTTTCCCACCTCCGGTAAAAAGTCGGTGTCAAATGGTTAGCTTTGGATTGCCACAGGATCTGCAGGTTGTGCTTGATACGGGGCCTGTATGGAAGGCTACCAAATGAAAAGTAGGGATAATCGTAGGTAAAAGATCTATTTTATTTATTTATTTATTTTTAAAGATTTATTTATTTATTTGAGAGAGAGAAAGAGAGCGTACATGAGTGGGGGAGGGTCAGAGGGAGAAGCAGGCTCCTCGCTGAGCAGGGAGCCCGATGCGGGACTTGATCCCGGGACTCCGGGATCATGACCTGAGCTGAAGGCAGTCGCTTAACCAACTGAGCCACCCAGGCGCCCAAAGATCTATTTTATTTTATTATTATTATTTTTTTAAAGATTTTATTTATTTATTTGAGAGAGAGAATGAGAGAGAGAGCACATGAGAGGGGGGAGGGCCAGAGGGAGAAGCAGACTCCCTGCCGAGCAGGGAGCCCGATGCGGGACTCGATCCTGGGACTCCAGGATCATGACCTGAGCCCGAAGGCAGTCGCTTAACCAACTGAGCCACCCAGGCGCCCGGTAAAAGATCTATTTTAATCAAGTGCCGAGGGTGCTGGAGTCCAGAAGTGCTCTAGAATAAGTACGTTCTGAGAGTGGCTTTTCAGCTACTCCTTCAAGGTGTTCTGGAAGTCGGCGTTGACCGTTGTTTAGCGGCGGTCTGTTGTGGTGGTTGAAAGTTCACGTTGTGGAGCAAGGCTGCCTGAACTTGAATTAAGGTTCTTCTCACTGCATGACCTTGGACGAGTTACTTCACTTTGGTAGGCCCTTAGTTTCCTCGTCAGTAAAAGTATTAAGGCTTCCCTCACTGGACTGTTGGGAAGGTCACATGAGGTCATGTGTTTGAAGAACTTGGGAAGGAGAGAATGCGAACTATTGTTATTGCCGTTGCTGTTGTTGTTGGTATCGTGCCCCGCCTCCCCGGGCTTTCTGCTGCTGGCAGGTGCGTGAGTAAGGTCCGAGACGTTGAGTTTTACCAGGTGGTCCCTGAAACCGCCTGCGGCCCATACGAACGTCCCCACTCGTCCTCTCCAGCGTTATTGCAGTACGTGTTTATTGCAGGCTCACGTGCAAGGTCCTGGCTGGACACTGCGAGAGCTGGGAAGGTGAAGGGTGTTTTGTGTGGTGGGAGAGGAGCAGCCTGGAGGGAAGAGAGAAGGGAAGTGTTGGCCGGGGAGGTGGGGTGGCGAATGCAGAGCCCCGGGCTCGGGTTCTGAAGGCGAATTGCTGCTGCAGGGAAAGGCACTCTGTGTTCGAGCACACTGGGCCTCGGAAGGCGATGCAGCAGACCCGCATGTGGCTTGGTTTTGTCCGGCAGATTTGTGTAATCACGGCCAAGTTGATGTTATCAAACTATTCATAATGAGGAGGTGGTGCACACCACTCAGTGTATTAATGCCCCTGAATCGTACCCTTTAAAATGGTACCTTTTATGTTCTGTGTGTTGTACTACAATTGTTAAAACAGTGGAGGGTGATGGCCAGTAAGTGTTGGGATATGCTGTTCATTGGGGGGATGATCTAATAACTTCTGAATCACATCATTTAAAAAAGAGAGCCTGGGGTAGGGAGGTGGTTGATATGGGCGAGCTCATGAGAAAGGCTTTGTGGAAGTCCAGGGCAAGGAAAAATAGCGTAACGTAGAGACTGGCGGGCAGCAAGGAGGGGGCGGCACAGGCAGAGAGAGGGAGTTGTGACTTGACTACGTGGGGGATCGAGAAGAATTTGGAATGTTCAAGTCGTACAGAAAACAAAATCATTTATAATGGGATTTAAAGAGGAGTGTTGAACTTCATGTTTAATCTTAACGTTAGGTGCTAAAATGCTGGTGCTATGATCCACAAGGTGATAATCTCTCAATCTCAGAAGCTTCTGCTAGTTCTTCACAGTTGCGTATTTTACAAGATTGAATATTAAATGTTTGGTGGAAGCAGATAAAAATATAAATACAGTCTGTATTTGGTTGGGTGAGAAATGGATAAATACAGTTGACCCTTGAACAACACTGGTTTGAACTGTGCAGGTCCAGTTAATGAGGATTTTTTTTTTTTTAATAAATACAGTACAGTGCTATAAATGTATTTTTCTCTTACAGTTTTTTTTTTTTCCCAAAGATTTTATTAATTTATTTGACAGAGAGAGACAGCCAGAGAGGGAACACAAGCAGGGGGGGAGTGGGAGAGGGAGAAGCAGGCTTCCTGCTGAGCAGGGAGCCCGATGCGGGGCTCGATCCCAGGACCCTGGGATCATGACCTGAGCCGAAGGCGCCGCTTAACCGACTGAGCCACCCAGGCACCCCCTTTTTTTTTTTAAGATTTATTTTTTTTTTTTAGAGAGAGAGGGAGAGAGAGCGCGTGCACATGAGTGGGGGAAGGGACAGAGGGAGAGAAAGAGATAAGCAGACTCCTCGCTGAGTGCAGAGCCCAGAGCAGGGCTCGATCTTAAAACCCTGAGATCATGACCTGAGCTAAAATCAAGAGTTGGATGCTCAACCGGCTGAGCCACCCAGGTGTCCCTCTCTTAAAATTTTCTTAACATTTTGTCTCTAGCTTACTTTATTGTAAGAATACAGGATATAATACATACAACATACAAAATATGTGCTAATTGGCTGTTTATGTTCTCAGTAAGCCTTCCTGGTTAATAGTAGGCTATTAGTTTGGGGCGAGCCAAAAGTTAAGCATGGAGTTTTGACTGTGTGGAGGGTCGACGCCCCTAAACCCTGCGTTGTTCAAGGGTCAGCTGTATAATCTTACCTCCCAAGTTTTCTTAAGTTGTGGTGTTGGCTTTTTTTTTTTTTTCCAGTTACGATTTCCTCTAGCAAGTCTACTAATCATGAAAGAAAATCAACCCTGACCCCTACCCAGAGGGAAAGTATACCAGCGAAGTCTCCAGTACCTGGGGTGGACCCTGTAGTAAGCCACAGCCCTTTTGATCCCCACCATAGGGGCAGCACCACAGGAGAGGTTTATCGGAGCCATCTTCCCACACATTTGGATCCAGCCATGCCGTTTCACAGGGCTCTGGATCCCGGTAAGCACAGGGCGTAGTGATGATTTATGGCAAAGAAATAATATACCTGTATGACCTTTCAAACTCTATTTATTAAAGTATAATATGCAGACTGTTACATATATCATTAGCGTGCAGCTCATTGAATTCTTACACACTGCACACCCCCATGTTACCAATTCTGAATCAAGAAACAAAATATTACCAGCACCCTTACAGAACTGAGGAAAAAAAAATAGATTAAACATTTAAACTTACAATGTCGATATTCATTTACCAGTGTTCTGATGTAAGGTCAGGGTCTACTGATGAAATCTCTCCTTTGTCTTTGTTACATAAGTGATACTCACATTTCCTTCCAGCCTTCCTTTTTTAAGTGAAGCTAGAATTTAAAGCCACTTCAAAGCAATTTAAATACAGAATCCTTCCAGATTTTTTTTCTCAGTCTTTCAAAATTGTCTCGTCCATACCTGATTCAACTTCTGTATTGAGTCTTTCCAAAGCAGTCAACTTAGTTTCCAGAGAAACCATTCTTTTCATTCTTTTCTCAACAGCCTCCAGATTACTTCATTAAGTTACATAATTACAGTAGTAGGTACAACTGGAGGGAACTTTCGAACAGACAGACCCCTCTGACTGTGGGTAGACATACTTGTTGGAGGTGCAGGAGTCTGTAGGTTTTCTGGAGAGCAGTCTGCAGTGGGCATGGGGCAGCGGGTTCTGCAAAGGGAAAGGAGTCCTGTCAGCACGTCGGTGGTGACTTGACCCATCCGTGTGCCAGCTTCCCCCTGTCCTCCCCGTCTTCGTCCCTGCTCCTCTTGCCTGCTGAGCCCTACTCAGATGGGTGTTTTCTGCTCGTACCTCTTCTCCAGCCTAACTTGCTTGTTTGTTACATCCTTCAAGTTGAAATTGGGACACAGGACACCCGTGTTTTACCATGGTCCTTAGGGAGGAGATATGCCAAGATTTCTAAGGGTTATTTACATTGTAGAAGCAAGGTACCTGTGGAAAATATTTTATCTTTTGGAGGTCATATCAATGGCACCAAATTGTTGGTCACTGGAGAACGTTAGGTTTCAGAGGAGTCTACACGTAGTTCTTCAGGGACTGTCTCCCAAAACTGAGGCAGAAGTTCCCACAGAGTCTACTGACAGACTCACCCTGCTGGAAGTTCTGGATGAAGAAAGGGGAAGAAAACATTCCAGAAAACTTGTCATTTGTTTTTTTAGGGAAAACATGTATTTAAAATAGTTCACTCAAGTTTTCAGGCAAAATTGAATGTGTATATTTTAATGTAGTGCTTCTCATAGTCCTTCATTTTATAGCAGTTTTATATGCTTGTTATTTTTGAGCTTGGGCTGAATTTAAGTGTTTTGAGCAGAGAGACGTTACCTTCTCCTTTTTACCATACATACCTACCCCTTCCTAGCAACTCATGTCATGCTGTAACCCAGGTTGTCAAACTATGGCGAGGGGGCCAAATCCTGCTGCTGCCTATTTGCGTAAATAAAGTTTTATTAGCACACAGGCACACGTTTGTGGGTGTTGTGTCTGTGGCAGCTTTCATGCTATAGCGGCAGAGTTGAGTGGGTGAAGCAGACCGTATGGTCCACAAAGCGTAAGATATTTACCAGCTGGCCTTTTACAGAATAAGTGTGCTAATCTCTGCTCTGAACACATGCACTAATGAAAGGCTTATAGACTAATCATTTTCAGCCCCAGGAGAGCGGTTATTTGTCACAAAGTGTGTTCCCATGTATTTCCGTTTGGTTGTGTTGAATGGTCAGTACTACAAAAATAATTTGATTTTCAAACGCAGCCCTTGGAGACTTAGGTGAAATTATAATTAAGTTACGTGGCAAAGATCGAAAGTGCAACTGCTTGAGAAGTTTCTTAGCTCCTGTTCTACCAGTGAAAACGTTCATACTCTCACTGTGTCTAGTTTCTCCCCCCTTTTCCATTACATCTGACATCAGAATGCGTGTATTCATGTCGCTCATGTGTCAGGGTCTAACATGCATCTCCCTTACTCCCTGTAACGTCCCACCCACACGAAAGCCGCATAGTAGCTCGACAGCAGGAGCCCCACCGCTTTCTGTGGGTGGCGTTTAGTGAATGAATTTCCCCTGGACTGAACTAAATGCCTTTCTCTCGTTCTCGCCACCAGCAGCTGCTGCTTACCTGTTTCAGAGACAGCTCTCCCCAACCCCAGCGTACCCCAGTCAGTACCAGCTTTATGCAATGGAGAACACCAGACAGACAATCCTCAACGATTACATTACCTCACAGCAGATGCAAGTGAATCTGCGCCCGGATGTGGCCAGAGGCCTTTCCCCACGGGAGCAGCAGCTGGGCCTCCCGTACCCAGCCACAAGGGGTGCGTGTCTTGGCATTTGGGTTTCCTAGGATGTGTTAGGTGAACCGAGTATCAGTGAGTATTTGCTGAGGGAACGATGGAATGGAAGAAAAGGCAGCCCTGTCCTTGCCTCTGTAGCTTTTAGCCCTCGGAGGTAAAGTAATGCGTCAAGATGGGGTGTTTTGGTGAACACTGACATAGCTAAACTATCTGAAATCATTGTCTTATCAGTTTGCCATCTCTCTCGGTAATCTGTCCGTGCTTTTACGTGACTCATATGGGGCACAGGATTTCATAGCCTTGTGTAGATTTAAAGAAGGTCTTACAAAGTCATGATGATCTTAACCATTTTTATTTATATTGTATGCAAAGTATCATTGAGTTACAGAGAAAAAGGATTTTAAAAAGCCTTGTACAGTTCTGTATCTTTAGAGAAACTGACATTTAACATCATTTTATTGTCTTTGCCTTGCGAGCAGGAATCATTGACCTGACCAACATGCCTCCAGCGATTTTAGTGCCTCATCCCGGGGGCACAAGTACGCCTCCCATGGACAGAATCACTTATATTCCTGGCACACAGATCACTTTCCCGCCCAGGCCATACAACTCTGCGTCTATGTCTCCAGGTGAGAGACCAGTCACGCCCATCTCTGCTATGACCAGTGTGTCTAAGTGTTGACAGCATAGTCTTTGAAGGCGTTTTGGGCTTTCCCCCCATCTGTCTGTAGGGTTTTTTTGGTTTGGGTTTTTTTTTTTTTTTTTTTTTAAAGATTTATTTATTTATTTGAGAGAGAGAGAGCGAGCAGGGGGAGGAGCAGAGGGAGAGGGAGAGACTCTGCTGGGGGGGGGGAGCCTGACACAGGGCTCGAGCCAACCACCCTGAGATCACGACCTGAGCTGAAATCAAGAGTACGATACTCAGCCGACTGAACCCCCCCCCAGGCGCCCCTGCTTTGCTGTTTTTCACTTAATATTTAGTAAGAGTTTTTCTATGCCATCTGTCACCAGATAGGCCAGAAATATCCCAAAAGCTTGTGTTAGGTGTCACTTGTCATCCAAGACTCTACATCTCAAGTTGGGAGCGTTTTGAAAAATTTTTCAGTCACTTAAAAATGTAAAAGTTGGTTGTACCTGGCGGGTTGATGTTCTTGTCTTTAAGTTGCAGATTTCTGTGTTTTACAGGACACTCGACGCACCTTGCAGCGGCCGCGAGTGCTGAGCGGGAGCGCGAGCGGGAGCGGGAGAAAGAGCGGGAGCGGATCGCTGCAGCCGCGTCCTCAGACCTCTACCTTCGGCCAGGTGAGCGGCGTGCCGTTGTTCGTGCCGTAGACTCTCCTTGGTAATCGGTACGACGGGGCGTCGGGCTTCCTGTTGCGGGGGCTGCTGAGCTGATCTTAAACACAGGAATCAGGAGACAGAAAGTAATCTCAGGCCTTAAGTGAAGCGCAGGTGAAGGTGCGGTATGCAAACTCTGAACAGGAAGCCGAGGTTTTCACCAGGAAGGCATCATTTTGATTTGGCCCCAGCAGTTGGCTACCATTGGGCCTGAAGATACTGGGTGCAGAGCTCAGTGAGGCTGAAAGCAGCCCGAGCAAAGGCTCCCGGCCACAAAGACGCAACATGCTGCGGGGCTGGCGTTTGAGGAAGACGGCCATACAGGGAGAAGGCCGGGTAACACTGGGAATGACAGGTGCTGCCCTGTGGCAGGAGGAGGGCCTGAAGGTGGGTTAGAACCCTGGAGGGGGCGTGGGCTGGCGCCAGGAGCCACAGCGAGGCCATGCAGCTGGGCAGGGCCGGGAAGAACACTGTCACCGTGCGCAGAGGACTGGACAGTAGCTTGATGAGGGGGGGTGTAGGGGGGTGCGCGGGAAACAAGCCGCTCTGCACGGAAGACAGAGCAGGATTAGGGAAAGGAGAGAGGGAGGGAGGGAGTTTCACCGTGGGACATACTTTGAAGCGTCTCTGGAACATTTGTTCTGACCCATGGTAGATTTGTCATTTTGCGTTCTGTTCCGTCAGTGAGAGGAAAGTGCTTCCTGTGTCCATGTTGCCGGACAGACAGATCTGGCCCTTAGGAGAAAAGATAGGCTGCACACGGGGACCTAGGAGTCCCCTGCAAGGGTCGTGACTCTGGCTGGGGTGAGATTGCCCAGTGGCCGGCGTGTGGGGAGGGTGGGTCTGTCCGTAGGCGGTCCTGGCAGGGGTGTTAGAGGTGCAGGCAGAGGGGACCAGAGACTTGGTCAGAGAGGTGCGTACAGAACCGAAGGGCGCAGGGCAGGTAGGCTGTCACACTCATGCTCATGGGGGACAGACCTCGACATCAAAGTGGTGGCATAGAGCAGGGGCCCGAGGCTGGTCTTCGTATTCGACCCAGGAACGTCATTCCTGAGGATTGATGTTGAATGCATCAGTGGTTGCAAAGCCTGAAGACACTGAGCTGTAACCTACTGTCTGTATATAGTAAAAAATCACTAAGTGACCACAGGAGATGTTTTAGTGAGTTGTGAGGTAGCAGCCTAATACTGATTATATGTTGACTGCATAACAACATGGCCATTGATTTAATTAAAGAAAGCATAACTTGGGTAGGAACTATATATTTTTTTGAGTTTTTTTTTTAATTTTATGATGTTATGTTAATCACCATACATTATATCCTTAGGGTAGGAACTATATTTTAAAAATGCTCATGATCACATTAATGAATAACATGCAAATTCAAGATGATATAATACCATTTTCCTCCATCAGACATTTAAAAAGCTGATAAATATTCTGTGTTGCTGTGTCCAAAGAAACATGGACGCTCACACATGGTCAGCGGCAGTGTAAACAGGGATAGTCTTTGCGGGGATACAAAAACTTAAATAGCAGTGCCTCTTCTAGGAGTCTAGAAATGCTTATATCAGCTGTTGTGTGGTGGGAAGGGGGAAGATGGCTGAGAAGCTTGCGCTAGGTGGTCCGTGCTGTGAGAGTAGGGGCGTATGTGAAAGCGGCCAGCTCTTCTGAGGACAAAGGACAGAGGAGGCAGAGAAGAGAGGGATTAGAGAGGGAGTTTGAGATCTTCCCAGTGAGTAGTGTTGACCAAGTCCAAGCGGTGGCTTTGTCACGGGAGAGCTGAGGTCAGTAAACAAGACCATCTCAGCTGTTGGGAAGCTGTTCGAGGCGCTGAGTCTTGGGGGAGGGCAGCGTGAGTGACGTGTCCAAAGAGAGCTCGCTGAGAGGAGCCCTTCGCTGGGCAGGGCAGAGGCGGAGCGGAGCAGGGAGAGCCGTGGCGGGACGAAGCTGCTCAGACCCGGGCTGGCGGCGGTGTGTGGTGTCCATCATGGTACTTAGATGGCTGCACCGAATGGGATTCTGGAAATGATCAGCACGCCAGCATCTGAGGAAAAATCTGAGAGATGAACTTACCTGATTTGTGTGAGGGCAGCTGACCCTTGTACAACTCAGGGGTTAGGGGCGCTCACCCCCCCTCCCACCCGTGCACTAGAAAATCCAGCCATAACTTTGACTCCCCAGAACTTAGCTGCTGACAACTTCCTATTGACTGGAAGCCTTACCGGTAACAGAAACAGCTAACTGACACATATTTTGTATGTTCTGTGTATCCCGTACTGTATTCTTACAGTAAAGTAAGCTAGAGAAAAAATGAGAAAATCGTAAGGAAAATACATCTACAGCAGTGTGGTGTAGTTTTTCACACCGAAAACCCACGTGTAGGTGGAGCCGTGCTCTTCAAACCCCTGTTGTTAAAGGGTCAACCCTACGTGATTGTTGGCGTTACTTTTGTTTCTCTCCGAATCAAGGTAGAAACTTGTCACATAAACGGAAGTGACAGTAAATGATAGTTGACGTTTTTGTTGTGAGTTACCGATATGGTTTTATTACATCTTTATTGAGAAGCTCTTAGAGAACATACTTCTAGAAAGGCCAAAAAGCAGGGTATCCGGTTTCTTACCTTTTTTCTGTTTAGGAATATTAGGAAATGAACAGGCCCTGAATGTCGCTGTCTCTAGCTTCTTCCTTATGGCTTGTCTTTTCTTCTTCTTTTTTGTTTTTTTTTTTGGGTTTTTTTTTTTTTTTGGCCTTCGCAGGCTCCGAACAGCCGGGCCGACCGGGCAGTCATGGATACGTCCGCTCCCCGTCCCCTTCAGTAAGAGCCCAGGAGACCATGTTGCAGCAGAGACCCAGCGTGTTCCAAGGAACCAACGGAACCAGTGTAATCACACCTTTGGATCCAAGTGCTCAGCTCCGAATCATGTGAGTCCCTTGTGCGCATTTTGACCGAACGCGGCGGTCTCTGGCACATACCGCACGCTTGCGAACGTGTGACCGCGATGGTTGGGGATGTACGCTTCGTTGTTGCCGCTTGTCCTCCCGCCGCCCCAGCACGTCCCCAGTGGAGCCCGCCCTTCACGGACTCGTGTGTGGTTTGCTTTCGTTCGCAGGCCTCTGCCCGCTGGGGGCCCGTCGATAAGCCAGGGCCTGCCGGCCTCCCGCTACAGCACCGCTGCGGACGCCCTGGCTGCCCTTGTGGACGCCGCAGCCTCTGCGCCCCAGATGGAGGTTTCCAAAACCAAAGAGAGTAAGCATGAAGCTTCCAGGTTAGAAGAAAATTTGAGAAGCAGGTCAGCAGCAGTTAGTGAACAGCAGCAGCTAGAGCAGAAACCCCTGGAGGTGGAGAAGAGATCTGTTCAGTGTCTGTACACCTCTGCAGCCTTTCCAAGTGGCAAGCCCCAGCCTCATTCTTCAGTAGTTTATTCTGAGGCTGGGAAAGATAAAGGGCCTCCTCCAAAATCCAGATATGAGGAAGAGCTAAGGACCCGAGGGAAGACTACCATTACTGCAGCTAACTTCATAGACGTGATCATCACCCGGCAAATTGCCTCGGACAAGGATGCAAGGGAACGTGGCTCTCAAAGTTCAGACTCTTCTAGTAGCTGTATGTATCTCAATCTGAGTTTTGCAATGTGATATCTGAGTAAAGAATTACTTTATTCTTTAGGTAAAGCAGAACAATATGATACAAAGAAAATCCTGATCTGAGAGTAAATGTAATGGAAAGGTTCTGTGGGTTAGTAGTGCAAAAATGTCTCTTCTGCTGTTTGTCATGATTATTTCAACTTCAGAGTTTCTTAAGTATGCCTGTCGAAGTATTTTCCATGAAAACACTGTGTCCCTTTAGAGGTAAAACTGCAAAGTAGACAGGGCAGAGCTCGTGATCATTTTTGGGCATCTGAAAGGTCAGAGAGGCTACCAAGGCCTCTTAAGAAGCATTTTCTAGGATGAAGTTCAGTATTTAGGTTGATACCCCGAAGTCTCTTATATCCTTTTTCTAACACAAATTTTTAAAAAGCAAGACCACTGAATTACTGGTCATTGGTATTTACATTATACCTTTTTTGCAAGCTGGATCTTTAAAATTTTTTTCATGTATGTACTGGTCACTTTTATTCCTTCTTTATGCATATGCTCCTATTCTGTGCTCATTTTCTGAAATTGTTTTCATGCGTTAATTTTTTTTTAAACTGTTTTTAAATTCTGTTTTAATTCCAGTATAGTTAACATAGAGTGTTGTTATTAGCTTCAGGTGTGTAACATAGTGACTCAACACTTCTGTACATGACTCGGTGCGCGTCATGATAAGTGTACCCTTCATCCCGGTCACCGATTTCCCCCAGCTCCCCTCTGGTGACCACAGGTTTGCCCTCTCTCGTTGCAAGCTGGATTTTGATCAGCTGGATTTTGATCAGGTCATTTTGACATGTACCCTGTTGAATCCATAAGAGTCCACAAATCTACAGTAAAATGCTGGAAGAGTTACTTCAAATTTATTTTTAACGACTGCCTAAATTCTGTATGGAATTCCGGAAGGAAGGATCGGGTATTTAAGCAACTATCTGCTAATCCTTGAAGTAATTTAACCATACGTGGGCATCTCTCAGTGGTTTTTGTTAATGAAATTGAGGAGAGTTGGAGAGTTCTTATGCTTCAGCATGCAATGCGTAATTCTTTTTACCCCCGTGCCTACTTATAATCTGTTTGGGTAAATATCTACCCCATGGCTGAACTTTTTGGAAAGAAGGGGGCAGATTGGTAGTCTGCTGTGTAGACAGAAAACTTCTGTTCACCTGGGAGTATGAACATCTGCAAAATAGGTATTACACATGCTGAAACTTGCTAGCTGAGGAGGATCTGTCGTTGCAGGAGCAGGCCTGGAGGGAGGTCACCAGCACACCTGGTGACCCATCCAGCCTGTGGCTTATTGGACGCTGGGGCGCACGGCTCTAGTCACTGGCTAGCACTCCCTTTCAGTTGGCATCACAAACCAGACCTTGCTCTAGGAGTCTGACCTTCAGAAGGTCTGAAAATAGAAGGTTTGTCGTCTTTTCTGAGTGGGATTATTTTTTTTTATCACTGGGTAAACGACTTGCGTGGAGTCCACAGGCTATTGTTACTCAGTGTGGTTTTCAGTTTTTCCCAGAGCCCCTCTCCCACCTGAAGGTGAACACAGTTTAGCCTCAGACTTTCCAGTGACTGTATATTGGATGTGGTGACCAGATTTAGGGCGCTGGGGACATAAACAGTGATGAATTCCCATGGATACCGAAGTCTCCAAGTAGTCTAAATTACTTCGGAAATAGTTATTTTAGTTCCTGAAAGATCATTTCCATCCCAATTACCAGGTTTCTGTCCTGAGTGTACCAGAACCCAGCTAATTGCAACTTGCATGGCCTGGTAAAGGGGTAGGAAGAAAGGGCTGTTCAGTTGGGTACTGGAGGATCTCAGTGGGAGCCTGGTAATAGAGCTTATGCTGAGCTTCTATACCTGTGTCCAGGGCCCACTGACTGATCACACTTGTTGATCCAGCCAGTCATACACGGACCCCTTTGGGCCTCGGACAGTTTTCTCAGATTCTGCAGCCTGTAGATGCAGAGTGCACTCTAAAGTCAGAAGGTTCCAGAGCAGGGGGTTCCATGTGTCTGTCGCCTTGCTCTGAGGACACGGCAGGACTGTGAACAGCGGCTACCCCCCCTCACCCCCCCCACCCCCCCATTGCATCAACCCTCTGTCAGTTTTCCTGGGAACTTCCACTTAGAGGGGCCTTCTCTGATGTGGGTATCCTTTCCCAGGGGGGTGAATTTTCTTCTTTTCAGACATTCCCTACCATTTCTGTGTATTTTTACAGTGTAACAGTGCTGAGAAATCATTTGGAGTAATACTTTTTGTCTGCAGTAATCCAGTGATTTGTGAAAATTATTATATAATGTTACTTCATCAGTAGCTTTAAAATCATCATGATAATGAAGCAGCCGTGTAGCCTGAAAGTTTTTCTAAGAGCCGACTGTCCCCCAGAATTTTAATCATTGGAAATGGTCAACTGTGGAGATCTACTGTCTGATTTGTTCAGCCTCCTCTGAGAAGTGTCTTTCCTGGTGGTGATGTTCGCCGCAGATCTGTTCCCTAGCTGCCTCACCTCAAGGTCCTAGAAGCCACACAATTTCATAAAACCCTGTTCCCTACAGAGACTAGGAGCCCGAGGAAGCCTTTGCGGACCATTGATACCAGTGCATTGAGCTGGTTGGTTTTTATCATCGAACGTTTCTGAGAATAAAAAACAAAAATAATGTGAATAGGTTTGAAGAATTTGGACTTTTGAAACTTCTCACAGGATTAGTTTTAAAATCAGATTCTTTACTTTTCTTAAAGTATCTTCTCATCGGTATGAAGCACCCGGCGATGCTATTGAGGTGATCAGCCCTGCTAGTTCACCTGCGCCGCCCCAGGAGAAACTGCAGGCCTATCAGCCAGAGGTGGTGAAGGCAAATCAAGCAGAAAGTATGTATTTTTTAGCCACCAGGTTGACCTGTTTTCATATCTGCACCTGGCATTTGCTTCTGATCATCTATCTGTCTGGACCGTGTTAAGAAAGAACTGGTTTGGTTTTGTTTTAGAGTAATCTCTATAGGAGTCTGCTTTAGAGACATTTAAAGCTGTACTGATAGAAAGTTGGTTTTAAGCTTTTATTGATCACTCCTTTGTTTACATTTAATGATACAGGAAATCGTTGATATCGTTTGCTCGCTTACGCTTTCACAGTTCATTCTATACTAGTCCTGATTTCTGTCAGCCAGCCAGTGTTTTTCCTTTCAAAATTAAGATAATGAATTCTGCTTAGAGAAAGGTATCACATCCCTCGCATGTGCCCCTCTGAGTCGTGTTCAGTCTTTGATGATGAGTGAAAGGCCGGGGCATCCCTGAGTAAGACATTCATCTGTCCTCCGCTAGGTGAAGCCACCAGACAGTACGAAGGACCATTACATCACTACCGACCCCAGCAGGAACCACTGTCTCCACAACAGCAATTGCCCGCCTCCTCACAGGCCGACGGCGTGGGGCAGGTGCCCAGGACCCACCGCCTGATCACACTTGCTGATCACATCTGTGTAAGTTATTCGTTAATTTTTCTTCTTTTGATCAACGCAGAAGGCACATTTCACAGAGAATCACAAAAAAGATGTCCAGGTTTTTTATGCTACAGTTTTTGGCAAGTACTCAATGGGTTTAACCAACTCCTTCTTTTTTCATTCACAGCAAATTATCACACAAGATTTTGCTAGAAATCAAGTTTCCTCACAGCCTCCCCAGCAGCCTCCCACTTCTACATTCCAAAATTCACCATCTGCTTTGGTGTCCACACCTGTGAGGACTAAAACATCAAATCGTTATAGCCCAGAATCCCAGTCTCAGTCTGTCCACCATCAAAGACCAGGGTCAAGGGTCTCTCCAGAAAATCTTGTGGACAAATCCAGGGGAAGGTATGGTTTTTATTTCAAACTCTATGTACATTTCCCAACAGTAAAACAATGTTGTTTTACTGTTATTCTCCACAGATCCCCCCACAGATAGGGGATTCATTACTTACACCTAAAATGTATTTACCTTCATTCCTTGGGAAATACAAATGAGGGTTTTCCTTCTATATTCTTGAAATGTTCACTGTCTGGGCAATTGGTACGATCTCTTTTTAATGTCTATTCAAAAGTCAAGTCTTTCCATTGAAGGGAGGTGATAGATACTGTTTCAAGTTTGATAAATCAAGAAAAGTATAAGATTTTTTAGAGTTTTAGAGGTAACCACCAAAGAACTCAAAGAAAAATGGTCAAAAATGGCCACCTGTAAAAATTGGATGGGGCTGATTGGGAAAAAAGGTGACAGGGCATATAGCCATATATAATTATACTCACAGGTCACAGGTGGCTCTTAAATGTGTAATCACT
This sequence comes from Mirounga angustirostris, assembly GCF_029215605.1. Lineage (NCBI taxonomy): Eukaryota > Metazoa > Chordata > Mammalia > Carnivora > Phocidae > Mirounga > Mirounga angustirostris. The sequence continues at coordinate 54,732,953 of NW_026991725.1, forward strand.
AAGCCAAAAATTTGTTTTGGTCTAAACACTATGTGTCTCTCACATTGTACTTACCAACATGGTAGCCAGAGGAAGACCATTAAATTGCAGAGAACCGCTCAGCCCTGCAAGGGCGTAACTTGAGCCTGTCTGGACTCCCCTGACAAGCACTCAGGGTTCAGTTTGGTACTCCAGTCCTTTCTCTCTTAACTTAATGGGGAAAGACCTGGTAAGCAGTGAAAGGCTGGAGGGCTCGCTGGAGTAGCCGGCCAAGGGCAGGATGGCGGGGTGTGGTGCCGAAACACACGGTGGCCTTGACCTCCTGGCGGAGCACTGCCTGTCCTGGGTGCTTGGCGTGCGTGCACAGATAAAAGCAGAGGCAACAGACTTTTTGGTAACTGGGTATATAGTGAAAACCTGAGGCCATCTTTTTCTGATACAAATTAGCAACTTTTATTCCTTCTCTTGAATGTAAGTAATGAGTGAACCAGTTTCTGTTTCAGGTAATTCGTAGGTGGGCCCTAGGAGCACACTCTAATGCTTTCTGTGTTACAGTATTAGGCCTGGAAAATCCCCGGAGAGGAGTCACGTCCCTTCCGAGTCCTACGAGCCCATCTCCCCGCCCCAGGTCCCAGTTGTGCATGAGAAACAGGACAGCATGCTGCTACTGTCTCAGAGAGGAGCGGAGCCTGCGGAGCAGAGGTGAGCGGCCAGCTGTGTGTCCCGGCCGGCAGCTCCCGAGAGAGAAAGAATGTGAGAGTGTGAGCGAGTGTATGCGTGTGAGCGTGAGTGTGTATGTATGAGGGAGTGTGTGAGCGTGAGTGTGTGATGTGCTTCCGGTTTACCCTAAGTCAGTGCCTCTTCTTCCTCTGCTTGTATGTTACCATAGGAGACTGGAAGGATCCTGTAGTCTCTGTTTTCCCAGTGATCTAATGCTAGTGGATTTTACTTTATTTTTTTAAAAATTTTATTTATTTGACAGAGAGAGACACAGCGAGAGAGGGAACAAGCAGGGGGAGTGGGAGAGGGAGAAGCAGGCTTCCCGCTGAGCAGGGAGCCCGATGCGGGGCTCGATCCCAGGACCCTGGGATCATGACCTGAGCCGAAGGCAGACGCTTAACAACCGAGCCACCCAGGTGCCCCTAATGCTAGTGGATTTTAATGAAACAGTGATACTTGAATGATTTCTTCTTGAAATTAAGCCTTTCTAGATCTGTTTTTTAAAAAAACCTTTTTTTTTTCTTGTGGTCACCCACTGATCCAGCCACTCTGTGGACTGTACATGGAAGTAACTGCCTCACATATGTTTTCTTACCTGTTTCTTACCCGACGCCTGTGAATTCTTAGATTTTTATTCCTCTCTGCATTAGCTGCCTTTGATTTGGCCCCAACCCAGTCCACTTCCCCTAGAGCACTTTGTCCAAAACTCAGACTCAAGCTCCAAGTCATTAGGTTGGCATTTGAGTTCCTCTATGAGCAGGTTCTTGCCACGTCTCATTTCTGCCACACCACCCTTCCTCTCTTCTCTTTGTCCACTACCAGCTGCTTCCTGTCCCCAGAACGCCTTTCAGTCCCCGCGCGTGTGGTTTTCTTAGTGTACGGCACCCGCGATGTTCTGCACGGTGAATCCAGGATTTGCCCGTGGTCAGATAGAGAGGGTCCAGCTGTAAAGCAAGGCCTCACTGCACAGCTAGTGCATTTCTTACAATGTGTTCTGGGTTATTTACGTATTGTACATATTCACGGCCGGGCAAATAGATGTTGGTACCTTTCAGTGAAATGAAGAAAAATCCATCTTTGGAAAGGAGAGGATGTTAAATTTAATTACGTGTTTACATATTTTCCCTTAAGTTTGTGAGGTTTTTGAGGACAGGGCCACATCTTATTTTTCTTTCGCATATTTGTCTCTCTTGACATATAGTAGGGATTCTTAAGTTTGAATGAATCCACATGACCAGATTAGGTTATCAACAGCCTTCCACACGTTCTTGGCTATCATCTCTGGCTCTAGCTAGACCACTGGTGGTCTTGAGCTGTTAAAGGAAACTTGCTTGTTTAAAATGTGTTAGTACAGGAAGCTGTGAATGGACTGTGCAATCTTTTACATGAAGCTCAGCTCATCTGGTGGGAGGCTTGAAATGATTCTGATGGAGGCAGTTTTATTTCTACATTGTAGCTCTTCTGTTGAAGTCCACAAGGTTTGATTGCTTAGGTATGAGCTCTTGCTATTTTATAGGCAAGTAGTGCTATTAGTTTGAATTTACTGTACTTCAGAGTAGGTCTGCTAATAGAACAGTTCTCGGCCTATGTGGTAGCTGTAAATATACCGGTGTCTGTGGTTAGGCAGATGGCAGCGGGGGGGTGCTGTTTCTGAGTTTTCCTGTTAACCTCATTTGCTGCTTACTCAGTCTTTGTTAAGAATCTCTGTCCTGGATTATCTCCATTCCTGTCCTGATTTTTTGCAAGTGCTAACGTATTTGTGTCCTGAAATACGATGTAGGGTTGTCACCACAAACGCGAGTTGGGGAAGTGGTAGTTTTCCCAAATACTCTACGGAAGTCCCCAGGGTTAGGGGCCCATGACGAAACAGAACTAATAATAGACATGACTGTGTCCCCACAGGAATGATTCCCGCTCACCAGGGAGTATAAGCTACTTGCCTTCGTTCTTCACCAAGCTTGAAAACACGTCACCCATGGTTAAATCAAAGAAGCAGGAGATTTTTCGTAAGTTGAACTCCTCTGGTGGAGGTGACTCTGATATGGGTAAGTGGGATTTCTTTCATGAATCCCAAAATAAAACCTGCATTAATGATGATCTCTCCGGTGTTGCCTCTCATGCAATCCTTGAGTTTGCAGGCTCTTATAGGCGTCTGTCCAACCACGTTTGAGCTTAAAGTTCCTTCTCAGATGTCTGCCCGTGCATGAAGATGGCCTGCTAGAGAGCAAGAACGTGCTGCTTTCTGAAGCTGCCCACTTTCTCTCTGAACACGTGTGGGGCCTGGGAAACTTCTTCTGTGGGGCTGGATCAGCTCTTCGCAGTTTTTTTACCCACTGGTCTTAGTTTTATCCATTTGGGCCTTCTCTACATGACCTGTCCTCCACCATTTGAAGACAAGTCATGTCCTTCAAGTCTTATCTCTGGAAACATCCCGTTTCATCCGCTGTTCATCCCATGCTGGTTCCCATCTCAAATGCTCTCCACAAAAAGCCACCTTATTTAGCTCTTTCAGTAGGTTGTGAGTAGTGTGGTATGATCTCCGCACAATGCATCACTTAATATTAAGGGAGTCTAAGACTGTATTGGGGTTTTTGGCAACCAGTACATAGTGAGGTTATTGTGCACTTAATACCAGTGTAAATACAAGGTCTCTTTCAGTGTGTTGCTCTTGACCCAGACCTTTCCCTTGCTGTACCTTTGTGGTTACTAGCTCCAAGTACAGGCCAAGGCAGTCTGTGCTCATGCTGTTTGGTTACTCTTTCTACCCTAGCACGGTCTTTCTGGATCTCAGTTCAGTCATTCAGCATTCACCTGCAAATGTGATCAATCCGCCATGAATCATAATGGTAGCAAACAGCTGTAGATTCAGAGAGAGAGAGAGAGAGAGACAACCCTCGGCACTTGTAAGCACGTATAAACTCATTCCATCCTCACAACAGCCCTGCGCGCTACCGTGCGTGCGGGCTCCACGCTTCCAGTGTGCTTCGCGGGCTCCTAGCGGTTCTGTACCCACAGCCTCGCCACCCGCATCGCTGGTAGAGCCTCGGTAGGATTGAGCTCTGTGCCATGCAGACCTTCCCTCTGGGGCGATACGCACACATTCACTGGAAGCTTCCTCGTGCTCTCTTCCTCGGCACTCACTCGCTTGGTCCCACTTCTCCATTTTTTCGTCAAGTATATCCCGTGATGCAGCGAGAGCTGGTGGATCCGGGTAGTCCACAGTCTGCTTTGTTTCTGTCATCTGCGACTCCTCATCTCCTGACCCTGTCACAAGCAGCTGCGGGCTGTGAACCCCAAACGGCCAGGTGGATGTGCGTCTGGATCTGACCCTTTGTGATCAATAAAGGTTGAACATCAGAGAGAAAAAGGGATGAGCCCAGTGTCAGTTATTGTTTGTAAACTTTCTCTTTCGAAGGGACAACGAATCACGTAAAAGAGAAACATTTTCGAATACCGGCCGGCATTGCTCTTACAGATGATCCTTTGTAAAAAAATTATGACATTTTCCCGTCTGATCACTGGTTTCATCTGTTATTTACAGCGCCTCAAATGTCACCAACAAAAATCTGGCACGCTCACCCTTAGGTTCTCTCCGACCCCGGAGAGGAGTCTGCCTGAGCACGGAGACGTACAGAGTTTAGAATCGTGCCACCTTCATGTCGCTTGCCCTCTTCCTCTCTAGCCTTGGTCTTGCCATTTAGTGGGGGAAAAATTCTTGACCGGAAAACGCCCCGTGACTCGAAGCAGCCTACCTTCTAGTTTTGTCTTCTGTTTCCACTGTCCTCAGGCAGTAGCTCTCTCGTTCATTCATTCATTCATTCATTCGGCGGTTGTTTATTGAGCCGGGTCCTGTGCTGGGTGCTTGTAGAATGACATATGGTCTCTACTCTGAAAATGTGTAATGAAACAATACCTCACTTTGACACAAGATAAACCTGATGAACGTCTTAAGGCAAGTACTAACAAAACTGCTGGAGGATTGTTTTGATTGCCAGAACGGTTTTCCATTGTGGAAAGGGACAGTTAAGGCCCCAGGGCACACTCAGTCGTCCCTGGGAAATGGGACTGAGAAATCCAAGCCATTAGCAACCAAGACCACTTTGTTTCAAGTCTCTCAATTCAGCGTGCCCGCTGAGGACATCAGTGACTTCATTCTTCAAAAACCATTAATGGTTTAAAACTTACTTTAGTTGACCTCCCATGAGCCATTTTCCTCTTTCAGAAATACTCTCTTCTCTTGCTCTTCTCCCGTGTTTTTCCTCTACTTCTCTGGCCATGTGTTATGTTTCTTCAGCAGCTCAGTCTTGCTTTGCCTGGCCCTTGGGTGCTGGTTTGCCCAGGGCTGTGCTCATGCGATAAAATCCCTGAATCATGTCATCCACTCTGGGAGTTTAAATTGTGTGCTGAGAGCTCCCAAACTCCTAGCTGGACTTCAACTTTTTCTACTAAGTTTTACTTATGTACCTTTACAGACTTCATGTCTTCTCGAATATCTGGCTCCTGAAATGTGTAACGCTGAGTTAACATTCTTCCTCTCCACACAGAGAAGCCTGTTGCCCCTCCTCCCCTGCCACGCTCACCTCCACCGTGGCTCAGCTGTCACTCTCTGGGCCTCGTCCCCCTGTACCTCTTCCTGTCGAGTCTGCCCCCCAAATAGCTCACACATGCCGCTCTTCCTTGCTCATTTCTTAGCAGTTACCGTGTTCTCTCACAAGTTTGCCCATCTCTTTAAACCAGGGGTCCTCATACTTTGGTATCTATCACACTCCCTGGAATGCAGGCCCCAGGACTCGAGCACTGTTACTGAGGCTCCCCAGGGGATTCTCTTCTGATGGCATCAGGGAGAACCACACTGAACTGTGAGCTCCAGAGGTCAAGGAAGGAGTGCATTTTAAGCGCAGGATCTTTGTATTCTCGTTGGCTGAAAAAAGTGAAATTGTCTTTATCTGACCATTCTGATCAGTAAGAAGGTGATTTTTATTATGATTCAACTACATAACTGTTCAATAAATATTTGTCGAATGAATGAATGAGCCCTATTCCACACTCTAAGAGGACAGCGAGACTGTATCTGTCACTTTGTATTTTTTCAGGTTCGGTTTCTTTAAGTGTCAGCTGACCCATGAGTAGGGAGACGGTCCTTATTTTGTAAGTTCTTCCTGGAGATTTCTCTCCTCCTCCTGTTGCCAGTGTAAAGCTTCCCTGATCAAGAAAATTAGTTACGAGGCGCATGTACCAAGCCCTTCTCCAGAGCCCGGTCTCCTCTCCAGGGAAGGGTCCTTCCTGCTGCAGATGCGTCCCCAGTGCCACATCCTTCCCTGGGACCTCTTGTTTAGCTGCCCACCTGCTCCCCACAGTCTTCTCTCTTTCGGCTTCTCAGCATCAAGTCGGAGGTTGGGATGAAAACACCGTTTGTGTTCCAAGATTCCTCCCATTTCTGTGCTTTATACGTAGTTCCCAGGCTGTCCGCCTGGCGTCAAAATGTGCCAATGACAGACAGATGGCAGGCTTGGCGGGAGTCTCTGCATCATCCCGGGAGCGTGAGAGTAGTCCGCAGTAACCCATAGTCGGGAAACAACTCATGGTCATTGCCGTGCTCTTCCCTCCGGGGTCTGAGGCTGGCTGCCGTTGGCCGGGGTCAGCGTAGGCCCAGGTCTGTTCCCCAGCAAACTGGCCGCTGCCTCTTGTTTCTCCAGCAGCACAGGGTCTCTTTCCCGCCCCTGGGGAGATCACTCCTGTTCTCATCTTCCTACTTCATCCAGATTTTTACTGCCAGAGTTTCTTTTTTTAAAAAATAATTATTTCTTTCACTTTATTTTCACTTAACTGGTGAAAAACCAGGTTGCGATAATGGAAAATAAAAAGATGAATTTCATTGGAGGGTTTTGAGACTGTCTCTCTTTCAGCGTGCGTGGTTATCCTGCCTCCACTAACTTGAACGTTTGTTTAAATACAGCAGCCGCTCAGCCGGGAACGGAGATCTTTAATCTGCCAGCGGTGACTGCCTCAGGTGAGCGTCCCAGCACAGTGTGTGCGCGCTGCCAGCAAATTCGGATTCGGTCCCGGCGGCACACCAGGCCGCTGCTCCCGGACGCGACAGGGAGAAGATCGTGTCAGCCAGGGAGGACATAGTCAGCAGCAATGAAAAGGGAGTTGAGATTCCATAAGTACTTGCTGGAAAGAGAAATGAACAGAGAGACTCAAAACCATTAAAGAACAGTGTAGAAACTAGGGAGCTGAAAAGAGAAGAAAACTGTTGAATAGTAACTTTAATAAAAGTGAGTGACGGATTCCTTCAGGACAGAGGAAACAAATACCCTCGAGTCCTTATCGGTGGACGGAGGTGGCCTGTGTGTGGGACCTCAGTGGTGCTTTAGGCCACGTGCCGTGTGTTCCGTGGGCCGACAGCCTCTGCGGGGGCTGTTCCTTTCTGTTTCTTGGTCTGCCTTTCAGAAATAAGCAGAAAATGTGGTGCTTGTCTCTTTCAGGCTCAGTTAGCTCTAGAGGTCATTCTTTCGCTGATCCTGCCAGTAATCTTGGTCTGGAAGACATTATCAGGAAGGCTCTCATGGGAAGCTTTGATGACAAAGTGGAGGAGCACGGAGTTGTCATGTCCCAGCCTGTGGGTGTGGTGCCTGGCGGCACCAACACCTCCGTTGTGACCGGTGGTGAGACACGGAGAGAGGAAGGGGACCCGTCACCTCATTCAGGTAAAGTTTTCACTTTCGTGCTCTTCTGCTGCCTTTCCCAAGAAAAAGCCAAGTTGTAATGCTTCACCAGAAGATGTCACCTCTCAGGGTCTTAGTTACTTACAGAAAGGTGGTTTTTTTTTTTTTTTTTTTTAATCCTGCTCAGACCTTTTAGTAACATGAACAGAAACTTTCAAAGGATGGAAGTTTTTACACAGAACATGTTCACTGTTCAGTGTTGGGTATTTTTGTTTGTATCTAATCCTTATCTGGATCGGACACATTTTAATTGTAATACAAATGCAGTTTCATATTCTGCTTTTGAGTTAAAAAAAAAATAGTGATAGGCTCAGCATAAAAGAATTTTAAGCCATAAAATAAAGAGTAAGGAAAAAGAAAAAAAAAACCTTCAGATCACATCATTCAGAAAAAGCTAGTGTTCTTTTCTGAGAAGAATCATTCTAGAAGTGTCTCTGTACAGACACATAGAAGGACAGGTAGACATTAGAATGAGATCATTCACACATCCTGGTAGAAGCAAGCACACAGAAAACAGTGACTGTAAGCTTCCTTTAAACACTTTTTTCTTCATCTTCTAAGAACTAATATCTCTTGTGCTTAAAAATTTCCCTGCAGGTCCGAAGTATTTCCAGTTTAGGGTTTTTTTCCCCTGTTATCATTAAGCAAAATATCTCACCAAGGTTAAGATCAAAGAGATCAGAGGTGTTGGTTTTTTGTTTTTTTTTACCTACATATATTAATTCTAGGACAGTATGGATTCACGTCCTGCTCTGAAAGAGGAGCGTGGTCTTCCCCCTCCTGCTCTTAGCTCCTGATTTGTACTGATTCGAGTGTGCGTGTACTTGAAGGTTGTAACATTGTGATTGTGGTTGTATAATCCTCCCGTTGTGGCATTTGGTCTGGTTCTCACACCCCTTTTCCTCGCAGAGGGTGCTGTACTCGCAGGCTGTTCACACTCAAAAATGTCTTCTTGCTGCCTTTATATTTGAAATGACAGCATGGCACTTTTCTCAGCACATCCCATAGGCACGATTGCATTTCTTTCTGGGCATCAGTTGTGTAGAAATCAGGTCAGATGCCCTCCTGTTTAGCAGGTGACAATTTATCTGCCTGAAGAATCCTCTTTTCCTCAGTTTCAATGTTAACTAATACGTTAGTGTTCATTCTGTGTCAGATTTTCCTGATCATAGCGAGGCTATTTGCATCTGCAGGTTGATTTCTGCGCTCATGGATATGTTCTATTTTCTTTCGTTGGGCTTTCCATTTCAAAGACACAATTACATTTTTGCTGGCTAGTCTTCGTCCTCTATAGCTGGTACTGTCTAAGGATTTTTAGTCATCTTGATCTCTTCCTATTGCTTTTACTGTATCTCATTTTCCCTTTGTACTATGACCCTTTTCATTGTGTGTGTTCTGATCCTTGCTGTATTTTGTTTCCTAAGCTTTCCACCTCATCCTTTTTGGTTACTATCTGTACTTTGAGCTCCTTTTCCCTTCATCCTAGGATATTCTCTTCCTTACCATCAAGGACTTGCACTTCTTCTCTTTGCAGATAGTTCAAGGGTTCTGTAGAAGGCTTTCTACCTACCTTTTTCTGTCCGCCGCAGGACTTGGGGTGAAGCTGTTCTGCTGGGGCTGAGGAAACTGCTCCTCACCTGGGCTCTGATCTCTTCAGAGATCTTTTTAATGTTTTATTCTAGAGGGGGGCATCCCACTCCTGTGAACTTCTAGAAACAGAGCCTGAAAACAGAAAGGGCCACCAGCGCTTGCCAAGCTTCTGCTGGGGCACAGCAGTGCCATGAAGGAGCTTCTGTTCTACATTTTTTTTTTTCTTTTGACATAAGATTTTCTTGGGGTTGTATGAACTCCTGGCTTCTCTCTAAATTGGTGGGCCAGGAGGTAGTGAGGATTTAAGATTTTTGTCAACTTGCCTTAATTTCCTTAGCCGTTTCTGTGCTCTGAGGCCAGGAAAGAAATGACGTTCCAGAAATTTTGTTTCCTTGGTTACATGTTTTTAAGTTTATGGCACGAGGACATACCCTTTTTGCTTTAGTTGCTACAAGAAAATTCTGGCTTTTAAATATTAATTTTTTAACTTCATAGGGTACTAGGATCTGGATTCTTCATGCTACCTACCATTCTGCTTCTTTCTCTTAGCATTATATAATCATCAGCATTTTGGTAGGTTTTTAAGTTGAGAACATAATTTCTTTGTGTCAATAGTTAATTTATTTCACTTTTAGGAGGAGTTTGCAAACCAAAGCTGATCAGCAAGTCAAACAGCAGGAAATCTAAATCTCCTATCCCTGGGCAAGGCTACTTAGGAACTGAGAGGCCCTCTTCCGTCTCCTCTGTACATTCAGAAGGGGATTACCACAGGCAGACGCCAGGGTGGGCCTGGGAAGACAGGCCCTCTTCAACAGGTGAGGAACTTACTGCTAGAAAAGGAGTCTTCAGGTGATTCTTATCCGAGCCTTGGTCGGTACTTCTTGTAAAATCGGAAACCTTGGTAACCTCACCACTCCGTCAGTAGGCTCCACTTTCCAGAACAGAAACTGAATGCATAGAATCTTAAAAATTTAAAGAATGCAATGTGTGATTACAGGAACAGAGGAAGAGCGCAGGGTGAGGGAGCCCAGCCTTTCAGTTCCTCCCTGAACCGCACCTGGGTGCAGGGGGCCACTGCCACGCGCCGCCTGGAGCCTCTCATATAGACATTCTTAGAGAAGGTTCTTAGGGGAATACTGAGAAATCAAAGTAAGAAAGGGGAATAGTGTAAAAAGCCATCCTCTCTCTCTCATAGGCTAGGTTTATACAGACTGATGAAAAACAGTATTCTAGGATATTTATTAATGTTTCCCATTTTGTGCTTGCTTGTAAGCTTTTTTTTTCAAACCTAACAACCACAATAATGATAGTCCTGAAAGGGAACGAACTTTACTTTCTTTTGTTGTTTAAAAAATAAAACTGGGGTATATGGTGTAGATTTAAGGGTTTCACAGAATTACAAGCCATCTTTTTTTAGAAGTTAAATACACGTCAGTGGAAAAAATCTGAAATGTGCTCTCCCCCTTAATTTAGGAGTATATAAATTTCATGTGGATATTATATCAGCATAACTGAAGGCCTTTGCTTGACGAAATTCTCACCTCAAATGCAAAGTGCGTACTAGTTTGAGAACTTCTCACCTACACCAATGATTGTTCTCCCATCACTCAGGGAAGCAGCTAATTCGTGAAACTAATGACTTGATAAAATGGTTCATTTTCCATTTTTAGAGTTTCTTAAGCTGTAAAAGGCTTTCCGGGGACAATGGAACAGTCGAGGTAGTGGCCGAAGGTAGCAGTGCCCTTGTTAGGATCACATACCCCTCTTCCAGATCTTGTACCTGGTGAGCTCCAGCAGATGGCCCGCGTCCCACCGCCCCCGGACCTTCGTCCTCGGAGCACTGTTCTCCTGCCTTTAGCTCTAAGAGTCCAGAAGTTCTCGGGGCAGACTCTTAGGGCTTAAAGTGCAGTAGTTCTCCCGGGGATTCTCCACAGAAACACCCGTTCTAGACTTCACACAAAACTCAGCCCTGAGCTTTCTTTCCTGTCTGGGCTCAGCAACACTAAGCTTGTGCTTGTACTCGGGTCACGCATCCTTTCTAGATTCTCACCGCTGGGGGCCTCGTCATAGGCTACACTCCAGGTCGTGAAACCTCGGCCCTTGCACACGGTTTCATTCCACTCCTGGTGTCACAAGACCGTGCCGGTAGAATAATCGCGTCTTCCTCCGTCCTGGGAAGTTGCGTGGGACCGTAGCTGTGCTCATGACAGTGAAAACACTTTTTCTTTCGTCAGGCTCAACTCAGTTTCCATATAACCCTCTGACTATGCGGATGCTCAGCAGTACGCCACCAACGCCGATCGCATGCGCCCCCTCTTCCGTGAACCAGGCGGCCCCGCACCAACAGAACAGGATCTGGGAGCGGGAGCCAGCGCCACTGCTCTCTGCGCAGTACGAGACGCTGTCCGACAGCGACGACTGAACCGCCCCGAGGGGCGCGGGCGGGCAGCTCTCGTTGCGGGTGGTTTTCTTTTTAACGGCGGGTCAAAAACCCGTCCTCCTCTGACTTGTGCCCAGAGACTTTGAGAGCCTGGACCACGGGTGATGAAGAAATGATGGAAATTTATTTGGAGAATCAAATGGGGGGAGGGGTGGGGGGCTGCGTTTGCTCCAGGCAGTTGGTGCAGTCTAATAGTGGAGGGTTGAAATGTAGAGTTTTTAAAAAGTGGACAATTCCTGTTCTTACATCTGTTTGTAAAGAAAACCATAATGTCTGTCTTTAAATCACTCTTCTGTAAATAGATGACCTTTTTTGCAGTGTTTCCCCTTGCTGTAGTATCTGGTGTACTTATGTTCAAATCAGCGCATCAACTTTGGGGGTAATTTTAAGAAAACAAACTCCGCACCTATCTTTTTAACCCTTGCCTTCTAAACGACCTCATACAGCCCAGTTACATAATGTTGGCTGTCACGGGCATTGTACTTTTATCCAGTTTTGTTTCTTCTAAATTCAGATTTCCGGTGATGTTTGAGATCTTGTGGAAATGTTTAGATTTTTAACACAGACCCTAGCATAAAATCTGTACATTACGTTATTAGGGTCAAAGGTAAGAGAAACTAAATTCTGCCATACTGTAAATTTCCAGTGCAGGCTTTAATTTTTTTCAATTAGTAGCACTGAAAAAATATTACTGCATGGGTATGTTATAGTTCAGTTTTTAAAGTTGAAAAAAAAAAAAGGCTTATTTGAGGCGTCCTTCACTGTTATGCACACTGGTGACTTAGCCACGCCCCTAGGTATTCTTTTCCTTCTGCATCTGATGCAGCCCAACAGAGCTTTTGTTTTGAAATAAATTTGACTACCCTGTCCATAGCCACATAGATCATGTGTGATTTAAGGCTCTTGATGTCTCAGGTTTCAAAGGAAAAACTGTATCTTGTCTTTAGGTGGCTCGGTATTGGCCGAGTTCGAAGGTAACAATCTGTGCAGAATGTTCGTCTGCTCAGTTCGCTGTGTTCTGTATCCCGAGGCCTCACAGCGAACGTGCGGTTTGGTTCCTGCCCGTCTGCCACGTGCCAGGGCTCCATTTGATTCCTTGTGGGCGAGAGTTTATTGCTGACTCTTTTCACTTCACTGAATCTCAAGGAGCAAATACTTTAAAAGAGTGAATTTTAAACTAATTATGGTACTGGAGGGTCCGTTTCATCCTTCATAACTGCTTGTTGAATTGGGAGATTTTCCTCCCATACAACTTAAGCATAGCATCGAAGCATCCTTCTGTAGCAGGAGGGCAGGGACCGTTTCGGAAAGATGCCACTGAAGATGAGAAAGGGGAGAGACGGAGGGCTCTCCCGATGATACAACTTAGCACTTTATGGACTAAGTAGATCTAAACTTTTTAACAAAAGTCCTCAAGCCTCTAGAGAAAGCAGGTATCCAATAACCACTGACTGAGCGCCTCCTTTGTAATGCGCGGTTCACAGGTGTGCCTGAGGCCCTCACGTGGCCCTTCGCCCTGGGGGTCTGATCCCTGTTTTGGTAATGAGGGCACTGGCTCAGGACCTTGCCCACACAGTTCAGTAAGCTACAAAGGCCACGAGTCCACGTGTGTCTGAAGTTCAAGCCTTCACTCCTGTTGCTATTCCACTCCCGGAGACTTCAGGTCCTCACGATAAACTGTAGAGCAGGGTGAGTGATCCGATTCCTTCTACTTGGAAAGTTGGTGCTGCTCTATTATACACACACAGTAAATGTTCTACGTAACAGTTACTATCTTAGATACCGTTAATAACTTAGTGTCAACAGACCCAAACGAGATGATGATAATGCTATTTTTCTAGGACCCTGAAGGTCCAAATCAGAACGGTTTTTGCGAACATGTCGGCTGAGAGCCTAACTTTTTACTTTCGCAGTTCCACTTGAGGACCCCTCACGCCCTGCTCCTCACAGTGTCCTGCCACGCGTGGACAAGAGCTAACGCAGGACCATTTCTTAGTGCAGAACATGGAAAGGACAGAACTCACACGTGGCTTACCTACGGAGCAACCCGTCTGGGAGGGTGGCCGTCCACCGAGGCAGGACCGGAACGGCACCGAGAGGGACCGAGGACTGGCGGCTGGCGGCTGTAAACCCAGGCATGATGCTCTGCGGGCTGAGATTTCAGTGTTCCAAAGCTGCCTCCTTACGCATGAGTGTTTAGCACCCCACAACTAGATGAAGGTCTTCCCGATGCTGTGCGAAGCAGTATTCTGACAGCCAGGTTTCCAGTGCATGTTCACGATTGGAAGTTTCCTAATGCTTTAATTTTGGTATGCTAGTTCCATTTTTAAGATATTTATGCCCTGAAAACTCTGGTGACATAGTTCAGACAAACTACACTATTTCTAACAACTCACTTTTGAATTCATACCAGTCAGGCCAAGGGGTTGGTCCTCCTGCTTTGCTACCTTGTTTTTACAACTGTGCAAATGAACTTTCTTGGAAATATCCACATGAAGAGACAGTCTTTCTGAGAACACCTACAGTTTTTCCAGCACTGGGATGGGACCATGAGCTGAAATCATTGTGGAGGATCGAAAAATCTTAAATAAAACCTGGAGTGACAAACCTAACTTTCAGTAACCCCTGCAATTGTGAAAAGGTAAAAACATTCTCAGTGCAGACGGTGAGTAGCTGACAATAATTTTTCAAAAATCGACCAACCAATAAATTAAGACTGGGTTGCACTGAAAATCTGATTTATATTCTATTTCTCATTAGACCTGAATAAAGGAGCTAGCTGGGTGGTAAGAGATGAGCTTAGAGAGCAGGAAGAAATTTACATCTGCAAAATATAAAATTCTAGTTTTAGTCTAATCCCCGAGGATTTGGACCTCAAGGTTTCTAGTATTTTGTTTTCTTCTTGACTCTAATAAGTTATTTCTTGTGAGAAATTCAAAGATTACGGAATACATACAGTGTTGTTGTAGAGTCTCTAGTTTATTATGAAAGGATTCTTCCAGTATGTACACAGGAAACAAAAATATCTGTTTATCATTCCCACTCACACCCCCACCCCCAAAGGCTTACCAACAGTAGTGTTCCTTCATGGCACCTACAAAAACTGCCTTTCCCCCAGGCAAATGGCTCTTTGCAAGACTTCGGAGGTAAAAGCATCCTTCTGCCCAGCTCGTACGTTTATACTTTATGCACTCTGAGGCAGTGTGATAAGGCTCTTTCAACACAGTAGTCTAGTCATTTAAGGTCATCTGACCAAATACGTTCTCCTACAGCTAAAAGAGAACCTCATCGGTCCCCTACTTTACAGACGAGGATACTGAGACCCAAACACAAAAAGCCAGGACTAGGATCCAGATAAGTGATCCTTCTGCTGTACCAGCAAGTACATGTCAGAATCACTGGGGAGACTTCCCATATTGTACTGGTAAGGCCCTACCCTGAGACCGAAGGTTTGGGGGTGCAGCCTGGTGGTCAGGGACCGAGGCTGCAAAGGAAGTGGAGTGCTCTAACAGCTTCGACAAGAGTTCGTATCATTCCTTTTTCCCCTTTTTCGAGGTCGTATGTAACCAGATATAAAAACATACAGTTCACTTTTACTTATAATTAAATGGGTATATTTTCAAGGGCCTAATTCCTACTTTAAAACGTCATGCTGGACGCTGGTGCAAACCAAGACAATACTTTTGCTCCACTATGCATTACATCCCACACTGGGCTTCATGAAAGAGAGAAGAAAAAGAACTCACCATAATCCCCCTTTGCCATGAGACATGTAGCTCTGATCTGCCAGATAGATAGCGATAAAATGAAAAAGAGGGTAGCGAATCAATGGATCAAAATCTTAGGCTAGAGATGCCTGGCTGACTCACCACACACCCACCCAAGGGAAACCTGGCCCATCTCCATCCACAGTTCCACCGAGACCAGCACGGACGGCATCTCACCAGTAGGTTACGACTGAAAGCATCACTTGACATCTGTCCTTAAGAATCAAAATCGGCCAGGGGTGAAAGCTGTTTTTCCTTTAAAAACACAAAGTGGCAGTGTATACAACTTGTCCTTCACCATAGCTACGTTGACAGAACTTGAATATCAAGGAGAAAGGATCTAAGCCATTGATTTGGGCGTCACTGAGACCGGACTAATCGCTGTTGCTGAAAATGCCCTACAACAAAAAGGGATTTAGCGCTTCATCAAATTAAGTTAAAGGTCTACTTTTTCTTGACAGCTCGGCCAACTCTTCCCTGATGTGCTGTATAGAAACCTCATCTCTTTTCAGCTCTGCTTGCTTCAGCGCTTCCTGGTAGATCTCTTTTGCTTGTGCATATCGCTCTAAAATAACCCAGAGAGAGGGAGAATAAAGAGAAATGCAGGTTTTCCGAGTGATTCTGCCAGACTCCGCAGGGTGAGCACTCGTGCCCGCACGCAGCTAACCCGCTGTGTGCTCCCAGAGCCACGGGGGGGGGGGGGGGATGGGGGGATGGGGGGGATGGGGGGGTGGCGGCACAGCCCACCTCTCCTCCAGGTCCCGCCTCCCTCAGCCTGGGCTCGCCAGGCAAGTACCAGCCACCGAACACAGTGATGCTTCATCCAAACACACGTCCTTGCTGGGGACCTTCAGGCAGCTGCTTCGTGCCGGAGCTTCCCGCCTGCCCCTTGCCCTCCCTAAAATCTTCTCACAGATCCCTACCTGCAGGGGCCCCCTTCCCTCAAGCCGGGGCAGTCCGGCTTCCGGGGCGCCCTACCTCGGTGCATCAGGATGGCAGCGAGGTTACTGAGCAGCATGTGCAGCTCGGGGTGCTCGATCTGCCGGGCCAGGTCGGACGCCCTCTGCACGTAAACGCAGGCCTCGTCGAAGCGGCCCTGCGCGTCCAGGGTGGTCGCCAGGTCACTCATCAGCACAATGGTCTGTACGCAAGAGAAACCAGGGCCAGTTTAAAAAGAAAACAAACACAACAGCTATACGGACTGAACAACCTGGAGTTTGGTGAACTGAACATACGCTTAAGATTTCATGGTTCCTAGCATTCCACAGGTGAAGGGCATCAGCCTTTAACAAGCCCCGGACGTTTATCATTCACACTGTACAGCACACAGCATCCGTTCACCTCGGGAAAATGATACAAATCTGGAAACTTGGGAACAGGATGAATATCACCTATTAATCGAATGACCAAATTAGAAGCACACGCACACAAATAAAACAGCAAGCAGCAGCTGTAACGATCTCATTTAAGGTTCAGCAATCCTGAGAAGCCAGCCTCCAGCGCCTTCTCAGGATGTCATTCCTATGGGTAACTCTAAGACTCATCGAGAAGAAATATGTAGATTATTGGCTTTAGGGAGATTCCCTTTAAGGGTTTGGAATCTTAAAAGTCTTAAGTCAGCATTTTAAAATTTTGACACTAAGAACGGCAGACCCACCTCATCCCCTGAAGTCACAGCTTCAAGCCTCAGTTCTAGCTCTTGTGATGGGAATTCCAGATTTGTCTTCTTACTCCTCAGTGACTAAATCCCTCTCCTGAGGATAATTCATAGCCCAGGACCGTGCCCCGCCCTTCGACCCCAGCCTTGGGACATGTTCCGTCTGGTTAAAATTTCTGTGTCCTACGCTGGGGATACCAAGCATCTCAGAGAAAAGCAATCCAGTTCCCACCCCTAAAAATTTAATGTGATAGAGGAGAAACACCAAGATTTCAGTTCAACACGTTTTCTGCTGTAATAGAGTTCTGCACAGTGTGATTAAATTCTCTGTCAGTGGTTTTGACTTTTCAGCGCAGTCCCTCTCTCCCTCCCTTCCCCACTTCCCCTGGCACTTTACCTGTGGGGCAAGGGAGGCAAGAACCTTTACGTATACCCTGTTCCTAAGGGTTCTTACTGAGATTCAGGATTCCAAAACGCTGTGGCCGTGTACCCGGAGGGCCGAGAAGCACCCGGTGCCTGGTGCGACCTCCTGTTCGGAAAGGCTGCTCTGCAGTGTAAACCAGTGTGCACGCAGAATGCTCTGGACAGACCCAGTAACTGATGCGAGGTCTCAAACCCTTTCTTTTTTTAATTTTTGTTTGTTTGTTTGTTTTGAAAGTCCTCTCTACCTACGCCCAATGTGGGACTCAAAACTCTCGATCTCAAGATCAAGAGCCGCACACGGTACTGAGCCTGCAGGCGGCCCTCCGAGTCTTTCTGAGTCTTTCCGAAGCACGTAGCTGGGGGTGGGAGAGGGGGTGGGAGAGCGGCGGGGGGAAGAGGAAGGGGCCGGGGCGCGCGGACGGGAAACAGCTGGGACCATCCGCTGAGCATCTGTCCCCAGGGAGTGTGGCATCTCACACCCGGAAATTCTGAAAGCTTTGTCTTATAGCTCCTCTCTCTGCTCTCCTCCCTTACCTGTGGGTGTCTTTCTCCTAGCATTTCTTCAGAAATCTGCAAAGCTTTTTCGTACATCCTCTGTGCCTGTGACGGCTGCTTGGAGAACAGAAGGTAGCGAGCATAGGTGTCTAAGCACATGCCAAGGAGGAGGTGGGTGCTGGCTTTCTCTTCCACTAAGAAGGAAAGAAGAGCAGTGCTGGCATATAATATAAGCACAACAGAGAAAGTGAGGCAGAGAACCGGCCAAGCTTCCGCAACCTCTTGCTTGTTACCAAGGCCCACACGTATTTTCACAGTCCAGGACCCACGGAATGTGTCCTGTCATTAAGAAGTACCTCTGACCTTCCACTCTGTCACACAAAGGCGACAATGCAGGTGATTAACATCGGAACTGTTCCCCGACCCAATTTCAGTGTGTGCGGTGGGGGAGGGGGGCGTGCCCACACCAGGAGCCATTCTCAGACACCAGCAGGGTGTGTGTGAATTCACAGATCGCATCCGATGCCCCAGGCTGAGGGTCAGTCCTACCGGACACCGCCCCCCGCCCCCCCATCAGACACCAGTCACATGCCCCGGGCTTCTGACAGCAGCCGGCGACACGCTGCAGCTTCCAGTGCGACCCCCTCCGACTGAGGATGCCAACTGCAAGTCCAGGTTCTGACAACGGGCTACACACCTGAGCTTCCCGGGCCTCCCTCCTTCCGTTACATTAATTTGCTAGATCAGCTCACAGAACTCAGAACATTTTACTCCCTGGGTTACTGTTCATTACAAAAGGACATAAGTCAGGAACAGCCAGATGGAAGAGACGCATAGCACAAGGTATGTGGGAAGGGGCGCGAAGCTTCTCTGCCCTCTCCGAGAGCACCAACTGTCCCAGCACCTCCACGTGTTCATCAACCAGAATCTCTGAGCTCTGCCCGGGTTTTTATGGAGGCTCCATTACATAGTGGCCGTTGGCGACTGATGAATCCTACGGCCCCTAGGCCCCTCCCCCACCCCCCCAAGGTCGGGGTAGGACTGAATGGTCAACCCTCTAATTACAGGGCCGGATCTCTGGACAACTAACCCTCCTTAGGAGATGGCCCAGAATCTCCTAATTAACATAACAAAAGACACCTTAATCGCTCCCAACACAAGAAATTCCACGGGTTTGGGGAGCTCTGAGCCAGGAACTGGACAAAGACCAATTAAATGACAAACTTTTCCTCACATTTTTCTTTTAAAGATTTTATTTTTTTAAAATAACCTCTACACCCAACGTGGGGCCTGAACTCACAAGCCTGAGATCAGGAGTTGCACACTCTTAGCGACTGAGCCAGCCAGGTGCCCCACTTTTCCCCACATTTTAAGTAAGACCTTGAGCATCAAGGTATGGAGCATTATTTTTAGGTCAAAACTGTTATTTAGTAGAAATAGGTAAAGATAAATTCCAAGAATGAGTTAACAACAAAGAAAGTATAGGGCAAATGAAAGAGTTTTCAGGTACAAAAAAGGCAATGCTTGGTAAGAAATCAGAAAACGCTCAGAATCCTGAACTAGAAAGTCACAAGCCAATTGAAAGAACAGTTAATCCATTTTTTGAAGCAGAAGAAGAAAGGCTGCAATAATACAGCAGCTCTGGGAAAATTACAGGATTGACGACACAATGTCCGAAAAGGAACAAACTTCGAACACCTCACGCCACACGAACGAGCACACAGACCTCGAGCGCAGACGCGAGTGGCAAGGCACACGGAGACCCAGGAGAGCGGGGACAAGCGACGCAGGCAGGGGGAGGACCTGGACTGCAGGGCAACTCCGCAAGCAAACCATGACCCACACGACCCATGATGTTCAGTTGGGTTTACCAGCAAATTCACATGGAACACCGTTCCTGCCCTATCCTCAAAGTTTCAGAAAACGTACAAAAGGCAGACAGAATTGAAAGACGACTATGGAACCAAATAACAGGATGACCAATGATTGAAGAGAGAGTTTAAAAATAGGCCAATGCACTTGGGGTGGACGAAGGCAGCTGTTGACAGGTTATCAGAGGCTAAAAAAACCTTTTTTTTTTTTTTTTAATTTTTTATTTATTTGACAGAGCCACAGTGAGAGAGGGAACACAAGCAGGGGGAGTGGGAGAGGGAGAAGCAGGCCCCCCGCCGAGCAGGGAGCCCGATGACCTGAGCCGAAGGCAGACGCTTAATGACTGAGCCACCCAGGTGCCCCGGGATAGTTTTAAATAGATCGCCTTACAAATATACTTCCAAAAAACATCAGAAAAATTATTTGCATAAATATTAAATAAAAGTATATACAAACATATGGATAAATACAGAAAAGCAAAGAGAGGATGGCACCAACCACCCATGTAAAGATCCCATATTTCTCTGCCAGGAGGAAACACTGAAACCAAATATCTAACCATGAGCAAAAGCTTATATGATCAAGGGGCAGTTTAAAATTAACTGTACTGCAAGATAATCTAATGAAAAAAGGCCGCTGAAAATGAGAGGAATGAGACAAATCTCTATGTTCTCTTCAAGTACAAACAAAAGTCCAGAAGATAAGTAATTTATAACAATCAGAAGACTTTGAACTAAAACACATGTTCTTCGATGACATTTAAAGACAAACCTGTTTGCCATACCCCCAAAATATCACAAAACAATGTATAATTATTCCAATTCTGGAAATTCTATGCTTCCAAAATG
This sequence comes from Mirounga angustirostris, assembly GCF_029215605.1. Taxonomy (NCBI): domain Eukaryota; kingdom Metazoa; phylum Chordata; class Mammalia; order Carnivora; family Phocidae; genus Mirounga; species Mirounga angustirostris. The sequence goes on from NW_026991725.1 coordinate 54,753,472, forward strand.
ACTGCCAACTCCTATTTCTGGGATTTCTATTAATTCTCTTTAAATATTTCTATGTTTGTAAAAAGTCCTTTTTATATTTTACAATTAGAAAGTATGATAAAGTGATAGGTAATTCCAGTAGAAAATCATCACTACTGTTATCAGCAATGGAACTTAACCACAATGGAAAAAAAGGTTGTAAAGATTTTTAGAAATAATTAAAAGGTATGATTTTAGCTGTAATATTTTTTCACTGTTAAGAAAAATGCATTTCAAATTCATATCGCACTCTATAATATGAAAAATGAAAATAATTTTGGAGAATCTACTTCTCTAAAAAACAAGACTAGGGAAGAAATAAAAAGGCTCCATAATAAAACCTTTACCATGGGTGCCTGGGTGGCTCAGTCGTTAAGCGTCTGCCTTCGGCTCAGGTCATGATCCCAGGGTCCTGGGATCGAGTCCCACATCGGGCTCCCTGCTCGGCAGGAAGCCTGCTTCTCCCTCTCCCACTCCCCCTGCTTGTGTTCCTGCTCTCGCTATTTCTCTGTGTCAAATAAATAAATAAAATCTTTAAAAATAAATAAATAAAATAAAAAATAAATAAAACCTTTACCATACTGCCAAATTAAGAGAAAACTTCACAGCTTTAATAAAGTACCAGAAGAGTTCCTTTTCTAAGCAGTAACATTTAAAATACAGTTTCTTGAAATATTACTATAAAAACTGCTAGAAATTAGACAAGAACAAATCAGATAGCCCATAACAGCTGAGAAATACACTGGGATTGCTCAGACAGAGCCTCTCCCAAAGATTATCTGAATCTGAGAAGGAGATCATATTTATTTCTTCAAACTTATATAAGTAATTCTTTTTCACATATTATTTCTAACCAGAGAAAAAGAGAAGCTACCTCAAATCTGTCCATGAAACAAGATACAGCACAGAAATTTTTACTCAAAATATTAGCAAATGGCATTGTCAAATGCACCAGGGAAATAACCAAGAGAAATGACCACACGAGAACGGAGCAGTGTATTTAATGTATCAATATTATCAAATGCAGACTTACATAAACGCAGACCAAAAAGGAATGTGAGAAGATACTGGTTCTGAACAGAGTGGTTCCAGTAATGATGACTGATCAATTCTATCCTTTTACATGCACAGCTGAGCTCCGGAGAGAAGGAAATCCCAAGGGCCAAACAATAGGAGTAAGCTAAAAACCCAGAGCAGAAAGCGTGGGACTTGACACCACAAAGCCCAGTTGTGTGAGGGTGGCCTGAGTGTCTCTGTAACCCAGAACTGAGTTCTTCCAACTTCTGTCAATCAGAGAATCAGATGTGAAGCCCCTTGCATAAAACCAGAATGACCGTCGTAGGCATCGTGTGCCCCCTCCCCAGACCCTGCCCTCACCGGGGAGGGGACCACGAGGAACTTGCATGGGCCAGCCTGGGATCCAGATGGGAAAAGGACAACCATGGCAATCTCTAATCACAGCCTGAGCCGCATGGAGCTCGATGTCTACATTTAAGCATTCATTTCGGCTTGGACCTGAGTGCCTGGAATAAAACATTCCCGGAGTCTCATCTTCCAGTTAAAACCCTGCTGCAGATGAATTTATCATCCAAATGTAGTTAAGCATGGAAATTCACAATAAATGAGAATCAGCAGACAATAAAAAAGGAGGCTCACCCCCAAGAATTTTAGATAACTGACTAATCCAAGACTATAAACGAAGTAGGTTTTGAATAATTACTTATATGGCCGGTATGATCCACCTCAGAGCCTTGCGTGTGTTCTTCCTTTGCCTAGAATTTTCTTTAGAGACTGCCGCTTGGCTTATCCCCTCCCATTCTTCAGGTTTCTTACCAACGAGGCCCTCCCTGACCCCTCTATATGACAGCATACAGCCCCACACATTCCCTGCACACACAGTCCCTCAGACACATGTCTCCGTAGCGCTTAATCATCTTTGGATATACTATCACTGGCTGGATAGTGTTTATGATGAGTTTTTCCTCCACCAGAAACTGAGCTCCATGAAGCAGCAACTGCCTCATATTTACAGCTGTCTCTCCATGCCTAGTAACATGTACGGTACAGGACAGGCATTCAAAAAATATTTCTTGGGAGGACTGATTGAATGGATGAAAAAATAAAAAGAAGAAAACAGAAAGGTACTGCACTAAAGATGGAAAAGAAAGAATTAAACCAAGAATTAATTTTAATTATAGAATTCAACAACACTGGTGCTCCATGAATCTATGAAAACTCAAAACACAGATGTTATCACAGATCAGTGAGAAACAGATGATAATAAAATAGTCCTGAGCTATAACCCTGTCCGTGAAGGAGGAAAAATTCTATCACTACTTCACATCATATTAAAAATTCTAGGTAAACATCAAAAACTAATGATGTAATGTATGGTGATTAACATAATAATAATAAAAAAAATTCTAGGTAAAGACTAAATGTGAAAAAGCCTATAGTTAGAGGAGACTATCTTTCTGACCTTAGAAGAAAGAAGTATTTTATTCAACAAGACACAAAAGGCACAAACTATAAAGGAAAATATCATAAGACTCTATTACATTCAAATTTTAATCTCTGTATGTGAAATGCCCTCAAGTGAAAAGACAAGTAACAAAGAGATATGTAACCTACAAAATATTTTGATCAAATACATAAAGAACTCCTAGAAATCATTAAGAAAAAGACAACCCTTCAGAAGAAAATAAGCAAAGGATATAAAGAGACAATTTTCAGAGCAGGAAATCCGCATGGTCAATAAATGTATGAAAAGATGTTCTGTATCTCACTAGCAATCAGAAAAAACATTGAAGCCCCAATGAAATTCCATTTCACACCCACCAGATCATCAAAAAATAAAGTCCAGCAACAACAAAGATACAGAGCAACAACACAAACACATTGCTAGTGAAAATGTTAACTGGTAAAACCACACAGATAAGCAACTTGGTAATACCTCGGGCACGCACCCCGCCAATTCCACGCTTAGGTACATTCCCTGGGGAGTAGCTTGCGCATGCGTGCGTGTGCGTGCGTGTACAGAGACACGGGTCCAAGAAGGTTCAAGGAGCTATTATTTTCCATAGTAAAACAGGAGGAACCTTCATGTCCGTCTACAGGAGACCCGTAGGCCATTCATCCAGTAGGATCCTAGACCGCAGTTGCAGGGAATGGAGCAATCAGGGCCACCCAAGCCTGTATCACTCTTTACCCCTCACCTCCTACCACAGTGAACCAATCAGAGGGAGTCACCCCCTCTAGACAAATGCAATCCCGCAGACATGTGGTTTGGCAAGGAGACAGGCCTTTGTGACAGGAAAACTGACGCTTTAAGTAACAACACGGATAAATCTCAGTAAGATAATGTTGCATGAAAAACTGCAGAAACAAATGTATAATATGACACCATTAATATAAAGTTTTAAAACATACTAGGGTGCCTGGTGGCTCAGTTGGTGAGGCATCTGCCTTCGGCTCGGATCATGATCCCAGGGTCCTGGGATTGAGCCCTGCATTGGGCTCCCTGCTCAGCGGGGAGTCGGCTTCTCCCTCTCCCTCTGCCCCCACCACGCTTGTGCGTGCTCTAATAAATAAAATCTTTAAAAAAAAAAAAAAGGTTAAAAACATACTAGCCCCATTGTATATTGCTTACTGATATATACAAGTGTAATAAACAGACCTAGGAATGATAAAGATAAAAAACAAATTAAAAAAAACAAAACAAAAACAAAACCACCAAATTCAGAATAGTATTTATACCGAGTGGGAGTACACCAGGGCTTAAACTTAGAAAAAAGAACTCTGAAGCACAGATGGTAAATACTTAGATTTGACAAAGCTGAGGGGAAGGTACACAGGTATCTGTTAAAGTGGCTACACTTCATTTTTGCTTGAAATCTTTAAAAAAAAAACTCAGAAGGCACAGAACTAACTTTTCTGAATGGTAAGACAGCAGTATGGATTATACACTAGAGAAATTCCCAAAATATAGTCAAGGAAACTGAGGGAGAGGATAAATACAGGATAGGGGAGAGAGGTGGATATTCAGGTAACGGACACGCCTGAGTAGAAGACCACACCTAGTTCATAAAGATGTATTCAGAAGCTCACGAGAACTGCATCTTAGAAAAGAGACTAAGCCCCCTAACCTCATGCTGACAAGACTTCCAACTCCTACAAAGCAACCCAGCACGAGAAAACAGGCTATCTCCAACAGAAGGCAAATGAGCTGGCTGCAAAATTCTCTGCAATAAATCCCAGCAAGTCTAAAATTCCAGATGGTAGAGAAAAAACAAGTAGGAAAAGCAGAAGAACGTTTCATTGTACTCATCTCATTTGACAGAAGCAACTGAAAACCCTATGGATGCCTTCTCTCCAAACTGTAAGTGGAAGTTTAGTGAGAGGGACGCCTGGGTGGCTCAGTCAGTTAAGCATCTGCCTTTGGCTCAGGTCATGATCCCAGGGTGGTGGGATCGAGCCCCGCATTGGGCTCCCTGCTCCACGGGGAGTCTGCTTCTCCCTCTGCCTGCCACTCCCCCTTCTTGTGCTCTGACAAAGAAAATCTTAAAAAAAAAAGGGGGGTGGGACTCAGAACAAAAAAAGTTAACAAAAATGGGAAGCACTTTTAAAAAATATTTATTTGAGAGAGCAAGGGCACTTAAAAATCAACAAGAAGAGTGCATGAGCAGTGGGGAGGGGCAGAGGGAGAGGGAGAAGCTGACTCCCCACTGAGCAGGGAGCCCAACGCGGGACTCGATCCCAGGATCCTGAGATCCTGACCTGAGCTGAAGGCAGACGCTTAACCAACTGCGCCACCGAGGTGCCCTAGAAAGCAAAGTTTTTTAAATGCAAAAAATTAGACCAAATATCGTTCTCAATACTAATTTTAAATAGGCTTTGAGATTTTGTACAAGACAATGATATTCAGATTAGGTTTAATAAGAATCCAAACATAGACTTCTACAAAAGACACACTGAGAACAAAATGACTTAAAAAAAGTTTAACAGTAAGATACAGTCAATGTAAAACTAAAATTTGTGACCAATACATTAAGTAGGAAAAAAAATCATTTTTCTAATGAAGGGACAACTCACAATGAGGATATATATCTAGGACTGTTTAAACAGCATATAAACATGTCTGAAGAAAAAAAATCACAAAGCCAAAATATCTTGTCTAGAATTAGACAAAATCAGCCAGGATATAGGACTTGAACAATACTTTAAACCAACTAGAGCTATCCAACATATATAGAACATTCTACCCAACAACAAAGGAATACACATTCTTCTCAAATGTACATGCAACAGTCTCCAGGACAAACCATATACTATACCATAAAACAAGTTTCAATAAATTTAAAAAGACTGAAATCAGGGCACCTGGGTGGCTTAGTCAGTTGGACGTCTGCCTTCGGCTCAGGTCATGATCCCAGGACCCTGGGATCCACCCTGCATCGGGCTCCCTGATCATCGGGGAGCCTGCTTCTCCCTCTCCCTCTGCTCACCCCCTCTCCTGTGCTCAGGCTTTCAAATAAATTTAAAAAATCTTCAAAAATAAATAAAAAACAAAAGGCCTGAAATCATATAAAGCATGTTTTCTGATCACAGTGGGATAAGCTTAAAAATCAACAACAGAAGGAAATATTGGTAATTCATAATTATGTGAAAATTGATGAACACACTCCAATATATCCCAAGGATCAAAGAAGAAATCACAAGAAAAATTAGAAAATACTTTGAGATAAATGAAAATGAAAATGCAACATACCAAAATTTATAGGATGCAGCTAAAGCAGTGGAGGGAAATTTATAGTTGTAAATGCCCACATCTGAAAAGAAAGATTTGAACCATCAACCTGATCTTCCACCTAAGAAACCAGAAAAGGAGAAAAACAAACCCAAACCAAGCAGGAGAGAAAAACCAAGGAGAAACAACAGTCAGGAAGGTCCTACATAAATTGAGAGTGGTAAACACAACATGATCAAGCCAAGGCATTTAATAAATTAATGAAGGCATCACATTCCAGCAAAGTTTTACAGAGTACTTAGTGAGTGCCAGTCACTGTCCTGGAGCGTTTTAACTCCCCAGACAACTCTACCAAGTAGACATAGGTTCTACTCTTATTCCTGTTTTATGAATGAGGAAACCAAGCAGAGAGAAGTGATGTAACTTGTCTGCAGTCACACTGTGAAGAAATGGAAGACCCAGAACTCAAACTCAGGCTCCGGACTTCAAACATTCATGACACCAGATATGCGACCAAAAATAGTTCCACTTTCCGTAAGTGCTTTGATTATTTAAAATACGAAAATGAATGAAACTTTCAGCGCAAGGAAAGGAGAAAGGAGTCAATGGGAAAAAAAAAAAATCTCTTGAAGAGATTTTAAATCCATGAAATTAGGAAAGAAATAGGATCTCATAACAGAATGCTGTCAGTTATGCTTTAAAAACACAATTCCATAAAGTTTCTTCTAGGAAAATACAGATCTCCAAACATCTGTCACCCATGCATTCACTTATTCAAGATATTTCTATTTTTTTGATTTTTTTAAAGTAGGCTCCACACCTAACGTGGGACTTGAACCCTCAACCCCAAGATCAAAAATCGCATGCCCCGCCGACCGAGCCAGCCAGGCACCCTAATCAAGATACTTACTAACACTGTGTTCTTGGTACTGTCCTACATACTGAAATCAAATCAAGAAAGTGGAAGAAATTTAAATATATGAATATTGATCAAGGAAAGAAGAAAAAAAATTGCCAGAGAATCACCTCTAAAGGAGATCTGGCCCATATGGTTTTCCAACTCTCCCTCTCCTTGGGGGCCTCCCTCTTCCCTGAGACACAGCAATATTGAAATCAGGCCAATTAATAATCCTATCACGGCTCCTAAGTGTTCAAATGAAAGGAAGAGTCACATGTCTCTCATTTTAAATCAAAAGCTATAAATAATTGGGCATCTCAGAAGCTGAGACAGGCTGAGGGTGAGGCCTCTTGTACCAAAGAGTCAGCCAAGTTGTGAATGCAAAGCAAAAGTTCTAGAAGGAAAGGAAAAGTGCTATTCCACTGAACACACGAACGATAAGAAAGTCAAACAGCCTTATTGCTGATGTGGAGAAAGGTTTAGTGGTCTGGACAGAAGGTCAAATCAAACCAGCCCCAACATTCCCTTCAGCCAAAGCCTAATGCAGAGCAAGGCCCTAACTCCCTTCAATTCTGTGAAGGCTGAGAGGTGAGGAAGCTGCAGGAGAAAAGTCTGAAGCTAGCAGAGGTTGGTTCAGGAGGTTTAAGGAAAGAAGCCGTCTCCATAACACAAATGTGCAGGGTGAAGCAGCAAGTGCTGATGTAGAAGCTGCAGCAAGTTCTCCAGAAGATTCTAGATCTTCATTAAGATATAAATACGCTACACTAAACAACTACACTACACCATATAACAGATTTTCAGCATAGATGAACCAGCTTTCTACTGGACGAAGATGCCATCCAGGACTTTGATAGCTGTAGAGGAGAAGTCAATGCCTGGTTTCAAAGCTTCAAAGGACAGGCTGACTCTCTTGCTAGGGGGCTAATGAAGCTGGTGATTTTATGTTGAAGCCAATGCTCACTGACCACTCCCAAAATCCTAGGGCCCTTAAGAATTATGTTAAATCTACTCCGCCTGTGCTCTATCAATGGAATATCAAAGCCAGATGACAGCACATCTGTTTACAACATAATTTATTGGATATTTTATGTCTACCGTTGAGACCTACTGCTCAGAAAAAAAGATTCCTTTCAAAATATTACTGCTCGTTGACAATGCACCTGGTCATCCAAGAGCTCCGATGGAGATGGACGGTGAGATTTATGTCGTGTTCAGTCCTGCTAACACAACATCCACTCTGCAGCCTGTGGATCAAGGAGTCATTTCAACTTTCGAGTCTTTTTACTTAAGAAGTACATTTCACAAGGCTCTAGCTGCCTGATTGTTCTGATGGGTCTGGGCAAAGTAAACTGAAAACCTTCTGGAAAGGATTCACCATTCTGGATGCCATTAAGAACATTCATCATTCACGGGGAGAGGTCAGAAGAGGTCAGAGGAGGAAGTTGATTCCAACCCTATGGATGACTTTGAGGGGTTCCAGACTTCAGTGGAGGAAGTCACTGAAGATGTGGTGGAAACAGCAAGAGAACCAGAAGCAGAAGTGGACCCCGAGGGGCACATGGGTGGTGTAGTCGGTTAAGGCCTCTGACTCTTGATTTCCGCTCAGGTGGTGATCTCAGGATCATGAGATCCTGACTCAGTCAGGAGTCTGCTTGAGATGCTCTTCCTTTGCCCCTCCCCCCATGTGCGTGCTCTGTCTCTAATAAATAAATATTTTATTTTATTTTTTAAGATTTTTTTTTTTTAATTTATTTATTTGAGACAGAGAGAATGAGAGGGAGGAGGGTCAGAGGGAGAAGCAGGCTCCCCGCCGAGCAGGGAGCCTGATGCGGGACTCGATCCCGGGACTCCAGGATCATGACCTGAGCCGAAGGCAGTTGCTTAACGAACTGAGCCACCCAGGCGCCCTAAATAAATATTAAAAAAAAATCTTATAGGGGCGCTTGGGTGGTTCATTCGGTTAAGCGTCAGCCTTTGGCTCAGGTCATGATCCCGGGGTCCTGGGATTGAGCCCCACGTTGGGCTCCCTGCTCAGTGGGGAGTCTGCTTCTCCCTCTCCCTCTGACCTTCCCCTGTGCTCGTGCTCTCTCTCAAATAAATAAAAAAATCTTTTAAATAAATAAAATCTTATTTAAAAGAAAAAAGTAGAGCCTGAACATGGGACTGAATGGCTGCAATCTCATGATACAACCTGAATGGACGAGGAGCTGCTTCTCATGGATGAGCAAAGGAAGTGGTTTCTGAAGACGGAATCTCTTCCTGGTAAAGACGTTGTGAGGATTGTTGAAATGCCAACAAAGGATTTAGAATACCACGTGAACCTAGCTGATAAAGCAGCGGCAGGGTTTGAGAGGATGGATTCCAATTTGGAAAGAAGTTCTATGGTGGATGAAACGCTATCAAACAGCACCTCTTGCTACAGAGAAATCGTCTGTCAAAGGAAGAGTCAATCAATGCAGCAAACTTCACTGCTGCCTTATCTTAAGAAATTGCCGCCGTCACCCCAACCTTCAGCGACCACCCACCCACCCTGATCAGTCAGCAGCCGTGAACGCTGAGGCAAGACCCTCCACCAACAAAAAGACAATGACTTCCTGAAAATTCAGATGATGGGTAAGAGTTTCCAGCAATAAAGTATTTTTCAATTAGGGTACGTGCATTTTGTAACCATAATGCTACTCCACACCGTAAACATCAGTTTTATCTGCACTAGGAAACAACCTCATCTGACCCACTGTATGACCACATGCCCTTCGCTGTAGCCGTCTGGAACCGAACCCGACACCACTGCGCATGTCTGTGTCGCAAAGCCAGTGTAGCGAGTGACTTTCCTAGCAGAGCTGCTGTCCCAGCATCCACTCTTCTGTCACAGGACTCAAGCAGAGTGGAATCCCGTCCTCTGCTAGGAATGGATCCCGGTCGATTTCAGAGAATCGGGCTACTCCGTCAGAGGACTGTGTCAGAAACGCCATGTAACCAAATTCCAGCCAGTGAGAAGGAGGGATGAATCCACCTGGGAACTTGTAGCAAGGATTACCCTGATTCTAAGAGAAATGCCAAAGAAGTTTCCTTTTCCTCCGCGCGTTGCCATTTCTGGATGAGATTCCTGGAACCTAATACTGTTACTTTTCAGCCACCAAGGGAGCATGTAGAGAAAGCCAAAGCACACAGAGAATGACAAGGGACGGGAAGAATCCCCCCTTCAGGATTTCAATGAGCTGTGGGTCAAGTAACTCAGCAGTCTGCCCCTTTCCACCGAAGCGCCAGTTACATGACATAGTATGTGCCCTTACTGCTTATTGTAATTTAATTGAGATTTTTTGCTATTTGCAGTGAAATGCTAACTTATCAGATGGCAATCTCCCCAAATTCATTTAATAACATAATGCAAATTTATAAATTCAAAGCACTGTAGGGATTTGACAAAATGATGGAAAATTCAGGTAAAAACCGAGTGAAAATAAAACGGGAGAAAATTTTACACAAGAAGCACGCGTGAAATCTGTTTATATGTAACTCAAATGTATGCTACCATATAATTCAAACAACATATACCGTTGTAAGAGCCATCAGATGAATGAACTGAATGGAAAGCCCCAAAAGAAACGCAAGCGTATATAATTTAAATAAGCACGTTAACGCGGACAGATTATCATCTTTTTTTTTCTTTTTTTAAAGATTTTATTTATTTGAGAGAGAGAATGAGAGAGAGAGAGCATGAGAGGGGGGAGGGTCAGAGGGAGGAGCAGACTCCCCGCTGAGCAGGGAGCCCGATGCGGGACTCCATCCTAGGACTCCAGGATCATGACCTGAGCCGAAGGCAATCGCTTAACCAACTAAGCCACTCAGGCGCCCCCAGATTATCATCTTTAAGAAAGCAGTTACAAACATCACACCAAGATTAACTGCAGGTGTGTTACAAAGTTATGTTAACACAGTTTAGAAACAAAGAAAAAGAAAATTTAAAAGAAAGATGGCTGAATATTTATCTGATTTCAAAGTTGAAAAATACCTTTCTAAGCATTAAGCTCCAGAAGAGCAGGGACTTCTGCCTCACTTCCCTCTATTCGAATCCTAGAATACCTGGCATAGAATAGCTGTTCTAAATAATTCTAGATAGTTATTTAAAATTAATAAAAGCAAGGAAATACATATAAATGAATTCAGATCTAACTCCAAAAAGATTAAAGGCAAGTGCAAGTCATACTGTGTGATTCATTTATGTAAATTTTTTTTTAAGATTGGTTTATTTATTTTAGGGAGTGCATGTGCGTGCGCAGCAGGGAAGGGGTTACAGGGAGAGGGAGACAGAATCTCCAGCAGACTCCCTGCTGAGCATGGAGCCTGATGTGGAGCTCGATCCCAGGACCCTGAGATCATGACCTGAGCTGAAACCAAGAATCAGACGCTTAAATGACTGGGCCACCCAGGCTCCCCATTTATATAAATTTTAAAAAAGAAACCTGTACAAACTACCTAAGCTTCAGCAGACCAGTATCTCTGGGGTGGGAAGGGGAATGGGACTGGGGCAAGACACACAGAAGCTGCAAAGGTATTGTTAGTGTTGGGTCACTGCCTATTCTCATTGTTCCTTAAACTATACAAATGTCAGTTTCACACTTACTTTTAATTAAAATAAACAAAAAAACCCAAAACCCCAAACTTTATAGACATGAGTAAGGGAAAAGAAAAAACCTGACAGGACAGAGTTAATATTCTTACAGAACAGCACCAATAAATGATCATCCTCTTTGCTTATCAAAGAAATGCTAGTTAATGGATCCCTGCTGTATCACCAATCTGGCAAAGGTTATAAAAATCAGTGAGTTTTGGGGGGAAGGGGCACACCGCCTTATCACAATAATGAAAACCAACAATGGTTAACCCTCAAGTAGCTACTCTGTACTAGGCACTGTTCTAAGTGCTTTATCGATATTAACTCATGAGAGAGTATCACTCTTAGTCACATTCTGAAGATCAAAAGCACACAGGGATTACTTAATTCGACCAAAGTCACAAAACAAATAAATTCACAGAACCAGAAAATGTAAATTAATACAGTCCTTTCGAGGGCAATTTTGCGATATTCATCAACAACCTTAAAATGTGCTGCTTTTGACCTGGAATTTCAGTGCTGAGACACTATTTTAAAGAAACAGATCTGGACACCACCTGTCGTCACAGAAGACTTCACTTCCATGCAGACATACCGTTCCGGACTGAACACATGCATTTATCTCTACTCTCTCCCAAATCATCACTAAAATCAGAGTTAAAGGATAAAAAACATTTAAAGTTACAAGAAAAAAACAAAACAAAACAACAGAAGAATCAAGGGAGAAGACAAAGATCAAAAAAACTGTGGGAGATGACAAGCAGAGGACAAAAGGCAGTAAGTGACTAAGCCCATGACAGGAAGATGACTGGACGCTGCAGACAGCCGACAGGCTCCCCAGAGCCCCAGAGCAGCTTAGGAACTCAGAAGAGCAAGTACTACGGTTAACAGAAGAATCGGTCATACACATAAAAAACAAGCAACAAAAACACCTCTGACTTTAGAGGAAACAAAAAGTGGTACACAAAAGCAAACGCAATCACGTGATCATGTTACTTGGCTTGACAACTAACACTATTGATATATTTGCAATAATGCAGACACGACCAAAGCTGCACTGAATCTTCACTTTTCTCTAAGTTAATAGATTCTAAAAATAATAAGTCAAGAAATAATTTTGTTATTTAGAAATATGAAGGAAAATACCAGAAGAAATTGGTTAAGAGTCGAAAATGACTCCAGGAAGACATGTGGCAAAGAAATGCTATTTTTAAGTTAATTCTTATAATATTCCTTGATTTCTTATACTATATAGATAATATAAGAAAGTAGTTTAAAAAATAATTTGTTCCAAGAAATTACAGAATATTCAGAAAAACACAAATAAGACATAAATCCCCTATAAATCTACCAACCTGAGATAATCCTTGTCTATATTTTGGTATCATGCAGCCCTGCTCTACACCTATATTTAATCTACATATTCTAGAAAATTAGTCTCCTCTTAACTACACTGTTTAGTAATCTGCTGTTTTCACTTAAATTTTTATGGGCATTTCCTCAGTAAATACATATATATTTACAACATGAGGAACAAAATGAGTACCCTAGACCAAGTTTTTACGTGAGCTGAAGTAAACACTTTTGGGATAGAGTTAGTCATGTCAATTAAAAGCATATGAATTCAATAATGGATTTACTGTTTAAAATGGAATGGGGGGGTTGCCGGGATGGCACAGTTGGTTAAGTGACTGACTCTTGGTTTCAGCTCAGGTCGTGATCTCAGGGTCATGGGATCAGGCCCCACGTCCGGCTCCACGCTCCTCTTGGAGTCTGCTTGCGATTCTCTCTCTTCATCTGCCCCTTGCCCCTGCTCATGTGTGTGTGTACACACTCTCTCTCTCAAACAAATAAGTCTTAAAAAATAAAAATAAAACTGAGTGGGAATAGATTTCTTTAGAAAAAATAAGGTTAAGGATAATGTAACACATTTTCTATATCTATATCGTGTAACTAGTAAAACATAAAAACAATGTTTACATTAGAAATTAGTTTGCTTTCTCCAACAAGAGTTCCTTCGCCTGGAAAAAATATTTTCACAACATATTACTAAATTAAAAAAAAAAAAAAGCATACACAGTATAATCCCTAATTTTTTTTTTTTTTTAAAGATTTTATTTATTTATTTGACAGAGAGAGACACAGCGAGAGCGGGAACACAAACAGGGGGAGTGGGAGAGGGAGAAGCAGGCTTCCCGCCGAGCAGGAAGCCCAATGTGGGGCTCGATCCCAGGACCCTGAGATCATGACCTGAGCCGAAGGCAGACGCTTAACGACTGAGCCACCCAGGTGCCCCCCTTATTTCTTAAAATGTAAACAGCACAGGGGGAAAACAAACCTGCAAAGACATACACCAAAATATCAACAGTAGCTCTTTCTTAGTACTACTATGGATGATCTTTATTATTTTCTTCCTAATGCTTTTCTAAATTTCCTTAATTGCACTGATATTGCTTTTGGAGTCAGAAACTTCTAAAAAACGATGCTATAAGTGAAAGACAGAGAGCAAGGGTGTGAACAGTTCAAACGTGACCAATTTGGTAGCTAGACTTGTTTTTACATCTTTTGTCAATTCCCTGAACACACTTCCATACCATCCTGAAACTCTCCTTGCTGCTGCCTGGTCTTCTGTTCTTACAGTCACCAGTTCCCGAGCCTCCACTGTGCACCAGGCACTGCTCTAGTACCAGTGATTCAGCAGGGAATAAAACAGATGAAATCTCTCCTTCTTTGACAGGGAAGACAGATACTAAGACACTTGGAACCAAAATACACTTTTAGTGGCCACACAAACATGAAAATACAACAGACACACATATGCTCCTACTTTCAAGTGTGAGGAAGAAAAAGTAAAGGACAGGTGGGAAGAGATCACTGTTTTAGTCAGGGCGGGCCTCCCGAGGAGGGAGCCCAGAACCGAATGAAGACAGCTGGCCATGCAAAGATACAGGAGAAGAGCTAGGTAGGGGGAGCAAGTGAAAAGGCCTTGAGATGGCCTCGAGCTTGTACAGAACAGCAGGGAAAAGACCAGTGTGGTCAAAGTGGAATGAGCAAGGGTGAGGGCACTGGGTGATGCATAAGTAGGCAGGGGTCAAATCATGTAGGGCCTTACAAGTCCAAAGGGGTCCTGAAATTTATTCTAAAGGTGATGCAAAGGCACTGAGTTTTAAAAGACCACTCTGCCTGCTACATGGATAACAGATTGTGTGAGGGAATGCAAGGAAGCAGGAAAACCTTTGAGGAGACTTTACAGGTGTTCAGGCAAGAAACAATAATGGCCTGGACCAAAGTAGTAGGGTGAGAGGATGAGACATGGTCTGACATGGATATACCTTGATGGGGAATCCAATATAACTTGATGACTTACCATCAGGAATGAGGAATCATAGGTGATTCGTAGGTTCTTGGCTAAAGCAACCAAGTGAATGGTGGTACTATTTACTGACTGGGCTGACTGGTAGAGAAGCAAGTATGTAAGTGGCAGAAATCAAGAGACCTGAGGCGCCTGGGTGTCTCAGTCAGTTAAGTGTCTGACTCTTGGTTTCGGCTCAGGTCATGATCTCAGTCAGGGTCGTGAGATCGAGCCCCGCATTGGGCTCCGTGCTCAGCTTGGAGTCTGCTTGGGATTCTCTCTCTCCCTCTGCCCCTCCCCCCACACTCTCGCTCGCTCTCCAAAATAAATAAATAAACTCTTTAAAAAAAAAAAATTCAAGAGACCCATTTCAGACATATTAAGTGTGAAATGACCACTGGACATTCAGGCCAAGATGTCGAGCAGACAATTTTACCCAGTACATGTCTGTAATCCATGTGTAAGTTGGGGATGAAGAGGTGTAACTGATATTTAAAGATATGGGACTAAATGCTATCTCCTAGGGTGTGAGCCCCAAAGTCTGCTAACTTTAGAGGTGGCTAAGGGGAAGGGGAGTGACCAGTGAGGTGTCCCAGAAGCCAAGTGAATAAAGTGTTTCCAGTACCAGGGTCAGAGCTGCTAGGAAGTAGAGCAGATAAGATAAGGACTGAGAACTCGTGACCTTGATAAAGGGGGCTTCAGCAGAGTGCTGGAAGAGAAAAACCGGTTTATGTTCAAGAGAGAACTGGAAGAGGGGCACCTGGGTGGCACATTTGGTTAAGTGTCTGACTCTTGGTTTCAGCTTAGGGCATGATCTCAGGATCGAGATCAAGCCCCGTGGTAGGCTCTGCGCTCAGCACGGAGTCTACTTGAGACTCTCTCTCCCTCTCCCTCTGCCCCCCCCGCCCTGGCTCTCTCTCTCTAAAATAAATAAAAATAAATCCTAAAAAAAGAGAGAGAGAGAGAACTGGAAGACAACAGGTAACTCTTTCAAGTCATATGTATTGCTTTAGGGACAAGAGTTGACCACTGTTTCTCTAGCATCTTGCTAGCTCTCGGCACAGAGTACATGTGAAGCAAGCATTACCAAATAAATGCTGAATCTAAAAATGCCCAGTATTTCAAACCATATTAAGAAACCTGAATGGTTGAGAGCTAGAGAGCATCCTGACCATCCCATTCTGTTCCTAACATCATTCTTTATGTTCTTCCCTCCATAAAGAGGATGAACTACAAAAACTTGAGTTTCCCCGGGGCACCTGGGTGGCTCAGTCGGTTAGGCATCTGCCTTCGGTCATGATCCCGGGGTCCTGGGATCGAGCCCCACATCGAGCTCCCTGCTCAGCAGAAGTCTGCTTCTCCCTCTTCCTCTGCCCCTCCTTCCTGCTTGTGCTCTAACTCGCTCTCTCGCTCTCAAATGAATAAATAAAAAAATTTTTTAAATGACCCTGAGTTTCTCTTCACCTTTTATAACTTGGTACATATCCAGGACCAAAAGGTAATTAAGTAGCATTGTGACTGGTAGCTGAACCAAGAGAAAAGAAAAAGGCCTTCCCTTTCTGCTCCCCAATTTTCCAGAGATTATACATAATAAAGTCAACAAATTATAAACATGTCACCAAACGGTTAAAAAAGCAAACAGTGGTCAAGTTATTCAAACAAAACATCTTATTCCAAACCTTCTGCTGAGATCTTAAAAACAGCCACTTAATTCCCCAAATGGGTAACTGGCCCTCCCCCAATTCAGGTACCTCGCCATCTACTGCAGTGTTAAGAGTGAAGCTCTGAGGCAAAAAGGCAATGTCCAGAAAACAGTCAGGTTTCCCTACCTGACAAAATGTCTTCTGCTAATTCCTTTTGTCTTTCAATTTTTTCCTCTAGAGTTGAAATGCAGAATTCATAGCCAGCAAGAGCAAATTCCTGTCTGTAAAGCAAAGATCAGCAATCGGCTGTTCACCTTTTTACAAACTCCTTGTTTATTCGCATTTTCCGGGCTTGGGTGTGAGCATTAGCAACACAGGGAGTGTACGACGGGAAGAGGGAATGCTGCTTAAAGTTTCTAAGGAGTCTCAATCTGCCATTTTGCAGAAGTTTTTAGTCACCCATGTAACCTAGCTTAAGACAAAAAAAGCTAAGAATGCTGCTATAATCTTAGTAAAGGACAGAACCAGTGGCTTCCACCATCTCCCAGCAACGGTTTCCAGTGAGTCAGTTTCTCCATTTGGGAAAGCCTTACACCCACTCAAAGCAATACTGATATGAACGGAGGCTCAGGCCACCTGCACCAAGGATGCTGACTACAGATCTCATGCAATTTCTGGAGAGGTTTACTAGCTTTGTTTATTAGCTTTCCGACCTGTTAGGTCTTCAGCGGGGAAGCTTCTTTTACATACATGGAATTCCTGGCTATGGCACTAGAAGGCACTGAGCCTGAATCTAGCCCGGGACCCTCGACCAATTGGAGAGGACATGCAAACATCAGGCAGACGGACTCTGGAGAGAAAAAGTGTCAACTGCTGGTTTCTAGAAAGACATGCACGGACACAGCAGAAATTCCTTCTCCATCCAGAAGCTCAGCCCTGGTTCTTGTCTTCCGTGGTGGCTCTGGTTTCTTAGCAGAAATGGCACTACCAAGCTCGCCCCTTCTCCTCTAGTGCTTTGCCGGGGAGAAGAGATGACCCCACTGCTGTACTCTGTTCCCAGAACAGAAGCTTCTCCAGACCAAACTTTGGCAGGAGGGACCCTATCCAGCCGGGACTTGGAGCAGGAGGAGGCTGCCCACTTGATGTTTCTAGTCAGAGCAAAATGTCTAGAAACAATTCCCTTGCTAATATTAGCCTTCCTAAGCCCCAAGCCTAGTTATATATATTCTGGTCTCATGTTTCTCTTAATAAAACTACACGAAAAAACTACTTTTGACAAGCATACAGAGTAACTAACAGGCTACTTATCAGGGGCTACTACTTTCACTTGTACGAGACCATGAATTCATCTTACTCTCCACTGTGATTAGCTTCGGGCTTCTTTTTATCCCACTTCATAGCCCATCGGCCTCCAGTTCTGTTTGTGACTCCTCCAAGAGAGACTGATCCTAGCTGCAATGCTCCCCAGCACGGGCCAACCTCAAAGTGCCTCAAAAGACTTGAAATCAAAGGCCCGCAGAAGTTCCAGCCCATCTAGTGTCCAAGCAAATGCAGGGAGCGAGCAGGTTCTGTTGATAAGGAAGGAGCTGGGACCAGTGCCAGGGACCCTGGGCTCAATGAGCACTCGTTATAGCATTAGGTTTGATGTCATTCCAAACCTCTGGTACCCAGCTACTGCAGCAACTAAAAACCTAAGGAGAAGTTAGTCTTAGGTCCTCCCTAAACGCACTCCAACATATATAACTCTCTAGGAGTTCTTTGCTTACATCCTAGGTGTTTCTTCTTTGAACTCCACCTAGAGAGAATGGAAGGCACGAGGCCTCACTTATCGGTGTTCCTGGGACCATTTGCACACATCCGATTTATCTTCTAAAGCCTTTCCTGTGTAGCAGGAAGATTCTTCTTTACAAGATTTCAGACTCATCTAATACTTTTAAATTAACACCAATTTCCTATCTTACTTATCCAGAGCTCGCTCACTCCTCTATTCTGAGGTATTTCCCCTTCTTAAACCTCGCTACCTGATCACCTTTACATGCTTTAAAAACACTGCCTACTGGACTAGCCACTGAGACACTCCCATACCAACTCCTTCATCACTCAACTACGTATCTACCTTCCTGGTTTGTTGATGCTTATATCCCAAAATGGTTCTTTTAAAGTATACTACCCCAACGGCTTTTACATTGCTCCCTCCTCTTCCAGGCAGAGCTAAACTAGTTCTAACTGTAACTTCCCTTCCCAGTTCAAACAGGAACAGAAAAGCTGATTAGCTTCAGGGCAGCCAGAGGGGTGAGGGCTGTCTGCCCCACTCAGCAGGCTACTGGAAACAGCTGGGCAAAACTAGAAGACTCAAGACCTCAAAGATGGGGTGCGGGGAACACTGTGAGTGAGACCCCGGTTTGAGACGCAGATGATTGGAAGCCAAATGAAAATTACATAACATCCTAGGGTTAAAGTTCTCTGCCCACAGCCCAACTCCCTGGCTTCTGCCACACCTGGATTCTGACTCTACTTACCTATTTTGAGCAGCATAGATACTGGCCAGTTTTAGGGAGATTTCAATTATTGCATTGTCTTCCTGTTGGGAGAAAGGAAATGAAGATAATTCACAACATGTTAAATTTCCTCATGGATTATTTCTGATCAACATCTAGAGAGACTTTGGTCTAAAAGCCATAGTCTTTACCCTTCTGGAGGGATTAGGCAATTGGATCCCTCAGCAACCATGCTTTTGCCCCAGGGGAAGACTGGTAGTTGTTATACAGGTCTGAGGAAAAAAAAATAATCCACCTTTTTTCACCAAAGCACATGGTGGGGACTGAGCGGAGTTTTCAGGAAGCAAAACTATTTTGAAAACTGCTCCAGCTAGCCCAATCCTAGGCAATGTCCTTACCTGTTGCATGCCCCCTCCAAGCAGGTAACTCATTGTTGCTTTAAAAAGTTTTTCTGCCTAAAAGCATAAGGAAAAGATTTTTCTTTTACTTGGGACCTTGGATTCTAAGTACTAGTCTGATGCATCATCCCCTTGTAAAACACAACACACACCCCTATATACACAGAGCAAAATATCCTTGTGATGGGAAAACAGACAAAAATACCAGGACCCCACCTCTTCTGGGCACCTTAAAAACTACTCTGTAATGAGTAGAAACCAACTTCAACTAAACCTACTGTGGCAGAGACTGCAAACTATCCCCTAATTATTCACTCTCCTGTCCTTTTAGTTACAACATCTCCTCAGTTTTTAACAGATCAGCCTCCTTTGCACTTCGGTATGGTCATACGATGAGGTTTTGGCCAAGGGATGCAGGCAGAAGGAACGCGAACAATTTTTAAATTCTATTTTATAAGGAAGCTGCCTGCCTGCCCTTTCCCTCCTCTGCATCCTTCCTGGAGGCTGGGAGTGAGCTAGCTCACCAATGCAGACGAGAACACATCTTAGAAGGAACTCAGGCCTGTGGACCACTTCATGGAACAGAGGTATCTACCATTCTTCAGTGCATAGCTAACTCTGGAATAATGCATTAAAAGAAATACACCTTCTTGTTTGAGTCACTCTATTTTGGGGTCTCTTTGTTACAGCAGCTGAGCTTGTACCCTTACTAATAAGAGTTCTCTGGAAGCTAGTCCTTCACAAATTCAAAATACCACAAAGTGGTTTTACTTACTTACATTTTCAAGTTGACCCCGTATAAATGCTAAGTTGGCCATCTGAAAGGAAATTACAAATTGTTTTTCAGTTTAGAGCACTGCATTCTACTTACTTCAAAACCCTTAAGCTAATGACCTTCTTTTACTTTTACCCTCTAAACTAAAAAAAAAAAAAAAAAAACAGTTCAAAGAGAAAGGTATTTAATTTGCTAAAATCAAAGCACAGCAATAGTGTATGTAAATAGTTGCACAATCTTTGCTGATGACAAACCAAATCTAGATCCAATCATCACTGAAAAAAACAAATACTAATGACATTTATTTTTGGTGTGAGATTTAGACTTCATATAAGTGAAGAGTAATAAAATGTTAGTACCCAAGGGTAATAAAAATTGAAACCAAAAGAAAACGTAGTAAAAACAAAAACGAAAGAGCTTTACAACATCCTGAAAGTCAGGAGCATAAATCAGGAGAGCGAACAACCCTTCTCTTGCATCCACCCTTCATCATCAGTGGCTCAGATTGGTTAGAAGAGTTACCAAATCATAAGTGTAAGTGATGGCCTTCCTGTTATCACTCTGATAGGCAAGACGAAGAGCGTCATGTAAAATTAGCTCAGCCTCTTCTGGCTCATCTTTCATGATGCTCAACTGAAAAGAGAAAACAAAGAAAGGAATAGAGAACGAAATGTAAAGAAAGCAGATGTATGTGCTACCAGACTGAAGGGATATGGCCATACATCCCAAAACACAGAAGACAGCTATCCATTCATTTGTCAAATATTTATTGAATTCCAACTATGCACCAGACTTTATGTCTACAATGGTGACAAGGAGGTCAGCTTCCCTTGCAGCTATGTGCAGCCACATGGCAAAGTTCTGGCCAACAGATACAGACACCAGGAATGTAAGCAATTTTTGCATCCTATTTTATAAGGAAGCTGCTTGCCCTACATCCTCTTCTTCCCTTCCTACAGGCTGGAAATAACCCTGTAGGACAAATAAGCTTAAAAACAGCTGATATAAACTATTGAAGAAAAGTAACGGGAAGGAACAATAAGGGGTCCCCTCTAAATGGGAATCAGAGAACCCTTCCCGAGGAAGTGACAGTTAAACTGAGGTAGGAAGGATGAGAAAGAGTCAACCAGGAATTATGGGGAATAATGACCCAGAGAGTAGGGGATGAACAGAGGCCCTATAGGCCGAAGAGAACAGTCTTCAAGAACCATTCAAGAAATGAAAGGAAACACATGTGAAGGGGAGACAGCGAGCCAGAGGATTACTGCTAAATGGGTGGGCAAGGCAGGGTGGTGTAGGTTATGTAGGGTCTTGCAGGCCATGGTAAGGGGTTTGGATTTTATAATAAATATAGTGGGAAGTCATTCAAAGTTTTTAGGCAAAGAGAATACAATCTAATTTACATTTTTTAACTCAAATATTCTTTTAAGATTTATTTATTTTTAGAGAGAGAGAGTGTGCATGAGGGGGGTCCTCAAGCAGACTCCCCATCGAGCAGGGAGCCGGAAGTGGGGCTCAAACTCACAATCCTGAGATCATGACCTGAGCTGAAATCAAGTCGGAGGCTTAACCAACTGAGCCACCCAGGCGCCCCCCAATTTACATTTAAAAAAAAAAAAATGAATTCAGGCTGCTGCATGAAGAGTGGGGCAACAGGGCAGGCAAGACTACCAGACGGCAGGCTGTGGCAATGTGGCCAGGAGGACAGCAGAGGACAAAGAAAAGGGCAGATTTCAGAAACACTTTGGATTTGCTGGCAACAGGGGCTGTTGCTGGTCTGGAAGTGTACTGAGAGGCAGTGGTAAGGTACCCTCAGGTTTTAAGAATGACTAGGTTGCCAGGCTGAAAAGCTGGGTGGACAGTAGCAAAGAGAAGATGGTGGAGGAACGTGCTGGGGAGGCCTCTGCGATCAACAGTCAGGTCTGAGGGGCAGGTGAGGCCTCAGAGTGGGGAGGGCATGTTAGTGGCACACGGCAGCACGAGAATATAAATCTGGATGTCGTGAGCCCCGAGGCGGTAGCGAGCCCAATGGCAGGGACGAGATAACCTGAGGAGGACAAAACAGAAAAGACTGTGCACAAAAGGAAGACTTTAGAAAGAACAGAACCAACACTCAAGTGCATTTTCTGGGCGCTCCATACGTGCCCAATTCTCGATGCCAGCCCCTTCGGCGTGGCTGGCTCCCTGATAAAAACAACTACATTTCCGCTAATTTTGCTTGGATGAAAGAGCGATGCCCGTGGTGCCACCTCCATCTGCACTGGGGACTGCAGCGGTTTGACTGCAGGCTCTGGAGTCTGACAAGCCTGGATGGATGCCAACACCGCCCCCCCCCACCCCCCACCATGACCCATCGAATTCCGGGCAATTCTATCCCCGGAGCCCCGGTCCAGTCTTCGGGAAACTGGAGCGAGCACTGCGCACCCCGGGGGCCAACGACCAGGCCTCGATCGAAAAGGCCGCCTCACCTTGGCTCGCTTCAGCAGCTGGATGATCTCGGCCTCGGCCTCGTCCGCCGCGCCCTCGGCGGCGGCCCCGCCCGCTCCCTGCCGCTCCTCCTCCTGCTCCTCTGCCGCAGCGGGCCTCGAGAACCAGGCGAGCGCTGCGGGAAGGGGCTCTGAGGTCACCGGGCCCGGCCCGCGCCCCGCTCCCCGCCCGGCCGGCCCCGCCCGGCCCGCGCCCCTCACCTGCCAGCAGCGGCAGCAGGCCCGGGCCTCCGCCGCGCGGCGCGACTCGGGATGCCGGCACCCCCACCTCAGGCGCCCGGCCTCCTGCCGGCCCCGGGAGCAGGCGCACCGAGCAGGCCCGGCACCGCCGCCCCGCGGCCCGCAGAAGGCCTCGGCCCAGGCTCGGGCTCAGGAGCCGGTACATGCTCGCGCGGCGTCCTCGGCGCACTGCAGGCCCGGCCGGGTCCCAGGACGCCCCGCCCCCAGCGCCGAGCGCCCACCGGATTGGTCGGGCCGCGAGGTGGGAGGAGGCGTCGTCGTGGCCGCCCGCATGCGCGTGACGCGCGCCGACGTCACTTCGCCTCGCCCCGCCCCCGGCCGGCGGCGGGAATTCTCCCTAGAGCCGTCGGAGCGTCGCACCTGCGGGGCTTTCGGGGGAGGCTGAAGGCCTGGGACGCCATGGCCTTCGCCTTGCCCGGAGTCACGTTGCCCGCTGTCGTCGAGGAGCTCCTGAGCGAGATGGCCGCGGCGGTGCAGGAGAACGCGCGAAGTACGGGCCGGAGGGCGTGCGTAGCTGCGCTGTGGGCGGTGGACCTGGCCCGGCCGGGCAGGGAGGCGAGAGGCGGAGCCTGAGGGGCGCCGGGTTGGGGGCGCTGCCCCCGCGCTCTTCGTCCTGGCTTCTCCAAGCTTTTATCCCCTGTGGTTCTATTCCCAAACCCCAGTTCTTAAGAAAAAAAAAAAAAGGAAAGAAAAGAAAAGAAGGAAAAGGAAAGCCCGATTTGTTTAGGGAGCAGCGCGGTGGTTCCCTGCAGGCCGGCGGGGCAGCAGGGACAGAAGTGCTGGGCGCTGCCACGAAACCCCTGAGAAGGGACCTGGGCCAGGAGGGCAGAAGGCACGGGAGCTTGCGCGCACGTACGGGGAGGTGAAGTTCTTAATTATTATTAAGCTTGCTTGCAGTCTTTTTCTTCCCCCTCAAAATCCTAACTCTAACATTAATCCTCGTGCACGCTGTGTGCATCAGATAAATATTTTGGAACCCGAAAACCAAATGCATACGCAGTGACTGGAGTAAATAGGGATATCGTGAAAGTAACTGTTACTTCTCTGACCAGCAGAGGATGCTCTGTGACTGTGTTTACCAAAAATCACCCAGGTGATCTCAAGATGTGCTCAGGGCATTAAAGATGATAGTTCTAATCAGAATGCATTGACCAATTGGAACTACTCAACCAGTGTAAAAAACGGCCTCTTAATAGCAGTGCACAGCTCAAAACTGCCGCTTTTTCACTTGGACGGCTTTTGTTTTAAAAGGACTGCACTTTGAAAGGGTTTATCTTGAGTTACTGTATTTATCCATACTGACGTAAGCATGGTAGGTATGTTTAAAAGATTAGGCCAGGCAGGTATTCAAATATGTTGGGATCCCCAAAAGGATGGGGGGAAAAAAAAATCTGTTCGCTCAAACACTGGTTGCCAAAAGTGGGCTCTGTCTGAATTAATCCATATACTGTGACCACTGCCATTGATTCGTGTTTATTTCCAGCAGAACCGTTTCCTGCTATTTTAAAATATGTGTTCTACATAGTAATGCACTATTCCTGATCTCTGTGCTTCAGTGATAATATTTTTAGATCAAGATTCTGAGTTTACACTTGTGATGATGATGTGATATCTCATCACAGCTGGGCCACGTAGGAAGCTGTGGTTGCTTCTCCTCTCCTGCATAACTTTTTGTTTTCCCTGGAATTACAACTGTTGTGGTTGTGTTTTTTTAGTTTTCTATGTATGTATCCCTAATTCAACCTCAAACTCTTCACCAGTGTTCTAAATCTCTACTCCATATGTTCAGATGAGTGAGATGTTGTCTCAGTTTCATTCTTCCGTGGAAATCTCTCCTAGAGCCTAGACTTGCTCTAATACGGACTCACTGCTCTCCTAGCTATTTCCTGAGATCTTCCTTCACCATTATTATCTTAGGAATTCCCTTTGCCTGTGTTGAGCGGTATGTTTATCTATAATTTCCTTTTTCTGGGTTTACTATCTTATTTTATAGAGCACATTCTCCAGTAGCTTCCTGAAGAAGAGTATATGAGGTATACTTTTTGAAGCTTTACATGTCTAAAAAGTTTTTTCTAACCTCACCGTTAAATGATAGCTTGGCTAGGTAGTGAATTATACGTTGGAAATAGTATTTCTTCAGACATCCGGAAGCCTTATTCCACTACCATCTATCTCCTTAAACTTACTTTAAAAGACTCTATTATTGGGCGCCTGGGTGGCTCAGTTGGTTAAGCGACTGCCTTCGGCTCAGGTCATGATCCTGGAGTCCCGGGATCGAGTCCCACATCGGGCTCCCTGCTCAGCAGGGAGTCTGCTTCTCCCTCTGACCCTCTTCCCTCTCGTGCTCTCTGTCTCTCATTCTCTCTCTCGCAAATAAATAAATAAAATGTTAAAAAAAAAAAAAAGACTCTATTATTTTAACCCCCCCTGCTTCATCCCCATCTCCAAAGCAATCTGGTGCCATCAGTTTCTGAGGGTTGTAGGGGTAAGAGGGTACTGGATTTTGGAGTACAAATGAGGTTATTGCTTGGCTCTCTCCATTGCTAGCTTAGGATTCAGTTTCCTCAGGTCTTGTAAATTATTTTCCAGTGTATCTTAGCTGTTGTTTCTCCCTGTCCTTTCATCCTGGGGAATTTATGCTTTTTAAAATAATCCTTTTATTATTGTTTAGTGGAGTATTTGGAAGGAGTAAAATCAGATGCATAGACTTAATTTACCATCTTACACAAAAATCTTCTTGGTTAAAGTCTTCTAAAGATTTTTTCTATGGCAAAAATCTTTAAAAAAAGATTTTGTCTATGGCCACTGGTTTAACATGATTAACTTTCTTCCCATTTGTGTTTTACAGTTCCTGATGAGCATCTGTCATCGTAAGTATATATCCTGTTGTAATCGGGTTTTTTTTTTTTTAACCATTAATGTATCTTTTTTAAAGATTTTATTTATTTAGAGAGCTGGGGGAGGGGCAGAGAGAGAGGGAAAGAGAGAATCCCAAGTAGACTCCATACTGGGTGTAGAGCCTGACACAGGACTGGATCCCACCACCCTGAGATCATGACCTGAGCCAAAACCAGGAGTTGGGATGCTTAACCGACTGAGCCACCCAGGCACCTCAACCATTAATGTGTTTTAAAAGCCAGATCCTTTCAACAGCTCTTGGTTTTTAAAAATACTCTTACTAAACTAAGAACAGTGTTTTCTTGACATGATTGTTAAAAATCTGTCCAAAGCCAATACCATTCTTGACAGTACAAGGTATTCTTGTGTTGTCCTATTTGCCACTTTTGTTTAACATTGTTCTAGTGGGGCGCGCCTGGGTGGCTCAGTCAGCTAAGCGTCTGCCTTCAGCTTGGGGCCTTGATCTCAGGGTCCTGGCTCCCTGCTCACTGGGGAGTCTGCTTCTCCCTCTGCCTCTACTCATGCTCTCTCAAATAAATAAATAAATAAATAAATAAAATCTTTAAAAAAAAATGTTCTTGGAAAAAAGAGAAAACATGAAAAGCATCAACAATCATACCACCCAGTGATAATCACTGTTACAGTTTGGTTTATTGCCTTCTTTTTTTTTTTTAATTAAATATTTTATCTTGAGATATTGTGGGTTTTCTTAAAAGTTTTTTAACATGATTGAGAGTTTCTAAATACCTAATTATGTGCCCAGCCTTTCTCACTTATCATAAGAATTTTCCCACATACCAGATTTTTTTCTGATCTATCATTTAAAGGTGGATAGCCTTTATTACTAATACAGAAAGTACAAATAAGTACCCGTCAGGTGGTAAACATGAAAATCTCTGATAATATTGGTATTGGTTAGGATATGGGGAAAACAGAACTCTCATACAGTGCTGGTGGGACTGTGGTTTCCACTGTGGAAGGCTATTAACAATGCCTATTAAAGTTGAAAAATGTACACATCCTAAGGCTCAGCAATTCTACGTATGTAACCAGGAAGAATTCTCATGTGCATTAAGGGACATGTACGGGGATAAGTGAGTATTCTTTATAATGTAAAATAGAGACAATCAGACCACCTATCAGGGTACCTAAAAAATAAAATGTATGTACATCTTATGTATGTATGTAATAAAATGTTAGTCAAAAAATAAATTAAAAAATACATATATCAACATGCATCATTTTCAAAAGCACATTAAATAGAAAAAACCAAGTTGCCAAAAAAACCTACAATGTATCTTTTTAGGTTCTAAAACTTAGGAAACAAGAGCAGATGTATGTATGTATATGCGTGTGTATGCGTGTGTGCTGTGTATACATGTTCAGTGTACTTTGTCTAATATAAAAACATTAACAGGAAGGAGACCAAATGCATGCAGTTGCCTCAGGGATGAAAGGAAGTTGGGAAGAACAGGAAGCACTATGATATGTAAAGAGGGCTTTTTCTGGAAACATGTTAACATTCTGGCGGGGGGGGGAGTTGATTACATGGGGTTTTGCTATATTATCTTTTTTTCCAAATTAAAATGAATTTTTAAAAAAAGTGCCAGTGGTGATCCTCTGGGTTAAGTTCCTGAGGTGACTGAAAGCAGGCAGTCTGATCTGAAGCCTCTCTGTTTCCCAGGCTGAAGTTCATCTTCGGCTCATCCGCCATCCAGGCCTTGGACCTCGTGGACCGACAGTCCATCACCTTAATCTCATCGCCCAGTGGGAGGCGTGTTTACCAGGTAGAAATCTAGAGGTGGGGATGATCTCAACAAGGAACCCCCTTAGGACAAAATGTTTTCGTGAGTCCCAATATTTCCTGGGCTACTGAAAAGTAAATGACCCAACTTCATAAAATCAGTGTGTTAGTAATTAAAATAAGTCCAATAAGACCTCTTAACCCTACCTAGTAGCAATGTATAGAACCAGCAATGATGTGGAGAGGCTGTTTTCTCAAGTCTAATGGCGTATAGTTGATTTTTGCTTCCCTGTGTTTGATAACAAGCACTTTCCCCCCCAAAACTGTGTTGACACTTTCACCTTGTTCATTATCTCTTGCCTACAAACAAAAGCCAAAATGCATTTTGAGGTCCTTCTGCAAGCTCAGATTCATCCATCAGAAGTGATCTTTCAAAACTGTTGTCAGGAAGTATTTGTTAAGGGTCAGACTATGCTGAAGGCAGGTTGTCTACTTGGACTTTAGTTTTGCCTTCTAGAATTTAAGATACGTAGATCTGTAAAGTAATAGCCTCTTATCAGACTCTGAAAGATTCAAATTTCCGTGTGTTGATAATTCCCACAAAAGCCCAACCAGGTATTTATCTTGCAGGAAACTGAGATGCAGAAACGTAAACTCACATCTGGCAGTTAGGATTTCTAACTCCTGTCCCACACTGCCTCTCTATAAACAGTGGGCCACACTGCAACCCATTCCCACTCCCCCGCACCCCAATGTAGCTATATGAGACAAGGGTAAGTGCCATGGGATTGAGGGAGGGGAATCTTGTGAATGAAATAAAAATACTGGCAATGTTCTCCCAAAATTTTGAGTCTGGGGGCACCTGGGTGGCTCAGTCGGTAGAGGGCATGACTCCTGATCTCGAGGCCCAAGTTGGATGTAGAGATTACTTGAAAATAAAATCTTAAAAAATAGTAAGATTTCCTTAAAAAATGTGTGTATGTGTGTATCTGTCTTGGAAGGAGTAAAGAAGCCATCAGCTCTAGTATGTAATCTAGGTCTTGCTGAAGACCAGGAAGGGGGAAGTTTTTCAGCATTTGAATTCTGGTTTATTTATGATGAACATCTCAGAGCTGAGACCATGTCAATTAATTTCTAGTGAGGGAGCAAAGCCTACTATTGTATTTACTTAAAAGAAGCTACCTATTAGAATTTTGTCAGGGCACACTTACAGATTAATAATCAAAGCTATTAAATGATGTTGTACCTGACGAGGTATTTCCATTTTACTTCTTAGTGTTTTTATTTGGCGTTTCTATGTAGCTAAAATACCCGGAACAAGACGGGCCTTTGAGTTTTTCCCACATCTTTTAGTTTCAGATTTTTTGTCTCCATTCCAGTGTTAGCATGACACTTGACATGTACGAACAGACTTCACACTGCCCTCCAATTCTAAGATCTAGTCATTAGTTAAAATCTTAAAAGATTTTGTTTGAAATATTTCAATTCTTGTTGACTTTTTGTTTCTCCCAAGATTGCCACTTGTTTAACTTTCATGATTCCCATCCTGTATTATATTACATTGCTTTATTCGTCATAAAAATGCAAACTTCCTAGTACTGTGACTTCCAACTTGGACTTTGAATTAAATGAGGCTGTAGAAATCTTACATACACCCTCAGATTAACCTTACTGGTCTCACTGTATACCACTGTAGTCCAAATTTGGCTTAAGTCAGAGGTTCTCTGAGATGGTAAAAGTTGAGTCAGACACTGTCTGATACTCCACTGGTCATCTTTCCATAGGTCAGCCTTCTGATACTGTTACTGTCTTCCAGGGACAGTGGTGATTACTCCAAAGTCATCACTGTGCTGTCGTCACCCGAGTCGCTTTTCTGTAAACTTTCTGGGTTCACCTAGAAAGAGGGATGCATCAGTCAGGAGAGGCTAAGCCATGCTGTGGCAGCAATGACCCCCGAATGTCAAAGACTTACAGAGTTTTATGTCTCATTCATGCTTCACATCCATCCAGAGTCGATTACCACTCTACTCCAGGACATCTTCATTCAGGGATCCCAGCTGGCGTAGCAGCCTTTCTCTGGAATATTGTGGATCTCACAGCAGAGAGAAAAGAGGATGTGGTCTGTACCGATTTGTAATGTTTCTGCTCGGCTACTCACATTTTCCTGGCTAAAGCAGCTCACATAGCCAGCCAGTAGTTAATAGGGCAGGAATGTATAATCTTCTTTCAGAGGCACCGAGCACAGGCAATAAATAATACAGTTGAGCACTGGGACGGCTCCTGGGAGGCTGGCAGCAACCATAAAATAAAACTGTGCTTGCGAGTGGATGACCATCCAGGTGGGTCACTCTCCTTAGTACCCAACCGGAACCACAGACTTCCTCCGAGGGAGGCTCATCCGAGTCTACTCATGGGGCTGCGTTTCCTCTTTCCCAGATGTTTCTTTTTTAAAAGCTCTCTCCTGGGGATAAACATTGCAGACTGTGAGTGGGAGAAGTGGGGGCAGTTCCTGGGGGGCGGGGGGGGGGGGGGAGTCATTTTTCCACTGAAGGCTGAAGCCACTGACTTAGAGGATCCCTGAGGTCAATTTCCAGTGGTAATCATTTCTAACTCAGATTTTTGCCTGATTATTGGGTTCATTAGTCATCCGATGGCTGGATAAGGAAGAAGCAAATTCACAATTTACTATCTCTTGACAGTATTTACTGCCTCAGGCGGTTGAACATTGTACTTTTAGTCTTGTCCAGCCCCTGACAGGATCAGGCAAGGGAGCCTCTGTAGAAACTCTTCCCCCTCCCTAAGTCACCTGGCATTGATTCAGCGTAGTCCAGAGTCTTCTCATGGATTGGGGACCCACAAAAAGAAGGAACCGGAGAACGATTCAAGTCAGTGTAGAATTCCAGAGGCTTATGCCTGCTTAAATTTAAATCTAGAGAGAAGAGGTAGAGGAAAGGAAGAAATCTTAACGTTTTATTCATTGGTAATGGTTTGGAGACCCAAGAATCGTTCACGTCACTGCTGGGTATTGGGTTTTTCCCAG
Organism: Mirounga angustirostris; assembly: GCF_029215605.1. Classification (NCBI taxonomy): domain Eukaryota; kingdom Metazoa; phylum Chordata; class Mammalia; order Carnivora; family Phocidae; genus Mirounga; species Mirounga angustirostris. The sequence goes on from NW_026991725.1 coordinate 54,783,823, forward strand.
GATTAAGTGGAAGACCGTGTGCTTTCAGACTGTTGTCAGTTTGACAAACAAGCACAATGCTGGAACACTGCTCTTTTGTTGCGGCCTTCCCTGTTGCTTCATTTTTTTTTTTTTATGATTTTATTTATTTGACAGAGAGACAGCGAGAGAGGGAACACGAACAGGGGGAGTGGGAGAGGGAGAAGCAGGCTTGCCGCCGAGCAGGGAACCCAATGCGGGGCTCGATCCCAGGACCCTGGGATCATGACCTGAGCCGAAGGCAGACGCTTAAGACTGAGCCACCCAGGCGCCCCTGTTGCTTCATTCTTTGTTGGGGAGAAAGACAGAAGAATCTCAGGAGTGCTGACTTTTTTTTTTTTTTAAGTCTGGCCTTTTCATTTCAGTTGCCATCTCAGAGCCTGAAACTAATTTGAAAGCCCTGTGGCAAATTCCTAAGTGGCAGGTCATGGTAAAATGCCCCTCAAGATGTTTCTACTTCCTTGGATACTGATTTTACACTCCTCGTTTGGAAATTAAAGCCAGGAATGAAGCCCCAGACATTTTTGGTTTGGGGTGCTTGGCGGTAGAGAGACGTCAACAAGTGATTTCTCCGACAAGTTTGTCCATTCATGCCACAGACACATCAGAATTTCCCTGTACGCCTGTCTCCTTTTTGTCCCCCAACTACCAACAAGGCGATTTGTTCCTGGACTAGGCCTCTTAACCAGCCCCTCAAGTATCTATATCCTCCTTCCATCCTGCTGGATGAATAGGCAGCTCTAGGCGTGCCTCATTCAGAGACCTGCACCCTGTGCAGCTGAGTCATCCCTCAGCAAGATTCTTTGCTTTATTTATTCTCCCTGCTCTCAAATGTTTTTTAAGAGCCCTTTCCTTCTTCTGAAGACCCGTCTTCCTACCTCACTGCTTGACTCTTTACCTGTGTTCACACTTTAAGTGTGTGGTGGAAGCTTTAGAAATGCACACACCCATTGTGAAACACCAAAGTTTAAGAAACCCCACGATAAGTGTGTCCGAGGAGACCTTTCCCCTCCACCTCTTTCTAGGCAGCCCATGGAGTGGGCTCTCTAAATTGCTAGGGGGAGGATGGTTTAGCTAGTCTGAAAGTCCAGTTTCCTTGAATGAAGCCCTCGAGGACAGAGCCCCGAGGAGGAGGGGAGAGTCTGCACTTTTGGGTCACATGTTACTGCAGTTCTTCCCAGTGCGATTTGCAGGGCAACCCTGAATCCTCGGATGGATAAATTCAAGGGAAGGAGGCTGTTTTCCAGCACGCCTTTCGAAGTCTGATCTCATCTCTCCTTTTCTTTCTAGGTACTGGGAAGTTCTGGTAAAACATACACATGCCTGGCTTCTTGTCATTACTGTTCCTGTCCTGCCTTTGCCTTCTCGGTGCTGCGGAAGAGTGACAGCCTCCTGGTGAGGACAAGGGAGGCTCTTCCCACTCCAGTCAGATTAGCAAATTCTTGGCCCTTACCGCGTGGCGTAAGCATTATACAAAATGGGAATTTTTACTGTATGTCGAAACAAATAGTTTACTGTCCTTGATTGCAGTTAGTCATCTCTTTTGGGTTTACCCTCCCAAGATGCAGTGTCATTTTTAGATCTATATCCATTACCCGATTTTTTATTTATTTTTTATTTTATTTAAAAGGTCACTGATGAAGCCTTATGGAGGGCAACAAAGTAATCTCGAAATGATTTTTCGAGTTGGCTCTGGGGAATTAGAGGGCCCAATAAAAATATGAGCTAAACTGATTGTTGGCAACTTTGCGGATCCCCTAACTCCAGCTATGAGGTGTTTCTTCCCACTGCCCGTAAGACAGCCTGGCATTAGCCATGCCAGCCTTGAACGTGGGGCAGGAGAGCACAGGGAGACTTTTGCCCATTTCACGGGTGCCCAGAGCATCAAGCAGGAGCAAGCCATACTCCCATAACTCCTTATTTCAGACGAGAAAGCACTACCCACCCGAGAGCAGGTAGCTATTTTATAAGACTTGCCAAGGAAAATTACAGTACCCGCTCCATTCTTCCTCTCATACTGTTAACTTGGTAAACATCTTGGGAACGGGGGTGGCTGGTTGGATATCTCGTTGTTAAAAGACCACCTTCACAGCTGACGTGTCATGAGTGTGTTTTACCTGTGAAATGACAGGATTAAACTTCGGGCCCCTTCAGTATCTAAAGCTGAGCATGTTCTGGGACAGAAGGTCCAGCATGTCCCCAGAGGTGTGTACGGGCCTCTATGGGAGGGTTCTGCAACCCACCCGTGGGACAGCACGGTGGTTAAGGGAGCAGCCCGCAGACTCAGCGCGTGGGTAAAATGGGGACAAGACCTGTCCTCGTGGGGTAGCTGACAGATTTCAGTGAGATCATCTGTGAGAAGCACTGAGCAACATGGTAGGTCAAGGAATGTCCGCCATCGCTGTGAAGGGTGTTCTGAAGGCTGGAGGAAAGCAGAGCTGAAGACGAAAATGAGGGGCCTGTCTTGGTTTGCACGGTGGGTTATAAACCCTGTGTCAGCTGGGTCTAAATGGCTTCCCAAAACAGGCAAAGTAAAACTTTCTTCATCCCCTCGGATTTCTAGAAAGAATACATCGTGTCATCTTCAACTGCGGTTTTTAGGCAGTGAGTCCATAACGTGTGCGCCCCACTCCTTTCCTAGTAAATGTAGCAAGAGGTCTTGGTCAGCTTCAGCCCTGCCCATCTCTAACGGGTTTGTGTTTTGTGTTCCAGTGCAAGCATCTCTTGGCGGTTTATCTTAGTCAGGTAATGAGAACCTGTCGGCAGCTGAAGGTCTCTGACAAGCAACTGACTGACATATTATTGGTGAAGAAGAAACAAGAAGCGCAAAAGGTATAGACTGAGCATCGTTCTCTTTCAAGATAGAGAAGTCCCACCCAGAAAAACATTTAACCTACCAAGGTTCACCTGGAGGAGAGGTGAAATAGATCTTCTGGAGACTTCTCGTCAACTATCCCTTTTCCCTCCAGGACAAGAGACTATGAGTTGCAAGCCAGGATGTGCGTATACTTTGAAGGTCTACAGTTTCTCCTGAAAAATCTGAGCCAGCCTCTGAGCCCCATGGGTCAGTTTCCTGGATGAATCAAGCATTTGACCCAAAGCCTAGTACCGTGTCCTGTGCGCTGTTAGATTTTTTTTTTAAAGATTTTATTTATTTATTTGAAAGAGAGAGCACAAGCAGGGTGGAGGGGCAGAAGGAGAAGCAGACTCCCTGCCGAGCAGGGAGCCTGACGTGGGACTTGACCTCAGGACCCCGGGATCACGACCTGAGCTGAAGGCAGACACTTAACCCACTGAGCCACCCAGGTGCCCAGTTAGATTCTTAAGTTACTGAAGTACTAGTAATTTTTAAGAGGTTGGAATAGTAGACGAAACTGGTCAGATGAAGTTTAGATGAGTAAGTGTGACTTCCTTTCCTGGGATCCAGGAGGTTCCCTGCAGCAACAGAAGATCAGCGAGCGCAGAGATGTGGCTGAAGAGCATCCAGCATAGAAAGACCTCGGGGTTCTTGCCTCAGTGAGCTGCAGCCAGTCTGTGGAGCTGGTGCCAGGAAAGCTCACACAGCCTGCAGCGTTAGAAAGGTGGTGTCGAAAACAAGGAAAGAGCGGTGGTCATGCCCTGCGTGCACTGCGGGGCTTTATAACAAGCCAAAGGAAGGAAAATGAGCCTGCGTGCAGCCCAGGAGAACTTCTTAGTAAGTATAGCTGCTCCCAGCCAGAGTAGGAGCCTGGAGGGCCAGGAATGCTCTGGCGCCACCGGGGCTCATAAATCTGCAGTGTCCTCACGGGGATACTGCAGAAGGCAATGCAGCAGCGAACAAACAGATGAAACAGATTTTACAGCCCGGGCAACGCCCAGCCCCGGGCCCCTGGAAACCTGCGGCCCAGCGCGTGAACACGGTTCAGGGCGCCGGTGGCACCGTGGTCCCTGCTGGGCAGAGCCTTTTGTTGCCACAGATAAAACCTGTTAAGACTCGACTCCTTGGGAAACTTGAGCTGGGTATAAACTTCTCTTTTTAAGCAATCTTCAGAATAAAGAACAGAATGTGGATGCAGCACCCTAAGCTTGTGAAGTTTTATTTTTATTTCACCTAATAGATGTACATGGTTGTACAATTTTTACTTATTCAGATTTTCACACTTGGGCCCCAGCAGCGTGGCCAGACTTCAGCATGGTAGAGGACTACACTTGACTATCTGACTGTCGGAGGGGCAGATGCAGTCTGGCAGAGAGGGATTCCATCTCTCTGGTTTCTTCCACTAGTACATGGAAAAGAATGTTACCAAAGAAGGATATTCTACTTACAAACTTACAAGAGTAGCATTTCCCCAAATAAATATAGCAGTTTGTTGACTGAAGAATTACACTTAATTTTCCTGGTCACCTTCCTAGGAACAAGTATCTATTTTTAGTACGTTCAACTTTTATTCTTTCACTGCCTCTAAGTTAAAAACAAAACATTTGTATTATAATAGTTCACAGTGTTTCACAGTAAAATAGTTTCATTTTCTACCATGAAAAGAGGCAGACTCTTAAAAAAACCAAACAGTCTTTTACAATCCATTCAGGCCATCGCCATCATCCACACAGAGCAGCCAGAAAGAGCCAGAAAGACTTTGTGAACCTTTGGAGCTGACTAATAACGTGTGCATATTAGCTGGGTATGTGGTCACTCGAGAGGGAGCCCACGCGCTGACACGACGTAGCTGTAACAACGGCAATCAGCCAGTCCCGTCCCGTCCCTGTGCTGATTGTGAACGTGTGCCTTCTTGAAGAGGCCGGGCCCTCGGTCATAGGCCCACATCAAGGGCAGGCTGTGCCCCTGCCTGCCCGTTCCCGCTCTTGAGGACACCTGTCTGGCAGAGGACATACCTGGAGATGATTTTGTGAAAAGTATAGCGGAAGTCTTGGTTCCGATAGGCATAGACAACGGGATTGACCACCGAGTTGGCATGTGACAGGAGAATGGCCGTGTTCATTGCCCACTTGGGCTTATTCTTTGCCCGGGCTGGCTGAAAGAGACTGACACAGTTGATGGCATGTAGTGGCAGCCAGCAGAGAGCAAAAATGCCAACGATCATGGCCAGGGACTTGGCGGCGTGGATCTCCCGCTGGATGATGGTCCTGGAGTGGTCCATCAGCTCCATGTGCTGAAGCTGCCTACAGGCCACCATGAAGATCTTGATGTAGATCACCAGCATAATGAGCAGCGGGGGCAGGACGCACCCAAAGAAGTTGAAATACACCATGTAGCTCATGGGGACCACGTTCTCAAACAGACACTTCACGAGGCAACAGCTTCTGTTGGTGGCTCCATCCCAGGGTTCCGTGCAGTTGGTGGCACTGTCCTTACCGTTCCAGCCCAGGAACGGGGTCAGTCCGATGCCAAAGGCGAGGACCCAGAGGGCAGCAATGACTCTTCTCGCTCGAGTCCCAGTGACCAAACTCTTATACCTGTCCAAAAGAACATCATCTGTTACCGTCAGCGTGCAGAACTCTGTAACCGGAGTCCGAGACCCCACCTCTGCTTTGGTTCCGTGGCCTTTACCCCAACAATCTTTAGGGTTCACCCTCAGGGGGTACCATGGCCTTTTACCCTCAACGTGAAGACATGCAAATAGGTAGGAACACCTTTGCTCCAACAAGCTCAGTAAGAGTTTCATTCTTGACTTACTAGCGCAGCTCTGTTGAGTGACAAATCATGGTCAGTGAGAACAAGGGGAGAAGTCTTAGAGGGTGCTTTCTAATTATCCACATCCCGATCTGTGAGTCTAGGTCTTCTGTAAGGCACTGTTCTAGGTGGTGCGCCTCACCAGTGAACAGAACACCCAAGATCCCTGCTTTGAAAGAACTTACACTGTAGTAGGGGGAGACCGATGATCCTAAACAACAAACATGTTAGTAAATTATATGGTGTGTTAACAGGAGAGGTGTAGTATGAAAAAAGAAAAAGCGGAGTAAGGAAGATCAGGACTGGCAGGGACTGGAGTTTTCAAGAGGTCAAAGGAGGTTTGACCACTGATTCGGTGAGACTTGAACAAAAGCCTGAGGAAGTGAGGCTTGGAGCTCCCAGGACCCCAGCAGCACTAGCTGGCGGCTCTGGGCAAGAATCCTTCTGGCCTCCCACAAATACATGAGAGGTCTGTCTCAGACCGTAAGAACAGTCACCTCTGGAAACTGCTGGAGAACAAGACTTCTGGCAACATCCCTCTCTCTGCTAGCAGCAAAGCTGACAAAAACAGGGAAATACTGTAGCAAATATTAAATTAGTAGTTCTAAAACTTGAAATCTTATTTAAAACTGCTAGAAATCATAACGCACAATTTAGACATTTTGCCATAAACTAGCCCATATATGGTTTACGTAGCAAAGCTATCAGGCTTGCTATTCACAGTTGGTCCATAATATGTATTCAATGTCAGGTATTGAGGAAATGAGAAAAAAATCCTAACCTCTGGGAAGAAAACTGGGAAATAACTGGATACACATTACCTTAAGACCTGTCTCTGGAAAGTGTCCAGTTTCCCCGGCCTGCAGTAGAAAGCCTGTCCTCAGCCCGCCCCACCTACCCCGTGCTGGGCAACCCCCCCGCCCCCGGCCACCTCATGCTGCTTTCGACATGGGATAAAACACCTGTTCCTGTTTCAAGGGTCACCTCCGTTCCTGATCACCTCTCAGGCTGAGGTGGCCACTCCCACTCTCTGGCCCCAGACACACACCTGGCATAGAGCTTATTTATCTAATATGTGTGTTTTCCCCTCGACTAGAATGTCAACCTCTTAAGGACTGGCACTTTGTCCCTTCTGTGTTGGTGTCCCAGGGCCCGGCACATATATAGTAGGTTCTTAATGATATGGCCATTATGAATGCATTCCTTATTTGTTACCTGATTTGTTATCAAACGGCTTTAAAAGAAGATTCTACTTATTAGGAATACCTAATGCTACAGGTCTGGAGGCAGGGGAACTGGTACAGTTTGCTGAGGAAGTTAACAGAGATCTTGCCTCGTAAGTGACAGTGATCCCTAATCTTTCCTCCTCCCTCTGAGGGCAACTCTCTGCAATGGGCAGCACGATCGTGGGGCCTTTACTACAAATGACCTGCTGGGCTCCGTTGCTCACTGAATTTTCCTTGGCCAATAAATCCATCTATTTCTAGGGGCGCCTGGTGGCTCAGTCATTAAGCGACTGCCTTCGGCTCAGGTCATGATCCTGGAGTCCCGGGATCGAGTCCCGCATCAGGCTCTCCACTCAGCGAGGAGTCTGCTTCTCCCTCTGACCCTCTCCCCTCTCATGCACTCTCTCTCTGTCATTCTCTCTCTCAAATGAATAAAATCTTAAAAAAAAAAAAGAATCCATCTATTTCTAAATCCTTTCTGCTTCCCTCCTCATTCAGGAATCTACAGCCATTCCTTAAAAAAAAAAAAAGTTATTCCTGTCCATTACCCCACCAGAGAATGCAGTCGCTCCCTGCAGAATAACCAGGCAGCCTCCCTACAAGCCAGGCACTTAGAATCACAGGAATTTAGATCTATGAGGCCACTTCCTCAGAAGCCTGCCCTTTCTCTTTTGTTGTTCACAGGATTCAACTGTATTTAATTGAGTACAGTTGAATACAGGCCAGTCCAGGGCCGGGATGAACTGTATTTGGGGTAAGCAAATTCTCTGGTACGGAGTGGATACATGAGGTGGTTTCGGCCAATGAGACAAAAGGAAGTCTGCTAGGGTACTTCCAGGAAAGATTTTACTTTTTTTTTTTTTTTTTAAGATTTTATTTATTTATTTGACAGCGAGAGAGGGAACACAAGCAGGGGGGAGTGGGAGAGGGAGAAGCAGGCCCCCCGCTGAGCAGGGAGCCCGATGTAGGGCTCGATCCCAGGACCCCGGGATCATGACCTGAGCCGAAGGCAGACGCTTAACAACTGAGCCACCCAGGCACCCCGAAAGATTTTACTTCTTGATAAAAGGAGAGAGACCCATGAGGAGGGCTCTTCCCCCTCGCCCATCCCTTTTTGCTTTTGATGCTCTGATGGGAGGCCGTGATGCCTAAAGCTGCAGCAACCATCTTGTGACCATGAGGGGCTAGCCTGGAGACAAAGCAACGGCAAAGAAGAAGGAAGGAAAGAGCCCGGGTCTTTCACGACCTCTCTGAACCACTGCACCAACCCTAGAACCATCATGGCTCCACATTCGAGTTCAAGAAATCATTAAATGTCTTGATTGCTTAAGCCACTGTTAACCAGCAGCCAAAAGCATACAAACTGGAAGGGACTTTTCTCTCTTCTAATCAAAACTCTCTTATTTCACAAATGAGGGAACAGAGATACAAAGTCTTTGAGTAACAAAAGCAATAAAAGAACCAGAGACCAAAGCTAGGTCAGGACTCTCAACCTGTGTTCCTTGTACCACATTATGCTGGGGCTTATTTTACTTGACTTTTTTTTTTTTTTTAAAGCAACATTAGACACTGTACATGGAGGGATCACAGGGGGTAGCTTCCCACCAGAGCTCAGAACAACAACCGGAATCCACCTACATCTGAACTCAAAACTGCTGGATCCTGCATGTGTGAAAAACTACTTTTATGCTCAACTGACTTAAAGCAGGTGAGTCCATCAGGGGAGCAGCTGCTCATCACTTTGTGAACCCCCCCCAAATACAGCTTTTTTCCCCGTTGGTTCATTATTTCATTCAGAGCTCTTCCTTCGGACCAGGCCCTCTGTTAATCACTGGAAACATAATCACAGCCCTCCTGGGTTGTAAAGCAAACGAGAGAGAAAGTAAACAAGTTGGGCGCCTGGGTGGCTCCGTCGTTAAGCATCTGCCTTCGGCTCAGGTCATGATCCCAGGGTCCTGGGATCGAGTCCTGCATCGGACTCCCTGCTCAGCGGGAAGCCTGCTTCTCCCTCTCCCACTCCCCCTGCTTGTGTTCCCTCTCTTGCTGTCTCTCTCCCTCTGTTGAAAAATAAATAAAACCTTAAAAGAAAAAAAAAGAAACAAGTAAACACACAAACGTGTCATTACAAATCAGAATGAGTTTAGCCACACCAAAATGAATAGGATGCAGGTAAGAGAAAAACAGGAAGACTTTGGACAGAGGATGCTGGAAAGGCCTCTTAAGCAAAGCTAGGTTCAGAAGGAGTAAAAAATTACAAGAGTGAGGGCTCCTGGGTGGCTCAGTCGTTAAGCGTCTGCCTTCGGCTCAGGTCATGATCCCAGGGTCCTGGGATCGAGCCCTACATCGGGCTCCCTGCTCCGCAGGAAGCCTGCTTCTCCCTCTCCCCCTTCCCCTGCTTGTGTTCCCTTTCTCGCTGTGTCTCTGTCAAATAAATAAAATCTTAAAAAAAAAAATTAGAAGAGTGGAGAGGAGAGCATTCTAGTCAGAACAGCATGATAAGGCTTTCAGACAGGAAAGGATTGTACTTCCCTAAAGAAGCAAAAGGAACTGAGTGACCTAAGACGAGGCAGGGGCCAGCTCATAGGCCATGGGAAGGAATCTAAATTTTGATATTCCAAGTGCAGTGGGAAACTGTTGAAGACTTATTTTAAGCAAGGGAATGGTGCCGATTTATGTTTTGTAAAGCCCACGGTATGGAGACTGAATTTTAGGGAAGAAGAAAAGCAGATCAATTAGGAAACTCTTTTGGTGGTGCATTCAAGAGAAACTGTTGACGTGGACCAGGGTGACAGCAAAGATGGTGCCGACAGATCTGCCCTTTGGAGGGAGAACCAACAGGTCCTGAAAACGGGTTGGATGTAGGAAGATGAAAAATTGCGGATGGGGGCGCCTGGGTGGCTCAGTCGTTAAGCGTCTGCCTTCGGCTCAGGTCATGATCCCAGGGTCCTGGGATCGAGCTCCGCATCGGGCTCCCTGCTCCGCAGGAAGCCTGCTTCTCCCTCTCCCACTCCCCCTGCTTGTGTTTCCTCTCTCGCTGTGTCTCTCTGTCAAATAAATAAATAAAATCTTTAAAAAAAAAAAATTGCGGATGATTCCTAGGACTTTTCCCCTCCCATGCACTAATGTTTTTTAATTCGTTACACGGAAACAGTATCAAGGGGATTAAGGGCAAGAGAATGCTGAATGTTAGTATCCTGATGAAAACGATCCCGAGAGAGAGAGAAGACGTACAAAAAAGGCCAGACTATTAAAGCGGCTGAGAATCTGAGGAGGTTGGAGGATGTGGGTCCAGGGCTCGTGTGGAGGGACACGCCGCTGTGGCAGAAGGAAGGAGGAGGACAAGGCCAGGGCAGGAGGGGGAGGGCCCGGTGGCTAGAAGACCTTTGAGAGCTGTGGTCACCTCAGCCACGGAAGAAAAGCCATCCCCCGAGGGAGCGGGGAGGCCGAGGTGTCTCAGCGAGGGCAAGAGGAACTTGCTAGAACTATGTGGTGGGATGCCTGCCTCTGTGGTTCTGACAGCGCGGCAGCCCCTGTTGAGGATGAGGTGCAGGCCGACCCGTGGAAGTGCGAGGCCGAGGAAGAGTGAGAAAGACAGGAGCGCAGACCAGGGTGCGGACGCTTGGGCTGGGTGGCAGGTGCGGCGGGCGCGCACAAGGGCGGCAGGGGGTGGGGGCTGCGTGTCCGGACAACGGGAACATCAAAGGTGCGTGTCTTTTGCGGGAGGGAACGGGACACGACTAGGGAAAGGAGGGTGGAGAGAACCAAGAGGAAGCGCTAAAATACTCGGCTAAAGAGGAGACTAAATCCGCATCTCCATTTTCATCTTTAATGTGCCAAGAGTACTTGACACTTTAAAGGAGAAAAAAAAGAAAAGTTCATCATTCCTTTCTTCATCTAAAACAAGGTTTCCTCCCTCATTTCCTCCTAACTGGTAGATCGTTTCCCACTCTGGCAGCCTTTGAACCACATGATCGAAGTCCTGGGGCCCCGCGCCTGCAGACCCGCTCCCCCCAGCCGTGACACTGGGCCCGCGCCGCCGACGCACCTCCTCCAGGCGGCCTTCCCGTCGCGCTCAGACCGTGCCTCTCAGGTCACAGCTGGGCTCGCTCCAGTCTACAGACGTGGAAACCGAGGCTCAGAGGGCTTACGTTATTGGCCTGCTGCCCCGAACTGCAGTCAGGACACAAACTCCATCTAACGTGACTCCAGTTTGGCCACAAGTAGTCCTTTCCCTGCTCGGGACCGGATGGCTCCTCTCCCCAGTCCCGGCTCCCGCCTCCGCCGGTCACTGAGCCACAGGCCCACCTCGGGGGCAGCCGCTTCGCTTTCCTCCCCGCACACATCTGCCCTTGCCGGAGCTGCTCGCTGGCGCCAGGGACCTCCCCTCCGGAGCTGGCCACGAGGGAATGGAGGGCTTGAAGCAAGAGGCCCCCACCACTTTCTTGGTAAGCAGTCCTTAAAAGGCAGCGCAGAGACTTCCTTTACTCTGCTGGAGGAACAGCCAGACCCACGGGAGAAGCATGGGCTGCAAAGACAAAAACGTTTACGCGGGCACTCCAGCTCCGTAATGGCACACGGTGTCCCCGAGACCCATGCCCGGGCCCAGGCCCCGATGGGAGATAGTCGGGGATGCTGGAGAAAGCAGGCAGGTGTCCCCGCACCAAGCAGGATGCTACCAGGGATGACCCCTGGGCTCCCTGGCGTCTCACGAAGGCTCTAGTAACCTCCTGCCCTGTCCTCTCACCTCCTCCTTGCAGCCGTTGTGGCCCCGTCCCCTTCCAGAATGCCTGTCTCCTTCCCTGGCCCCACCTCCGGCCTGCGGATTCCGTGCTTTCCTCCCTCTACACCAGCGGCTCCCACAACATCCTCCTGCGCGCGCACGCGCGTGTGTCCCCAAAACATTCCCGAAAGGCAGGGGTCAAGTTTTTCCCCTCCATCTGCCCCTATGCCAGTCTCTGCCCGGCTGGGGGGGGGGGGGGGGCACCGAGCATGACAGTGAGGCTGAGGAAGCCGGACATAGGTCCCCAATGTAGGAGGTGTCAATAAAATGTAGAGATGACTAAAGGAAGCATAAGCAGCTTTATTATCCCAAACAAGCCCAAGCAATCCTCTCCCACACAAAAGGGGTGTTCTGGGAAAGTCCTGGCTCTGCTGCTCTCTGCTGGACACGGGGCTGGGCTGTGACCCACCCGTTCTCCCTCGAAGGGGCTCATTAGCTAAGGAGATTGACAGAAAAACGGTCACAAGGAGGGACTCAACAAAGGGAACAGTGTGGACACTGAGGTTACATAAGGCAAAGCGGAATCGCCAAGTTCCGCACAACAAGGGCTGGCCTATTTCTGGGGCAGGGTCTCCTCCCTCCCGGGCTCTGCCACCCTCCGCTCAGGCCAGGCCGCCTTCTTGGCCTTAGAAATCAGGATTCCCAGCTCCCGGGTGCTCTGAGATCAACATATGCCCTTGGGTGGCTGCCCTGGTGGAGGGGAGGGGGGGAGGGAGGGCTGCACTCTGGCGGCGGAGAAATGGGGACAAAAGCGGCTGCAGAACCCACCCCCATGGCTGCCGGGGCTTTTAACAGAGAGAGAAGGTGTTCAAAGCACTTTATGGACGCACAGCTCTAGGGAGATGTGTGTGGAGTCCTGTCGCATTGTATTCCTAATACAAACATTTCTGCTTTAGAGCATGTGAATATACACTTTAGGAAAACTTCATGTTCCCTAAAAGTGCCCACAAATGATAACAGGATGTATATCGAAATTGGGTTAGGACAGACCCCCTCAAAACCTATAAAATGTCATAACCAGAACACTAACGACTCGGAGCACCCGAGCAAGCAGCTCGGCGGGGCTGGAGGCTGCCACAGTGAATATTAAAAATGCACTCAAAAAATCTAGTGGAAATTCTGGCAAAACCTGAATTAGAGCAAGGCTGGGAAGTGCCAGGACGAGGCTGATGAAAGAGCTGTCCAGAGCCAGGGGGCTGTAATTAAGCAGCGCACGGTGGGCCAGGCTGGGAGACGGCTTTCGAAAGAAGCCAGCCCAGATGGGTTTTTTCTTCCTCCCTGTTCCCCTTTGGGCTCCTGCGCCACAGCCGTTGAACAGAGGGCTTTTTCCTTTCCTGCTGATAGCTACTCCCACGATCCCAAGCCCTTCCACCGGGGCCAAACCATGGATGAACCAAAGCAGTCTGCAGGGGACCAGCATTCTCCCCCTCTCCACCCATGACACGTGCACGAGCTCACATTACAGAAGTTCACAGGGAAGCAGACCAGTGTGTCCTGAGGTGCTGCGCCGTGCTCCCCAGGGACCCCCCGATCCCCACGGCGCCCCTTCCCCAAACCTCCCACATAACCATATTTTGTGTCTCCTTCCACCGAAGCACGCGCTCCTTAATGGCAAGACTCCATCTCGCTCACTGCTGAATCCAAAGCACCAACCGTGGGCTGGGCACACAAGTGCTGAACGGGAGCCTGAATTTACAAGAGAACAGGACTCTGGTCTTAATCACACAGACATGTTTAACGGCCACTCGGTAGCTCTAAGCGAAACAAGGCAGGGGGCATGGGAACGTGTCTGGCTTGAGCTTCAGCCTATAGTTCACAAGAAGCGATCTGCAGAAAAGGGACGTCTTTGTGCTGAGTAGCTGCTTCAGCTTTCTCATGGAACCAAACGAAAAGGGTTTGTGAATGGGTGTCATGGGGGCGCCTGGGTGGCTCAGTCGTTAAGCGTCTGCCTTCGGCTCAGGTCATGATCCCGGGGTCCTGGGACCGAGCCCCGCATCGGGCTCCCTGCTCGGCGGGAGGCCTGCTTCTCCATCTCCCACTCCCCCTGCTTGTGTTCCCTTTCTCGCTGTGTCTCTGTCAAATAAATAAAATTTTGTAAAAAAAAAAGTTTTTTTTAAATAAAAAAAAGTTGTCATGGACAGAAAAACAGAGAATCTGAATGGCACTGTCTCTATTAAAGAAAGAGAATACACAGCCACAAAGCTTCCCAAGAAGGACACTTAAGACCAGGATGACTTAAAAAAAAAAAAAAAAAGACCAGGATGACTTCACTAATGAATTCTATCAAACTTTTGAGAAACACATAAAATCATTCGTTCGCAAAAAGAGTAGACACCATTTGGTTCTACGTACATGTATTTCAGGTCTGGGAGCGGGAAGGTCTCTCGGTGACCATTTGTGGTAAATGCACAGAGGGCTCTCTGCCTTGTCCCCACCGTCTGTGACGGTCCTAGCTCTAGTGTGGGGGGCAGCCCGACATAAGGACAGCACCTGCCTACGTGCCCGGTGACAGCTGTGGTCACCAGAGCCTACCTTCAGGCCAAGTGCTTCCAAGGAGGCCAGGACCCTCAGCTACTCCGGCTCCTGGCGGCGGGGGTTCTCATCTACTCTAACAGGTTCGGACTTGGCTGAATCCCAGCGGCCGACCTGGCAGGGGCCTGAGCTGGGCCCACTGCTGCATGTACAGATAGCTGGACAGGATGCCACTTGTCCTTTGCAGTCACCCGAGAACGATGGAGGAAGAATGCAGGTGGCTGAAAAGAAAGCCGTCAGCACTCCCCACCAGCCTCCTACGGCTAGGAGACAGTCCACCGTGGTCTGACGGTGATTCAACCCACTGAGATTGAAGATGGGGACCAGGACCGGGTCTCCCAGAGTTCACCTTGGAGGCTGTTTTTTTGGTGAGTCTCACATTTTGGTTTTCATGTATCGGGGGGGACTCGGGGACAGCCCGCGGTTTGCTGGGCTCCAGACTCTGATTTTCTTTTTTTTTTTTTTTAAGATTTTGTTTATTTATTTGAGAGAGAGAATGAGATAGAGAGAGCATGAGAGGGGGGAGGGTCAGAGGGAGAAGGAGACTCCATGCTGAGCAGGGAGCCCGACGCGGGGCTCGATCCCAGGACCCCGGGATCATGACCTGAGCCGAAGGCAGTGGCTTAACCAACTGAGCCACCCAGGCGCCCCCAGACTCTGATTTTCAAATGAAGTAAGAGGCGCTAAGAGAAAGGACCCCTGCCTGAAACCAAACCAGAGAATAAAAAGATACCTTGTCTTCTCCCCCATAAAGTACCTCCCACACTGTGCCATCAGGAGGCACGTAATATCGATATGTCCCATTACTGATGATGTTAGCTTGGATCACCTGGTTACCATGGTTTCTGCCAGGTTTCTGCACTGTAACGATTTTTCCCTTTGGATTTAGCAGATCTCTTGGAAAAGGTACTTTGAGACTACATATCTTGCTCCTCATCAGACTTTGACCAATGAGTTTTAGCACCTATTGATGATTCTTGCCTGAACGAGTTATTACTATGGTAGTTGCCAAATGATGATTCGCTTACCTCAAGCATTCCTACTCATTAATGAGATGGCATCCTCCTGTAAGCAAGAGTTCTTCCGACTCATTATTTAAAAAAGGGAAACTCTCCTAGTTCTTTCACTGTGAGGGCCTAGCAGAAAGGACGCTCCGGGGGTAATGAACACACTGACCCAAATCTTGGTTTCTAAATACCATTCTCCACTGAAAGGAAACGGCGCTCCTTGGAGAAATGGCTGATTCCAAAGCCGAAAACACAATGTGAGCTTGCAAAACCTTCCCGTGACAGAAAGTAAGGAAGTGCTCAAAAAACTGATGGGAACGCTTCTCGAAGTGAACTTGAGTGGGCTCCACTGGCTCATTTTGGGCATCAAAATGAGAAACACACACAGATTAGAACACATTGAATGAAAATAAAACCCCATAAGTCCATTCTGATACTTAAAAAAATAATTTTTAAGGAGGAGCAGGGAGAAGCTAAAACTCTTTTTTATGAAGAACGCCAACTGATCAAGATGGAAGGAATGAAAAGAAAGAAAACTGCCGTTTTACATGGTAATAACTGACTCAGGCAAGAGTCATCGGTGGGGAAAACATACCCTTCCAGTGCCTGAGCTCTGGCAGACACAGCTGTAACCAAGTGATCAGAGTAAGACCCCAACAATGGGACACATAGAGATGGCACGCCTTCTCGCGTGATGGATCCAAACGGACATAACATCAGGTAGAGAGTATTTGTCCAGGGAGAGAGCTGGGACCTTATCCTAAGGCACTGGGAGTATTAGGTAAAGGAAGGAGGGGCCATCAGGTTTTTGTTTTAGAAAGACCGCTGTCTTGTAACGAATGGGCTAGGAGGGCAAGCTCGGATGCGGAGAGACCAGATGTGAGACTAGATGGGACCAAAGAGAAGTGACTGGGGAAGGATATAAGAAACCCAAATTGGAAAAAAAAAAAAAAAAAAAGTAACTGAGAGGACCTGTTCTGTAACATCTTTCAATAAAGCTTTAAAGTTCTCTATGTTAAATAAATAAATAAACAAATAAATAAATAAAGCAGCTGAGGTTTATCCAGATGGTGTTTTTTCTGTAGACCTACATCGTTGGGAACGCCTCATACAGAACACGTGTGGTTTCCTTTATTCACAGAACTATGTGTTAGATCCGTGGAAAAGAACTACAGGACATGATCGTCTAAAACTATGAAAGACCTAACAGTCACATTTTTTAAACCTCAGGCATTGGCCAATTCCTACAATCTGCAATTCTAGGGTGTGACAGTCTAGGGGGTGTCTGAAGTTGAGAAGCAGGCAGATCCATCTACTCTGACCCTAAACGTGGCCCTAAAGTAAAGAAAGTGGATCCCAAAGATTACAGGTGGGGAATTTCTGAAATATGTCCATATTCAAGTAGAGATCAAAGACGCCCAAGTGAAAGAATTGTGGACTGACAGTGACAACCATGGATTGAACAAAAATTTTATTTATTTATTTAGAGAGCGAGCATGCATGTGCAAGCAGGGGGAGGGGCAGAGGGAGAGAGAGAGAGAGAGAGAGAGAGAACCTCAAGAAGGTTCCACGCTTAGGGCAGAGCCTGACCCGAGCCAAAATCAAGAGTCAGACACTTAACCCACTGAGCCACCCAGGTGCCCCAAAAGTTCTTTTCAAAAGGACTATTTTAAAGATTATGATTCTGACTTTGGAGGAACTTAGGTGATTGGCAGTGGAAAGAATCATATATAAAATTCCTTAAATAAAAATTTATTGACTTAAAAATATTTTTTATAGGAAATCTTTTCCTTTAGTTTTTTTTTAATATTTTATTTATTTATCTGAGAGAGAGAAAGCACGCATGAGCAGGGGGAGGGGCAGAGGGAGAAGCAGACTCTTCACTGAGCTGGGAGCCCAGGACTCTGGGATCATGACCTGAGCCGAAGGCAGATGCTTAACCGACTGAGCCACCCGGGTGCCCACCCCTCCAAAACTTTTTTAATTAAAAAAAAAAAAAAAAGCAGATTTGACAGTGGTATTGAAATCAGCATTGGAAATCGAGAGGTCATCTACAGAAAGCCGCTCTGGGACGTCTGTGGGTGGTAGGATTGCAGCAAAACAATCAGTAAACCAAGAAGGTGAGGCTCAGAGAGGGGCGAGGAACCTGAGTACGTTCAGTGAGGGAAAGAGCCTGCAGAGGAAAGAGGCTGCCATGCAAGAGGCTGGGGAAATGAACAATGCTGGAGCCCCACAAAACTGGAGGAGGTGGCCCCAGAGCCAGCGTGGAAGGACCACCCGGCCCAAACTCCCCAAGCTGCAAGCTCAACCACCTACTGTATCACTTGGCCATAACCTGTGCGCTTCCCCGAAGGCCCCATGTGTGGGAGGACGGGGTCACTCTGGACTCCTCCCTTCCCTGTCATGCCCAACATCCAACCAAGTCAGCAAGTTCTCTGGAACCTGTTCCCAAAGATCCCGTCTTCTAGCCCCAAGATTCTCAGTGTGTGGAGTCAGTAGAGATCCATGCGCAATCACATAGGCTGACCACATAGTTCACACCCTGAGTCCACCCTGCCTGGCCCGACCCGCCACGTCTCTGGTCCTTGTTCGCGGACTATGGTCGGAGGGCCCATACTTGGTCCTTAGGATTCTTTCCTGTCCTGGTCTCTTGGCGATGAGGCTTCACCTGTGACCCCTCTCTGCCTCAAACTCTGCCAGACCTCTTGGCTGGCTTCAGACATCAACCATCCCCAGTGCAGAAGTCCCGAGCTTATGCATCTCGACTATCTCTAGGCTCCGCCTCCATTTACACGGCCCCTGCCCTGGTCACGCTTTCTTCCTTCACACCTACAGGACAGCTGGGCAACTTTACCCAATCTTGTCGCCTCCCATCCATCCCCCTTGCTGTCCGCCAGAGTGCCCGTTCTATAATGCAAACCTGACCACATCAAACTCCTGATGAAATTCCTACACTGGCCTTCCAGGTCCCACTTAGTTATCACTTCTCAGAAAAATCCCATTTAAATGACAGTAGAGAAACAGAGAAGGAAAATAACTCATAACCATCCTAAAAGTAGAAGTGGAGGGTAATAGCAGCAAACCAGAGATTTTAAGGAGTTTCCAGAAACCAGAGGGCACGCAGGATCATCAGGATGGGGAAGGGCCCTACATCAGAAACAGGGAGGGCCAGGAAGAGAAGCTCCAGTCCAGTAGCCAGCAGGTGCCAGAATGGGATTTAGAGGAGAAATGGAAATCAAGGGAAAGACCGCCTGTGCACCAGCTTTGTGGGCTGTCTCACTCTTCTGTTCATTGTCCCCCCATCTCCCATGGAGCATGGACCCCCTTCACCCCCCACCCTCTCCCCAAGCTGCAGCATGAGACCTCGCGATGGAAGAGGGGATGGGAGGAAGTTCTGATTACATACACTTTGTGCCACGTGAAGGAGTCTGAACCATGCGAATCCAAAAAAGGTTTTTTTCAAAACCGACTCAAAAATTGTTAACCTCAAATCAAAAGTAAAAATATGAATGCTAACATTCAAAAAAACTATAGAGAAACTAGGGAGGGAAAGTCAAGGAATTCTTCCAGAGGAGAATAAAAAGCTAAAGTGCTGGAAACTCATATATAAGAGAACTTTTAGGAGACAAAGATCAGGGGTGCCCAGGTGGCCCGGTCGGTTAAGCGTCTGCCTTCGACTCATGAGGGTCATGATCCCAGGGTTCTGGGATCGAGCCCCACATTGGGCTCCCTGCTCAGCATGGAGTCTGCTTCTCCCTCTCCCTCTGCCGCTCCCCCTGCTTGTGCTCTCTCTCTCTGTCAAATAAATAAATCTTTAAAAAAAAAAAAAAAAGAGGGGCGCCTGGGTGGCTTGGTCGTTAAGCGTCTGCCTTCAGCTCAGGTCATGATTTCAGGGTCCTGGGATTGAGCCCCGCATCAGGCTCCCTGCTCAGCATGGAGTCTGCTTCTCCTTCTCCCTCTGCCGGTCCCCCTGCTTGTGCTCTCTCTGTCAAATAAATACATAAATAAATAAATCTTAAAAAAAAGAGAGACAAAGATCAGTCAAGGAGGGGAAGTCTCCACCCATCGATTACAACTCCCAGAAGGAAAGAACAGAGAAAGGGGAGATAAGAATATGATCAAGAATGTTCTATAGTTTTCTCAGTACAGATCCTTTGCCTCTTTGGTTGAGTTTGTTGAGGAAGACACAAAGAAATGGAAAAACGGGGGCACCTGGGTGGCTCAGTCATTGGGCGTCTGCCTTCATCTCAGGTCATGATCCCAGCGTCCTGGGGTCGAGCCCCACATCGGGCTCCCTGCTTGGCGGGAAACCTGCTTCTCCCTCTCCCACTCTCCCTGCTTGTGTTCCCTCTCGCACTGTGTCTCTATCTGTCAAATAATTAAATAAAATCTTTAAAAAAAAAATGGGCAGAAGACATTAACAGACATTTCTGCAAAGAAGACATTTAATGCCCAACAGACACATGAAAAAATGCTCAACATCGCTCAGCATCAGGGAAATACAAATCAAAAACCTCAATGAGATACCACCTCACACCAGTCAGAATGGCTAAAATTAACAAGTCAGGAAACGACAGATGTTGGCGGGGATGCAGAGAAAGGGGAACCCTCCTACACTGTTGGTGGGAATGCAAGCTGGTGCAGCCACTCTGGAAAACAGTATGGAGGTTCCTCAAAAAGTTGAAAATAGAGCTACCATATGATCCAGCAATTGCACTACTGGGTATTTACCCCAAAGATACAAAAGTAGGGATCCGAAAGGGTACGTGCACCCCGATGTTTATAGCAGCAATGTCCACAATAGCCAAACTGTGGAAAGAGCCAAGATGTCCATAGACAGATGAATGGATAAAGAAGATGTGGTGTATACACACACACACACACACACACACACACACACACACACACACACAATGGAATATTATGCAGCCATCAAAAGGAATGAGATCTTGCCATTTGCAACGACGTGGATGGAACTGGAGGGTATTATGCTGAGCGAAATAAGTCAATCAGAGAAAGACATGTATCATATGACCTCACTGAGGAGGAATTCTTAATCTCAGGAAACAAACTGAGGGTTGCTGGAGTGGGGGGTGGGGTGGGAGGGATGGGGTGACTGGGTGATAGACACTGGGGAGGGTATGTGCTCTGGTAAGCGCTGTGAATTGTGCAAGACTGTTGAATCTCAGATCTGTACCTCTGAAACAAATAATGCAATATATGTTAAGGAAAAAAAAAAAAGATAGGAGGGGAAGAATGAAGCGGGGGAAATCGGAGGGGTTGACGAACCATGAGAGACGATGGACTCTCAAAAACGAACTGAGGGTTCTAGAGGGGAGGGGGGTGGGAGGATGGGTTAGCCTGGTGATGGGTATTGAGGAGGGCACATTCTGCATGGAGCACTGGGTGTTATGGACAAACAAGGAATCATGGAACACTACATCTAAAACTAATGATGTAATGTATGGGGATTAACATAACAATAAAAAATTAAAAAAAAAAAAAGAACAAGCCCCTCCTGGGAGTCAAAGAGCTCATGCCCGGGGCAGAAAGAGACCATAACCCACGACCAGGTAAAGACCTACTTTAGGGCCAAGTCAGTGATAAATGAAGGCAGGGGCCGGGAGAAGGCTCTTCAGACTGGCCTGGGGAAAAGAGCCTGGGCCCCCGTGAGGCTGTGGTGGGCGAGGCGGGGAGGGGACAAGGTGGGTGGGCAGAGGCCAGGTCGTGGTGCCACATTGGCATTTTACTCCTAGGCGCCACGGCCCGGAGTTAAGCAGGGGAACGAGGCGATCTGATTTAAGACTCAAATCCTCGTCTCTGGCAGCATTCTGGAGAATGGCTACGGGGGAGCCGGGGCAGATGAGGCGGGGATCCCAGGAGCTGGCCCAGGGGCCGCTGGGAGGACATGTGTGGTGAGGTCCAAGAAGGGACCGTCAGATTCGACCCACAGGAGGTAAACTGAGCGGAAGACTCGCTGGAGAAGCTCAGGGCGGAGGGCCACAAAGGACTCCACTGGGGGTGGGGGCGGGAGTGGATTTCAGGGCATCCTGAAAGGGCCCCAAGCCTGATGGCTCGAAACTATTTATCCCCTCAAAGTGCTCGAGGCTAAAGCCTGCAAGCCAGGCGGCAGGGCCGTGCTCCCCGCCAGAGGCTCTAGGGCCCGAGCCTCTAGGGCCCGAGCCGGCCCAGGCTTCTCCCCGCTTCTGCTGGCTGCCCCCAGCATCCCTCCGGGCCCCGCCTCCATGTTCACGTGGCCTTGTCCTCCCTCTCCGCAGGTCTGTTTCCTAAAGATGTGATGGCATTTAGGGGCCACCAGATAGATAATCCAAGACAAAGTCCTTGTCTCAAGATACAGAGAAAGTACCATTCATTCCTTTCCCACGTAAGGGAAACGTCCACAGGTTCTGGGGGGTTAGAACATGCACTCAGGGGGGCCACCATTCGACTCACGACAATGGGAATGGTCTGGAAGAGAAAGAGAACACGGATGCGGAAGAAGGGAGGACTCACGGAGGAGTGTCCCTGGGAAGGTGGGAGGGGTATGAGCCAGAGCTGAAATTCTTTCTTAGCTTTATTTTGACAACACTAAAGGTGAATCTTCTCCTATGAGATTTGTAGCTCAATTTAAAAAAAGACAAAAAACACTTTGTAAAAAACACTCAGAATCCCCTGCCAACTCCTACCGTACGGTTGAGTCCGCTAAGGGAGGCTCAGCGGAGGCTGCACTGTCACCCGAGGCGCGGTCCTGCTAAGGCGTCTTCAGGAACCACCTCAGACTGGCCGTGGCACCGAGGAAAGCCCTCCAGGTGGCAAAGGGAACGGGGAGGCTGACACGCCCCCTTCCCTTTGGTGGCCAAGAGATGAATCACATAGTCACCGCGCACCCCCACAGCTCAGCGCGGGGGTTGGGGCCCCAATGGGAACAGGATTAGATTAGGGAGGAAATGCTCTGGCCATGAATTGGCCTGAGGGTGAAGTGTGGGTGGGGGGTGGGGAGAGCAGCTGAAGGCAGACACACCCCACCCCACCCCCCCACCCCCGCCCGCCCCCGCCCTGGGCCTGCAGGGGGGAAGCACTCCGGGCTCTGCTGTGTGCCCCACGACCGCACCAGTCCAAGTGGACCCTCCACTGGGGCCAACCTCAGAACCACGTGGACTTGAACTAGAGGAAGCGGCCTTTCTTCTGTGTGTGGGCGCCCCTCACTCTGAAGGCCCGGGACAGTGCCTGGCGTGAGCAGACACGGCTCCTTTTCAAGTCCAGCCAAAATTGTCATGTTTGTGCCCAGCATGACCTTGGGGCTCCCCTTTCCCTCTGCACTGTGATCTCCCTGATGCCACTAAAACACTAGCCTTGGCAACTGGGTGGCAGGTGGGGCCTGCGGTCTCTGCGGCCTTGGGCTGTGCTCACGGCTGGCTGACCACTCGGGCCTCGAACCCAGAGCCGTGGGGCACGGATGCTGTTGGAGCCCGCCACACCTGTGACCTGGGGGGGACCAAGGCCAAGTCCAAGGGCCTGCCAATTACCCGGTTAAAGATACTGACACTGGAATCTCCTCCCCATACCCCACCCCAGAGATTCTGACCCAGCAGGGCCCTGTAATCCTGCATCTTAGCCTGCCCATAGGGGGCCATAGCCCCCAGCAGCAGGAAGTGCTAGCAGCTGAGGGATCTTCCCCCAGGAGGGCTCAGGAGCCCTGAGAACCTGTACCCTCTCCAACCGGTGAGGGTGGGGGTTGGTGCCAGGGACAGGTCAGATGCCAGAACCTTCCCGGGGCGGGGAGAAGAGGCTGCCAGCACACCCTTCTTCCACACCTCTGAACTCTCGTGGGCAGACCAAGAGGCCAGGAAGGGGATGAGCTCTGCGGCGCCTCCCAACTGACCATTCCTCCCACCCTACTCCTGCATCTCCCCCCCACTGCCCTTGGCAAATGCAAAGGAGAAGTTAAGGGCCTGTGATTCACACTGCTTTCCCCTTAACACACTCACACCCATTTTTTTTTCAAGACCCCGCCCAACACAAACCAGGACAAGAACCAACAGATTTCAACTTAAATGGAACTTCCTGCTCCGTGGGGCACAAGGGATTCTTCCAGTAACTCCTGGTGGTGGTGGTGGGGGGGGGGTCTCTCTGGGCCTTTGCCTGGAGCAAAGCCAAGGGGCATCTGTTTAATGGGCAACTCAGGCTGGGAGCTTGGGACTGCCTGCCTGCCGGATGCAAACAGTCCCAAAGGCCATCCAGTCACCAGCATGAAGACCAAGAGGCAGGAAGAGGACCCCTAAGAGGCTATACCATGCTGCCCCAAGCCTTGGAAATCTCGGGGCTTGGTCACCTAGTGGAATGCACAAGGCCTCCTGGTCCAATGCCAAGGGCAGCAGCAGGTGGAAAGGCCTGGACACACAGATCAGGCCCACAGCCCGGCAGGAGGTTCCTGTTCCCACTGGGAGCAAGGACACAACCCACAACTCCCAGGTTCAGCATGTCTGCCTGCTCAAAAGGCTTCTAGGCGCCTTCTCCCGGCCAATTCCCTCAAACACATTTCCCTTACAACCACCAATCGACTGCAGACAGATTCTGCTTCCAGAAACGGCAGTATGCTTTCTACCTGCATCCTCAACACCGATCCCACACACAGCCCTGTAAGACAGCCTGATAATGGCACAGTGGAATACGGTGCCAACTCTGAGTTCAAGTCCTGGCGCCGACACTCATTCCAGATGCATCATCCTGAGCAAGACTCTAATCTCCCTGAGCCACCCACCCCCCTTATCTACAAGATACAGGTACCAATACCTACCCTCTGAATTACAGCAAGAATGAAAGGATAAACGGGTAATATAAACTGCCTCTCAGACTTGGCACACAGTTGGCACTCAATAAATTCCTTCCCTTCCTTCCTGCTCCTGTGACTCAGTTTCCCTTCCCAGCTCCAAACCCAAAGAGATCCATCCGAAGCTCACCCAACTCAGAAATGCCAAAAGGGCCCAGGCAGGGAAGGCAGTAAATAGTATCAATCGGCCCTGAGGTTCCCTGATACTCTTGCTTTCAAGTGCTCAACTCTGAATTCCATCATCAGCTACCACTGGGGTTGCACCCTCAGGGCTGGCTGGCTCCATCCCCTGAAACCTACATTTTTCTCACTGGGCAGAAGAGACCACCCATAAATTCTCCCGTTTTCTGAAAACCTGTTGGCTCATCCCCAGCCTGCTGGGACAGGGCAGTGGAGGGTAAACAAGGTTACACCACGAGCATGGGGCTCAGAGGCTGTGCGTACTGGCCAACGGGGCAGCACTTTGACTCTTAAAAAGTATATGGAGGGGATTTGGGTCACCATTCAGCAGGCAGGCACAGATGTTCCTAACGTTCCGAGCGTTAACTGGGTCCTCCTCCCACCCCCTACCCCTGGGCCGGCCTGGCCTTAGTTTTGTGGCAGGTACATTCTGAAGTTGGGTCTTGAGTAGTGTCCATTCTGACAATGCGAAGTCCCAGTGTCCAAAGCTGCCCTGGGACCTCCCCAGCCTCCTGGACCCCCAGCACTCGGGGGGGCGCGTCCGGCCGCTGCTCTGGACCCGGGCGTCGGCCGCGGGCGGCGGGTGGGAGGAAACAGTTTGGGAACCTCGCTCTGGGTCGGCCGCGGGTGACGGGTGGAAGGAAACAGTTTTCGCCACAGAGGAGGCGATGGCATGACCAAACCTCCCGCGCCCGGACCTCCCCCCGCCCGCTTGGGGTGGCGCTTTCCCCGAAGTTTCCACCGCGGGCCGGCGACCAGGGACCGCACTCCCCAGAACTCCTAGAGCTGTCCCTACGCAGATCGCCTTAAAAACACGTGCGCAACCGGGGGAGCAGAGGCCTCCCGGATCCGGCCCCGGGCACCGAGCGGGTCTGGGCAGCCCGGGCGCACGTGTCTCTGGGAATGGCCGGCGTCCTCCAGGCTGGGAACCGGAGCTCGGGGCGCCCCGCGTGCGCGCGCCGGCCAGCAACCCTGGGCCCGGAGAGGGCGCTCCTTTGCGGGGCTTCGACGCGGCCCCGGGGCGGGGGCGCCGCGCGCCTCACCTGAGCGGGACGTGGATGGCCAGGTACCTGTCGACGGCCACGGCCAAGAGGCTGAAGATGGAACTCTGCGTGAGCACCAGCACGAAGCAGGCGAGGAAGAGGCAGCTGTGGAAGTCGGTGCAGAAGCCCAGGCTGATGGTGATGGCAAAGGGGATGGCGAACAGCCCCACGGCCACGTCGGCCGCCGCCAGGGACACCAGGAAGTAGTTGGTGGGCGTCTGCAGCGCGCTCGACGTGCCCACCGCCGCGCACACCAGTACGTTGCCCGCCACCGACAGCGCGGCGATGGCCAGCTCCAGCGCCACGTACAGCGCGTCCTCCGCCTCCAGCGGCATGGCCGGGCCGACCCAGCCCCTGCGTCGCCTACCCGGGCCGCGCTGGGCGCGCGGTTGCCGCGTGGGCCCCGCCGGGCACGGCCTGAGCGCCCGCACCGCGCGTCCGCCACTCGCGTCTGACCGGCCAGGCTCGCGCGCTCCGGCCCGGGATTCCGGGGGCGGGGCCGCGGGGAGGCGGCGACGCCCATTGGCCGGCGCGCCCGCCCGTCTCGGACCCTTCCCCGCCCCCGGCGGAGCACCGCCCCTTCTCCCAGGCCGTGGACCCCTTATGCGCCCGCGCGGGGCCACGCGGGGCCACACGGGGCTCCACAGCGCACGCCGGGGCGCGGGCTGCGGCCCCCAAAGCGTCGTATGGTGGCGCTCTCCGGCGAAGTCAAGTTCCCCAACTTTCCCTTAGGCTCCAACTCGGTGGGTGTGTCCCGAGCGGTCGCACTGTCGGCCAACCAACGCGGCGCGGCGCACGCAGAGGAGGGGCCGCCGGGGGGATTGGGACCCGACTCTCCCCCGGGCGCCCGCCAGTCCCCCCACCCACGCCCCCCAGCCGCTCCACCGCCGGGCGCGGCGCGTTGAGGACCTTGAAGCCCTTTGGGCCTCCCCCACCCGAACCCTGGGCACCCCACTGGTCAGGCAGGGCTCGCCTTGCAAAGTGGACGACATGCCGCAGGGAGGGGACGAGGGGCCTGAACTCGAACGTTCCCACCTGATGTGTCCCTGCGGGTCGCGACACCCCGACGGCAAGGATGGCTCTAGAACGGTGCGGCTCTGCGCCGCCCCTCCCCTACGCCCGCCAGGCTCCCCAGCCTCACCTGCTCCTCTGCCCTCCCGGCCGCTGCACAGGCCGCTCCAGCTCTGTCTTCTACCTTGCGACCTGCTCCACGTCCTTTGTCTACCCCACCCCCATGCCAGTGTTCCCCAGGCCCTCTCTTTGTCCTTCACGCCCACCCTGGCTAAGCTCGGGCTCCCAAGTTGTCACCCATGCGCCTTACACCCTTACCTTCCAAGCCTACCCAGCAGCACTAAGTGTCCCCTGAGTGCCAGGCCTGAGCATCCCACTGCAGAATATTGAACTCCGTCAGTAGAGCTCGAGATCCCCCAAATCCAGCAAGTCCAAAATCAAGTTCCTCTTCATCTCTGCCCCAAACCTGTGCCCTCTCCTGCTTCTGGGACTCAGTTATCGACCTTACCACCCACCTTCACCCACTCTAGGAAGTGTGCCGACACCCTCCTCCATCCTTCCCGACATCCAAATCGGTAGTGTTACCAATTCTGCTTCCAGAGCTTTGCTTCTCTTCTCCCCAAAGCCCTGTCCCAAGCGGTTTCCTCCTCACAGGCGGCTCCCATCATCCCGCCCTCACCTCGGCCCTGGATCCCACCAACACCATCATTCTAGAGCACAGCTGGCCATGCCATTCCCTGACCCCAGATCCTTTGCTAGCAGTCACCAGACAAGGTAGTTAAAAAGATTGTCAGGAAATGGAAAAGATGCTTGCAAAATAATCATAAGCAAGTCACCTCCATAAGTCACTTCCTGGAGTTGACTGCTAAAGGGAGGAGGAATTCTTTTGGGGGTGATGAAAATATTCTAAATGTGGTGATGGTTGCACAGCTCTGTGAATATACTGAAAAACCACCAAACTATACACTTCAAGTGTGTGGATTGTATGGTATATGAATTATATCTCAATGCAGCTGTAGGAACAACAAAACCCCTCAGCCTCCAACAGTCATGACCAGTACTATCTGCCTCTGTATAAGAAAGGCAACACATTTTCCAAAAATATTCACAACAGATGTCCTAGATGGGCGAGGTTATTATTTTTTTTTTTAAGATTTTATTTATTTATTTGACAGAGAGAGAGAGAGACCGAGAGAGAGAGAGAGCACAAGCAGGGGGAGCAGCAGGCAGAGGGAGAGGGAGAAGCAGGCTCCCCACTGAGCAGGGAGCCCGATGTGGGGCTCGATCCCAGGACCCTGGGATCATGACCTGAGCTGAAGGCAGACGCTTAACAGACTGAGCCACCCAGGCGCCCCAATGGGCAAGGTACCGAATTGGTAATGAAAGGGATTTTTTTTCTCTGTTTTCTAGGGGGTTTTGTTACTTCTATAATGGAAAAAAACAAAACAAAACCAAAAAACCTTGATTTTATGTTAAAATACTACATGATGCACAAATGCCATGCCCTGGCTGAGATCCGATACCACCTTCTCCACCACCCCCATTCCCATAGACACAAACTACTGTTATCACATAGACGGTAAACTGGAACCTTGGAGAGATCAAGGGACTTACTTATCCAAGTAGGGGCACAGGTGGCTTTTGCAGAGTGGACACAACTTGGCAGTGGGGAGGCATCCAGGTGGGGAGCCGTGCCGGGCAGAGGTGGGGGCAAGGGGCTCGCTCAGGGACAGCCACACTCAGGAGAGTAGAGAAAGGAAGACGGCCTGAGCACGGAAGGCTTCAGCGGCGAGGAAGGAGGGTTGGGTTGTTCTCCCAGAGGTATGGAGCACCAGCCCCAGGAGGCCTTGGAGCAGAGCGATGATGGATCAGAGAATTATCTGGCAGCAGAAGCTGAAGAGTTGGCAAAGGAAGAGGAGACAGCAGGACAGAGGCCAGCTGGTTGCTGTGAGTGCTTCCCGTACACTCTGCAGCCTCCAGGCCCTGGGCTCAGCTCCACCATTTTCTGGGCCTGGAATCCCCATTTCCCTTTTTTAGAGCCCAACCTCCTTCAGGAAACTTTCCCCAAATCACCCGAGCAGGAAGGGTGCCCCCCGTGCAAGGCTGTGTCCTAGGCGCGCCCGCTTTGCAACCTGCTGTGTTCCACGTGACTGGTGTCCACCTGCGGACACCCACCAGCAGAGCCTCTCTCCTCTCTGTCCTCTCCCCACCGGGCCCCCACCAGGCACAGAGCCCTTCACTGTACAACCACTCTCTCCTCTTCACCAAGTTTCCGGGAAATGTATTGAATGATCCTGACTCCCTTGACCCCCAGTCTGGAACTCACACGGGATTTGAACTGGACTCATGGGGTCCCCTTGAGGGTGACAGTAACGGCAAAGTCAACTGTTCAGAAAACAGAAGAAAAGGTGGAGTGTGAGGGAGTCATGAGGTTTAGCCTCTAAAGCAACCAGGGTGAACAGAGCCCATGTCTCAGGCGCAGAGAACCCAGGTTTGATTCCCAACTCTGAGGTTGACCTTGGGCAAGCTAATTAATCTAAGCTACAGTTTCTTAAGCATAAGATGGAATAATAATACTTACCTCACAGGGGTTGGACTATAAAGGGGGCAGGAGGAACCATGGGCCATGTGGCCACCTGTAGCATCTAGACTCCTTGAAAACTACTGCAGTGATGGGAGCATTTGGATAAACTAGGAGTAGAGTCCTAGCTACCCAAGTGGGTCTTTAATTGGTCAAAGTGGAAGGGTACATTTTGTGAACCAAATGACCCTCTGTGAACTTCCAGATGGCTGACACCCATTCTCCTATCTCCCACTCCTGATCCATCTTGCCTGAACTGCCAGAAGAGAATCAGGTGGCATCCAGATGGCCCCAGAGTAGGTGCAGTACCTAGAGATGTTGTCAAAAACCCAGACTCTCTCTGCCTTTTTGTTTCATCTTAGGTTTATTGCCTCATGGTCACAAAAAGGTTGCCACTGCTGCAAGCATCATTTGCTCACACAACCCCACTGAAAGCCATGAGGGAGCTAACTTCCCTGTTGTTTATCACGGGGCAAAGTCTTGGTTCACACACTACTCTAAAACTCTCATGAGCACAGGAAATCCATGGGGGGCGGGGAGTGTAGAGAGATAAATTTACTGATGTTAGGAATGAAAAAGAGACATTACTACCAACTATACAAAAATAAAGAGGAGTGTATAGTAATACCATAAACAGTTGTATACCAACAAATAAGATAACCTACATGAAATAGACAAATCCCGGGCGCCTGGGTGGCTCAGTTGGTTAAGCAACTGCCTTCGGCTCAGGTCATGATCCTGGAGTCCCAGGATCGAGTCCCGCATCGGGCTCCCTGCTCAGCAGGGAGTCTGCTTCTCCCTCTGACCCTCCCCCCATCTCATGCTCTCTCTCTCTATCTCATTCTCTCTCTCAAATAAATAAATAAAATCTTTAAAAAAAAAAAAAAATAGACAAATCCCTAGAAAAATGCAAACTACCAAAACTGACTCAACTGACTTTAATTTAGAAATTTAAAATATGAATAAATCTATAACAAGTAAAGAGACTGAATTGGTAATGAAAAAAACTTTCCACAAAGAAAAGTCCAGGCACAGATGGCTTCACTGGCAAATGTTATGAAACATTTAAAGACAAATGATACAAATCCTGCAAACTTTTATAAAGGAATTTCACAAAAAGGGGTGGGAACACATCCTATCTCATTCTATGTGGCCAGTATTATCCTGATACTACCCCAGAGAAAGGCATAACAAGAAAACTAGAAACCAATTGTCCTTATGAATATAGATACAAAAATTCTCAAGCCACAACTAAATCCAGCAACATAGCAAAGATTATACACCATGAACAAGTGGGATGTATCCAAGGAATGCAAGGTTGATTTAACATACTAAATCAATCTGTGTAATACACCTTATTAATAAAGTAAAGAACAAAAATCAAGTGATCATATTGATAGATACAGAAAAAGCAAATCTAACACATTTCATGATAAAAAACAATCAACAAAATAAAAAAATAAAAATAGAAGGAAACTTCTTCAATCTACTAAAAGCCATCTAGGGGCACCCGGGTGGCTCAGCTGGCTGAGTGGCCGACTCGAGGTATTGGCTCAGGTTATGATCTCAGCATTGTGAGATTGAGCCTTGTGTTGGCTCTGCACTCAGCTGGGAGTCTGCTTGAGAGTCTCTCTCTCCCTCTTCTCTGCCCCCACCCCCACTCTCACTCCCATGCCCTCTCTTTCAACAAATAAATAAATAAACAAAATAATAAAAGCCATCTATGGAAAACTCATAGCCAATAGCATATTTAATGGTAAAAGACTGAAAGATTTCCCTCTAAGATCAGGAGTAAGACCAGGATGTTCATTCCTGCCACTTCTATTCAACATTGCATTGGCAGTTCTAGCCAGCACAGTGAAGCAAAAAGAAAAATTAAAAAAGGAATAAGGGACGGGGGAGCAGCTGGCTGGCTCAGTCAGTAGATCATGTGACTCTTGATCTCAGGTGGTTGGGTATAGAGCTTACTTAAAAAATAAATAAATAGGAATATGAGGCACCCAGATTGGAAAGGAAGAAGTAAAACTATCTCAATTCACAAATGCCATTATCTTGAATACTGAAACTCTAAGGGACCCCCACACACACACACAAAAAACCCTATTAGAACTAATAAATGAGTTTAGCAACATTGTAGTATACAAGGTTGCTATCTTGTTCAAAATATAAAATCAACTATATTTTTATTCGATAGCAATGAACAATCCCAAAAATGAAATTAAGAACACAATTCCACTGGGGCGCCTGCGTAGCTCAGTCAGTTAAGTGTCTGACTCTTGGTTTCGGCTCAGGTCATGATCTCATGGGTCGTGAGATTGAGCCTCTGGTCAGGCTCCATGCTCAGTGGAGTGTCTGCTGGAAGATTCTCCCCCTCTGTCTCCCCCCCTGCTTCTGCTCTCGCTCTCTCTAAAAATACATAAATAAATCTTAAAAAAAAGAACACAATTCCATTTACAATAGCATAAAAAAGAATAAAATTCTTAGGAATAAATTTAACTGAAGAAGTGTAAGACTTGTACAATGAAAACTATAAAAATCACTGAAAGAAATTAAAGAACACCCAAAATAAATGGAAAGACATCCCATGTTCGTGGATTGGAAGACTTAAAATCTGATTAAGATGGCACTACTACTCAAACTGATCTGTATGTTCAATACAATCTCTTTCAAAATACTTGCTGATTTCCTTGCAAAAACTGACAGGCTAATCCTAAAATTTATATGGAAATGCAAGGGACCTGAAATAACCAAAACAATCTTGGAAAAAAAAAAAAAGGCAAAGTTGGAGAACTGACACTTTCTGATTTCAAAACTTACTGCAAAACCACAGTAATCAAGACCATGCGGTACTGGCATGAAGGCAGACATAGAGATTGCTGGGACAGAATTGAGAGTCCAGAAATAAACCCTTACATTTACGGTCAGTTTTTAATTTTTTTTTTTTTTTTTTTTTTTTTTTTAGGATTTTATTTACTTATTTGTCAGAGAGAGAGAGAGCACAAGCAGAGGGAGAAGCAGGCTTCCCGCTGAGCAGGGAGCCCGACGCGGGACTCGATCCCGGGACTCCAGGATCATGACCTGAGCCGAAGGCAGTCGCTTAACCAACTGAGCCACCCAGGCGCCCCATACGGTCAGTTTATATTCAGCAAAGGTCCCATGGCAATTCAACGGAGGAAAGAAAGGCCTTTTCGACAAATGGTGCTGGGACAACTGGATAGCCACATGCAAAAGAATGAAGTTGGACCCTTACTTCATACCTTACACAAAAATTAACTCAGATTGGGTCAAAAGGCTAAACATAAGAGCAAAATCTATAAAGTTCTTAGAAGAAAACACAGATGTACATCTTGTGACCGTGGATTAGGCAACAATTTCTTGGATAGGACACCCAAAGCCCAAGCAACCAAACAAAAAAATAGATAAACAGGACTTCATCAAAATTTAAAACTTTTGTACATCAAAGGGCATTATGAAGACAGTGGAAAGACAGACCACAAATTGGGAGAAAATATTTGCAAATCATGTACCTGATTTGCAAGAGTCTAGGACTTTTACAACTCAACGACAGAAAGACAAATAATCCCATTTTTTAAACAGGCAAAGAATTTGAATGGACATTTCTCCAAAGAAGATACCTAAAGACAAGTCCCATCGCTACGCACAGAGGTGAAGCTGCTGAGGCTGAGTGACTGGATGCCTTGCCTAGAGCCACCGCTCACAGCTGGTGAGTGACAGAGCTGTCTCTTAAACCAGGTCTGTGTGCCTTCTAGCTGCCGTCCTGGCAATGCCCACATTTGCCCCACGCAGAGCCAGATCTCCCTGCAGATCCTTAGTAAGGAAAAGGGCACTGAAGTTTTTCTTAGACATGTGGTTTCTTTCCGATACCAGTGGACTTTAAGGATATCAGGTCTCCAGTTACACAGAAAGGGTGCTGGGCAGGACTTCTGGAATACGACAAAGGTGCTCCCGGGATGACTTCCGGCTCAGGCACTTAGGAAGGGTACGCGGTTGAAGCAATAGGCTCCAGGGGGAAAATGTCTGGTGAGATAACATGAAAATTGAATCTGGACACCCGACCTCCCTCCTCTTTTCCTTCCTGACGGTGTGGCCCCAAGATTGTGCAGAATTCTGCTCATTCTCCTCTGGGTCCAGCACCAGGGTAACTGGGTACACCTCCAGCCTAGTCGCCTCTCCTTCAACGGGTGGAGGACAAGGAATGAGGCTGACAGTCACCATCCTGGCCGCAGGCAGGCCGACCGCGTCTCTCTCCTGCCACCTGTGAGCCTCCTGCCTCTTCAATCTCTTTTCTGGGAAGCTTGTTCTATTTTTCCACCAAATGCTTAAGCTGCAAGCCTGTATCCTGTCTCTGGGGACTTCTGCAATTCCTTTATCTGAAATGAGGCACTTGTTTCTGTAGCTGACTTCAGAGACCTCAGGTGGAAAATGGCATTTTTTTCACCAGTGTGGTTTGCAAAACACATCATGTGAGGAGGCTGAAAGAGTCCTCAGGAAATTTTAGAATCCATTAATCGGCGCTTCGCTGCATATTTGAGCTATTCATTCTCCATTTATAACTGTTAGTTACTTCACTGCTCCCAGGAGAAGGGTGGGCATTACCTCAAGCCAAGTGCTCAGCACAGTCACTACCAAGAATTAAGAGCTCGTTGCAACGTTGCTCTTTAGCTCCGCAGCAATATACCCCCTTTCCGCGTTGCCGGCAGAACCCCAGCGTGGCAGTATCAGCCACACCTCAGAGGATGCGCCACGACTGGTCTAAGCCAATCAGATGATCCCTCTCCCCTCTGCCAGCGATTGGGCTAAGGGATGGTCACATGACTAATTCTGGCCAATAGGATGCAAGGGGAAGTAGGCAGTGCGGTTTGGACCGCCTCATTCCCTTCCTGCTTCGGACGTTGGTGTGTGTTTCTAGAGCTGTGGCAGCCACCTTGCAAACGTGAGGTAACAAATCCGATGTGAAAACCAACACACTGAAGGTTGATGGGAGAGAGATGGAGGAAAGAACATGGGTCCCCGATCACCTCTTTGAACATCCCAACTGACCCCAAGAACAGCTCTCTCTGGACTTCTTGCTCTTATAACACTATAAAATGTCCCTGAGGAATGAACCCCCGTTGGCCCATGTTTTTCAGGGACTCGCAGCAAAGCATCCTGGAATTCAGAGCTGCACAGATGTTTTGGGTGAAGGGAATCTTAGTTCTTGGCTCTTGGAAGAGAAGGAAGGGTGGGACAGCAGAGCCCCGACTCCGGGGCACAGCCAGCTCTGCGGGTGGGTCAGGGATCATCGCTTCATCTCTTTGCACCTTCGTTTCCTCAATCATGAGATAACAAGGTGACATCCAATGACCTCTAAGGTTTCTTGCCTCTCCCACCTCCTGGTAATCAGAGTCCAGCACGGAAAGCTGCAGGAAGCACAACAGAACACCGTGGCGGGGGGCGGGGGGTAGATGCTCCAGCCTCCGCTGGGCTCCCGCTCTGTTCTTCCTGACAGCTCGGATTTGGGGGAAGAAGAGAAGATAATGGAAGGAGAATTGCCACCCCTTCAGAGTAAAGGTCGTGCAGGGTGGGAAAGTAAAACTGGCCTTCTAGAGGCTCAGGATAAATCTGGTGGTGCTGGCCACAGCCAAGTCGGCTCGGTCTGTTGTTAATGTCTTGGTTTTATGTATGACAAAAATGGCATGAGCTCTCAGTACAGAGGTAAACTTACAGAAATGTTTCAGATGGTGAAAGGGCCCTTCCCATCCTCCCGAATCCTACCCTTCCACGGTTGGGTCTTGAGTATTGTTCAGATATTTTTGTGTGCTGATACATAGTGCCATGTATTATGGAATCAGAGATACCACGGATGACAGAGCCTGCTACCAACGTGGAAAGGACATGCAATCTGGGATTAGTGAAATGGAGCATTTGCACTTACACACACAGAGGTTTTTGAAAAGCAAAAGTAGACCTACACTTTAAAAAGCCTGTTTTCAACAACTCTATCTTGTGGACATCCTTCTGGGAACAATGTGCCCTTGATCTTCTGGTACCTGTTATTCCATATTGATTGATTGATTGATTTGAGAGAGAGGGCGTGAGCATGAGCAGGGAGAGGGGCAGAGGGAGAGGGAGAAGCAAGTTGCCCGCCGAGCAAGGAGCCAGATGCAGGACTCGATCCCAAGACCCCGGGATCATGACCTGAGCTGAAGGCAGATGCTTAACCGACTGAGCCACCCAGGTACCCCACACAATGTATTTTTTTAACCACTCTTCTGTTCATGGATATTCCTCAGTTTGCTCGCATAATTTTTGCTGTTACCCTTGTCTGTAGCTCTTCTTGAGCAGAAGTGGGGTAAATTTCCAGAATTGGGAACTCTGTGTAAAAAGGGTCATATAAGGCATCTGGGTGGCTCAGTCAGTAAAGCATCGGACTCTTGGTGTTGGCTCACGTCCTGATCTCAGGGTCATGAGATCGAGTCCAGCGTTGGGCTCTGTGCTCAGTGCAGGGTCTGCCTCAGATTCTCTCTCCCTCTCACTCACTCTTTCTCTCTCTCAAATAAATTAATAAAATCTTTTTTTAAAAAGTTCATATAATTGGGACGCCTGGGTGGCTCAGTCAGTTAAGCGTCTGCCTTCGGCTCAGGTCATGATCCCAGGGTCCTGGGATCGAGTCCTGCATCGGGCTCCCTGCTCTGCGGGGAGCCTGCTTCTCCCTCTGCCTCTGTCTCTCTGTCTCTCATGAATAAATAAATTAAATCTTAAAAAAAAAAAAGTTCATATAATTAACATTTTTATGTTAACACTTAACATATTAACACTGCCACATCACTGTCCAGAAAGATACTACTCATTTATCCTTTGCCAATGGTGTATGAGAGTATCCATTTCTGCATAATTTTGCCCAAATCAAACATTATCAATATTTTTTATTTCTTCCAGTCTGATAAGTAAATGGATATATCATCACTGATTTATTTTACATTTCTTCGTTTTCTAGTGATGTCGTTTCCTTTCATTTTTACCAATACTTTGCACTTTTTTCTAAGAACTGCCTGCAGATCTGTTTTTTCAACTGGATAGTTTGTCTTACCCATTTTCCATTTATGGCTTCTGGGTTTTGTGTCTTACTCAGAGAGTAATACTCTAATTTGCGCTTTTTTTTTTCCCTCTCCCTTACACCAGCTGCAAGGTGTCCACCCCCCACCCTACTGTGGTGACGGGTCCTCTTCTGTCTTCTCCCTATGGGTGGAAACACCTCCTTGCTCAGATCCCATGTCCCCAGTCCTAAGGACTTAGGCCTTTCTGGACTCTTCTGACTTAGAATCTATCTTTCCCCCCTCCTCCGTTCGTGGTACTAACCTCTTTAAAAAGTATTGCATCTTGGGTGCCTGGGTGGCTCAGTTGGTTAAGCGACTGCCTTCGGCTCAGGTCATGATCCTGGAGTCCCAGGATCAAGTCCTGCATCGGGCTCACTGCTTGGCAGGGAGTCTGCTTCTCCCTCTGACCCTCTGCCCTCTCATGTGCTCTCTCTCATTCTCTCTCTCTCAAATAAATAAAATCTTAAAAAAAAAAAAAGTATTGCATCTTTAGGGCATGTTTTGATATCTGGGAGGGCGTGTCCTCCATTATTCTTAATCAGAATGTTCTCGACCCTATCCTCTGTGAGCTCAGACTCCTTTGTCAGGTTCCTAACAGGCGCTGTCAGGCCGGCCCATGCTGAACACTCCAGGTGAATATTATGGAGTTCAGCAGACTCTATTTTCCCTAAATGAAAAAATCTGGACATTTTAATGATAGTTTTGAGATTTGGCACTTGAGATTGAGGTCAGGAAAATAACCATAGTGCTGGAGCCTGCTGTTTGTGAGCATTTGGGCTTGCTGCTGAGCACCAAGCTAAGCTCACTGCCCATGGGGCCCTGCTCCACCCGATGCAAATCACCACCCTTGGGAATTCAGATGCCTCTGTGTGAGATCCGAGTGTGGCAACTGAGTAAGCAGAAGTCCTTCCTGACAGGCACCGATGAGCAGCCCCCCACCCAGGGTCACCCAGGGGGGCGCGCATCCCCTGCCCTCATTCCTCCTCCTGGGCCAGAGCCCCTCACAGAGCCCTGGGGACAGGAGACCAATTCTGATCTCGTGCGTGGTCTAGTGCTATGGAATAGCCTTGGTTTCCCGAAACTGACTTTTTAAATAAAGCATTTTTACCATTTCTTTCTTTAAAAATATTTTTTATTTATTCATCAGAGAGAGAGAGAGAGCACAAGCAGGGGGGAGGAGCAGAGGGAGAGGGAGAAGCAGGCTTCCCGCTGAGCAGGGAGCCCAATGCGGGGCTCGATCCCAGGACCCCGGGATCATGACCTGAGCCGAAGGCAGACGCTTAACGACTGAGCCACCCAGGTGCCCCCCATTTGAACCATTTCTAAGCGTACAGCTCAGTGGCATTAAATACGTTTGCAATGTTGTGCAACCATCACCATCATCCATCTCCGGAACTTCTTCATCTTCCCCAACTGATACTGTCCCCATCGAACACGAATTCCCCATCTGCCTCCCTCCAGCCCTGGCAACCGCCCTTCGACTTTGTGTCTCGAGGAATCTGACGACTCCCGGTGTCATATAAGTGGAATCAAACAGTACTTGTCCTCTTGTGACTGGCTTATTTCACTTTGCATAATGTCCTCCGGGTTCATCCATGTTGGAACATGTGTTGGGATCTCTTTCCTTTTTAGGGCTGAGTAATATTCCACGGTGTGGCTAGACCTCCCTTCTGCCTTCTGGCTGTAGTGAATAATGCTGCCAGAGGGGGGCAGACACCGCGGCGGCTTTGAGGCAGGATGGAAGGAGGGGGGCACAATGTTTCTTGGTCACCCCCACAAGAGAAGCAGCCCCTCAACCAGATCAGGCCCCCGGGTGTTGGGCAGCACGTTGAGTATCTTCTTTGATGATGGATGTTACAGCCCCGGCTCCTCTTGGGATCCACCGCAGGGCTCCTGGGCTTGCCTGGGGGTTCCACTCCACTGACTCCTCTAGAAAGTGCTCCTGACTCTCCAGATTTGGGGTAGCTTTCCATCTCATGTTCCACACTGTTGTGATCTCCACATGGCTCAAAACATTCTGTCAACGGGCCCGAACGTCCCCCACTTTCTGACCCTCAGATTTTTCCCAGGCCCCTGGGAACTCATGGTGTCACCAGAAATGCCCCAAATCCTTGACCTCTTCTCTGAACGTCCCTGTCCCCCTCTCACTCTGAGGCACTGGCTCCCCCATCCACCTGCTGTCCTGTGGCTCTCTGGAGGGGGGTGCGAATTTCCTCCCCTTTCTCCTGCATCCCAGAGCACCCGAGCTGACCCAGTTCCCCTCCTCCCTCGCCAGGAATATTCCTCCCCTCTTCTTCCCTAAGAAGGAAGCATTTCTCTTGGAAAAGCAGGCTTCAGACCTCAGCACCCTCTACCCTTTCTTACTGCAGCCATTTGCTTACCTTCCGGCCACTGCGTCCACTTCCCAGATGGGCTTTGGCCCCCCACGTCGCCCCCCCTCCACTGTCTCTCTCTGACCAGAGGCTCTCCTCCTCCTCCTTTGTGGCTTTAACAGTGTCTTTGCAGGGATCCTCTTGCTTCTGCTTCCCAGCTTCCTGGTCAGCCGTCTTAGTGTCCCAGCCACCTGAGCCCCGCGAGCCACCTCCATCGCGAGCGTCACTGCAGGGAGCTGACCCGGCTGCAGAATCTCTGTTCCCACCACCGCGTGCGCGCTTCCAGGCCTCTCCTCTGCCAAGGCCCCCTCCACCTGCCCTCCTGGCACCAGCCGTGGAACCACCACGCGTGTCCCCCCAGCTTGGCTGCAGCCCACTGCCCGGGCCTCCCGCGGGACCTCCCCGCCTGCCCTGCGCCCATGCACGGCCTTGCCCCCCCTTGGGCCCCCGCTGCGCGAGAAGCCGCCGCTCCCGCGCGGCTCCCCGTTCCCCCTGCGCCCCCACCTTCTCCCTAGCAACCGGACGTACTGTCTCCTTCTGCCCTTTAAGAAAAAACGGAAAAGGGAAAACCCTCCCCGACCCCACCGCCCTTCCAGCCTTCTCTCTGTTCCCCTCCAAAGCGGGGTCTCCGCTGGTCCCCGCGTCCTTCCCGCTCCCCCTCCGTCTGGCAGGGGCACCAGCAGTGTCGGTCACATGGCCACTTCCTCCTAGAAGCTCTGCCTTCGGAGATGCCAGCCCCCCCCCCCCCCCGCACCCAGACCCTCTGGGCCTCTCCCCCCTGCCACCCCAGCAGCTCCCCAGCGAATCCTCCGGCCCCTCCAGCTGTCGTGCATCCGAGGACTTCAGAAACCACCTAACCACGGTTTTCCTTTTTCCCCTGGGCTCCGGACCCGCGATAGTTCCCTGTCGACCCCACTTTTCCATCCAACTGCCTCCCGATTTCTCCCGAGCCTCCTCCAGGTCAGCAGGCGGTGCCAGGGGTGGTCAAGCGCTGAGTTCCCGCCTCCGCGGGTCATCCCCGCTTCCTCTCTTTTCTCTCACTCCCTGCGTTCCATTCAAGTACATTTGCTCTGCTTGAAACCTATTGGGAGCCTCCCTGCTTCTGCTATCATCGTGCATAAGCTCCCTCCCCTCTCACCTGAACTGCTGCAGGGACCTCCTGGCCAGGTTTATTTTATTCTTTTCTTTTTTTTACACTTTTGTTCAAAGCCCTCCAATTACTTCTGATAAGGCCTGGGAGGTGCTTACATATCACTTCCAGCCAGCCATCTCACACATTTTGCTGCTCACACGGGCCTTCCTGCTATGTCCGCAACACACACACACACACTCACACACACACGCACACACATACAGAGCTCTGCCCTGCCCCCAGCCCAACACAGCTAGCACGTTCCTGCCACAGGACCTTTGCACATGCTCTTCCCCCAGCCCATCAAGCTCTTCCCACCATTTTCATATGGCTCCTTCTCCCCTTTTCAGGTATCTGTTCAAATGTTGTCACCCACTCAAAGAGGCTTTCTCCACCCAAGCTTCCTAGAAGAGCACCTGCCCCCAGGGGCATGCTAGATTTTTCTCCCTCTGCCCTGCTTTCCTTCCTGGCTTATCAATACCCGTCATCTTGTATATTCCTCTGTTTCTCATCTGCCTCCCCTACCAAAGGGTGACTCCAAAAGGACCCCAGCTGAGTCTGCCTTATTCACTATTGTATCCCCAGCACCTGGCATTCTGCCTGGTACAGAGGAACCCTGGGGAACATTTGCAGATGAATCCAGGGTTGCTCAGAAATGTGAGGCTGAAAAGCACTGAAGTAAAGAAAACAAACACCCGGCTCTTGCTTATTCAGAGACAAATGCAACTGGCTATCTCAAACGATAAGATAGTGAGTTCTCGCCTCCCACGATTTACCTGCAAATCTATCTGGTTTTTATACTTCTGCAAAGGAGGTTACAAGGGATATGGTTTGAAGTGTTGTTGAGGTCGGGAGCTGACGGCCAAGAGAGAATTCTTGAGACGTCTTTGGTGCAAAAAGGTGGTTTTATTAAAGCACGGGGACAGGACCCTGTGGGCAAAAAGAACTGCACTGGGGGTGTGAGGAGTGACTGACTATACACTTTGGAGCTGGGGGAGGTGAGGACAAAGGGAGGTTTCCAAAAGGACTTTCAGATGCTGAAGAAGACTCACAGGATCCTGGAAGCCTGGCTATCATCGAGCTAAGGTTGTTTTTCCCTCTAGCAAGGCATTAACATGAAGACATTTGGGGTGGGGGCTGGGGGCTCAGTCAGTTAAGCGTCTGACTCTTGATTTCCGCTCAGGTCAGGATCTCAGTGTCAGGAGATCGAGCTCCGTGTCAGGCTCAGGGCTCAGCAGGGAGTCTGCTTGAGATTCTCTCTCCCTCTGCCCCTCTCCCTGCCCCCTCCTTTCTCTCTCTCTCTCTGTCTCAATCAATCAATCAATCAATCTTAAAGAAAAAAAGATAGTTGGGAGTTTCCTGGAGGAATGTTATATATTCTGCCTATCTCAAGTATTTGTCAATGGGCTGCAGGTTACAAGGAAATGTAATTTTATCTACATTCCCTTCTGCCTTTGTTCCCCACATCACTATGGACGGGAGGGTGATTGATGTTAGGGCTCCAGGAACCTGAGTCTATGGGTTTCTAGAAGGTAGGCTATTGATAAGATTGCTTTTTTTCTTGTAAATCACTAGGACATTTGTAAACTGAGGGAGACTCCTGTCCTGCGGGACTGTGATCTCTATCCGTTAACCACTTGTTTTGTTTTTCCCTTCTCTTAGTTCTAGGGCAGCCTGCAGTGCCTGGGGAATGTCACACGTATCCCACGGGATGGGGGGGGATGTTGGGGTCTTAGCTTGTGCTTTGCCCTTAGCCTGCCTTCTGCTCCCTCATCACAATGACTAAATCAGGTCATTGATTGAAAAAATGAAAAGTTAAAGCATTTTTAAAAACAGAGAGGGGCACCTGGGTGGCTCAGTCGGTTAAGCGTCTGCCTTTGGCTCAGGTCATGATCTCGGGGTCCTGGGTTCGAGCCCCACGTTGGGCTCCCTGCTCAGCGGGGAGCCTTCTTCTCCCTCTGCCCCTCCACCCTGCTTGTACTCTCTCTCAAAAATAAAAAATAAGATAAAATCTTAAAAAAAAACAAACAGAGAAATAGAACATGGTCAAATGCCAACACCAGCAGCCTGGTGAGTGTCATAGCAACACCCATGGGGACGTGGGCGGGGGGAGGCATAGGATTTAAATTCTCACATAACATGAAATAGAGCATGCTCAAAAGTGATAAAGTGAATACAGAGCAGTGTACGGTACTATTGATAAATATGAAGGTAAATATCAAAAGAGATTTTGAAAAGACTGGAAAATAGCTAATGATAGTCCAGGGGAAACTCTGGAGCAGGACTGCTTACATAAGTACTATGACTTTCTAACTATGAGCTCGTATTATTATTGAAAAAAGTAAATATACCTACTAAAACACAGATAATTTCATGCCCAACATGTATACCTTGATAAATCCCAAATGCACCCAAGATGTAAAATACAGCAATGAAGGGGAGCCTGGGTGGCTCATCTTTTTTTTAAAGATTTTATTTATTTATTTGAGAGAGAGAGAGAGCGAGAGAGGGAGAGCATGAGGGGGGAGGGTAAGAGGGAGAAGCAGACTCTGCTGAGCAGGGAGCCCGATGTGAGGCTCGATCCCGGGACTTTGGGATCATGCCCTGAGCTGAAGGCAGACGCCCAACCTACTGAGTCACCCAGGCGCCCCTCAATAAATAAATAAAATCTTTTTTTTTTTTAAAGATTTTATTTATTTATTTGACAGAGAGAGACACAGCGAGAGAGGGAGCACAGGCAGGGGGAGTGGGAGAGGGAGAAGCAGGCTTCCCGCCGAGCAGGGAGCCCGACACGGGGCTCGATCCCAGGACCCTGGGATCATGACCTGAGCCGAAGGCAGACGCTTAACGACTGAGCCACCCAGGCGCCCCATCTTTTTTTTTTTTTTAAATAAATAAAATCTTAAAAAAAAAAAGTACAGCCACGAAAATTCTGGAGGAAAACCTGGGAGCACTCCTTTATAACCCTGGGCCAGGGAAGAACTTCCAAGCTTTGACTTAAAACCCAAAGGCACAAAAGAAAAGATAAAAATGTAAAAAACTCAGCATGGCAAAAACAAACCACCAAAAGCAAAGACAACTAACCAGCTGGGGGAAATTATTTGCCTCTCTAATCACAAACATCATCTCTTTAACATACGAAAAGCTCCAAGGTAAGATTTCTAAACACTCAGGGAGACATAGGGGCAAAGGATAAGAGAAGACAATTCACAGAGAAAGAAACACAAATAGGATTTTCAAGCACAACCAGCCTCATTCATAATAAAATGCAAATTAAAATTAAATTCTGATACCACTTCTCATCTATCAGATGGGCAAAAATCCAAAGATCTCATAACATGTTCTGTGGGCCAAGCGTTAAAGAGACACCTCCTCCGTTCCTGATGGGAGAAGCCAGCCCAGTCCCTACAGAGGCAATTTGGCAGTTTCTATCCAAAGCACAAATGCATGTACCCTTTGACCGAGCAATTACATATTTGAAACTTATGCAGATGAACCTATCTGTACACGTGTATATGAATAATCACAGCATTGTTGTAATCAATTGCAAGAGACTGGAGACAGCCCTGATGTTCATCACTTGTGCGGGGGAGGGGGGGATTGTCCCAGTTTGCTTAGGAGAGTTTACACCTTTGCTTCTATATAATTAATAATAGAGACCTCCTCTTTCAAAAGTGTCTCGGTTTGGAGGGTAGATCATAGGGCCACTCCTTTGGGGACTAGGTAAATTGTCCAGTACAATGGAGTACCCCCAGCAGAAACAGAGTGAGAAATTCTCTCTATGTACTGATAGGGAAATGTCTCCAGATACATTGGTAGGGGAAAAGAAAAAGCGAGATACAGAACAATGTACACAGTAGGCACTTTTTGGGTTAAAAGCAGGGGTGGGCGTGGGGTGGGGAGATATAATAATATTCCCATTTGCTTGTACGTGCATGACATTCCGGAAAGGAACACGAAATAACTGATAACATGGTTATCGGTACGTATTCGTACGGAGAGGGGAGGAGAGACTGAGTAGTTGGGGGATTTTTCACTGTTCATCTTTTCATAATTTTTAATTTTTGAGCCCAGTAAAACTAAGTTTTTGAACCAATTCAAAGACTTAATCTTTAAGATGCAAAAGAATATACATGGTCACAGATTCTTCCAGGGGCCCACACAAGGTTGATTCTTCCCTTCCTTTTAGTAACAGAGCCCCAATTTTTAGCCAGCCTTATTACCGTTTGCCTAAAAGACTACATTTCCCAGCCTCCTTTGCAACTAGGTATAGCCATGGGACTAAATTCTGCCTGATGAAATAAATATAAGTGTTACACAGGTTTTCTAGAAAGACTTCAAAGGGACAGGGCAAGTCTTCCTTAATCCTGCCACCTGGAACACAGTTGTGATGGCTGGAACTCTGACAGCCAAATTAGGTTCCTGAGGACAAATGCCATCCACTCCGGGATGTCAGAATGGAAAGGAACCTGGGTCGCTGATCATTTTATGACTCTAACATACCATCTTTGGCTTTTTATCTTGTCTGCCATAATATTTTTCAGGTCTCTATCCCTGCAGCTTAACTTAATCCTAACTGATACATCAGTGAGCCAGCGCACCGACAAAATCCTGAGAGGCTGCTCATTTTGGTAAAGCATATTTCCTATGATGCCAAGAGATTTTTATTTTCTTTGTGCTTTTTGATGTTTTCTGTACCGAACACCTATTTTCATAACAACTGTCACTGGAAACTACTAACATCTGCACAACTCTAGGAAATGGATCTTCCAGATTCTGGCTTTGCGGCAGGAGGACTTTCCATTTCAAAGGAGATGGTGATGATGAGGGGTAACGTGTGTCAAAGCCGCTCACAAGGGGTCCCTTTCTAGCAGCAGAGACCCCACTGCCTCTCTGCTATTGCAGGACACGCTCAGGGCGTGCAAGGTGAGGGCGAACCACCTGTTGCTTTAACTCTTGAACAGGACCTAGAAGACACTCGATGCCAGGTCTGATCCAGATTTGCCAAATCCCCTGGTTCTACTTGCCTGCTCTCTGCTGGGAAACAAGTTTCCATTGTCTCGAAGACTGTAGGAAGCAAGGGGAGAATCCTCCGTGGCCCCGTGGACATGGACGATGACATTCTTGTGGATTCCTGACTGACTCCGTCTGGGAATAGAAGGCCAGCACACATTCTTGGAGTCCAGCGTTGGCTTCCCATATTGCCGTGAACGAACGGTTCCAGAGAGCGAACCTTTCCAGAAACGTGTTGAGAGGGGTTCTGAGGCCAGTTACGACCACACCACCTGATTTTCTGTTCCCAGATGCCTGCCGTTAGGCAATCTGTGATTCAGCCTCTTGGCCTGGTGCTTCTCCAGCTGGGCTCCCGTGCTCTGAGGGGTCAGGCCTGTCTGTGGGTTCTCAGCACCATGGGGCATACCTCCACGATGAGATGATGAACCTTCCCGGCGAGTTAAATGCACTCAAAGATCTTTATGGGGCAAGGCACCATTTTTATATTCG
Source organism: Mirounga angustirostris (assembly GCF_029215605.1). NCBI lineage: Eukaryota > Metazoa > Chordata > Mammalia > Carnivora > Phocidae > Mirounga > Mirounga angustirostris. The sequence continues at coordinate 54,828,805 of NW_026991725.1, forward strand.
GCTACTGTGGATGAGGTTATGAAGGGAATGTGGAATTCTAAACATTTTTAAGACTTCGAATGAAACGTGTAAGCCTTCAAAATAAAAGACCCCAAAAGAGTCTTACAGGGCACAGCCTTGAACTCGGCTCTGAGACCCCCAAGGGGCTGTTTGGGTGTGCCTGGGGCTATGGGAAGAGGCCTAAAGCCCTGGCTTAAAGGATTTCAAGCTCAGACTCAATGAAAATATCCTGGCACTGGAAAACAGCTGATCTTGTCTAAACAAATTTACCCAATCCCTCCATGAAGAAAGGGTTTTACAAAAGGTGGCTGGAGACACTGGGTCTTAACCTTCCCGTATGTCCAACTAGCTGCCCGAACCTCCTCCTGGCTCCCACCCCCAGCCCACGAAGACCTGCCTTCCCTCCCAACCCCCACTTACCCCTGCCATACCGGGTGGCCCCTTACCGACCTCCTGACCCTCCGTCCCCCCAGTGTGTCTGCCATGGGGCTCCCAGGCCCCCACTTCATGCTGCAGAGGTGGTCCTAAGACACAGCAGCAGGCCAAAGAGACAGGTGCCTGCCCTGGGACAGCTTGTGGTCCATGGGGGGCGGTGACAGACATGAACCCCCAAACGACACCTGTGGCCGGATTCGCCGTACATCCGACAGCAGCCCTGGAGGAAAAGGGAAGCTGCACTGAGAGGTAGGATGGTGCATTTTCCTTCCCGGGGAGGACGAGGAGCAGGTGAGAAGGCCCCGAAATGCATGTGTTCATAGCTACCAGGTGGCTCCGCACCCGCGTGAGTAGCTCTAAGAACAGAGCAGAAACGAATCTTCCCACGGAAGGCCAGGAAGGGACACAGGGCAGGTGCCGGTGGCGGACTAGGGCCCCGTCTGGTTTGGCTCACTCAGGGTGGAAGATTCGTTTGGGTGGAGCTCTTCCCGGCAGCTTGGGGCACCCCTTCCCCTAGGTCTCAGCACTGCCCGGCCTCACGCTGCCCACGGAGCCAATAAAAATGCAAGTCCGCAGGGGCGCCTGGCTGGCTCTGTTGGGAGAGCAGGCGACTCCTGGTCTCAGGGTGGTGAGCTCAAGCCCCAAGTATGGAGTAGAGATCACTTTAAAAAAAGAAAATGTCAGGGCGCCTGGGTGGCTCAGTGGGTTAAGCATCTGCCTTCCGCTCGAGTCAGGATCCCGGGGTCCTGGGATCGAGTCCCACCTCGGGCTCCCTGCTCAGCAGGGAGTGTGCTTCCCCCACCCCCTTCCCTGGCTTGTGCTCTCTCTCGCTCATTCTCTCTCAAATAAATAAATATAATCTTTTTAAAAAAATAAAAAAAGCAAGACACCCAGCAGAGTTAGAATTTCAGGTCAACAACACGTATTTTAAACACATAAGTATGGCCTACGTCTTACAGGTGTACTTAACGCTAAAAAGTCATCCCTTATTTATCTGAGATGCAAACTTCACAGGGCGTCCTGTATTTTATCTGGTGACCCTTGTCAGCCTATAGACCAGGCCGCCCCAGCCCCTCACAGGGGCCTGGCAGGAGAATCTGTTGGTGGGGGAACAGAAGCAGCCTTGCAAGGCTCGAACTCCCCACCTGCGGACAGGGTTAAGCTAAGACTTTTAAGGGGCCCGAAGCGGCGGGAAGGAAGGTGACCCGCCTAGAGGAGACTGAAGAGGAGGAATCCCAGGGGATGGGGGTGGGGGGAGGCATGGGGGACGTGGTGGTGGGAGACAAGAGTTGCGCTGGGGCTGAGGCCAGACCCTTGGCCTGGGTAATGGGGGCACAGGGAGCCCTACTGCCCAGGAATGGAGGGTAGCAGATGATGGCGACAGTAACAGTGTCCTTGCCCATCTGGACACACAGATCTCCCTCCTTCTTTCCTGGACTCAAGGACAAGCAGTCACCAAGACTCAGACAGGCAGGACTCCGTGCAGGAGCTCCAGGGTGCTGGACAGCCGCCAGAGCCCACCCACATCCTCAAGTGCCGCCTTCTTTCCAATTCCTGTGGAAAAGAGCAAAGCCATCCCCAAATAAGGGCACACCCCTGTCGGCACCAGCCTCTGGGGACGGTCCCTCTAGAAAAGGAGATCCTGCTATAAGCCGCCAGTGTGGGCCAGGCAAGGCAGGCGGCCCCCGGGCCCCAGTGCAGAGCCACTGCTCAGGGCAGGCCCCTCCAACTGCCACCCAGCTAGGGGACCCCTTGTCAGCAGGAGCCATTTCACGCCTGGCACCCCAGTACCTCTCGTAAGGCACCTCACTTTCATCGTCTGTGGTGTTTGGTTTGGCCCGGCCGGCAGGCCCCCCCGGCGGGGCGCAGGGGCCGAGGGCCCTAGTGGGCCTCAGGCAAAGCCAGTGTCAGCATTTCGGCCCCGCCAGGTGCAGCTGCAGGAAGCAGGTGGCCTGGCCCCTCTGGGTGCCTCTCCAAGTGACCCCTACCTCCTGGGCAGTTGTGAGGACAGAAGGGACGTTGCCGTACAAGTTTAAACCTTGCCCAGTGGACGCGGCTCTCACTCACACTTACCTGCTTCCAGGTGGGCTGCTCTGAGGGAACCCTGAGGACACATCCCTTGAGGATCCGAAGGTGCCGCAAGGTATCACTGTCCCCACCAGGAAGGCCCCCTTGAGGACCATTCATGCAATGACGTTGGCATGTTGTGGTGCCCACTCAGTGACCCCCCAATAATCCAGGCTCACAGAATTCCAATTTTGCTCAGGTGTGTGGCACCCTGTGTCAGGGAGGGTGATCTCCACTCCCAGGACCAGTCATGGGAGACCCCTCCGTTCCCTTTTGCCAGTGGCGGATTGGGCAGGGGCGGGAGACACCATTTTGGCCAATGGGATACAACCTGAGGGGGCTGGGGGTGGGTTCTGGGAAAGGCTTTTGACCTGTCTTCGAATGCAGATGTTCCTGAACATAAACGTGGTGATCCTTGTTTAGTCCGCCATCAAAAAAATATATGCGTAAACTCCCTTTGGCTAAGATGCATTTGAGGTCTCGATGCAGGAACTGATTTCTAAACTTCATGGGACAGGAAATATTTCGTTGCTTTTCAAATAATAAATCATAGCAGGTGGACTAAATGGCATCATCCTGAGGAGCAGTGCTCCCCAGGATGCTCCTCCTTCCCCACGGCAGGTGGAAGATGGCAGAAGATCAAATGAGAGTTGGAAGTGCAGGCTTTGGGGCCAACCACTTGGGTTCAATTTCTCACTTTGCCTTCTCCGAGCTGAGTTATCTCAGGCAAATTGTTTAACCTTCTGTGCCTGTTTCCTCTTGGCAAGATGGCCTAGTATTTCCTTCATTCAGCGGTGTCCCAAGCTCTTTGGATCAGCGTGCCAGCACCCAGCCATCCCACTCACCACCGCATTTGGAGGGAGATAGCTCTCGTCTGCAAGAGGTTTGGCTTGTTCTTAAGCGGGTCCCACAGGACGCCCGGCCTCCGCTGATTAGCCAGGGACAGGCACCTGAACAAGGGCAGCTAACTACTGGTGGGTTAGTGACCCGTGGAAGGATCCGGTGTGAAAACCAGGGCCCAAAAGGCAGGATGAGGAGGCCCAGTGGTAGGCCAATCTGATTCTCCAGCTTGGTAATTATAACTAGGAAATACAGAAAGATTTCACTGGTTATTAATGGGAGGACACACAAGATGGTGGTGGGGAGAAAAATGGCCACGAAGCTTGTGTTGCTTTGTTATAGCAGCAATCGGAGACTAATACGATGGTGTAGCAGAGGTACGTTAGGAGCTCATCACCAGAGAACGGATTTGACCCCAGCCTTAAGGGGGGTGGGAGGGGGGGACACAAAATAAGTGCTTCCTTGGGGCCGGAAAGGCCTGAATTTAAGAGAGGCCTCTCTTTAAGGAGTTAGGATCTGAAGTCAGCATAGAAGTCGGAAATCTCAGGGGCGCCTGGCTGGCTCAGTCAGAAGAGCATGTGACTCTTGATCTCGGGGTCGTGAGTTTGAGCCCCATGTTGGGTGTAGAGGTTACTAAAAAATAAAAAATAAATTTAAAAAAGGTTGAAAATCTCTTTTTGTCCAAGTTACCCTTGAGAAGATCTTGAACATGGACAAAATCTCTCTCGAATGAGCCCAACATGGTCAAGTTTTCCCCTGGGGATGGGATGAGCGTCGGCCGAAGGAGCTGGCTTGCAGTTAGGGGCCACACTGTATCCAAAACAAACAAGCAGGCAAGCGAAGACAGCTTAGAACAGGGAAGTTACGCTCTGTCCTGAGTCACCCCCACAAGGGGAGGCTCACAGGACCCCAGACCATCAAAGGGAAAGACACCCAACCCCTGCCTCACGCTTGCTCTGGGCCACCACACAATCACTGATGGGAACGACAGGTGGCAATAGTCACACTTTTTTTTTTAACCTTATTTTGTCCCCCATATGTGAGTTGGAAATGCCTCTCCAGGACTAAGCGGGACCCATCTTCCTCCGCCACGAGCCTCCCCGCGTCTGGGATGGCCCGCCCTAGGACTGTTCCTGGCAACTGGTCCTCGAGGTCCAAGGGGGTCTGAGACTCTGCCTTCGTCCTGCCCTTGACGTGTCCTCTCAGGCAAGGTTCCTTCTCTGGCCGGATGTGTCTTCTAGGACAAGGCTTTTCAAAAAGGTGGCCATGCCTTGTGAGGTTGTGTGTAGCAGTAAGGACAGCTGTGTGGCTAACTTTTCCCATGTTCCATTTTCGGTTTTGCTCCGTTTTTCTGATACAAGGGTAATGACACATTTAAGGAGTGGTATAAATAGTAACCCAGATGGACAAGTGGGAGCGGCCACGGGCTCTGTGGCCAACCCTTGCGAGATGTCCAGGCCAGATCTTTTTATGGCTTATTTTTTATAATCTAGAACAATCTCACTGAGGTTTTGGTACGGCAGGTGGGTTAAGTTAGATTGCATTCATTTAAAGAGTTGGGGAGGTGAGATTCTGCTTGGAAATGTGTTGTGTCACTTTAGTTGTTATAGCAGCGAATGGATGCGACGCTAGCGAAGAAAGAAGGGAAAAATGACGAAGTCTTCGATCAGGTTTCAAGTTTCTCCCCAGGGTCTTTCTATCTGTAGTTCTGGGATTTTTACCATCACGTTGGAAAATGCCGGAAAGGGCTGTTCGTGAGACCGGCCACGGCACTGAAACCCAGCTGGGTGCTGAGGCGTCTAGCCCCCGAAGCTCAAGGAGGAATTCCAAACTGAAGCGAGAGTTCGTGGTAGCTGGATGTTTCCACCAATGAATCAAAAACGACTTATCCTGCAATAATTATGCAGGAGGCTGAGGCATCATGAGCAAGTAAGTATGTGGCTCTGCCTTCAGGGAGCTGAGTGAAGGGGGACAGCCGGACAGCAGAAGCATCAGAAGCAGAGAAGGGGGCTGGCTGTGCCCCAGGGGGGCTCAAGGGGGGCAAGGCCCCCCGGCCTGCGGTTCCCAGTCCTCCACGGGCATAGAGGACCACTGGCCACCGACTGTGGGACATCAGATGCCACTCTGAGTCAGGCACTGTGGAGTCCCCCTTGCTCGTACCCGACTCCACACACGGGCTGTGTCAATGCACAGGACACGAGTTGGGGGTATGTGCTTCCTTCACAGAGGGGTCCAGGCCCACAGAATGGGAACCCTCCTGGTGGGCCCCAAATTCTGGGAGGGATCAGTTTGCAGGCGCTGAGACACCGGCCATCCGTCGAATGCGTGTGCGTGTGCGTGGTGCGGGCAGACTGAGTGAAGGTGGCTGTGGGTAATCAGCTGTTGGATCTGGTACCTTCTCCCATTGCCTGAGAGCCCACAGAGGAAAATGAGCCGTGGCTGCCGTTCTGGCTCGGTGCGTGGTAAGCCCTTATCAGAGACTGCAATTCTCAGAAGACGGGAGGGTCCCTCCGGAGACAAAGACCAGTGACAGTGGATCTTCCCCGGGAGGCGGGAGAAGTGAAGATTCTCGGGCCGAGAGCGGGCAGCCTCCCTTCTTCTCTCCTGTGGGTAGGGCCGGCCACCTAAGACACCAGGGAACCAGGGCCTCCCACGATGTCTCAAGAGCCATGGGCATGCACAGCACTCTAGGGTCTGAATGCACCGGGCATCCCGCGTCTGTTCAAGTTCACCTGAACTCTGTCTCCTCAACCTTGGCGCCCTCGCCACCTCTGGTTTCCAGGCCCGGTCTGGGCTCATCTGCACAGCTCTGTAGCACCCCGTGTCAACCCTGAACGGTCACTCGCCCAAGTGACCGCAGTCCCAGCAAGAGGGCTGTGAATGCGAGGAGGCGGAAAAGCCATCGGGACCCCAGTCCTTTCCGGAAACTTCCAGTAACGCCGCCGGCAAGAGCAGCTCAGTGGGCATCACGGCCTAACGAGGAATAAAAGACGAGAAGGTGCTAGTTGGAATGGAGGCTTAGGCATTCTGATAAAGGAGTAACAGTAAACGTCACTGGGAAAAATTCACAATCAGACCGAAACAAAATATATTTATTAGAAATATTACACAGTCATACATCATACACTTCTCCATGTTAATAGTTAAATACATCCATGTTGGCGTGTCACGTCCTGGATGTGCTCTTGTAGGAACGAGGCCACAGATGTATCAACTGCATCCAACTAATGTAGTTAAAATTAGGGAGCTACGGAGGATGTTCCAGACTTAGCCAAAGTCTAACCTGGGTCAAGAAAAGTGAAACACCCAGGGAGCTTGGGCAAAGGAGATATTAAAAATACTTTTTTAAAAAGGTAGCTAAGCTCTATATCTCTTACTGCATGTCCTTGGTGGCTCATCTCAAAATGGCACACAAGCTTGGGAATGGGAGAAGCTGCAGCTGGATTTGGCAAGTGGTTGTGCAGAGAAGGGCCCGAGTCCCCTCCTTCCACAGGCCAGTGGGACACCTGCCCTCCACCCCCCCATGGGGAAGTGGGAGAAGAAGCTTCAGAGAAATGGCCAGTGTTGTCTGGGGGAAGAGAATCCTGCAGATATTCGTCACCTCCAGATGGCTAATTGCTTTGGGATGCTTCGGATGGTCTCAACAAAAGCTCCAAAACAATAGCTGAATGAAGAACGAAAACCAGAGACTAACCTCATTTCTGAAGCAAGAAGGAATAGGACAAGAGAAGTGGGTGTTTGCCGGGTTCCTCAAAACAAGAACCCTGGGGAGCAGGGCCATGGTGCTAACCCTCAGCCAACAGAGCTCCTGTCCATGGAAGATCTCACAATGATGAAAACCATGGACCTCTCTCTAGGTCTTTAAAAAACTCCGTTCTTTTGGGCCTGGCATTTTGCATCTATCTTTTCTAGAAGAACAATGCATTAAAAAAAGGGGGGGGGGATCTGCAGAACCACTGCATGACTTTAAATGACTACTGGCTGAAGGGAGATGAGAACAAAAGTGGATATTGCAAGCCTCAGGACAGAAAACTGGAAATGGTACAATTGGCTGACGCGACCTTGTTTTCTCAATTGATCAATTTTCCACGTTCACCTTGTGCTTGGAGCGCTCTGGCTAAAAATGGATCTGAAAACCCCATCCTGTGGCCCAGCCCCAGGGCCCGGACAGCATCCCCCCGACCGCCAGGTCCCCTAAGTGCTGGAAGGCCTGGTCCTGCAGCCCAGCCACCTTCAGTCCCTCTCCCGGGACCCGGCAGGGAGGGCCAGACGGGCCCCTAACACCACTTGTGTTTCTATGAGCAGGACACATGCTTCCCCTTCTAGAAGCATGCCCACTGGCAAAGAAAATGGTAGCCAAGGAGCTTCTTTGAGTTATAAAAATAAATGGCACATGACCTTTCTTTTATAGGACATTTCTTTCCTTCTTTTTCCCCTAAAGGGAGCAGGCTCAGCGTAGGGCGAGGGGAAAGAGCACCACGACCACAGTGCATGACACTGCTTGGCCGAGAGCTGGATCATCTGACTCATTTACAGTAATCACTAAAAACAGGGTGCCAATAACGCTGAACACCCCCTCCAGGTATCCCAAGCACCTCAACTGCCTCTCCCACACAAACCCTGCAGTAAATCCAGATTAAACACATAGACCGACAGTTCAACCCAACTCCTCGGGATATTACCTTCCCCCACTGCAATGGAGAGCAAGGCAGAAGCTCCGGGGTAATGAAAACTCATCAGTTATGTCAACAAAGGACAGACACGTGAAGCAACACAACGGGAGTACTTTCCATTTGGATATGTGCATCAGGAAGGAGTAAATTAAATTTGTTCAGACTGCGCCTCTGACTCCCATGTGAAAACAAAGGAGCCACTGAGTGGGGGGGGTCACCTTTACCAAACTGCCCAGCCCCAAGCTGTGCTCACGGCCCCACCCTGGGGAGCGAGATCAAAAGCGGTCTCTCCTCTCAGGGGTTGTCAGGGGAACTCTGAAAATATACAGACTAGATCCCCGCTCCCGTTGTTCCAGATGCTCTGATTCAACGGATGGGGCAGGCCAGGGGTGTGTGCTTTGAACCAGCTCCCCGGAAGGTTCTGACCTGGAGCCACAAAGGAGAACCCTCAGCAGGCAATGGGTGGAGGCTTGAGAAGGAGGGATGGACCCTCCGCAGAGCCCAGCAGCCGCCTCTCCCGAGGTGGTCCGGAGGGAGGGGCTAACACATGCCTCTTCCGGGACAGGGCCTGGGCCGCCAAGCAGCCATCCCGTAACTGCCAGTGACAGAGGATAGCGCAGCCCTTTGGTGCTGACGAGTCACCTGACTGCCCAGGGGAGCCACACCTTCATGGGCTACGCAACGTGCATCCACGTGCCCACCACGAGCACCTGCCTGGGGTGCCCACTTGCACTTCTGAGCCCCCTCTCCCTCCGGGGCTGTTCTGGCGGGAGCTCTGCTGTCGGCCCTTACAAGAGAGCAGACGTGGAGCCATCTCTGCCCACCCCTCAGGGCTTGCTTTGGCCCTGCAAATGCGAAGGGCCTGATGGGGCACTAAAACCCAAGTCCAGAGTTGAAATAGTGTTCACATTTGCTGTCTGCCTGGTATCCCCAAACATACACACCTCTTCGGCCTGTGTGTGCAAACACACGAAGACCTGGGTGGGCAAGGGAGGACCGTTCTGCACCGGGCCGAATGTGTGTGGGCTTTCATGAAGGGCAATGGGAATGAAGGGGGGGGAGAGGGGATGACGACACACAAAGGGAGGGGGCGACAGTGGCTGACGTCTCCCTTTCAGCACGGAGGTTCTGAGCGTGAGCATGTGCAAGCACACAGATGCACACTTCTGTCTGCGGACCACCCCACGGGGGGACACCGCCCCCAGCGACCCAGGGGCTGCTTTGTATTCTCACACCTCTTCTCCTCCATCCAGAGATTCCAATCAGTGACAGCGAGATCTAAAAAGCGTGATCAAGTTCTAGGTGTCACAACTATTGTCTAGCACGCAAGCACGTTTCCGCAAAAAGAAGGGCTCGTGGGTTTCCAGGCGGTGCGAGACCGAAATGTTTGTCTTTTTGCATTTTGCTGTGTGTTTCTTTTTTGGAGGGGGTGGGCGGTGGCAAGGGCAGAGTTTTTCTAAAGGCAGGAGCCCGGGTTTTTAGTGAAAAGATGACTGCTTTGGAAGTGCTGTTGGTGGTGGATCCCGGCAGCTCACGGGTGAAGTTGCACTGCGTGACCTGAGATGTCCTACTGGGTTCTCGTGGAGGGAGCCTGGGCTGAAGGACAGAGGCCCATGCAGGGAGCAAAGCTTCCCCAGCTGACACTCCAAATGCATCTGGATTTAAAGCGGATGTGCGGCGGAACTCCGCTCCGTTTCTTGTTTGCGTGTTGGTCCCCCTGGATGGAGCGCTGTGGGCGGTGGTGGATGGAGCAGGGCCTGTGGAAAGTGACCAGGTGCTTCGAGGACCAGCTGCAGGCTGGGGTGGGCGGTGTCTCTCGGGCCCTTGGGCTTTACGTCTCAAAGTACTTGTAGATCTGGGCCACGTACTGCATCACGCTCTGCCAGTCGGGCCGGTCTGTGTACAGCATCTCACTGAGCTCCTGCAGGAGAAAAGAAGAGGTCACGCTGGGGACACCACAGACCGCCCCCGACCTTCCCACAAAGGGGCTTGGCTGCAGGTTGGGGCTGGTGTTGCCTAGAAACCCTCCTCCACCTGCTTGGACAGAAGGTGTAGGCAACACTGAAGTGCTGTTAAATGTGATTTAAGTTAAAAGTGTTTTATTCCTATTTAATCAAGAGATGCCATCCCTTAAAAAAAATTTTTTTTAAAGATTTTATTTATTTGAGAGAGGATAGTGAGAGAGAGCATGAGGCGGGGAGGGGCAGAGGGAGAGGGAGAAGCAGACTCCCCGCTGAGCAGGGAGCCCGACGTGGGACTGGGTCCCAGGACCCCAGGATCACAACCCAAGCTGAAGGGAGATGCCTAACTGACTGAGCCACCAGGGCATCCCGAGATACTGTCCCCTTTAAAAAACATTAGGCATGACTTCCTGCCCCTTTCATCTTTTTTTTTTTTTAAAGATTTTATTTATTTATTTGAGAGAGAGAGAATGAGAGAGAGCACATGAGAGGGGGGAGGGCCAGAAGGAGAAGCAGACTCCCTGCCGAGCAGGGAGCCTGATGTGGGACTCGATCCAGGGACTCCAGGATCATGACCTGAGCCGAAGGCAGTCGCTTAACCAACTGAGCCACCCAGGCACCCCCCCTTTCATCTTAATAACATGACAGCATTAAAAAAATTTTGTAAAGAGAAAGTCATCCATAACTCCATTATCATAGGATGATTTCCATTTTTCTAAGTTATATTGGAATGTGCACCTTTGTTCTCCCACACTTCCATCACGTGGATGTACTAGCGTGTGCTCTGTGCTTTTATTTTATTATTTTTTTTAGGGGGGTGGTGGGAGGGGCAGAAGGAGAGGGAGAGAGAGAATCTCAAGCAGGCTCGATCCCAGGAGCCTGAGATCATGACCTGAGCTGAAATCGAGTCGGACGCTCAAGCGGCTGAGCCGCCCAGGCGCCCCTATGGCTTTTCTTTTCTTTTTCTTTAAATTAATTTATTTATTTGTCAGAGAGAGAGAGAGCACAAGCAGGGGGAGTGCCAGGCAGAGGGAGAAGCAGACTCCCCACTGAGCAAGGGAGCCCGATGCGGGACTCGATCCCAGGACCCTGGGACCACGACCTGAGCTGAAGGCAGACGCCTAACCGACTGAGCCGCCCAGGTGTCCCCCGCATTGTGCTTTTTCACTTAACGTTCTCCATACACAACTTGACAAGTGAATGTACTGTGTCGCTGGCTGTCACGGCAGTTAAGGCTCACGGTCCAAGGAACGGCTGCCCCACAATCGACATGACATCTAATGCGACGTGTAGCCTGTGTTCACTTCTTCACGTTACAGACTTTACGGTAAGCATCTTTGTGGCGTGTTGTTGAATTCATGGCTTGAGATGAATTCTCACGAGTGGGATGACCACAAAAGCCCTGAACCAACTGAACATGCAACCACTGTCTTATCAGGATTAAGTGTTAGACCATTTAACGTTTGTTGTTGTTGTTGCTCTTTCTCCCCTAGTTTCGTAGGTGATCAGCAAGGAGACAGTGGAGACCAGAGCATGACAGGCAGGAGGGCTGGCTGCTCTCTATCAAGCAGCCAGTCAACTGTTCCCAAAATGTCTGCCGCAGAACATATTAAATAATTCACTTGGGGATTGAATTTGGATTCTTTTGTGTTCACGAGAAAACAGTAGGAAAGGACTCTGATGTAAAGCCAGGAGCAGGGATGTGGTGGAAAAGCAAGGTTGAACTTACTTAGCATATCTGTTCTTGGGTGGTGACAGAAATGTGACCTGTAACCGGCCATTTATTTTGTTTCTACGACACCTAAATATCTTTTACGAGTTTTGCTTTTTTTTTTTTTTTTAAAGATTTTTATTTATTTATTTTGAGACAGAGAGAATGAGAGACAGAGAGCATGAGAGGGAGGAGGGTCAGAGGGAGAAGCAGACTCCCTGCCGAGCAGGGAGCCCGATGCGGGACTCGATCCCGGGACTCCAGGATCGTGACCTGAGCCGAAGGCAGTTGCTTAACCAACTGAGCCACCCAGGCGCCCCACGAGTTTTGCTTCTTGATTGTGCTGAAAAAATGACCAGCTTAGCAATGGCAAGGATGTGTCTTCTGTCTCGGAGAGGACGCGGGAGTCCGATCAATATTCACAGCTCTACTCAGACTATCTCATCATGCCTGAATCTGACAACAGTAACATTAAAACCATTTTGGTCCATTGTCAACATCACACCCGAACATATCTGAAGAAATACTATAGCGTGTTTCAGGAGGAGGGAGCGTCTCCAAATCTGAGGCCGCATGACATTTATGTGTATTAGTGGCTGAAAACCTTTCAAGATAGAAAGAACCAGGCCCAGATGGTTTCACTGGAAAATTCTGCCAAATACTCAAGGAAGAAATAATACCAATTCTCCACACTCTCTTCCAGAAAACAGAAGAGGAGGCACACCTCCTCACTCATTCTGTGAAGCCAGCATCGCCCTAATACCAAAGCAGACAGAAACATGGCGAGAAAGCTCCCCACTTCCCACATGGACACAGACACAAAAATCCTTAACAAACATTAGCAAATTGAATCAGGATCAAGCGGGGTCCACGTCAGGAATGCCACACAGGCTCAACATCCATCAGTGTTACTCATATGAACAGACTTAATAAGAAAAATCATATGATCGTATCAACAGATGCAGAAAAAGCATTTACACACGTACCTGGAAGATATTTGTGGGTTCGGTTCCAGACCCGCCACAGTAAAGCAAACACAGCAAAAACGAGTCAAATGAATTTTTTGAGTTTCCGGTGCATGAAAGTTACGTTTTCACTATACGGCAGTCTAACATGTGTGCAATGATGTATGTCTAAAAAAGCCCAACAAGGTACATTTGACTCTCGCACAACACAAGCTTGAACCGTGCGGACTCACTCATGTGTGGGTTTTTTTTGATAAATAGAGTATGGTACTATATGTATATTTTCTCTTCCTTATGATTTTCTTAATAATATATTTTTCCTTGGGCGCCTGGGTGGCTGAGTCGGTTAAGCCTCTGCCTTCGGCTCAGGTCATGATCCCGGGGTTCTGGGATCGAGCTCCGCATCGGGCTCCCCGCTCAGCGGGGAGCCTGCTTCTCCCTCTGTCTCTGCCTCTCTCTCTCTCATGAATAATAAAAAAAAAATCTTAAAAAAATAAGAAAAACATATTTTTCCTCTACCTTACTTTACGAATATAGTATGTAATATACAAAACATAAAAAAAAATTTGTTAATCGATTGTTTACATTGTCAGTAAAGCTTCTGCTCAACAGTAGGATATTAGCAAAGTTTCTGGGGAGTCAAAAGTTATACAGAGATTTTCGACAGCCTGGGGGGGGTTGGTGCCCCCAGCCTTAATTAAAAAATATTTTAGGGCGCCTGGGTGGCTCAGTCGGTTAAGCAACTGCCTTCGGCTCAGGTCGTGATCCTGGAGTCCTGGGATCGAGTCCCGCATCGGGCTCCCTGCTCGGCAGGGAGTCTGCTTCGTCCTCTGACCCTATCCCCTCTCATGTGTTCTCTCTCTCTCATTCTCTCTCTCTCAAATAAATAAATAAAATCTTTAAAAAAAAATTTTATTGCTAAAAAAATGCTAACCATCATTTAAGCTTTCAGCAAGGTGTAATCACTGATGACACAGCACCATCACAAATAAAATAATAATAAATTTATTATAAATAATAATCCCAAGAATTTCCAAAATGTGACACAGAGACACAAAGTGAACACGTGCTGTTGGCAAAATGGAGGTGACAGACTTGCTGGATGCAGGATTGCCACACACAAAAAATGCAGTATCTGTGAAGCTCAATACAGTGAAACATGAGTGGGGTATGCCTGTTTACAAAATTCAACAACTATTCATGATAAAAACTCCCCCAAAGCTAGAAAAATAGAAGATAACATACAAAAACCAACAGCTGACCTCAAACTTAATGGTGAGGGACTGAACACTTTCCCACTAAGATCAGGAGAAAAGAACAAGGCAAGCATGTCTTCTCTCGCCTTTCCTACTCAACACTGTACCAGAAGTTCTAGTTAATGCAATAAGGCAAGAAAAAGAAACAAAAGGCATACAGACTGGAAAGGCAGAACTAAACCTGTCTTTATTTGCAGACAACATGATTGTCCATGTAAAAAACTCCAGTCCACCAAAAAACCCATTGGAACTAATATGCAAGTCTAGCAAGATCTCAGTCAATAGCTTTCCTATTATATGCCATCAATGAATAACTGAAATGGGAAACCAAACCAAACCATTTAAATGGCATTAAATTTTAAAAAAGGATATATATGCAAAAAACTTGTTTATAAAACACTATATGCAGAAAACTACAAAGCAATGATGGAAAAAATCAAGCCGCTCTAAATAAATGAAGAGTATTGTATGTTCATGGATAGGAAGACTGAGTATTGACAAAAATGTCAATTCTTCCCAATCTGATCTATGGATACAACACAATCCCAATCAAAATCCCAGCAAGCTTTTTTTTTGGGGGGGGGGGAGTAAATATTGACAAACTGATTCTATAATTTATAAAGCAAAGGTACTAGGACAACCAAAGAAATTCTAAAAAGAAGAATAAGGTTGGAAGACTTGATTTCATGATCTATCAAGTTGTATGAATCAGGATAGTGTGGTATTGACCAAGTGACAGACGCTCAGATCATGTTATATCTATTTTACCACAATAAGAATAATTGAAAAAAAAAAAAAGATAAGGCTTCCTGCCCTTGGGAGCTCATGGTCTTGGGGGGATGGAGATAAGTCCTATAATCAGATAAATTACAATGTAATGCTGCATGAGCTACGTAGTACTATGAGTAAATTGTGCATTAAGAGCCCAAAAGGTGGGCATGGCTGTCCTGGATGCAGGGTCATGGAGGAGGTAAGATGTGGGCTCTGGAGAAGGCCTGCCTGCTTGACTCTTGCCTGTGCTATTCACTAATGTGTGACCTTTTATGGAACTGCACCTGCCTCAGTGTCCCACCTACAGGAGCATCTGTCTCCACAGGATTCCTGAGAGGGCTCAATGAGTCAACACATGGAAAATGCCTGGGGGCGCCTGGTGGCTCAGTTGGTTAAGTGTCTGATTCCTAATTTCAGGTCAGGTCATGATCTCAGGGTTGCAAGATCGAGTCCCGCGTCGGGCTCTGCGCTTGGCACGGAGTCTGCTTCTCTCTCTTTCTCCCTCTCTCTCTTCCCCTCCCCCTGCTTGCATGTGCTTGCTCTCTCTAAATAAATAAATAAAATCTTAAAAAACAACAAAAAAAGAAAATGCTTGGCGCATAGTCAACACGAAAAAATATTTTTCATACTATTAAACTCAAATCAACTCTAAGTAGCCCTCATAAAGTTTGTACAGCAGAGCAACTCAGTTATGCCTAAGGAATCATTCTGATGCCCTCTTAAAATCCAGAGTTGTAAAGACCTCCCCGTCCTGATCTCTGTGTGTGGTGACTGTTTGGGTGGCTTACTCCGCAGGCAACACCCTCACAGACTATATGATTCAGCACGAGGGTGTTCCCTTCACCAGGACAGAAACACACCAACGCTCGGAGGACACACATTCTGGCTGTTCTTCCAGTAACGGCCATGATATTACCTGTCCTCTCTCACCAATTCTTTCTGTGAGGAGTTGCTCACACTTGTGATAGGATGGGCTAAACCTCTCTGTCACACTGTGGCCAAAAAGGAATGCATTCTAAAATTGGGAGAACATGTCAAGCTTTCACTTAAAAAATAATCTCATCCTTGCTAATATGCCACACCCAGAAACCTGTATTTACTTGGATCTGCACCTGTAAGTGAATTTTTTCCCCTCACTAATCTTCCAATAGACTTTGATCAAAGACCTGGGGTTATTACTGCTGCCAGTTCTGACTGTATATATTTTAGAAGTATCCTGTGTAATTAAGAACTATTTTTCAATCCACATCAAGGTACAGCAAAGCAAATTTCATAATGTAGGAAGTTTCTGTTTTGTTGGTGGCACAAGTTAGTTAAATTGCTCACAAACATCCCTAAATGCTTTTGAGATTAATTATTATGCTTGTCTCACAGTATCTCCTCACAGACATCTGTAAAAATGAAACTGCTGGCTCTGACAATTGGTTCAACAAGATGATCTCATTCCTAGCTTTCACTAACTCCTGCCTTATGTCAGATAAAATATAGGGAAAAAACGTTAAATTAAAAAAGAAGCAAATGTTAGCTGCAACACGACAAAGAAAAACATATTCTGTGTATACTATTGTCTACCAAGTTCTCATTTTTTTTCTTGGATTCCTTATGTTTAATTATCTGTTGTTACTTGTTAGCTGTTCAGTGTTTCAGAAGGGAAGATAAATCAGGCTCTTTTTACTCCATCTTGGCCAGACATGTGTGTCACCTCCTTTCTAAATTCTCTAGCCTCTTATTTATGTGACAGGGACATCTGTTTCTTTAAAAGTTTCATAGAATTTGGACTTACTGGGATTTTTTGCATGCATGACTACATTTTTAAACAATGAATTTGATTTCTTTAATGGATAAAGTTCTATTTCGTTTTGAGTGAGTTTTGGAGAAATACATTTAGTATTTGAAGAAATATATTTACATTTCTTTAGAAAATTGCTCATTCTGTTTTAAACATATTGGTGTAACACTGTTCATAGTACTGACGTTTCTATGACAGCTGGACTTTTGCTTTTTCATTTCTCAGATTCCCCACATCCTCTGAGGGTTACAGACCTGTGGCTCACTGTGACTTCCATTTGGATTTTCCCAATCACTGATGAGACTGAACATCTTTTTAAATGTTTATGAGCCACTCGTGGTTTGCCTATTCTAGCCTTTGATAATTTTCTACTAAGTTGTGTTTTTATTATTAGTTAGTAGAAATTATTTATAGATTATCTGTCTTCTCTTTACTTTTTATGCAGTTCTGTTATGATGTGTCTGGGTAGGTATTTTGCATGATTCATCTTGTTTGAGGTTCATTAAGAACCTATGGTCTTTCATCATTCTGGAAAAACTTCAGGCACCATTTCTTCAAATATTCTCTCTCCCATTCTTTCTTTCCTCTTCTTCTGGAATTCCCATTGGCCATGGGACTTAGAAATTGTCTGGTTTTATCTTCCATTCGCTTAAGCTCTGTAACAGACACTATCAGTTGGTTAATCTAATAGTTATTCCCAACCTGTCTATCCCTTGTAGGCTTCCTGCTAAAGAGAATGGAGAATATAAATTGCTTACTTTCTCAAATTCCCTCACAGCTGGGGTGACCATGTAACAAGAGTACTGCCAATGAACTGAGGGGCTCTGGGAAGCCTTTTGATTTCCTTGTCAAAGGGGGAAGATATGAGGCACTTGTTCTATCCTTTCCCCCTCCTTCCTGTCCAGCAGATGGGAATGATGTCTGGAGCACGGCAGCCATGTTCAACCACAGAGGACATGGGGACAAAGAGCCAACAGATTAAAGATGGTGGAGTGTAGATAAGACACACTCTGGAGTCCTTGATTACAATACTGAACAGTGAACCAATCCTGAAACTACTTCTGGACTTCTCATTAAAAAAAATAAAATTAACAGCTTTATGGTTGAAGCAACTATTATTAGTTGGGTTTTCCATTTCTTGAATTTGTCTTTTTTTAAAAAAGATTTATTTATTTATTTGAGAGAGAGCACACACATGTACATGAGTGTGTGTGTGTGTGGGGGGGTAAGGGCAGAGGGGGTCTCATGACCCTGAGATCTTGACCTGAGCCAAAATCAAGAGTTGAACACCCGACAGACTGAACCACGCAGGCATCCCCCCATTTCTTGAATTTGAATACATACTAATACAATCCCTCTATTATATTTTCCACTTTTTAAATGTCTGTTTCATGTTCTGGATAATCTCCTTAGTTCTATTTTCCAGCTCAGTAGTTCTCTCTTCTGCTATATCTAATCAGTTTTTCAATCCGAGGGGCTTTTTTAATTTCTAATTTTTATTTCTACTAGTTTCATTTGATTCTTTTTCCAAATCTTTTTTTTAATAGTACCACGGTCCTTATGATTTTTATTTCCTCTTTTACCTCTTTAATATGTTTAAACATAGTCTTTTGTAGTCTCTTATTATTTTATTATCCCACATTCTGGTAGCTGATCCTCTTGTTTGCTCTATCTGCTGATTAGCTCAACTAGATCATTTTCTTGAGTGTTTTGTAATTTTGGATTGTGAATGTATTTTCAGTGGCCATTGTACCACGAGCCCAGAAGATTTGTGCCTCAGATAGTATAAACTAGGGGCTTCTTACAGCACAGATATAAATTTGAACTCCAAACCTCATCTGGCCCAGTTTTCTTTTCTTGCAGATTTTCCTTTTTTTGGCCACACACACACACAATCTAAGGTGGAAACCAAGCTTCTGTATCACTTCCCTTGACTGGCGGGTAGAGCTGTTTATTTTCCCCTTCGCTAAGAAGAACATCATTTTGTGACCTTGGGTTTTGTGCAAGGGTCTCAGTACTAATGTTCTGTCTACGGGAGCTCAGCACCTTGCTCTTGTTCCTGTGTGGGCATTAAATAAAACCTATACCCATTAGGGAGCCTTTTACTATGAGCCCTCTACCAGCACTCCCAGGCCCACTTCTGAGGCTTGCCAGTCTTAGTTTATGCCTCGTGGCTCTGGTTTTCACTTCTCTTTGAATTTCTGACATCTGGCCATCTCCCATTCTTTCTTCTGACCACACCTATGTGTTGATATTTTTATAATTACATTTCATCCAGATTTCTAGGTGACTTGAACAACAGGGCTTTAATAATGCAGTCCACTGTGCTTCCAGATATGAAATTTATCCACAATGAAATCTTTGAAAAAACTCTAAATCATATGTGGCTAGACAACTGAATTAAAAAAAAAATTTTTTTTTTTGAAAGAGGCTCCACACCCAGTGCATAGCCCAATGCGGGGCTTGAACTCACAGCCCTGAGAATTGAGACCTGAGCTGAGATCAAGTCAGATGCTGAACCGACTGAGCCACCCAGGTGCCCCAGTAATATTTTCATATTTGGGATCATGAGAAACAGATCTTTAGCAAATGGATTTTAATGTGTTTTTTTTTTTAAAGATTTGACAGAGAGAGACACAGCGAGAGAGGGAACGCAAGCAGGGGAAGTGGGAGAGGGAGAGGCAGGCTTCCCGCGGAGCAGGGAGCCCAACGCGGGGCTCGATCCCAGGACCTGGAATCATGACCTGAGCTGAAGGCAGACGCCCAACGACTGAGCCACCCAGGTGCCCCCATAATTAGTTTTTGATATAGTGTTCAGTGATTCATTAGTTAAGTATAACACCCAGTGCTCATCACAGCACGTGCCCTCCTCAATACCCATCACCCTGTTACCCCCTCCCCCCACCCTCCTCCCCTCTGAAACCCCCAGATTGCTTCTCAGGGTCCATAATCTCTCATGGTTCATCTCCCTCTCTGATTTCTCCCCCTTTGGATTTCCCCCCCCTTTCCCCTATGGTCCTCCGTGCTAGTGCTTATGTTCCACATATGAGTGAAACCATATGATAATTGTCTTTCTGCTTGACTTACTTCACTTAACATAATCCCCTCCAGGTCCATCCATGTCGATGCAAATGGTGGGTATTCATCGTTTCTGATGGCTGAATAATATTCCATTGTGTATATAGACAACATCTTCTTTATCCATTCAACTGTTGCAGGGCATCTCAGCTCCTTCCACAGTTTGGCTGTCGTGGACATTGCTATGAACATTGGGGTGCAGATGCCCCTTCTTTTCACTACGTCTGTATCTTTGGGGTAAATACCTAGTAGTGCAATTGCTGGGTTGTAGGGTAGCTCTATTCTTTTTTTCTTTTTTTTAAAGATTTTATTTATTTGACAGAGAGAGACACAGTGAGAGATGGAACACAAGCAGGGGGAGTGGGAGAGGGAGAAGCAGGCTTCCCGCGGAGCAGGGAGCCCGATGCGGGACTCGATCCCAGGACCCGGGGACCATGACCTGAGCCGAAGGCAGATGCTTAACGACTGAGCCACCCAGGCGCCCCGTGGATTTTAATGCTTTGTAAGAAATTGTTCAGTAGATGCCATAAAGTTCTTTCTCCTATAAGTAGAATCAAGTATCACAAGGACATAAAACAGGATACTTACCAGGCTGGGTTTGATGCCTACACTTTCAGTTGCTTCAAATGCCAACAAGAGATTCCTTTTCTAGGTTAAAAGGACAGAGACTGGAATTATCAACTAAGAACACAGAGCTTTTGAAAAAAATAAAAATAAATATAAAAATATATAGTTTTTGCCAGGAAAGAACACCAAATGCCACTCCCATATAGATATTTATATCTTATAAAACACTTAAATTTTTTTTTTTTAAAGATTTTATTTATTTATTCATGAGAGACAGAGAGAGAGGCAGAGGGAGAAGCAGGCTCCCAAGGAGCAGGGAGCCCGATGCGGGACTCGATCCCAGGACCCTGGGATCATGACCTGAGCCGAAGGCAGACGCTTAACCATCTGAGCCACCCAGGCGCCCCCCTTGATGACTTTTTTTTTAAAGATTTTTTATTTATTTATTCATGAGAGACAGAGAGAGAGAGAGAGGCAGAGGGAGAAGCAGGCTCCCAAGGAGCAGGGAGCCCGATGTGGGACTCGATCATGGGATCATGACCTGAGCCGAAGGCAGACGCTTAACCATCTGAGCCACCCAGGCACCCAAAACACTTAAAATTTTAAGTCAAATATGCTAAACAGGGTTTCAGTCCAAGGAAGAAAATGACTGACAGGTTAAATAATTAAAATGACGTTACCGATTGATTCCGGACTATCAAAGATAAATATTTGTTAGCTCAGTTATTTTTTACTTTGCCACGATTTATGACATACACATTCTGTTGTGTATCAAGAGTTGTTTAATCACAGTGCTATATATACCATTTCCCCCTAGAATTCTAAAGGCACTGTTCCACATTTAGCCCGAATTTGCAGCTTCTTCTTGAGACGCTTTCTGGCTCCTCTGATGTTTCCTCACCTGGATGAACTTAAGGATCACTTAATCCTGCCTCCTCCCCTCCATAGTTCATTTGAGAGTCATTAGGATAACATCAAAATTTAGTTAGATTGGTATATTAAGTTTAATCAAGAAAGTCATGTTCCTGTAAGTAATATTCGCGTTTTATGTTCCCCAGTAGAATTTCACGATTTTATGCATTTGGATTTTACGCATTTGGATTTGATAAATAATGTTATCCCTTTTTCCATTTCCGCATGGCCTCCACCCTCTGTCCTTGGGTGCACATTTGCTTCCTGAAGCTGGGTGGGCCCCGCCCTGAGACTGAAGCAAACTCTCTGCCCTAGGTACTAGGTCACAGAAAAAGAGAAAGACGAGGCTGTGCACGTTTTCTCCCAGGCTGTGGTCGGGGCCTGGGAAAGCTGTTGATCTGTGGTCATCTTGCCCAAGCCACCAGCCCTCTTCCTCCAAATTAAGGGAAATTTATGGGCATGAAGTGGAAACCTTGTGCTTGTTTCCATAACACTGCTCTCTGTTCTGCTGAGACAGGAGCTCTAAGTTGGCTCCTGACTTCCTTTAATTGAGCCCAAACCTGCGGCAGACATCTCCTATCTTGTGCTTATTTTAAAGTCCCTTTTGATTAGTTTTGAGGGGGAATGGGGGACTGTCAGCCAGTTTTTCGGCTACCATTATTCCAGAAGTCATGGCATTTGATATGCAATGCCAGCTTGTTTTCTAAAATGCTACACCTGGGGCACCTGGCTGGCTTAGTTGGTGGAGCACACGACTCAATCTCAGGGTCGTGAGTTCAAGCCCCATACTGGGCATGGAGCGTACTTAAAAAAAAATAAATAGAAGGCTGCACCAATTTTCAATTCCAGCAATAGTGTGTAAGGGTCCATTTTCTCACACTTTTACCTGCATAGACTATTATGACCAAGCACTGTTGCCTAATTCTTTCATTGCAACGGTGTCAGGCCCCCGTGAGGCCAGGGGGTGGGGGGTGGAGAAAGCTGCCACTTACAGGGAGCAGGGGGGAGTGTGCCCAGGGCGGAACCGAGAGGTTCCCAGAGCCCTTCCAGCCCCAGGATAGCATTAGCCCCTGGTAGAGATCTTGGTGTTGGCCTCAGTAGCAGCGCATCTCACCTAAAACTGACAGCAGAAAGCATCCCACGTCCAGAAAATTTCTCCTCTCACGTTAAAATTTTGTTTCAGACACTGACACGAAAACACTCCATTCTATCACCTGAATCTGAGTAGCCTATGTGGAAGTTTCATGGGCTGACAGATAAATATGCTTTCTGTTGAAAAAAATGCCCAAACCTTCCACTGACTGTAACTCATGTCTCTTTCACCCTTCGAAGACGTCCTTGTTAGTTTTATCAGAAATTCCCTATTTAATACTGATGTCCAACCGACTTGGTTTCATTACATCCATCTGGGTAGATGGAACAGCTCATGATTTCTGAACTTCCCGGGCTATCATTAATCTCACAGACCCGCAGTCTTCCACAGTCTGACTTGGGTGCTCCCTGAAAACAGCATCCTAGATTAGAGGGAAGACATTCAACCCTACGTGTAGAGACCACGGGCCCCTGTACCACAAGGACAACGGGAAGTGAGTAAATGGTGGTGTCTGGGTGTTGCATGTTTCCAAATGTGTAGCCAGTGACCAGGGCAGCTGGGCTGTGAGGTGTGTGGAAACCATGGAGACCCATGGCAAGACACCACACTTTCATAAGGAAGCAGCGCTCATGATTCAAAGTGTGAAAGCAAACACTTTTAGGTTCGTTATTTTCCAACAGATCCAGAGTGATCTGAGGACGAAGAGCCTAGGTGTGTTTTGCATGAGAGCAGACAAACATTTCACACCTTCAGGAAGATTCCTGTTTTAGATAGGGTATGCATAAGTGCGGAGACTTCTATTTATGATAGTTTTAGTGAGGTCCTCCTCCGATGATTCTGAATTGTTTTATGCCCACTCTTGACTCAATTATCTTCATAATATCACATGGAAAAGACAGAGGCTGCAAAGTGAAGAGAAGGGACACGGAGGTCACTGCTAGAGGTGGGCTCTGTCTGCGAGGGGCTTGATGCACAGGCTGTGGGTACCCCACATGGCCCCAGCTTGTCTCCTCCTTTCTGGCTGCTCCACTCTGGTTCCCTTTGCTGGGTCACTCTCTCCCTAGACGACAAGCATTGGAGTCAAGGTTCCTTAGCCTTCTCTCTATGCCTCTGTGATATTGTGATTTATAGCAAGAAATATACATTTGGTCTTTGTCCACAGTTCCTGGCACAGGGCTCCTAAAACCCTTATCATTTCCCATATAAGAGCTATAGGGGCATCCTTTATTACGATCTTTGGTTTTTGTCCTCAGTTCCAGAAATGGCTTCAGAACAACAAAGTTGGAATAGATGTCTTCTGTTACTCGTAACAAACCTCTCTCTCTCTTTTTTTTTTTAAAGATTGCAACATCTCTCTCTTTTTTTTTAAAGACTTTATTTATTTATTTGAGAGAGAGAGAAGGAGAGACAGTGAGAGAGTACAAGTGGGAAGGAGAGGGAGAAGCAGGCTCCCTACTAAGCAGGGAGCCCGATGCGGGGCTCGATCCCAGGACTCTGGGATCATGACCTGAGCCGAAGGCAGACGCTCAACCAACTGAGCCCCCCAGGCGCCCCAACAAACCTCTTTCAACCGCACCTGAGTTTATGTTAAAGAGGTGTTTTTCAAAAAACCCCAGATAACCTAAGGATGCGGGCTGGCTGCTAGGGGAACCAGCCATGTGATTAGAAGGTTGGAACTTTCAGGCCCATATCCCCTGACCCCAACCTCGGGGAGGGGAGACAGACTGGAGACTGAATTCAATCACCAATAGCCAATGGTTTAATCAATCGTGCCTATGTAAGGAAGCCTCCATTAAGCTCAAAAGGATGGGGTTCAGAAAATGTGTGTTGGGAGGGTGGTGCACCCCAAGGTCCAAGGGGACAGAAGCTCTTTCGCTCGGGACCCTTTTGGACCTCACCCTAGGGGTCTCCTCATCTGGCTGGTCATTAGTGTCCTTCAATATCCTTTGTAATAAACTGGTAACCTAGTAAGTACTGTTTTCCTGAGTTCTGTGAGCCACTCTAGCAAATTAATTAAACCTAAGGAAGGGGCCATGGGAACCTCCGGTTTAGTCGGTCAGTCAGAAGCAAGGTGACAACTACATGGTCACCGGGGTCTGAAGTGAAGGGCACGGTCTTGTGGGACCGAGCCCTTAACCTGTGGGACCTGATGCTCATTCCAGGCGGACAGTGTCAGAACTGAGTCACACTTGAGAATACCCAGCTGGTATTGCAGAACTGCCCGGTATGGGCAAAACCCGCCATCTGTTTATAGAAGTATCAGAAGTGAAATGCTGGGAGCAGAGTGGATACAGACGAGTTTCTCTTCAGAGCTTCCCTTAGGACCTGGGACCGAGGTGATCTCCACTCTCGTGGCTTTAAATACCATCTATACCCGCCCTGTTGGAGGCAGTAGCTACAACTGACACATGGCTATTTAAATCAAAAGTAATTAAGATTAATAATTCAATTTTCCAATCATTGAAAGCCACATTCATTAACGGTCCAATGGACTAGTGGCTACCATGTTGGATAGCGCAAATGTAGAACTAGAACTTTTCCATCATTTTGATTCACTTAGGCAGCCCTTACCTACTCCCTGATGACTCCCGAATCTGCCTTCCAGCTCTGAACTCCCCTCTGAATTCCACATTTATTATCCAACCACCTGCCTGACATTGCATGCTGCATACTTTAGGAACATCTCCCACTTAACATGATTAAGAACAGAACAGCTTTTCTGGTTTTGTTTTCCAAATGTTTAATGCTCCTGTCCAGCCTGCTTCACGGACTACCAACGCACAAATTTTCCGATTTTTATATGTTCTGTGATGGTTAATTCTATGTATCGACGTGGCTAGGTCACGGTACCAAATGTTTGGCCAAACATTATTCCAGATGTTTCTGTGAAGGTATTTTTAAGATGAGATTAACATTTAAATCGGCAGACTCTGGGTAAAGCACATCACCCATCATAGCATTAGGCCTTAATAGAAAAAGCCTGATCTCCCTCGAAGAAGAGGGAATTCTGCCAGCAAACTGCCTTCAGATCCAAACCGTGGCATTCAACTTTCTTGCGCACACACACACACCCTATTACTTCTGTTTCTTTGGAGAACCCTGACTAACACTGCAGAAAATTAAATCACTCCGTTCAGTTATTATCACCATCAGTGCCATGACCATGCACTGGGCTTTATAATCAAAACAGAACTTTCCAGCATTTCTATTCCTTCCCCATCTTGGAAAATGACCTGTCAGGCTAGACATGCCTCTCCCTCCTTCCTCGTGTCCTCCCCCACAACCAACCAGTTACTAAGTCCAGCGGATTCTACATCTAAGACCTATTCTGAATCTATCTCCATCTTTCTATCCACGATGCTACGGCCCCCGCCACAGCTAATGGCTGGAGTCAGGGACGCTAAGCCCTCACGTTGATGACTGCAGGGGCCTCCCATCTGGTAGCGCCTCACCCATTCTTGTTCCTTTTCCAGTTCTTTTTCTCACATAACAGCGAGAAAGATCTTTCAGAAACACGAATCGTGTGTCTCCACCATTTAGAATCCTTCAATGACTTCCCACTGAGTTTAGAGCAAGAGGCAGATTTCTTTCCAGAGCCCTCTGTGGAAGGCCTGCAGGGTCTGGCCCCGTCTGGCCCCCAGGACCATCACAGGCCACTCATCCCCGCTCACTGCACTCTGGCCAGTGGGCCCTCCTCCACGTTCCCCGACCACACCCAGGTGTTTTCTTGGTCAGGCTGCTCCCTTGCTCTGGAAAGCTCCCCCTAGCTCTTTGTATTACTGGCTCCTGGTTCATTCTGAAGAGTATCGCCTCTCAGAGAAGCCTTCTCAGCCTTCCTGATCTAAATTAGGAAACCTGTTCACTCCCATAGCATGAGGTTTCTCTCATAGCTCTTCTGCAATTTATTTATTTATAACATTACCTGTTACAGGTTTACTCACTTATGGACCTGTCTCTCTACTTTAGAGGGCAAAGAACAGGTCTACTTTGTTCACTGTTGTCTTTATTACTCTGCACGATGCTTGGCAAGTAATACTTGTGGAGAGAATGAGCGCAGGGCCCCGAACAGCATTTTCCAAAGTACGCTCTGTGGAATATGATTTTGTAGGATGTTCTAGGTCAGGGTTTGGCAAACTATAGCCCTCAGACCAAATTGGGCCCACAGCCTCTTTGTGTAAATAAAGTTTTTTTGGAACATACATGCCCATCCGTTTTGTCTCGGGCCACTTGGGCACTATCATGGTAGATGAGTAGCTGTGACAGAGACCTGTGGACCCACAAAGTCCACTATTTGGCCCTTAACAGGAAAATTTGCCAACTCTTGTAGGTAATTGTATTAAAAAATTCTGTGGATCTGATATATGTAGGGTTAAACAGAGTCACACAAGGTTTCTTTCATGTTTCTTTCATGTTCCTGAAGTCTTTACTGTGCTAATGAGCACTGTGAATCTCTAAGAATGTGACATAATATATAGTTTCCCAAGCTTATCTGAGCAGCGAGATCCTTTTCTTGGTGCTTCTGGTTCTTTTAGAAAAGACTGAAAATGCTGGCCAAGGTCTTAAAGCCACGACGGTAAAATTTCATCAAGGCTTTCTCTCAAAAAATGGGTGACAGTCACAGTAAACTGGTCTTCACTCCATTTTTCCAGGCCACCAGGGCAACTGAGAAGTATTTACCGAGGGTGAGATCCTACAGCCTTGTCATACACTCAGTAGCTATGTCTGCCTGGTACCAATATCCTGATTTCCACTAGGAGTCTATAAACACCACCCCATCTGGATGTACAGTATTATAGGAATTCCCCTTGCATGTTCTAGAGGATAACCAGGGGTGACTGGGCAGGTGACTTACTTTCTCCTGACTGTTCAGCTCCTGATATGGGATGTGGGCAGGCAGGTAGGTATGAAGGAGAGCACAAAAGGCCAAGCCATCACTCCAGCTGCTGCTGAAATTGGTGATATCAATGTTCTGTAGGGGGGGAAAAGCAGCATTAATCTCCAAACTGTGCAAGGGCAGAGAATACGAACGAGACAATGGGAAGATGGGTATCCACCTCTGGGTTTGCAGGAAGGCCGGATGAGAAACCACCCAAGACTGCCGGGAGTCCATTTAATTTTGGTACCAGCAATGGCCCGGTGTCACCCAAATCCACTCACAGAATCGCATGAAAAAAAGCCTTAAGGGCTCCCAACCCTGGGGAATTTCTGCCTACGTGGTGGTACGTGAAAAGCTCCGAGACATCTTATTCTCAAATCCACCCACTCAATTAGCTTTCTTTTAGCTTTCTTTCTTTTTTAAAGATTTATTTGTTTGAGAGAGAGAGAATGAGAGAGAGAGCACATGAGAGGGGGGAGGGTCAGAGGGAGAAGCAGACTCCCCGCCGAGCAGGGAGCCTGATGCGGGACTCGATTCCGGGACTCCAGGACCATGACCTGAGCCGAAGGCAGTCGCTTAACCGACTGAGCCACCCAGGCGCTCTCAATTAGCTTTCTATGTCCCAGCATTTCCCAGATTTATCTGGTCAAGGAGGAATCCTCATCATGATCGTCATGACGTATGACCCCAATTAACAACAGGAAGACCAAGACAAACCAAGATCTTAAAAACCTAGATGGCCTCTAGCGATGAGGTAGGTCAAATGGCTCGTTTTATAGGAAAGACATGGAGGAGGTGGTGTCCACACGTCACACACGGTGTACCTGGATGACGGACACTCCGGCAGGCCAAGTCCCCACCCTGTGGCCCTTTCTAGCAAACCTCTTCTGTTTTCTAGCCAGAGTCCAGGGTGACCCAGGTGGACCCTAGAACGTCCCCCCCAAAGCGCTGCCTTTCAGAAATGTCGGATTCTCCAGCCTGCTTTGCAATTACGTCTACCTGGGGGAAGGATCTCTGGCTGAGAGCAACACACAACCATAATAATGCCTTTTCATTCTGGTTTTCATGACTCAAGCACAACCAGATTTTAAGAGCTGCTAAGCATCCGTGTTACATAAAAGTCTGAGAATGCCCCGTCTCCGTTTTCGGGCTGAATGTGCACGAGCTGGGCCTCCTGGTAAGCTGATCATTTGCATTCTTGGCTTCAAAAAGTCTCCCTGGAGACTCTGGAGCTACCTGATGGGGCCTGGATGCTGCTTCAGAAATGGGACACACTGTAATTTTGTATTTTCTCAAGAGGTCTGCATGTTAAAAAAGAAGAGGAAAGACACAGGCGGGGGCCATGCCCTGTCCAGTTCACTTGAAGTCTCAGGCACTAGAACAGGATGCTCATCGGCTCATCGGGCCCTGGGAAGTGGGCGCAAGGAGCGGGGCTGGGCCAGCCTTCGGAAAACCAGTGCTTGTCGACACAGAGTCCCCTTTCTTTGGCATGTAGAGGTCGTCTGAGACCCTGTCTCCCAACCCATCTGTCACGGTACCTGTGACCTGGCAGAAGGAAAGCCGGACTTTCTTTCCAGGGACCGCTTGCTGATGGTTATTGTTCATGCTCAGCACTAGGGCATCTGTGAAAACGGGACAAGCACGCACCACACCTGGCAGTGTTCGCTCCGAAAGGCAACGTCGATGTACAGCTCATTTCATCGTCAAAGGAAACTGAGGCCGGAAGCAGTGGTGTTTCCGTCAGAAAGGCCACATTTTAAATAGAAAGCCAAACATTCAATGAATGACCAGGATGTAAGTCCCTGAAATATGAGTGCCGGGACATATCAAGCTCCAAAAATGGGGGCAGTGAGGGTGGTAAAATTCACTGAGTGTCTACAATGTGCCTGGTGCTGGGCAGTTCCTTATTTAATTCTCAGAATGACAATACATCGTAAGTAGCGCTGTACCCATTTCACAGATGAGGAAGCCAAAGCAGGAAGAAATATCACAGAGGCCAGAGTTAGGGGCAAAGTGCAGTTCTGTCCGACAGCAAAGCACATCATGTTTGCTGTCCTTCCTTTCTTTTTTTTTTCTTTCTTTTCTTTCTTCCTCCTCCTCTGCCTTCCTTCACAAATTTACTTCACGCCTAAAGTTTTTAAGTTTTGAGAAATCTTTCATTTCCTAAAACGTGGGAACATTTTACCCACTTATCTCCTGTACCTTTTTTTTTAATGATACAAAATGCCATTTTCCTTCATTTGCACGATCTTCAGAAGCATTCTGAGAGGCCAGACAGACCCAAAGGGGTGACGAGGCCATCAGTCTCACAAAACCAAGAAAGTGCCCAGTATTTCAGCTAACTGAGTGTCACCTAGGAGCAGTTTTGGAGTTAAGGATTTTATTTATTTATTTGAGACTGAGAGCGAGAGAGCACAGAGGGAGAGGAAGAGGGAGAAGCAGGTTTGCCGCTGAGCAGAGATCCCGACGTGGGGCTCGATCCCAGGACACTGAAATCATGACCTGAGCTGAAGGCAGATGCTTAACTGACCGAGCCACCCAGGCGTCCCCACAGGAGCAGCTTCTGATCTATAAGTATAAATGAGCAACAGGTTGAGACTATAAAATCTGGTTGAAAAAAATCAGTCTAAACGACTCACAACGTCAGGAGAGTTCAGACAGCCCGGAAGCTTCTAGACAGACGGCAGCTCGCGGGCCTTTCCAGAAAACGTGAAGCACACTGTAAAGCAGACCCTGGCACTTCAGCAGCAAGACCACACCAACACTACACAAGAAATAGGAGCAGTGCCCTATCTTAAAAAAAAAAAAGGGGAATTATGGAAATTCCAAATCTAGGCAGGTTATCAAATCCAACATCCAGGTCAGGAAATGCTTCTTTCATGTAACCCACAGCCACCATGTTTAAGACTTGGAGTTCTTCTGACACTGGAAGAGATGGATGACAACCAGCTGTGATCTGCAGCATTATACTCATTCCAAGAACATGTAGCTATTGAGTAAAAACTTTACCCTTCTTAGGATAAAGTGGAACATCTCAATTCTAGTTCCCTGAATGTCATTTGAAATCCTAATTCCATTGGAACGACAAGAGTATCAACAACACCCAAGTCAACACAGCTGGTTGAACAACTGAAAACATGCGTACGTTTATGATACCTCAAGTAAGAGGATGCAAAGGACTATACACATCTCAGTGGTAGCTTTGTAGCGATGGTTAATACAAAAGCAGTTCATTTCTGCTCATTGAGGTATCTTTTTGGGAGCTGTATGATATAACTTAGTGCATGAGGAGTTAGCTGATGTGGGGTGCCACACTTTGAGGCAGGGTGTGTGGGTCCCAGCGAAATGGGCTAAGACACAGTATGGTTGTGGCCACCTGTGAGGGAGGACAAGGTAGCCACGGCAGAAAGGGGCTCATGTGGACTGGACCAATGCACTGGGTAACAGGCAGAAAGACAACAGTTTCTTGGGCATGGCTAGCTGGCCAATCCTAGGAACCCCAGGAAAAAAGCGAGGACTAATTCCAGGTCCTACCCCTAAAATGTGGGTGAAAACTTTTATTTTTGGTTAGGGATGATCAGGATTGGCTTGGCCTTGCATGGGGGGAGGTGGCTCTTGCTGAGCTTGTGGGTTATAGTCCTCAATGTGCACAGATGAACCTCTAACTTAGGACAAAAACAGAGGCTAATAATACAAACACCCCCAAGGGGTGTTAGTTAATATCTTCCTTCTCCCAATTATCATTCAGCTGAATTCTTAGGGGGTTCATCAAAAGAATAAGAGGAAAAACAGAAAATGATCAACAAGGCCTTCTACAAGGCATATCGTCAGTTATTTTCCTTGTTATTTACTCCTGAATAAAATCGAGTAGGATAATTGTTATCTTTAACTGGAAGTTAGTAATGGGCCAGGAGCAGACAGGATTCTGGGGGTGCTAGCAATGCTGTGTTTCTAGACCTGGATGTTAACTGCATGGGTACCTTCGTGTTGTGAAATTTCATGGAATGGTACACTGGCATGTTCTATCTCAGTAAGAAAGGGAGGGAGGGCGGGAAGAAGGAAAACAGAAAAGAAAGATGGGACTGATCCTCTTAAGGGACTGCACTGTGGCTGTTAAAAAAGAGAGCGAACTTTTTGGATTTTATGTCCTATAAGAGTTACCGAGGGGAAAAAGAGCAAAAAAGAAACTTCTTGCTGATTATTTCCCCAAGGGAAATGGTAATTACTCGTTGCAAATTATCTTTAACTTTCTCTGGGATATAAATACGTTAGAGATATTTCTGAGTGGAAAAGAAATCTGGGGAAAGGAAGTCTCACATATACACATATATGGTACATGGTATCAGATATATATATATATGGTAACATTCCAAGCACCTCCAAAACAGGTTAAGTTTCTATAGAAGAAAATTTTGTAAGATACGGAATTTTGTCTTCAGTGCAGCAAAAGTCATTTGAGAAAAGTGAATACGCTGAAGAGTATTTACATGAGAAGCTAAGCTAACTTCAGCGACTATCCAAGAATATTCCCTCGAGTGGCTGAGACTGTAGACAAATAAAGCTCTACAGGGGTGAATGTGGAGGTAGCACTCGTAAATAACATGGGGGGACAAAAGCAAAGCAAAACCCAGCAATCTACAGCACTTGCTTCTAGAAGGTTCATTCCATTTGCCTTTTGTTGCCTGGAAACACCAGGGCTTGGTGAAAACATCAAGGGCTGGAGAGAGAAGCTGCAGAGTGCACGCTGAAATGGGTCCCGTGCTCAATTCCGCGGAGGCTGCAGCTGGATTCTATAGTTGTCTGACCTCAATCCCACCACTTCATCTTTTCTGAGGCTCTCTAGCTTCCTCCATTAGATTTCTGTGAATGGGTTGACTCTGTGTACACTAAACTCAAAAGTCTAAAAAAAAGTTAAAAAGAGAGAAACCCCAAAGCTTCCGGGAAGAAGTCAGGAGACTGATAAGAAAATGTAGTCTGTTGGTCTAGGAAGACGGTAGAGTAGAATCCTCAGTGGACACACCAAGGCTGCAGACTACACCCAGAGCACCTCCCTCTGAAAATGACCCAAAAACCAACAGAACAGCTCTTCCCCAGCTAAAGATGGAAAGAAAAGCCACATGGAGAAGGGCAGGAGGGGCAGAGACATGGTCAGGAACCAACCCTCCAGTGCAGGGACCTACAAGTGGGGGGCATGTCACAGGCATGGAGATCCTCTCTGAGGAGTGAGGGGATCAAGGGCCACATCAGGTAGCCCCCCACCACCCTGGTAAGATGAACTCCCATAATGTCTGGCTTTAAACAGCAGTGGGACTTAAATCTGGGAGAGCCCAAGGGCTACAGGAAACTGAGACTTAATGAGGAACTCAAAGATAAAATTAAAAAAAAACAAACAAACCTGGAAACAAGTGAAAATGGAAACGAAATGGTTCAAAATTTTGGGGATGTGGCAAAAGCAGTTGTAATAGGGCAGTGTATAGCAATACGGGTCTACTCCAAGAAACAAGAAAAATTTCACATGAACAATCTAACCTTACGTCGAATTAGAAACTAGAAAAAGGAGAACAAACAAAGCCCAAAGTTGGTAGAAGGAAAGAAATAATAAAGATTAGAGAGGAAATAAATAAAATGGAGACATAGAAAAATAGAAAAGATCAATGAACTAAGAGCTAGTTCTTTGAAAAGATAAAACAAAATTGGTAAATCTTTAACGAGATGCATCAAGAAAAGAGAGGAATAAAATCAGAAATGAAAGAGAAATTACAACCAACCCCACAAAAACAAAGAATTAAAAAAAACTACTATGAAAAATTATATGCCAACAAAGGAGAAACAGATAAATTCCTAGAAACATACAATCTTCCAAAACTGAGTCAGAAAGAAATAGAAAGTCTGAACAGACTAATTATGAGTAATGAAACTGAATCAGTAATTAAAAAAAAAAAAAAAAAAACAACCAACTACCAACAAACAGAAGTCCAGGACAGGATGGCTTCACAGGTAAGTTCTTTGAGAGAGAGAGACACAGTGAGAGAGGGAATACAAGCAGGGGGAATGGGGGAGGGAGAAGCAGGCTTCCCGCGGAACAGGGAGCCCGATGCGGGGCTCGATCCCAGGACCTTGGGATCATGACCTGAGCCGAAGGCAGACGTTTAACGACTGAGCCACCCAGGTGCCCCAGTTCACAGGTAAGTTCTATGAACCATTTATTTTTATTTTTTTTAAAGATTTATTTATTTATTTGAGAGAGAGAGAGAGAGACCGTCAATGCCCACGAATTGGGGATGGGGCAGCGGGAGAGAGAGAGAATCTCAAGCAGACTATGGCTGAGCATGGAGCCGATGTGGGGCTCGATCTCACCACCATGAGATCCCTACCTGAGCCGAAGCCAAGAGTTGGATGCTTAACCTACTGCACCACCCAGTCGTCCCTCTATGAAACACTTAAGAGTTAATACCTATTCTTCCCAAACCATTCCAGAAATTTGAAGAGGAAGGAATGCTTCCAAATGCATTTCATGTGGCCAGTATTACCCTGATACCAAAACCAGACAAAGACACTACAGAAAAGAAAATTATAAGTCAATATCCCTGATAAACATAGATGCAAAAATCCTCAACAAAATATGAGCAAACCCAGAAAAAGACAAATACCATATGATTTCACGTGTATGTGGAATCTAAAAAGCAAAACAGGGCACCTGGGTGGCTGAGTGGGTTAAGCGTCAGACTCTTGGTTTTGGCTCAGGTCGTGATCTCAGGGTCATGAGATCAAGCCCTGTGTCAGGCTCCACACTCAGCATGGAGTCTGTCTGAGATTCTCTCTCTGCCTCTCCCTCTGCCCCTCCCCTACTCTCTCTCTCTTTAAAATAAATAAATAGATAAATGAATGAATGAATGAATAAAAATCTTAAAAAAAATAAAATAAAAAGCAAAACAAACAACAACAAAAAAATAGAAAGAGACTCCTAAATACAGAGAATGAGGTCATAATTGCCAGAGGAGAGAGTGTGGGGGGGATGGGCAAAATAGGTGACGGGGATTAGGAGGTACAAACTTCCAATTATAAAATAAGTAAGTGCCAGAAAGTACAGCATAGGGAATCCAGTCAATAATATTGTAATAACGGGCACCTGGGTGGCTCAGTTGGTTAAGCAACTGCCTTCGGCTCAGGTCATGATCCTGGAGTCCCGGGATCGAGTCCCGCATCGGGCTCCCTGCTCGGCAGGGAGTCTGCTTCTCCCTCTGACCCTCCTCCCTCTCATGCTCTCTGTCTCTCTCTCTGTCTCAAATAAATAAATAAATAAAATCTTTAAAAAAAAAAAATATTGTAATAACATTGTACGGTGACAGATGGTAACTACACCTAGCGTGGTGAGTACTGCGTAAGGTACAGAATTGTTGAAACACTATGTGCTATACCTGAAACTAATTGTATGTCAACTATTCAAAAATAAAAGTTAAAAAAACATATTACTAAACCATATTTAGCCTTAAATACCTTAAAAGGACCATTCACCACAATCAAGTGGGATTTATTAGTAGAAGGTTCAACATCTGCAAATCAATCAACATGATGTACCACCTTAATGAAATGAAGGGTAAAAATCATATGATCATCTCAACAGATGCAGAAAAATCAACATTCATTCACGATAAAAACTCTCAACAAAGTGGGCTTAGAGGGAACACACCTCAACAAAATAAAGGCCATATATGACAAATGCACAGCTAACTAAATGGTAAGAAGCTGAAAGCTTTTCCTCTAAGATCAGGAACAGAACAAGGATGTTCACTCTCACCATTTTCATTCAACAGGGTGCTAGAAGTCCTAGCCACAGCAATCAGACAAGAGAAAGACATAAAAGGCATCCAGATTGGTAAGGAAGAAGTAAAACTCACTCTTTGCAGATGACATGATACTAGAGATAGAAAACCTGAAAGACTTCATAAAAAAAAAAAAAGAAAAACTATTAGAACTGATAAATGAATTCTGTAAAGTCACAGGATACAAAATTAATATACAGAAATCTGTTGCATTTCTATACACTAATAATGAACTAGCAAAAAGTGAAATTAACAATCCCATTTATACTTGCATCAAAAAGAATAAAATAACTAGGAATAAATTTAACCAAGGAACTGAAAAACCTATATCCTAAAAACTATGACACTGATGAAAGTAACCGAAGATGACACAGATAAATGGAAATGAAAACCATGCTCACAGAGTGGAAGAATTAATATTGTTAAAATGTTCATACTCCGCACCCCCCCCCAAAAATCTACAGATTCAATGCAGTCCCTATTAATATACCAATAGTATTTTTCACAGAACTAGAACAAATGATCATAAAATTTGTATGGAACCACAAGAGACCCTGAACAGCCAAAGTAATCTTGAGAAGGAGGAACAAGGATGGAGGCATCACAATCCCAGGTTTCAAGATATTCTACAGAACTGTAGTAGTCAAAACAGTATGGTACTGCCACAAAAACAGACATATAGATCAATGGAACAGAATAAAGAGCCCAGAAATAAACCCATGCTTAGATGGTCGATTAATTTACAACAAAGGAGGTGAGAACATACAATGAGGAAGACAGTCTCTTCAATAAATGGTGCTGGGAAAACTGGACAACTACATGCAAAAGAATGAAACTGGACCACTTGCTTACACCACACACAACAATAAACTCAAAATGGATTAAAGACCTAAACGTGAGACTTGAAACCATATAACTCCTAAAAGAAACAAGGCAGTAAATTCTTCAACATCAGTCTTGGCAATATTTTTTTTTTGGATCTGTCTCCTTTGGCAAGGGCAACAAAAGTAAAAATAAACTACTGGGACTACATCAAGCTAAAAAGGTTTTGCACAGAGAAGGAAATCAACAAAACGAGAAGGCAACCTGCTGAATGGGAGAAGGTATTTGCAAATGACATATATGATAAGGGGTGAATATCCAAAGTATATAAAGAACTCATATAACTCAATAACAACAAAACAAAACAAAAACAAGCAATTCAATTAAAAAAGTGGGCAGAGAGGGTGCCTTGGGGGCTCAGTCAGTTAAGCGTCTGACTTCGGCCTGGGATCGAGTCCCGAATTGTTGGGCTCAGTGGGGAGCTTGCTTCTCCTTCTCCCTCTTCCCCTCCCCCACCCCCGTTTGTGCTTTCTCTCTCGCTCTCTCTCTCAAAAAACTAAATAAATAATTTAAAATTTTTTAAAAAAATGGGCAGAGGACATGAACAGGCATTTTTCTCAAAAAGGCATGAAAACATACAAATGGATGGCAGACACAGGAAAAGACGCTCAACATCACTCATCATCAGGGAAACGCATATCAAAAAAGAGATATCACCTCACACCAGTCAGAATGGCTAGTATAAAAGAGACAAGAAACAGTAAGCATTGGCGAGGATGTGCAGAAAAGGGAACACTCATGCACTGTTGGTGGGAATGTAAATGGGGAATGCGGCCACTATAAAAAACAGTAGGGAGGTCCCTCAAAAAATTTAGAATAGAAATACCATATGATCCAGTAATTCCACTTCTGGGTATTTGCCAAAGAAAATAAAAACACCAATCTGAAAATATGTATGCATTCCCATGCTTATTGCAGCATTATTTACAATAACCAAGATATGGAAGCGACCTACGTGTCCAATGATAGATGAATGGGTAAAGGAGATGTGATACACACACACGCACACACACACACACGTGTGCACATGCACACGAATATTACTCAGCCATAAAAAAGAATGAAATCTTGCTGTTTGTGACATGTAAGGACCTAGAGGGTGTTATGCTAAGTGAAGCAAGTCAGAGAAAGACACGTACCACGTGGAATATAAAAAACAAAACGTATGAACAAACAAACAAACAAGAAACCAGAAACAGACTAATAAATATAAAGAATAAACTGGTGGCTGGCCACTGGGGAAAGGGTGGGGAGATGGGCAAATAGGTAAAGAGGATTAAAAGGTACAAACTTCTGGGGCGCTTGGGTTGCTCAGTCGGTTGGGCATCTGCCTTCGGCTCAGGCCATGATCTCAGGGTCCTGGGATCGAGCCCCGAGTCGGGCTCCCTGCTCAGCGGGGAGTCTGCTTCTCCCTCTCCCTCTTGCTCCTCACCCTTACTCGTGCTCGCTCGCTCTCTTGCTTTCAAAAAAAATAAAGAAAATCCTTAAAAAAAAGAGGTACAAACTTCCAGTTATAAAATAAATACGTCACGGGGATGAAAAGTATAGCACAGGGAATACAGTCAATAATATTATAATAATTTTGTACGGTGATAGATGGTGACACACTTAAATGGTGAGCATTTAGTAATACATACAAACAATCTAAATGTTGAATCACTGTCATACATCTGAAACTAATATTGTATGCCAACTATAAGTCAGTTAAATACTAAAAAAGAAAATACAGTCTTCACTGCTGCAGGCACTAGATGTCTAGACACACCGAGACCTAAATATACCTCATTCCTGGGACTTCTCTGAGACTCTTTTTTGAGACGTTTTTATTGTCACAGCTGTAGAATCAGACCCAGTTTTTGTGTGTGTGTGGAGGGGAAGGGGGGTAATAATGTATAGATCATAGAGGACAAAAGAAGTTCATTTCTCACTAAGCTTCAGCATGTGCAGGAAGTGCCCTGGGAGGACCAAGCTTATTTTGAAGATTTGCTGAAAAACAATATAAAGCATATGCACACGTAAGTGGGTCCATGTGAAATCTCAATGGACGCAGCCTACACTTCCTTCTCTGTGCATGGGTTTGGGGTTTATTCCCTGTGTTGGGTAGATGTCTACACCCATCCGATTCTAGTATCTCTGTTTCCATCTCAGGCTATCTGGTAAACCTCCAGTAGTCTGGCCCCCCACATGGACAGCACAGCTAATGGTTGCGGACACAGGGTGACTCACATACAGACTGCCTGGACCCCTTCTCTGCACAGCTTTTTCCTTTCTGATGCCCCAGTGCCCTAGAATGCCACTGTCTCAGCTGCCATTGATGGCTGCCTCCCTCAGCCCCGTGGGTCTGCCACGCTCCGTTCCCAACTCCAGCTCGCTACACCATGACATGGAAGCCATTCCCAAGCAGAGGGCTGCCGACCACGGGTGTCTCCTCCTGAGTTTCCCTTCTGTCAGACATTAGGTGTCTGGAGATAAGCTCCAGATGGCTAAATTTAAAAACCAAAGTTAGACATTATTAGAATCTAGATAAATAGCTTTATACTCTTGAGGGAAAGAAAGCCATATAAGGCATAAAACACAAGAAGGATAAAAGGATGGAGAAAACGGATTACATAAAATTAAATTTCTGTATAACAAAATGAAAAACAATATGTATACATATATAACAAACTACTAATATCCGGAATATATTCTTATAATGAATAAGAGATAACAAGTCAGGGAAAAACTGGCAGAGGAATGAATCAGTAATGCACTGAAGAGGAAACAGAGTCAGAAACATTTGAAAAGGTGTTCAGTCTCACCAGAAAAAAAAATAGTGAACTATTTTCACTCATCAAGTTGGCAAAAGTTAAAAAGATTTTTAATTCACAGAGTTAATGAAGATGTGGGAAATGGGTATTCCTGTGGGGTTTTTTTTGTTTGTTTTTGTTTCTTTTTTTAGAGAGGGAGAGAGAGAACAAGAGAGAATGAGAGGGGGGAGGGGCAGAGGGAGAAGAAGAGAGACTCTTAAGCAGGTTCCATGCTCAGTGTGGAGCCTGATGCAGGGCTCGATCCCACGATCCTAAGATCATGACCTGAGCTGAAATCAAGAATCAGATGCTTAACTGACTGAGCCATCCAGGAACCCCAAAATGGGCATTCTTATATTGGCTGATGGGAATATAAATTGGCGCAGGCTTTTAGGAGGGCAACTGGAAACATATTTTTAAAAAATAAAAATGTGATTTGACCAAGTAATTTCACATGTAGGTATCTATTCTAGAGAAAATAGTCATGCATCTGCCCAAAGACACACCCACAAAAATGTTTGCTACAGCATTACTGTTCAGAACGGGGAAATGGAAATATCCTAGTTGTCTATCAATTAAGCTAAGCAAACTTGTTTTTGCTTTTCATAAACATTTTTCAAAACCATCTATAGTGCAACAAAATGTTGGTTTCCATTCTCTCCTTTGCAGCAGTTATGAAAGAAGTAAATAAAGTCAGATGTTCTGAGTTCAGAGATTAGCATGGTCCTTGAGCACGGATGACACACAAAATTGTGACGTGTTCCATACTGAAAAACAAACAAAAAACAATCTACACTCAGTTTTCTAATCTGTGGGCATTCCTGTGAAGCTCATGGGAAGACTCTGATGTTCTGGGTTTTTATGGGTCTGCTTTATGACATTTGTTCTAGATACTTGACGTTTCTCAGTAATTACTAGGTAAATGTAAATCTAGAGGTCTGGTCCTATACTTGTCTCCATTATCACTCACTTTGAGATAGTCTGGAAGGAACAGAGAATAACAAAGGGATAGAGTCAAAATCCAAAAAAGATTTCAACAGGCCAGGAACAGGAAACCAAATTAAGTGACATGACATTTTAACTTAATTCTTCATCTTCTTTTTTTGTTTTCCAATTTTTCTACAATGACCATGTATTACTTTTATAATTAGGAAAAATAATATATGTTATTAAAAATATTAATGACATCACTTACAGACAATATAGGCCAATGTCAATTCCAAGGTAATGAATGTGTAAGAGCCCTATTAATTATATGTTTTTAGGCTGAGGAGATCCTGAAAAAATAGGTTTTTTTGTTTTTTCCCCAAAAATGTTGAGGAAGAGGATTAAAGACTTGGCTGTAGATGAGGGATGGAAAATGCAATTAAGGGGGAGATGAACCATGAGAGACGATGGACTCTGAAAAACAAACTGAGGGTTCTAGAGGGGAAGAGGGGTGGGAGGATGGGTTAGCCTGGTGATGGGTATTAAAGAAGGCACGTTCTGCATGGAGCACTGGGTGTTATACGCAAACAATGAATCATGGAACACTACCTCAAAAACTAATGATGTAATGTATGGTGATTAACATAGCATAATAATTAAAAAAAAGATTAAAAAAAAAAAGAACTTGCTAGAAAGGCAGGCTAGAGACCTTAAGTTTTTTCTTCCTTATGTGACAGATTTAAGGCAGCTACAGATTCTCTGAAATCTTCCAGCTGAGAGGTGGAGTCTAAGTCTCCTCTTCTTGAATCTGGGCTGACCTTAATAATTTGCTTGAATGTGGAGGAAGTGACATTTGGGACTTGCAGGGTGGGTCATAAGAAGCCTTGAACTTCTACTGAGTGCTCTTGGAACACTCTCTGGGAGTTCTGAGGCTCCTGAAGTATGTGGAAACTCAGGCCAGCCAAGTACAGAGAGGCCTTCTGGAGAGAGACTGACCAACCCCCAACTGTTCCAGTCTCTAGCCATTGGAGGCCCCACACATGGAGGAACAGAGAGGGGTCAGGCCTAAACTGCAGACGTGTGAACAAAATGAACACTGTTGTATTGTAATCCACTAAGTTTTGGGAGTAGTTATATAGCTACAGAGAACTCAGAACATCTGACTTTATTTACTTCTTTCATAACTGCTGCAAAGGAGAGAATGGAAACCAACATTTTGTTCCTCAAGTAAGTCACTTTGGGGTTCCTTGGAACTTCTCTCCTCTTCTGATCCTATTCATCTTACTGCTTTCTTTCTTTCTTTTTTTTTTTTAAGATTTTATTTATTTGCGAGCGAGAGAATGAGAGACAGAGCATGAGAGAGAGGAGGGTCAGAGGGAGAAGCAGACTCCCTGCTGAGCAGGGAGCCCGATGTGGGACTCGATCCAGGGACTCCAGGATCATGACCTGAGCCGAAGGCAGTTGCTTAACCAACTGAGCCACCCAGGTGCCCTCATCTTACTGCTTTAATTGCTTATTTCGCGACTTAATTTTAGATGGCTAATCATCTCCCAAATCAAGTCTGAAAACTTCTGCTTGCCTCTTAAAGATTTAAAAAAATGTGACCCTACTCAATCTGGTCAACTAAATGTCTTTAATAATCTTAAACATGGGCCATGGGAACCAGGTCAGGTCTGTTTCCACTGTTTGTGTGATCCATTCTGGAATACCTATGATGGGTGAAAATGGGTTATGAAATAGGGCCTTATCTACTACAGCTTCATGGTATATTTCCAATCAGGTCGGGCAAACACACCTTCATTATGACTTTGTGGAAACTTTCTTGGGCGGTTCTTACTTGTTTATTCTTCTGGGTGAGTTTTTAACTATTTTACATTCAAGACCAAAGAAATCCTGTGGGAATTTACTTGGAATAGAATTATATTTAGAGGGATAATTGACTTTTTAAATGATTTCTTCCCATTCTTCATCCTCCCTATTGAAGGAATCGAGGGTTTGAGACCTGGACAAGAGGAGATCAAAGGAGCAAGTCTAGGAAGGACTGTGGTTTGCTTTACATGGTGAGGGCCAAATGAGTAAGTTACAAGGGACAACCCCTCACAGGAATATCCTCTGCCAAGGAAAATTTTCTAATGACAAAAAGGCTGCTGTGTCCTCGGAGATATGTAGGCAGATCTAGTACAACCTCTCTCTGGAGACAGAATCGAAAGGATGTTGACATGAGGGCAGTGGTTGGAACTACATCTTTCTTGCCTCCTCCTTTGCTTCCTGCTTTTTCCCTTAAGCAAACACTTGGCGAGTCCTTCTTGAAGTTCTCCGGCCTTGGCATGGGAACACTTGGTCTAGTTTCACTGCGAGCGCCCTGCTGCCTGATACTTCCTGAGCCATCTAGCTGGGTCCACACCTGGCCCTTCCACTGTCAGAGGAAGATGAAAGGCAGCGGCTCAGCATGGGGACTTGGGTTCTTCTACAACTTCTGTGAGCAGATCTTCTCTCTACCCCTCAACTTGGTTCCCAAATGATTCTCTGCCATGTTCTATCCCCAGGCCCAGATCATCATATTCCAGATCTTTGGAGAAACACGTTTCTGGAATCTTCTTCCCCTCTTTTCCTTCTGTTGAGTTGAGTACCTCATTGTTAATTTCACTCAGTGAATACCTCATTGTTAATTTCACTCGTCTTTTTGGCTTACTTTTTCTTAAAAAGGTAACGGTTACTTGCTAGTTCCATTCATCCCAGAATTGCCCACTTTTCAGGCTCAGTAATTTGTTAGGCCCCTAAAGCCCATCCTTCTCCTGGCTGAGAGCTTTCTCTAAATGCACCAGTCACCAAGGAAATGTTAAAAGACTTTCTTATGAACCATCTGCATTAATGGGTCAACTCTAGACTGGAAAAAGAGCCCAAACTATTGCTCTTAAGTCTATAATTACAGCCAGCAAATGTTCATGGAGGAGGGACAGACACACATAATGAAGTCTGGTCCCTGGTCCCGAATGGTTCGCTACATACAGTGGAGCAGGCAGGGCAAGACAAGAGGTGAGTCTGGGATGTGGAGGAGGCCTGACAGGAGGTGGTCTGGGCTATGGAAAATGAACAAGTCATGCACAGGATTCCCAGGGAGTTCTGGGAATACTGGGGACAAAAGTTTATTTTCTTTTCTTGAGCTGCTTATCGGACTGGATGAGCCTTGGCAAACCAAAATGTACATGACTCTAAAGAACAAATCCAAATTTTGGCCAGCCTGGATCTTCCTCTGTCACTAAAGCAGCTGCCTGATGACGACTTTAGGCAAATGAGTCGACTTTCTGGCTTCTAGATTGCTCATCTTTCAAACGAACCGGTTAGGTTGTATCAGTAGTTTTTAAATGATCGGCTATGGGACCTGCTCTTCCAATTAAAGTTTTCTGCAGAAGGTTTGGCCAAGGTAGAGTTTGAAAACAATAAGATTAAATGATCTCTTACCAGCTTCCTTTGCATCCATGTCTATCCTATTTTGCACTGTCCAATACAATAGTCACTAGCCACATATGGCCAAGTTAGTTAGAACTGAATAAAGTTTAGAATTCAGTTTCTCAGTCACATTGGCCACTTTTGGCTAGTGACTATTGTATTGGACAGTGCAGATCTAGAACATTCTCACCATCGCAGAAAGTTCTACTGGACAGCAGTGTGCTGCATTTACACAAACATGCACATACATTTCCCCTCTTTTTACGCAAATGGTGGCATGTTCTGCACACTTCTGTGCCCTGATTTTTTCCCACTTACTGAGATCTATAGTGATAGGTCCTTTCACTATAGGTGGAGAAACACTGATAGTGTAGAGACCAAGAGATTGGCTTCTTTTTTTTTTTTTTAAAGATTTTATTTATTTATTTGAGAGAGAGAATGAGATAGAGAGCATGAGAGGGGATAGGGTCAGAGGGAGAAGCAGACCCCCTGCCGAGCAGGGAGCCCGATGCGGGACTCGATCCAGGGACTCCAGGATCATGACCTGAGCCGAAGGCAGTCGCCCAACCAACTGAGCCACCCAGGCGTCCCTGGCTTCTGAAACCAGAAGCCCCATCACTTACTAGTTGACTGTGAGCAATTACTTAACTTCTTTGTGCCTTAGTTTCTGTATCCTTTTTCAAAAAAGATTTTATTTATTTATTTGACAGAGAAAGTGAGAGAGCGAGCACGAGTGGGCAGGGGAAAGACAGAAGAGGAGAGGGAGAAGAAGACTCCCTGCTGAGCAGGAAACCCAAAGCGGGGCTCGATCCCAGGACTCCTGGGATCATGACCTGAGCCAAAGGCAGACGCTTAACCGACTGAGCCACCCAGGTGCTCCTCTGGATCCTTAAAATGGATATGGAATACCTTATAGGATTGTAGTCAAGATTAATTGCACAAATAATATGAAAAGCCCTTATAAAAATGTCTGCTATATGATAATTCTTCAGTAAAGAGCTCACTTTTCATCACCATTAACCCTCCATTCTCTTCTCAAAAAGCTATATAGGGGTCTGTCGGATGGTACAACAGTCTCTTTAAGGTGGATACGATGTCTTATGTTCTTAGTTCTCTTTAAGTCTTTTGTTATTATACTACACACACACACAGAATAAATTATCATGCATTCTGCCGAGTTGCCCTCAGAGAGGTTCTCCCACCTTATACTCCTCCCAACTCACAACATGCGGGTGACTACCTCCCTCCACATTCATAAGAGTGCCCACAAAGTTTCATAGAGCAACATGATTTTATCCACACCCTGATGTTCTAGTACTCCAAATAGAGTATTTTTAGTAAGGAAAAACTTTTTTTTTTTTTAAGGGGAAAAGCACTTCTGTATTTTTGGATGTGCTTACTAAAAACATAAGACGTAGTAATGAAGCAATTTGTTCTAAGGAATTTTGTTCCATGACCAAGTTTAATTTATGCAAGACAATCTTCAACCCTATCTTCACCTCTCACTCCCAGAAAAGACTGAATTCAGTCTCTAAAACGATCAGCTTCTGGGGCTAGACTATTTCTTTCTCCCAGATGAACATTTCATGAATAAGAGAACGGAAAAAAAAAATACTCAGTGCAGATTCACTTGGGACTATTATTATCTAAATAGACTTACATGTTGTCCTGGGGGATCGAGAGGGATCAGTGGCAAACATCAAGGCCTGTCTCTCTTAATGATGGCAAGATAATGGCTTTTGGTGTTGGATGGTGCCGGCTAGATAACAGCTGCTGACACATTTGATCTAGGGAGGCCCTCTGGCAGGACAAAAGATCCACAGGGAGGAGAAAGGACAAAGGCACTTTATTTTATTTATTTATTTTTTGAAGATTTCATTTATTTATTTGACAGAGAGAGACACAGCGAGAGAGGGAACACAAGCAGGGGGAGTAGCAAAGGGAGAAGCAGGCTTTCTGCCGAGCAGGGAGCCCGATGCGGGGCTCGATCCCAGGACTCTGGGATCATGACCTGAGCCGAATGCAGACGCTCGACTGAGCCACTCAGGCGCCCCGACAAAGGCACTTTAAATCCACCTCAGTCC
The DNA here is from genome assembly GCF_029215605.1 of Mirounga angustirostris. Lineage (NCBI taxonomy): Eukaryota > Metazoa > Chordata > Mammalia > Carnivora > Phocidae > Mirounga > Mirounga angustirostris. The sequence goes on from NW_026991725.1 coordinate 54,873,754, forward strand.
ACAGCAGGAGGAAACATTCTTATAATAATTTATTTTGAAAATCACACTTTTACTTCCTGAAGCTGGCAGGACATCTACCATTTCTATACATATAAAAAAATGTGTGCATTGGCAATGTCTGAATACAGATGTTTCCTTCCAATGAGCCTGTAAAACCAGAAGACTCAGCTAACTTAAGTCAAGAGCCCTTAACTGGAACCCTAATGCTGTCTCTAAAAGCCCCCCCCCTCATTTTCTCCTGAATTTTGTAGGAATTCGGCAGGTTGGGGCGCCCTGGTGGCTCAGTGTGTTAAGCGTCTGCCTTCGGCTCAGGTCAGGATCTCGCGGCCCTGGGATCGAAGCCCCAAGGCGGGCTCCCTGCTCAGCGGGGAGCCTGCTTCTCCCACTGCCCCTCTCCCCCATTCAGTGTGTGCACACACACTTTCTCTCTCTCTCTCAAGTGAATAAATAAAATCTTAAAAAAAAAGAAAGGAATTCAGCAGGTTGGAACAGGCAGGACGTGGATCCCTCAGCCTGCAGGGTTGCCGAGCTGAGCCCTCCGCTTGGGATTCTGGGCTACCGTGTGCACCTTGCAGCCAGGTCTCTGAGCAGTGGCCTCAGGGGCATGGGTATCTCTGCTCACCCTCCCAAACCCACGCCCAGCCCCCACGCCAACCCTCCCCCGATCTGTTACCCTCCGCCTCTAGTTCTTCAACACAGACATTTTTGACTTACAGAGCTCTAGAGCCCAAATTCTTGGTGACCGAAACACTTTCCTCTTCCTCAGTGACAAGGAGGATTGACTGACCCTCCCAGTTTCCGGGAGGTAGTGGCGATACCGGGGGGATGGGGTGTGGACTACCTTCCATGCCTCTGAGAAAAGGGAGGAGAAACCAAACAGCTAAAATATTTGCGTTAGAAAAAAGCTGACCTCCCACACAGGCGACAGAAACGGGTCTAATTCGGGGCGCCTGGGTGGCTCAGTCGTTAAGCGTCTGCCTTCGGCTCAGGTTATGATCCCAGGGTCCTGGGATCGGGCCCCACATCGGGCTCCCTGCTCGGCGGGAAGCCTGCTTCTCCCTCTCCCACTCCCCCCGCTTGTGTTCCCTCTCTCGCTGTGTCTCTCTCTGTCAAATAAATAAAATCTTTAAAAAAAAAAAAAAAGGAAACGGGTCTAATTCAGTCATACGGAGCTGTTCAAGGTTTTGAAGACACCGTGGCAAGGGTCCCCACCAGAGCCGTGGCCGCAGCGTCCCTGCTGCGAGTTCACCCAGAGGAAGAACGATGGCTACAAAAGCAGAATGGGAGACACACGGATGAACTTGAGGACCTTACGTAAGGAGACATAAACCAGACACAGAAGAACGAAGGCTGGATGACTCCACTTCCTTGAGGTACCTCTAGGAGGCAAATGCATGGAGACAGGAAGTGGAACACAGCTTATCAGGGGCGGGGCGGGGGGGGGGGTTGGAATTAGTGCTTAATTGTATAGGGATTCCGTTGGGGGAAGATAAACAGTTCTGCGGATGGACCGATGGACCGGGTAACAGCTACACGACAATGTGGACGTGAATGTGCTAAAAGGCCACGGAGCTGTACACTTCAAAATGGTTAAAATGGTAAATTTCACAATCTATTTTACCCCAAGAAAAAGAAAAAGAGATCAAGGATGACGGGAACAACAGAGCAGAAGGGACAGATCCCTGCCCATCTTCCCACAAACACGGATAAAAGCAGCTAAGTGGATTTCATTTGACGACGATGGATCCTCCCTGTGTAATTAAGAGTCCTTTCAAGAATAATCTGTTCTACTTAGCAAATTGCTAGGTAACTTCCCCAGCGTGAGTGAGAAGTTTCCAGTGATTCCTTTAAACCACTGTTTGGTAGTTCTGCTTGGCTGTGCTATTGCTACTGTTTTGTCCTGGGGAACCCCAGAGCCTTGGGGGCTCCACCCCGCATCTTGCAGAGGCAGCTCATCCCCACCCAGTGCTTGTGTGAGCGGAAATCTGACATCGTCAGGCGGGGCCACATCTGACCATTCTGTCCTCAGCTTTCTTATGACCTTTCTTATCACCAGAACCCTCCCAGGTTGCTGTATGGCCTGCCTTCTCCCTGGTCTTCTGAGTCCCTCTAACTCTGGGCACAGCGCTGGCATTGGACAGCTCTCAGGGCTAGTCACCTGTCTGCCTGGACCCTCGCTCAGATTCCAGCTGTGACGTTGGACCCGGTGGGCCTCACTGACCCATTCCTCATTAATTCAACTGGCTTTTTCTAGCCCTGCATTGGAAAACTTTGATTTTGACGGGAAAAGGCCTATGTATTCTACTCAAATTTGATTAGCACTGATTTTAGCTTTAGTTTTCACACGATTATCAGAATACGCTACTCAGATCCTCAGGCCTTTTCCACCTTTTCAGCCCATATGCCTTATGACACTCATGGTTAGGTGACTGCAAATCAGGAAAAAGAAAACTAGTAAGAAAAGTATACTAAAAACATAAGATAATAAGAATGAGAGTAAATGCATACTAAAAAGCCACAAGAAAATGTGGATGGGCTGGGCGCCTGGGTGGCTCAGTTGGTTAAGCGACTGCCTTCGGCTCAGGTCATGATCCTGGAGTCCCTGGATCGAGTCCCACATCGGGCTCCCTGCTCAGCGGGGAGTCTGCTTCTCCCTCTGACCCTCCCCCCTCTCATGTGCTCGCTCTCTCTCATTCTCTCTCTCAAATAAATAAATAAAATCTTTAGAAAAAAAAAAAAAGAAAATGTGGATGGGCTGAATGTCTCTATTAGAAGAATTTTCAGATTATAGATAAAGCTAAACTGTAAGAAATATACTTAAAGAATGTGAATAAAAAAATAAAGGAATTATAAAAATATATCATGCAAATAAAAGCTAAGCAGAAATGGGAACAGTGTATTAGCATCATAAAATGAAAACGTTTAGGTCAGAAGTTTTTTTTTTTTTTTTAATTTTATTTATTTATTCATGAGAGACAGAGAGAGAGAGAGAGAGAGAGAGGCAGAGGGAGAAGCAGGCTCCCAAGGAGTAGAGAGCCCGATGCGGGACTCGATCCCAGGACCCTGGGATCATGTAGGTCAGAAGTTTTAACTGAAATAAAAGGTACGCATATTAAGAAGATACAAGAGCTATGAACCCTTAATATCTAACATAAAAACTCTTAGAAACCAAAGATTTTTTTTTAAAGATTTATTTATTTCTTTGACAGAGAGAGAGCGAGCGGTGGGGGGAGAGCCGGAGTCAGGGGGAGAGGGAGAAGCAGACAACTTGCTGAGCAGGGAACCCAACGCGGGGCTTGATCCCAGGACCCTGAGATCATGACCTGAGCTGAAGGCAGACGCTTAACGGACTGAGCCACCCAGGCGCCCTGAAACCAAAGATTTTGACAAAAACTATAACCAGAGTAAGAGATTTCAACACACCTCACTCAGAATTCCACAAATCAACTGGCCACACAGTGAAGGACACCCTCCAGCGCCCACAGAGGGCAGCTCGGGGCCCTTCACAAGGTTCCCTTGAGAACGAGTAGGGGGCCTGCTTTACATGTGTGGAACTAAAAGGTCCTTGCAGAGGACTTTGATCAAAGGAAAAGAGCATTCAGTCCCAAGGAAAATTTAAGCCTCCACTTCTGGGGAACATGAGAATTCCAACTTCTAAATGAGAGGTTTCCCAACTTCAAGCCAACAAAATTTCAGAACGCTCTGAGTTCTCATTTACAGAAGGAGTGTCAGAGTCTTGTATGGATCTGTCCTGTATCCCAGAGTATAATATGTTCCTTCTGGCTAAAAATTGTCACCAACCCTACTGGAGAAGGCAGAAAAATACCTATTGCATTTTTGGACCGTGTATAAATGATACAGGGTTTCATTGCTTGCTGACATCTTTTTTTTAAAAGATTTTATTTATTTATTTGACAGAGAGACACAGCGAGAGAGGGAACACAAGCAGGGGGAGTGGGAGAGGGAGAAGCAGGCTTCCCGCAGAGCAGGGAGCCCGACGTGGAGCTCGATCCCAGGACTCTGGGATCATGACCCAAGCCGAAGGCAGACGCTTTAATGACTGAGCCACCCAGGCGCCCCATTGTGCTTGCTGACATCTTAACAAAAAGCCAGGTCTTATTAACAAAGAAATTCATTTATACCCAAGCCAGGCAACAATAAGAAGCCAAATGTCCCTTTAGAGTATAAAGAATATGCTTCAACTGTTGCTATATGCAACTGATGAATCACTAAATTCTACCCCCGAAACTAGTAATACAGTATATGTTAGCTAAAGTGAATTTAAATTTAAAAAAACTATAAAAACAACAAAAATAAATTTTAAAAAATATGCTTCGTATAAAAGAATGACCATAATTAAGTAGCGATTTTCCCCCAGAAGTAATATACCACATTATATACCATGTACTAGACTAAGTTGGGATTTTGCCCCCAGGAATAAAAGAATGTTTCTCCCATGAGGAAATCTGCTACATAATGTAATACACGTTTATGTTAATTACATAAATGGGTTGAAAGAGAAAACACCTTATGTATTGCTCAATAAATGCCAAAAAGAATTTTGATAATAATTCTTACCTATTTCCGGATTAAAAAAAAAAATCTCGGTAAACTCAGAGCAGAACTAAACTTCCTTTAACTTGAGAGAGTATTTACTAGGAAACAACACAAAAATATATTCAAAGGTGTGATACTACTGTGAACTGAAAACGAGACAAGAATATCCAACATCAACAGTAGTATTCAACATTTTCTGGACTTTCATGAATGCAATAGAAAAAAGTACAAGAGGTATACATATTGGAAAGAAGCAAAAAATACTAATTATTTGCAACAGTTTGCCTCAACAACTCTAGAAAATCAACAAATAAAATCAAATAACGAAAAACGTCGAGATGGAAAAATTGTAATCCATCACGATGACAGCTCTGGTAGGAGCCCCTCCTGTGGTATAGCATACCGGACGGAACTTTCTCATTTTTCTGCACGTGAGCAGTGTTGTGGCAAAGAAGCAGACCGTAAGTCAGCGGATGACTAGGTCAGACATCTCCTAAATTCCTGTTTATGCCTGGATCTACCAAGTACTTGGACACAGAGTGCTAAGTAAATGATAAACAGATGGCCATCCACATAGAAAAAAAGCTATCATTCTATATAGTAAAATAAAAAACTGCAAAAAAAGAAAGATTTAAATATTTAAAAAGGATGATCTGGAACCCCTGTGATGGATAAAGGCTAATATTTTAATGCTTTATAAAGAGCTCTGAGACTTCGAGGTAAAGAAAGCAGACTGAACACACGGACTTACTTTCATTCCCTCTGGAAGCCCCACTAAGACCAAAGAAAAAAGAGATTGCTTTTTTTCCCCAAAGGTGTTCACTGGTGAGCAAAAAAGGAAAGAGGAAAGGAAATAAAATTCTGGCATCTAATAAGCAGACAGACCAGAGGTAATTAACGTTGACAGACCTAACAAAACTAAATCCCAAGCCAGCAGTGGGGAAGAGCAAATATCCCACCTGATTTTAGTGTAAAATTTCCCAAAGGCTCAGGAAATGGGTGGCGTGAGGCACTTTAGGAGGTAAGAAAGAAGGTGGTTAAAAACAGGACTGGCTTGGAAATCCGTCTACAAGGCCACTCGAGTCTACTGAAGCCTAGGGAGTAAAATGGGAGTCTCTGGACAGGGTGGTACTGGGCATCATTCTTACTTCTAGATTTAAAAGCAAATTCTCAGTAAACTCAAAACCAAAGCAAGCTTCCTTTAGTTAAGAGAGCATTTATCAGCAAACGCTTGTGAAAATTAATAAAGGGAACTCTCACTAAAATGGAGTAGGAGAGAGAGAATGGGAGGCTGGAAGGGGGAGCCTACTGCCCAATGTCAATTGCAGGAAAAGTTGTCAATTACAGACCTCAGAGGAATCCTCAGGGAAGAATTGCCCCTTACAGGCCCCAGCAGGGAAAGATGGACACAGCATCTCCTATAAGAAACAGACGATCCCTGCAATTCAGACAATGAGAAAGAAACTGTGGTCACCCTGAACTCTTGCTTTTTCTCCAACGGACTTTTGTTCAAAACAACTCCTCCAAACTTCCCCTTTCTTCTCCATAAAATAACATTCCTCTCTTGTTGGTTTTTTTTTGCACTCTACAGTGAAGACCACAGTCGCAAACCTCACACGCGAGCCAGGAGCCACCAGTCGGCTTTGGTGAGTCCCACACTTACATGAGAGCAACAGTCAAGGACCACTACTTTTCTGATAAAGTCTCTAGCACACAGAGAGAGATCAAGCAATACCCACAAAACAAAGAAACCTGGAGGAAAGTACTTAGACAGGGACAAGATTTGGGGATAAAAGCAACCTACTGTTCTGGGCAAGATTAACAGAAGACATCCCATGTGTGAAACAAAAACAGAAACGCTATAAAAAATTCAGGGTCCGAAAAAGAACTCCTCGAATGTACAAATCGGATTGCGGATAGGTACAATGGAGTATTATTCAGCCTTAGAAAGGACACACGCTACCACATGGATGAACCTTGAGGACGTTCTTCTGAGTGAAATAAGCCAGTCACAAAAGGACAAATACTGCATGGTTCCACTTATATGAGGTACCTAGAGCCATCAAAACCATAGAGATAGAAAGAAGGGTGGCTGCCGGTGCTGGGGGAGAGAGGATGGGGAGTTAACTGTGTAATGTGTACAGTTTCAGTTTGGGAAGATTTGAGATTGACTGCATAACAGTGTGACTATACCTAATACTGAACTTTCCGACACTTAAAAATGGTTAAGATGGTAAATTTTATTTTACGTATATTTTACCACAGTTAAAGATTTTATTTTTTTATTATTATTATTTTTTAAAGATTTTATTTATTTATTTGAGAGAGAGAGAGAATGAGAGAGACCACATGAGAGGGGGGAGGGTCAGAGGGAGAAGCAGACTCTCTGCTGAGCAGGGAGCCCGATGCGGGACTTGATCCCGGGACTCCAGGATCATGACCTGAGCTGAAGACAGTCGCTCAACCAACTGAGCCACCCAGGCGCCCCACAGTTAAAGATTTTAAAAGACAAATGAGGTGAGAAAATAGGATAGCAGAAATGAAACATTTAAGAGATGTTAGAACATTAAGTTAAGGAAGTCTCTCAGTAAACTGTGAAACAAAGAGATGGAAGAAAGGTGAAAAGAGATGATAATTAGGAGCCCAGGCTAGGAGGAATAACAGAAAGAGAAAACACAAAGGCAGAAATTAGCAAAAAAATAACTGAAGAAAATAAGAACATGAGTTATTTTATTGAAAGAGTACAAGCAGTACCCAGCATGATAGAAAAAAGGAAACAAAGATCCACATCAAGGCACATCACCCTGAAATGTTAGAAAGCTGAGGACAACCAGAAGCTCCTACAAACTTTTGGAGAGGAAAAAAAAAAAACGTCACATATGAAGGATTGGAATTATTTGTTCTTACTGCAACACCGAAAAGTAGAACACAATGGAGTGATGCCTACAAAAATATGAACAAAATTTTATGACCTAAAATTTTATAACCAATTAAACTATTATGTATCAGAGTCAAAGATAAAAGGTCATAGAAAAAAAAATTTTTTTTGCAAGGCCATAAAATTTTACCTTCCATGAACCCTTGCTCAAAAAGATACTGGAGGACCCAAAACAAGAAAGGGTGGGGGGGATAGGGCCCAGGACACAGAAGATCAAAAAAAGAGAGGGACACCTGGGTGGCTCAGTCAGTTAAACTTCTGACTCTTGATTTCAGCTCAGGTCATGACCTCAGGGTCATGAGATCGAGCCCCTCATTGGGCTTCACATTGGGCGTGGATCCTGCTTAAGATTCTCTCTCTCCCTCTCCCTCGGCCCCTTCCCAACTGCTCGAGTGCACATACACACGTGTTCTCTCTCTCTCTCTCTCTAAAAAAGAGAGAAGCAAAGATAGAATAGTGCAAAGAGGTCCCAATTTGAGAGCTGTGCACCAGGCACAGAGGACAAGCCATGTTGGAGGAGGTCAGAAGGCTCCAGGAGATTTCCTCAAGGTGAAACTAGTAGAATCTTTGACTTGTATGATGTAAGGGATATTTCACAAGCATTTGGAATGAATTAGTGATTATTACATAAAAAACTAAACAACAAAACAAAAAGATGAATATGGGAAAAACAAAAGGTTGTACAGGAAAGAAAAAGTGATAATGTTATGTACTATTATATGGCTTATCTACGAATAACATTTATATCCTCTAAATGTAAACTCCAAATATGCACAACTATATTGGGAGAATGGGAAGACAGGAAATATGGGGGGGGGGTGGTGAAAAAGAGATAAACCCTCATCTTTCATAGTAGGAGATCGAGATACAAAATCTAAAATAAAAAAAAACAAAAACAGCAGTATAAGCATGCTATTTAGCAATGTGGAGGTAAACTGCCAAAGAATCATCAGCTCAGTGGGATGATGAAAGCACCTGATCCTAAGAGGGGATAACAGAGCTCTACTGGGTTCCTAGGATCTTTTATAGATTGCTATGGACTGAATTGTGTCCCCCCCGCCCCCACAAAGTTGTATGTTGAAGCCCTAACCCCAGTGTGATGTTATTTGGCGGTGGGGCCTTTGGGAGGTGAAGGGCTTTAGGTAAGATTGGGGGGGTTCCTCTTGATGAGATTAGTGTCTTTTTAGTAAGCTCAGGGAGTACCCCCCACCATTATCACTTCCAGAGCCATGTGAAATAAATATTTGCTGCGTAAACCCTGCAAGTTTGTGGTATTCTGTTAGAGCAGCCTGAGCAGGCTAGAATTAGATTTTCCATCTGGGCACGTGTGACTTTGATAAAAATACAACAAAAGGAGCTCTTATATATTTTGAGGGGGAAAAAAAACATGAATAGGAAAGCAAGCAAAGCAACTGTACTAGTATTTTCACAGAAGATATATTTCATTTCATATATAAATGGCTAACAAACTGATGAAAGGTGCTCAACTGGGGCGCCTGGGTGGCTCAGTTGGTTAAGCAACTGCCTTTGGCTCAGGTCATGATCCTGGAGTCCCGGGATCGAGTTCCGCATCAGGCTCCCTGCTCAGCGAGGAGCCTGCTTCTCCCTCTGACCCTCCCCCCTCTCATGTACTCTCTCTCATTCTCGATCTCTCAAATAAATAAATAAATCTTAAAAAAAAAAAAAAAGAAAGGTGCTCAACTTGCATCCGTAATGAACAATTAAAAGGGATGCCATTTTCTCCTCTTGGACTGGGAAAGATGAGTATCTATACCCAGTAGTGGAGAAGGCAGGAGGAGACAGGCACACTGTTTAAGGGATGGAAGCTTGAGTAATGCTGCAGGAGAGCCATTTGATAATGCATCTCAAAATCCGAAGTGCAACGTACCCTTTCGTTAAAGAATGCTACTTCCTAGGAATTTAGTTTACAAAAATCTAGTGCAGGTCTAGAAAGGCATCATCAATGATGTTCATCACCGCGGCACCACTTTTATTTTATTGAGGTAAAATTCCACGTAACACAAAAGTCACCCCTGAAACCGCCTTGAAGTGTACAGTTTAGCGACTTCTAGAACGTTCACCATGTTTGGCAGCTGTTGCATTTCCATCACACTAACAGGAAACCCTATACCTGCTAAGGAGTCACTCCCTATACCCCCTGACTGCCAGCCCCTGGCAAACACTAACCTTTTCGGTTTCTGTGGATTTTCCTGTTCTGAGTATTTTGTATAAATGGAATCACATAAAGATGTAACATTTTGGGGCGCCTGGGTGGCTCAGTTGGTTAAGCGGCTGCCTTCGGCTCAGGTCATGATCCTGGAGTCCCGGGATCGAGTCCTGCGTCGGGCTCCCTACTCGGCAGGGAGCCTGCTTCTGACTCTGACCCTCCCCCCTCTCATGTGCTCTCTCTCTCTCATTCTTTCTGTCTCAAATAAATAAAATCTTTAAAAAAAAAAAAAAAGATGTAACATTTTGCATCTGCCTTCTTTCACTTAATACAATGTTTTCAGCGTACATGTGTGTTGCAGCATTTCATTCCACTTTTCTGCTGGGTAACAAACAGTCCACCGTATGGACATACACATTTTCTTTATCCATTCATCCACCCAGAGATTGTGCACTACAGCTCTTTCCACCTTTTGGCCACTGTGATGGTGCCTCTGCGAGCCTTCAGGTTTCAACACTTACTTTCAACGCTTCTGCGTACGTACGCAGGACTGGGTTTGCTACTTCATATGGTGAATCTAGGTTTGACTTACTAAGGAGGCCAAACTGTTTTCCACATTGCTTTACGTTCCCACCCGCAGTGTCGGGAGCGCTGCAATTTCTTCACATCTGTGACCTGACTTGTCACATTTTTCATTTCGGTTATAGTACTTTTTGGCTCCAGAACTTGTTTGGCCCCTTCTTTACATTTTCCATCTCTGTGTTGACAGTCTCATTTTTTTTTTTTTTAAAGATTTTATTTATTTATTTGAGACAGAGAGAATGAGAAACAGAGAGCATGAGAGGGAGGAGGGTCAGAGGGAGAAGCAGGCTCCTTGCTGAGCAGGGAGCCCGATGCGGGACTCAATCCCGGGACTCCAGGATCATGGCCTGAGCCGAAGGCAGTCGCTTAACTGACTGAGCCACCCAGGCACCCGACAGTCTCATTTTTGAGTGTTCTGGGCACATTTAAGACAGTTTCAAGTCTTCATCCAGTAGGCCCAGTGTCTGGGCCCCCTTAGGGACAGTTCCTGTTTTTTTTTTTTTTCCTTATGAATGGGCCAAACTTTCTTGTTTCTCTGCATATCTGTAATTTTTTTGTTGAAAACTGGCATTTTGAGTATTATTATTATTTTTTAAAGGTTTTATTTATTTTGAGAGAGAGAGAGAGCATGAGTGGTGGGGAGGGGGCAGAGGGAGAGGGAGAAGAAGCAGGCTCTCGGCTGAGCAGGGAGCCCGCTGTGGGACTGGATCCGAGGACCCCGAGATCATGACCTGAGCCAAAGTCAGATGCCCAACCGACTGAGCCACCCGGGCGCCCCAATACCTGTGATTTTAAGTGCTCTTGAAAAATGCTGCCTGAGGGGCGCCTGGGTGGCTCAGTTGGTTAAGCGACTGCCTTTGGCTCAGGTCATGATCCTGGAGTCCCTGGATCGAGTCCCGCATCGGGCTCCCTGCTCAGCAGGGGGCCTGCTTCTGACTCTGACCCTCCCCCCTCTCATGTGCTCTCTCTCTCTCATTCTCTCTGTCTCAAATAAATAAATAAAATCTTAAAAAAAAAAAAAAAAGAAAAAGAAAAATGCTGCCTGAGAAGCCACCTCTTCCCTAGCGAGGGCAGCAAAACAAAGGCAAGTCCTTGAGCCAATCCTTTAGGGAATCATCAGACACGTCAAAACACACCCCTAGAGGTCCCGGAGAACAAGGGCTGTGGTACTGCTAGCAAGTTGTGCAAGGAATGCTGGCCGCCATCCATAAGGCTATTGCTGAGCTGGGAAGCTGAGGATGGTATGGGGGGGAGGTTAAGATGGCACAGAGATCTCTCACAGAAGTTCTGTAGCTTCTCCCCTGCTTCGTTATGTGTTCCCCTGCTTGTCACAAGTTTTTGATTAGATTCCAGGGTTATGAAAAGGCTGGTTCTGACGGTTTTTGCCACCTCACTTGTTGCTTTTGTAGAGGGAGGGAGTCATGGATTTCCTTAGTCCCCCATTTCTCTGATGCCCTCATGGTACTATTTCTAAGGGTGGGTGATAAGACAGATGTTGTGGATTGCTTTAATCAACCATCTTCTAACCCCCTCTAGGAGTTAGAAAGTTGAAAAGTGTCATTTGTGAGACACCCTTGCAGCTCGCGTTCAGGATGTGATTTAGGATCTGTCAGTCACAGGCCCTTGCACGCAATGGACTCAGAACTGGGTCACCTGGAGGAAGAGGCATGGTCGGGGCATCCACTTTGCTGGTCCAGCCTACAGGAGAGGTGCTTTGATTCTGGAGCCGACAACTCTGGTAGCAGGTTCCTGATTGTGCATCTTCCTGATGACGAAGGCCGCCTCCTTGGCAGGCCAGTTCTGATATGTAGACGTTGGGAGCTTTTCTTTCTTTCTTCCTTCCTCCCTCCCTCCCTCCCTTTCTTTTTTAAGATTTATTTATTATTTTAGAGAGAGAGCGTGTGAGCAGGTGGGGGCAGGGACAGAGGGAGAGAGAGAGAGAGCATTTCCAGCAGACTCCCCACTGAGCACGGAGCCCAATGTGGGGCCTGATCTCACAACCCTATGAGATCAGGACCTGAGCTGAAACCAGGAGTCAGACACTTAACTGACTGAGCTACCCAGGCGCCCCATCTAGCGTATGTTTCTTTAATACTCCTAACAATTCTGGAAGCTGTCTCCCTTACTGAATAAATTCCTTTCTGTTTAAAGCAGCTGGAGTGGATTCAGAGGTCTATAACAAAGAGCCTGTGTGTGTGGCCACACAGTGTGTGGAAGAAATTCCAATGGAAAGTGGCAAGCACCTGGAAGGTCCATCAACAGGCCACTAGAAGGACGCCTGGGTGGCTCAGCCGATTACGTGTCTGCCTTCTGCTCAGGTCGTGATCCTGGGGCCCTGAGATCGAGCCCCGCATGGGGCTCCCTGCTCAGAGAAGCAGTCTGCTTCTCCCTTTCCCTCTGCTGCTCCCCGTTTGTGCTCTCTCTCAAATAAATAAATAAAATCTTTAAAAAAAAAAAAACAGGCCACTAGATAAAGTATTGCTTATGCCTACAATGAAAATCCATGCAGGAGCTACAAATAATAAAATAGCTGTAGGTGAACTCACAGAAGGATGAACACAATATATCAACTGCAACTGCAAACACATCCCCTAACAATGTATGATTCTATTTTTGTGAAGTTTAAAGACATGTATTTGTATATTATGTTCAAGGCAGTGGTTCTTAACCAGGGGTGATCTCTCCCCTCCCTCCCGTGGTGGGGGACATCTGTCAACGTTGGGAGACATTTTTGACTGTCTCAACCGGGAGAGTGTAATGGCATCTTGTGGGTGGAAGCTAAGGGTACAGTGAAAATCCTACAATGCACAGGACAGCCCCATGACAGAGAACTGTCTGGCCTCACATATCAACAGTACCAAGGCTGAGAAACCTTGATTTAAAGAAAAATATCAAACTGTTATTAAAAATGATACTTTTAGAGAGCAGGACTGAGCAACAGGGTAGGAATTATGTCACTGTTTGTACACAATATAACATTTCATTTCCCCCCCAAGAATTAGGATTTTTTTTTTAACTGAAAAGATACAAGTAAGGAATAAACCAAAGAACACCACTTATTTCTAATAATAAAAGGAACAAATGCTTAGTGTAAAGATTCAGAGAGCACCCAAAGAGAAGATCAGTTATGGTCCTTTTGTATGACTCTTTGTATAATCAGTTATGATCCTTTTGATCCTTAAGCCACAAAACCCAACAGGAACTAATTGAAGAAAAGCGGAAATCTGTTCTAAGGATTTTATTGTCTCACAGCAACTAAGGATATCCGAAAGGAGGCTGCTACTGAGCCCTGACAAGGGGCTGTCCGGAATCAGGAGACAGGAAGGTGTCCCATCTGTTTTATTACCTGGCCTTCTCCCCCTGCATTTTCTGTCCCTACAGAGGCTTTCCCCCACATCTTTCCTGGTCAGGGTGGCCCTGGGAGGGGTCTCCTGGACCACCTGCATCTCAGGCTCAGACTGGCAGGAGGAGTCACGACACTCACGTGTGGCCACACACACAGGCATTCCCGGATTTACTGCGATTCAAGGACTTATGGTCGTGAAAGGCTACAAAGCAAAATCAGCAAGGCGAAAAGCCACATGAGGTCAAGTCTAGAAGAGACCGGGGGAAAGCCTCTAAGAGTCCTCTTCCGGTAAACTTAATTCCCCAGCAATGACTTGTGACAATACGAATGCAGTGCTGTCTACCAAGGAAGCTCACTAGGGACTTGACCCTGCGTTTTTGCAGGGGGCTGGTCATGTAGGCGCCCCCTGCCTAGCACATTCCAAAACGCCACTCCCAGCAGGAAGGCAGGGGTTCAGCAGAAACCACAGTGGTTTCTGAGCCTCTCCTATCAGTGCTGGGAATGGTGAGAAGTCTCCCCAAATCCAAGTTACCAGTTCAGGGCCAACCTCATAAGCAGCCTTTGTAGGCACAGCCTATAGGCAGGCCTGTTCCGTTGGCAAAAACATGGAGCTCTGCATCCGAGTAATCTTGCTCTCAGTTCTGGTTCCAAACTCCTGGGGAGAGGGTAACTGGCCCGGCTTCGGCTGGGTGCCCTCCCTGTCACCAGTCAGCAGTGACTGGGGGGAGAAGGGGTCACAGCTGCTTCCTTTTGATCCCCGTCCATGAAGCTGGGACAAGTCCCTCCCCATCTGCTCCCCATCACGGGGATCTCTGCAACACTCTTTGATACTTTCGTTCACAAAATAATTTTTATTACTCACGATTTCCACTATCTAGGCAGACACACAACTGAGAGTAGGAAGGGGAGCATCTAGGCATCATGCTGGCCCCTGAGCTGAAACCCCTAGAAATATGGATTGCCGGGAGTTGAAAGTATGAATGTATTTCCCACAACCTGGGAAATAAGGCCCTTCATCTTTATTTTCCAAACAGATTCTACTGTTGCCTCAGGTTGTAAGACAATGCCTGGTGCCGTTTAAAACGTCTTCAACAAACCATTGTGTCTCACACACAGTTGCAGATGCAGAGACCCCGGCTGAGAAAAGGCCTCGTAAGAAGAGGTCAATGATGACATTCATCTTCCGTTGAGAATCTATCTTTATAATGAAGTCAGGAAAAGGACAATAAATAAATCAAAGCACTGTATGTTCTTTGAATTGTGCACGTAGCCCTCCAGAGACCTGTCCCACAAAAGAAAACAACCAAGAGAGCTCTACGTGGCCTGAGATTCCACAGGCTGCCTGCTACTGGTCGAGCATATGCTAGCACTTGTCTGTGGGAACTCAGAGACAGAAAAACAGAAGTTGCGCGCAACGTGGGTGTTCTTTCCCGATGCAAAATAAGATTTGTTTTGGACAACACAAAGACTGCTTTTTTTCTCTAAGAGAGAAGAATATATAGCTCCCAGCTCATGGGCTCAAAACAGGTTCAAAGAGGTCTGTCTGCCTCCCTGATACCACAGTTATCCCTTGCTAGCCCAAGTCTCGCAAAACAAATCTGAAACTGCAGAGACTCAGATAGGTTTTGAAGTCAGTCTCTCGCTCTCCTAACACTTGCTTCTTGCTATCTGAAATGCAAGAACCACATACGATTTGAGTAACAGAAGATACTTGAATATATCTGTATCTCAGGGAGGGGTCTGCCAACTTTTTCTGGCAAGGGCCAGATGGTAAATAATTTTGGTTTGTAGGTCATACAGCCAAAAAGGCTCTACTGTAATGACTCAACCCTGCAGTTGTAGCTCAAAAGACCTAAGGCAATATGTCTAGGGATGACTGTAACTGTGTTCCAATAGAACTTTACTTATAAGAACATGTGGTGGGCTCAATTTGGCCCCTAGGCCATCGTTGGCTGAACACTGATCTGAGTTGAGGCTTAAATCTACTGTTACAGGATCAGATCCACACTATTATTATTTCAAATGACAAAAGCTTTGCGAATACAGTGTTCACTTTTTAAAATTTTTTTAAAGATTTTATTTATTTATTTGAGACAGAGAGAATGAGAGAGAGACAGAGAGCACATGAGAGGGGGGAGGGTCAGAGGGAGAAGCAGACTCCCTGCTGAGCAGGGAGCCTGATGCGGGACTCGATCCTGGGACTCCAGGATCATGACCTGAGCCAAACGCAGTCACTCAACTAACGGAGCCACCCAGGCGCCCTTCCTACCGTTGTTTTAAAAAATAAGTAATATCTTCATTGAGATATAATTCACATACCATAAAGTTAACTTTTTGAAATGGACAATCCAGTAGCTTTTAGTAGATTCACAAGGTTGTGCAACTACTACCACTATCTAATCTCGGAACATTTTCATCAGCCCCAAAAGGAAGCCCATGCCCCTAGCCCCTGGCAACCACTAATCTGCTTTCTGACTCTGTGAATCTGACTACTCTGGACAATCCATATCCGTAGAATCATAGAATATGTGATTTTTTGGGCGCCTCGGTGGCTCAGTTGGTTAAGCAACTGCCTTCGGCTCAGGTCATGATCCTGGAGTCCTGGGATCAAGTCCCACATCGGGCTCTCTGCTCGGCAGGAAGCCTGCTTCTCCCTCTGACCCTCCCCCCTCTCATGCTCTCTCTATCTCATTCTCTCTCTCAAATAAATAAATAAAATCTTAAAAAAAAAAAAAGAATATGTGATTTTTTGCATCTGGCTTCTTTCTTTAAAAAGATGCAATTTTAGGGGCACCTGGGTGGCTCAGTCGGTTAAGCATCTGCCTTTGGCCCAGGTCATGATCTCGAAGGCCTGGGATTGAGCCCCATGTGGGGCTCTCTGCTCCGTGGGGAGTCTGCTTCTCCCTCTCCCTTTGCCCCTCCCCCCTGCTCCTGTGCTCTCTCTCTCTCAAATAAATACATAAAATCTTTTTTTTAAAAAAAGATGTAATTTTAAAAATAATTTTTTTTTGTTAAAAATTTACATGCTTATTGTAGAAAATGAAATACTACAGGAAAGCATGACTAAATTTCAGTATTTAGCTAGAGATAATCACTGCTAACGTTTGTATAACATTTATATAAATTTCTTTTTATAGAATTGGAATCATACTATACAGACTGTTTTAGAATCTGACTTTTGACTTAACATAGTGTGCACATTTTTTCCAGCACCTTTAAATATATTTGCCCAAAGCATGATTTTTAAAGGCTTTATAATATTCCATTGTACACATTATATCATAATTTATTTGATTCATATCTTGTCGGAAATTTGTATCACTTCCAGTTCTTGCAAAATGATTTTAAATAAATAAAACTATAATAAACTTGCTTGAAATTGTATTTTCACAGTCATCCATAATTATCTCCTTGAAATAAATAACTAGAAACATAATTTCTGTGTTAAAGGACACACTGATTTTGGGATTCCTGATACAATTGCTACATTTCCCTCCCAAAAGGTGGGATTCATCTACACTCCCACCAATGGTAGAACAGGATTCTCATTTTGCCCAGCTCATCACTTAAAAAAAATTTTTGATATGGTGAGCAAAGAAATGACATCTCCTTCTTTGATTTGTATTTCTTTGATTACAAGTGAGAATGAACAACGCTTTGCTTAAAATTTTTAAAATAATTTAAAATAATTAATAATTATTAAAATAATAAATTAATACTTTGTGGCTATTTAGGGCGCCTGGATGGCTCAGTTGGTTAAGCGTCTGCCTTTGGTTCAGGTCATGATCTTGGAGTCCTGGGATCGAGCCCTGCATCAGGCTCCCTGCTCAGTGGGGAGTCTGCTTCCCCCTCTGCCTCTCCCCCTGATCATGCTCTCTCTCTCGTATAAAAAAAATAAAAACTTAAAAAAAATAAGATTCTTTTTCACTCTGCCCCTCCCTCCCGCTCGCTCTAAAAAAAAATTAAAAAAAAATTTTTTTTGGCTCTTTATAACTATCATGCATAGTTAAGTGCTTAAAAATTTTTTTAATTTACATGGAGTTCGCCATATTGAGCTCAAGGCCCTGCAGCCATGAAGGGAAGGTATTCAAATCTCCGGGAAGACAAGATGATCACTAAGGCCCTTGGAGACCTGGCAGGGATGCAAGGGAACACCCAGGGCAAAGGTATGCATGACTTCAGGTGTCACCAGCTACTCTCCTCTGGGGCACGGCAAAGGCCAAGCTACCATCCCTCCTTTCATGCTTAAACTCCCGCCCAGAAGCCTTGAGCCCCATTTCCACTGGGAATGAACCCATGATCCATTCTCCAGTCTGGTCCCGACCCACCCTGTACCTTGCCCACCGTCATCATGCCCAGCCTGCCCTCCGTCCCGCCTTCTGCCCCAACTGCTTGCACTCACGGTTCCCTCTGCCTGGGATTCCTTCTACCTCATCTCAACGGGGCTGGCTCTTCCTGTCATTCTGGGCTGAGGGGACCCATCATCTTCGGACAGCCCTTCCCGATCTATGGTGCCCCCCGGTCACCCTGCACTGTCCTGCTCCACGTGGTCCTTGGGCCTGTTCCCCTGGCCCTTCTCTTCTCTTTCTTTATGGGCTGCCCCACTTTGCTGTCTGTCTAGACCTGGTTGCTGAGCACAGTATCCAGCAGGTGTTCAATATATATTTGCTGAGAATATGCACGTTTTTATAAACTCAGTTTGGTGACCCCCACACCCCAACCTTGGACTAAAACTAGTCTGATCATCCCTTGATCAATATTCACTGACTGACTGTCCCGGGTCATCGTCGGAGGTGTCCCACAATGTTCTCCCAGAAACTGCCAGGAACCTTCTCCTGTATGTCACACGGCTCTTCAGCCTAATGCCACACTGCTCCTCAGCCTGATGTCACACGGCTCCTCAGGCTGATGCCACATGGCTTCTAAGGTCCTTCTAAGGTGCTTGGCACCTCACTCCTCTGGTCTCAGGGCTCGTGAAGTAAAATGTGAAGCCCCTCCAACTTTGATCCAGCTTCCGTTAAAATTAAAAGATAAAATGTGAATCACAACGCTACGCGATGGGATGATTGGGGAATAAACAGTGTTGCTGACAACTAGATTTTCTTACTGAACTGCCTTACTTAAATTGTCTTAGTAAACATAAGGTAGAGATAACTAGAGGATATTTATATGCCAGTGACTAGAGAAGCATCGTGAAGAAAAACACTAGAAACCTGGGCAAAGGTCTTATTTGAGTTTAAACCCATGGAGCTCCTGTTACTGTCAGAAATGTTATTTCTTTCAGTTTCCTGAGAAGGCGGAAGGAGTTCCCTGGGCTATTCAACTATTCACCAAAAGCTTCTGGTTTAATCTCTCAGGAATTAATAAGCCTTTTACTAAGAAGCATACTTTGGCAACAAAGCTTTTGAGAGAGGTTACAAGATACTTATCAACGTACAGAATACTTTATCAGGAGGTTCACTTAAGCAAGAAATGAACTCGAGAGACTTGAGATAAATAACCCACTGCACGCTCTCTCTCTCTCTCTCTACATGTGTGGTGTGGATTTTTCTCGTTTGTCAGAAAATTTCAGAATCATTAGGTCTTATAGAGTTTGAAATAGCAATGCCTCTGGCAAATCCAAATCCAACTATGAAAGCTTGTTGTTCTCCATGGTGTCTGTGGGCCAAGGGGAACTTTCTAGCACTAAGGCTTTGGGAGTGCTGAGGTCCTACCAATACCCAGAAAACACTATGGTGGGCACCCCGCAGTTGTGAAGTCAACCAGTTTGGCGCTGGGGTGTCCTCTGTCATTTCTCTTCCTGTCCTGAAGCCCTCAGACCTCAGCGAGGCTAAGGATGGTCAGTGTGCTTGGCCTTCTGCCCTCCCTTCGCTGAGGGACCTGGCCTGGGACGCACTCTGATGAGTGGGTGGAATTCAGCTGTAAATCTCTGTAGAGTCCTTGTCCCTCCCAAGAAGGGTGATGAGGCACAGCCACCCCACATGTCTGCAGGTGGCCCCTTGGCTGTGTTTCTAGGACCCTGCCGTGCCCTGGTCACTGTGGTTAACACCGGTGATTCAGTCAAGGTCCCAGAGCAAATTTAAAAGGATGAGTTCTGCCAACACCCTGAGTGAACTTTAAGCTTAGAGAAGCTGGTTCTGGCCCAGGGCCTCCAGGGAAGAGCCCAGCTGAGCTCACCAGGGATTCTGACCCACAAAGTGGTGAGCTAATAATAAATGGGTGTCGTTTTGGCCGTTAACGTTGTACTAAATCACAGCAACAGAAAACTAAAAGGGTGGGGTGGCTGGGATCACAAGATAACAGAGAGAATCCCACAGTTTCTTCTTCAGGGTCAGATTATTTACTTTTCCTGGATGATAAACCGATGACGTCTTCTTCAGGACATTAGTGTTCCTGTGGTTCACGTCTGTTGGTGCTTCTGATTTTTTACAACACACAGGCTTTTGGCAAGTTGAGATCCGGAACTGAAAGGGTTTTCTTCAATGGAGGTGAGACTTTTAGATCCGAGGTTCTCAAGGCTGCCTGCACATCAGAAGGACCGAGGCCCAGGATCCCTGCTCGGGAGATTGTAATTCCTGAGATCGCTCAACTGATACCTGATCTCAAGCTACATCACGCCAGACTTCTGACCTCTAAGTCATTCTGATGTGCAGGCAGCCGTGAGAATGATCCCCGGGCAACAGCATTCTAAGACACCCCCATGCGCTCTACGCCCTGGTGTGTCCTCCTTGATCCCTTGATCATGTTATGTCACGTGGCAAAAGGATTTGACAGACGGAATTAAGCTTGCTAATGAACTGGCCCAAACAGGGAGAGCCTCTGGGTGGGCCTAACCTCATCACATGAGGCTTTATTTATTTATTTAAAAAAATTTTTTTTTAAGGATTTTATTTGAGAGAGAGAGAGAGAGCACAAGCAAGGGCAGCGGAAGGCAGAGAGAGAATCAGGCTCCCCACTGAGCAGGGAGCCTGCTGTGGGGCTCCATCTCAGGATTCTGAGATCATGACCTGAGCTGAAGGCAGCCGCTTAACCAACTGAGCCACCCGGGCGCCCCGAGGCCTTATTTAAAGCAGAATTTTCTCAAGCGAGAGGCAGAAGTCAGAGATCCAAAGCATCAACATGAGTGGGATATGATGGCCACTGGTGACTGAAGATGGAGGGGGCCACACGGAAAGAACCTGAGCGGCCTCCAGTTGCTGGGCGTGATCCTGGCTGACACCTGGCAAGAAAACGGGGGCCTCCGTCTTACAACCGCAGGGAACCTGTCACCAGCCTGAAAGACACCAGGTGGATTCTTCCTCAGAGCCTCCAGGTGAGAACATGGCTCAGCTGACACCTGATTTCAAGCTACACTGTGCTGGACTTCTGACCTCTAAGAACTGTGAGCTCACGAACAGGCGTTTGAAGTCACTGAGCCTGGGACTTCGTTACACAGCAAAAGAAAACTGTACCAGTGACTTCAAAAGCAATACAAATAACTGGCCATTTCTAGCCAAACTATTTTCAAATTATATTTCCTATAGGAGGGAACTTAAATATCACTTTACATATTTCTTCCTACTATAACACTACTCTAATGCTTTGACACCTGAAATCTGAGGCCATTAAAACCTTAAAACTCAGCCATTTAAAACATGCTAAAAGTTATGGATTCTAGCTTTGGAGAGATAGATGAGATGTAGGTAATCCCTACCTACGCCCTCCACCAAATAAATCACCGGTGTTAACCACAGTGACCAGGGCACGGCAGGGTCCTAGAAACACAGCCAAGGGGCCACCTGCAGATATGTGGGGTGGCTGCGCCTCATCACCCTTCTTGGGATGGACAAGGACTCTGCAGAGATTTACAGCTGAATTCCACCCACTCATCAGAGTGTGTCCCAGGCCAGGTCCCTCAGCGAAGGGAGGGCAGAAGGCCAAGCACGCTGACCATCCTTAGTCTCGCTGAGGTCTGAGGGCTTCAGGACAGGAAGAGAAATGACAGAGGACACCCCAGCGCCAAACTGGTTGACTTCACAACTGCGGGCGCCCCCCCATAGTGTTTTCTGGGTATTGGTAGGACTTCAGCACTCCCAACGCCTTAGTGCTAGACAGTCCTGGTTTCCTTGCTGGTTATCAGCCAGGGACCTCTCTCGGCTCCTGATGGGCCCCCTTCACCTTCAAGCCCACGAATGGTGCACTGAGTCCTTATGATGCTTCAGAGGAAATTCCGGCTTTTAAAGGGTTCATGTGTTAGCTCTACCCAGATCACCTCCCTTTTGCCATATGTAAGGAGGAGATTATTTAAGGGTGAGGGTTACTGGGGGTCATTCTTAGAATTCTGCCTATCACATCCACCATCTTGCCTCCCGGCTCCCTTGAGAACCCTTTCTGGTAATTACATGAGAGATGCAAATTTCTGTCATAACCCCAAAGAAGGAATTAAAGGCAAATTTAAAAAGGGAGACGTAGGGTTCCATGGGTCCGATCTAACCTTGGCTCGGGATATAGTTAACAGGCAGCCTGCAGACTGAGAGTAATTTGCAAGGCCTTCCTGGAAGCCTGACTTAAAAAAAAAAAAATCCAAGGAAATGTGAGTTGAGTAGAATGTCTAGAAAGGTCTCCTCTTTGCTGAGAGCCACTTCAAGCCCAGTGCGGGCCTCACTCTGGAGTGAGTGCGTGTTCGTGTTCCTGGATCTCAGTCCTGGGGCTACCTCAAGACACCCGAAGCTGAACCTGGGGCTCAGCAGTGGGTCTGACCCCCTGTTCTACGTTTTCAGAGCTGCCACCCCATGTTACTTAAATTCCAACTGATGCAGTTGCTAGAGTGATGATGTCCTCATTCCGACCTTCCAAGTTTAGTACCTGGCGTGGGATAAACCCTGATGAGAAGAGGCAAGTCTTCTTTCCCTTCCTCAGGGAAGCTGAGCCGCTGCTCGAATGTCACCTCCCTGACCTTCGTATGACAGTGGTGTTCACACACCCAGCACTCCTAAGCCTCCCACCCCGACTTTTCTCCACAGTACACTCTAATATAGTACGTATTTTACTTTTTAGATTTTTTTTTTTTTTTTTAATTCATGAGAGACAGAGTGAGAGAGAAAGGCAGAGGGAGAAGCAGGCTCCCAAGGAGCAGGCAGCCCGAAGCGGGACTCGATCCCAGGACCCTGGGATCATGACCTGAGCCGAAGGCAGACGCCCAACCATTTGAGCCACCCAGGCGCCCGTATTTTACTTTTTAATTTGAATCGTCTAGTCCCCGTGAAGATGGAAGCTCCACGAGAGCGGAGATTCTGCCTGCTTCGTTCACTGCTGATTTCCCAGAACCTAAAATATAACATGGCACCAAACAGGCCCCTCCATAAAAATTCACTGAATTAATATATGGAGAGTTTTTTTTTTTTAAAGATTCTTTTTTTTTTTTTTTAAGATTTTATTTATTTATTTGAGAGAGAGAGAATGAGAGAGAGCACATGAGAGGGGGGAGGGTCAGAGGGAGAAGCAGACTCCCTGCCGAGCAGGGAGCCCGATGCGGGACTCGATCCCGGGACTGGAGGATCACGACCTGAGCCGAAGGCAGACGCTTAACGACTGAGCCACCCAGGCGCCCCTATATGGAGAGTTTTGACAGAACCTATCATGCTATACTTTGGTGGGCTAAAAAGAAAGTTCTTTCAAGTGAAAATGCACATGGCTACCGGCCTTTTTTTTTTTTTTTTAACTGAGCTGTCTGAGTTTTCTACAATTTATTTTTGGCTTCCTGGGTCGGAAAGAACAAGCTTCAGAAGGCTTAGGAGGCGTCTCAGACAAACAGGTCTAGACAGAGGATATTTTGTGAGGAGTAAATAAATTAGACACATATGATTTATGTTTCCCTCTAAATTTACAGAGATTTAACAACGAATGAAAAATACCCTTCAGGCAGAATGAGTTTTGGGTTTCATCAAGTGTAAAATGCTTTGAAAACTAGTTCAAGATGTTCACAAAATAAAACAAAACAAAACAAAAAATCACTACAGCAGGAAATATAATTCTCGCTCTGATGATGGGAAATAGCTGATTGTGTAATCCCTCCCTGCAATCTAATTATAATAACACTACATGGCAAAGGGCCAATTCCTTCTGGAAATTTTAATTGTCTTTTCCTGTCCATCTTGCACTTCCCTTGATCCATTTCTGTAAGGTGGGGAAATGACAGCTCAGTCAAGTGTCCATGACCACGTGTGGCTCAGCCACGGCCAAGACCTTGTTCCTGGCCTTTCTGAGCTTCAGTTTTCTGTGACCACTCCTACTTCCCTTACCCTAAAGCCTCCCAGAATCAGCTTTCTCTCCCCAACTCCTTAAGCTTTTCCATTTCCTCAGCAGCGTGGGGAGTGTCTGACTCTTGATTTCAGCTCAGGTCATGCTTTCAGGGTGGTGGGATTGAGCCGAGGGATGCCCTCGTTGGGGTGGCCTGCCTTTATGGGGTGGTTTCGACGCTCAGAGTGGGCTGAAGCAGAGAGCGCACAGAGCAGCTAAAGGAGAAAACAATGCATCAGAAACAAAGCTCGTCTTCTGGGAGTCTCTCTTATGGGCCATTAACCCGATTAATTTTTTTCTTTTTTAGCAGGAACCGGGAAAAAAAAAAAGGTAATGTCAAAGACACAAAACACTTCTATTCTTGGGTAGAATCTGATTTTAAGACCCTTGACTCCTGCTATTACAAAGATAATCCCAGCCCCGCTGCTGCTCAAGTATCAGGGCTGCTCCTGGCCGAGGCCTTGTTTTCTTGCTCGGTTCTTTCTTTCTCTGTCCCCGCCCCCCCTCAAAGCTTATGGTTGGGGAAGGAGTGCTGGGGTGCCAGAATCTTCAGAATCTTTAGAAAAGTGGGGTAAACGTATGGGAATGCAGGGTCTGAGTGGGGAGAAGGGAGGAGATGGCAATTTTATTTTATTTTTAGTATTTAAAATTTATTTATTTATTTACTTATTTACTTAAGTAATCTCTGCACCCAGAGTGGGGCTCGAACTCATGACCCCATGATCAAGAGTCACATGCTCCCCTGACTGAGCCAGTCAGGCACACTGGAGATGGCAATTTTAAAGAGGATGGCTATTTAATGGGAAAGGGAACACAGTCCACCTTACAGAAGAAAACACCGGAGAACATTTTTGTGTCCTTGGAGCAGACAAAGATTTCTGAAACAGGACGCAAAAAGCACTAATCACCGGGAAAAGACGGATAAATGAGACTTTATTAAAATGAAAGACTTTGTTCCACAAAAAAGCGAAAATTCAAGCCACCCTGGGGGCAGATATTCGTAATACTTCTATCTGACAAAGGACTGGTACCCAGAATATACCAAGAGCTCCTGAAAGCAAGAGGGGAAAGACAGACAATCTGATTTTAAGATGGGCAACAGACAGGGAGGGCACATCCCCAAAGAGATTACCCAGATGTCCAGTTAGCATGTGGAAAAGTTCTCGGCCTCATCAGCCAGCAGAGAAGTGCAGATCCCAACCACAATGAGATACCACTACACACTTATCCCAAGACCGGGAGTACCAAGACTGGTGCTCTCAGTGAAAATGCAGAGAGATGATCTCTCCTCACTTGCTGGGGGGAGGTAAACTGTACAACTGTTTCAGAAATCTGTTTGGCACTATCTACCATACTTGAATATAGGCACACCCGATGGGCCAGTAATTCCATTTCTAGGTGTAGATCCAGAAAGAATGAGCACACCCGTGTTCCGAGAGACACGCCCAAGAACGTACCAGCACCACGTAACTAGAGCCCCGACCTGGAAATAACTCATCTGTCCGGCAAGAATGGAAGGGGTAAATAGATAATAGGTGTGATCACATAATAGGTTCCAAAGGGGTTAGAAAATGAACGAACTGGATAAGCCTTGATGACTTCACACCGTAGGAGAAAGCTGGATGCAGATAGGACAGTTTTTGATTGCATTTATGGAAAGTTCCAGTGCAGGCAAAACTAACAGAGCATTCCGGGATGCCTGCTTTTTGTGGAAAACCACGAGGAAAAGAATTGAGGACAACAGTTGTCTTTGGGAGTGGGAAGGGGGTAGGATCAAAAAGTCACACGGAAGGTTTGGGGAAATTGACAATGCTCTCTTTTTTTTTTTTAAAGATTTTATTTATTTATTTATTTATTTATTAGAGAGAGACTGAGAGAGAGAGAGAGCATGAGAGGGGGGAGGGTCGGGAGGGTCAGAGGGAGAAGCAGACTCCCCACCGAGCAGGGAGCCCGATGCGGGACTCGATCCAGGGACTCCAGGATCACGACCTGAGCCGAAGGCAGTCGCTTAACCAACTGAGCCACCAAGGCGCCCCGACAATGCTCTATTTCTGGATGGGCATAGGGACGGCCTGGGTTTTCACTTCATTACAATCCATAAAACTATAATTTATATTTGATGAATTTTTGTCTTTCTAGATGATACTTCATAATAACAAAGCTTACACTTCTATCAAGTACTACTTCCTCGTGTGACCTTCCCAGAAGATGACTACTGTCCTGATAAACTGATACTTTAAATGCAAACAGCTCTAAAGTAACAGGACACTTTTGAAGGGCCACCTACGTGGGGCCTTTGTGTCAATTAGGGAAAGGCACCCTCTTCGGGAAGGTGGTTCAGCAAAAGCTGCCTTCCCTGGACTGAAGCAGCCTGCTGGGCTCAATGCTTGCGGAGTTCATAGCTCCTCTGAGCCAAGAAAAAGCTGGTCCTTCCTGCAGGAGACGCGGACCTGCATTCGGGTACATGGTTTGTTGGGTGGACTGGCTTTCAGTCCCACTTGCCTCTTCGTCTGGGCACCACAGCAAACCCTACTACCACTGGCAGCCCTCCCTAGGAGAACAGAAGGACAACAATTATACGCCAACATACGCATGCACAGGACCAATACGGGCACAGGACTGTGGCTGCCCAGGGCTGGCTGGAGGTTGGCCGACGCTGTCGCTTACCGCGTAGCCTTCTGTCTTCTTCTGGCACCATTTCAGGAGAGCATTGCGCTTGGATCCACCATATTCCCGGGCCAAGGCAGCCAGCGGGTCTCTTCTTTCCACGCTGGTTAGGAAGACGAGCACGGAGGAAAGAGAAGATGCTAGTGTTTAGGACCCTCAAGTATATATGAAATAAATAACTAGATTAGAAAAGCAAAAGTCTGGGTCTATCCAGGGAGACTCAAGAGAAACAACCAAATCAGTCGTATCAGTGATACATTTCATTACGTTTCACGATATGAAATTTCAATGGTAATAATAATTTTCTTTTCCTTAAACTGGAAGGTTGACATCCAGCTGCACTGTTGTTCTTTATGCCTTACACATATTTTATTGTTATTATTTTGTATCATTCTGATACTTAATAAAAATACTTTTTTAAAAAAGATTTTACTTATTTGAGAGAGAGAGAGCGAGGACAAGTGGGGGGGGAGGGGCAGATGCAGAAGCAGGCTCCCAGGACCCTGGGATCACGACCCGAGCCAAAGGCAGCCGCTTAACCAACTGAGCCACCCAGGCGCCCCTTAATAAAAATACTTTAAAATATATATATTTTTTTAAGGTTTATTTATTTATTTGAGAGAGTGAGAATGAGAGAGAGTACATGAGAAGGGGGAGGGTCAGAGGGAGAAGCAGGCTCCTCGCTGAGCAGGGAGCCCGATGGGGGACTCGATCCCGGGACTCCAGGATCATGACCTGAGCCGAAGGCAGTTGCTTAACCGACTGAGCCACCCAGGCGCCCCACTTTAAAATATTTTTATTAAGGAGTAATGGGATGATTCCAGACCTCAGCAATCTGAATTAAGGTAGAGAGATTTTTAAGAAAACGTCATAACTGCATTAAAATTTTTCTTTTGTAATTTGATGGCTATTGTCCCTTGCACCTGGCATATTTGTCAGCTTAAGTCCATGAGAGTTTCTGTGGTCAGAGTCGCTGTTAACTATGAAGTTACAGTAACTTTGCCTGTGTTTGTTACTTCATCACTTAGAACTGAATTTCTAGGTCTGACAAACTAGGGAAGACTGAAATGAAGGTTTGGAAAAGAGTTTCTGTATCCGTGGATGCCCAAAACACTAACTGAACAGGTTTCTTTAAAAAATAAGGTTAAATAGATACGATGTGCTCTCCAAAGTAATAATAATAGGATGAGAACTTCCAAAACAAGTGATTTCTATCCTGTCATTTGTTTGTCCCAATGACGTGAATACAAAAATAAAATAACACATTAATCTCCACCAATTTAATCTTTCATGATGAAGGGTGTAATATAAATTGCATATTAATACACACATAGCCTTTTTGTACGCATTTCTGGCATAAAGAAAAGAGCAGTTTCAGGATAGCACTAATTCTGGTCCTTAAAACTAGTTTTGATCACTTAAATCTCCTGTGCATAAACAAGGCTAATATGTAGTATCTGGGGCTTTAAGTTAAATCTCTGAAAGATATGACTTCATCTATTTGGGTCCAAATATAAGCTACGCCCAAAGATATGACAAGAGCTGAACTTACTGAGACTTTCATAAAATCCTTTTACAATACTCATAATGGTAGTTAGAATGGTTGTTAAGTAGCTATTACTCCCAAAGTGGCTAGTTTTGTATATTCATCCATCTACCCATTCCAACGCACTGGCTGGATGCAATGCTGTGTGTGGAGCATGGCCCAGGGGGCTGGGGAAGAGATCAAAGTGTGAGTCGAAATACTTACTGTGTACTAAAGTACAGCCTAAATAAATGGGGACAAAGGCACACACACGATGCAACAGTGCATTAAATACCCGATTCAGCATAAGACATGGAAGGCAGAGAAAGGGGCTGTCGATGCCACCCGGGGGGGCTTGCTACCACCTCGTGGAAGGTTTGACTTTTTTTTTTTTAAGATTTTATTTATTTATTCGGAGAGAGAGATAGTGAGAAAAAGCACGAGTGGGGAGGAGGGGCAGAGGCAGAGGGAGAAGCAGACTCCCCACTGAGCAGGGAGCCCGATGCGGGACTCGATCCCAGGACCCTGGGATCGTGACCTGAGCTGAAGGCAGACGCTTAACCAACTGAGCCACCCGGGCACGGGAAGGTTTGACTTTGCAGGGGAAGCACTTAGGAATATGAAAGGACAGGAAGGAGACGATTCAGGCCAGGACCCTGCGAGTGGTGGCAAATGCTCATGTTAGCTGCAAAGGCTGAGAATAAAAGTGGCAGGTGAGCTGGGTGGGGCTAAGCCGCGCAGAACAGAGGGAGCAGAACAAGGAGCGTGGGTGGAAGGGTGCATGACAAGTCACAGGAGGTTTCTGAGAAGGTCTGCACGGGATGCGCTCTGTGTTTTCGAAGATGGACTCCACGTGGAGAAGCAGTGGGTGAGGGGAGGGTGGGAAGTGGCTGGAGGTGGCTTGTTGGGATCTGGGGGAGCAGGGGCACTGAAGAGGGAGGAAGTGGCAGAGGTGGAAGCCACGCCAGGCCTCTGATGGCCGCCCTGGCAGTCTCTGTCCCTTCTCGCCCCTACTCTACCTCTCACATCACTGCTAATGTGCTCTTTCGACGCTGACTTCAAAATGCCCCTCCAATCCTTCCTATATGCCACTGTTTCCTGGACCACTACTCAAAATCCAAATCCAAATCCTGCAAACTGGGCGCCTGGGTGGCTCAGCTGGTTAAGCGACTGCCTTCGGCTCAGGTCATGATCCTGGAGTCCCGGGATCGAGTCCCGCGTCGGGCTCCCTGCTCGGCAGGGAGTCTGCTTCTCCCTCTGACCCTCCCCCCTCTCATGTGCTCTCTCTCAAATAAATAAATAAAACCTTTAAAAAAAAAACCAAAACAAATCCTGCAAACTTACTGGTTCCCACTGCTTTACCAAAATGAGTACAAACCTCTAACCGTGGCAATGAAGACCATTCGCAAGGGGACTCCAACCCGCCTTTCCAGCCGTGATATCCTGAGCACCTACCCGCCTCCCCAGCAGATACCGGCAGCTGATGGTGTGTCTGCCAGGGCCCCTCCCCTCCTGAAGCCCCCAGGCTAGTCTAACCAAAGGAAACCACCCCCAGTCCCCTGAATGTTGTGCAGAGCTCCTCCGGGGACCCCTGCAGGCCCCCTGGCAGAAATGTTGCCTCCCCACCTCCAGACTTCTTGACCCAAGTAACAACCCCCGCAAGAGTCTGCGTGTATTTCTGTTTTTACAGCCCTTCTTTCGCTTTGCACAGTCCTGCTCTCCAGGGCCCTCCTCCCTCGTTGAAGGCAGGTACTGTGTCTGGTTTCACTCCGGAAATACACATTCAAGTAAATTGACCACAGGGGGTAAAACAGAAGGAAGACTACAAGGTCATCTGCCCAGTGACGTCTCACTGTGTAAAACGTGATACCTGAGTTTGCTCTGTGCTTTCAAGCCCCCGGTGGAGGCGCTCAGCAGCCTCGTGCTCCCGAAGCCCAGAGAAGGGGGTCTGCTCAGAGACTCCAGGGAGGGACTCTTCCGGAGGTAAGGGTCCGGTTTCAGGTCCTCACCCCTTCCCTTTAGGAGATCTGTGTGAAGAACAACATAATCACCTATTCCTGAAGACGAGAAATTTGAAGGGTCACCACACTTTCTTCTCAAGTACAAAAGAATTCTCATTTTCTTCCTAAGTACAAATATGTAATAAATATAGAGAGTTTCTGGATTAAGGAATAAAAATGCACATAGGGACATGGCCTTTTCTAGAAAGGATTCTCCAGGCAGGACCGATTACATAATTCATAGACACAAATGCCAAATTAGCCCCTCGTTCAAAAATTATTAAGAATTTCAAGATGGCACCTCCAGAGTCTTGAGCCAAAGCCCTTCTAAGCACCCTGCACAGGTCACACCCCCACAGAGCCAGCCCTGTTCCCAAGTAAAGCACTTTGTTTTAGTCGATGGGCATCTGAGAGAGACAGAGAGCTGGCAGGAAGATGCCCAATGGGATTTTCAAGTCAGAGGTGGCAGCAGACAGAAACCTGGGTACCAAGAACGGTAACGATTTTACAAGAAAAAAAAAAAAGCCACTCCAGTCATAGGGTCTGGCTTGCTAAAAATAAGCAAACATAAATTCTTTGAAGGCTCCTCTCTGCTGTTTTAGTAGGAGTCAAAACAGGTTAACGAAACAGGCTGAATCCTCCGGATGATAGTCCCTCAAGGACCACAAGAGCACAGAACGGGAGAAAATCTCCATAGCGTCTGGTTTGTATTGACAGAGGCAACGGGCGCTCAGAGGATGGGATGACTTGCTCAATGCCACACGACAGGCCTCTGTGACCAGGCTGAGCCCACGGTCACCTCCTATGACACCATAAGTAGTGATGGAAGAAAACAATACTTGTACGGCTAAGAGCCGCCAATTATGGGGCGTGAAGCGGGGAGTGAGGCTAATGAGCTTGGAAGAGGAGAGGAAAAACAGTGCTTACATCACTAAAGAGAACAACAAAAACAGTGCATTAATCCCATTTTGGCAGCTTCTGATGACCTCAATGCTGGCAAGGCTAGCCTGAAAGCAAAGCAGTTTTTACCGTGTAATCCTTTTTTAGTAATGTAAATAGAATCATCCCGGTAGACAGGTGCCCGGTGGGGGCAAAGGGGGAGGGGGTGCTGACAAGGAACTGTTTACTTCAGGGCAATAGCTACTGGGGGGTTTGAGCACCAGGATTTAGCTTGTCAATTAAAACAACAGCTTCTTTACACAAAAGGTAAAGTGGGAGGCTTAGAGAAGACACAAATATTATGACGAAAAGCTCACCTGGTACACTTCAACATGGTTAAGATGGTACGTTTTGTGTTATGCGTATTTTAGTCACAGTTACAAAAAAAAAGGGCTTGCCTAGGTACACATCACTGTGCACATAACCAAGTTATCCCCAATTTTCCACTACACAGCAAGTGTAGAGAACGCAAATCAGGTGGGTTTCCAATACCCTGTGTTGACCTCCCGTCCATTTCTAGGAAGGGGGCGCTCGGTTTGCACAGAAATACCATGACCTGCTCTGCTGGACTTACTCACCCCTTCTGGTTTTTTCTTGTTCTCCTGCCCTTAGACACCATTTCCTTCTTCCTCGGAGTCATTATGATGACTCCAAGTCCTATAAGAAACCTTTATCACTTCTTTATGAGGCTGCTGATCAGAGCAATCCCCCCGCCTCATTACCAAAAGGCAGCATGGTAGAAAGAATCAGAAGAAATCCTATCCTGGTCCCAGAGCCATTCAAAATCAGGGGGCGGGGAGGGGCGTTATAAATCACTTAATCTCTGTAGGGCTTGAATCTCTCACGTGTAAAATGCAAGGGATGGGCTGAGGTAGCCTTCAAATTCTCAGTATCAGTGTTTAAGACTAAAATCTTTTTATACCATGAAAAAGAAAACGAAATTCAGAAGTGGAAAAAAATAAGGTGGTGAGGTAAAAGACTTTCCAGTCAAAAAGTGAAACTTTTATCTCATAGAAACAACTATTTTAAGAATAAACCTGACTATGTCTGACCATGATCTAAAAGAAGAACAGTGGGAATTCCTTTTGATTCCGTGGCTGTGTTACAGAAATTTGGTCTGACACTTAAAAACAAGGGATTTCTATCGATGCAACCTGGATTTCTGGCTTTCTTCCAATAGGCACCAGTAAACAATTCGTTTACTGTTCATCTTTTGTGTTGCCTTATAACAAGGGCCACAGGGTCATATACATACACTTCTGAGGCATATTTTTGGGACAAGCTTACCATTCCACTCATGTCTCTCTGTTCTGACAGGTGAACTGATGGGAAAGGGAGGAGAAGCTAAGGTGAAGGTCAACCCTTCTGCTCACCCCACACCCGGCTGTGTTTGTTCAGCCCCTGGAGCGATCCTCTGAGGGAGACAGCACTATTTCTATTTCAGAGATGATGAAACCACAGCCCAGAGAGGTGGAATAATGGGGCCAAGATGCAAGCCCACCCCTGTGTGCCCCCCTCTGTAACTGCGGCTTCACACCGGTCACCAGAGCACAAGGCGCAGGAGTGACAAAGTGACACGGAGGACTGTGGATTCTAACCACCACGTCATCGTCAGGATCTGGATTTTAAAAATACCCGGAGTAACAACAGGAGGAGGGCTACACTCAAGGGCAAAGATATCACCAAAGAGGCATATTTTAGGAATTGTGGAAGCAAGGGACCTTCAGAATCAGGTAAGATTTTTTTTCTAAAAATAGTTACTTTTAAAGATGGTAAGATATTCTCTTGAGATTCCATAAAAAACAAACAAAAAACTTCCCCAAAGCTAGACATTTCTCCCGAACACATGCACACTGAGAAGTACAGTGGCAAGAAGTAGGATCTAACGTCCAGAACGCAAATACATAGAGTCTTAAATTGTTTGAAATAAATGCCATCAACTATTTTTCTAAGCTCGGTTTTGGGTAAAGAAGAAAAGTTGACCTCACAAAATAATGAGTCGAAAGTATTTGCTGCTTTTTAGTTTTAGTTTTTTTTTTAAGGACTGTATTTATTTCTTTGTCAGAGAGAGAGAGTAAGTACAAGCAGGGGAAGCGAGAGGCAGAGGGGGAAGCAGACTCCCTGCTGAGCAAGGGGCCGGACTCAGGACTCAGTCCCAGGACTCTGGGACCACGACCTGAGCCAAAGGCAGATGCTTAACCAACTGAGCCACCCAGGCATCCCCGAAGCATTTGCTGTTTAAGGTATTACCTGAGAGGGGAAGGTCTGGAAGATCCAAACGCTGAGTCCCACCTTTGCTGGCCGGCCGAACGCTGCTGTAGGTTGAATGTCTCTAAAAAACCAAAGGGCACACCAGCATTAGTGAGCTTGTAACACCAGCAACAGCGTAAACAAGGTGTGTGTGTGTGTGTGTGTGTGCGCGTCCAGGCAACAGCTCTCGAGCTCATCAGAATCACCAGGGGAAGCTTTTAAAACCACTTATTTATTTGAATAGGTAACAAATGCAGTTGACGCAATGCTCAAAAAGGCACAGAAAGGACATATAGTGAGAAGAGTCTCCCTCTGACTCCCATGACCTGGTTCTTCTCTTTGGGGGTAATCATTAGTAGTCAGCTTTGTGAGTACCTTCCTGGAAAATTCTACATATATCCCAGGGGGGGTGTGTAAAAATACTGATTTTTAATGGCCAAGAGGTATATATGGAAAGATGCTCAACTTCACTCATCATCGGGGAAATGCAAATTAAAAACTACAGTGAGGGGGCACCTGGGTGGCTCAGTCGTTAAGCGTCTGCCTTCGGCTCAGGTCATGATCCCGGGGTCCTGGGATCGAGCCCCGCATCGGGCTCTCTGCTTGGCCGGGAGCCTGCTTCTCCCTCTCCCACTCCCCCTGCTTGTGTTCCCTCTAGCTGTCTCTCTCTCTTTCTGTCAAATAAATAAAAAAATAAAATCTTAAAAAAAAAAAAAAACTACAGTGAGATACCACCTCGCACCTGTTAGGAGGGTCATTATCTAAAAAAAGGAGAGAGAGAGAGAGAGAGAGAGGGAAAACAAGTGTTGGCAAAAATGTGGAAAAATTGGCATTTTTGTGCACTGTTGGCGGGACTAGAAAATGTTGCATCCACTATGGAAAATAGTAGGCAGGTTCCTCAAAAAATTAAAAACAGAGCTCCTGTACGATCCAGCAGTCCCACTTCTGGGTATATACCCCAAACAACTGAAACAGAATCTAGAAGAGATTTTTACGAGCAGCATTAGGCACAAGAGCCAAGAAGTGGGCATAACCTACATGTCCATGGACCAATGAATCGGATAAGCAAGATGCGGTCTGTACACGCAATGGAATATTATTCAGCCTTAAAAAGAAGGAAATCCGGTCACACGGGCTACGATGTGAACAAACCCGGGAGGACGGAATCTGTTATGCTGGGAGGGACCGCGTCTGCGGCGGCGGGAGCCCAAAGCGGATGCTAAATTTTGACAGAAGCCATAGTTCTAGGCAAGCCCTTAGAGAAAGACTTGGCAGAAACAGAAGTCCCTTTCATGGGCCAACTTTGAGATGCTCTGGGAACCTTTCCTGGAAGCGCAGTGGAGACGAGTTCTCCCTGTATTCAATTCCTTTCTGCGGGGACGAGCTAGAGTGATTTCCGGTATTTGCAAGCTAATGCTGATATGCTCTCCTGCGGGAAGAGCCCCTTAAAAGTGGGTGAAAATCCATAGAAGGGATTTCACTGTATTGTTTTTGCAATCCAAAACAACCTACATGCCCATCAGTAGGCGGGTGGTTAAACAGATCACCACACATTCCACAGCCTTTAAGAAGAATGCGTTATTCTCCAAACACTGACATCTCAAGATGTCTCTGATATATTCTCTCATTCCTTCAACATTTGCCGAGCTTCTACTGTGATAGAACTGTGTGCCAGCCACTGTTCCAGACAAGAGACACAACAGCAAGCAAAAATAGATAAAAATCCCTGCCCTCTCTGTGCTGGGTGTGGAGCCTGCTTAAGATTCTCTCTCTCCCTCTCCCTCTACCCCCTACCCCCTGCTCACGTGCGCACACATGTACCCACTCCCTCTCAGTCTTAAAAAAAAAAAAATCCCTGCCCTCAGGGATTACATTCCAATGACAAAGTGAAATGAGTCAGTGTCTGAACAATGTGCAGTATAATCCAATTTATAAAACTTTGTCTTCCTCCCTACACACACACACACACACACATTTTTATACTGAAGAAAAACATCTAGAAGGATATACAACAAGCTGTAAACAGTGGTTATTTTGGGGCTAGGGAGCATGGGAGATTTTTTAACTCATTCTCTCTCTTTTTTTTTTTAAGATTTTATTTATTTATTTGAGAGAGAGAGAGATAGTGAGAAGAGAGCATGAGCAAGGAGGACATGGGGCTCGATCCCAAGACCCTGGGATCATGACCTGAGCCGAAGGCAGACGCTTAACCAACTGAGCCACCCAGGCGCCCCTAACTCACTCTCTTTTACGTTGATCAGGTCAGTGTAACATTAATCTAATGCTAACAGAGGTCAGAATGATGGCTACTTCAAGGGATTACCCACTGGGTGGTGGCATGAGGGGGCCTCCTGAGCTGATGAATGCTTTATCTTGCTGTTGGCTACACGGGTGTGTGTATACGGAAACATTTAAGCTGTACACATATAAGGGGCGTGTGCTTTACTTTATCCATGAATTATAGCCGGTGGTGTGTACCTGCTCGTAAAGGCCAGTTGTTAAATCTTCAGGAATTTGCAAGCTAGTTTTCAACATGCTCACTATTAAAATAAACTATATTAAAAGCAAAAGTAATAAATACTCAAAATGCTTCCTATTTATGATACTTCACACTATGATTGGGGTTATTTACACCCACTCTACCTGTGGTCTAGAAATACCATGTGATACATATCTCTTCTCAGCTCCATGTTCACTGACGTCAGGGGCCTAGCTTGATGCTGACAATGATGGGAATATTTGCACCATGGAAACTGGCCAACATCACAAACCCGGGCTCCCCCTGCACCACCCTGCCCCCCCCGGCAATGAGCCAGTTGTTAAACATTTTGTCAGCAACCTAGTGTGTATAGCTCAATGAAAATAAGTCAAAATGAAGCATGATCTGTTTCAGTTTCATTAAATAAACTTGATGATCATTATAAAATAAGTAATTGTTTTACTTGGTTTTACATATGAAGTAGCACAAAATGTCTTCCAGGGCAAAAAAGTAAAAACAAGAAAAATTTAAAAGATCCCAGACAACATACATGGCTACTAAGGACACCAAAAGAGGGTACTAGTGAATGACGCTGCCCTTGGTTTATCAGGAGCTGCTGAATGTTACTAATAACACTGAAAGTCGTGGTCTTAGAAAACGCCAAGAGGGGCGACTGGCTGGCTCAGTCCGTGGAGCATGTGACTCTTGATCTTGGGGTTCTGAGTGAACATGTTGGGTGCAGAGATTACTTAAAAATAAAATTAAAAAAAGAAAAAGAAAAAATACCAAGAGGTCAAGAAGCTCTGATCTAGAACCGTCTGAAGATGGCAAAGGTGACAGATTGCAACCAGTGAACCCTAAGAATTTATAAATCGTAAACATTTTCTCTCCCTGGGGTGCTTTAGAAAACCAAACCAAACCAAACCAAACCAAACACTTCTTTGAGAAAAATATCTAGTTCAATATCCACTTCTGGTAAAAATTATAATCTTCACTGAACTGAAAACTTAAAATGTATCTAATGGGGGACAAAATGTCATTAACAAATCGTATGAGACTTATGGTGTCTCTCTCACACCTTTATTTAGCCTCAAAATTGTAATTTTTTAATTTTTAATTTTTTTTAAAGATTTTATTTATTAGAGAGCAAGCGAGAGGAGAAACAGCATGAGAGGGAAGAGGGTCAGAGGGAGAAGCAGGCTCCCCGCTGAGCTGGGAGCCCGATGTGGGACTTGATCCCAGGACTCCGGGATCATGACCTGAGCTGAAGGCAGTCGCTTAGCCAACTGAGCCACACAGGTGCCCTAAAATTGTAATTTTTTAAAAGATTTTATTTATTTATTTATTTGAGAGAGAGAGAACACAAGCAGCGGGGGAGGGGCAGAGGGAGAGGAAGAAGCAGGCTCCCCGCCAAGCAGGGAGACCGACGTGGGACTTGATCCCAGGACCCCGGGATCATGACCTGAGCCGAAGGCAGACACTCAACCGACTGAGCCACCCAGGCACCCCACAAAATCATAATTTTTAACAGAAGTTTATTATTATTGTACGCGTATTAAAAATGATGTTCAACGTGCCTCAAAAAATAGACCAAGTGGTTTTCCCTTCCCCTCTGTTGCCTGAGCATTAGAGAGCATCACGGTTCCACATGGCCTGGACCACCACCCACATACCCAAGGCCCTCAAAACACCTGCATTGGGGAGACAGCAGCGGCGGGAGCGGTCCTCACTGGAATCCCACTCAGAGGACTTCTGGGGGCTTTATGGACAGAAATATTCTGTCCGGCTCCACCTGCCAAGAAAAGAGATGGGAACATTTCTATGTTGTTCCAGTTCCAAATAGCAAAGAGTAGCTCCTGATTTGTTACTACAAAAGTATCGACTCAATGGGGGTTGGTCTTAGAGGTGGGACACAACGGGGGACAAGAAAACACAGGTCAGGAGGCATCTATGGCAAGAAGGAACAGGAAAGTTCTTGCACAAACCATTATTGTTAACTCACTTCCCATCTTCACGGACTGAATGTAGTCACTGGGCCTTCGCATCTTTTAACATTCGTGGTCTCATCTTAATCTAACTGAGCTGCGAACTATTTTAGTGAAGATAACCAGGTACATCCTAGCATCAGCTTTGACTCCAGTCTCTCTATACGACAGGCTTAACTGTTGTGCTCGAGAGAAGAAATACATTGCTATTTTGGACAGATGCGTATTCAGTTTCTTTTATTTACTACGTTTTTGTGTGTATAGACAAGCATTTTTCTCATATATGTAGATAACAGTGAAGAAAGGTGAATGGTGAGCCAGAGAGACGTTTCTAGAAAAAGCTGGGAATGTTCAAGATCAGGAATGACAGGTCAGCACCCAAGGTGTTCACACCCAAGACCAGGCAGAGAAAAGTCTAACAGGGGAGGGGAGGAAGGCCGGGGGTCCAACGAGACCGCCAACTGCACAGGAAGAAGACAGTGAGGAGTCTGGCTCAGGAGTCTGGTGTAACACAATCTCCTCTTTCTCTCCACCTCTTCCGTTCCTTTTCTGCCTCTGTGTCCATTAAACTCAGGTTACTACCACTTCCCTCTTAGCGTTTCATGAGAATGAGCTGTGCCAACCAGAGGCTTCATTTCCTAGGAAACTGAGGAACACTGTGCAACTGAGTCTGTGCAGTTGGCTGTGGGCAGGTCTCTTGGACACATTGGCTCCGCGTGGAATGATCCAGACACAGCCCTTGTGGTTGCATCCATTCGGGGCCAGTGGGGAGTAGAGACAGGCTTGATACGTGGGACCACAGTCTGAATGTGACTTTTGCTCATGAGATGGAAGGATAAATACCTGGCCGTCCCAAGTCGAATGACTTGATGAGGGACTTAACGGTGGTCGCAGATTCTGAAGGTGTTGGAGACGTTCTGTTCACGTAGATGCCATGCCACCGGCCGGGAGCCTCGACCTCGGGCGGCTCCGACTCTTCGTTCACAGGTCTGCGTGGTAAAGAGCACATCCGGTTGAAAAGGTGGAGGATGGTCCCATGGGGGGGGGGGGCGCGGGGGAAGAGACACAGATGAAAACAGAACCAAAATGGAAAAGCAAATCTGGAAGGAGGATCCCAAGTTTCAAATCCTGTTTTCTGTATCAGGTCTGCCTCTCCAGGAAATAATATAGGTCTTGCTCTCAATTTTTATCCCAGACGTTTCCTTGGGAATGGCCAGTAATAGTATTTTTAGAGGCAGTGTGACTTGACATTAGCTCTAAACAAAAAGGATCTTAATTCGACTCTGTATATTACAAAAATAAATAAATAAATAAATAAATAAATAAATAAATAAATACAAATGTTATTTATCCTAAACGTGTAGCTATATTGTCCATGGTGGATACAATGGATTGGCTTCTCAGAGGGTATATCCCAACCCCCATTTGAGACACAGAGGTTGGGAAGATGTCATCTCAGGACTCCCCTGCACCTAGGAGCTCAGATTTAGATTCTACCCATCAGAAAGATGAGGACAAGACCTGGATCGGGACCCGAGTCAGGGGCAGGGAGGCAGGGCACAGGGCATTTCCTGTTGGTAACCGAGGGGGTAGCTTTCCAGCCAGGCAGCTGACATCCTGATTTTGAGGCTCCGCTGAGGCACTGCTCTTTTTATTATAGCAAACTGCCACCAGCTGTTTTGCAAGAAGATGACTAATTTATGAGAATGGCTCAAACAGAGTATCTCTCGCAGTGTATTTTAATAAGGTCAGTGGAAGTTTAAAATATTTATTTACTGATCTTTTGGGATCAGTTCTCATAAGCTTCAGTGGTTGGATTTACCTGTCCTTAGTTCTCGAAGCTTCCTTCTGTTTTGTGATCAATGTGAACAGAAAACGTTTAAGTGAAGCAGAACTTAACCACACCTTTGTCTCCACAGCCCCTTCTTTGGAGTAAAAAAAAAAAAAAAACCAAGACACTGATGACTTCTTTGAAAAAATATCAGGAATTTCAGAAAATTTTTTAATTGAATGAGTTGGTTTTTTTGTATTTTCCCCGGTGTGTTATGCAGTATAAAATCAGGTGTGGAAGATGCAGAAAGAGAATGAAATCAGGTTAGGTATAAGCAGGAAAAAAAAAAAAAATCTCCAATTTCCAAACCGGCCATTCCAAGGAAGGTCGGAAACAAAGTGGGCCACTTTCTCACCAGCCCATTTAAAGGACCAGCTACCAAGGGCTTTGCAGAAACTCAGGGCACCCTTCAAAGGGAGATCTTGTCTAAAAATTCGTTTTTGTCTCATTCCTTGATAATTTAATGAAAGCAATTCTACATCTGCTCAAGCGTTTCCTTCAATTACCTAAGTTTCTCTGTGATTCCGTATATCAAATAATAAACAGGAGTCCTTTGGACTCCGTAAGAACCCAGCAAGGTGATAAGAGCCAATTCCCAGTCCTCCTGCCTTCAGATACCCAAAGACCATATTTCAACGGATCAATCTGCTTGGCCAGAACAGGAAGTCAGTTTGAGAAAACTCTGCAAATTGTTTAAGATCAGAGAAGCTGCTGAACTAAACACCCCCCAGGTCGTAACAGGGATGTGCGTGTGAGTGTGTATGTGTGTGTGTGTGCAAGCGTGTGTGGGGTGGGGCGGGTAAGGGGATTCACAAAACAAAGCCTGAATTGAACAACCATAGAAAGCAGTTATTAAGAACGCTATTGGTTTTATTTAGTACAGTACTTTCATCATAAATAGATTTGAAATTCCTTTACACCAGCCTGTCGTACGATTGCCTGGGATCAACCAGTAACAACTCTGGCAAGAAATGAAGTATTACATTTTCTCTGGTCCAGGGAAAAATAAGACTCCGTATTCTATAAAGGATACTAAGAAATGTTAAGCATACAGCCAGGTGTACAGCAGCAAACTCATTAAATAAAGGAAAACCTTCAAGGTACCACTACTGGTTAAGGATCTGTTCTAGGTTAGCTATTGCCTCCTGAAGACAGATGTTAGACTCGAAGGTCAATCTGTAAAACAAAAACCACACGTATATAGAGTCAAGGTGAGCCTCGAAAATCCCCTAAATCACCCAGAAGTACAGCGTCCATGGTTTTGAAGGTACAACTGCACACAAACATACCAGCTTTCAATAAGCCTAGGGCGTTCAGTTTCCCTACAGCGTCGAACCAGACCCTCTTTCTTCTGGGGCATCTCAGACGACACATCCACCATGTGCTTGGGCGCCATGTTGAAAACACCCCAAGTAAGGCATGTTTCCATCTGCTCCCAGAATGTAAAGCCATGATAACAACGGATAATTTTCACACCAAAAAAAAAAAAAAATGTGTATAACTCCATAGTAAGTACCATGTGTCTTTAAAAAAACAAAGAAAATTATCTAATTTAATTAAAAAAAAAAAAAAACAACCCACGCCTGTAAGTTATCATCCCTTATTTTAGATGGAAAATTTGACAAGGTCACTTGGAGGGTAAACAGTGAATCTGGGACGCAACTCCAGCTCTGTTTGACCACGGCTTTCTCAGATTTTCTGTGAGGCCTGGGTGTCCTGTGAGGCATTCCAGGCATATCTAAAAAAATAATACTGATGGTATTTCTTCTTAAAAACTATTTTAACACATATTTTTAAAAATACTATCAGTATTTCATTGCTCTTATTTTTATGTAAAAATCTGCTCTTAGGAAGTAGCAACGCATAATTGAGAGTGACAGGCAGTTGGAAGCAAGGACCATGTCCCACACTCACTGTTGGTCTACCTTATCTATCTTTTGTTATAAGTTAAACATATATATGCACGTGTGTCTGCAGTTACCTTTTATTTTAAAAATGTTATCGAATCTCTCTAATTCACTGGTCTCCTTGTTTGGTTACAGAATGGTCTTCAAACGGTGTGGGTTTTCCCCAGCACCTACTTCATCATACAGGATACCTGGCGGTGGTGTCTATTTTGATCCAAGGATATGTGAGCTCTTGTACATACTCAACGTATTCAGAAGTCAACTACCTCTGGGAAATGTCACATTACAACGGCTACCTTCCCAACTGGCAGATCAGTATCCATAAAGAAGGTCAGTCATGTCGATCACGTGTTTGCAAGGGCTCTTTCTTGAAAAACTGAACAAAGCCCAGCTCCAGGCCCTTCCTGGTGATGGAGAGACTTCTCACCTAGGACTCCCCTCCACCCACCCTGCTTTCGGACCATAAGCCTAGCTACCTCAAGTTCTGTTCCTTGTACGTCCTGTCTCTGTGCCCTTGCTCAATGTATGCCCTTAACCTGGAACGCAATTTTCTCAAAATGTTTCTTACTGTTAGGCATGAAACAAATCTAAGAGAAGTCTGTAGCTCTCGAGTGAGAGAGAAATTAGTTAAGTATTCTGTCTCTCAGGTATCCGTGTTTTTCTGAACTCCGTTTTCGAATTTCATGTTCAAAATAAACATAAAACAAACAGGATAAGACAGCAGTTGGAACACAAGCATCTTCGTCTCCAAATCCCAGCAGTAAGAATCGTAAAAATCCGGCGTCAGCACTGGAAGCTACAGGAAGAGATCATCTACGTGGCTCAGACTTTGAGGAATTTCTGCTACACAGAGAATAAGTGGGGTGGGGGGTATGGAAAGTAAATAC
Organism: Mirounga angustirostris; assembly: GCF_029215605.1. Lineage (NCBI taxonomy): Eukaryota > Metazoa > Chordata > Mammalia > Carnivora > Phocidae > Mirounga > Mirounga angustirostris. Next base: position 54,916,092 of record NW_026991725.1, read on the forward strand.
TAAGGCTTTATCCCCAATTCCCTTTCAAAGTAAATGAAGACGTGGGGAAACTCCAGTGAGGTCCCCTCTCTAGAGGGCCAGGGCTGGGAGGAGTGGGGGAAGCCCTGGGCACGCAGAGCATTCTTCCTGCAAGGGCTCAGTGACATTAAGATAGGACTGTCCGAGGAGGCCAGAGATGGTTTATCCCAGGTAAAAGGACAGTGGCAAAAAGGGGCAGATTAAGAAGAGCCATGGGACATCCCTAGAATAGACAATGGCCAAGCAAAACTAGGCCAGAATGCTGGATCCCACATTCCAGTTTCTCCAGGGAAGGAAATGTACACAGATGAATTTCACCCACTAGGAACCTATTCTTCCTCTGTATTCCATCTGAGCTTCTGTGCCTCTGATATGTAACATAAATTTACCTTAAAGAGCCTCCCTTCTGGTTTAAGATTTTAATAGCAGTCAGCGAAAGTGGGTACGGATCTAAGCAGAACTTATAGACATGGATCCTGGGCAAATGTCAGGTCCTGACACATTCACCCATTTAAGCAAGAATAAGGGATGGACAATTATCGGTTCTGTCCCAAGACGTGCCCTGACCTATGAATATATTCCATAATATAAAATGAAGAGAATAGCTGCATTCAAGAGACAGCAGACATTTATACATTTATGACAGGAAACAGAATCATACGCTTGATAGCAATCTGCCTTGAGAATACAATAAAATTCAAGAACAGAGAAAAATATATGAAATATAAGAAAGAAAATATATGAAAGGCCGAGTCTAAAAAATGGTATCAGCAATCTAATAATCCCATTGAAATATTTTAAAGCAGAACCAGCTCAAGAGAAAAAGAAATGAGGGCATACTGGGAAAGTCTCTCTGAATATAGAGGAAATAAATAACATAAACACGGGATTTCGATTTGGTGGGCAGAGGATGGTTCTGATCAAAAATGGTGCTGGCATGACTAGATGTCCATCTGGGAGAAGACCCATACCTCACATCAGACTAAACAAAGAAAGGCAAATCAAATATCTGACAAGAGAGAGAAATAGATAAAGAAAATGTGATAGCCTATCTTTCTGTAAGATGAGGGTAGGGGAAATCTTAAACAAAAACAAAAAACCCAGACACAGTAAAGGAAAATACTAACATACTGCGTAACAATATAAAAATTTCCATGAGAACGATGGTAAAGCCAAAAGACCCATAATATACTGGGATAAACACACATTCCTAATAAGATGCTGATTTATAAACGGATAAGAGAAAAACAATCAGCCCGCGAAAAAATAAGCAAAAGTGCTAAACGAGCAATTCTCAAAAGAGGAAAAGCAAATGGTTAACATAAAAATTTCCCCAGGAAAATGCAAATTTAAAGTACTAATGAGATAGCATTTTTTGCTTACCATATCGGCAAAAATTAAGATTAATAGTATCTGCATCTGCTAAGGCTGCGTATAGACAGGTACTCTCATCAAGAATAAAATGTCACAAGTCTTAGGTAAATAATCTGGCAAATCTATTAAAATCAAAACTGTATATCCTCCAAGGTAGCAATCATACTTTTAGGAACCCATCCTATGAAAATAAAAACACAACTATAAGGCTATGTGAATAAGGACTGCTATTATGCCATTATTGGGAAAGAAAAAGAAAAACTAGAAAATACAACCTTGATGTTCACCACTATGACAATGTTTGAATATTCTAGGGCACATCCGTCCCCTGGGACACCATGCAGCTATTAAAGTGAGTTAAATTCGGGGCGCCTGAGGGGGCTCAGTCAGTTAAGCGTCTGACTCTTGATCACGGCTCAGGTCTTGAGCTCAGGGTTGTGAATTCAGGCCCTGCATTGGGCTCCACGCTGGGCATGGAGCCTACTTAAAATAAAATAAAATGATAAAAAGATAAAAAATAAAATGAGTTAAACTCATAAATATCGACTTGGAAGGATGCCCATGATACATTGTTGATGTCTTTTATAAATTTTATAAAAAATATAAAAATGAACCCTATGTATTTGTATGAGTAGAGGGAGAGGTAAAGAAAAACAGACACAGGGGCGCCTGGGTGGCTCAGTTGGTTAAGCGACTGCCTTCGGCTCAGGTCATGATCCTGGAGTCCCGGGATCGAGTCCCGCATCGGGCTCCCTGCTCAGCAGGGAGTCTGCCTCTCCCTCTGACCCTCCTCCCTCTTATGCTCTCTGTCTCTCATTCTCTCTCTCGCAAATAAATAAAATCTTAAAAAAAAAAAGAAAAAGAAAAACAGACACACTGTGAACACTAACTACCTTAACAGGGTGGTACTAGAGAGGGAAAAGATGAATATTTTTCACTATACACCTCCATTTTGTTACCAGGATACCTAAATATGCATAACTAAGAAAAAATCCAATATATCAAATCACCAAGTGATCTATTCATTTTTACAGTTCAACAAGCTAAGCCTGGACTTCAAATTCCATGTACTAGATTGTTTGGGAAACACTGGCATTCTGCTTCAACAATTTAGGCAAAATTAGTTATTTTTGCTCCTTGCCCTCTTGTTCCAATAATGAAATCATTTTTAAAATTACATTCATAATTGGGCGCCTGGGTGGCTCAGTCGGTTGAGCGACTGCCTTCAGCTCAGGTCATGATCCTGGAGTCCCGGGATCGAGTCCCGCATCGGGCTCCCTGCTCGGCGGGGGGTCTGCTTCTCCCTCTGACCCTCCTCCCTCTCGTGCTCTCTGTCTCTCATTCTCTCTCTCGCAAATAAATAAATAAAATATTAAAAAAAAAATTACATTCATAATTAAAATCAGCCTGCTGTCTACAACTTGTATTGAAAGTCCAGCTTGCTTCTGGCTCAAATTCTAGTTACCAGACATGGCCTTCGAGTTCTGAAACCACCTGCGCTAGAAACCCGAGGACAAACGGACATGAAGGCCCTGCAAACATGTGGCCAGTGATTACAAATCAGGCAACAGACTCTTCCGAATAATAACGTATTTATTTAGCACTTCGTGAATGCTTAATGTATAAAAATATTCAACGGTACCCAGACTAAAGACAGCTCGAAATACGGGGTTGCCAAGCACAGCCGTGCATCTGAAGTTGAGGTCATTTTGTTTATATTGGAAAACACCTGGCAAGTGAATGTGGTATCATTCCCAAAAAATCTCAATCTGAGGTAAAAATCTCCCAGTAGATAAACTGGACGATGCCAGTGAGCGTCTAAGCTATTTTCAAGGAGGAGGCATCGACCTCTCTTCTGCGACCAGGCGAAATTTTTCTAGGGATTCTGGGCTCTCCAGCTGGACACGCCAAACTGTGCACCTGAGTGAAAGAGGCTTCTTGTTCCTCACGTCCTCCTCCCACCAGACAGGGGCTCCTGTCTCATCCTGGGGACATAGCGGAGACCCGCCCCCGTCTGGACGGCATGGTGGCTCCTTGAGTGAGGATGCTGGCTGCTGAATTAGGTGCAGATCTTCACAAACCCTGTACTTCCCAAGTTTAACATCCCACTCTGAATTCTGGATCACTCTGAATCATCCACTTCTGGATCAAAAGTCTTTCAATTTCCGGGTTAAGTTTTATTCCTGAGGCATTTGTTGTAGTTGTTCCTTAATTTTTAGTCAGATTCCCAAGGGCACTGCCACCACGTGAACGGACTGGTTCAACTACATCCCGTCTGATCAGCCAAGCATCGATTTGTGTTGAGCCCAACAGAGACTCTGGAAATCAAACCCCAACTGAGGGGTGGCTTGTTTCCGATGAGGTCATGAAGTCAGACCCCAGCCTGAAAGGGCTCGTGTGAGACTTGATATAAAGGAAGCAGAACTTGCTAGCTTCTTCAGAATGAGACAGGACACAGACGGCTTCCTATTTTGCCATAAGTAGTGTTAATTCCAAGATTATGAGACACCATGTTCAAGAGGAAGCACAGAAATAAACTCCAAAAAGTAAGACACAGGCATGGATCATGTGCACCAGCGACCCATGCTCTGCATTTGTTCTGTCCTCTGCTCTCTCTGCACACCCTAGTTGCATATAAAAAAGCTTCACAACATGCTTGTACTCTGTTTTTTTTTTTTTCCAGAACAACTTCATCTTATGCTCCAAATAAAAGACTGCCGGATCTTCTGAGAAAAAGAGAGAAGGAAGGAAAAAAAAAAAAGAGGGAAGGATCATCTTTGATCGTGCAATGAGTCGATTCCAAAATGTAGAAAACAGGTAAAGACACTTGATCGCCATGACTCTGTGTAAAACAGTGGCGGTTATAAGGAGACAATCTGGCTCTTTGTAAAGAGGTAATTTCTCCCCCACATTATTCCCCCTTTCATATAGCAATGGCTGTATTCTCCCATCATGGCAAGGGCTGGGCTGTCTTTCTTCCAGAAAATGCTCTGCTAGCTGATAGAGACCATGGAGCTGTGAAAACAGAAATGGAGGGGGGGGGAAGGCTCATAAAGGAGTTACTTGAGGCAACATGATCTCAGGCTACAAACAGAAGATTTAACAGGTGCTACTGACCCACAGGGAAGAGCTAGTATCTAGAATAGGACCAATGTGTTTTAATTCCTACTCCTCTAATTTTTTTTTTTTGGAAGTCAAAGGTCTTTGGACGGAGAAAACATGCCAAAGACTTCAGAACACCACTACTGGGCCCCTCTCCCTAGACCTCCTCTAACAGACAACGTGTCGGGGAAGTAGAGACGGCCAGGATGCACAAAATCGGGGGCCTCTGTAATTTACAGAGTGGCTCGAGCTTCCCTCTACTGTCTTACAGTCAAGGCCAAAAAAAAAAAACAACCCAGAAAAAAGGATTTCTTTCAGTACTGAGGCTTAGGAGTCCTAAAGGCCTCGGGGAAGCTTCATGTCCACGCTTTGCAAAGCAACTCTGTGAAGATGGGGGCCGGGGGGCAGGGCAGCAGACCCAGCTCGTCGCCATTCCGGGCCGTGTGTCCAATGCCGGCGACGCGGATGGCAGCTATGAAAGCGGAAGGCGTGGAAGGCTTGTGATGCCAACGTGTCAGGGGCCCCCGAGGCTCTGATCAGGAACTCCCCCCGAGGACTGGTCCCCTTCTGGCAGGGCTAGGGCGGCTGTATCAAAGTTATCTGCAACAAGAGAGCTGGAAAAGGTATCTCAGTGACCCCGAGCGTCTACACCACCAGCTCCCACACTCGGCCTTTCAGTGACGGCTCTAGAACCCACAGCTGTGACGCACAACAGTTGTAAGGACAAAGAGAGTGGCAAAGGCAGGCAGCTGACATTAGGGCAGGATACACCGTGCACACAGAGTTAGAGCCGATTCCAGAAGAGTCCGGCAGTGACGGGCCACCATGCTGCTCGCTTCAGAGGTGACGATGCAGGAGCCAGTGGAAGAAGCCAGACACGTTCTGAATCTCAGACCTTCTGCTTAGAAGTCCCTACTGCTAATTAGGCACCGACGTTTAGGTGTTTTGTTAACCATCTCTTTTTAAAGATGTTTTCCGTGGAAGTTTATTGGTGTCATAGGATGAACGGTAAAAATCGAGTAAGTCACCCTAAAAATAATGGCCTTTAGTGTTTCAGAGTAAGAGAAAAAAGGTACATGGTCTTTCCTGTTACTGTTCGAGAAGCCCATGTCATGCACTGCTGGTCAACAATGTCCTTCGTGTGGCCCCATCAAGTCACTGAGGGGAGCTGCATGTGTGTGTTCTCTGTATCTGGAGGCCAGGCCCCAGGTCTCAACTTTTCAGGAAAAAGGCTTGATGTTTTAATTTCGATGGAAGTTTGAATTGTAATGGCTTGCTCTTAATGGCTCAAGGGTGGAAGAAGCCAAAGTTGAAAAAGTTATTCAGTATCCTTTCATCCCTTAGTTTGTAAGTGTCCAGCAAAAACAGATCACTTCCAGGTGCCTAAAAACTACATTGGCTTGTTCAAATTCCTGGAAGAAAAAGAGGAGGTCCACAGCCCAGCTAAAATGTAGAGATGCCACTGTGTCCAGCAGGTTCCAAGGACCGCATTGGACAGATGGTACAGTTGGCATATGAGTTCCTCACTCCCCCACTGGAGAAAGGCCAGCTGACCAACTAGTCTCAGGGAACAGTGGAGTTTACAGGGATCTTCAATCACAACCCACTCTCATCTCCTTAGAGGAAGGGAGCAGCTGGGTCTGGGAAGGAAATCTTGCCAGTTGGTGGCAAAGACTAGAGCCCCGTTTCCCCATCTACTCTTCACATCCGTTATTCTGACTCCAAAATAAAAATCCTTTTGAAGACACAGTAAGACTGAAGATTGCTAACAAGCTGGTTCTTAGAGTTTTCTAAAATCCTACTTGCCTGACTATATCCCCTCAAATGCCTGTATATGCAAAGTGAGAATGCGAATCTGTTAATGCCATGTGAGGATCAAGGTGCTTTTCAAGTGCTCTTACCTTCTCTTGGTTGTACTTGGAGGACCTCATCAGAGCATTTTCTGCAAGTTCTTTGGCTGTGGCTGAGCCAAAAATGCCTTTGAGTTCTCATGAAATGACTGTCAAAGTCAAGTCCAGTTTCAGTCGAGAACCCATTCGGCCAGGATGGAAACACTACATCGCTTCAGGACCTTTGAGGGTGTGGGTTGGTTTCAAGTCTTGCTCGGGGGCAGGTTCAGGACGTGGCTGAGCCAGCAGTGAGTAACTTTCAGAGTCAACTCTTTAGAAGGGGCAGTCTGCAGAATCAGGGCGGAACACTGGGTCTGGCTGCTGTCTGAAACCCTGCCCAAGGCAATGACAGGCCCCAAACCCACTGACGCCTGTGGGGTTTCAGTCATATGCCATGTCCTGGGCTGGTGTCAGCCCTACAATTTTGAAATGTTTTGTGATAAGGGATTAAACTGCTGGATTTGGGTGGTAGGTTTGCAAATCACCAGAAAAGTCATAAGAGAAATGTACCGTGTTTGTAAAAAAAAAATAAGGTGACTCTATGTTTGACGGTGTAGAATATCGTATATGGATCCTAATCGTCAAGATTCGTGCGGAGATTTCCTACGGTATCAGAGTTCGAGTTGTATGATCTGGCCTGTATCGTAGACTCCAGGTAAGAAATGCAGCAGCTTGTATGATAACTACATGAACTCGAGACTCGTCTTTTATCATTTATCTTTACAATAACACATGTACGAAGCGATGCAAGTTATGATCTGGTTCCTCTTCCAAAGACACACATCATAAAAGCAAGACAAGTGGACAAATTAAACAGAAGCACAAAAGCAAACGAGGGGACTCATGATCCCTTCAACAGGGGACACTCTCAAGTCTAGTCTTGCGATTCCCCTTCCTCCTTAACTTAAAATTCACATGCTTTGGTGGACAGAGGGTATAGGTGTGACTATAAAACAACGATCTTGATTTTCAAGAGTGAGTCATGGAACTAGCTACACACATCTTAATCTGAATCCTTCTCTACAGCCTGTTTTTAAGCAGGCTCCATGCCCAACGTGGAGCCCAATGTGGGGTTTGAACTCACTATCCTGAGATCAAGACATGAGCTGGGATCAAGAGTCGGACGCCTAACTGAGCCACCCGGGCGCCCCTGCAGCCTGTTCCATATAAGACTCATAAATGAAGGAAGGAGGGACCGACTGAAGCGAGTTTGGTGAGAGAATCAACACAGAATTCTGAGAAGAAATCTACTTTTTCTAATGTCATGAAACTCACGATAATACATCAGACCCAGAGGCTCAGAATCTAGCCAATGAACAACCCTCTTGATCCTGGAAACTTGTAAAGAGGGCCAACTGCACAAATCAGCATTCAGAACTTACTAAATCTGATTTTAAAATACTATGTTTCATATTTGAAAGACATCTGAAAATTCAAAATAATTTCCTAATATCCAAGAATCTCAAAGTTAGGGAGAGTTATTCTGGACTAGCGACTGGGAACACTGCATTCGTTAAGGCCTGAAGTACTGTTTGTCATCTCGTCTGTGAACCCTTTAAATTTCAAATAATAATGAACTTTGAGCTCACTTTAGCAACACCTTCCTCTGAAACCTCGCTGTTAGGAAGAGCTTTCTGGAACAACACACCGTGTGATTTCCCTCCCTCGGCACAGAAAGGGAAAGTCATGTGTCAGCCAGATGTATGTTTTCCATGCTCATCCTTTTTAATAAAGTGGGCTCGTTCAAGGGCTTTTGGGGGCAGACCCCAGGCGTTGCCAAGGGAGAAGCATGTCCCTGGGCCATGAGGAGTGGGTCCTTGCTCTGGTGGCAAATCCCCCAGGAGTGAGTCCAGTCTTGCCCACGGCAGGAGAGGGACCCACGCAAGGTGTTGCCGTGGCCCGGGGAAGTGTATGCTCCCCTGCACTAATAAGCACCAAGAGGAAAGGAGCATCCTAGACGTACTTCTATTTTTTAAATGTAGGAGGACACTTGGCTAAAACTTTTGCACACAGGTGAGTGAAGAGTTTTCTCACTGCCTCAGGCCAGAGAAGGGCAGTGGCCCAGCCCTGAATGGACCATTCCTGGTTGTGTGGTGGTGGCAGCAGAGGTCTAGTGAGCTTAGAAGAGAAATAAAAGATTCTGCACAGAGAGACAGAGAAGCGCCACGTCTCTAGACGGCGAAGGCTCATGCACGGTGAGTAAGGGAGAAGCCAAGCAGGTGTGGGTGCCCGTAGACTCACAAACGCGGGGCTCTGTCGTGACCGACCTGCCGTGGCTCTGCATGTCCCCCAGCTCCTTCTGCAGCCTGGCGTTCTTCTCCTCTTCCTCCAGCAACCTCCTCTTCACGGTACGCAGCTCCTGCTGAGCCTCACACTTGATGTCGTTGGCCACCACCACCGCCGTCTGCAGGTCCGCCTGGAACCGCCTCCACTCCTCTGTCTCCTCCTGAAAATGCCAGAAGCCACGCCGGCGTCAGAGGCCAGCTGGGGCCGGTGTGTGGGCAGGGGCCCCAGGGGCCCCACGTCAGGCAGCCCTTAGTGAGTCCTGCTTCAGTGCCGTCCCACCACCGGGGAAAAGGCCCGGCCCGGCTGGGAAGGACGCTCTTGTGCTATCAGCGTTTATCCTGAAATTCAAAGACTGCTTTGATTTTGTTTCCTGCCAACACTACTCTGTGGTTCCAGGGCCCACGGGAAGGTATTGAGAAAGCAGGCTACAAGAGTCAACAGGGTCTTTTTCGAAGGGTTCCAAACCGAAGGCGGGGATGCGCTTAGTAAAACGACAGAGAAGGCTCCCTATCCCCTGCTGTAGCCAAATCTCACCTTTATCTGCTTAGTCAGAGTCTTCAGCTGCCTTTCCAGGTCTGACTTCTGTTCCTCCAGCTTCATCACATTGCCTGGAAATAAACAAGTCAGACAGGAGTTGGAAAAGGCGCCAGACTCCTGGGAGAAAGTAAGCGAGGTAGCGAGGGAGCAGCTCCAGATTTCAAATCCATCCCTTCTGCTATAAATTCCATCCTCAGCACCCTGAAACCTGGCAGCTAGAAACTGGAGGTTCTTCCAACACAGAAAATGGGATGGTTTGGGGAATAAGTGGTGTTGAGTTAGGTTATACTCTCAGATGGAACAGTCAGGCAGCACTATGGGAAGAGGTCTGAATAGCCACTCGTATTTATTAACACTCACTCCTGGCCCCCCTGGTGGTCGCATATTATGGTCCTGAATGTCCTTTATCGCTGTGAGGTAGAGGGCTTTTGTATAACAGAGAATATGACTGGTTATTACTATGGTGGCTTTTAGACCAGTTGCTAGAGTCGTGGTTTTTAATTGTAGTTAGACCAGAGAATCACCTGGGAAGCCTCTCAAAAGCAAACCTGTTCAAAGCCCCAGACTGTGACCCACAGAGCGGGAACACCCATGGGAAGACAGGATCTTGGGTGGGTGCATTTTAACAGCTCCAAAGGTGACCTGACTGCTCTCTCTAATTAAGAATATCCTCAGTCCCCTTCTCTCTGTGCCTCTGATTCTTCCATGTTGTTACCAGAGTCATTTCAATTTAAATCTGATCATGTCCATTACCTAGTTAAAATTCTTCAATCGTTCTTCATGATTCGTTCCAGGGCAGTAGCTGTCTATTGAGGATATGAATCAGAATTATCAGAGAAGCTTCAATGAGAATAAACGACACACGGTCGGGTCCCACCCCAACCATTCTAATCCAGCATGTGGGGCCTGAGAATCTGTGTTTGGGGTCAATGAGGCAGAATAAGAAATCACTCCTTCACTTCTTTTTACTTTTCTGTCCATTTCTCTCGAGGATCTTATAGGGAGGAGTGACTGGTCTCAGGCTGGATTTGTGTGTCCCTGGGCCTCCTAGTGAAAAGACATCTTAGTACTACCTTAACACCCTGGACAAAAGTTAAAAAGCTCCTCAAAAGACAGCCAGTCTATGTTATTTTCAATCTTGGATTATGTTAGGATACAACCATAGGGAATGGTGTGGACATCTGCTCTGGACATTAATTATAAGCTGGTTTTCTTGGTGGGGTTGTGCTTGACTTTTAAGGATTTGGGGACAACACAACCAAATTCTCATGAGCAATATATCAGAGACAAAGCAAAACTGGACTTCTCTTCTTTGACTTTATACGCTCTTCAAGTATGGTGCTGTTTGGAAATATACACTGTCAATGGTGGTGGGCTTTAGTTATCTTCTCAAGCATAATTACTGAGAACTGTCTAAATGATGCTGACACTGAATGCTGATGTTCTGTAATTCTGCTGTGTATCACATCCAGTGAAGGATGGAACTCTGGTGCTAACCAAGCAATCAAGGTGTAGAACACACAGTCAACTCTCATGATTTGTGGCAATTACATAAAGTCGCCATGCACGCCAAATTCGCAAATACTGAACTTTGCTCCTACGGGAAATACAGGGTTCGGTTCCTGCAAGCCTCTGATCACAACATTTTTATCAAAGGAGACATTACTTCTGTTATACAGAGTCGTTTGCCAGTGTCCTTGTAAAAAAAAAAAAAAACAAGCCCGTCCCATCAGTGCTGGAAACCTGCTTACCCACATAACCCTTTTCCTGCTAACACTCAGTAGGTATTTTAAAAATTCTTCAGCAGCCTCCTGATCGACAGAACCTGCCTCGCCTGCAAGTTTTTACCTTTTCTCATGCTGTGAGGCCTTCCAAGCTTCAAGAGCCAGCCAGCACCAGCTCAGAAGGGTCTAACGCTTTTCTGACCCTGGGAAACATGACTGTAAAAGTCTCTGGTTTTTAGTTGCACAATAATGTAGTCCGCTATTTTTTTTTTTAGCCAGACATCATCTTGTGAATCCGCAAATATAGCTGCACATCTTCGTCACATGCCACAGATTTTACTTCAGCATTTTCCAGAGTGGTGAATTTCTATCTTCCTTTCTCTGGAAGTTTTCGTTAACATTGAACTCACAGCCAACAGCACTAAAACTCGTGCTTGAACAAAGCTCATCTAACACTTATTTTCTCCATTAGGCACATCCCGGCTTTCCAGCCGTAGGGACCCCAGACGGCATTTCAGGACTTCATTTAGGGGCCACTTTATACAGTGAAATAGCCAAAAAAAAAAAAAAAAAAAAAGGCACAAAAATCATGGCACCAAATAACCACGAGAAAGATACTTGTTTGCAGTATGAGAGCTGAAACAAGAAGAAGGCAAAGGGTCACCTTGTTCGAGCTGAGCTGGGAATGCACTTGGGGAGACTAAAATTTTTTGCTGCGCTCTCTGTGCACGTCTGCAAATGATGTGAGAAGTGCCGTGTTGATTTTGGGGTTACAAATAAATTCTGGCAAGCAGGTGAATTCCCAGATATGGCTTCCGCAAATAATGAGGATGGGCGAACAAGTCGGGGAACTTTTCAGGCAACCAACTACGCTATTTTTAGCAATGGTGAGTGTCACGGAAAGCTCTGTGCATTAATTCCTTTGTGACAAAAGCAAAACACATTAGATGTGATAATTTGATAAAGCTTATTTGGACAAAGCAGGCAATGTTTAACTAATCCCTTTTAACGTCTTTCCCTATTCAAAGCAAACAATGAGTTCATAAAGAAGCCAAATACTGGAGCCTCTTTGGTGATGAAGTGGCCGATCTCTAGAAGTTACTTGATATCCTGGCTTAATGGGACACATGCTAGAACGGTTTTCTCCCTAGCCCATTGTTCAAATCCATCTGACCATCTGTCACCCGTCTTCCTACCTGTCAGATCCAAAAGACAATGCTCTGTCAATACCCAGTGAGCGTGGGCAGTGGTGTGGCTCATGCACAGTAGACCTAACACTCCAAAATGTGTTTGCTCTTTTTCACAATCACCCCGTGCTGCTGACTCATGTTCAACAATCTTTCTTCCACACCACCCACTTTTCCAGTTCTTTTCCAGTTAAAGAGGTTAATCACTCTGCCTTTCTTGACTGCCATTGTTCCTACAAGACTGCCGAATACGAGGAAGGAAGACTTTTCACAACCATTCTCACAGACCCTCCCAGGCATTCGGTTCACATCGTGCTCACTCCTGATCCACGTCTGACCAGGGCTCGAGTTCACTTACTCTCTAGCTCACTAATGAGCTGGTTGTTATGTAACTTGACAGCCCGATGCTGCTCCACCTGATCTTCCAATTCAAATATGGTTTCCTTCATGTCTTTAATCTCCGCATCACTCTCTGATGCTTTCTCTTGCAGTTTCAGGCTGGTTCGGCTCAGTTGTTCTGCTTGATGATCACATATCTCCTTCAAGTAAGAATAATCCTTTTCCACCTAAAATGAAAGGAAGGTTGCCTGGTCAGTTTACCAGGAAAGAGTTCCTCACCTATCAGCATCAGGCTCATCCATGCAACAGCGGAGGAAGCTCTTGGCATGTGCTATACCCTGGTATCATTTCTGTATTCTTAGCCTCGGAAATAGCCAAGGCTATAAATATACAGAGAAACGTGACTGTCTGCAAACGGCCAAATATGGTGGAGCCTGTGTCCCTCCCTACAGGCATGAAGGAAGCTGCAGGTGGTTAGGTGCCCTGCGGTCCTGTGACTGGGTGCAAGAGCGCTTCCCTGGGAGGCTCTGGTACTGCACCCGGAGCGCTGGCCCGGATGCGGGCGAGGCTCCCCTCCTCACATCTGCTGTGGAGCAGCGCCCTCTGCTGGGCAATCCAGGAACAATGCCCCCGAGACCCGACCGATCCCCTGCAAACGCCAAATGTCTTTAGCCGTAAGGTACTTCGGGTACAGTGTTTCTTTAGAGAAATGTGACATTCATGTGACGGAGAACACCAGCTGAAGGCACAGAACTGAAACATGGGCATGCACCAGACACAGAGAAGCGGCACAGGACAAGCACTCATTTCACCTTTTCAGTTCTGAATCATTAAACATTTTAAATACACAGAAGAGCACCCAGAGTGACAAGATAATAACCATGTGCCCAAACGGACTTCACAGTGATGAAATTTTGCCGCATTTGCTAAATATTTTTACTTTAGCAGGATTTAGTAAAGTCCCAACCTTCTCTCCCGCCCCAGAGAGTAATTCGCATTATCCGAAAAGTGGTGTGGTTGTTGCTTGAATGGTTTTTCACTTTTACTGCATATGAATGTGCCCGAGATAATACACAGTATTGCTGTGTTTAAAAATTTATTTTATCTTGGGCGCCTGGGTGGCTCAGTTGGTTAAGCAACTAACTGCCTTCGGCTCAGGTCATGATCTTGGAGTCCCGGGATCGAGTCCTGCATCGGGCTCCCTGCTCGGCGGGGAGTCTGCTTCTCCCTCTGACCCTCCTCCCTCTCATGTTCTCTGTCTCTCATTCTCTCTCTCAAATAAATAAATAAATAAAATCTTTAAAAAAAAATTTATTTTATCTTTTGTTTTATTTTTATTTTTAAGTAATTTAATCTCTGCACCCAACGTGGGCTCGAACTCACAACCCTGAGGTCAAGAGTCACATGCTCCACTGACTGAGTCAGCCAAGCGTCCCGTTTTAAAATTTTTATACAAATCATATTATACTATAATTATGCTTTTGCAGTATACTGTCGCTCTGTATTACATTATATGGTAAGATGCTTTTGTCCTGTACTATACTATACTTCTTATGCTTTTGTAAAACTTTTTTTTAAGATTTTATTTATTTGAGAGAGAGAATGAGATAGAGAGAGAGAGAACATGAGAGGGGGGAGGGTCAGAGGGAGAAGCAGACTCCCTGCTGAGCAGGGAGCCCGATGTGGGACTCGATCCCGGGATTCCAGGATCACGATGAGCCGAAGGTAGTCGCTTAACCAACTGAGCCACCCAGGCGCCCCTGTGAAACTTGTTTTTAACTGTGTTTTTGAGATGTAGCCACACTGATATCCACAATGTGTGGGCCAGGAGTGAAACTGGAGGGTGTAACCAGGGAACCAGAAAGGATGAGCACCCCGAGGTGGGGGGGTCTCCACGTGCAGCTGAGGCTGCTGGCCTCCCAAGGGCCCCGACCCAGCTTTACTTCCTTCGTGTTGGCTTGTCGTGATCACAAGCACCAAATGGTAAGCAGAGCGGTGGGGAGGGGCCCCTGGGATGGGTGCTGCGGACGGCTGGGGCCATTGAACTTGTAAGTCAGTATGTTGTTTTAAATCACACACCTCATTCTTCCTTCTTAATTTGGGACTCATTCTCTCAAGTTCAGCAATATATTCCAGAAAGCTCTCTTATGAAAACCAACAACAACAACAACAGAAACTCTTAAGTAACTTCATAATTTCTGCCTGCAGGAGCTTCCTGGGTAATAACAGGCAGCTATTGTTATATTCATTTTACAGATTAACAAATGGAGAGAGGGAGAAGTAAAGCCACTTGAAAAGAGTCCAGTTTATCAGGTAGCTACGGCCAGCACCTTGTACTGCCATGACCCTCTGGGGTTCTGGGTTGCCGTCCACGGGACTGGCCTTCCCACTGGCCAGTTTTTTCATTCAACGGCTACACTATCAGACAACCAGCAAAGTGATTTCCAATGTCTCCTCTTCAGAAAAGAAATCCCTCTCACGCATCCAAGGAAGACCTCTCATCTTCAAAAATCAACTTGCTCTAGACATGGGGTGTGCAGAATTGCATTACAAACAGAGTCAAATGAATTTCCCCGGGGAGCCCCAGTCCTTCCTGGAGAGGGATGGTTAGAGCCAGTCCCAGAGGCAGATGGCAGCAGAGACCACTCGGGACTCCCCCACCCTGCAGGGCTCAGCCCGGTCTCCAGCCTTCCAGGATGGGGGACACAGGGACAGGGAGGGCGGCTCCGAGAAGAGATGGGGTGAGAACCTTTCCCCTGGCTTGTCAGACACTGAAACTGAGGAAAAGGTTACCATCAAGGGTCCGCACTATTTCCAGACACTGGAAACTACTCGCGTCACTTCCAGGATTGGGCCAACCTTTCTGGCCTGAGAACTAGATGTTCTCTTCTGGCCACATTCCTGCTGTCCCCACCCCGCAAGCTCCCCCGGTGACCTCCTACTCCCCTCAAGATTCAGGTTGTAAATCAAACAAAAGGACATGTCCTGATGACTCAGGGTTTCACTGTGAATTTCTCTGTTGTGTTCTAATCAAGTAAAATTCTCCTCATTCGCTGAGACTTGAAAGGTGGTTTTCTTCCCACCAAAACTCTCTGGCCTTAAGACCACAGTGTGTCAGAGTCCTCAGGTCGGCCTCAGATGTTTTTCTGTCTCTTCACTGCCACGGAACCAGGAAGCAGCACAAATCAGTGATGAGGAGTAACAGTTCTGGGGGTCAGACCCCACTGTGAACCCTGGCCTTCATCAATTCATCAATTTAGCTAGTCGCCGAGCCATTCTCTGCCTCAGCTTCTTCAGATGCAAAAAATTAGACAACAACAGTATCTCTAGCATAAAATTATGACGATTAAATCAGATTAGATGATCTAAAGGCTTGAAGAGTCCTAGCACATATAAAGCCCTAAAATATTAGTTATTATTAAAATATGACCATAATTTTATTTTTTAACATATTCATAGCACTATAGCAGCCTCTCCCCTAATTCGGTGACAAGTGTCTCTAACATTCACTCATTTATTCAACAAGTATTTCCTGGATATCTAATATATGGAAGAAGTCACAATGTTAAAATTACACAGCTGATCCGTGAACAAGGGGAAGGGGGCGGTTAGGGGCACCAACCTCCCCGCCACAGTCAAAACTTTATGACTTTACTAAACCGGAACTTTTGACTCCACCAAAACTTAACCACTAATAGCCTTCTATTGGCTGGGAAGCCTTATCGATAACATAAACAGTGGGTTGACATATGTTTTGTATGTGATATGCATTATGTACTGTATTCTTAGAATAAAGGAAATGAGAGAAAAGAAAATGTTATTTAGAAAATCGTAAGGAGGGATGCCTGGGTGGCTCAGTCGGTTAAGCGTCTGCCTTTGGCTCAGGTCATGATCCCAGGGTCCTGGGATCGAGTCCCACATCGGGCTCCCTGCTCCGCAGGGATCCTGCTTCTCCCTCTGCCTCTGCCTCTCTCTCTCTCTCTGTCTCTCATGAATAAATAAATAAAATCTTAAAAAAAAAAAAAAGAAAAAAGAAAATCGTAAGGAAGAGAAAATACATTTACAGTACTGTACTTGCTGGAAAAAAAAAGCCGGGCGCCTGGGTGGCTCAGTTGGTTAAGCAACTGCCTTCGGCTCAGGTCATGATCCTGGAGTCCCGGGATCAAGTCCCGCATCGGGCTCCCTGCTTGGCAGGGAGTCTGCTTCTCCCTCTGACCCTCCCCCCTTTCATGTGCTCTCTGTCTCTCTCATTCTCTCTGTCTCAAATAAATAAATAAATAAAATCTTTAAAAGAAAAAAAAAAGCCCACATATACGAGGACCCATGCTGTACAAGGGTTAGCTGTACAGAATGTGAACGTGAATAAACTTGGAGTGATTGCTTTAGTAACTTCACCAGGAATAAGAATGTGTTACTTCTGCTGTGTTTGTTTGTACATCTAACTTGGTTCCTCCAAAACTCCTTTTGCTTAATTCTTGGCCCTGTTCCGAATATATACTGCTGATGGAGAGCCATATTTCATTCATGCTGACCAAAACTTGAACTTTTTTTTTTTTTTGTAATGCTGCCCTGCCAAGCAAGGTAGAGGAGAACGTGCTAATTCAGTTTACACTTTTGTCATGGAAAAAGAAAAATGGCGGGTGCCTGGGTGGCTCAGTTGGTTGGGCGGCTGCCTTCGGCTCAGGTCATGATCCTGAAGTCCTGGGATCGAGTCCCGCATCGGGCTCCCTGCTTGGTGGGGAGTCTGCTTCTCCCTCTCCCACTCCCCCCTCTCATGCTCACTCTCTCTCTCTCTCTCTCTCAAATAAATAAATAAAATCTTAAAAAAAAAAAAAAGAAAGAAAGAAAGAAAAAGAAAAATGGCTATAATAAACACTCAAAGAAGAGGGTAAAAATCTGCATTTCACTTTGGAACTTTCTAGATTTTCCAGATGAGTGCTCACAGAGGGGCTTCCCGAGTGCTCACCCAGGAGAGACAAATGCTGGGGCTTCGCAGACAAGTCCTAAGGTCAAGTGAAGGGAAGAATGGTGTTCAGGCATAACGTCAGGAAGGATATGAACATGTCTAAAGGGAAAAATGGGCCCCTCCAAAGGGAAGGGGGAATCAGCCCAGGAATTCCAGAAGGGAGAGCCCACACTTGGGTCCACGGGAGAAGCAGCGCCCCCTCTTCTGAGTTACATGGAGGCACAGGGGGTAGGAGCACAGATCCAGGGGGTCTGGTCCTATTGGCAAGACCACCCTTACTCAAACATCGGATGTCTCCTGGCCAAACCCTCAGGTTCAGCTCCCACCCCCCTGCACAAGGTTGCAAGAGCAGAGCCCTACAGGGCGGGGGGGGGAGGTTGGGGAGCCGAGGGAGCCGGCAGTCACGCGACATGTGACTGCTGTGTGTCCTGGGCCACATGATTGTCATGTCTGACCTAATAAAGGACAAAAGGGCATTCTGGCTCTACAGAGGCCACTTCCTAAGCTCCAGCTCCTGGTGCACAGCAGGCTTCAAACTCTGCACTACCAGGCCGGGGCCTGAGGCACAGTCCCTGAGCAACAGCCCCCCGTGAAGGCTTCCCAGTGCAGAGCCTGCAGGCCTTTCCCCAACCTGCCTGGACAAGTGTCTCCACTTGACTTCCTCGGGAGGACTGGAAAACAGGCTCTGTCACACAAATTTCTTTTCCTCTCCTTTCCTTTT
This sequence comes from Mirounga angustirostris, assembly GCF_029215605.1. NCBI lineage: Eukaryota > Metazoa > Chordata > Mammalia > Carnivora > Phocidae > Mirounga > Mirounga angustirostris. The sequence continues at coordinate 54,934,235 of NW_026991725.1, forward strand.
TTTTTTTTTTTAAAGATTTTATTTATTCATTTGAGAGAGAGAGACTGAGAGAGAGAGAGAGCATGAAAGGGGGGAGGGTCGGAGGGAGAAGCAGACTCCCTGCCGAGCAGGGAGCCCGATGCGGGACTCGATCCAGGGACTCCAGGATCATGACCTGAGCCGAAGGCAGTCGCCCAACCAACTGAGCCACCCAGGCGCCCTCCTTTCCTTTTTTTTGAGAGAGAGAGAGCGCGCACGTGCAAGGCGGGGGTGGGAGAGGAGGGGCAGAGGATGAGGGAGAGAATCTTAAGCAGGCTCCACGCCCAGCTCGGAGCCTTAGATCCTGACCTGAGCCGAAACCAAGAGTCAGATGCTTAACCAACAGAGCCACCCAGGTGCCCCCACAAGTTTCTTATTGCCTTCTTCTCAGCATGAAGTCACAGGACTCTGCTCTGCCCAGAGAACTGATAAACTGTTGTCAGCCAAAGGCACTGGAGAGAATAGGGAAACAGTCTGAGGTGAAGACCACTGAAATGTCCGTGTCTTCAGCCTGAACAATTCAACCATAACCGACTCTCCCAAGAGTACCCAGTGCATGGTGCACGAAGGGGAAGTGATCCCTACGTTCTCCTGAACTCCACCACACAGATTCACCAATACTTCTGAGCTCCTCCAAGACGCCAGGGATGGGCAGGCGGCTTTCATACGAGTGAGCCTAGCCGATCTGCCGTAGGGACGATGACCTGACAGAGCTCAGGGCCCATCCTTGTCACATCTTTCTCTCAAATTCTGGTTTTGCCACTTGTGACCAGTGGCCCCCCCTAATTAGTTAGGCCTGGTGACCAATACTGGTCATGCAGGGATTACTGTACCCCTAGTTTTCCTTGACCACTCATAGCAAGTGTTTCTTTATAATCTCCTTTCTCTTCTGGAAAAGACACCTGAGTTTCTACAGTGAGAACTAAATCTCTAAAAGGATACCACCTATAGCTTTTGACCTTGGGGGAAAAAAATCAGTATTTTCTTTTAAAACTTCTGTGTTTCAAGCCTTGTGAAAACATTCTAACTTGAAATCAAGATCCCGGAACAACTGAAAATTTGAACGTCAGAAGAACATAAACCTGGATTGCATTATTGTCCAGAAAACCAAGAATCTCATGCAACAACACGCTCCTTGCCGCTGGCTGGGGCAGCCGTATGAGAGGCTTACAGGAGGCTGAACAATCAGGACTCTGGAAAGGAGACCCTTCCTCAAAGTCGTACGGAGGCACGTTCTATAATCATACAGGAAGCTGCCAGCAAAATTTGTGTTGGAGATCAGAGAAGCTGACAAGAATGGAGATACTAACTGAAGACAAAGAAAGGAGAGGAATAAAAAGCCTCCAAAATAATCACAATGATTGTAAATGTCCTACCAATTTTCCATTTACTGTGGGGAACAGATCCATCTTGTGCCCCCCCCCCCCAAAGAAGTAAATTTTAGGGCGCCTGGGTGGCTCAGTTGGTTAAGCGACTGCCTTCGGCTCAGGTCATGATCCTGGAGTCCCAGGATCGAGTCCCGCATCAGGCTCCCTGCTCGGCAGGGAGTCTGCTTCTCCCTCTGACCCTCCCCCCTCTCATGCTCTCTCTATCTCATTCTCTCTCTCAAATAAATAAATAAAATCTTTTAAAAAAAAAAAAAAGTAAATTTTAAGGCTTTTCAGAGGCTCTTCTCACAGTATCTGACTCATTTATGTAATTTAGCCAAACTGGAAACTTTTATGGACTTACTACATCTATCAGATCATAGGATGGTTTGGTACTGCTTTTCCTCTCTGTAAATATGTGATTTTGTTATTTCTCATAATATTCATATTTTGCCAAGAATTAGAGTGGATGAATGAAGAGTTCGGGTAGAAGTTGTTTATCACCAAGAAAACTGCTTGGTGATGAATAGGACACTCACCTTGACATCTGCTTAAGGCAGTTAAACGTGAAAGTTCTATGCAAAAATGTCTGGCGAGGCGATTGAGAACCGAAGAATTAGGATTTACCCCAGGAATGCAGAGATGATTTAACACTAGACTACCTTAGAAAATCTATTATTGTAATTTATCTCATTAACAAGTAGAGAAACCACCGTGATCACATAAAAACTACTCTAAGATCATGGCAGATGTGGAAGATCTACAGTAGATGTAGAAAATTTCAATCTCCAACCTTTTAAAAAAAAAGGCAAGCAAAATACTTGTATCACTCAATAAAAGGTACACAACAAGTGCTTACAACAGACATCCTTGATGAAATGTTGAAGGCACTCCTGTTAAACAAGGCCAAGGTCCCTGCACCACCACACTTCTATTCAGCACTGCGCAGCAGAGAGGGGCCTGCCCAAGGTCACAGACTGAACCATTAGCTAAGTCAGGAGGACCCAAACTTTCCACCTACCAAGCCACCACCTTCCCATCCTTCAGGATGGTTTTGTGCTGAAAGTGTTCCTGTTTCTTTGGGGCATGAGTCCCTTACATCTTATAACTTGAATTCATGGTTGCTGGTGGATTAGTTGATATCCTGTATTGGGGCTTCTACAGTAAGCTTCCAGGCAGCCTAGAAAGTCTGGGTTTTTACCTTTTCAAAGGTAACAGAAAAGGACAGGAAGGTTAGCACAGTTTACAACTCCACTCCAATTACAGATCGGTGGCCCTGTACACGTAAGACAGGGCAAACTTAGGGGCGCCTGGGTGGCTCAGTCGGTTAGGGGTCTGCCTTCGGCTCAGGTCATGATCCTCGGGTCTTGGGATCAGCCAGAGTCAAGCTCCCAGCTCAGTGGGGAATCTGCTTCTCCCTCTCCTTCTGCCCCTCCACCTGGCTCATGCTCTCTTAGATAAATAAATAAAATCATTAAAAAAAAGAAAAAAGAAACATGATTTTAGGGCCAGACAGTATTCTCTTATATAAATATTTCTTTTTTTTTTTTTTAAAGATTTTATTTATTTATTTGACAGAGAGAGACACAGTGAGAGAGGGAGCACAAGCAGGGGGAGTGGGAGAGGGAGAAGCAGGCTTCCCGCGGAGCAGGGAGCCCGATGCAGGGCTCGATCCCAGGACTCCGGGATCATGACCTGAGCCGAAGGCAGATGCTTAACGACTGAGCCACCCAGGCACCGTAAAATCATGTTTCAAAGAGTAAATGAGAAGAATATTCTCAGAAAATATTAAATTAAAAAAGAGTATGTACAAGAGAAGTCTAAAATTTTTTTTTTAAAGATTCACTTATTTATATTTGAGAGAGAGAGCACGTGTGCACCCGCAGGGGGAGTAACAGAAGAAGAGAGAGAGAGAATCCCCAGCAGACTCTCCACTGAATGGGGAGCCTTATGTGGGGCTCAGTCCCACGAACCTGAGACCATGACCTAAGTTGAAACCAAGAGTCAAACTCCCAACCGACTGAGCCACCCAGGCACCTCTAAAAATTTTTTTTAACTTGTGGGGCACACACACACATAAATCTGAAAGAAAACACCAAAATAGCGGTTATACTATTACTTGGTAGGGAAATTAGGGATGATTTTAATTCTCTGTTAGCAGTTACAGCCGAAAGCATGCTAACTGATCTGGGTAACTCTCTCTCATTCTGAGCCAGTAAGACTCAGCTTATTTGCTACCTCTTCCAACAAGCCCTCCTGCACTACCTTCCTTTGTCCCCTATAATTTTAGGTGCTCCTCCTTGGCACTGGACTCTGAGCTGTCCTCTATGATACTCTTTCTCCCTGCATCGTATTCACTCATTTGATTCACTATATCCCTGCTACACTTTGAACTGCCTATAGTCAGAAATTGGGGTGTTTCATTTTTGTATCCCCGATCTGTCTGGAATGCAACAGATCTTGAAGATGGAATGCTGGATTCGTGAATGAAATTGGCTGAGCTAAGGAATCTCTGCGCTCTGTGAATCTAAAGGTCAAAGAGGGGAAGGCTAAGAAGGATGAGGAAACACGGGCACAGAGGTACCTCCTTACCTTGGCCAGGAGGCTCGAGACATGTTTAATTTCACCATGGGCCTTCACTAATTCTTGCCTGAGCTCAGTGCAAGACAGTTCCAGCTGATCTTTCTCAGCTCGAGCAACTCTCAACATTTCTTGAACCTCACGACCCTCTGCCATGTGCCCCATGGGGCTGGTCTCCATAGCTTTCTGCTTCTCATTCTCCAAACGAGCCTTCATCGACCCATGTTCCATCTGCAGCCCTTCTAGCGTGGCTTTACACTCTTCCAGACTTTGGGCCATCACGCCGTTATTACGCCGTTCCAGGTCCAGAAACCCATTCAGTTTTTCGTTTTCTTCCTTCAGGTGTTTAATCATCTCTAAAGCGCCTTGGTTTTCTTCCTCAACCTTCCGTAAGCTACAGGTCAGCTGCTGCTCAATGTTGAGCAACTTCTCTCTTTCAAAGCGGCCCTGGTCAAGAATTTCTGCGCACTTCTGCTCCAGCTCAAGGATCTTTCCTTCTTGCGTGTTGGGCTCCTCATTCTTCACTCGCTCTTGTAAGAGATTTAGGAGTTTCTCGTTTTCCTGACTGAGCTGCTCGGCCCTCTCCCGATGCTGATGGAAGGACGTTTCTAAAATCGTCTTCTCGTCCACGAGTTTCTCATTTTCGGCTGTCAGTTCCTGCACCATTTGCTGCTGGTCTGACAATTCTTGCAAAGTGGCCTGCAGCTCCTCTGCAGTGCTGTGGTGGTTTTCCTCCATCTTCTGTATCTTCTCCGTGAGGGAAGCCAGGGAAAGTTCGCTCACGTTGTTAGGGGAACTGCCGGTGGTCGAACACTTGGAGCTCTTAAAGGGGTTGCTGGTAGAAGACAGGGGCCGGGAGGGGGTGTCTGCGGTGATGTGCTCGAAATCAGAGGCATCCGGGGACAGAGAAGCTTTGGTAACGTCGCTGCTTGAAGAGCCCGACGTCCGTAATGCATTTTCATGTATGTTGTTCCTGTACTCCTCGATTTCACCGGACAACTGATTTCCAGTCGGGCTCCCAAAGCTTGACTCCTGAGTTATGGATGTTGGGCAGCTGCTCTCACCAGTGTGACTCACGCCTCCCTCTGAATTGGGGGAGTGCTCCAGGTAAGTCAGTTTCTCCCTCAAGGCCCGGTTTTCCTCCTCGAGATCTGCAAGCTCTTTCTGAAAATTCTTGTTCTTCTCCTCAAGAGCTCTTATCAAAGGTTCTGAGTCACTGGGCAAGGCGGACGTTCCGTCTAGATTGGAGTCTGACGCCTCAGCTCCTTCGATGCTCTGAGTCCTTCTCTCCTTGCATTTCTTCAGTTCACTTCGAAGCCTGTTAATTTCACTATCTTTTGCTTTGGCTTCTGCCAGAAGTTCCCGAACTTGGGACTCGAGCACGGCCTTTTCCCCACCTTCATGCTCTTGTTTGGGTCTCGTGGAAGTGGTCCTCAGGTGCTTAGTAGGGGTGGGTGTGCTGGAAGAAGTTGGACTGGACACCGACTTCCTGGGGTTGGAGGGACCGCGTGGCACAGTTCTCTCTCTTGAGACAGTTACTGAAAGTTCTCGAGGAGCTGGAATGCCCGTCCGTTTGGTTGTCGTCACAGCCCCTAAGGACAGAAGGAACAGAAACCAATGAAACAAGGCAAGCACTTTTATAAATGAAACCCAAGTGACTTCAACTCACATGGGATAGTGAAGAGGGTGACTGTGCCCTTTACTCATATTGCCCCCTCCGCCACTCTGCGTAAGTATTTGGGTCTGATTGGAGTTTCTGTGCCTCCTCCCACAGCCCTATACTTTGGGGGAAGCTGGACTCCAAGCCTGAGCTCCTCCTCATAAGCCACAGTTGCTGGTTCAAGGCATGGACACACCCCTCAACCAAAGTCAATAGAACAGCAGGAGAGGGTTTCTGGGTGAGCTCCTAAAACACTACTGCACATGAGTAAGGGATCATATAAGTCTGGGAATGGCTGCAATCACAAGAGGAAGGTGAGAATGCAGAGTATAGAAAGAAGAAAACCAAATTTTTAGTAGCACTGTGGAGATACCCAATCAATCAACCTTGGAGCTTAGCCTAAAGCTGGCCGCCTGATGACATAAACCAATAAATACTCTTTATCCAAGTCACCTTAAATTGGGTTTTCTGTAACTTGCAGCTTAATGCATTTGAACCATAACCTTGGCAATTGAACAGCTTTCTGACAAAATGCAAGTTCATTCTGAATTTCTTAAAACATTTTTTAAAAAATTCACCAACATCTTGTGAATGAGCACGAATTTGACTAAGAAATCATAAGACACAAATAATACCAAGTTAAGACTAATCTAATCCAGTGACACACTGCTTTTATCATAGGTGGAAATGGTGTGCTTTTTTCTATTCAGAGAGACAAGAATAAATGGAGTGAGGACATATTACATGTATCTATGGCACAGTTTTAAACATTAAAGGGATTTACACAGTATGGAAATGACACAGAATTTAGAGTATTTATAATGGGAAATGTAAGGTAAAGAACTGTTCTCTATTTTGGTCTATACTACATTACAATATTAAAATAAATTCTGGGGGTGAAAACCCAGACACTGACCTCCTATATGCTCTAGAAATGAAACCCACCTCAGAGGTTAAAGGGTAAATGAAAATTTTGGACCTACTCTACAAACTCAAAGACCCTTTGATGAATCAAGGCCGACTGCTATGATTTATCTAACTCTGCACGTTGGGTTGAAGGTCCTCATAACAAAGGACCCTAGAATGAGTCCCCAATCCCTGGGGCTCCACAAGGTAGGAGGTGGTGGGGGGATGCCCCCACAGACTGGCAGCAGCCCCTGTCCACAGGACAGAAGCAGAGCCCAACGTGGCACAGGAGCCCTAAGCCCACTGCCAGGACCGCTACTAAGGAGCACCTGCAGATCTGAGCATCCTGAAATCAGAGGTGATGATGTGAAGGCCAATGGCATTCACTGCTGTGTCTAACAGTCGAGTGCTTTTTAAAACTTTGATAATAAAGGCTAAGCTGGGGGCGCCTGGGTGGCTCAGCTGGGTAGGCGGCCAACTTGATTTCGGCTCAGGTCATAATCTCGGGGTCCTGGGATCGAGCCCTGCCCCGTGTTGTTGGGCTCTGCGCTCAGCAGGGAGTCTGCTTCTCCCTCTCCCTCTGCCCCCCCAACCCCGCTCATGCTCTTTCAAATAAATAAATAAAATATTTTAAAAAGATAAAAGAAGTAAAAGCTAAGCTATCATACTAATATACAGAAAAACTATGGTTTCTAAAGTAACTTTCAAACTAAGTTACTGGAAAGCTAAGAGTACTATGATAAGCACTTAGTACTTTTAGGTGTCTGACTTGCATCCTTCTTAATGGAGAAAATACTCTGTGAAGAAAAGATTTATTTAATTATTCTTGCAAAATGAAGATAGCAATCACTCAGCAAGAAAACGTTTTAGTAACTCTGGTTCTCTAGAATGAAGTAATCCTGGCGAGGGCCCCTAAGGAAAACGGAAGATGAACTCAAGTTTTGCTGTAACCTTTGTCAGAACAGGCAGCCGGGAGGGTCCAGCACTGATCGTCACAGACCCACTGGCCATTCCTTTTACAGCCCTGAAACTAAGGCTCCTTTCAACTATTCGTCAGTTCTGAAGATGGGCAGGGCTCAAACGGAACAGCAGATCAACTCTGTCATCACTTCCAGCCCAAGGGGAACTCCTCCCTTCTGCTGCCAAATCTCAGTTTATTCCCCACATAGGTGTTACTACTTGCACCTTACCTAAACTACGAGGAATTTTTTTAATATCCAAATACATTTGTGAAATACATCCAGCTGTGTATTATGAGACACACAATCCAGTCGTATTTGTTACAACATCTGTTCTTTTTTCTTAATCCATTCTGACACCTCATTGGCACCAAAGGAAGTCACTAGTCTTAGTATTTTCCTAAGCTTTTTTTAAAAGGTTCTTCCCAGCTTTGTACACATCATTTCCAAAACTGTAATTACCAGAGGTTAAGTGTAGAGGGTTGCGAAAATTCACTGTCAGACCAGACTAAGATTGGTGCATGGCGGCTCACCCCCCATCCATGCGGATCTGCAGCACAGGCGTCCGCGTCATGGGCATAGCCAGCAAGTCCTATCGCTCAGAATGTAATCAGTCAGAAGGTTCTACTACTCAGAATCCACCTCAAGTACTGTGAGTGAGGAAGCCTCACTGTGGGGCAATACATCCTGGAACCCTGAAACAGGGCACACCACCTGACACATATACCATGGCAAGGGGGACACAGAGGTGGCCAGAAGCCTGGGGCTCATAGAACAGGGACGGCTCAGCTGCTACTCTTACTTCTTGGGTCTTTTCCCCATTCTCACACCAGACCATAACTTATTCCTACTGAGGCTAGCTGTCTAACTGCATGAAGTTAAAATAAAAGCAAGCTCCACCTCATAATTGGGAAGACTAATATGATTTTACAAACCATGTTTGATATGTTACATTTTAAAATGCCAAATGAGGGGCACCTGGTTGGCTCAGTCCATTAAGTGGCTGCCTTTGGCTCAGGTCATGATCTCGGGGTCCTGGGATCGTTGAGCTCCCTGCTCAGTGGGGAGCCTTCTCCCTCTCACTCTGCCCCTCCCCCTGCTTGTGCTCTCTCTCGCGCTCACTCTCTCTCAAATAAACAAAATCTTTAAAAGAAAAACTTATTTAAAATGTCCTCCCCCATTTCTTTTCTGGTAACCAACCAGTCAGTCCCTAAAACCTGCTAACTGGTTCTGGAAATGTTTCCATATTTTTCCTTTGTTTTCCTTTTGGTATGGATCCAGTCCAGGTCTTTAAGAATGTTCCGTCTAAATTTCTGAACTGTGCTCACAGGTCCTCCTGATGCCAGTCTCTCCCAGCTTGGAGACATAATGGACCAAAAGCCCTTAAACAACTTGCTCACTGTTCTGTTCCAGAATCTGTAAGCATTCCTGCCTGCTGCATCAGTGTTAAACTTCTTCCCTGGGCTTTCAGGGTCAGGCATAATAGGATCCGAATCAACATATCCAACCTTTTCACTTCGGGTTTTTTTTCTTCCCTCCAACATACCTATTTAACCCATTCAATGTCTCCAATACACCTATGGCTTATTGAAATAGCATTTCCTTTCCACTGGATCCTTCTGGTGGGCATTTAAACAAGATTAACTCTCTTCAATTAAAAAAAAAAAATCGGGGGGCACCTGACTGGCTCAGTTGGTAGAGCATGTGACTCTTGATCCTGCAGTTGTGAGTTTGAACCCACGTTGGCTGTAGAGATTGTTTAAAAATAAGATCTTTTAAAGAAAGAAATCTGGAGTCCACATCATCCTCCAGCTAATATCTGATTAGCTTCCCTTCCCCTGTCATTTACTCCTCTACCCACTGCCATTACTCAACCAAAACCCTGTCTGCTGAGGCCACTGACGACCTCCATGTGGGCCAACACAACAGACATCATCAATCCTCTCAGCAGAGCTGGTACAATTCCTTCCTTTCTGAAGCATGCTTCTGATGTCCCACTCTCCTAGTTTTTCTCTTAGCTCAGCAGCGGTCCTCTATCTGTCTCTCTCCTTTGCTGGCTCCTCCTTCTTTCTGCTTCTACTGGTCAGAAGCTTCAGACCTAGGTCCTGGGCCTTTTTTCTTCTCTTATTACAAATTATTTTCCTGGTGATTCTACTCCATCTCATGATCTTAAAATACCACCTATATACTGATGACTCCCTAATTAACTCTCTTACATGGACCTCCCATCTGAGCAACAGATCTGAATATCAAACTACTTACTTGATAAGCATAATCGAATTATAACAAAAGTTACCTCTAGTTTAGATCAAAGGCATAAGGGTAGACTAAGAAAGAGTGAACAGAATGTGCAAAAGGCCTGGAGTGCAGAGAGCCCTGGCAAGGAGGGGGCTGATGAGGAAGAAGGCTCATTTACAGAGGGTTCTCAAGGAAGGCCTCACTGACAGAGCTTGAGATTCAAGGTGATATACACCCATTAAAACAAGGCCATGATACTTGGAAGAAAGAAAAAGACAGCACAAGAAAAAGCTCTCAAATTTTTTAAATACTTTTTTTTTTTAATTAAAAGATTCAACAGAAGGAATGGAATGCAAAATCAAGGAACTCTCCCAATATGTAGGGAAAAAAATGAAAACAAGATGGAAATAGAAAAGATAAACACTCAGGGCCAATCCAAAAGATCAATCAATTAACAGAAGATCCAGAAATAGGAGCGTCTGGATGGCTCAGTTGGTTAAGCATCTGACTCTTGATTTCAGCTCAGGTCATGATCTCAGGGTTGTGATATCGAGCCCTGAGTCCTATTCTGCGCTCAGCTCAGAGTCTGCTTGAGATTCTCTCTCTGCCCCTCTCCCTGCATGCACACGTGCTCTCTATACAATCTTAAAAAAAAGAAAAAAGATCCAGAAATTTAGATGAGTAGAAACAGAGTGGAGGAAATTCCCAAAGAACTGACATGAGAGAATCCCCCAAAGATGAAGAACATGAGTCTTCAGAACTCCTGTCAGGCAAAACAAATTAAAAAAGACCCACAGATACAATACACCTTCTATCAATTTTCAGAAGACCAAGAATGCCTATAAGTTCGGGGAAGGGGTGTGAGCGTGAGACTGGCCATCATCATTCATTATAGCAATACTGAATTCTCAGAGGCAACAAAGCAAATGCCTTCAAAATTCTGAGGGAAAATGATTTTCAAACTAGAATTTTATACCCAAACTAACTATAAACCAATCACAGAGGTAGAAAATACATTTTAAAACATAAGAAAGTGAAAAAAAATTAAACAGTAACACTCTTTCTAAGTAAGTTATTTGAAGATGTGATCCAGGAAAACAAAGGGGTAAACCAAAGAAAAAGAGGATGAATGATGATCCTGGGAGAGCAGAGGTTCTAACAGAGCAAACCAGTCAAGGGAAGTCTCAAGATGATACCCACAGAGCAAGTCTGGAGAACAAATCCAAACCGGGTCAAGAGGATAAAGTGCCTCTGAAGGGAAGTTTCTTTGAAAGAACATCTGACTGGATGAAGAGTATGAAAAAAAACAAAAAACAAAACGAGGATATAATAAAAACAGTGAAAAAAACAGAAACTTCATAAAAACAGAAGTTGCATAAGAAAGGTCACAAAAACATGACTTTACTTTGCAGGAAATATATATATAGTCACAATTACATTGATACTATTTCAATTGACCTATACACAAAGTATGCAAGATGATTTTATAGAACATTGGAATATTATCCCAGCTAGCAAAAAAGTTAAAGTAGAGGGGCGCCTGGTGGGCTCAGTCGGTGACTCAGCACGTGACTCTTGCTCTCAGGGTTGTGAGTACGAGCCCCACAATGGGTGTAGAGATTACTTAAAAAAAGATTAAAAAGCTTTAAAAAAAAGTGAAAGTACCAATGAAAGAAACTGGGAGGTAGAAGACAGGTGGAAAGAGCTGGTAGAAATGGTAGTGACAATAATATCTAACCTCATCTTACAAAAGGAGAGTCAAAGATACTATATACAATTGACAAAACAAGACATAAAGATGGAAAATGTTACTGAAATAAAAGACGTAACCAAGAAAGGAACTTAAAAAAGTGATATTAAGACCCTAGGAGGAAGTGAAGTTATGAGTTAAATCCTCATCTGTCAGAGGAGGAGTCAACAAAATGTCTAAATTTGAAAAGCCAAAAAACAGCTATGTCAGGAGAATGATAAGACAAGCCACAGACTGGGAGAAAATACTTGCAAAATACATTAATGATAAAGGGCTGTTATCCAAAATATACAAAGAACTCAAGGATAAGAAAACGAACAACTTGATTAAAAATGGGCAAAATACCTGAACAGACACCTCGCCAAAAAAGATACACAGATGGCAAATAAGCATATGAAAAGATGTTCCATACCACCTGCGATTAGGGAACTGCAAATTAAAACAATGATGAGAGACCACTACCACCGACGAGAATGGCTAAAATCCAAAACGCTGACACCTCCAGCTGATGAGGATGTGGTGCAATACAAACTCTCATTCATTGCTGGTGGGAATGCAGAATGGTGCAGACACTGGGGAAGAAGGTTTGGCAGTTCTTTACAAAACTAAACACACTCTTGCCATGATTCAGCAATCGCATCCCTTGGTATTTACCCAAATGAGTTGAAAAGTCATGTCTACAAACAAACCGGCACAAAGCTCTTTACAGCAGCTCTATTGATAATTGCCCAAACATGGAAGCCACCAAGATGTCCTTCAGGAGGTGACTGGAGAAACCGTGGGGTTGTATGGGCACTCTGTGCTGTCCCAATTTTGCTGTGCCCAAAACTGCTCCAAAAGCCTATTTTTTTAAAAAAAATACGTGGTTTACGCAAGTACATGTGGTTAACTTTGAGATGTGGGACAACAAATGGGAAGGTGTAGGGCAATAGCAGTTTTGCTTTTCCTGAGAAGGGCCCTGTCCTAGTTCATTTTCTAACCTGTGCGTATACTACTTGGATAACGAGAATGGAGAAAAAGAAATGGGAAAGTTTGCAAATACGGCGCGGAAGTAGGTAATCAGCAGTCAGTTGGTTTTACGGCCAGCACTGTTCCTTTGGACTTAGAACAAGTGAGATAAAAGAAAAAAGTCTGAGGCAACACAGCGAACAGAGGCACAGCCATAAGGAACTAAATCTTGTTATCAAATCTCGGGCCCCACCTAGACTGTGGCCGAAAAGTCGTTTTTTCCTAGCTAGACTACCCTGTGGGGAGTTTCAGTGGAGGGTTTTCTAGACATTCATATATCTCATATTAAACTTAATGGAAACTCCTTTGCAAACCAAACAGGAAAAAAGCACAAAAGAATCCGACACAGACTAATGGACCAAATTACTTGCTCGTTTTGCTGCCTTTGCTAAAAACAAACAGCAGGGTCCACATTTAGAGATGGTTTTTGTAACAGCGTAAGAGTTTTTTGTCTTGTCTTCATTTTGCCCCCCCTCCCTTTTTTTTCTGAGAATGCCAAATTAATTTTGCTCGCATTCCACTTGCTCAGCAGCTTGGGTGAGAGTTTAAAACACTTGTAAATCTGCATCCTTCTCTTTCCCACATAGTCACACTGTTCCACGGCCACCATGAACGGTGCTCCAGATGGGAGAGGGCCTCTGAACAAAAGCCCCCTAACACTCAGAAGGGGCTCCGGGAGGACACAGTGACCACTCTGTGCTGGGTTAAAGGCAAAATAAGGCAGGAGACAAAGCAGCAGTGTTAACGAGAAGAGGTAATAGCATGCGCTGAACAGCTTCTTGCAGGCGGCCCACACAGCCGGGCGCTGGCATCTCCAGGAGAAAGCCAAAATGCAAAGCGGCTCTGGAAGGGCGGCTCCCAACATGCCATGTGAAAAGCGCAGAGCAGGCGGGGACGCCTCCTTTCCATTGAAACTGAAGTGGCCCGGGGAACGGTTGGTCCCACAACTCACTCTGCGTGCTGCGTTAGCCTCCTGGCCCATTGTTTGGGCCAAATGAAATCTTCATTCCCTAACTCAAGAGATTGGCACCTCTGCACAGGAGGTGCACCCCCAGGGTCCCTAGGCAGCAGACACTAAGGAGGAGGAGCTGAGGGCGGTGGGGCTTTAGTGAATTGGAAGATCTGCCTCTTTATGTTGCAGCCTTCCTTTCCGTAAAGATGAGAAAAGATCCACTTCCCAATTTATAAGTCTTTGGGGGCGGGTGGGGGTGGTGGAGCCCAATGCAGGGCTAGAACTCACGACCCTGAGAGCAAGCTTGGAGCTGAGATTGAGAGTTGGATGCTTAACCAACAGAGCCACCCAGATGCCCCTACCAATTTGTGAGTCTTTTTTTTTTTTTTAAGATTTTATTTATTTATTTGAGAGAGAGAATGAGAGAGAGAGAGAGCACATGAGAGTGGGGGGAGGGTCAGAGGGAGAGGCAGACTCCCTGCCAAGCAGGGAGCCCGATGCGGGACTCGATCCAGGGACTCCAGGATCATGACCTGAGCCGAAGGCAGTTGCTTAACCAACTGAGCCACCCAGGCGCCCCAATTTGTGAGTCTTGACCCATTCTAGATCACGGTTTAGCTCTGACTCCCTAAAATTATACACTTGGCTCAGTGATAGCTCCATGCCTAGCAATCAGTGAGAAACTTCCAAGTTACACCATTAAAAGACACCAAATTCACCTGAATTTGCAATTACAGAAATTAGAGAATTAGGTGGACCGGGTGTGCCGAAATAGGTTTATCTAAATTACCATCACTTCTTTCTGTTCTTTTTTCTTAAACCACGCATAGGTCAAAACATAGAACTTTGAGGAATTGACCACATTCTTTAAACTAGGAGTTCTCGATGCAGGAAATGGTGTAGTGCTCTGGCTTTGGAAGCATTTTCATACACATTAACTTGAGGCTCACAAAAATCATTTGGCAAAGTATTGTTATCTTCATTTTATGGATAAGGAAACTGAGAGTCCGAGAGGCTTCACAATTTGCCCACGGGTCTCACAATAAGTACGTCTTCTGATACCTAAGGAACCACAAAATCCTATTATTTCAGAACTGGAAGAAACAGAGAAATCATGTAGCCTAATCTTTCAAACCCAGTAGTAGTGAGAGCATCCAATCTCTGTTGCTATTTACCAAAGTCTCATGTGCCAGTTACCAAAGATTTTCAGGGAAAGAGAACCCAGCATTAGATAGCCCTTTCCATTGTGGGAGGCTCAAAGAGCTGGACAATCCTTCTTTATATGTGGCTGAATTTGATCTTCGTGAACATGGCACATGCTGGTTCCAGTTCTGAGACAATCTGGAACCACAAAGAACAAAATGACTGCTTCTTCCACATGACATCTGAAAATGTGAAGGCAGCCCTTTGTTTGTCCTTGGGTTTCTATTCTGTAAGCAGAGCATTCCTAATCCTTCCCACCAGGCCTCACGGGACCTGGGGTTATTCATCGGGTGGACTGCCTGGTGAGCCTCTGATTTAGCAACATCCCTCTGAAATGTTACCCAGAATCTCAAAAATGCTGCCGATGCGGTTACTACGAGCAAGGAATCTCCTGGTCACAAGAGAACACCCAACTCAAACCTGCAACAATCAAATGAGATGTTTCTGGCTCACGTAACTGGAACTGGAAATGGCTCACGTAACTGGGGGCAAGTCTGGCTTCGGGTCCAGCACAACTGAAATATGTTCTCGTGGCCCATCACTCTCCCTCCCCTGCTCCTGCGTTCAACAGGCCGCCTTCATCAGTGAGCTGCCTTGCCTCACGGCAGGGGGAGGCCTGGACAGTTCCAGGCCTCACATCTGCACCCCATCACACCAGGAAGAGAGCTAGGTCCCTGCCAGAGGCCCCAACAAATGTCTCCTCGCATCTCATTCGGCCTGGGTCTCTACCCCCCTCGATTCATGAAGGTCAAGGTGATAACGCTGATTCACTGAAAGCGGGGGAAATTGGGGGAATTCTCCAAGGAGAATTCCTGACAGGAATGCCTGTTAGCAGATGCTGGGAACAAACCTCAAACGAATCGTGCCCGTGACGTGGTCTGACCAACGCTGGGGTAGTTTCCCAGCAGTACAGCACGTGGGTGTAGTAATGCAACATATAGAAAATGGTACAGTACACCAGCTTAAAACAAATAAAAAAGGCTTCAGACCCCAGTGGGGGATATTAGGTGACAAATGAAAATTGTGTATACTGTTTAGCAAGTTACCACTGTTTCAGGACAAAGTTTCCCCATAACTTCATGGCTAGAAAGAATCATTTTATTTTGCAGGTCAGGATTTGAGGAGAGGCTTGGCCGGGCAGTTCTAACTTAGTTCGATGCTCTCAGGTGGTTGCAATCCTACGGTGGCTGGGGCTCAGTTACCTGAAGACTGGCTGGGCCGGACATGCCAGCTGACTCGCTCGTATGGCAGACAGGTCAACCAATGCTGTCACATGGGAGTGGAGCTGGTCCCTTGGTCGGAGCACTGTGGGGTGGGGGGCCTCTCCAGCAGGGTGGTCTTGGGGTAGCTGAACCTGTTATAGAATGGCTCGGGGCTCCGGGGGTATTTATACACGCAAGGGGGGGGGCGGTCACTGTATGGCCTCTTATAAGCCAGCCTCGGCAGTCACACACGGTCACTTCTGTCCTATTCCACCGGCTGAAGCATTCCGAGGCCTTCCCAGATTTAAGGCTCACATTCCTCGACGGAGTCAGTGGGAAAGTCACAGGGTGCAAAAGCGCATGGGGTGGGAGGCAGAGACTACAATTCATCATGCCTCACTAGGCTGATGACACAGTTCTCTCTCATAAAGCCATTAACTGTGTGCCTCTGTTTCCCAAACTGGTGTTCTCCTCGTTAAAATGTCGAGACATGGAAGCCAATGTTAATTCTGCCAACAATTTGCCAGTTCCAGAGAGACACTGAAGACAGTGGGAAAGTTCACTCTGGTAAATACAAGATTCTCAGTGTTTGACACTTTATTGGGCAAACTGGTCCTAGTCCCATTTCTTCAGTACAGTGAGAAGAAGTAAAGGCATGGGGCTCAGTGGATTAAGCATCCAACTCTTGATTTCAGCTCAGGTCATGATCTCAGGGTCGTGAGATTGAGCCCTGCATTGAGTGTGGAGCCTGCTAAAATTCTCTCTCTCCTTCTCCCTCTGCCCCTCCTCCCACCCCTGCTCCCTCTCTAAAAAAAAAAAAAAAAAAAAAATGTATATATATATATATATATATATAATGTTGTTCCTACAACATGTTCTTCAAAATCAAGCTCTAAGAGCGATGAAAATATGTTTGGTGTTTTACCACAAAAAGAATAAAATGAACCTTCCCTTATCCTTGACTTATTAATATTTTTAATTTAAAGAAAGAAAAACAGCCCTCTCCTATGTACAACTTATTCTGCACCAGATACCTTACATGTATTAGCTCATTTAAACCCTTCATAGCAGGAGCTGATTTTATATTACCTCGCAGGAAATGGAGGCATAGGTGGGTGCAGATACCTCATCCAAGGTTACACGGCTTGAGCTTGGGATTTGAACCCAGGAAACGCAGGTCTCCCAAGTTCATACTCTTAGTCACCAATCTCTCTCCTCTGCAAGTAGAAATAATAATGCTCTTTCCAAAACTGACATAATCCAAATTCCCTGCTTTCCTGAGATATGCATATGAAATATGAGATACGGAAAGAATGTGTTCTTCCATGCCGACACAGAGCGGGGCTTATTAGTCTTTTGTTTGGGGTCATAACATATGCATATATGACATAAAGCTGTAAACTTGCCTTTGTGAATTCTACTTTTTCACTAGAATATACGGCATTTATAGCCTTCCAGGACAGTGGAAATAGAGCTAACTTGTTCTCTGTAATTATACAGTAAGTACTTCATAGGAAGGATGAACTACAATTTATTCAACCAGTTCCTGCTGAGGAACATTCAGATTGTTCCCAGATTTGGGCCACTACAAAAAAGTACTGCAATTAACAAACTTTTTCTCCATTCACTACATACTCAAGTACTGGTGCTTTTATTTCTAGAGGACAGAATCCCCCAGACCGGGATTGCTTTGTCAATGGGAACACGTACTTTCAATCACAATAGCTACTGCTGGATTGTTTTCCGGAAAGATTACAACCGTCCACGCTGCCACCAACAACGCACAGGAATAACTGTGTCTTTACCCCCTGATCGGCTACTGGAAGTTACTATTCTTTTTGATGGGTGAAAAATGATTTCGTTTGACTTCCATTTCTCTGATGATAATCGATGTTCAATATCTTTGTTTCTCCTTCTTTTTCTTTCTTCTTCGTATCTTCTTTTTCCTTCTAATCTTCTTCTTTTTCCTTCTTTTTACCTTCTTTTTCCTTCTTATCTTCTTCTTACATTCTTTTTCCTTCTTCTTCTTCTTCCTTCTTCCTCCTCCTCCCCCTCCTCCTCCTTCTTCTTCTTGCATTGAATTGCTGATCATTCTATTGCCAATTGACCTGTACTACCACCTCTTTTGGTAGTTTATTCTTATCTGTTTATGGTCGTACCTCATAGATTCAGGATATTTTGCAATATTTCCCCCAGATTATTACCTATGTCCAAGCAGAGGCTGGATATACCTCAGTATTTCTTCTCTTTTCCTTTCTCAGTAACATAACTTTTCTGGGGGCACATGGTTTCAGAATAAGGACATTCTCCAGCCTCTTTTGCAGCTGGGGGCGGCTGGGTAACTAAGTTCTGACCTACTGGATCCAGTATCTTCTGAAAGCTCTCCTTACCAGGCAGTGCTCACCCCTTTCCTCCATTCTGCTGCCTGAAATGCACATGCCACATGTGGGACCCTGAGTTCAGGATCTCACCTAGCAGAGCCAGATGTCAGCAAGAACCAAAGCCCAGCACCTTCGAGCCCCAGGCCAGCCTGGACCACCAACCCAGTCTTTATCTGAGAGATGAACTTGGGTCTTGTTTAACAAAATACAAACTTCTTGACCAACTTGAGTAGGCCTTTGTTGCTATAGATAGTCAAATCCCTACTTTAATTTATATAT
This sequence comes from Mirounga angustirostris, assembly GCF_029215605.1. Classification (NCBI taxonomy): domain Eukaryota; kingdom Metazoa; phylum Chordata; class Mammalia; order Carnivora; family Phocidae; genus Mirounga; species Mirounga angustirostris. The sequence goes on from NW_026991725.1 coordinate 54,952,738, forward strand.
TATTCATATATATTTAACATGTAATGAGTATGACATATTATACATAAAACATGTACTTTAATAAATTGCATATTTCTTTAATATGTTAATATAATTACATATAATACCTTATTGCCTTATATAATATATATTATATATTAAACTTCTATTTATATGTACATATTTAAAATCACATTATATAAAATATATTCATTTAGAAATACTGATCCCATACTCATATTTCTTTTTTTTTTTTTAAGATTTTATTTATTTATTTGAGAGAGAGAGAGATAGAGGGAGAGCACAGAGGGAGAGGGAGAAGTAGACTCCCCACCAAGCAGAAAGCCTGACACAGGGCTCGATCCCAGGACTCCGAGATCATGACCTGAGTCAAAGGCAGACGCCCAACTGACTGAGCTAGCCAGGCGCCCCCACCCATACTCATATTTCAAGAACATTTTTTTTTTTAAGATTTTATTTATTTGACAAAGAGAGACACAGCGAGAGAGGGAATACAAGCAGGGGGAGTGGGAGAGGGAGAAGCAGGCTTCCCAAGGAGCAGGGAGCCTGATGTGGGGCTCGATCCCAGGACCCCGGGATCACGACCTGAGCCAAAGGCAGACACTTAACGACTGAGCCACCCAGGGGCCCCTCAAGAACATTTTTATCCATATTCATCACATGCATGCTCTACAGCACAGTCTTCGTCATTACGAAAGCCACTTTTAAGCCTTCCATTTCAGGTTACCAGACAGCCATCTAAGTAAACTGTTTGAGACTTGGCATTTTTTGAATCCAGTGACTGCAATCATGCTATCACTGAAAATTTCATACCAAGTCTCAAATACATATTTACATGATATTATGTCAATTTCTTTTAAAAAAAAATTCTTCCTGTGAGTGAATACTGCTGACCTACAACACAACCACTTACTGTAACTGTCATATAATCTTTCAAAGCCTCAATTTAACAACACATAACACTTGCAACTCTGAGATTATACTCCACAGAATACATAGCAAATTTGTTTTAAATCTGCCTCCATTTTTCTAAACCAGCTCTGTCAGGTGGCCTCTATTAGGCTCTAAAATTAAAACTGAGGTTATTTTAGTCTGATTCCCCTGAATCTTACTTTGTTATTCAGAATCAAGTAATTAAGAACATGTCGCCTGGTTAAAAATGAAACGCTGTGAGTCCTGAATGTACGGAGCTTCCTTTTTTTTCCCCTAAGGAATAATTCTGGGGAGAAATTAGTCTCATATCCAGGCATATTAATTTGAGATAGATTAATAATTTTATAATATTAAATCTGCCCATTCTGGAATGGAGTGTAGCTTCTCCATTATTTCAAGTCTTATTTTAAGAACCACAACGAGATTTAATACCTTTCACCTTATGTCCTATAATATTCTAGTTAAAATTATTCCTAGATATTTTATGTTACCTGTGAACTGTATTTTTCAATTTCTACCATTAACTCGTTATTGCTAGTACAGAAAAAAGCTATTACTTTTTCTATATTTATCTTATACACAGTCACAAATTCCCTTATTCTTGGGCCTAATTTTTCTTTTTTTTTTTTAAAGATTTTTTTTTTTTTTTTTGACAGAAAGAGAGAAAGCAAGCACAAGTAGGGGGAGCAGCAGGCAGAGGGAGAGGGAGAAGCAGGCTACCCACTGAAAAGGGAGCCCAAATCAGGGTTTGATTCCAGGACCCCAAGATCATCACCTGAGCCGAAGGCAGATGCTTAACTGACTGAGCCACCCAGGTGCCCCTGGTCTAATTTTTCTTTTCAATATTTAAGCCAAAGATGTTTTTGCCTTATTACATTAATACCAAAACAATGTAAAATAATAATGACAATACTTCAAGTTTTATACTTTCTCCAGGAGTAATTTTGTGAATTTATATTTTGAGGGAATTTCACCCATTTCCTCCAGTTTTTTGAATATATTGTTATACATTGAATTCCTCATTTCCTTCGTATCTGTATCAATAGATCCTTACTCATTTTTAATATTTTTCCTCTTCTTTAATCAGAGATCACTTCCATTATTTATCTTTTCAAAGAACTAGTGTTTGGTTTGATTTCTCTTCTTTACAGTTTTATGTCTTCTACTTTATGCCTTTCAGCTTTTAACATTATTATTTCTCTTTCTTTAGTTTTTCTCCTAGTTTCATAGGTTGACTATTTCACTCATACGTTTTCAGTCTTTTTTCTCTTATGGTAAAAAAAGCATCTGTGATCATACATTTTGCGGCTCCATTCCAGGAGCCGCAAGCCTCCTCCCTTTGTGTATTTCTAGATTATTCATAATTTGTTTGACTTTCTCTTGGTGCACAGATTATTTAAACACGGAATCTCTGGGGGCGCCTGGTGGCTCAGTTGTTAAGCGTCTGCCTTCGGCTCAGGTCATGATCCCAGGGTCCTGGGATGGAGCCCCGCATCGGGCTCCCTGCTCAGCAGGAAGCCTGCTTGTCCCTCTCCTACTCCCCTTCCTTGTGTTCCCTCTCTCGCTGTGTCTCTGTCAAATAAATAAATAAAATCTTTAAAAAAAATAAAATAAAATAAACATGGTATCTCTGAATTCCAAAGTAGTTTTTTTTAAACAATTATCTTTTTATCATTACTTTCACTGGATTAAGGTGACAGATTATTGCACATTTAAAATCAGAATTTTTATATTTTGCTTTCTGTGACAAAGTACGCGATCAACTTCTGCAAACAATCCCTAGATCTAAAGAATGTATATTCCCTGTTCCATAAATGTGTTGAATCTTTTGTTTACAACCCCCATATTTTTCCTTCTTTTATTTGTTTGTTTTGGAGGTTGAAAACTGGCAGCCTGCAAGCTACAGATATGTTTTATTTGGCTGGTGAAGTGCTTTAAAATGTATGAATCTCAGTGCCTTTAGGCAAGGCATGCATTCTCCAGTTCACTGTGCAATTCCCATCATCTCTGCTGTCTTACACCCAATAATTCACATATTCATGCTGCCCATATGGTCCCCGTGGGCATCCACGTTAGCAATCTAGTTTCCCTGGCCTGTCAAATTAGAAAAGCCACATAATTAACATCTTCTGGTACAGTATGGTTTTTTAAAAATTAAACACTTCTTTTATTTCCAGGGTTTGTTCTATGTATTTTGTTGCTTGAAGATTAAAGACGGTTACATATTTTTGGTTTTTATCAGTATGTAATACCCCTCTTTGTCCTGTTCAATGCTTCTGTTCTTACGTTCTGCTTTGTGGGACACTAATATTGTTCCTAGTTGTTCTTTAATAGGTGAATTTAGCTTAAGAATATTTATTGTGGGGCTTTTCTTTGGCTTTCTTGTTTTTACTTCATTTTGTTTCGTGTTTATTAACTCTTCTTTCATCTCTTTTCCTCCCCTCACTTTTGTTGATTTGATATTGCTTCTCTTTATTCCTTTCTGACCTGCTTACCTGGCATTATCATCCTCAATCCCTCTTATTTTGGGGAATACTATGTATTTCTATTCTGTTTGTGGTTACTGGCCATTCTTAATAGTCCTAACCAAACCTTCATCAAAAGTAAATCACTATGCCCCCCAGTTCCTTACCAACAAAGATGAGATTAATTTTAGAGTAATTTGACATATGAAGGCCTTGAATGCCCCCACCTGCAATCGTGGGTTTTGCTGAGCTAGTCCAGAATTTTTAGTTCTGTGCCATTGTCTAGATTTTCCCTGAAAGTATGATCTTTCTTTTCAAGAATCCCACTTTACAGTTACATTATGAATTCTCGGCTACGTTGGCATCCTCGATTTATATCCACAATGTATCAGGCTGCAAGATTCACCACTCATCACTGTGTCTGATATTCTTGATCTTCCCCTGGCTTGAGGTTTCTGCTGATCCAATTACCAATATCTAATTGGTCATTTGAATATTTGCTCACATACGGTATAATAAATCCTTCATGTCTAAAAATAACCTTTTTTTACTCTGATTCATTAAGAGATATTTTGGCGGTAGAATTTGTAACTGGCATTCTCTCTGATGACCTAGCTTTTCCACCTTTCTTTCCTTAGTCTTTCGAAGGCAGGGTCCACCTCCCACTGAATAAGCTGAGAATTATCAGCTGTTTGCTTCTCGGCCCCTCTTTACAAGCTTAGGTGGCCCCTTGGTCCTGCCAATATTTTACACCTGCCCCACATTTTGACTCAGGAACCAATGCTGCAAAGCATGGACCAGGATGGGAAATGCATGCTGGCAGCTATGATGAGGATCAAGATCACGATCCTGGTCAGCAGTGGCCCAGGTGCTTGCGGAGGCCCCAGTACCAGCAGTTGTGGTGTGAGCGGCACCGTCTGCCGAGGCACAGAGCAGCAGCCTCCAGCCTGAGCCAATTCTGTGTGCAAGTTCAGGCACTGTTCCAGGCTGCACCATCTCCAACGTCTCACTCTCCAGCCCTCGGACAATTCCACAGCAACTCAATATCCATGAAGAACTGTTTTTTTTCTTCCTTCGTCATTCCAGATCAGCTTCTGCGGCCCGTGAGCAAGAACCCAGGCTGATACGGCTGGGTATAGAAGACTTACAGTTCCTTTGGGTCAAAAGTCCTGACTGACACTGTCCTAGCTGCTGGTGCCTGAGCATTCCAACACCATCCTAATTCCCCTCAAAACTGACCTATCTTCCTGTCTAGAAGTTGGTAGGATTTTCATCTTTATTGCTGCCATTTAGCAATTAAATTATGCCTTTTTCCAGACTTTTGTGAGTCCTTTTAATCTGAAGCCTGAAATTTTCTTCAGCTTAGGTTTTCTCCTTTTATTTGTTACATCTTCTCCATCCGTTCCTTCCCCCCTCCCTACACTGGTCTCTCAAACATCTTACCAATTTCATGATATCAGTATCTTTGTGTCTGACAAGATACTCTTCCCCAAAAAACAATTTCAGTTCTCAAGAGGGGCTGTTATCCTTTGTGTTTCATCTAGTCAAAGTTTCAAATCAGGAACAATAACTCTTTGAGTTACTACTTTTTTTCTGGTGGATGCTTTCTTCCGTCTCTTTGATTTGGCTTTGCTCGTTCTGAGTGTTCAGCTTGAGCTCTCTATCTCAAGTTATTAAATCCCCCTTCAAGGGGATCACACCTTTTCTTTGCTAAACCTGGGTTTGGCCTTCGGCACCCAGACGTATCAGGGCTTCTCAGGCAGTGGCAAATCCCCATGCAGAGGACATGGAAGTTTTCATTCGAGAGCCCAGCAGCACGTGGACTGGCACACTGGGACCCCGTCCGCCTAGCCACAGAGAACGTTTCTGTCTGATCTCACGTTTCTGAGGATACACACAGGAGAAGCACTCCTTGCCAACTGCTAGCTCCTCAGATGTGTGGGACCTGGGGCCCCCTCAAGGACTGAATGCAGGAAAAGGAAAGGGAGCTGTTAACACTGGCATACTGTGGCTTTTACTGTACTGAAAATCATTTCTGTCGTAAGCAGTGGCCAAAAGGCAGGACCAGGCCTAAGGAATGCCAGGGACAGGCAGGAGAGGGAATTACGCACTCTGCTCTTCTCTTTCAGCACCATTTCCGTAATCCGCTTCTCAAGCTTCAAATAGCCATTCCATGTGAGCAATTCCTAAATATTAATCTCTAGCTCTAAGATTTCCAAACATCTGTTTAATCTCTCCGTCATGATGCCCTGGCATGATTGTAGTTCAGATGGTTTGCATTTTACAAACCTTCCCTAAATATCTTGTAAGTGCCAAGCACAGTGGTAGAGGTATTGACGTAGGAATGTATGTAACAGCTACGTAAGGAGATGGCTGCAATACAGTAGGGCAAATAGAGTAGAAACAGAAAATGTGCAACCTGGGGAGCACAGAAGGACACTGGGCCCAGCCCAGAGGGTCAGGGAAGGTGGTCAAGGAAGGGATCACAACCAAGTTGTGTCTTGACGGTAGACCGGGAAGAGTGGTGAGGACAGGTAATTTCGACAGAACTAATGGACTCGTGAACAAAGACAGTGGAGCAGACAGATGAAGCCACAAACCAATAGACAACATGTAATCAAACAGGAGAACACACCAGCATTGCTAAAATTAGGGAGGGGCCAATCTTACTTCATAATCTTTAAAAGCATCACCCTGAGAGAGAACAGTTTAGAGGATAAAACTCAGAAAAAACTCCAGAAAGAGTGAGGGCAGGGCCACCAAGTAAAAGCAAATGAGAACTGTAAAGAACACATCTTACTGCTCTACACTCCTCCTATAGGAACAGAAGCATCTGGGGGTAGGAGGATGGATATTTAGTCAAAGGGAAAAATACGGACCATCTCCATTGACCAGCAACCACTTCCCCCACTACAAATCAAAAGCAGCTTAACAGAAGGTAACAGAACCATTCAGATGTTCCTTTGGGCTAAAATCAAAATTTCTAAAAGTGAATTCTTTAGGCTGCCTCTCTAATTCTCCTGAGCTTCCTGGTCTCAGTGTCTCTCAGGGTCTCTCTCAGTGTGTCTGTATGTCTGTCTCTCTCGCTCACTCATTGACAGCACCATTTTCCCAATCATTTGATCTTCATACATTGCCTTTAGTTCATTTCTCCCTTTACAGAGAGAAAGTTAAAATTTTTACTAGGGTGGGTTGCCTGGCTGGCTCAGTCAGCACAGCACACAACTCTTGATCTCAGGACCCTGAGTTCAAGCCCCATGTTGGGCATGGAGCCTACTTAAAAAAAACAAATAAATAAATTTACTAGAGAATATAAAAGATAATGAATGAAGACATCACATTCTGAGAAGGAAAGGCTTGGTACTGAAAAATGTGCAGATTTTCCCCTGAAGTAATGCAATTTCACCAAATTTCACACTAGATGTTTTCTGGAGCCAGATAAAGTGATTCAAATATTCATTTGAAAAAGTAAACAAGGAAAAATAGTAAAAAAAAAAAAAAAAAATTTACAATGAAGAGAACTTGATTTACCAGACACTAAAATATTACATGGCCACATGTAATTGATGAAGCAGAATATAGAGAACAGCAAATATAACCAAGAATATGTAAGTATATAACACAGATTAAAAAATAGCAAATTCAAATCAATGAGAAAAAGAAATCTTACTCAGTATATGTTATTGGAATAATTGCCAAATGTTTTAAATACACTTTAAGTCATAGACCAAAGAACATACCAAATGGATTAAATACATAAATATTAAAAAATGGAATATGAAACCCAAAAACATCTGACCTTTGGGTGGGAAAAAAATTTTTCTAAGCCTAGGAATAACATAAGAAATCACAATGGAGGGGCGCCTGGGTGGCTCAGATGGTTGAGCGTCTGCCTTCGGCTCAGGTCAGGATCCCAGGGTTCTGGGATTGAGTCCTGCATCAGGCTCCCTGATCCTTGGGAGACTGCTTCTCTCTCTCTCTCTCTCTCTCTCTCTCTGTCTCTCATGAATAAATAAATAAAATCTTAAAAAAAAAAAAAAGAAATCACAATGGAAAAAATAATTCTGCATCATTACAGTTTTAGGCTTCTATATTTCAAAGAAACGTAATAATCAAACAATATACTACTAAAAAGCCCTGCTGAAATGATCTGCAACAATATAAAAGAAAGGGATTGATAGTGTTAACATACCACAGAATAAATAAGAGTAACTTCAAAACCCCATTGGAACACTGAGAAAAGTTAGAAAAAGACAAATCCCAGGAAAAAATGACCAATATATACACAAAATTCAGTAGACATGCAAATTAAAACAATGAAGTCCTTTTTTTGCTTAACAAGTTAGGGAGAATTATTAAGGATCATAATAATGCTGGCAAGGCTGTCATGAGACCAACAGTTTCCTCACAGCTATATGTATTTTATAACACTTGTACAAAGAACACAGAAATACATATCACAAGGTTATAAATGATCTTATATTCTGGCCAAGTAAATATCTACTTAAGAATTTATTTATTTATTTTAAAGATTTTATTTATTTATTTGACAGAGAGAGAGATAGCGAGAGCAGGAACACAAGCAGGGGGAGTGGGAGAGGGAGAAGCAGGCTTCCCTCTGAGCAGGGAGCCCGATGCAGGGCTCAATCCCAGGACTTCGGGATCATGACCTGAGCTGAAGGCAGATGCTTAAAGACTGAGCCACCCAGGCATCCCTCTACTTAAGAATTTAGTCTAACTATAGAGTCAGAAACTTAAACACAGATTTATTTATTAGAATTATTTAAAATAGAGAAAAATACTGGATCCAACAATAGGAGGATTAAATAAATTACTGTACTAGATCCATTAAAAAAAAGTTTAATAAAAATGGCCTTCCCTTTTAAAATTAAAAAAAAAAGTATGGTACTAGAATATAATACTACCATAGTATAATAGAATATTAAAGAGATGTTAAAAATATTTAGGAGTAGGGCGCCTGGGTGGCTCAGTTGGTTAAGCGACTGCCTTCGGCTCAGGTCATGATCCTGGAGTCCTGGGATCGAGTCCCGCATCAGGCTCCCTGCTCGGTGGGGAGCCTGCTTCTCCCTCTGACCCTCCTCCCTCTCATGTGCTCTCTCTCTCTCATTCTCTCTGTCTCAAATAAATAAATAAAATCTTAAAAAAAAAAAAAATATTTAGGAGTATTTAATGGCATGAAGAAATCTTATATTACACTGTTAAAGAAGTCAAGAAAGGAAATGAAATATACAGTATGGTTTAACTCTGTGAAAGTATGTGTGTGTGTGTGTGTGTGTGTGTGTGTGTGTGTGTATAAAAGGCTCCATAACCACACCACACAGAAATGTCAAGAGTCGGGGCACCTGGGTGGCTCAGTCGGTTAAGCATCTGCCTTCAGCTCAGGTCATGATCCCAGGGTCCTGGGATCGAGTCCCACATTGGGCTCCCTGCTCAGTGAGGAGTCTGCTTCTCCCACTGCCTGCCACTCCCCCTGCTTGTCCTCTCACTCTCTCTCTCACGCTCTCTCTCTGGCAAATAAATAAATAAATAATCTTTAAAAAAAAAGAAATGTCAAGAGTCATTATCTCTGAATGGCAGAATTGTGAATGATTTTTATTTTCTGAATACATTTCTTTAGTTTCTTCATGTTCTATAAAATGAGATGTATTACTTACATAATCAGGTAAAATATTCATATTAAAAAAAAAAGAAAAACAACAACCAAACACCAAAACAGCTCCCCTGGTCGCCCTCTCTTCACGGGATACATTCCAGACCCATAATCATAGAACACTCTGGTTTCACCCTACACATTTCTTTGCCTACCACTCCTCCTTAATGTTCTAGCAACATCAAAGATCTAACTAGTCCTCTGAACCCTGGATTCTTTCACAACTCCATTTCTTGGCGATTGCTATTTCCTCTGCCTAAAAACCCTCCCCTACTCCCTAGCAAAGGCTTTTCTTCAATCTTTAAGACTGGGTTCAAATGTCCCTCTTCTGTGAAACCTTTCCCAATGTCCCCAGAAGAAATACTGCTTCCTGGTCTGAGTCCACACCTCTTTGCTTAGGGCATCACTGTGAGGTGAGTGTGCTATATAAAAAGGTTTATTACATAGCTTCTTCCCTGTGGTGGACTGACTGATGTCACCAAAGATGACCACATCCTAATCCCCGGAACTTGTGAATGCCTTACATGGCAAAGGGACTTTGCAGGTATGATTATGTTAAGGCTCTTGACTTGAGGAGGTTATCTTGGATTATCTGGTGGGCTCACTGTAATCACAAGGGTTTTTTTAGAGGGAGGCAGGCAGGTCAAAGGCAGGAAAGGGAGACGTGAGGATGGAACCAGAGGTTGTAACAACGAACTATGAAGATGGTGGAAGGTGGTAGGTGGTCTTGAAGTTGGAAAAGACAACGAAATAAATTTGCCCTGAAGTCTCCAGAAGGAACACAGCCTTGCCAACATCTTCTTTCTAGACTTCTAACCTCTAGAACTCTAAGAAAATAAATTTGTGTTGGTTTAAGCCAGTAAGTTTGTGGTAACTTGTTATAGCAGCAAGTGGAAACTAATACAATCCCTGAATATCCCAAAAGTGCCTTGGGGCAGGTGCAGGGGAGAAGGACAGTGGGCCCCAGAGGTGGGGAAGGAAGCCTTCTGTCAACATCTGGTGATAAACGAAACATTGTCTACCTCAAGGAAAATGACTGAAAAGAAGTAGTGAAATGAGAGGCAGGAGGAGGAAGAAAAAGAAGGGTTCACATTTACTGAGACATTAACATTTATTGTTAATTTTTTTGGTTCATATTTATTAACATTTTTGAAAACTCATTACCTTCCAGGCATTGTTCTAAGAATGTTATACTGTTCTAAGAACTCCTTTAAGGAAGTACTATTATTCCCATTGTACAGGAGGGAAACAAAGCAAGGGATTAAGAGACTAGCACCCCATCCCCCACAGCTAGTCAGTTGGAAAGCCAGGATAAGAATGCAGGCATTCTGGCTCCAGGGCCCATGCTGTTAAATATTAAGAAGAAAAAGCTGACACACTGACAGATTTGCAGGAATTTGCACCTGTACATAAGCCAAGGGGACTAAACTTAGTTTAAATCAGGCTGAATGTATTAAAGGAATATTCTCTATTCAATGTGCCATGTTCTGTGTGGTTCTGCTTTCTGCACTAATTCGCATCTGGATTCAAATCCAGACAGGAGGCAGAAGGGGAGGTTTAAAGGCTATGGGAATGCTGCTCTGGAGTGGATCCTTCATGCAACCCACCCTCCCACCCCTGTGCCACAGAGACCCTGAGCTGGCCACGGTGAGAGAAGCTCTAGGACCTGTGAAAAGCCCAGTGGTATTCTTTGGGGCCAGGAAGGCTGCTGGGAGAGAGGTGGGTGGCCAAAGGTGGGCAGCAGCATTAAACCCCAGGAGCAAATCAGTCATGGTTTCCAGATTACAAAGCAAGACCGGTGTGGTAAACACACCTTTACAAAGTCTCCTACCCACACTCAGTAAGATTTGGAAGGAAAACTTGGCATCGGGACAGATGGCTTTTATACGCAAACTACTGATGATCAGTAATACTGACCCACAGAAAATCCAGTCAATGAATTAGAAGACCAACTAAGGAAATCCACTCAGAATCCAGAGAAAAGGGATAAAGAGACGACTATGATTCTTTGGAAAATTAAGAGACAGGAAGGAAGATCAGAAAGATCTGCCGTAATAGGAAAGCTGGATGGCACAAAGAAAACAATGGGAGAAAACTAAGCTGAGGTAAAGAAAAGCGTTGAGAAACTCAAAGGGGATCGCCAAGCGCCAGGCGACATTAATGAAGAGAGGCCTGCAGTCTGAATCCAAAGCGCCCAGGCCAGCTCAGAGCAGGTGTTCTCTGACCGGAGGCTGGAGGTGAGGGGCTCTGCCGGCCTGCTGATGGGGTCAGAGGCAGGAGCCCAGCCAGGACGAATCCCGTTTGGGGGCTCAATCCTGCTCTCCACGCGAGTCCAGGCTGGAGGGGCTGTGCCCAAAGTGAAGGGGTCACATGGGAAACTTCACCCTGGAAGGAGCACTTCACTGACAGCTGGCCATGGGGTCCCCAGGCAAAGGGAGCAGAAGAGGGCAGGGGAGGCTCAAGGCCTTCAAGAGGCCCAGAAGACTGAACCGTTTCCCTGCTGCACTCACACTGACTTCTGACACCAAATGTGCAGGCTTCTCCAAACTCTCTGGACCCCGAGTGGTGTCCTCCAGCTCAATTCCAACACTAACCACCTGCAGTTCGCATAGACCCCACAGGTTAAGGACTTAGTCCCACGTCGGGTGCCAGTCCCAAGTCCCAGGCTGTCACCTGCACTTGTGACCAATCCATCGCCAAGTGGGGCTTTCCACAGGACCCACCTGAGGTTGGGTAATTTGCTCTAACGGCTCATAGAACTCAGGACACAGTTTACTTACTTGATGACCAGTTTACTACAAAGGAGACAACTCAGGAACAGCCAGACGGAAGAGATGCAAGGTGTGGGGTGAGCATGGGGACTCCATGCCCTCTTCAGGGGTGCTACCCTCCCATAACCTCGATGTGCTCCCCAGCCTGGAAGCTCTCCAAATCCCACCATTTAGAATTTTTATTGTGGTGCCATTATGTAGGCACGACTGATTAGATCACTGGCCATTGGTGGTTAGACTCAATCTCTAAACCCCCCGCCCCTCCCCAGGGGTCCCGGGGTAGGGCTGAAGGTTCCAGCCCTCTAACCATGTGGCTGGTTCCTCTGGCAACCAGCCCCAACCTCCAAGAGTCACCTCAATTAGCATAAACTCCAGCGTGGTTGGAAGGGGCTTATTATGAATAACAAAAGATGCTCCCTCTCACCCCTATCACTCAAAAATTCCAAGGGTTTTAGGAGCTTGGGGGCCTGATGTATATATTTTTTATTCTATCATAAGGCCTCTCTCACCCTCCACTCTGCAGGGCAAGCAGTGGCCTGGCCTCCCACCCGACACAGGCACAAAGCACGTGCTTGTGAGGCACTGGCTAGAGGTCAAGGGAAACGGGGCCTGGCGAGCGCAGCAGCCAGGAGTGAACCGGAGTGAGTCAGGCCTGTCCGTGTGCAGGCAGAACCTGTGGTCAGCCATGGAGCCAATTCCCTGAGAGTGAACTTTTTAAAGAAGAAAATAGTGGGTGGATTTTTCTTTTTTCTTTTTTTTTGCTTTCAGGGTATCAAAATGTCCCCGTCAGGGCAGAATTCACAAAGGAAATGAAAGACTGCTAGAAAAAGCAAGGAAACAGATTCTCCCCTGAAGCCTTCCCATGGCTGATGGGAGGGAAGTTACCAAGGTCTGACCACCTGGTCTCAATCCGGGATGACCTTGGAGGACCATCCTAGCTCCAGCTCCTTGGGACTGAGAAGGTGGTTCTGACTGTATCACATTTCAACTTCTCTCTCTGCTTAGCCCTGTTTCCTTCACCCCCTTCCTAGGGGCTGTTTCCGTGGGCACCCCCCTCCCCAAATTTTTTACACACAAATCTCTGTCTCAAGGCAGATTTCCTGGGAAGCAACCAGGTCTATCCTTTACAACCTCATTACACGTGTGTAGTATATGAATTTAATTATTTTCACTCATCTTAAAATAATCTTTATTTTAACTTAGTCTGATTTAGTTTTAATTAGACTTTTGTTTTGTTTTGTTTTAACCAAAGGTCAAAAATTCTCGTGCCTGTAGAGCTGGACAGGTAAGTACATGTCTGTGAAAGGCAAAGTAAAGAACCAAAGATAGTGGTAGGAAATGTGACATGAGGGGAGCTCAGGGCCCATGAAAATATTCTCACTCAAAAAACCTTGAGACGTTGCCTAAGACAAATGAGGTTGGCCAATGTGTGTCCTCTGGGCTATTCTTTTTACAAAGACGTACTCGGCGTATACTTGGCACTCAGCTTTGCTCATTCACCTCTCTGTCAGACGTTTCTCATCCTTGCGTATAATCCTGACAATTATATCCTGACAATGGCAGCCTGCTTACTATCTGATGAATCAAACCACTATAATTCCTGAAACATTCCTCTATGTTAGATGGCACTGGGAGGTGACCTAGCAATGTTTGTGATAGTATTTATTAGATAGGGGTGTTTAACTGAATGTCTCCCGTAATCTCTGGTGAGCCTAGATTAATTTTGCTAAATTTAGCTCTCAAGCACTGCTTCTGGTACATATACAATTAAGCATGGCATTTTTATACGTAAAAGTGACCACAGTGCTCTGGAGGATAATACAATCATCTCAATATTACGCAAATATCTTAAAAGTCTGAAGAGAAACTTTTTTGGGAATAATGGTCAAAGCTGACCATTTCACCTAATATGAAATAAAACAGAAACCTTTAGGTCAGTTAGCAGCCTGCATTCTTTTCATGCCAGGGCAAAGGCTAGACTTGGAGACTTGGATTTTAGCTATTGTTTCCCTTTGTTTAGCCGAGTATCTTACGCATCCTTATTTGGAAGTTTTCCTTTCTGGCCTGCAATTGGGGGAAAAAAAGTAGTATTCTGTAGGATTTCAAAATGCTTTCTAGTCTGACCGAAGTGTATGACAAAATCACACACTTCTAAAGGTGGAAAGGACATCGGAGATGTAGCTCAAGCCCTTTTACCGACATGAAAACCCATCAAGGTCAAAAAAGGAGAGATGAGCCTGAACATCTGTCTCTGAATCCACGGTTCTGTCTAATACTCTAACCTGTCACCTACAGAAAATGGAGTTTGTTTATTTCACGTAATCCATTTATAATCAAGCCTCACCAGAAGTCTCTCGCGGTATTGGTCCCTTCAAGGCTAATTGCACACAGTCTCATTTCTGAAATACTCAAATCTGACTCTTACAGCCTTGAGGGGTAGAGGAGATTAAAATTTCTCCAGGGTACACAATCACATTACATAAATCCCAGTCCACAGCACGCTCCCACACTCTGTCCTTCCTTTCTCCTCACTTCATCACACCTTCCCCTGCATGTCCTTCCCCTGCACCTCACCTTCCCTTACATGTCCCTCCCATGCACCTCACCTTCCCCTGCATGTCTCTCTCAACACATAGTGCCTCCCCTCTCTCACTTCCTCCCAGCCTGGCCCTGCAGCTGAAAAAAGCCTACATTTATCAACCTATCACAAACCCTGGCTAAGTCCAACAAAGCCCCCAGCCCAACAAAGCCCTGGGGGCCATTTAAGAGCCAGCAAATAAAACATCTTGTCCTCTGGGGGAGAAGGGAAGCCTACCAGGTGGGGAAAGGTCTACCTAAGGAGGTGACATCTGGGCGGAGGAGGCCTGAAAGGCTGAGAAGTAGGATGAAGGTATAACTTATCTTGAAAATGGCATTTTGAGAATAAAAGCAACCGACGTAAATGGACCCACAACAGGTGTTCACTGGGACTATCCTGGACAAATGGGACTTATGGTCAACCTACAGAGGAGTCAGTTGCCAAGTTCTATGAGAGGAGCATCCCTGTCCAAGGGCCAGGAGAAGAGCATGGTGTGGTTCACAGGAGGCCTGTGGGTCTTAGGGGAGGGCTAAGGCAAGGGGATGGTGCGTGACCACACAAATACACACTAGTGCCTGATCTAACTAAGACTTGGCTGCACAGCTGGAGATTCTCAGCTACCCGAGATGCTGTCATTAACCAGGAACAGGAAGCGGTCTCCAGAGAAGCTACAAGGTCTATGCCCTAAACGTCAGACCTTTTTATTATTAGGAGAAGCACTTCTGATTTAGACACAGTTCTGGCTGCTTTCATTCCTGGTTTCCAGACGCATGGGAACAGATGAGAGGCAGCAGATGATGAGTGAGGGAAGTGCAGAGTGCTGACAAGCATATGACCATGGCGCAGCCTGGCCACAGCCATTAAGGAGCCCCCAGGGCCCCCCCCGAGTCAAGGCTGGTAACAGAATTGACATTGACTGTGATGACCTGAGGAACGGGAAAATAGCAGACAAAAAGGAGAGGTCTGTAATACTTTAAGGACTATCTTGTATCTAAAATGGTTAGCACAAGGCTCTGGATACCAGAATTTATTATAAAGACAAGGACATTTTAATGTACAGTTTCCATTAAAATGTCATCATTGCTCCAATTACTGTTGTGTCTTGATTTTCATTCTTTCTTCTTCTAAGATTTTATTTATTTAAGAGAGAGTGTGAGCATGAATGGGGGGAGGTGCAGAGGGCGAAGCAGACTCCCCACTGAGCAGGGAGCCCCAGGCGGGGCTCGATCCCAGGACCCCGGGATCATGACCTGAGCCGAAGGCAGACTCTTAACTGACTGAGCTACCCAGGGACCCCCCTATTCTTTCTTCTTTCTTAATCACCTACAGTTACTGATTGAAAGTCCTTACCAAGGCATAAAGCACAAATGCAGAAGGTCAGGGAAGCTGTGAGGGGTACATGGACACACAAACACACCCACACGCAAACATAACCCCACCCCCACATACACACTTTGCTAACCTGCAAAAAGAAACTGTTCCACTTACATCTTTGGTCCAGCATATAACTGCAGGTTAACACTGGCCCGCTGTAATGTACTCAGATGGAAGGAAGGGCAGAAGAGACCAAAAGGTACCTATAGACACATAATTTTCATAATAGTGCTATGACCACTATGAATAGACTCTTTGTTTATCTGTCAATAAATCAGAAGGTTAGACTGCTGATAATTTACCCTTCCAAGATTTTTTTTAAAGTTTGGCTGCTGGTAGAGAGAAAAGCAGGACCAATTAGAGGGAGAAAATGAATTCTTTGGCAGATAAAACAAAGGGGATTTTCAAGGCCTCGGGAGGTTGTTGGCACTGGTTCTTCATCGTATATGGTTACAGGTCAAAATTTATGACCTTACCTTCCCAGGTTTATCATGACCCCTAATCTTAACACTTACCCATAATTAATTCAATTTGCAACATGCAGCTGGAAATGAGAGAGGGTAAAGAAGTGAAGGGGGAAAAGACTAATTTTTCCAAAAGCAGGGGTTAAAAACAAGGAATGGGGCAGAAGGATATTGGTAAGAGAGTATTTACGAATAGGTGGGAATTGTAAAAACGCAGAGGGCCATGGAGCTGGGGGCCTGTTGGGCCTCTGGGATGGGGGTGGTGCCCTGTGCCAGGCCCCCAGGGAGTGGCTGGCCCAAGGATTTCTGGGTTATCTTTGTAGTGGTGTGGAATGTGGAAAATCTCTTTCTGTGAAGCAAGCTTTTCTGAAGTTCATAACATGAAGTGATTTTTTTTTTTTTAATCTCGGTCTTAAATATTTGGCCAACCACATCAATTTTAAAATATAAAGACTACCTTCTCCTGAGAATTAAAAAATTTCCAGGAAATACAAGGGATGGCTGCCATTAATTCATTCAAACTGTGCTTTTTTGCTAGGGCCTCTGGGGAGAGTCTGGGGGGCCGTGGAGAGGGGTCAGACAAGCAAGTGTTCTCAGGTAGTTCCCACTCAGCTGGAGAAGATCAAGCTGTCACACGATGTTCACGTGGAGGGGGACACTGGGGGGCCTCGAAGGCTGAGTGGGAAGTGGGCGGGCACACTGGGGAGATGGCTGCTCATGAAGCACGGCAGCGAGAATATAGCCTCGACAATAGGCCGGTCGGGCTGGAGGATGGTCCCGGGGGCGTGCTCTGTCATTGGATGGCAAGACCTTCAGGAGGATACGCTGAAGCCTTCAAGATGCTCAGTGTTCTCAGGCTGCTTCCATGACACTACAACACAGGCTGGTTTCATCTGATTGTGGAGCCATATAAAAATTTTAAGAAAGTAAGGGCCCCTGGGTGGCTCAGTGGGCTAAGCGTAGGAGTCTTGATTTCGGCTCAGGTCATCATCTCATGGGTCGTCAGACTGAGCCCCATGTCAGGATCCCCGATCAGCGGGGAGTCTGCTTGAGGATTCTCTCCCTCTGCCCCTCTCCTCCGCTTGCACGCGTGCTCTTCTCTATCCATCTCTCTCAAAAATTTTAAGAAAGGAAAACAGAATTCAACAGCCTAAAAATCTCATACCTAAGGCACATTTGGGCGACATGCTCAACAGAGAAAACTCTAGTCTCCTCCACTCACAAAATACCTGTCTGACTTAGAAAGTTTAAAAATCTAAAATCATAGGGACGCCGGAGACTCCTTATCTCAGGGTCATAGTGAGCCCCTCCTGAGCCCCACGCTGGGTGTAGAACTTACTTTAAAAAAAAGCCTAGGGCGCCTGGGTGGCTCAGATGGTTAAGCGTCTGCCTTCGGCTCAGGTCATGATCCTAGGGTCCTGGGATCGAGTCCCGCAGCGGGCTCTCTGCTCCTTGGGAGCCTGCTTCTCCCTCTGCCTCTCTCTCTCTCTGTCTCTCATGAATAAATAAATAAAAATCTTTAAAAAAAAAAAAAAGCCTAAAAACATAAAATCATAGCATACTGAAGTTATCAGAAACTTCAGAGCTAACCTTGCACACACACCCTTTGTCACATATAAGGCAACAAGGAACCAGTAAAAACTTACGCTAATTCATCTTCCATGTTTAAAAAAAAAATCCAAGAGGGGTATTAAGAAAAACCGGATTTAAAATGTCATAGAAGGCGAAAATTTTCAAATCCATGACATCATTATGTCTAACAGGAAAAGTCGTAACGTCAAGGCGAGTGCCAAAAGGCATTTTACAAAATGCAGCAATGACTTCTGATTTTACAACCCGTAATATATGAAGGATAATACCCCCATGAACAGAGGATATCCGTGTCATCATCACTGGGGTCTAAATCTCTAAGAGTTTACAGTTTACCACGGAGGCCTTGTACATTCCTTATTTGTCCCCCAGATTTTATACACACTTTGTTCATACTGTGAATGTGACCTTCTAACAAACCACTGTTTCGGGTTATTACTAGCATAAAGCAAGCTACTGTTAAGACACACACACACACACACACACACACACACACACACACCCCTACGTATATACCTATGGCTTGTACATGCATATATGTATATGTGCGTTTCCAAGCTGTTTACTGAACTCTCATTAGTTTTAATAGTTTTTCATTTGACCTTCCCGGCTTTTCTTGCAAGAAAAATATTGTACCAGAAATAATGCTAATTTTGTCTCATATTCAATAATTATTATTTTTTTTTTTAGATTATATTGCTTTGGCTAGTCTATTTAGAAACAATGTCCTGTATGGGCACCGCTGTTATTTTCCTGACCTTTATAGGAATGTTTTCAGTTTCCTGTTAAGCACGGTGTGTGTGGCTTTCAGACCATTTTATTTATTATCTTAAGAAAGGATCCATTCATTCTTATTAAATGTTTTTTCTTTTTTAAGATTTTATTTATTTATTTGACAAAGAGAGAGACACAGCGAGAGAGGGGACACAAGCAGGGGGAGCGGGAGAGGGAGAAGCAGGCTTCCCGTGGAGCAGGGAGCCTGATGCGGGGCTCGATCCCAGGACCCTGGGACCATGACCTGAGCCGAAGGCAGACGCTTAACTGACTGAGCCACCCACATGCCCCATTCCTATTAAATGTTTCTGAGGTAGATGTTAAATTGTATTAAATACATTATTGACATAAAGTAAGATGAAAAATTTTTTTTCTCTTTCAATTTACTGTCGGTGTAAATTTATAGGATAGTGTTATTGCATTCTTGGAATGAACCAGTTTTTTACAGTGGTATAATATTTTTAAAATATATGGTTGGATTAAATTTGGCTTATATTTCAGCTAGGACTCGTACATCAACATCAGGAAGAACGTACTCGGCTTTCTTTGCTAGCTCTATCTTTGAAAGGCTTTGGTATCAGGAACAGCATTGGTAGTATTAGTACTACTTTTGTGAAAATAAATTGGAATGCTTTCCATCTTTTATGTACTTCAGAATATTTTCCAAGTTTCCATTATTTGAGTATCACCTTCACAATTCTATCTGTATTTGCATTTACTTGTCCTATTACAATAGATTTAATATTTTTCTGCATAAACTTAATACTGGCTCATGTTTTTAGCCCAACCTCATCCTAAGCAACAGAGATTTGATGTACCAGATATAATTTTCTAACACATTTTAAATTATTTACTAAAATGAGAAATAGTCATGTGTATATACCTTAAACCATTACCTCTACCCTCCATAATACCGTAATCTTTGGGAAACAATGCACTAGATAACTTTAGCATGGAAATTATATTTCTCATATTTGAGAAACTTTAACTATTAAACCATCCAGGTTCAGGATTATTTTTGCAGCTTTTCTTTTAAATTACTTTGTGATGTCTTCCAAGATTACTTTTCTGTCCAAGTGTTTCATTTCTTCATGAACTGATTTTAGTAGTTTCATTTTCAATTTCATCAAAATGTCGTAATTTTATTCTATTTTTTAAAATCTCCACATCTTTGATTATATACATTCTTACACTGCAAATTTGGGGCATTTCTGTTCTCTGTTTCTTCATTAGTCTAACTACAGTTCTATCTACTTCATTGTTTTAACAAAGAACACACTCTTAGGTTTTTCAATTCTAGTGGGGTTTTTTGTTCATTTATTCAACAAGTACTACGTGCCATGCAGGTATCGGGCACCATACTAAGTGCTGAGGGCAAGAGAAGGCTGAAACACACACAGTTATCATCTGCTTCATTAATTTCTGCCCTTTCAAAAAACACCCTGTTTCCCCAAATTTCTTTTCTTGTTCATTCTCTTTTCTTTTTATTTTTTTTTTAAAGATTTTATTTATTTGAGAGAGAGAGAGAGAGGAACAGCATGAGAGGGGAGAGGGTTAGAGGGAGAAGCAGGCTCCCTGCTGAGCCAGGAGCCCCATACAGGACTTGATCCCAAGGACCCCAGGATCATGACCTGAGCCGAAGGCAGTCCCTTAACCAACTGAGCCACCCAGGCACCCTCTTGTTTATTTTCTAATTTCTGAGTATAGTAATTGATTTATTTTCATTGTTTCTTTTCAGACATCAAAGAATTTCAGAGGAATGAATTTGCTTATTTGTAACTTTACAGAGCACTTCATAATCATTTTTTAATAAATTATAGTTCTCAGTTCTATTCAGGTCAAACTTTTCCAAATGGACTAAGTTTTTAAAATTTCAACTTTTTAAAAAAAAATTTTTATTGTTATGTTAACCACCATACATTATATCATTAGTTTTTGATGTAGTGTTCCATGATTCATTGTTTGTGCATAACACCCAGTGCTCCATGCAGAACGTGCCCTCTTTAATACCCATCACCAGGCTAACCCATCCTCCCACCCCCCTCCCCTCTAGAATCCTGTTTGTTTTTCAGAGTCCATCGTCTCTCATGGTTCGTCTCCCCCTCCAATTTACCCCCCTTCATTCTTCCCCTCCTGCTATCTTCTTTTTTTTTTTTCTTAACATATATTGTATTATTTGTTTCAGAGGTACAGATCTGTGATTCAACAGTCTTGCACAATTCACAGTGCTCACCATAGCACATACCCTTCCCAATGTCTATCACCCAGCCACCCCATCCCTCCCACCCGACCCCCCACTCCAGCAACCCTCAGTTTGTTTCCTGAGATTAAGAATTCCTCATATCAGTGAGGTCATATGATACATGTCTTTCTCTGACTGACTTATTTCGCTCAGCATTAACACCCTCCAGTTCCATCCACGTCGTTGCAAATGGCAAGATCTCACTCCTTTTGATGGCTGCATAATATTCCATTGTATATCAACTTTTATTATCTACAATTTTATTGCATTATGATCACAGAGTGGCCAGTAAAATTTCCCTTAAGAGACTGTAATAAGGTTTTCTTTCTGGTATAGAACAGATCAATGCTTTAACCATACCATGAACAATTTAGAAAAACTGTGTAAGACATATTGTTGAATTCTCTCATTTTTACTCGTGAGTTTTTTAATGCATTTCTAGTAAGTTTTGCTATAGTCACTTCCAAAGTTTGCTAGTGTGATGAATTTCGTAACGGCTACTTTTTCTTCTTGAATTGCACTTTTATCAATGTACAGGGTCCTGTCTGATTTAAGGTACTTTGTGGTGTGTGTGGGTGGGTGGGTGTGGAGGCAGGGGGAGGAAGGCCTTTAACTGATACTATTGTTTCCTCAGACTGATTCAGTAAGTCAAACAAAGCCATGAGAGAGATCCACAATTAAATCACATTTCTATTACTATCAAGAAAGATACCCCCTTGCAAATGGCAAGATTTCATTCCCACCATAACATAATAAAAAGAAAGAAAGAAAGAAAGAAAGATACCGCCTTAAGAACAGAAAGTGTAAGAAAAGCAGGTAGTGTTCTATCAAGTCAAAAGTCTTTGGAGTTAGATGAGAAATATTTATCTGTTATGCGCCACAAAAGTACAAACTCTAATCAAGTGATGTGGCCATTTGAATGAAGATCTCAGGCTCCCAATTATGAGCTGTAAGAATTAAGGAAAACATAACTTAAATCTAAGGTATGTGGGCATTATGACCACCTCCTTCTTCAAGTTTTGAAGTCATTGTTACAGAGAGATTACAAAGATCCTGAACCTAAAATACTACACCCATACAAACTATCAATAAGGATGAGGGCAAAATAATAGATATCCTCACATAAAGGTTGAGAAAATTTATCATGCATAGACTATCTTTGTATGTGCTCAAAGCAAATATGCTCCAACCACAACAAAATGGGCTCTAGTGGGTATGTGGAGTCCAGGGTATGAATCCTGTCCTTGTCCCTGCCCAAGGTCTCTGTTGCTTAAAAACCTCAGCAACCTGAGAAGGCAACCCCCAGAATCACATGGGATGAAATTCCTGTACTATTTATAACAAAATGCTTACGTAAACTACCTTTTAATCCTAGAATGATTTAGAATTAAGTAGAGAAGTATTTAAAAGAATTAAATGGGGGTGCCTGGGTGGTTCAGTTAAGCGTCTGCCTTTGGCTCAGGTCATGATCCCAGGGTCCTGGGATGGAGCCCCACATCTGACTCCCTGCTCAGCGGGGAGTCGGCTTCTCCCTCTGCCCCTCCCTCCACTCATGTTCTCTCAAATAAATAAAATCTTTAAAAAAAATAAATAAAAGAATTAAAAGAGTAGTAATTATGTAATTACATATATGTATAAGCAGTATTATGTATTAAGAAATACCTACTTTTTGGGATTCCATGTTTAACTTTAGGAGAATTGGACCTATTAAGAGTTCAGATCAGCCTCATGATTCCAATCTAAAAGGTGTAACTGAGTAATTAATTTGTGATTTTAATTTGAAAGTGTGCATCTACATATACCCACATAGGCAGAGAGAATGTGTGCTCTGAAATATACAAGCGGATTTAAGAATCACCATGTTTATAAATGTAATTATTAAATTTATAAGGTTTTGCAAAACTGGACTGGTTTGTCAGACCTAATAGGAACCTAAATATATTAAACTAATAAACACAATTTAAGATATTTTAAATTTATTACCAAGTTTGTAAATGGAACTGAATATTAATCAAATATCCCTTAAATGGTGACTATTAAATTTTTCTGGACTTATACATAGACTAACAAGATGCTGATCTTGAAAGCTTAATTATTCGCAACTCTAACTGACTTAATTTTTTTTTTTAACTGACTTAATTTTAAAAATCAAAGTATTGCCAGAATATACTTTTCTGCAGCATGTATATTTTGTTTTCTGTCTTAAGCTACAGGAGCGGGCTCTTTTTAAAAAAAATGCAGATTTTAACCCATTCACATTTATTACAGTAACAGATATATTTGATCTTATCTGGGTTTTTTCATGTATTATCACTCATATTTGATTTATACATCATTTTTAATCCTAAAAGAGCACATTTTCCAAAGTATGTCTCTCGGAACATTAGTTCCACTCTGAAATTCTTCTATGGTACAAAATACATCTGAGAAAACTGTATATTATATTCTCTTCTTAGTGAATATTGTAAAAACTCTGATGAATCCTTGAAATCTAAAACTAATGCCAACAGAAGCCATTAACTCATTTGCTCAAGCCTTGCAACCAACTCCACTCCCGTGCCCCAAGCCCCAAACTGCTTTGAATAAGATCAAACAGATGACAAAAAGTATTTTGGAAATAGAAAATATAGTTAATGGAATTTTAAAAGCCAACAGGAAGTCTGGAAGAAAAAAGTGAATACAGAGATTGACAGAATATATAACAGTTTGGCAACAATGGGTCACAGGAAATACTCCAGCCAAAGCAAAAGGAATGCAAAAACAGAGAAGGAGGATCTGAGAAGTAGTGGCCTAACGCAAGAGTGAGACAGGACCAGAAGGTAACCAAGTGCAAACTTAAACATGCTTATCGGACACTTTCTATTTGTGATGCTGCTCTAACCTTTCACCTGTTTTAACAACAACCTCATGAAGGAGGTTATATTTCTAACCCCTTTTCTAGATGAAAAAAAACTGAGGCTCAAAAAGCTTAAATCACTTGCCCAAAGTCTCAGAGCTGGAAGTGACAAAACTGGGATTTGCACAGTCTGGCTCCAGAGCCCAAAGTCTTAACCACCGTGCTTTTCATCTTCAAGAAGAAAACAAATTCTCTATAATAATGGAGGTAAAATTGAGAAGTTCCATAACAGGATTAAAGCATGTTAAAATCATTTTAAAAGTAAATAATTATAATACTTGTACTAACTCCTTTCCAAGCTACTTACTCCTGTTTTTCTTTTAAAGTAATATCATCTGGGGCGCCTGGGTGGCTCAGTTGGTTAAGCATCTGCCT
Organism: Mirounga angustirostris; assembly: GCF_029215605.1. Lineage (NCBI taxonomy): Eukaryota > Metazoa > Chordata > Mammalia > Carnivora > Phocidae > Mirounga > Mirounga angustirostris. The sequence goes on from NW_026991725.1 coordinate 54,976,871, forward strand.
TCGGCTCAGGTCATGATCCCAGGGTCCCGAGATTGAGCCCCACATGGGCATCCCTGTTCAGAAGGGAGTCTGCTTCTCTCTCTCCCTCTGCCCCTCTCCCCCACCTGTGCTCTCTCTCACACTCTCTGTCTCTCAAATAAAAATCTTAAAAAAAAAAGTAGTATCATCTGCCACAGATCACAAGTTAAGCAATGTAAGATTACATTTCCTCCTCTATAAACCTAAACGTACTACCTGGTTCTCCAGTAAATAATACATATTTATATAATACATATGGGATCCTAATATGTTAGTTTTCAACTTTTAGAATCAATCTATGGACAATGCACACAAGATTTAATAATACTAATTACAGAACAGAACATTCTAGTCACGTGAAAGGTTGAGAGGCAGACCAGGACAGGGTATGGAGGATAATGTGGAAAAGAAAGAAGAAATTTAGGGATGTTATATCCTCATTTACCTAGCTAAGGACACTGTTTAAGTTGGTTTTTCAAGAAATGCAGGTGGGAAGAAAGAAGGAAAAGGAGGGGGGGGAGGAGGAGAAGAAGGAGAAGAAGAAGAAGAAATAATAATACAGGTAGTAAACAACAGATTTCCTTAGAATTCTAAACATTTTTAAATTTTTTTTTATTTTTATTTTTTTTTTTTTTTTTAATTTGAGAGAGAGAGAAAGAGAGAGAGCACATGAGAGGGGGGAGGGTCAGAGGGAGAAGCAGACCCCCTGCTGAGCAAGGAGCCCGATGTGGGACTCGATCCCGGGACTCCAGGATCATGACCTGAGCCGAAGGCAGTCGCTTAACCAACTGAGCCACCCAGGCGCCCTCTAAACATTTTTTTAAATGAAAATTTCATACAGCAAAGTTGAGAGAATTTTACATTTTATATACACACCATCTATATTCCACCACTGGCATTTTACCATACTAACAAGAGCTTCAGAAAATTTAAGTATGACTGGCAGGTTTTGGGGGGTGGGGGGGAAGAGGACTATAGCAGCAAAAATGCACTAATTCCTCAACTTTCACAGTGAGGGTCAGTAGATAGCCTTGAAAGCTAGGAAGTCAGAAAAGAGTACAGGTAGAGTGTATTATGTAGAATCATGGCAATAACCACCATTTCTTTGAAATGCCCCCCAAAATAAGGTGGGATAACAAATGAAAGGATGAAGAGATGGACAGATATATAAAGCGAATGTAGCAAAATGTTAACTGTACAATCTAAGTGATGGATATATATGGGTGTTTACATGTCTTTCAATTTTTCCAATCAAATTTTTTCTTAATATTGACACACGTGTGGTTGTCTGGAAAGAAACTGCCAGTATTCACCAATATCTGTGCTGTCCTCTGCCTGGCACTTCACACAGACATTTTCTGGTTCCTGAGCAACCAGGTGGGGTCGTGTGACTGAGACAGGCCAGTGGAACCCGGGGGGAAAGGATGTGCGCCACTTCCAGGCCTGGCCCCTAAAATCTCCTGCAGTATCTTTCGTGTGCTCTTTCTTCTCCTGACTGTGGGCAGATCCAGCGCAAACTGGCACCTGGGCACTGAAGATGAATGTTGACCAGCTTCGGTCTCTAACAACCATATACTGCCCAGACTGCCCCCAACTCACACTAGACTGTGATGTGAGGGAGCAATCAACTTTTACTGTCTGAAGTGGCTATTCGGGTATTTGCCTTTAACCAGTTAGCATCAACTATAGCTAATATAAAGTGGGACCTGAGTGGGTATGAATAGACGCTTTTACTTTTGGTTTATATCATTTGTATTCATTGTTTAAACACATACATGCAGGGGCACCTGGCTGGTTCAGTTGGAAGAGCATGTGACTCTTGATCTCGGGGTCGTGAGTTCAAGCCCCATATTGGGCAGAGACAGTACTAAAAAAATAAATAAACTTAAAAAAATAACAAAATAAAAAATAAACACATACATGCAAATTTAAAATAAATAGTAAGCAAATATCAGCTAGTAGTAGTGAAACTGGGTAAAGCCTACTAAACTCACCTTTGACTAAGGCCTCCTTTAGTATATTAGGCACCTTTGTGTGAATATAAACAGGTAAAACTGCAAAATGGCACCCCTTCCTCTGAACTGATATAACCTTACCTGGGCCCCCTCATCCCTTTATACCGAGATGCCTTTGAACAGTGCACAACCTGTGCAACTATACGCAGCAGCCCTCTCTACAATGCAGGTCCTGACAACCTGGTTGGAAACTGAAGGACTGTTAACTGGGAACTTGTAGGAAGTTCTCATTCTAGCTGCCCTCACTTATGCAAATTTTCATGTCTCTTCCTTGATCCATTTCTCTTGCCCATCCTACAATACCACAATAAGTCATAATGACCCAACTCAGAGGGTCACCGACACCCCAAAAGAGGAAACTTGCTGCCACCATGGCCAACTCCAGGGCTAGAAAAGAAGCAGCAGTTGAGAGCCTGTCTTCTGCTTTGGGTGTGCCCTAGAGAGGACAAGGTGCTTCCACCTGGAAAAGATGAGGGGCATTCTAGCCCTTTTAAGCCTGGGGAAGGGAGGTCTAAGATGGAGATTTTACCTCATTTGCCCTTTCAATAGACCGTCCCTGCCCAAGCAACTGAGGTCCTGTGGCAGCAGCCATGAGATGTGCCACTTGGACCTCTATTAGAGAAAGGACTTAGTGTTCAGCTATAAGGACCACAGGCAGTGGACACCTCTGGCTCTTAGTGCCACCAGGATCCCAGGACTCAATCTGGCTTTTGAGCTGAAGGTATATTCTTCCTAGGCCGCCTCCAGCAGTGACTGACCACAGCAAGAGCACTGGGGACTGGCCATTTCTGCCCCATCAGGGACTCTAATGGGCAGTCTGTTCTGGAGCTCCCCCAATCAGCTGGCCAAGACCTTACCAGATCTGCACGGCTCTTTGAGGCTCTCCCTGCCCAAACCTGCTGCCTCCCTGCTTCCCTTCACACATGTTGGATCTGCAGCATGGTCTAAAACTCTTGCCTGGGTGGCTCAGTCGGTTAAGCGTCTGCCTTCAGCTCAGGTCATGATCTCAGGGTCCTGGGATCGAGTCCTGCATCGGGCTCCTTGCTCAGCGGGGAGTCTGCTTCTCCATCTGCCTGCCATTCCCCCCTGCTTGTGTGCGCGCACTCTCTCTCTCTCTGACAAATAAATAAATAAAATCTTTAAAAATAAATAAGTAAAACTCTCCTCAGCTCAGTTCTGGCTTCCCACTCCTTTTCGTGTTTGTCAGGTCTCTAATGAACTTCTTTCACTCCTCAGTCTGTTTAGTAATAATTCTTTTAAAGTAATCTCTATACCCAGCGTGGGGCTCAAACTCACAACCCCAAGATCAACAGCTGCATACTCCACCGACTGAGCCAGCTAGGGACCCCTCCTATTCTTTTTAAAGGTCTGCATCTCAAACGACAAAAGTGACACAAGAACTGCGTAAAAAAATCAGACTTGCTCTCCCCTTGTCCAGCCTTCCTGTTTCCCCCTTACCTCTACCACTCATCTCTGGGCCCCTTGCTCTGACAACCCATTAATCACTCGTTCTGATTCTAGTCCAATGCGCCACAACTACCAGTGGGAGGCTCCCACCTCGTCCTAGCCCTCATGGTAAAGCAGATTGAAGATACATTCATCTTTAACAAAACTCTAATTTCCAGAGGTTTTTTGGGGTTTTTGGGGATGCATTCTACAGCATTTCATCACAGCATTAAGAGACCAGTTAAAATTATACTCACACTTTCAGGCAACACTAACTAGTCCCTAAGATTTTCCAACTGTGATCTTTACGTGTAGCAAATCAGATCGATTTCCCATTGTGAAATTATATTCATTCTTGAAAAATGCAATGAAGTAAGTCCCTGGCATAAAAATGTCCTTTTCATCTCCTGTCCATTAGAATGCTTTAAGCAATGTCACTTTGGGGTGCCTGGGTGGCTCAGTCGGTTGAGTGTTGGCTCTTGATTTGGGCTCAGGTCATGATCTCATGGTCATGCAATCAAGCCCTGCATCAGGCTGTCCACTCAGAGGGGTGTGTGCTCATCCCTCTCCCTCTGCTCCTCCCCTCACTCGTGCTTTTTCTCTGTCTTCTCTCTCTCTCTAGTAAGATTTTATTCATTCACTTATTTGAGAGAGAGAGAGAGAAGCAGACTCCCCGCTGAGCAGGGAGCCCAACTTGGGGCTCGATCCCAGGACCCTGGGATCACAACCTGAGCCGAAAGCAGACGCTTAACTAACTGAGCCACCCAGGCACCCCTGAATAAATAAAATCTTTAAAAAAAAGGGCGCCTGGGTGGCTCAGTTGGTTGGGCGACTGCCTTCAGCTCAGGTCACGATCCTGGAGTCCCGGGATCGAGTCCCGCATCGGGCTCCCTGCTCAGCGGCGAGTCTGCCTCTCCCGCTCCCCCCTCTCGTGCTCACTCTCTCTCTCACTCTCTCTCTCAAATAAATAAATAAAATCTTTAAAAAAAATAAAAAAAAAAAAAATAAAAAAAAAAAAGCAACAACACTTAGAAGTTGGAACCCAGGGGTGCCTGGGTGGCTCAGATGTTAAGCCTCTGCCTTCGGCTCAGGTCATGAGTCCTGGGATGGAGCCCCACATCAGGCTCCCTGCTCGGCGGGAAGCCTGTTTCTCCCTCTCCCACTCTCCCTGCTTGTGTTCCCTCTCTTGCTGTTTCTCTCTCTGTCAAATAAATAAATAAAATCTTTAAAAAATAAAAATTAAAAAATTAAAAAAAAAGAAGTTGGAACCCAAATAACTCTTAAAAGCTCTAACAAGAGGGGCAGTCTCTTCGCAATTTTGACACAAAGAAAATGAGTTTTTACTCACACCTGGGCAGTTGTGTGCTAATGAGGTGTTTTTAAAATGTTACATATCCTTTACCTAATAGTTTATCATAGCGCTGTTTATGACGAAGGCATTATTTTGCAAATATTGGCTGTTCTGCCCAAAGAAGTTCAGATACCTGCTGTGTCATTTAGAGTTACTCCTACGTAATCTACACAGTAACCCTGTCTCTGTCTTCTTCATAATGTTCCCGTGGGGCAAAGTTTTCCATCCTGGTTCTTGTACCAGTCCAAGGCACCCCCACCTCTGCCCAGGCCCAAGGATACGGCCTAAGGCTACTTGGCCTCCCTGCCAAGACCCACAGCTGAGGCACTGGGAGGTGAGTCAAGAGCTAGGGACAGGGCGCCTGGGTGGCTCAGTCGGTTAAGCGACTGCCTTCGGCTCAGGTCATGATCCTAGAGTCCCGGGATCGAGTCCCGCATCGGGCTCCCTGCTCGGCGGGGAGCCTGCTTCTCCCTCTGACCCTCCCCTCTCTCATGTGCTCTCTCTCTCAAATAAATAAATAAATAAAATCTTTAAAAAAAAAGAAGAGCTAGGGACAGACGCTAGGAAGACCAAAGGTCTACTTACAGTGCTGCTCCTAATGCCAGGGATGTCACTTGCACAAGTCACTCCACCTCTCAAAGCCTCAACGTCCTCAGTCAAACCCCAATTAAAAAATCACACCCTTGAGAAATTTTTGAAGGGTTCTGACTCTGTCACAGGAACACATACATACTCGCCACCTGCCACTCCAGGATTCCAGCATTAAGTCGACCATCTCTCCCCAATCAGCCAAGATGCAATTTTTGAGGCTAAATTAAATTCCACTTCCTTCGTGTGACAGAATAGAAATGTTCTGGTTTTCTTTTTAAACACACCCCGTGGTTATCAGCATCTAAATCTGTGCCGGAGGCCACGATGATGAACCAGAAGATGAAAACTAGAGCCCAGCTGACTCTCCACCAGGCTCGCTTAATTTCTGAGGAAATAAAAATCGGAAAAGCCGGCGAAGTTTTTGGTATCCCAGAATAAGCACGGGCTATTCTGGGCAAGAAACAGTCACAATCAAGCCCTTGGTGTGAGGATGAGTAACAGATCTGCTGACGGGTTGCCACCTTCCACGGGACTCCAGAAAGTGTGCAATATGCAAATGATGCACCGCAAAATGGACAAGGAACCAGAACACGACTGCCAAGTCGCACTTTTCGTTGCAAATGCCCAGAAAGTCTGCAAGAACTGCCTACGCGCACGGTACTGGAGACCCTGTCTGGGCGGCAGACAGGAGGGGCAGGGCGGATTCCACCGGGAAATCGGCACGGAGCGCCCCCCGCCCCGACCCCTCTCTCCACGGGCCTGGCCTGCGTGCTCCCGGCCACGGAGACCCGCTCCCGCCCGCGCCACTCGCTGCGTCCGGGCGGACCCAGGGCTTCCAGGTACGTGCTTATAGCGAGTGGCATTTCCTTGTCGCGGCACAGACACAGGTAATTTCACCACCCCACTGGCGCATTCCAAAGGCAAGAATCACATCCCGGGAACTTCACCTTTCCACTCGCCCCTGGGCGCCCGCGGGGCAGCGCGGCGGCCGCTGGCCCGAAAGGCGGGTGGGGGAAGGGCGCCGGGCCGGGGAGGGGGCGCGGCGCGACCCCCGCCGACAGCACAGACCTGGTTCGGGATCTTCGGGCCGCCCCGAGTGGTTGCCCATGCTCGGCCGACTCCGGCAGCGGCCAGGTGGCCGGCCTCGGACAGGGTGTCCGCCGCGCTGCGGCTCGCGCCGGCTCCGGCTGGCGAGGCAGCTGCGTCCGGCGGGTCCGCTCCAGTCAAAGAAAGGGCCGGGCGCCTTCCAGTTCCCGGCGGCCGCCGGCGGAGCCGCTCCTCGCCCGCGCGGGCGGGCCCCGCCCACCTCATCTGCATACCGCCCGCTCGCAGCCCGCCCACCTCAGCTCCAGGCGGCCTGCCCGGCGAGGCCCGCCCATCTCATCTGCATAGTGCCCTCCCATCTCATCTACATATCGCTCGGGAGCATCCGAAGGGTTCCCTCCCACGCGTGGGAGGGCCGCACCGGCTGACCGACGTCAGGCCTCTAGGGGCCGACGCTGAGAACTGCAGCTGGACAAGGTAGGCTGGAAAAACCCCACCGCCGGGAGGCTGAAGCCAAGGGCCACGAGAAAGGCAAGATGCCGCGAGGGAGACATTAGATCGCATGTCAGGGCAGGAAAAACCTAGGGTTGGCGTGGTACAGGCGCTGGAGAGATTTCCTGGGTAAATGAACGAATGGACGCACAAGCAACTCTTGAGGAGGACGTGAAGAAGAATAACACTTAACAAAGACGTGCCGGTTATCCAAGATGAATACGACCGCGAATAATAAAAATGCATACCAATCCTTAGTGGTAACTGTTTTTGCTGCGTATCAGAAAGGACTAACTTATGGAAATTGCCCGGAACGACTTTCATAGTTAATCTGACAGTGAAAACAGCCAGAAATAACTAAATCCTGCAGTGAAAAATATTTAGGACGAATAAAATCATGAGTGGAATGGCTAGTTCTCTCTGCATTACATGAACGCTATGGCCCATTCTCAGTTCTCTTCTTACCTATCAACATCTCAAGTCACCGCTGATCATTCAACTCCTCAAAACGGGAGGAGGAGTTCAGACACCAGGACCCCACCTCTCTGGTCTCCTCTTCTCAATCCCCTTTGTTGGTTTCTCCTCATCTCCTTGATCTCTAGCACCTGGAGTGCCCCGAAGGCAAGAGATCTCTATCCACCTTGATCATCTCTTCTCTAACTTGGCTGTCCCCACCAACTTGTGGCTTTTAAATACCACCTCTGTATCTTGAGCCTGGTACCCTCTTCTGTATTCCAGACTCATTTAACTAACTACCTTATTGACACCTCCACTTAGGTGTCTTAAGAAGCATCTCCAATTTAACTATTTTCTTCCATAGCTGTCTCATATAGTCTCCAGCTCCATAAATGGATTACGTCAGAATTCTTATCATGAATGCCACCACGTCTCAGCACTTCTCACCACCTTCCACTGCTATCACCTGGTCCAAGCCACGGACCATCCTACCAGGATGATTGCAACTGCCTCCTAACCAGTCTCCCGTCTTCTGCCCCTGCGTCTTTATACTCTAATCTTCACATAACAGAGTGGTGCTTCTAAAACATAGGTCAAATCATACCAAACTTCCATTTACAATGCTCCAATAGCTTTCTGTCTCACTGGGAGGAAAAGCCAACTCCCTGACGCTGGCCTCCACGACCCTGAATAATCATCCCCTCCTTCCATCAGTGGACTCACCTTCTCCCTCTCACACTGCTTTTGCAACAGTGGCCTCCTCACTGTTCCTCAAATAAGCCAGTCATGCTCCCACCCAAGGGCCTTTGCCCCTGTGGCTCCCTCTGCCTGTAATACTCTTCCCCCACATTCCTACATTACATAGACCATATGTTTCATTCTCTTTCACTTCCTAGGTCTCTGGTCCAACGTCATTCCGTTAAGAGGGGCTTCTCTTGTCACACCACATTAAATAGTAAGCCAGACCCCCAATGTATACACTTCCCTGCTTCGTTGACCTCCAGGATGCATGTCACCTTTTAGCATGCTATATATTTACTTGTTTACTGGTTTATTGTCTCCCCACTAGATTGCAAACTTCCTAAGAACAGGGAATGAACGAATGAATTTATAGGCTGTATCATAAACCAATCAGCTCGTACACATTACTTCTTTTTAACATTGCCATGGGTTGGTTTCTCCAACAAAACTGATTTGTCAAAAAGAGGAGCCATAGTTCTATTTCTGTAAACTACACAACCCAGCACAGCACTGAGCACACAGAAACAAACGTACCAAGGAAAATAAATTGCACAGGATGATTTTAGAGCAGAAATGTATACGAAATCAAGTTCAGCCTCCCCACCCCCTTTTTTAAAGGTGAAGAATAAGCCCAGAAAAGATGGTTGACTACAAATATTTATGAGATGATAGACAAAGGCTACAATTGTGAACCCTGTAACAGTGACACAACTTCAATTTACAGAACAGTTACATCCTTATCCACAGAGTTTTGAAAACTGATGAGTCATTTTATTAATCCCATAAAATGTTAAGCAATTAACCTGTGTCTTTTTTTGACAGCTAAATAAGACACTAACACAAGATACCTCCTGGACTCTTATGGCTCTCTCTCTCTTTTTTTAAAGCTTTATTTATTTATTTTAGAGAGAGAGAAAGCAAGCACCCTGGCAGGGGAGGATGAGGGAGAGAATCTTCCAGCAGACACTCCACTGAGCATGGAGCCTGACCAGAGGCTCAATCTCACGACCCATGAGATCATGACCTGAACCGAAACCAAGAGTCAGACGCTTAACCGACTGAACCACCCAGGTGTCCCAGGCCTCTATGCTTTTATATCTGCTATATTCCCTCTGATTTGATACTCTGATATAGAATAATCTGGCTTCCTGGTAAGTACCTATTCATCTTTTAAATTCTTGCTCAAAGGGGTGCCTGGATAGGTTAAGTAGGTTAAGCATTTGCCTTCTGCTCAGGTCATGATCCTGGGGTCCTGGGATTGAGCCTAGCATGGGCTCCCTGCTCTGTGGGGAGTCTGCTTCTTCCTTTCCCTCTAGCCCTCCCCACTGCTCATGCTCTCTCTTTCAAATAAATAAAATCATATTTAAAAAAATATTTAAATTCTTGCTCAGGTAGGGGCACCTGTGTGGCTCAGTCATTTGAATGTTGGTCTCCTGATTTCAGCTCAGGTCATGATCTCAGGGTGGTGGGATCAAGCCCCACGTGGGGCCCCAAGCTGAGTGTGGAGCCAGCTTAAGATTCTCTTTCCCTCTCCCTCTCCCTCTGTCCCTCCACCCGGCTTTTGCTCTCTCTCTCCTAAATAAATTTAAAAAAATAAAATAAAATAAAATAAATAAATAAATAAATAAATAAATAAATAAATTCTTGTTCAGGCATCAGTCACTTCTGGTGAGCCTACCCATCCCAGCCAGAATTTAATACTCTCCCTCACGAAAATTCTGTATACCTTGTAAATGCTTGTATTTTCCCACAGAACCACATTTCAACCATTCTTCTTTATAAACTCTTTGTGCAGCAGTGATGCTGTCTTAATAACTTTTGCATTCCTTATATCTAATGTATAGTAAGTGAAGTAAATACTATATTTATTTACTCTGTCAGCTAAAAGCCTAACAAACAAAATAGCTCTGTGATGGTTACTTAAACTTCTGAAGGATTTTCTGATACCCAGAGAAATCCAATGTTATTGAAATGAGAAGGCTAAATTATATAAAAGTCCAGTCTGTCCAAATTAATCTATGATTTTAACAAAATGCAAATTAATCATGAACTCGATGTGTTTATTCCAAAATTCACCTGGATGAATAAAGACATTGGACAATACAAGAAGATTATAAGAGGAAGAATAAAGAGGAGAGATTTACCTTATTAGAATTTTTTTTAAATGCCATAAAATTACATAAGAAATATAGTATGGTTACCACAGAATGGAAAGGAAAAAAACCTCAGATTTAAAAGAATTTACTACAAAGTAGCACTTCAAATGAAGTGAGACCCATATCTCACCATTTATGCCAAAACTAAAGTCCAATTCAATATAAATTTAATTGTAAGATATGAAAATATAAAAGTCCTAGAAGTAAATGCAGATGAATGTTTTTATAATATTGAGGGGGAAGAAAGTCTTTATTATCCCACTTTTCATTTTGAAAAATTTCAAATTCATGGAAAAGTGTGGCGAGAACACTACGGTGAACACCCTCATATATTTACCACCTACAGTTACCAATTGTAAACATTCTACCATTTGCTTTTTATCTCCCTGCCCTTCCATTTTTCTTTACTGAATCATTTGAAAATAAAGTGCAGACATCATGACACTTCACCCCTAAACACTTCCACCATGATCTCCTAACTCATTCTCCTACCATAGCATTATCTCATCCAAGAAAAATAATATTTTCAAAATATCATACAGCATATATCCCATATAAAAATGTCCCCAAATGTCTCCAAAATCTATGTATTTTTAATCACCGGGATCCAATCAATGTTAAATACTGGGTAAACAAGGCACATCCTCAAACAACCTTGATCAATGAGTTTGAGATGCTGATAGAGGTTGCCCGATAAAACCATTTTAAAACGAAACTGGGGCGCCTCGGTGGCTCAATTGGTTGGCATCTGCCTTCGGCTCAGGTCATGATCTAAGGGTCCTGGCATGGAGCCCCGCATCGGGCTCCCCGCTCAGTGGGGAGCCTGCTTCTCTCTGTCCTTCTGCCCCTACCCTTGTTCATGATCTCTCTCTCAAGTAAATAAATAAAATCTTTTTTTAAAAGTAATTAATTAATTTTAAAAGGCAACAGTGCAACTCTAAATTCCTATATTTTATACAATGTGTGATTTCAAATGTAAAGGTATAACTAAGTTGATAAATTCTGTATTTTCCTTTTTTGCTTCTTCTTTTTTTTTTTTTTTTTTTAGTAGGCTCCATGCCCAGTCTGGGGTTTGAACTCATGTCCCTGAGATCAAGAGTCATGTGCTCTACTGACTGAGCCAGACAGGTGCCCCAAATTCTGTATTTTCTATTTCATCTATATTTGAAATGTTTATTTAAGGAAGAAAAAAAAAGGTTTTTAGAAATAGTCATTGAATATAAAGATCCCCTGATGTTTAGGCATACACAATAAAATAATATGTATGTGGGCCCAATTTTATTAAAAAATACTATATGATATTGTCCATATTTGTGCATATAGAAATATATTTGGACGTGTATACAACAAATTACTATAAATAACTCTATCTGAAGAAATAGAGTTATAGAGGACTTTCTTTTTCTATAGCAAGTATCGCTAATGCCTTAACAATAAACATATTTTCCTTTTATGATCAGAACACACAAAAAGAAAAAAATGTACATATCTGTCTTCTAGGAATGTATTCAAAAGAAATAATTGCAAATATATATAAACATCTAGCTTCCAAGATAATGATTCTTAATGTTTATTGAGAAATAATCCATGCCAGGGAGTATTCTAATGACTTTACATATTTTAACTTATTCAATTCCTTACCAAAATCCAACAAGATAAAACTGTTTTGTTTTTTTTTTTACCCAAATTAAAGATCAGAAAATGACCAAGAAGGTAAATAGGTTGGCCAGGGTTACTTAGCTTTGAAGTGGCAGAGTCAGGATTCGAACCTGGGTCAGGGGTTGCATACACATTGCCAGGTTTGGAGATTCACTAGGAGAACTGGCAGGACTCAGCATGTAGTTGGGCTCGTGGCTAGGACTTACTCCAGGGAGAGGAAACAAAGAAGGGAAAGGACCCAGGGGACAGGCCGAAGGAAACCAGCCAGATGCAAGCTTCCAAATAGTGGAGTCATACCAAGTAGCCTCAATTCCTCCAGCAACAGGTTGGGACAACACAAGTATGGTGGTATAGCAGAGCGAAGCTCACTAGAGAGTCAGCGGCCAGGTCTTTATTGGGGTCTGGGCCCATAGGCACCTAACAAAACTCCAGACTTTCAGAAGGAAAGCAGGTGTTCGGCATCATAAGCCACAGTGTTTGCAGGGACAGTTTCAGCCCAGTGAGCCAGGCCTATCAGTCGGGGTGCTGGAAACCATCCTGAAGTCCAAGTTCCCAGAAGCCAGCCGAGCATCAACCTTGCAAACAGCCTTTCTGAGGATAGCCATCCCAGGCCTGCTACGTTCACTTTTTTCTGCACAGTACCCCTTCCATTTAACTCCAGAATCTGTGCTCTGAACAACTATCCATTGCTTCCCTCCCGTTTGCAATAGCAAAAACCTTCAGTGCTGGGCACAGTGGCCTAGTTAAATAAATTATCATACAGCCACACAATGGCATCCTATGTGGTCTCTAAAACCATGTGCCAGATAGTATTAAGTGATAAAGCAGAACAATATATATGTTAGGAATATAATTCTTAATTTTTTGTACATAAACAAATAAAAATTATCTGGATGCAAACAAACATCTAGATAAGCAGGAAAGGGTTTGGAAAATTGTTCCTCAAATTTCTGGTTAAGGGTGACTCTTCTTGAGTGGGTATGATTTTTATGTCTTTTATGTCCTTTTTTTGACTGTCCATATATTTTTAATTTTGTTCTGATGTGCATGTACTGTTTTTTGCTTTGGTAATTTAAAAAGATCGCTTTAAAAAATCACATATATTCTTAAAATCATTTTAGGTAAAATTGCTTATATGTATACATATATATATATTTTAAAGATTTTGTTTATTTGACAGAGAGAGTGAGAGAGCACAAGTAGGGGGAACAGTAGAGGGAGGGGGAGAAGCAGGCTCCCTGCTTGGCAGGGAGCCCAATACAGGGCTCGAACCCAGGACCCTAAGATCATGACCTGAGCCAAAGGCAGGTCATGCTTAACCATCTGAGCCACCCAGGCACCCCAAAATTGCTTATATTATACCAAAAGATTCTTCAGTTTCTAGGAGAATTCTTTAAATAATTATTAACCTAGCACATATACTTATTTAATATATACTCATTTCTTCCCCATAATACTGTTAAGAACTGGGCTTGATCTGAGGGAGGTACCATAAGAGAGTTCATCTTTTTACTAAACACCAAAGTGCCCATCCACTATTTTGTAATAACATGACACCAAACTTTAATTTTAAACATTTATTACAAAAAAACACCAAATAATCAAAATTAGAAAGAAATATTATAATGATCCTCTATGTACCTAACAACCCAGTTTCAACAATTAGCAATTCATGCTCAATCTAGTTTCATCTACCATCATCCACTTCTCTCTCTATCTGCAGTTATTTTGAAACAAATCCCAGATATCCTAGTCTACTGGTAAATATTTCAGTATGTATTCCTACATATAAGGACTCTTTAAAAAAAAAACACACACACATCGCAATTCCATTACCCCAGCTGAAAAAATTAATAATTTCTTATCAAATAGCTAATCAGAGTTCGAATTTCCCCTCGTGCCTGGATTTTTTAAAAATCATGATTCATAGGGGCACCTGGGTGGCTGGGTCGGTTGGGTGTCTGACTTCGGCTCAGGTCATGATCCTGGAGTCCCAGGATTGAGCCCAGCATCAGGCTTCCTGCTCAGCAGGGAGTCTGCTCCTCCCCCCCCCCCACTTGTGTGCTCTCTCTCTCTCTCTCTCTCTTTCAAATAAATAAATAAATAAAATCTTAAAAATAATCATGATTCATACTACTACACACCTATCAGAATGGTGGAAGTCCAAAACACTGACCATATAAAAATGCTGGTGAGGATGTGGAGCAACAGGAATGCTCTGGGGCATCACTCTTGGGAATGCAAAATGGTACAGGATCCTGGGAAAACAGTTGAGCAGTTTCTTACAAAACTAAACATATCCTTACCACACAACCCATCATTCACGCTCCTGGGTATTGACCCACACGAGTTGGAAAGTTACGTTCACACGAAAACCTGTACGCAAATGTTGCTGGCAGCTTTATTCATAATTGCCAAAGCTTGAAAGCAATCAAGATGTTGAGTGGGTGAGTGGACGAACAAACTGTGGTCCATTCAGACAATGGAATATTATTCAGTGCTGAGAAAGAAATGAGCTACTAAACCACAGAAAGTCATGGAGGAACCTTAAACGCACATTGCAAGTAAAGGAAGCTTAATCTGGAAAGACTATATACTGTATGATTCCAACTATATACTGTATGATTCCAACTATATAACATTCTAGAAAAGGCAAGACTGTGGAGACAGTGAAAAGATCAGTGGTTTCTTTTTTTTTTTTTAAGATTTTATTTATTTATTTGAGAGAGAGAGAATGAGAGAGAGGGAGAGAGCATGAGAGGGAGGAGGGTCAGAGGGAGAAGCAGACTCCTTGCTGAGCAGGAAGCCCGATGTGGGACTCAATCCCGGGACTCCAGGATCATGACCTGAGCCGAAGGCAGTCGCCTAACCAACTGAGCCACCCAGGCGCCCCAGATCAGTGGTTTCTAGACGTTTTGAAGGAGAGAGGGAAGGATGACTTAGGTGGAGCACAGGGTATTTTTGAGGCAGTGAAACTACTCTGTGATACTCCGGTGGTAGGATACACATCATTATGCATTTGTCAAAACCTGTGGAATATACAACACAAAGAGTGAACCGTAATATAAACTTTGACTGTAGTTAATAATAATGGATCTATATTGGCTCATCAATTGTAACAAATGTACCACACTAATGCAAGTTATTAATGCCTTGGGGAAGGGGGTGGTGGTGGTGAGGGGTATACAGGAACTTTCTGTACTTTCCACTTATTTTTCTGTAAACCTAAAACTGCTTTAAAAAATAAAGTCTATTCCTTTGGGGAAAAAAGTCATGATCCAAATAATTACCTCAAACTCAAAGCAGCAACACTACCACACAGATATAACAGTCACTGGGCTATCAGGACTATCAGCCCTTTCCTACTTCTTTCTTGTTGAAGAACTCCCTGGATGTGACACTGATGGAGGATTACATTATTCTTAGCCCAGAAAAGAATCTTAATGACACAGTCCAAGCCAATCGTGGTGATTCCATTTTCCTTGCTAGCCACTGGGTTAGGGACGATATGTGGACCCGGTTCTGGCCAACAACACAAGGGGAGGTCTGCTGGTGGGAGGGTTGGGGAATGTTCTCTTGCCCTTAAAGGGATGTGCTGAAAGAGATGCTCTTCTTCCACTAGACACTGTCCTCTCAGCTCAAGATCACCAGAACTTCAGCAGCCATCTTGAGGTGGCCAGGGGAGCTAGCCAGAGGCCCACGCCAACACGCTCAGGATGGGGGATGGTAGACAGGAAAGACAGAAAGAACCTGGATTTGGGGCGCCTGGGTGGCTCAGTCGTTAAGCGTCTGCCTTCAGCTCAGGTCATGATCCCAGGGTCCTGGGATCGAGCCCCGCATCGGGCTCCCTGCTCCGCAGGGAAGCCTGCTTCTCCCTCTCCCACTCCCCCTGCTTGTGTTCCCTCTCTCGCTGTCTCTCTCTCTGTCAAATAAATAAATAAAATCTTTAAAAAAAAAAAAGAAAGAAAGAAAGAAAGAACCTGGATTCCTGACGGCCTTACTGTGCCCTCACATTCCACAACTTTTGAGTCACCTACTTCTTCTTTTGTTATACAACATAGTCTATACTTCCTTAGTGTGGAAGTCCAGCTGAATCTTATGATCTGACCTGGTAGCTCTTCTCTTTCTCCTCTTAAAAGTAAAACACTCAGGTTCAGGGAAATTAAGCTATCTTGCCCAAGGACATAGAGATTAAAAGTAAGGAGCTAGAATGTAATTCAGGCCTATTGTCTCCACAGCACTTTTTTGTTTTTTTCCAGTCTATACCTCTTTGCCTCCAGTAGATGCTGGGCACCGAATCTTCAGAGAGGCCAGTATTTCAGGATTCAGAAAAGCAAAAGGTTTCTTGCAATAAGTAACGATAAACTGTGAAAGAAAATCTTGGAAATCCTTCTTGAATTATAGAAAACACATTTTTGTCCTCAATACGGCTTAACTTAAATATGAATAACACCACTACAATCTAAATGAAATTATTGAGATATGATAATTAGCACTATAAAACCCTATATGCAAAAATTCCCATTGTCTGTACTTGTCTCGGCCACTGACTCATTAGTGACCATGTTCAGGCCACCCTCTGAGCGTATGAGAGCTTTATTATCTACCCACCACCTTCCCTGGGAGCTTGGCATAAATAATAAAAAAAAATAATCATCACCGGCCTTCAAGATTCTGAAGTTCAGGGGCGCCTGGGTGGCTCAGTTGGTTAAGCGACTGCCTTCGGCTCAGGTCATGATCCTGGAGTCCCGGGATCGAGTCCCGCATCGGGCTTCCTGCTCGGCAGGGAGTCTGCTTCTCCCTCTGACCCTCCCCCCTCTCATGCTCTCTCTCTCTCTCATTCTCTCTCTCAAATAAATAAATAAAATCTTTGGGGCGCCTGGGTGGCTCAGTTGGTTAAGCGACTGCCTTCGGCTCAGGTCGTGATCCTGGAGTCCCGGGATCGAGTCCCGCATCGGGCTCCCTGCTCGGCAGGGAGTCTGCTTCTCCCTCTGACCCTCCTCCCTCTCATGCTCTCTGTCTCTCATTCTCTCTCTCTCAAATAAATAAATAAAATCTTAAAAAAAAAAAGATTCTGAAGTTCACGTTATGTGTGAAAGGCCTAGGCTGAAGACCTACGTAATGTTTGCATAACCTAATGCTTCCCTTGGCCGCACAAGTCTAGGAGTAGAAATGGGGTCATGTTAACAGCATCAAATGGTATTTTTCTGGCTCTAGTCATTCACCACTCTAACTTGACCTTCATCCCTGCTGCAAAGTTCCCTCCATTTATTTCTGGGAGTCCCATGAGTGAGGCAGCTTCCAAGTTCTCAAAGCAAGAACTCGGTGCACCCACAGCATGAGCTCCTTATTGTTCTGTTGTCTACAGAGCTCTCTTGGGAAGTCCAACTGCTGCGACACCCACGTCCACCCTCCACTCAACTGCACAAGGAGGCTCCCCATCGCCACTGCTCCCCACTCTTGCTGTCCTAGTCACCGGAACTGCTCCGCAGGCCAGGCCTGCCAGCCACCCACTGCTGCTGGGGCCCATGGCTTCTGTGCCTCATGGGGTCACAGGATGCCCCTGCCACAAGCCTCCTCCCAAGGACACCCATGTCTGGCTCGGATTTCCGCTGCACCCAAAGCTGCCTCCTTGGCTAGGTGACTACATCAATAATTGTCTTTGTATCTGTGTCAATGCTGAGAGAGATGTTGGGGAAGATAATCACCATAGCTTAACCCTGCTTGCTTCTGAGAGTTGGCATTCTGGATCATGCTTTCACTTTCTTTGTGCTTTTCTACATTGTGTTTCAAGCTATCGAGGCTTCATAATTTCAATAAAAACAATGTCATTTTTCTTGCCAAAAACTCTTTGTTACCCAAAATAATAACGTAAGTTGCTTTATGTGCCCTATACTGAACATAACAGGAGACAAGATTTTCCTTGCCTTAGAGGAGCTTAGATTGCTTTATCTAATAAATAATATCTAGTATCTGTTTTATACGTGACACCATTCAAGCTTTCCATTTTCTAATGGGGGAGGAACCTCGACTTTTTTTTTTTTTCTTTAAAGTAATCTCTACAACCCAACGTGGGGCTTGAACTCATGACCAGGAGATCAAGCGTCACATGCTCTTCCAACTGAGCCAGCCAGGCGTCCCCAAACCTCAACTTTCTTAAATAAGCCAAGGGCCAAGTTGCTAAACAGAGACTAGGTTCATGCAAAGAAAACCAAGAGAAACATGAACATGGGGAGAGAGGCAAAGAGGGAGTAACAGAATTTCATAACTGTTATCAGAAGCAAAGTTCCTCAGGGAGATAACATGTATACCGGCCTCAGTCATCATTCCAGTGATAAAAGGTGGCGAGAAAAATCCAAGGAAGGATCTGCGAGACAGAAAGCCGATTAGTGGTTGCCTGGAGCCGGGGACCAAACAGGGATTGCCTGGGATGGCACGAGAGATCTTTCTGGGATGACAGACATGTTCTCCAACTCGGTTGTGGTGGACGGTTGTCACTCAGTCAATTTACTAAAAATCACTGGACCGCACATTTTAAATGAGTGGATTTTATGATATGTAAATTACACTTCAGTATAGCTGTTTTTGTTTTTGTTTTCTTTAAGTTGAGGGAGATAAATGGATGAGCCTTCAAGAGTCTATGTATTATTTCCGAACCAAAAAGAGTCCGGTCCTTACTCTGAATCAATTAGCATGACTGAAGCCTGAGGGATGCTTTGCTGCCAGGAATAGAGCCCAGAAAGACACAGGCTTTGAAGAAGAGATAAAGGGGAAAAAAGAGACATCACCCACACTCGGGATAGGCTTGCTTCCTGAACGTGCTGCCAGCAGGCCCAACAGCCGGAGTCCCACTCAAAGCAACAGAGCATTATTAGACAGGAGAGACAAACAGCACGAGGCGGCATACGGCGAGCATCTTACAGAAATACAAATGCGGTGCAACAGAGGACGCCTAAAAGAGAAAAGGCACATCCCGTCCTGAGATCAAGAAAGGCTCTGTGAAGCAGGTGCTCTCGGGAGCTGTTCCTTTCAGGATGAACAGCATTTCTGTCAATGTCCAGAGTGGCAGCAGGGGGCAGGGGGCAGGGGAGGGAGGTGCCTGGCATGGACATGTGCATCCCGGGGCCGCGTCTTTGTTCGCCAGGGTGAACAAAGGCCTGATTGTGAAAAAGTCCTGGATGTGTTCAGAGAATAAGCTACCCTGTGGCCTGGGACTGGAGCTCAAGGCAAAAGCAGGGGACCACAATAAGGCTGCGGGGGGAGGAGGGTCACGCCAAATCAAGGCAAGGGGTTTGCCTTGCCTCCTCCCCCAGGGGAGAATGCCCGAAGGTGTTGGAGCAGAGAAGTGGGGTGAGGAGAGCTGCGAGGTTGACTAGATGACTCCGGTGATACAAAACTTGCTCCTTCGCACACCGCCTACTACCGTTTCACAGATCACTGATTCGCCAAAATGACCAACCCTTTTGATAGGACATAACAAGGCCCCGGGCAAGGTGAACGCGGTTAGTCGGTCGGCCTGTCCCCCATACAGCAGCGTGCTTCCACTCCCAGTAGTTGGGTTGTCTGCCTCCAAAGGGTCAGATGTGTTTGTTCCAAACCCGTCCGTGCATGCCAGTCATCCTACTGGTTTTATTTACATCACTTACTTATTATGTAAACCAATAAAATATGAACAGAGAGAGAGAGAGACAATTCCACGTTGAGGGCAAGGAGGCTACCCAAGAGCCCGCGAGGATTTTATCGGTGTGACAGGGACATGGTCCCGCAGTTGGGGTGAGCCCAGATTCTGCTTGGGGACAGCAGTGAAGCGGAGTGCCACGAGGGTGGAACGCAAGGTGAAATCAAGGAGAGCAGACGCTCTCTTGCTGCTTTGTTAACTGCTGCAGCCCCAGAACCTAGAAAGATGCCTGGGACACGGTAGATACTCTATTTGTCAAAGCAATGAATGGATGGACACACATGCAGAACATCTATGAGACATTTTCAGCAAACAGTTGGGAGGGAGATTTCTGGAATGCGTGCAAGTTGGGGCAGAGGTGCAGGCTTGCGAGTCATCAAGGACCTTGTCTAACTCATAATCCTAGGGCCTGGAATGGTGTCTCCCACTTGGAAGGAGACAAGAGGAAATATCTAAGTGGAGGTCTTTGACCCTAATAGCAACTCCATTCAAGGCTGAAAGGACTTTAATGAAGATCCTAATCCTATCATCCTACAATATCTCCACTAGAGAGTTGCTTGTCAGAGAATGAATACCTCTTGTAGCAATAACAGGGAATTCTTGATTTCCTGGGCACGCTTCTTTGCTATTAGGACATTCTTCCATATATTAAGTCAAAACCTGGCCCAAATTTTATGGCTTGGAACCAAAAAGGAAAACTTTCATTCTAACCAAAAAAAAAAAAAAAAAAGAATTGGATAACAGCGCGCAAGTGACCGTAACTTTGGAAGGAAAAAAAAAACAACGCTGTCATCTCAGGAAAGCGAAGCTGAAGGAGTCCAGGCAAGAAGCCCGAGTCTAAGGCAGGTAGAATTTTTTATTTTAATTGCTGTAATTCCTAAGTAGGAAATTCTGTTAGGGAAGATGGTTGGAGGGGAAAATTCCATTTTATAGAAACATCTACATTTCAGGCTCTGCTCTTGGTTCCTCGTCGATACCATTTTATTTCCCGAGATGGGTATTGTGACGCAGACAAGAAAACAGACCCAGGGAGGCTAAGCAACTTGTCCACAGTCACATGTGATGCTTCTCCAAGGTGGTTTTCTGAGCCCCAGTTCATGGATACCAACTGAGCCTTCGGCTCATGTCATGATCCTGAGGTCCTGGGATCAAGTCCCACATCAGGCTCCCTGCTCAGTGGGGAGTCGGCTTCTCCCTTTCCCTCTGCAGCTCCCCCTGCTTGTGCTCTCTCTCTCTCTCAAATAAATAAATAAAATCTTAAAAAAAAAAAAAGAAAGTACAGTTATTCATGATATGCCTCGGCAAACATGAAGGCATGCCTAACCTGAAAAATAGGACACATAGCCTTGGATGAATACGAAGTTGACAGAAACCTATATATATCTATATAAATGGCCTGGAAAGCTGATCCTGAAAAGGAGCTGAGGTTGGTTGCCAATGGTGAGGACAGAAGCACCTAGGCTGCCCTTGCTGCCCTGCCTGAAATTCTGTCTTCTCTCATGCACGTACATCCCCCAAATGGTCTCTGCCCTGCAAACGGGAGGTCAAACCTTAGTGCGCGGAAACTGAAGTCTAAGAAAACCCCCTAAGGAGCTTAAATGCCCTGGCCCCAGGGGAAAATTACAACCCCAAATGCCGAGATAACTTGTGAATGAGGTCCATCAGTAGCCACTGAGAAATGACAAAACGGTGGTGGGGAGATGGAACGATCTTCGAGATACACCTGCTCAGAGAGGAAGCATGGGTGCAGAATGCTGTGTCCGTGTGTGCCACCGTTCGTGGGCAGACAGCAGGGTGGGGGATGTACGTTTGCTGCCGTACATAGCAGGTACCCCTGGAAGGGGACCAGAATGCCGAAGGCTACCACACCCCGGTGAGGGGCAAATCTCTTCACTGTGCCCTTCCCATTTTGAATTGTGTAGACTGTATCACCTGTTCTAAATAAAAATATAAACGAATAAATTAATTAATATTTCACCTGACAAGAAACTAGAGTTTGGTAGAACGGATGTGTAGAGGGATGGCTTGTAAGGGCCTAAAATTAAGGAGACCCAGAGACCACCAGGCGCCCGTATGGACTAACTAGGAAAACTCACTGAGAATAAGCCATACTGCTCTAGGATTCCTTCCACTTGCTTTTTCTTTGTCTCTTTTTCTTTATTATTATTATTATTTTTTTTAATTTTCAGGTAATCTCCGCACCCAACATGGGGCTCGAACTCACGACCCCGAGATCAAGCGTTGCGTGCTCTTTCGACGGAGGCAGCCAGGTGCCCCTCTGCTTGCTCTCATTTCAAAATCCACAGACTTGGCTACTGCCTAGGGCGGGAGTGGTGGTGGTGGTGGTGGATTACTCTGCTTACGGTCACACAGCTGTGGTGTGGCAGGAAGGTCCCACTGGACTCTTCTTAGAGTCTGGCTGTCACTCCATTGTGCCCAAGTCTTGTTTTCTGCTTCTCTGGCATCAGTCTCACATGTAGCTCCTAATAATTCCCTGCACATAGACTATCAAAGATATGTTGATTTAACGGATTATAAATCTCTTGGCTTAATGTTTCAAAACTAATTCCTACAGCATAAAACCACCACAACGGGGCTATCTTTTGGGACGGATCAAATAAGGATAAATATCCCATCCAACAGCATTAAGAAAATGGGGGCAACGTTCAGTTGGGGGGAAGTTACCAACTGTGCACATTCTATCTGTACTCTAATCGGCTTGGGAAAAATACTTTGCACAGTATGAAACTAACTTTTGATATGGAAATCAATCTGCAATCAGTATGCAAACAAAGACAATTCACCACCAAGTTCAGTCATCCAGACACACTTTTGGGGAGAAAGAATACAACACTGAAAATGTGCTGTGTGTCTGCAGCCAGGAAAAGCAGCATAAGAGAACAGAGCTGATCATGTTTTTCCATTGAACCACTTGAACATTTCAGAAGGTCATGGCCAAGTTCAAGGACTGCAACTTTAATGTTCCATGAATTCAGTGGAAAGACCTCCAGTTTCCCTTCCAACCAACGTGATGATCACACGGACCCAGAACAGTGGAACTTTCTTCTGGAACATAAAACTTGTCCCATGGTGGGACCCTATCTTTCCTTCCCTTTTCTGCTCTTCCATAAGGAAGCCTGGGGAATTGGTAGCAGGCCGCGCCCTTCCGACCATGAACCGGCTGGAACTAAAGGAACACCGCCCATGATCACTCTCTTAGAAGAATAAATTAACGCAGACATTTAGAAGAGGCAGCTGACCCCATAAAAGGGCTTTAGTCACAGTGCTCAAACAAAGGACAATCACAGGGGAGAATGTCCTCATCCTGCACTATAACCATATAGTCCCTGAGTTTTCACGATGATCCCTGCCGTACTTATTCAGTGCATCGTCTGCTTTTCAGTTAACAGACACTGATTGGTTATTAACATAAACATCCATCACTGATAACATAATATCCCCGTTCCTAGAGTTTACGGGTGTATTATTACTCTAACACGTAATCCAGTCTTCTCTCCTGGTGCGGGCATCGCTTGGTTTAAGTGAATTGAAACTTAACGGGAACGTGGTGGTTTTGATTAAATACTGACTAGAGAGTGTAAATTTATGAATTGTTTTAAGAGTAATAAAGGAGAAAATATTAACCTACTGAGTGGTAGTGGGGTGTCCAGCCATATTATATTTGCTTTACATCATGATTTTGATTTTATAATATTGAATCCCTTGTTCCCTTCAGATTCCTAAAGGAGACTTTTTTTTTTTATGTTTCAGCCCCAGAAAGAGTTGTATGTTTCATTAATAACTGGCTTCTTTTCATTTTGTCCCCATGAATCAGGTTTCCCTCTTTCTTCTGGCTGCTAAGAAACTTAGTACCAGCCTCACAGCCTCCCAGACAATCATGTCATCTGCACGCAGGGAGTTATGGTTTTTAACCAGTCAGTCCATTTCTTCTAAGTTGACAAATTCATGTGTGCAGTGATTTGTAGTATTCCTTTCGATCCTTCTCAGAATGCAGGGTTTGTAGTAATAATCTTATTTTGTTCCATCTTGATCATCTGTATTTTCTCTTTTTTTCTGTCAGTCTTGCTGGAGGTTTGTCAACTTTATCGATCATTTTAAGAACCAGCTCTTTGTGGGTGGGGCGCCTGGGTGGCTCAGTCCGTTAAGTGTCTGACTCTTGATTCTGATTTTGGCTCAGGTCTTGATCTCAGGGTCGTGAATTCAAGAGCTGTGTTGGGCTCCACAGTGGGTGTGGAGCCTACTTAAAAAAAAAAAAAGAACCAGTTCTTTGTCTCTTTAATTTTTCTCTATGGTTTTTCTGTTTCCAATTGTACTGATATTTTTCTCTTATCTGTCTATAAAATGAAGCAAATCTTACCCGTCTCACGGAGTTATGAGATTTAAATGAAATGACACGTAAAAGAACAGAGAGCAGAACCTGAAATATGGATATTTTAATGAAATGTGATTCACCCCCCCCCACACCCAAATATCTTCCTTAATAGAATCCCCTATTTAGGAATTATGGCAGTTAAAAAAAAAGAATCTATCAAATAAAGAAAGAAAGGAAGGAAGGAAGGAAGGAAGGAAGGAAGAAAGAAAGAAAGAAACAAAGAAAGAAACAAAGAAAGAAAGAATCTATCTGTCTGGAGTAGCTTGCTCAGGGTTTCAGGCTTTACTTTCCTGAGATATGTTTTTTTTCCCTCAGAATTATACTTGATTCAATGTTATGTCTAGATGTACATACACAGCTGACCATTGAATAACACGGTTATATGTCAGTACAGTGCGAGGTGCACCAACCCCCTGCACAGTTGAAAATCTGTGTATAATATGTGACTCCTCCCAAACTTAACAACTAGTGTTGGCCAGAAGCTTTACTGATAACATAAACAGTCAATCAACACATATTTTGTATGTTGTTATGTATTACATACTGCATTCTTGCAATGAAGTAAGCTAGAGAGAAGAAAATTGTAGGGGCACCTGGGTGGCTCAGTTGGTTAAGCATCCAACTCTTGGTTTCGGCTCATGTCATGATCTCAGGATCATGAGACTGAGCCCTGAGTCAGGGCTCCGCACTCAGCGCAGTCTGCTTGAGATTCTCTCTCTACCTCTCTTTCTGCCCCCTCCGTGCATGCACACGCTCTCTCTAAAATAAATAAATTTTTAAAAAGAAAATCATAAGAGAAAATACATTTATAGTACTTCACTGTATTTATAAAAAAAAAAAATCTTCATATAAGCAGATGGGCGCAGTTCAAACCTGTGTGCAAGAGTCAGCTGCATACAACCTTAAGATTCCCAAGAAATCTATGGGCGCCTGGGTGGCTCAGTTGGTTAAGCGACTGCCTTCAGCTCAGGTCGTGATCCTGGAGTCCCCAGATCGAGTCCCGCATCGGGCTCCTTGCTCAGCGGGGAGTCTGCTTCTCCCTCTAACCCTCCTCCCTCTCATGCTCTCTGTCTCTCATTCTCTCTCTCTCAAATAAATAAATAAAATCTTTAAAAATTAAAAAAAAAAGATTCCCAAGAAATCTAAATTAAAAAATCTAGAACTAGTGAGTTCAACAAGTTTGCAATATACAAGATAAACATACTAAAATCAATTGCACTTCATTATTCTAGCAATGAACACCAAAATTAAAAATACGGTCACATAACATTTACAATTGCTAAAAAAAAAAAAAAAAGAAAGAAAGAAGTGTAAATCTAATAAAATAGGTATAGGATTTTTATGCTGAAAACTATAAGATGCTGCTGAAATAAATCAAAGATCTAAATGGAGAGACATATCATGTTTGTGTTTTGAAAGACTCAACACAGTAAAGATGCCAGTTCCCAGAAGATTTCTTTGTAATGAGATTATTTTAAAATTTAAATGAGGGGCGCCTGGGTGGCTCAGTCGTTAAGCGTCTGCCTTCGGCTCATGTCATGATCCCAGGGTCCTGGGATTGAGCCCCGCATAGGGCTCCCCGCTCAGCGGGAAGCCTTCTTCTCCCTCTCCCACTCCCCCTGCTTGTGTTCCTGCTCTCGCTATCTCTCTCTCTGTCAAATAAATAAATAAAATCTTAAAAGAAAAATGAATAAAATAAAATTTAAATGAAAAGTAAAAGGAACTAAACTAGATAAAACAACTGTGGAAAAGAAGACTAATATCAAAGAATCAATGTACCTGATTTCAAGACTTTTTATATAGCTACAATAATCAAGACTATGAGATATGGGTAGAGGGATAGACACGTAGATCAATGGTACAAAACAGAAAACCCAGAAATAAATCCACACAAATATGCCCAACTATCTTTCAACAGAACTGCAAAAGCAATTCAGTGGAGGAAGGATACCCTTACGCTTTTCAACAAATGGTGTTAGAGCAACTGGACATCCAGAGCAAAAAAGTGAACTGTGACTTAAGTCTCATAATTTATAGAAAAATTAACTAAAATGGATCTCATCTTTAAATGCAAAATGTAAAACCATAACACCTTTAGGGAAAAAACATAGAAAATCTTCACGATTTGGAGCTAGGCAAAGGGTTCTTAAACTTAACATCAAAAGCCCAATTCATAAAAGAAAAAATGGTCAGTTCAACTTCATCAAAATGAAAGACTTTTGCTCTGTGAAAGACCCTGTTATGAGGATAAAAAGACAAAGTGGAGATTGGGAGAAGATATTTGCAAACCACATACACAACAAAGAACTAGATGTAGAATATATAATAAAGAACTCACAGGACCCAACAGAAAAAAAAATCAAGCACCCCAACTGGGAAATGAGTGAATGACATGAACAAAATATTTCACTGAAGATTTTTCTAATACGATAAGCACATGAAAAGATGTTCAATATCACCAGCCATCAGGGAAATGCAAATTAAAACTACAATAAGGGGCACCTGGTGGCTCAGTTGGTTAAGCGTCTGCCTTCGGTTCAGGTCGTGATCCCAGAGTCCTGGGATAGAGCCCTACATCGGGCTCCCTGCTCAGCAGGGAGTCTGCTTCTCCCTCTCCCTCTGTCTCTCACCCCTGCTTGTGTTCTCTCTCTCTCAAATAAATAAATGAAATCTTAAAAAAAAAAAAAAAACTACAATGAAATATCACTACACACCTATCCCAAGGGCTAAAATAAAAAAGTGACCGTACCTCCTGCTGGCAAAGATGTGAAAAAATTGGATCACTCATCCATCGCTGGTGGGGGTATAGAATGTTGCAGCCACTCTGGGGAACACATTTCGGCAGTTTATTAAAAAGCTAAACATGCAACCACCACACAAAGAAATTGCACTCCTGGGCATTTTTTCCCAGAGAAATGCTCCCACAAAATATTTACACAAAAACCTGAACATGCATGTTTATAAGAGTTTTATTCATGATAGCAAAAAATTAGGAACAACCCAGATTCATGGGTGAATCGTTAAACTGTGGTACAGCCATGCCATGAAATACTATGAAAAAATTAAAAAGGAACAAACTTTTGACTCACACAACAACCTGGATTAATGTCCAGAGAATTATTCTGAACGTAAATAGCCAGTCCCCAAAGCTTACAGACTGTATGATTCCATTTCTGTAATATTCTTGAAATAACAAAGTTGTAGAAATGAAACAGATTAGTGGTTGCCTGGGTTAAGAAGGGGGTGCGGAGGGGCGCCTGGGTGGCTCAGATGGTTAAGCGTCTGCCTTCGGCTCAGGTCATGATCCTGGAGTCCCAGGATCGAGTCCCGTATCGGGCTCCCTGCTCAGCAGGGAGTCTGCTTTTCCCTCTGACCCTCTCCCCTTTCATGCTCTCTCTCATTCTCTCTCTCTCTCTCTCAAATAAATATATAAAAGAAAATAAAGAAGGGGGTGGGGACTCGTTCAGGGAACTGAACCTGGCTCTAAAAGGACCACGGTAGCTTTGCACAGTGGCAGTATCCTAGCCAATGAGGTTTATCCGAGGCGCGATTATTGCTAATTGAAAAGGACTACGGTAAGGATTCTTGTGGTGATGGACATGTTCTATTGCAAAATTAAAAGTTTATTTTCAAAACATGAAATACAGGGGCGCCTGGGTGGCTCAGTCGGTTGAGCGTCTGCCTTGGGCTCGGTCACAATCTCAGGGTCCTGGGATGGAGCCCCACATCGCATCAGGCTCCTTGCCCAATGAGGAGTCTGCTTCTCCCTCTGCCCCTCCCCCAACTCATGCTCTCTCTCAAATAAATAAATAAAATCTTAAAAAAACCCTGCTTGTGAACTCTCTCTCTCTCTTTCTCTGTCAAATAAATAAAATCTTAAAAAAAAAACCCCATGAAATACATTTTCAACTTTATATTGACTTTAATTTACATTTTGCTGAAAATTTATATAAAAAGTACATACTTTGAGTGTCATTACATTTTCTTTTATTTTTGAGGAGGATTATAAATCATGAAGTGATAAAAATTAGAACATACTAACATGGAACACAGGGGGAAAAAAGCTGAGACGAAAAAAAAGAACAAACTTTGCCACATAAAATTCAATCATGCCTGATAAAAACAATGAAAATGAGCAAGAAAATTATTTTCATCAAATCCCCATCCTAACGGGTCATCTGAAATCCTGATACTTCATATTCCTTGCTGGGGTATTTCATTACTGATCAGAACATGAGGAATAAACAGAGGGAATGAATTTGTATTCTTGCCCCAGGCTTCTTGCCCAGCCCACTCTCGGTTCTTAGGAGGGGCCAGCACTCCTGGAGGTGGAAAAACTATTTATAATGATCCAAGCCCAGAAACTAACTCTATTTTACTTAGCAACACAAAGACAGTCTTTACACAATGTTACTGTGCACTGAATTTTCTAGGAATGCAACTAACCAGCAAATCGAGGCAAGACAGCTCTTTGCATTGCTCAATTTACCCTGAGTTGTCAGCATTATAGGGAGTCATTGGCGTCAACAGCGTGCGGGTGTTTGAACCCCAGACAGACGCTGAGCCCCGACCTGACTCAGACCTGTTTATTCGCACTCAGCCTCCAGCATTTACAGATTCAAACAACGTGATATTTTGTTAGAACTTCTTTTCCTTTTATTTCTCCTGTACCTTATAGGTAGGGCGTGATACTGATTTTTTTTTCAGTAATGTATATAGGTAAGTTATGCTATGAATGGATTTCATATCAGGATATTAAAGGCTGCGTTAGACAATATCGTTGATTAAAAAAAAGGGGGAAGCGGGCCCACCCGTTGGAACCTCTGCAAGGAGGATCTTCAGAAGGCGCTCTGGTGGTGCTTTCTCCTTGACTGAGTTTCACTCGTAAACTGTGCACGGGAAATAACCGGGGGCCCAGCTAACAACCGCAACAAAGCCATGACCCACTAACAGCAGGAGCGGTGGCGAAGCACAAGGGGAGGATAGCGCCACCTTCCGGCAGACACCAAAACAACAACGCAACACCAAAACAAAACAAAAGGAGAAAATGGCAAAACTTACTTCCGGCTCTAGTGCCTCCCCACTCTCACCCTGGCCAGTGCGAAACGTTTTTCCTTCTTCCTTCAACTGGGCATAAAAGATAGGACCTTACACCTCAGTGGTATCTTCTACAATGGAATCCCTTTTCGTTTCCAATTCTGGGCAAATACAGACTTCCCTCTGTAAAGGATGAACCTAGAAAAATCACTAGATGTATATGGAAAGTTTTGGAAGTTCATAAAAGGGAAACCACCTGAGAAACCCAGGTGAACATGCACCTGTGAAACGAAGTTATTGGAAGAAATAGGACATTTTAGAAAATCTCTAATTTGCATCCCCAGTGAAATTCGAGGAGCTTTTAATAGCTCCGAAGCTAGAGCAAGAAGCCGTGAAGAAGAAACAATTTGAGATCAGAGAAATTAGGCTAAAGATTAAAAACACAATCGCTGAAGTAAAGAAATGCAAAGCAAAGCATACTAGGTGGTAAATTTTAAGAAATCAGAAGATCGGGGCGTTTGGGTGGTGCAGTTGGTTAAGCCTCCGACTCTTGGTTTCAGCTCAGGTCATGGTATCAGGGTCTTAGGATCCAGCCCCACTTCAGGTTCCACACTCAGCACAGAGTCTGCTTGAAATTCTCTCTCCCTCTGCCCTTCCTGCTTGTGCGTGCTCTCTCTTTCTCTCTCTCAAATAAATAAATAAATCTTAGGGGAAAAAAAGAAATCAGAAGATGAATGAAAGCCATCAAAAGAATCAAAGAAAACGTATGATGTGGAAGACATACCCAGAAGACCAAACATACACATATGTGAATCTCCTGAGGGAGAGTCCACGGTGAAAAGAAAAGCAATAATCAAAGTAATAACAGACCACCAGGAGGACATTTAATCAATCTGTCACCAATCCTATTAACAACTCTGAGCAAAATAGGAAGGAGAGAAATGAACATGCAAACATCATCTCAAGCAAACTTCCTGCATCCTATTTAATGGCAAAGCCAGTCACAGAAAATGAGAACAAGGACATCACTAGCATTTAATACAACTAGGGTTGCCCACAAAATATGCAGAAATCAGAAATAAAAGACATAACTACTGGATGTCACTCACTATCAGGGAAATGCAAACCAAAACTACAATGAGATATCACCACACACCAGACAGAACGGCTGAAATCAACACCACAAGAAACAACAGGTGTTGTCGGGGATGTGGAGAAAAAGAAACCCTCTTGCACTATTGGTGGGAATGCAAGCTGGTGCAGCCACTGTGGAAAACAGTATGGAGGTTCTTCAAAAAGAACAGACTAGCTAGAGACTATAATGTTAAGTGAAATAAGTCAAAGAAAGACAAATGCCATGTGATTTCACTCATAAGTGGAATTTAAGAAGTGAAACAAACAAAGGGAGAAAAAAAAGAGAGAGAGAGAGAGGCAAACCAAGAAACAGACTCTTAAATTCAGAGAACAAACTGGTGGTCACCAGAGGGGAGGTGGGTGGGGGATGGATGAAATAGGTGATGGAGATTAAGAGCACACTTATGATGAGCACTGGGTGATGTATAGAGATGCTGACTTACTATATTGTATACCTGAAACTAATATAACACTGTATGTTATAATAAATTAAAAAAATTAAAATAAAAAACTTAACAACAAAAAAGTCACAATTACTGGAATGGAGGAGATAAAAAGCATTGTTATCTGCACCTGATATAATCGTTCACTTGGAAAACACAGGAGAATCAACGGGAAACCAGTCACTGAAGGAAACCACTAGCACCAATAAGGGAGGGAGTGAGTTACAAATTAAATATTAGGAAAGTATCTACTTAAAAAATACAATGTAACAACGCAATGCGTTGGCTCAGTCAGTTAAGCGTCCGACTCTTGCTTTCCGCTCAGGTCATGATCTCAAGGTCCTGGGATCGAGCCCCACATCGGGCTCCACGCTCAGTGGGGAGTCTGCTTGAGGGTTCTCTCTCTCCCTCTCCCTCTGTCCCCCCACTCCCATGCACGTTCCCTCTTTCTCAAATAAATAATCTTTTTAAAAAATACAACGAGTGCTCACGTCAGCAGCACACATTCTAAAATTGGAATGACACAGACGTTAGTATGGAAAATGACATACAAATTTATGAAGCATTCCGTATTAAAAAAAATGACTGGGGGGTTGGTGCCTGGCTGGTGCAGTTGGTAGAGCATACGACTCCTGATCTTGGGGTCGTGGGTTCAAGCCCCCGTTAGGCCTAGAGCTTACTTAAAAAAACTGACTAAGGAATCCCATCCACATAGTAATAAAAGTATAAAACCTCAACATAAGCAAGAGGAGGAAAAAGAAGAGAAGACGACCAAACTTTACTGAAAGACGAAAAGGAAAACACAGAGAAATGGAGAGAAAGCCACATTTCTGAATGGAAGGACTATAAAAATGTCAATATTCTTGGGGGAGATGCAGGGAGAGCTCCCACCTCTGTGGACCACAGTCCAAGGAGGACCCAGAACACCAGAGCAAGCCCAAACCAGCTCTCCACCTTTGCGTCTCTGTGCAAAGTCAGAAAAAAACCCTCACCCCACTCCAAAGCCCTGACTGACCACACATTCCCGGGACATGCAGGACCATGGAATCATCAACCTAAGAATCCAGGACTTTACTGACATGAGTACCAAGTTCAAAACCTCCTCACACCCGGGCTACCCCGGGCATTGCCAGAAGATAAACTCATTCCTAGTCCCTCGATGATGGGGGGATAAAGAGAATTCGGTACTTACATCCAATAGAATATGACTCAGCCTTTAAAAGGAAGGAAATTTTACACAGGGTACAATATGGATGAAACTTGAAGACATGCTAAGTGAAATGAGCCGGTTGCAGAAGGACACACGCCGTATGATTCTACTTATATGGGTTATTGAAAAGACCCAAACTCTTCTCTGTGTGGAAGCAGAGTAGAACAGTGGCTGTGGGGGGCTGGGCAGAGGGGGGCTGGGAGTTGCTGTTCAGTGGGTGCAGGGTTCCAGAGATCTGCCCTACAACATTGTGCCTATAGTGAATACTGGGTTGCACACTCAAAGATTTGTTATTTAAGATTTGTATGCTTAGGGGCGCCTGGGTGGCTCAGTTGGTTAAGCAACTGCCTTCGGCTCAGGTCATGATCCTAGAGTCCTGGGATCAAGTCCCGCATCGGGCTCCCTGCTCAGCGGGGAGTCTGCTTCTCCCTCTGATCCTCCCCCTCTCATGCTCTCTGTCTCTCATCCTCTCTCTCAGATAAATAAATAAAATCTTTAAAAAAAAAAAAAGATCTGTATGCTTAAAGATCTCATGTTATAAATAAAAAATGAACTAAATGTAGAAAAAGATAGAAAAAAAATGAAAATGCCGAATCTGAAATGTTAAACATTTTTTTTAACACCAAATGTATTCATCAATAAATGATCCATGTAATATTATGAAAAAAATGAAACAGAAAAAAACCTCATTCCGGGGCGCCTGGGTGGCTCAGTCATTAAGCGTCTGCCTTCGGCTCAGGTCATGATCCCAGGGTCCTGGGATCGAGCCCCGCATCGGGCTCCCTGCTCGGTGGGAAGCCTGCTTCTCCCTCTCCCACTCCCCCTGCTTGTGTTCCGGCTCTTGCTATCTCTCTCTCTCAAATAAATAAATAAAATCTTAAAAAAAACAAAAACAAAAACCCTCATTCCTGGCAGTCTGTGATTTTTTTGCAGGCTCTCATCCCCAAACAAATGGAGTGCCCCCCTCCTCTGCCCTCAACAACCACAGGGCCCTCGAGAACTCACAACTGAAATCAGCACACCCCTTATTCCGAGCCTCCTTTCGGAATGTCCCATCACTTCCGAGGCTGAATGACTCCCACAGCTTCCTTTTCCAGCCAGTCTGTTCCTTTTCCCACATTTCTGGAATCCGTGGGCCAGGAGCTGGTGTGGGTGTTGTCTCCACCCCCAACTGTCACTTTGCAGCGGTCTCGTCTCCACCCTGCGAAAGGCACCCCCTCCATCTCTGAAGTTCATGCTGTGAGACCTGGCATCCTCTTTCCTCTCCTTGTCATCCACTGACCACCCCCCAGCCCAGTCTCTCGAGTCCCCCACATCCCGGCTCATGAACCCCCCCCTGCCCTGTGCCAGGGGCTGACCCACCCACCCTCTGTCCTCTCAGTCCCGAGACCTCCAGCATCCTTCTACCTCTACTCTCACGCCAGCAAGCCAACCCATGCCACGTTCTCTCGGGCTCTGTTTCCTCATCGGCAAGTCCCGGTCCCGATATTTACTAAGCATGAACTTGCACAGTCTGCATAATCTCTCTGATCTATAAAGCGGCAAGGACAGTGATGATCCTGGGTCCTCGGGTTATTGCAAAGACTCAAGGAGATAATATGTATCGAGTACTTAGAAGAGTGGTGAGCACACCGTGTACAAAGAATGTGAGCTATTGGTAGCGATTCCATTACCAGAGGGAGATGATGGCGGAAGAAAACAAGTCTCCCCACCCCCGGCAAATGATGTGGCAGAGGAAAGAATTCGGACTGGGGTTGAGCCCCGTTTCTTCGCATGTGACTTGGCAATAAGAATATCCACCTTCTGAGCTAGAGGAGTTGGTGCCTTCTTTTTTTTTTTTTTTTTTTAAAGATTTTATTTATTTATTTGAGAGAGAGAATGAGAGAGAGAGAGCACAAGAGGGAGGAGCGGGA
Source organism: Mirounga angustirostris (assembly GCF_029215605.1). Taxonomy (NCBI): domain Eukaryota; kingdom Metazoa; phylum Chordata; class Mammalia; order Carnivora; family Phocidae; genus Mirounga; species Mirounga angustirostris. The sequence goes on from NW_026991725.1 coordinate 55,010,648, forward strand.
GAGGGAGAATCAGACTCCCTGCAGAGCAGGGAGCCCGATGCGGGACTCGACCCCGGGACTCCAGGATCATGACCTGAGCCGAAGGCAGTCGCTTAACCAACTGAGCCACCCAGGCGCCCGAGTTGGTGCCTTCTCACGTCAAAGAGGACAAGCATCTTAGGTTGGAGCCTAAGGTACGCTGGGTCTGAGGCAGCTCACTTTCCTCTGCCACATCATTTGCCGGGGGTGGGGAGACAGATGGGCACGTGGGCGGGCAAGGACACCGGTGACTTTTTGGATGTGCGCCTGCCTTGATGCTGGAATGTCTCCTGAGATGTCTGAGATTCTGTGAACATTAACACAGAGCTTGGCCAAGGTGCAGCTGGCTCCCTTCGCTTGACGTTGAGAAAACACTGATAGCAGTTTAAAATAATGCCATTCTTTTCATTCCCGCGTGTGCCATGTACAGAACCGTCTAAATGAATACTTTTGTGCAGCGCCAGTTTTTATGACGTTCATCGGTGTGGCTCTAAGAACCTCCCTCTGGCCAAGTGCTGTCTCCAGAAGGGACTGGTCTTCAATGTCATCCCTTGGGCACCCATCAGGTCTCACCTGTGAGCAGAAATCTGACCCTCCATCTACCTCAAACCCACTGGGAGAATCAGCAATCCCTACTCTGAGGTATAAAACCCAAAGGATCAGGAGCAGGGACTCAGACAGCTGTTTGCATACCCATGTCCATAGTAACGTTCTTCACAGTATCCACGAGGTGAAGAGGACACAGATGTCCACTGATGGATGAATGGATAAACAAAATGTGGTGTATGCATACGATGTAATAGTCTTCAGCATTAAAAAGGGAAGGGAATTCAGGAACGCCTGGGTGGCTCAGTCAGCTAAGCATCTGCCTTCGGCTCGGGCTGTGACCTGAGTCCTGGGATTGAGCCCTGCGTCGGGCTCCCTGCTCAGCATGGAGTCTGCTTCTGCTTCTCCCTCTCCCTCTGCTGCTCCCCCGGCTCAAGCTCTCTCGCTCAAATAAATCAAATCATTAAAAAAAAAAAAATAAGAACCCGTCAGGAGAGTTTAGAGCTGTTGAGTCTACCCTTCAAAGTATACCCAGAAGCCAACTGTGGCTCCCAGCTCCACGGCTACAACCCAGCCCAGGCCACCTCCTTGCCAGCCTCTGGTCTGGCCTCCCACTCCATTCGCCCGTGCTCAGCAAGCAGCCAAGCACTCCCTTCAGAATGAGGTCAGATCATGTCACTCTTCTGTTCCTTGGCCTTTCTGCCCTGGTCTCCCACTGCTGTCCACCTCGCGCATGGGGCTGAAGCCACGGTAGCCTCTCACTGTTCTTGGATGGGTCACCCCTTTCTACCTGGCTGACCTCATCACCTCTTCCACATCTTGTCTATGTGGCTCGAAGAACACAGGTGTCTCTGTCCTGCTCACTGATGATTCCTTTTTCCTACAACAGTGCTGGGCACATAGCAGGCACTCAAAAATATTTGTTGAATTAATGAATGAGTAAAAAGGAGGATTGTTTCTCAAGTCTGGTAGCTACAGGGTTCCTGAAAATCTGGGCTCAGAGCGGAAGGGCACGGCTGACTTTTGGCAAGGCTGCCATCTAGTGGCTGGATTCCTTTGTAGCTTTGTGGGTGCGCACATTTCCTGGGACCCTGGAGATGAGCCGCAGATGGGGTAAGCAGGGAGGGCAGCAGTCTACCTACACACAAGGGACCACTCCGTTCTCTAAATCTACTCCCCTAGGGTAAGATGAGATATACACAAAGGGCACCTTAGGGAGAAAAGGAAGAAGAACATATCTGGGCTGTAACACAGATGGGTAGATAATATTGATCTAGAAAATCAGTAGGAGTGGATGTTGGGTGTGGAAGCTTCGGGTGGGCGTGGGAGTTACAAAGTCAAACTCGTCTGGCCCTTCTTTCATTCTTTTTCTTTACAGCTCAACGTGGAGAGAACTGATGGAAGTCTGGTAAAGTCCAGCATCCGATGGGGGGGGGGGGTGCCATTTCTAATACACTAAATCATTCCCATCTTTGTCTCCATGGTAGTGAGATTTAAAAACCTGCACCCATTACTAGTACGAGCACTTTTGTTTCCCTGTTTCTTGCGTGTGTAAAAAAAAAACAAAATGTGATCCAGTATTCAAATGACCACCTCACACTCCTGGGCCATTGCAGGGGTGGGAGCACCTATAGCCCAGAAGCACTGGCTGAGGGGCATCATCACCATGAGACCCCACAGTTTGGCTCATGGGCAGATGCACGGGTCTGGATTCACCATGAATGAGGCAGTCTGGGGACACATGACAAATGCACAAGAGCACCAGCTGTCCAAAAGCTGATTTAAAAAATTGTTGAGGACTGCCTACACTTAAAAATAAATTTCCAGAGACAAAATGTAATTTTCAAATTCAACTCTATTAATTCAAAGGACATAATTTCATTGGAATAAAGAAGGGGGTAAACTGAATTCGAATAGAAACTATAGGAATAACAATTTTACCTTGCATGCCGATAGCCCATTACAATTTATGAGGACAGACAACGTACTCAAGATCTTTGTCTTGATGGACACCACCATGTAGCAGATATCCAGGTATTTCCTTAATTTGACAAATAAGCATGCTAATGCCCTAGGGGCTGTGGGAGTGAGCCCACTTTAGGAGCCAGGATTAAACCCAAGTCTTTCTCTGGAATCCTGAACAAAGGGAGGACATGCTGTGATCAAACAATTAAACAGCTCATCAACAAAATGGTTAATAAACACCACAAAAGGCAAGTAGAAGAGGAAGATTCGGTTAATGCAAAAAAAAAAAGAAAAAAAAAGTTTCAGTTATGACCTGTATTTTACTCTGTTTTTAATTTTTAAAGCATTGTATGTATGTGTTTAAAAAATTTCAAACAGTATAGAAAGATCTAATATGAAGTCTTTCCCCCCACCACTTTCAATTCTGGTAACTCCTCAAAGATAACCATTTTTAATCCCTCCAGAAAAAAAAGTTATGATTTCAAATATTAAATTAATGTATACTTAAAAAAAAAATTCAAAGCAAATGAGATCACACCACAGGCACCATGTTCTTCTCCCCACTTCGTAACGTACTTTGATCTTTCCCTATTGGTACATACGAATCTACTGTGTCCATTTTCGAGGCTGCGTACTATTCCGCTGGACCAAAATCGCATTATGCAACCAGCTCCGTACTGATACACACTTAGGTATTGCCAGTATTTTACAGTTATAATAATGCTGCAGCATGTCCACATGTATTGCCATCCTCTTTCAAGTAAATCAGTAATATTAAATGCCAAGGAGATCCTTGGTGGAAGATTATACATATTTCATATGTAGACAGATATTACCAAACTATCCTTGTACATCAACTATAGGTGGGGTCCTGGCTCCCTGTGCCCTTAATAACACCAGAAATGCCTTTAATGTTTGCTCATTGATGAGAGGAAATGGTATATCCAATTCTTGTTTTGTCACATTTCTTTACCTTTGTGTGAGACTTAGCATCTTTCTAGTGCCTGTCTTTACTTTTTAATGTGAACTAGCCATTTTTTATTGTATCATTTTTCTTTTTCTTATTGATTTATATAAGCTCTGTGTAAATACGCCTTTTGCTACCTGTATTGCAAAAACTTCTGTTTTTTACAAAACAAGTTTTTATATTTATGTGATTTTTTTTTCATCTTTTCTTATATGGCTATTGTGTTTGTTCCTACTTGGAAAGGACCCTCCAAGGCCAAGACTACAAACTGACTCTGAGGTTTTCTCTTTGCACGTCCATGGTTTCGCTTTTTAAGATCGAACTCTCTCATCCACTTGGAATTTATTTTGATGAGAGGAATGAGATCAGGATCCAGCTTTATTTTTTCCTAAAGACCCAATCAGTCTTTATTTTCCAATGAATTATCTAGCTTGATATAAAATGCCACTTTTATCCCATTCTATCCTGTATATATACTACCCTAGGTGTAATCTGGACTTTCTCCACTGTTCCACTGAATTGCATATCTATTCTCCAGTTCCAAAATGTTTAAACTTAGTCCCTTGATTACTGTGTTTTAGAGATTTTCTGGTTATTCTGGAATATTTAGTCTTCTAGATCAGGGCTTATCAACAGAGGCACTATTAACATTTTGGCCTGGATAATTCTTTATTGTGGGGGCTGTCCTATGCGTTGTAGGATGTTTAGCAGCATCCCTGACCTCTGCCCACAAGATGTCAGCAGTAGGCCCCTAATTATGACAAGAATATCTGTAGACATTGCTGGTAACAACCAGCAATGGAGGGCAAAAGGCCCCCGTTGAGAATCACTGTTTTGGATAAACCCAGTATCATTTTACCAGTGTTTGCGCTCCCAGTCAATTCCCGCTGATATCTTAATTGGGATGAAAATGAATTTATAGAATAATTTAGACAATGTTATTATAGTTAAGATATTATACTTATTAAATTCAATCTTTATTATATTTGACCTTCCTATTCAAGAACCATGTGTATCCTTCTACTTATTTACGTCTTTTATGTCCTTCAAAAGAGTTTTAAGATTTAAAAAAAAAAAGTGTAGGCTAGGGGCGCCTGAGTGGCTCAGTCATTAAGCGTCTGCCTTTGGCTCAGGTCGGCTCAGGTCATGATCCCAGGGTCCTGGGATTGAGCCTCACATCGGGCTCCCTGCTCCAAGGGGAGCCTGCTTCTCCCTCTCCCACTCCCCCTGCTTGTGTTTCCTCTCTCGCTGTGTCTTTCTCTGTCAAAAAAATAAATGAAATCTTTAAAAAATAAAAATAAAAAATGTAGGTCTTGTAATACTAAGTTTATTCCTAGGTATTCTACCTTTTACATTCCTTTATAAAGAGGATCATTTCTTGTGTTTTTTATCTCTTCTAACCAGTTACTGATAAGAAAGCTATTTATATTTGAAATTCTATAACCAACAACATGCTAAATTCCTATTGTATCTAATAGATCTGCAGGACATTCTAAGTTTTTTCTAATGATACAATTTTCAGGAAATTCTAAGCATTTTTCTCAAGTACAATGTTATCCTCTACAGAAAATCATCATTTTGTTTCCTCATTTCTGATATTTCTGTAGCTGGAGATCTCCTGTCTCACTACCTTGGCTAATACTTGCAGAAAAATTTAGATAGCACTGGTAATGAGGCAATCTTGAATCATTCTTGACTTTAATGGGAATACTTCCAGGATTTCACCCTTGAGGACAGTTCCAGCTTTGGCTTGGGATACATATATTTTAATCCCACTAGAGAAGTATCCGTACATTTATAGTATACCAAAAGTTTGTTTTTAAATCTGAAAGATTGCTAATTTTGCCAAACATGTCTTCCATCTCTATGGAGATGACCAATGGTTCTCCTTTGGTCTATTAATGTTGTAAATAGATTATATTCCTAAATTTCCAAATACTAACACATTCTTGGAGAGCATAAATCCAGTTGGTTGTGATCTACACTATTATTCTTTTAATTTCTTGTTGATTTCCACTTGCTAATATTTTGATCCCACATTTTTACCTCAATATTTGAGAGTGACAGGATTCTGTTATTTTTTTTAGCGGTGCTTTGTTAACTTTTGGAATTAATGTTTAGGCTGGTGTGATAAAAAGAAGTTGTACTTTTACTTGTTGTATTTTTAAAACCAAATGTCTGTATTTAGTACGAAACCAGTCCTTAAAATAGTATAACCAATGTATAGAAATATGAGGCCCTCACATCCCCCCCCAAAAAAAGTCATATATACTCTTCGTAGATTCAACTTTTTGAAAACTGAGTAAATTAAAATACACCTTTGAAAGCTAATCTGGGTTGTGGTATTTTATGCAGAATGCAAAAATCATAAGTATACTACTGTTCAACCTCCATTATAAATTAATAATGACATATTTCAGCTATTTTCCCATCTTAGACAATTTAGCAATGCACGGAGATCTGCGTTATAACGGTTGGACCATGGAAATCTTAGCTCTCTTATATATGTGTGCCCAAAGAAAATTAAATACATTTCTGATGCTTCCCATGCTCTGAACTCAAATATAATTGTTAAAAAACCTTTTTCCTGATTCTCAGAAAACCAGGGAAACAGAAAGTTCGCGGGTTCCCGTGGCCACCACCACCTAAGTGACTCAGAGGGTTTTTCCAGTTTTCCAGAGGATCCAGGGAGGATGTCATACACCCATGTCTTCGAGAGGCCTGCGGGCTTCATTCACTCAGCTAACGCACCTCACACCAAGACAGGCCCAAAAGGTACAGCCACACGTGGTGACAGATGGACTGCTGCATGGACAGAGGGAGCCACAGTCTTCTTCATTACCTTTTGTTTCTTGTCTGTCTCCTCACTAGATGTAACGTCCCCGTGGGCGGGGACATTGTTGCCTAAACCCCCATCTGGGCCCAGAGTGAGGGCCAGTAACACACATCTGATGAGGGGAGGGATGCAGGAATCATGGAAGGTTTTTCATAGCGCCAAGAGGAATGGCTTGCTTAGGTCCCTCCTGCCTGGGACCTTCCTGCCTGAGTCCTTGCCACCTGGGGTCTTCCTGCCTGGGGCCCACCTGGGGCCCTCCCACCTGGGGTCTTCCCACCTGGGTCCTTCCTACCTGGGTTGCTCCTCAGGCGGCTCTCAGCAAGCTCAGAGATGGCTTCAGCTGTCGAAGTCTTTTTCAGTCGAGCCACCCCGGAAGCGGTGGTACTTCCTGGTTTGTTGAGCATGTCCTCACTACTGGCCCTCTTGAGCTAAGAGACAGGTAGAGGGAAAGACAGAGGACGAAAACATACATTATCAGTAAGGAGTGCTATAAACCAAGAAAACACTGAGCGGTACCACCTGCCCAGTGGTTAAGATGCAGTAAAGGCACTTGGAGGAGCACGATCATGTGCAGCGGAAAAATGCAAACCCAGACAAACCTGTGTCTATCATTTACAGGTCCGAGTATGATCTTCCATTACTGTTTCAAAGAATATTATAAGATTATGAATAATACCCATCATGTCACACTTCAAATAATGAGTTTTTTTTTTAAAAAAAACCTGCTTTCCTGTTTTTGTTTTTTAAAGATGGGAGCCGATGAAGAAAGAACTGTGAGATGCACAAAAAGCAAGATAGGGTAATGCACAAAAAATTCAAGGACAACAAAAAACAGCTTAAAAATACGTATCTCAATTACAGAGATGTATGTATATATATGTATGTATATGTATATATGTATACGTACATATATATATATACATGCACATATATATGGAAGGAGTAGAAGGAAAAGATAGAAATGATCTGAATTTGTACCATGTGCTCCACACCAGGCACTCTGTATATGATCTCACACAGACAACATGTTCAGAGGGAAGAGAGGAACCTTCAGGAGGCAGAAGAACACTGCTAATGGAGGACAGAAAGAAAGCAGAAGAAACCTCTTCCCTGTCCCAAAAATAGCATAACAAACATTTGTTGAAAGGAATTAAAGTCTAAGAGTGGGGAGCCCCTCAATGAGCTCACAGTTCTGGCCGTGGTAAATTACATTCAGGGTTAATGGGAAACACTGCAAATATATTTTCTCAACCATGGTAAGTCTTCTGGAAAGAATATTTCTTTCTTTTTTTTTTTTTTAAGATTTTTTTTTTTTAAGATTTTATTTATTTATTTGACAGAGAGAGACACAGCGAGAGAGGGAACACAAGCAGGCGGAGTGGGAAAGGGAGAAGTAGGCTTCCCGCGGAGCAGGGAGCCCGATGTGGGGCTCGATCCCAGGACCCTGGGATCACGACCCGAGCCGAAGGCAGACGCTCAACGACTGAGCCACCCAGGCGCCCCAAGAATATTTCTGAAGAGGCATAGTACTAGAAGGCTGGAGCCAGGCAGATGCCCGGAGCCATCCCGAAAAGATCTGACATCTGCAGAAAGCAGCATGAAAAAGGAAAATGAGGGGTGGGTTGTAATTTGGGCGAAGCCCTGGTTCCACCCCTGCAAATGCTAGTCTGCTTTTTTCCTTTCCTCCCCATTGTTCTTTTATAAAATTTTTTATTGTGATAAAATATACATAAAAATTGCCATTTTAAGTGGCATTAAATACATTCCCATGGTTGTGCAACCATCACCACCATCCACCTCCATCAGCCCGAAGTGAGGCTCTCTCTACTCATGAAACAGTAACTCCCCATAGCCCACTTTCTAAAAGAGGGAAGATGGCAAAAGTCTTAATATTAGCCCAGAAATTCTGGTCAATGTCTTTAAACAAATTATTCATTTTAAAAACAAATAGCTAATATCGAAATTATGATTTGCATGCACTTCCAGTCCCTAGAAGTGAGCAGAACTGTATTTTCTGGCCAATAGTACAGACCCCTAGTTTAACAACAAGACGAAACAAGGCACTTGGGTTGTGGCAGAAGTCCCTCGAAGTCACTCGATTGCCCTTCCTACAGGGGCCCCATCACTGTTTCTCTACCTCCTGTCTCAGAGTAACAAGGGTCCCTGCACCCAATTTCTCCAGCCTCTCCAATTATCTGTCAGGTCACCAGTGAAATATGTGTTTAATACTAAATGACAACAGTTCATGATGTCAGCAACTTTTTCTCAATAGAAAAACAAAAACAAAAACAAATTTACTCGCTCTGCCTACAAGCATGTCCAGATGCCTCCGTTGGGTCCCCAGAGAAAATCGGTTCTGATTTTAGATTTTGAAAATTCCCTGCACAACACGTCAAATGACAAAGGGAAATCGTTGCAGTTAAGGGAAATTTCTAACGCAGCAATGCAAATGATATGCACTTGGTTCTGCTGACCTCTATCTGATTCTCGGACAGAACTAAAATCAGTAAGTCTGAGGCGGAGTGTGGAATAATCAAACTCCCCAGCAAAAGGCCAGGAGAGCAAAGGCTCGGTCTGCAAACCAGAATTGGAGGAATCCAACAAATGAGAGTGCAACCCCGGCCCTCCCCCTCCCCCCACTGAAACTGCCTCCTGCAATCCCACCCACAGCCTCCACCCACCTCCAGGCTCCGCCCCTGGGCGTGGCCCAGGAGGGGGGAACTTGCTCCTCCCACTCCCCCTTTCCCTAACAGCCCGGTCCTGGGTCCTTGGTGAGATGACAGGCCCAAGCCACAGAAGATCGGAGTCAGCAAGCAGTGGGAGACTTAGCCCTTCGTGGTCCCACTCTGTGTTATAAAGAGATGGGATCCTGCCCCTTCCAGGCGGAAGGACACCTCAGATGTGTTATTGCCAGCAGCAGGCTATCTCCTTCCCGCGCAGTGTGGGGAGTTTGGGAGGCAGCAAGGCATTTACGGGGTGGGGGGAGGGGGGGCACCTTCCACAAGGAATCCCATCTGCGAAGGACTTATTGCTCAGAAGCTCCCCCAGGAGGCAGCACATACAGACTAAAAGCTGGTCCTTCTTTTCCTCTGCAGCAAACCTCTTCCTCTATCGCTCTGTTTTGGCTGCGACATCAATGTCAGACACGGAAAGCTACGAGTCTTAGTAATTCTTGTTCTGTCTCTGTTCACGGCTGCGCTTTGGGCTTTGTTTGCTGGTCCCTGAATGCGACTTGGGCACCGCTTGAGGTTTCTGGTTTGTTACAGATGATCACTGGGCAGGTACGCACTTCTGGTGTTACTTTGATATGTTTAATAAGCATTTTCAATAATGCTTTCACTGATATTTAAGCTGCTGAGCACCTGCACATGAAAGCTTACAGAGGGAAAAAGTTTAAATAGCTCACAGATTAATGTAACTAAGAAATTCCTCTGGATTCCGCAAAGATGGGGGAGTGGTGGAATCTGAAGCTCTCTAAAATCACACGAAACCTAATCCCATCTTCAAAGGTAGAAACCGGGTTATGGTTGGAGAAGTGGCTGTGGAACTCGGGGGCGCATGAGAATCCTTGGAGGGCTTGTTAACATGCAGACTGCTGCCTGAACCCCAGCCTCCAATCTGCCCCCCACGCCAGCCCCAAGTTTCGGATTCCCACAGTCTGGAGCAAGGCCTGAGAATCTGCATTTCTAACTGGTTCCCAGTTGGTGCTGCTGATGCCGCTGCTGACCTGGGGACCACACTCTGAGAACCAATGGTTTAGCACAGCACTGTCGATGGAAATATAACACCAGCCGCGTATGTCTAGTGGCCCCATTAACAAAGTGAGAGGAAAGCAAAAATTAACGTTAAGAATATATTTTCTTATGGTGCAGCCACTCTGGAAAACAGTATGGAGTTTCCTCAAGAAGTTGAAAATAGAGCTACCGTATGACCCAGCAATTGCACTACTGGGTATTTACCCTAAAGATACAAATGTAGGGATCCGAAGGAGTACATGCACCCCAATGTTTACAGCAGCAATGTCCACAAGAGCCAAACTGTGGAAAGAGCCAAGATGTCCATCGACAGATGAATGGATAAAGAAGATGTGGGGTATATATATACACAATGGAATATTATGTAGCCATCAAAAAACCCCCGAAATCCTGCCATTTGCAACAACGTGGATGGAACTAGAGGATATTATGCTAAGTGAAGTAAGTCAGTTGGCATACTGAAGTGGCTCAGTTGGTTAAGCGACTGCCTTCGGCTCAGGTCATGATCCTGGAGTCCCAGGATCGAGTCCCGCATCGGGCTCCCTGCTCGGCGGGGAGTCTGCTTCTCCCTCTGACCCTCCTCCCTCTCATGCTCTCTGTCTCTCATTCTCTCTCTCTCAATAAATAAAATCTTAAAAAAAAAAAAAAGAAAAGTATCATATGATCTCACTGATATGAGGAATTTGAGAAACAAGACAGACGATCATAGGGGAAGGGAGGGAAAAATGAAACAAGATGAAACCAGAGAGGGAGACAAACCGTAAGAGACTCTTAATCTCAGGAAACAAACTGAGGGTTGCTGGAGTGGAGGGATGTGGGAGGGATGGGGTGGCTGGGTGATGGACACTGGGGAGAGTATGTGCTATGGTGAGCGCTGTGAATTGTGTAAGACTGCTGAATCACGGACCTGTACCCCTGAAACAAACATTATATGTTAATAAAAAAATTTTTAAGTTTTAAAATTAAAATTACAAGAGAAAAATACAAACAGTAATTGTAAATATTAAATTTTCAATAAAACATTTAAATAAAAAAATATATTTTCTTAACCCAACACATTCAAAATATTATCAGTGTAAAATATATGAATGAGGCATTTTACATTTTTTTGGCATTGACTCATCACAATCGGGTGTGTATTTCACACTTAAGGCACATTTAATTTTTTTTTTTTTAAGATTTTTATTTATTTATTTGACAGAGAGAGACACAGGAAGAGAGGGAACACAGCAGGGGGAGTGGGAGAGGGAGAAGCAGGCTTCCTGCTGAGTAGGGAGCCCGATGCGGGGCTGGATCCCAGGATCCCAGGATCATGACCTGAGCCACCCAGGTGCCCCAAGGCACATTTAATTTTGACATTTCAAGGGCTCAACTGCCACCCCTGGCCAGTGGCTGGTGTATCAGGCAGCACAGGTAGGGAGACTCCCGGAGAATGATTACATAAGACGGGCTGGGTCCCCAAGCGTCATGCAGAACATGCCTAAACTGCCCTGCTTTCCGAGGGGGGGGGCCTCTGGCCCCCCTGGCCACAGGAGATTGGCCAGGGTCAGTATATGACTCATGCTTAGCCAAGCAGAGACCTTTCCCAGTTTATTGCTTGTTGTTTGACTTTTTTTTTTTTTTTAAACAAATCAGAAGTAAGCAAAAGAGGTAATTGGAAGTAAGCAAAGCAGCCAGGTCTTCCAAGGGATGTGGGGTGCGCGGGCTTGCTGGCAGCCATGCTTTGTAATACAAGCCGCAGGAGAACAGACGTCAGGAGGCAAAGGAACAGAGATGAGCGGCAGAGAAAGTGTTCTGGCATGTTCTGGTCCCTGGTGCCGGCCTCTCTGAGCTCCAGTCTTGTACCTCTGTTCTACCCCCAGTGACATGGGAGCCTAGGATCTGCTCAATCCACTTCTTTTCTGCTGAAGCTCCTCAAGCCAATGCTTCGCCATTTGCAACGAAGGGGGTCCTGACTCGTAGACATGGGCCTTATTAATGGCCAGAATGAAGTGGCCTGTCCGCATCCGAGCACCCAGGGCTTTCCTTTCCTGCACTGGGCTTGAGCAGCCCACGAAAGACCTACAGCAACATCCTCCGGACCACCTGGGCTCCTCGCCCCTCACCCGGTTCTTACACTGCTCCTGCAGCTGGGGCCAGTATTCAAAGTAGGGCATTTCATCTCACTTTGGTGGCTTTGTTTCAGTTTTCCTATTTGTGACTAGCTCAAATATATCTATCCATCCCATATGTATCCACTTACTATAAAACAAATACAGTAAAGATGGCAACTGTAGCATCCAGGTGGCTGGTGCATGGGTGTCACGCTGTCACTCAACGTCTCTGTGCGCTTGCCATTTCCATAGTAAACTACGGAGGGAAACAGATCCTTTACTCACGGCTGGAGGTGGGAAGGGGAGAATGGTCAAAACGCAGAAACACGACGAGGGCTAGAAAGGCACAGGCTTGATACGGCTCCTTCTGCTACCCCTTCCCTCGAACGCTTTCTCTTTTATAGAGTATGTCCTGGAGACCCCAAGCATCAGAGATGACAACATGGATATTTGCTTTTCCCCTGACATTTTCCCCGTGGAACAAGTTTCCAAAAACATTTACCTATCGGGCAGAAGCAGCCAGCATTTCATTGTCCTTAGGAAACCCACCTGAGCTTCAGATCTTTTTTATTAAACACTGCTTAAAAAAACATTTTGATAGATTCCAGAAGCTCTGATGGTCTGAAGTATATGTATTAATTTAAAATCTATATTAAAAATGTCTCCCTGAGGCGCCCAGGTGGCTCAGTTGGTTAAGCGTCTGCCTTCGGCTCAGGTCATGGTCCCAGGGTCCTGGGATGGAGTCCCGCGTCGGGCTCCCTGCTCAGCAAGGAGTCTGCTTCTTCTCCCTCTCCCTCTGCTGCTCCCCCTGCTTGTGCTCTCTCTCTCTCTCAAATAAATAAATAAAATCTTAAAAAAAAAAAAAAGTCTCCCAAATGTGCTATGGGTCAAAGATAATAAAAATAAAAACCATGGAAATAATGGGCAAGTCCAGGGTAATAGAATGATAAACAAAATTATGGGTAGGACATTTTGTCCACATTTACTCCTCGCGGCAAATAAGGTATTATCTTCATCTCAGAACTCAGGACAACTACATAGCTTGCCTGAGGTTTCACAGCTAGGAAGTGGTCGAGGCAGGATCCCAACTCAGCCTGGTCTGACCCACCCCAAGACTGTGCTCCTCCTTATTCCAGCATCTCATCATACTGCCACTCGCAGAAGAGCCGGTGTCCTTGGGCATTTGATAAATATGGAGTGCCCGCCAGGGAACAGGTGCTTTTCTAAGTGTGAGGGACAGAGCTGTGCAAGAAACAAAAGAGCACACAGTCCCTGCCCTCATGGGGCTCCTGTTCTATTCGTTGCGAGACAGATGCTGCCCAAGCAGGTGTGTGCAATGGGAGTAAGAGCTAAGAAGGAAGATGAGGCAGGGCGAGGAGGGTGTATGGGGGCCCAAGGGGCACTTTCCAGTGAGTGATCAGGGGTGATATCTGATAAGGTGACATTTGAGCATAGACTTAAAGAAGAACTGGCAGAGGTGCAGGGCTGGGGGCGGGGGGAGGAATGCTCCAGGCAGAGGAGCCGCAAACAGGCTACTGCAGGGGTGCGTCTAGCTCATGGAGGGGCAGTGCCGCTGGGCACCAGGAGAGCATATGGCTGGAGCCCGGAAGGAGGGAGGTAGAGCAGAGGGGAGGGCAAGGACATCTGAGAGGGAATGGGATCTCCAGGGCATCACTGGCTATATCAAGGACTTTGCTTTTCAGCCCGAGTGAAATGGGGAGCCCCGAGACGTGATGAAAACATATGTGTTGAAAGGACCACTCTGGTTTCCGCTGAGAACAGAATGTGGGGTGCAAAGACAAAAGCACAGGGATGGTTGAGGAAGGCCGTGCAAGGAAGGTGGTGGCATGAGCCAGGGGGTCCCAAGGGAGGCAGAGGCAGTTGGCTTGACGTCGATTTTGAAGGCAGAAGGGATGGCATTTTGCTGATGGCCTGTGGCATGTGAGGAAAGCAGGGCCCCAGATGCTGAAAGGCCTGAACCACTAAGAGGATGAAGTTGCTCAAAGGGGAAGATTCACGGGGGCGCAGGAGGTGGAGGGGAAGGAGTCTGTTTTGGACATGTTACATTCTAGGAGCCTTTTACTTACTCTTATTTTTTTAAAGATTTATTTATTAATTTTAGAAAGAGAGAGAGAGAGAGCGAGCAATAGGACGCGTAAGGGAGAGAGAATCTCAAGCAGATTCTATGCTGGGCACAGAGCCTGACACGGGACTTGATCCCACGACCCCAAGATCATGACCTGAGCCAAAACCAAGAGTCGGACGCTTAACCAACTGAGCCGCCCAGGCGTCCCTGTAGGTGCCTTTTATTTATTTATTTTTTAATTTTTAAAGATTTTATTTATTTATTTGAGAGAGAGAATGAGAGACAGAGAGCATGAGAGGGAGGAGGGTCAGAGGGAGAAGCAGACTCCCTGTCAAGCAGGGAGCCTGAGGCGGGACTCGATCCTGGGACTCCAGGATCATGACCTGAGCCGAAGGCAGTCGCTTAACCAACTGAGCCACCCAGGCGCCCGTGTGGGTGCCTTTTAGACATCTAAGTGGTGATGTCACAAAAGCAGCTGGAGGGTTCCTGGATGGAGATGCAAATTCGTATGTCCTCCACGCGTACAGTCGACCCTTGAACAGCACAGGGGTTAGGGGTCAAAAATGCAGTCAAAAATCATGTATGACTATTGACTCCCCCAAAACTTTATTCATAGCCTACTACTGACCAGAAGGCTTACAGGTAACGTAAACAGTCGATTAACACCTAGTTTGTATGTGATCTGTATTACATACTGTATTCCTATAGTAAAGTAAGCTAGAGAGAAGAAAATGTTAAGAAAATACACTTACAGTACTGTACTGTAGAAAATATGCAATTCAAACCCATGTTCAAGTGTCAACTATAGTATTAAAATTCACGAGAACAGACACTAACACCTAGAACAACTTTTCTCAACTCGGCCAGTGCTGACCCTCACTTAGGGAGCCTGTTGGAAATTGGGCGGGGTGGGCCACGTTTAGTCATCCCCCTGATTGGAGGTGCTACTTGTATTTAATGGGTGGGAGGATGGGGAACTCAGACGTTGTCCCGTATCCCACAGAACTCTCACATGTTCTGCAGACATTCACAGAGCGGGAGCACCTTTTTGTCATTATCTGAGCCTTGAGCATCCCTCGGTTTTACATGGAAAAACAATGTACTTCCTACACAGCTGCCCCATCCTTGTGCTCCTTGGAGCAACTTAGGTCTATCAGCAGTCACGCTCAAGCACATGCAGAGGCAAATACAGATTATTTAATTAAACACGGATTGCCTCTTCTTTTTCTTTTATAGTTAGGATGTTACATTGATTTTTCAAGAGTACGTGTGTAGGCAGGTTATATGATCTCTGAATCTCATCTCAGGATAGTAAGGGAGGCTTTGGGGGTGACACAGCAGCTAGAAACGAGGTGAGACCTCCCCAAACTGCACCCTGGGTCCACCTGACATTAGAAACCCAGAGGATGAGCAGGAGCCAGCAGCGGAGACCCCGAGGTGCCGCCAGGGAGGGAGGAGACAACGGAGAGAAGGTACTCCTAGACGGAGGGCGTAATCAATCATGTTAACGCTACTGACAGGCAAGTAAGACAAGATGGAGAATTGACAACTCCATGATCAGGATTGAGGCGATCACTGGTGATCTGGACCCCCATCTGCTAGGGTGCTGGGGGCAAAACTCTAACCGGAGAGTCCACATCATTCAGGGCAGGGGAATCCTAGTTTCTCTGTTAAGCATGTTGCACATTTCCTTTCTCAGGCCCAGAGCACCCCTGCTCCCCGCCCTTGCTCTGTTCCTCTGGGTCAGGATGGGCTGGTTCTCCTGGGACCCTCCGGGGAGCCTCCTCCCTGACCTCGACAGGCTGCTAGTCTTGCTTGCCGCCCTCTTCAGTCCTCCCGCCTGGGGCTCCCGGGGGCACCCAGCAGCCATGTGCTGGGTGTTTCGGTCTGTACCTTGCTGAGCCGGGACTCAAAAGCCAGCGAGGTGGAAGATTTCGAACTCTTCATGCCTGAAGGGGCCGCAGGGAGGGGCCGTGCACGGTCTGTCCCATGGCCGCCCGCTTTGATGACCGGATTCCAGGGTTTGGCTGCGCTCCTCATGTTTGTCCTAGTGAGTCCGTCTTTCTGCACAAGACGGAAAAGAGAAACATGTGTCCACAACTCGAACATGCTGAGCAACATCACAGAGCTCTCCCCCCATCTCCACGTTCCCACGGTTATCACAGAGATCGAAGGTTTGTCTTTGGGCTGCATGGTGAGTATTCTCTGGAGCTGACACCTTCACGTGAAGGCTACTTTGTACAATTCATGTCAGCTTTTACCAAACTAGTGAAACTTACCTGCGATATAATTGATGCTCTGACATTACTTTTCAGCCAAATGTCGGCTCCTTCTTATTCAGGGTATAACTGTATTAGTATATGGTATAATACATACTATTATCATGCTCTGCTATTATACTATATGGCCATATGCTAAATACATATCCCCTTAAAACAGGGCAGCTTGAGTCAAGACATTCTGTGTCCATAAGCCTTGCAGCTTCGGGGTTGACAAGGGCACAACCTACCTAATTTTCAAAAGGATCTAAATGAATTACTTGAAAATCGGATTTCACAGAAGCATAGCTTTTTCCTTCTTTCAAGCAAAAATGGGTATCATTTAAAAATGAATGGAGCATATTTTAATTGGCCGGACCTGACATTGTATGGCAGAGTTAAGCACCCCCCAAACTAAACTGTTTTATGAAAGAAATCTGTGCTAAGGAGCAGGCTGCAGTTAAAGGCCGGAGGGGACAGCCTGCAGCCAGAGGTGTGGAAGGCAGCCTGAGGCTTGCCATCAGCAGTCAGGGTTCTCATTCCCGAGTGAGGAGTGGCCTGCCCTCTCCGGGCCTGTCCGAGCCGTTTTCTTCTATCAATAGCGCAACAACACAGGAGTAAATGCTCTCTAGGGGCTCATTCAGCTCCAGCCCTGCCCCTGCCATTGTGTATTCCAGTGACCAAGGGTGTGCACAGAATACCAAAACCCCAGGTAATGCAGCATCCCTTCAAAGAAACAAACCAGAAAAATGCACTTTAAAAAAAACACCAGTAGGTGACAGACAGCTAATTCCAGGGGCCACGCTCATAGAACCTGGAAGTCTAATGAACTGTCCCCGAGGGAGGGATCCTAGCTGGTGCCAAGCGGCTCTGGGCCCCCTCTCCAGAGCCTCCCCGCATCCGGGTAGATGGCACCAGGCACCTATCGGAAAAACAATAGGCTGCCTCCCCAGCCTAGCTCAGGCTGTGACCTCTTCTGTTCCTGGCTGGAAGACACCATCCCCAACTGACGGCGCTTCTCAGCCAGGACGAGCCAGCTCCTCTTCCTACTTCCAGTGATTCCATGGCGGTGACACCTGTCCAAGAATCCACCTGCAGCTCATCACTGCTGTACCTGCCCCTATGGGGACGTAGCTACAGGTGAAGATAGGTATGTGAAGACTTTGCCGTGTTTTCTCGCCAGTGTTTCTGAGAAAACGTCTCCATGATTTCAGTTCTATGATTTAGTGCTGAACCTGATTAGGCTCAGCTTGGTGCCGGATATCGTGATGATTTTTTTTTTTTAATTCCGTAGTACTGCTTGTGTATTTTACTGAGGTTTAGCACCAATTATTTTTCTTTTCTTTCTTGTCCTGCGATGCTTAATGCTGGTTTCCACGGCAACAACGAGAGCATTCCTAGATTGGCAACTACACAGTAACTCATCTTATTGGGACTCTCAACAGAAATGAGCCGACATGGCCTGAGTAATTCTTGAAGAGCATGACTGATTACTTTTACCAGTTACTACAGAACCAGCCTGGAACATGTCAGTCTGTCTTTATGAAGATGACTCAAATAAAATATCTGTTTAATCAAGGCATCCCTATACGTTATGATTATAACTGGTTTGAAATGACTATTACAGGGCTTACTTTATGAAAACATAAGGTGATTCTGCCCAAGACCAAGGTGATTCTTGGTCAAAACTCAAGATCTGAACTCCTCTCTTAATCTCTGGCAACAAATCTGGCCAACAAATCTTCTGGGCAGTGCACCTGGAAAATGTTCAGCCTTTTTTCAAAGACTGATGAGTTACTTGCTCTGAGGCAAAATTCTCAGGCTTACTTCACTTGCATCATTCCTCCTAGAAACTTCTGAACCCAATCAAATTATTACCAGAGAGCGTGTCTCATCTGCACCCCTCCTGTTTGCCATGCTATCCTTTCTTGGCTCCCTCCACTCTTTTTTTCCCATCATTTTTCCCAGACCAAGCCTTCTATTTTGGACCCATCCACCAGCCAGAATCTTCCCTTCAAATGCCACCTTCTTTCCAAATTCGAAATATACAGAAATGCGATAATTAATGTCCCACTCATGTGCACCCGGAAGAGAACCCTATAGGTAGGGATGGGACGCCTGGAGCAGTATCGGGCTCCACAGGATCAGTGCAGCTTCCCAGGGATGGATAAGAGGATGAGAGCTGGTGTGTGAGGAAAACGCTCCAGTCAGACCCAACACTAGCTTTGCACCCTGCTCCCCCTTCTCATGGCTTAGGACATTACTAAACCTCGCCCCAGCCCTCACCTCCAGCCCCTACCAGTGTCTTCCCAGTGTTCTCCAAGTTGTCTGGAGACTGCCTCTTTTCCCTTGCTCTGCCCATACCCGGCTCTGGGCTCTTCTGGAACAGACCAGAAAGGTTTACGCTCAGAGCTGTCCTTCGGCAGTGCTTGGCCGGCTTTGGCCCAGCCCTCTACCCACTTCCAGGAAGGCCTCCTGCCGGAAGGGGAGCAGGTGCCCATAGGCTCCACTCCCAGATTGCTGCAGACTTTCGTGCACCCCACTTCGGACACAGGGAACCAGGTCGTTACAGTGTGTGAGAGTAAGTCTGCTAAGAGCTCCTCATGGGTAAATCCTCACCATAACCCTAGGAGGTAAGTATCACCCCCACTTTACTGATGGGGAAACTTTGGCTCAGGAGGGTTAAGCGACTTGCCCAAATCACAGAGTTTATGATGGAGCCAAGATTCAAACCCAGCTTTCATCGGCCCTTACACACCAGGGATGGATAAGGCCTCTGTGACTCGTCTTTGCTCCCCTGGGAGAGCAGGAAGGCTTTTGGATCCAACGCTCCTGGTCCAAACGCAGCATCACTGTTTGCTGTGTGAACTCGGGTATGCTTTTCCAACATCATGATTCTCAACATCTTCCCCCAATAAAGTGGAGTTATTAGTGCTGATGGAAAGAAAACATGGATACCGAGGGCCAGGCACATAAAAGGCACTCAACCGGTATCAGCTGACTTTCCTACAAACACCGTTCATTGTGTTCGCTGGAGGGCCGCTCCGCTTCATAATCTCAACAATACACAGCAATGGACCCATTAGACCAATTTCAGTGGCAGGAGCCAGACATACCCGATTTAAGGAAAGGGCTCCTCCTGTAAACAGAGCAGCCTATTTTCTTGCGGAAACATGAAAGAGGGTGAGTAGAGAGGAAAATAAACACTGAGAGCGGACACATTCCCATCCTGAGAATCGGCCCCAACCTTAATATAGCCAAGCTACTGAGGACACAGGTGTGAATACTGGGTGAATAATAATTTCCTTATGGATGTGAGTTAGTAACAGAAAATAAATAGATGGGCTCTGGCCAAGTACAAGAAATTAAAAAAAAAAAAAAAGATTTGTATTGTTAATTCCTTGATTTCTGCAAATCCTTCTAAACCATCTCAAAGGATCAAGTTGATGAAGGAATTACAACTAGATCTAGGAACCCACCCCCGCATGGGCGGGAAGAGGGCCTTCCCAGGGGTATCTTTTTAAAATTTTCTGAACATTTTATTTTATTTTTTATTTCTTAGTTTTTTTTATTGAGGTATATTCGACACACTGTTACATTAGTTTTAGGTGTACAGCAGAGTGATTTGACAACTCTATACACAATTTCATTAAATTACCATTATTAAATTATTACACATTATCAAAATACCACTGACTATATTCTTTTTTTATTATTATGTTATGTTAATCACCATACATGACATCATTAGTTTTTCATGTAGTGTTCCATGATTCATTGTTTGTGCATAACACCCAGTGCTCCATGTAGAACGTGCCCTCCTCAATACCCATCACCAGGCTAACCCATCCTCCCACCCCCCTCCCCTCTAGAACCCTCAGTTTGTTTTTCAGAGTCCGTAGTCTCTCATGGTTCATCTCCCCCTCTGATTTCCCCCCTTCATTCTTCCCTTCCTGCTATCTTCTTTTTCTTTTTTTTTTTAACATATATTGTATTATTTGTTTCAGAGGTACAGATCTGTGATTCAACAGTCTTGCACAATTCACAGCGCTTAGCAGAGCACATAACCTCCCCAGTATCTATCACCCAGCCACCCCATCCCTCCCACCCTCCACCACTCCAGCAACCCTCAGTTTGTTTCCTGAGATTAAGAATTCCTCATATCAGTGAGGTCATATGATACATGTCTTTCTCTGATTGACTTATTTCACTCAGCATAACACCCTCCAGTTCCATACACGTCATTGCAAATATCAAGATATATTCAGAGCACTAAATGAAAAAAATACACAGCCTAGGGGCACCTGGGTGGTTCAATCGGTTAAGTGTCTGCCTTCAGCTCAGGTCATGATCCCAGGGTCCTGGGATCGAGCCCCACATCAGGCTCCCTGCTCAGTGGGGAGCCTGCTTCTCTCTCTCCCTCTGCCTCTCTCCCCAGCTTGTACTCTCTCTCTCAAATAAATAAATAAAAATAAAATCTTAAAAAAAAATGCAGCCAAGAATACTATATCAAGCTAGGCTGCCATTGAAAATAGGAGATGGGGCCCCTGGATGGCTCAGTCGTTAAGCGTCTGCCTTCGGCTCAGGTCATGATCCCAGGGTCCTCGGATCGAGCCCCGCATCGGGCTCTCTGCTCAGCGGGGAGCCTGCTCCTCCCTCTCCCACTCCCCCTGCTTGTGTTCCCTCTCTCGCTGTGTCTCTCTCTGTCAAATAAATAAAAAAAATCTTTAAAAAAAAAAAAAGAAAAAAGAAAATAGAAGGAGAGATAAAAAGCTTCCAGGACAAACAAAAACTAAAGGAATTTGCAAACACGAAACCAGCCCTACAAGAAATATTGAAACGGGTCCTCTAAGCAAAGAGAGAGCCTAAAAGCAACATAGACCAGAAAGGAACACAGACAATATACAGTAACAGTCACCTTACAGAAATACAGTGGCACTAAATTCATATCTTTCAATAGTTACCCTGAATGTAAATGGGCTAAGTGCCCCAATCAAAAGACACAGGCTATCAGATTGGATAAAAAAACAAGACCCATCGATATGCTGTCTGCAAGAGACTCATTTTAGACCCAAAGGCACCCCCAGATTGAAAGTGGAGGGGTGGAAAACATTTACCAGGCTAATGGACACCAAAAGAAAGCTGGGGTGGCAATCCTTATATCAGACAAATTAGATTTTAAACCAAAGACTGTAATAAGAGATGAGGAAGGACACTATATCCTACTTAAAGGGTCTATCCAACAAGAAGATCTAACAATGGTAAATATCTATGCCCCTAACATGGGAGCAGCCAATTATATAAGGCAATTAATAACAAAAGCAAAGAAACACATCAACAACAATACAGTAGTAGTGGGGGACTTTAACACCCCCCTCACTGAAATGGACAGATCATCTAAGCAAAAGATCAACAAGGAAATAAAGACTTTAAATAACACACTGGACCAAATGGACTTCACAGATATATTCAGAACATTCTATCCCAAAGCAACAGAATACATATTCTTCTCTAGTGCCCATGGAACATTCCCCAGAATAGATCACATCCTAGGTCCCAAATCAGGTCTCAACCGGTACCAAAAGATTGGGATCATTCCCTGCCTATTTTCAGACCACATTGCTTTGAAACTAGAACTCAGTCACAAGAGGAAAGTCAGAAAGAACTCAAATACACGGAGGCTAAAGAGCATCCTACTAAAGAATGAATGGTCAACCAGGAAATTAAAGAAGAATTAAAAAAATTCATGGAAACCAATGAAAATGAAAACACAGCTATTCAAAATCTTTGGGATGCAGCAAAGGCAGTCCAAACATTTTATTTTCTTACCAAGCTTCTTTTCTTTCCAGAAGAGAGTAAGACTTATATTTAAACCGTAACTCATAAATTATATGGCATAAAGTAGAAAAGAAATGAGAGAGAGGGAGGGAGGGGAGGAGGGAGGGCAGTGGTAACAGCTATTTTAGGAATATGATTAGGTGTCTGGTCCTGGGGGAACATCAGAGCCCATGCACATGTCTCTTGCCTCCTCGAATCATGTTCCTTTGCTCCTTCATCGCTGCCCTCGGAACCTGTATTGGAAGAGTTGTTCGGGGGGCCTCAGACTTATGACCTTTTTAAGGCAAGAGAACAGAAGGGCGACGGGGAACCCATTCTGGACGATCGTGAAATAATGAGGGTCTGAGAGTGGGAGAGGCACTGAGGTCTTGACTACAAGTACAATAAGCACTAGGAAGCGGAAAGCTAAGGCATTCAAGTCTGAGAACTAACAAAATATGAATGTTCACATAGCTCAATCACCAGGGGACTCGGCAGGAAACAGAACATAAGTGAACATGCTGAAAATACCTAGCTTGAGCTTTTCAGAGCATGTGCTAAGTTTGCTCTTGACCTCCTCCTGCTCTTGCGTAGGTCGCAAACTGGGCTGGGTGGTTCTGCCACCGGGGGCCTTTGGCAGTGTGTGGACACAGTGTTGGTTGTCACAACTTGGGGTGTGCTACTGGGTAGACCTAGAGATGCTGCCAGACATCCTACAATCCAAAGGGTGGCCCCAATAATGAAGTGTCTAGCCTAAATGTCAGCAGTCAAGGTTGAGAAACTCAGATCTAGAGGAAGAACCAGAGTTCTCGGATGCTAGTTCTTAGACAGGCACCTGGTTCGTTTCCCACCCAACACTGGAATGTTAATGCTGAGACTCTGTTTTGGGAGCAGCCGAGGGAATCCCAGGCTTCAGCTGGAGGCCACGGGAAATGCTTCCAAGTTTATTATTTCCTGTGGTCTTGAGATGAGAACTCATCCCATTCGCCTTAGATTCCTTCCCGGTAAATAAGGAAAAGAACAGATCTCCACTCGATATCAGAAGAAAAATGGCAAACTAAAATTTATCTCATCAGCAGAAGTCATTTAAAGGAAACAAGAAACAAGAAGTGATAAAACAAAATCTAAACAGAAAAGAACATTTGTACATCACTAACCACACCATCTCAAACCCGAAAAACAAACAAACAAACAACCCCCTTCAAAAATGAAGTAAGAACTTGTAGAAACCATGAAATGCTGCCACAAGGCAGAGATCCATAGCAAATGGGGTGTAATCTGGGATATGAAACAGAGGAGTTGGGTCACTGAATATGAAATGCAGACCCGAGAAAGAGGCTATAATCTGGGAGCTATATTAAGACCAGCAAGAGCTCAGAATCACTGCCCGGGGCCATCCTGCTGTCTCCAAAGCTGAACCAAGAAGGCAACATCCCAAGCAGTAGATGGCCACTAATTAGTAGTTATTTCCTTACCTATAATGTGACTTCACATCAAAGAATTAAAAGTGCATGAGCCAAGGCAGGAGAAAAGGAGATGGAAATGAAATACTTCAAGAGCTCTTTCTATAGAAATAGTTTTAAAAAAAGCTATCGAAGGGTAACAAAGAATAAAAACTAGAATGCAGTGCCAGAACCATTCAATAGGGAAGGGCAGTCTTTTCAACAGATGGTACTGGGAAAACTGGATATCCACATTCAAAAGAACGAATTTGGATCCTTACCTTGCGCCATAAACAAAAGTTAACTCAAAAGTGGATCAAAAACCTAAATGCAAGCATTAAAATTGTAAAACGCTTAGAAGAAAACATAGGGGAAAAGCTTTGTGGTATTGGGTTTGGCAATGGATTCTTGGATATGATACCCAAAGCACAGGCAACAAAAGAAAAAAATAAATAGGACTACATCAAAATTAAAGACCTTTGTGCATCAAAGGACACAATCAATGGAGCACAAAAGCAACTCATGGAATGGGAGAAGATACCTGCAAATCATTTATCTGGTAAGGGGTCTGCTATGGACTGAATGAACGATGTCCCCCACATACCCCATATTCGTTTGTTGAAACTCTAGCCCCCAATGTTATTGTATTTGGAGACAGGGCTTCTAGGAGATAAATTAAAATTAAATGAGGTCATAAGGGTGGGATCCTAATTTGATAGGATTGTTGGACTTGAAACCAACGAGAGGTCTTATGAGGACATAGTAAGAAGACAACCATCTATGAGCCAGGAAAGAGTCCTCAGAAAGAACTCAATCAGCCAGCACCCTGGTCTTGGACTTCCCAGTCTCCCCAACGGAGAGAAATAAATGTCTGTGGTTTAAGCCACTTAGTCTGTGGTATTTTGTTATGGCAGCCTGGGCAGACGAAGAAATGGTTAATATCCAGAATGTAAAAAGAACTCCTACAACTCAACAAAAGCAAACATGATTTAAAATGGACAAAGAACCTGAACAGACATTTCTCCAAAGAAGATATACACATGGCCAATAAGTACATGAAAAGCTGTAACACACGACTAATCATTAGGGAGATGGAAATTAAAACCACAATGAGATACCACATCCAACCCACCAGGATGGCTACTATACACAACGACAACAACAAACACAAAATAACAAGTGTTGGTGAGGATGTGGAGAAACCGGAACGCTGTGTACTATTGCTGGGAACGCAAAATGGTGCACCCGCTATCGAAAACAGTATGGCAGTTCCTCAAAAAACAAAAAAACAGAATTATCATATGTGGTAAGCCAACTTCTGGGTATATTCCCCAATAACTGAAAGCAGAGTCTCAAAAAGATACTTTACCTCCATGTTCTTAGCAGCATTATTCACCATAGCCAAAAGACAGAAGTAACCCAAGTATCTACTGCTGGATGAATGGATAAACAAAATGTGGTATATGAATCCAGGGGAATATGAGTCAGCCTTAAAAAGAAAGAAATGTGATACATGGCACAACACGGATGAACCTTGGGGACATTAGGCTAAGTGAAACAAGCCAGTCAGAGAAAACCAAAATACCATATGTATGATTCCACTTATATAAAGTAGTCAAATTCATAGAGACAGAAAGCAAAATGGTGGCTGCCAAAGGCTGGGGGGAGGGTGGCATGGGGGTTAGAATTCCAGTTTTATAAGGTGAATACAGTTCTGTGGTTGAACAGTGCATAATGCCATGGAATTATACACTTAAAAATGGTTGTGATGGTAAATTTTTGCATTATGTGTGTTTTCCACAATTTTTTAAAAATGTGGTAAGAAAAACAAAAACAAGAGTGTAGGAGGGAACTGGAGACTTTCCAATATATTTAGGTGGAAACACCTTGAGCTATGTTATTTACTTGGTCCCAGTTCTGGACCCTGGCTGGGACAGCGGCTGGGCCACTGAGGAGAGCTCAGAAGGGAACCGTTTTCAAGGGTGTGGGCAGGATTTGGAGGAGCAACAAGGGGAGGTGCAGAATCCCCGGGCTAGGACCGTTATCACCCCCCAGGCCTTCAGGACTCAGAGGAGGAAGCAGTTGGAACCCAGAGAGACTGAAAGAAAGAAACTGTGGCCTTCAGTAGAGAAACACAACCAACCCACGAAGACTCATTTAGCAGGGGGCTGGGGGAAAAAAATGCCTCCAACTCATCTTCCTGCACTCTCTGCAGTCTGTTGCTCACTGCTCTCCTTGGAGGAGAGAGACCGAGAGCAGATGTGGGGAGCAAACAGAGGAAGCGCCGGACACCGGTCGTGCCCCCCTTGGCCTGGCCCACTTCAATGCCACCTTCTGAAGTGAACTCAAGTATCTCCCCCTCTCGAAACTTCTCCCAGTCCAGGGGGCCTCACAAGGGCTCTGAGACTTGTCTGCTGACTTACCTGCTATGCAGCTGGCTCGTGAGCCCTTCCCAGGGGGCAGCCTCCTGGCATTAGCCCGAGCTTGGCCGACCCCAGCACAGTGCACAGCACAGACCCTGACTAGCCAGCCCCGCCCCCCGACTTCCCCATTTCTATTATCGGCACAGCCTTTGGCTGGCTCTCCCAGACCCGAAACCTCAGTGGCATCATGGGCTCCTCCCTGGGGCTCCCCTTTCTCTAGCCCACAGTGGCCCAGGCTGGGGGCTGGAACTCCCACCACATTTCCTGTAGGAGGCCTGCCTTTCTCTCCAACACGGACTTCCCTGGGGAAAGTTCCTCCCGAAGCTCATTCCCGGACTCCTAACAGACTTCCCAAAGTCTGTCATCATCTGCGATCGCCACTTCCTGCTCCAAACCCTTGGTCTTGACTTATTTATTTATTTTTTTTTAGATTTTATTTATTTATTTGAGAGAGAGAGAATGAGAGACAGAGAGCATGAGAGGGAGGAGGGTCAGAGGGAGAAGCAGCCTCCCCGCTGAGCAGGGAGCCCGATGCGGGACTCGATCCCGGGACTCCAGGATCATGACCTGAGCCAAAGGCCGTCGCTTAACCAACTGAGCCACCCAGGCGCCCTAATTTTGCATAACTCTTTTTTTTTTTTTTTAAGATTTTATTTATTTAAGAGAGAGCATGAGAAGGGGGAGGGTCAGAGGGAGAAGCAGACTCCCTGCTGAGCAGGGAACCCGATGCGGGACTCGATCCCGGAACTCCAGGATCATGACCTGAGCCGAAGGCAGTCGCTTAACCAACTGAGCCACCCAGGCGCCCCGGTCTTGACTTATTTTTAAGCTAACATCTATCAACGCTGACCATGTGCCAGGCACGACAATTAGCCGTCGCCAGAGATGAACTTCTCTAGTGCTCCTGACTGTCCCGGGGCACCTGGTGTCACCCACGCTGTCCAGTCGGTGACAAGTGAGGCTGAGAAGTCTGCTAACTTCCCCAATGCCGACCCAGGCTGTGCCACTTTGGCCGGGCACCCAGGCCTGGGCTCACAGCTCCTCTTTGGTCCAATTTAAGGGACCGCCCAGTGGGGCTTGGCCAAGCTCCCCTCTCTATTTACCCTGATCTTCTCCACCTGGCCAGTGGGCTCACGGTTCTCATCGTGGGGCGTTCACCTCGAGACCTCCCTCTATGAATGTTCTATCCCCTTTCTAAACCTGCAGAAAACCCTGCTGCTGTCTTCCAGCACTCCCATACCCTGTCCTGGTCTCTCACCTGGAGGCTACAACAGCAAACCCCAGCCGGTCTCTTGGCCACCAGGCCCGGCCCACCTCAGTCAGGAAGCTCTGCCCTGCTCTGTCCCACGGCTGGCTTCCAGCTCCTTTTTTTTTTTTTTAAGATTTTATTTATTTACTTGACAGAGACACAGCGAGAGAGGGAACACAAGCAGGGGGAGTGGGAGAGGGAGAAGCAGGCTTCCCACTGAGCAGAGAGCCCCACACGGGGCTCGATCCCAGGACTCTGGGATCATGACCGGAGCGGAAGGCAGACGCTCAACAACTGAGCCTCCCAGGCGTCCCTGGCTTCCAGCTCCTTGAACATGACCCGCTAGTTCCCAACGAAGAGCTTTGCACTCTCTGTTCCCTCCGCCTGGACGGTTTCCCCAACTCTTCACGTAGTGGGCTCCCTTCCCCTCAGTTGGTCTCTGCTCAAGAGCACTCCCTCTTGGGAGGGGTTTTCCTTCCCTTCTCTGGAGTAGCTCTCCCACTCCATGCCGCAACCCCCTGCTCATTTCTTCAGAGCCTTCATCACCAAATTAAGACTATCACAGTCCTTGATCATCTACCTCCCTCTGCCACCACAGAAGCTCAGTGACAGCAGGGCCTTACCATCCTTGCTCATCACGGTGTTTGCGGCATTTACACTGGGGCGGGGGGGCATGTAGTTGGTGCTCAACAAATATTCGCTAATGCATATTTAGTTTCTGCCTTTCATTGAAGAAACGTGTGCTGGTGTCTCCCTGCCCCTCCCTCATTAGGCAGGGCGAGGCCCTGAAAATGGGTATCATTCACTGAGTACATGCTGAATTCATGGGCAAATACAAGACAGAATTATAAAGCAATGACAGTCTTTTTCCTTATTCATGAGTCTTATACATGTCTTTAAACAGGTGGGAAACAAATCTAATCCCAAAATAGCTTCCAGGTTGGGAACCCCATTGTCACAGCTGTAGTGCCCTTCTACCTCAGAAATAATATTCATGTTGATGTATAAGAATTAGCATTATAAAAATTCATCTCAATCACTTATAACATGCTTGAGAAATAGTTCCTAAAATCATTCAATACCAAATCTCTAAAGTCACCTACTGCTTCCTCTCATTTCCTGGACTTATTCCTGAAGGGTGGCCTTTAAAATTTTTGGTATGCATCCTAGTTTTACAGTAATAAATAAATAATACTTTCCATTTGTATGGTTTAAGATTTCAGATGTCTTGGGGCGCCTGGGTGGCTCAGTTGTTAAGCGTCTGCCTTCGGCTCAGGTCACGGTCCCAGGGTCCTGGAATCGAGCCCCGCATCGGGCTCCCTGCTCAGTGGGAAGCCTGCCTCTCCCTCTCCTGCTCCCCCTGCTTGTGTTCCCTCTCTCGCTGTGTCTCTCTCTGTCAAATAAATAAATAAAATCTTAAAAAAAAAGAGAAATTTCAGATGTTTTAATTGAAACATAAAAATAAATGAAATTAGGTTAGATGCTTAGTGGTAGCTGACGGTAACCACAGACTTAGGGACCCAATAATTTAAAGGATCAAGTCTAGGTATCTTGTCTTTTATCCAACCTTTTTTGTGTCTTTGTTCCTGAATGGGGCCCCTCAGGCGGGTGGGACAAGGGGCAAAGCCTAGTGATGTCAGGGACACAGCTCCCAAGGCAACAGGCAGACCAGTTCTGACTCATTTTGTTCTACTTCCTCTAGGAACAATGCAAGCGGCAGGGCACGCTGCCCCACCCACCCAGCAGAACCCCTGTGCCCTCCACCAACACACTTCAGTGCACCTGCACTACCACAACCCAGGAGGGAGGACACAAAGCCTCCCCCCAGCAAGGCTGAGCATAGTTGCGAAGCAGGGAACTTCCGCGACAACAGCCTCCGTCCACAGGTAGAAAGCTGGGCCCTCTCACCGCATCCGCTGCCCCCTCTTTAGCCCTGCTGACTTTCCACCAAAGAAAAACATAAGCCAGGAAGGAGCCAGCATCAGCTCTACAAAGTCTGGAGAGACTGCCTCCATGCACCACAGTGTATATTACAAATGCCACTCAACAAGAGAAACCACAGAGGGCCATCTCACGGGGCCCCTTGCTAAGAAAGTGGCTTACCAATTCAAGAGTTGTGGCAGAGGAATCCCACCCACACCCCACTTCTGACTGAGAAGCGAGAGTGCTGGGGATAGCTCTTCCTCCCCGTCACTGTCCATCTTGGCGGGAGCAAGCTCTCCAGCCAGCAAGGTCTATGAGTTACGCAATGGGACTTCCTCAAAGGGCTCGTTTCCCCTCCAGGGCTTTATCATGAATACTGAATTCCTCTTCCCCCTCGAAAATGTGTGTTCACCTCTACTCATTTCTCTTCACTCATCTGCATCTCCCGTCAGAGACGGGGTGCCCTCAGGAGACAAAGGGAGGGGTCCACCTGACAAGGGCCCAAGCCGTCAGCGTGTATTGGCGGGGAGGGGGGAAGACAACCAATTCAAAAACCAAAGTAAATTTTTGAGCTTGGCAAAGTAAAGACTATATCTAGAGGGGAAAAAAATAAGACTGGATCTGGTTTCTCTCTTGCTTCTTGCTCAACGATGGTGGCCTTCTCCTCTGATGTGGTACCTTCAGAGTCTTACGGTTGCTGAGAGACTCACCAAAGACACCCATCAGGTAGAAGTGGATCTTCTACGATGATGACTTTATTCCGAAAAGGTAGCCCTAAGTCATGAGAGCTTGCAGAGCTCAGAAGAGCAGGGTCTCAACTGGATCGCAACCACGCGGAGGGCTGTGGCCCAGCAGGGGTGGCATGTCAGCAGGCTGGGGTGGGGGGCCGTGCCCTGGCTGGCTGTCTGAGAAACGGAAGAATCTCTGGGGATGAGGGAGATGGGCAGGAATTGGACCATCATAACAACACTGAAATTCTGAGGTCTGCCACTGTATGGAGTCTCTGGGGACACACCGAAATCTTGGCTGTCTGGCACCTCCCAGCTACAAAAAAACCCCACAGTGGTGGCAGGGACCAGTGGTAGTGGCAGAGGGAGAACAGTGTGGCCCCGGGAGCCGTGGCGAGGTGTCTGGAGGATGGCAGGCAGCGAGGCCTTGCGGGCAGAAAGCTTCGGGGAGATTGCCCTGTCCTGGGGCGGGGGGTGGGGGGTGGGAGGGAGATGGGAGAGGCTTGGCAGCAGCTGAGCCTGTTAGCAGCCTGGGACCACTGGAAAGAAATGAGGGAAAGATAGGAG
Source organism: Mirounga angustirostris (assembly GCF_029215605.1). Taxonomy (NCBI): domain Eukaryota; kingdom Metazoa; phylum Chordata; class Mammalia; order Carnivora; family Phocidae; genus Mirounga; species Mirounga angustirostris. The sequence goes on from NW_026991725.1 coordinate 55,041,321, forward strand.
TTTGCTGGCGCCTGCATAGTTTCAGAAGGGGCAGAGAGCTAACTCTTGCCTGCACCACCACCCCGTTGCCTGCGAGTCCCGGTGGACACCCCCTCTTCGCACAGGCTGTCATTCGGCTGGACTTCCTTATTGTTACTGGATTAAGCTAAATCACTGAATGCAGCTGATTTCTTGTTTTCGCATTCCTGAAATATTCTTTTCTTTTCTTTTAAAGATTTTATTTATTTATTTGAGACAGAGAGAATGAGAGACAGAGAGCATGAGAGGGAGGAGGGTCAGAAGGAGAAGCAGACTCCCCGCCGAGCAGGGAGCCCGATGCGGGACTCGATCCCGGGACTCCAGGATCATGACCTGAGCCGAAGGCAGTCGCTTAACCAACTGAGCCACCCAGGCGCCCTGAAATATTCTTTTCTAACCCACGGGCTTCAGCTATTTTCCTGTAATGCCAGTGGGCTAATGAAAGCCACTGCTGTGCTTTGCAGGGTTAATTTATTCAATGCCTGGAATATGCTCTCTCTTCCCCCAGCATGACACGCTTCTGGTACTGTGTTTTCAATATACACAAGAGCCGCGAATATGAGGGATAATGTTGCAGGCTGCTCCTGGGATTACCTTGTCATTACGTGTCCCTTGCACGGTGCTCAGGAGAAAACCTGCACGGACAGCAACACAGCAATGGCTCTGTCCCTCGGGCGAGAGCTGGAGACAATTAGGGAACGCTGCCGCCGCTTCCCCCTGAGGATGGGCTTTGTGATACAGTTGGATCCGAGTGACTTTCAGTGAAGAAAGACGGTCCCCTGTCCCTCAAAAAACATAGCACGAGCCATGTGGTAATGCCGCCCCCAACCTTCTCTTTGTTTCAGGGTGAGGCACATTTTGTGCTCTGCCCACTCCTTCCAGGGGCCTCGTGCTCAGACCCAGCGCAGCCGATGACGGGCAGCTGCGGATCATCTAGTCTCCAGGCCTCCCCAAGGCCAGTCCATGCCCAGAACAGTGGGCTTCCCACCCCTGATTCCCACTCTCAGCCCAACTCCTACAGTCCTTGTAAAACCCAGCCTCCGGGGCGCCTGGGTGGCTCAGTTGGTTAAGCGACTGCCTTCGGCTCAGGTCATGATCCTGGAGTCCCGGGATCGAGTCCCGCATCGGGCTCCCTGCTCGGCGAAGAGCCTGCTTCTCCCTCTAACCCTCCCCCCTCTCATGTGCTCTCTGTCTCTCTCATTCTCTGTCTCAAATAAATAAATAAAATCTTTAAAAAAAAAAAAAAAAAAAAAACCCAGCCTCTGGACCCTTGTCTGGGAAATAGTCCTGCTTCCCCAGCGCAGTGACTTGTCTCCCACCCTCCAACTCCCCAGCCTAAATGATGCTTGAGCAAAGGACTCGTTCTCATGCCTCTGTGATCCCCCAGCTCTGGGCCCAGGGTCTGGTGCATAATAAATGTTAAAGATGAATCATCAACCTAAATATGAAACCTAAGTAGAACTAGAAAAGCACTAGAGGAAAAGAGGAGAAAATCTTTGTGATCTTGAGTTCAGCAAAGATTTCTTAGATACAACACCAAAAGCATGATCCATAAGATAAATTAAAAACAAAAAACAAAAAACCTGATAAGTTAGACTTCACCGCAATTTGAAACTTCTGCTCTTCAAAAGACATTATCAAGAAAATGAAAAGACAAGCCACAGATTGGAAGAAAAGCATCTGCAAAACACAAAACTGATAAAGGGCTTGATTCTTGTATTTATAAAGAACTCACCCAACTCAAAACATACAACTCAATTAAAAATGGCCAAAGATTTCAACACTTTGCCAAAGAAGATAGTCTCAGAATCGCAAAAGAGCACATGAAAAGACACTCAACATCATTAGTCATTAAGTAAATGCAAATGGAAACCAGTAAGAGATATTACTACACACCTAGAAGAATGGCTAGGAAATAAAACAAAACAAAATAAAATAAAATAAAACAGTATCAAATGCTAGCAAGGATTTGGAGAATCTGGAACTCTCTCATTCTTTGCTTGTGGAAATGCAAAATGGTACAGATGCTTTGCAAAACAGCGTAGTCATTTCTTATAAAATTAAACCTGCACTTAGACAATTCAGTAATCTCACTCTTCAGCATTTATCCAAGAGAAATGAAGACTTGTGTTCACACAAACGTTTGTAATATGAATGTTTATAACAGCTTGGTTCATAGGCTTGGTTCATAATAGTGAAAATTTGAAATAACCTGCCTGTCCTTCGGTGGTGAGTGGGTAAGCTGTGGTATGTCCATGTACTGAATGACATGCAAAAAAAAAATGGATGAATTATAAATTCATTATGCTAAGTGAAAGAAGCCAAACTCAAAAGGCTACTACTATATGATTCCATTTATACGACATTCTGGAAAAGGCAACACTACAGGGATAGAAAACAGAGCACTGGTTACCAGGGCCTGGGACCTCACACTATGTTCCTCTTCAGCTGGCTGTTCGTCAGGATCCTTTATAATACCTTTATAAGGAACTGGTAAAAGTCCATAAATGTTTTTTCTGAGTTCTGTGAGCTGCTCTAGCAAATTAATCGAACCCGAGGCGAGGGTTGTGGGAACCTCTGATTTATAGCAAGTTGGACTTGTGATTGGCCTGAATGGGGAGTCAGGGAGGGGTGGGGACAGTCTTTTGGACTGAAGCTTTAACCTGTGGAATGTGATGCTATCTCCAGGTAAGGAGGGTCAGAATTAATTGCTCGGTGTATTGGAAAATATACATCAGAGGGGCTGACAACTAAGAGGTACAAGGAAATTTGGGGGGTGAGAGAGAAGGTGTAAATCCTAATTGTGGCGGTGGCTACACATGTATTTGTTAAAGCTCAAGTGGGCTGAATGAATGTAATCTAAGGCTCTCCTTGCGTTGGCCCACACCTACCTTGCCAACCTCATTTCCTCCTCCCCTTCCCCCCTTTTATGCTTTCCACGCTCCAGTCAAGTTGGCTTTCCATGACCCCCAGAAGCATGGGCCTTGCCCACCTCCCAGCCTTTCTTCTTGTTCCCTCTGCCCAGTCCCCCTTTCCCACCCTCAACCCCCTTATGCACAAATCTTATCCATCCTTCAAGCCCCAGATCAGATGTTACCTTTTCCTGTAATCGTATTTGACTACCACCTCCCCACATGCACAAAAAGCTGGGAATTATTTGATGTGCCTCTAAATTCCAAACATTTTATCTGTATGTCTCTTACATTTATCAACTTTTTTGTATGATCATATGTGTCAATATCACATATCTCCAACTAATTTTAAGTGCCAGGTTTGAATCGCTTTTGCATTTATGCACAGCGTCTAGATCCTTGCCTTTTGATGAATTAGTGAAAAAAATCAATGGCCAGGGTGACCTGTGGCAGGTAAAGTTGGTGTGGTCAGCACCCAGAAAGAATAATATCCAGACTAGACGGCTTCTCAGTGATGAGCAAACAGGACTAGTGAGGTTATAAATCCGCAGCTACTGTTTGCATGGTAGTCACCCGGCTGATCAAAATTACCTTCAAGGCTGGTTAGAAACACACATGTGGGGCGCCTGGGTGGCTCAGTCGTTAAGCGTCTGCCTTCGGCTCAGGTCATGATCCCAGGGTCCTGGAATCGAGCCCCACATCGGGCTCCCTGCTCTGCAGGAAGCCTGCTTCTCCCTCTCCCACTCCCCCTGCTTGTGTTCCCTCTCTCGCTGTGTGTCTCTCTCTGTCAAATAAATAAATAAAATCTTTAAAAAAAAAAAAAAAAGAAACACACATGCCTGGGGTCCTGACTCAGCTCATCAAGGGTGAGTCCTGCATCTGCATTTTTAATAAGCTCCCAGTGTGACTCTGATGAGTCAAACTTGGGACTTACCTTCCTAAATGGTCAGAAGGCCAAAGACTCACCTACAGGTGGCTGACAAAAAATGCAGCTCTTGAAAATCTATATAGAGGTACCACACACACACACACACACACACACACACAAGTGTGAATGGATCATCAAATTGTAATACATCCCATACCTATCAATACAAAGGAATGAACTACTGATACACAGAACAACACAGATGGATCTGAAAAGCATTGTCTTGAGTGAAAGAAACCAGACACCAAATACTACATAGTGTGTGGTTCCACTGATCTGAAAGGCTAGAAGCAGCAAAAATAATGTAGAGTGATAGCTGATCAGAGTTTGGCCCCTCCCCCGTGGGGGCCACGGGGCAGGGTGGGGGGCTGGGAACCGGACTTCCTGTAAAGGGACACAAAGGGAAATTTGGGAGTGATGGGAACGCTCCATATCTTGATTGTAGTGGCGGTCCCATGGGTGTACACATTTAGCAAAAATCACCAAATCACACATTCAAAGTGGGAGCAGAATCTAGGAACCTAATGATGACCCTGTCATTGTCCTTGGTCAGTCACCAAGTCCTGCCACTCGGATTGCCGAAGCGCTCCCGGATCTTCCTCTGCCCCTTAGTTCCACACTTGCATCATCATGGGGATCAGAAGAATTACTGCTTGTTTCCCTATCTAGAGTCAAGGCCACCGCCCCTGTCTACCACACACTGCTAGTAGGCTTTCTAAACCACAGCCTGCTCAAGTCCCTCCTCTGCTTAAGCCCTCCCGCCACCACCCCTTTCAGGAGAAAGCCCGAATTCCATATGCCTGGCTTCTTGCACCCTCATGCCCACCCCCAGCCCCACCTCTTCCCATTCTCTCACAAGCCCACTGCAGATACCTGCTCCCACACTGGACTGCTTGCAGCTCCTTGAAAGCACTGCAACCCCTTGCAACTCCAACTTTCACACACGCCATCCTTTCCAGGTGCAACACTCTCCTTACTCCCTCAGCCTCTTAACTCCCATTCACCATGTCGGGCTCAGCTGAAGCATCCCCTGACCTAGTAAGTTCCGTTGGCTCGAATCCAGCGCTGGGTCAGATGCCCCTCCTAAACATCAGCATCTGTCACACCATGTCACAGTTGCTATAATTGGTCCATCTGTCTCTCAACAGATTCAGGTTGGGCACGTTTTTCGCCTCTGGATACCCAGCATCAAGCAGATCTCTGGCACACAGAAGGGGCTCAGTATGGTTTCTGGGTATTTCCAATGAATGACTGAAGGCCTGAATGAATGAATGAATGAATGAATGAATGAATGAATGAATACCAAAGGACAAAGTGTTAGAAGTCCACTAAAGGGCTATGATGCGTGAGAACGGGGAGATGCTTGAGGACAAAGTGGTATTTGAGCCAGACCCTTGTTAGGAACTGAATTGTGCCTCTTCCAAGTCATGTGTTGAAGTCCTCACCCCCAGGACCTCATACTGTGACTATATTTGGAGACAGAGCCTGTAAAGAGGCGACTGAGGTAAAATGAGGTCTTTGGGGTGAGCCCTCTGTCCAGTGACTGGTGTCCTTACAAGAGGAGGAAACTGGGACACAGACGCACACCGAGGGAAGACCGCGTGAAGACACAGGGCAAACACGGCCGTCCACAAGCCAAGGAGGGAGGTCTCGGGCGGAACCAACCTGGCAACACCTTCATCTCAGACTTCTAGCCTCCAGAACTGTGATGAAGTTAACCTCTGTGTCTAAGCCCCCGGGCCTGGGACACTTCATGGCAGAAAGGGCATTCCAGGTGAGAAGCACAGCCAAAGGCAGGGAAGAGGGCACAATTATGGGGTAAACACACTTGGAGTGGTTTGGTTTGGCAGCAGGGGATGAGCGTTGTGGCAAGTGGAGCAAAACAGCCCTGGAAATAGGGTCGGCAGCAGACTGTGGAGGTCCCAAAAGCCAGGTTAAGGAGTCTAGCCTTTCCCCTGGAGGCCAGTGTGCCTCTTTCGTGTGTGACTGAAGGAGGTGGCAGGCTGGCAGGACCGGGCGATCCTGAGGCAGGCCCTGTGGGGTTGGAAGCCAAGGCCGTTGTGCATCCCAGACAGGGGCACGTGAGCCATGGGGCCGCTGTGGTGGCTTCTGGGGACAGCAAACATTTGTTAATTTAAAAGTGCTATATGTATTTTAACACATGAAACTCAGGACCGAACTGTGGCTCTTTTGTGAAAAGGGCATTGATCAGGGCAACAAATACAGGGATTCTGCCAACTGGAATGGTCATATGCTATCAGCTGTACAGTCAAGATATACCCCAAATCCACCTGGATCCTCTTCCAACTTTTGCTCATCCCTATCCACAGTGCTCCTTTTAAAACATGGGTCAGATCCTGTCACTTGTTTGCTTAAAATCCTCCAGTGAGCCCCCATATCCCTTGGAGTCCGATCCACGCCCCCTACCTGCATGTCCCCACTACCCCAGCCTCCACTCCTGCCACTCTGCTCCATTCCCTGCCCTCCACTGCACTGGGAATAGCAAAGTCAAGCCCCAAGGGGATAGTGTGAATTCACTCGTTCACACAATCAAACAGCTGAGGACTGTTTCATTCATTTGTTCCCTCAACAAACCCTTTTGGAGTACCTGCTCTGTCTCCAGGAGGTACCCCCGCACTGGGATGAGCAAACACAGACATAATCCCTGCCTCACCAGCGGGTTCATGGTCTAGAGCAGGGGACAGCCATATAGTCCCCCCCCCCCCCCCCACTGTGAGAACTACTGAAGAGAGTCACACCGTGTTATGAGAGCTTATCCTGGGGGGTATGGCCAAGCCAGGGAGGATAGCCTGAGAAGGCACCATGAGGAAAAGACCATTCCAGAATAATAGGCATTAGCTAGGTGCAAAGGGGCAGAGACCATCCACAGGCAGCGGGAACAGTCAGGCAAGAGAAAGAGATGCCCTGGTAGGAGGTGGGAAGCTAGTGTGAGGGACCCTAAGGGATGAGAGCAAGCAGGAGCCTCAAGACACCAGGCTGGGAGAGCAGGGGCTAAGGAGGGCCCGTCAGGTGGGCCTTGGTGGTGGCCGAGGCGACCCCCGCCCAGGTGCTCAGCAGCCCAAGCCTATTCACAAAAGCCCCTGGGCACATCCCAGTGTGGGCTCCTTCCATGCAGCGAGGGCTCCAGGTAAGCACCGGGGAAGCCAGGACTCTGGAAACCCTTTACTTAAGCTCATCAGTGAGACCACGGACAGGTCCCCCCCAGGCAGTGGGTGGGCAGGAGGGTGGTCTGGGTTGTAAATAATAGTCTTCATTGAGCCTGGGGGCTGGGGAACCCCCGCAGGATCTTGTCCTTTATCTCCTGCCAAAACCCTCCTCCCCAGCTACTCTGCTGACTCTTCCCAGGGGGAGACTAGTTAGGCTCTTCTCATTATGAGGTGGCCCCTTCCTGCAGCACCAGCTGTGGCTCAGGGGGTGGACCCTCGGGCTCCCTGGCTGTCACGTGTCCCCAGCTTACCTCACCCTTGTGACTGCAAAATAAATCACTGCTCTCCAGTCTCCTCTTTCCCTCACCTCTTTCTTGCAGTGCCCTTGTCCTGAATTCTACTGGGTAACCAAGTCATCGTAGACAAGAGTCATTTTCTACTGGCTAAATCTCTAAACCTAATACAGTTCCTTCCACAAATAGCATCCCTTTGTGATCAAAGTGACCTCGTAGGCCTTACGGAGCAGGTGACGGAGTTCTGCATTCATTACTGGTAAATTGTCATTTTAATTTTTAGAGTTGGCATTATTTCGTTTTCATTGTTTCTCATGTACAGTGAGTCAACAAGTTTCCTTTTAAAATATGTTAGTGATGTCAGTTTTAGGAAATTTAGTAAGTAAGCCATGGCAGTTGGCTATGGCAAAAACCATGAAAAGAGGAAATGTGAAGGACTACAGTCTGGGGAATGGTGGTCCCAGTGAAAGGAACAAAGAAACAGCAGGAGGAATGGAGAGAAGGGGACAGAATGGGAGAGATGGAGTGATGGAACCAGCATGGGGTTCCAAATGGTTGGATGTGGGGGAGATGGGAGGGGCGGTCCCCACCTGTGCTTTTCTTAAATAGCCTCCCTTTGCTTGCCCCATCCTGAGCACCTATCTAAATGGGCCCTCAGCTATTATTCTCCTTATTTGGTGGCTTCATAGCAATGCTCATGATTGGCGATGAGTAATTGGTTAGTGGATTTGCTGCTCCCACCGGGCTGGCACATTCCCTCTCCTGCTCACCCTTGTCTCCGCAGGGCCTGGTGCACGGCCTGGCTGGGGCTAGGCCCTAGGTATCTGCTGGGTGGATAACTGGATGAATGGTGATTACGAAGGTTGGATGAACCTTTTTAAAATGCAGATAAAGGGGGTGCCTGGGTGGCTCAGTCAGTTAAGTGTCTGACTCTTGATTTCGGCTCAGGTCATGATCTCGGGGTCGTGAGATTGAGTCCCACTTCAGGCTCCACACTTGGCAGGGAGTCTGCTGGAGATTCTCTCTCCCTCTCCCTGTACCCCTCCCCCCCATGTACCCTCTCTCTCTCTCACATAGATAAACCTTTAGAAATAAAATAAAAATAAGGAATAAACAGGGACACAGATGAAAAGGAAGGGGAGAGGCACAGTGTGTCTGGGGTGGGGTGGGGTGAGCCACTCATGTGGGGACTGCCTGCAAATAGCAGGAAAATAGAGAGGGGAGCAGCTTACAGGTCAGAGCTCAGCAATGAAGCAACTTTTCCTCTTTGCCTCTCAGGCTGAGTTTTCTCAACAAGTTCCTTGCTTCTTTTCCTAAAACATAAGTTAAAACCTGTAAAGAATGTGAAAACACTGCCACCCAAATGTTCACTCTTCCTAAAATTTGTTGTGTACTTTCCCAGTTGTAGGCCTCTACACCTGGGGTTCTGCTCCCTGAAATTTTCTTGCCCGTGGGCCTGGAAAAATACCTGCCTGTCTGTCTATCTATCTCACACAAATAATAGACAAACGGACTTATAGGAAAATTCAAACATAGAAATATGTGTAGCAAAAGGTGAAAGAGACCTTGCCCTTAATTCTACTTCCCATAGTAAAGAGCTTGATATTATATATCCACCACTTTTTAAAGATGAATTTTTATATACAAACAAAAATTGGCAGTTTAATTTCTTGTTTTGAGAGAATGAGAGCTCACGTGAGTGGGGTTGGGAGGGTGGGGGGGGAGGGCCAGAAGTGGGGGAGAGAGAATCTTAAGCAGGCTCCATGCCCAGTGCAGAGCCCAATGAGGGGTTCAATCTCATGACCCTGAGATCATGACCTGAGCCGAAATCAAGAGTTGGACTCTTAGTCACCCAGGTGCCCTTGGAGTTTAGGATTCTTAACATAAATAATGAAATTTTAAATGTTAATATGACCACACTGTATATGCTTACTTGAAAATGTACAGAATTGTTCTGAGATACATTAAAGGTTATTTTACTTTTGGTAGATTTTGTAAAAATTACCAAACAAAAAGCTTTACTAATTCTTTTTCCATATATTTGTGACTGCCTATGCCCATCTCCGTATGTTATCTTTGACAATAGATGTTCTGTTTCCAATTTTTGCCAATCTGTTGCAAGGAAAACATTTCATTAGTATTCGAATTTGCGTTTCCATGATTCTTTTTTTTTTTTAATTTTTTTATTGTTATATTAATCACCATACATTATGTCATTAGTTTTTGATGTAGTGTTCCATGATTCATTGTTTGTGCATAACACCCAGTGCTCCACGCAGAATGTGCCCTCTTTAATACCCATCACCAGGCTAACCCATCCTCCCACCCCGTTTCCATGATTCTTACTGAGGCTGAACATTATATGTTTACTGATCAGCTATATTTCTTCTCCTGTGAGTTGCTTGTTTATAAAAATAAATATAATTTGCCTATTTACAAATTGTCTTTGCCCAGTTTTTCTTTATGTATTTGTCTTTTTCTAATTGATTTGTGGGAATTCTTTATTTATAATGGGCAGTAATCCTCTGTGGTATGTGTTTTGCATATATCTCTCTGTAACTTTCCTATCTTTCAATGTACCAAGTTTCTTAACGTATATAGAGTCAACTGTTCTTTCTCTGTCTCCCAAGATTATGTGAAAGTTTGTCTCAAGCCATATAGGGAAAGAATGATACATTTGACTATATAAGAAAATATATAATATATATTTCTTAATACATATTATATAAAATATATATTGTGCATTTATGTACATAAAAATATATAGGTATACATCAAATACTCTCTATACATATCTATATACATAAAATATTGTTTCCAGTGGATTTTTTTTTAATTTAGTTTTTGTTTCCTCACCTCAACAACCCACGGAGTGGACACTATCTATTACTATCCCACTTTACAAATAATAAGACTGAGGGACACGTAAATTAGGGCTTAGCAGCCTGCCACCTGAGCCCACATGCTTAGTCAGTACTTCATGTTGACTCCACCCAACATCCTCTCTATATATCACAAAAGCAATAAAAACTAACACAATGTGATAAAGGCACAGAAACAGCTGCTATAGATAAACAGATAACACAAAAAAAGTCATTTAACATAGAAAAGCTGAGGAACTAGAGAACACAAAGATTTCTCATAAAAGATGCTGGAAAAACTGCATTATTTTAAGTCAGTTTAAGTTCACTTTTCACATCATCCACCCAAATAAAAACTAGAAGGGAAAAAATAAATCCCTTAAAAGAGGATAATAGGTCTCTAAGGTAAGAAGAATCAAGAAAAAAAGATGGACAGTTTGGACTATGTAAAAATGTTAAATGGCTGCATGTTTTTTTAAAAATTCATTTAAAAAAGGTGACCAGTAGGCTGGGAAAAATAACTGACAAAAGTATGGCAAATAAATCTTATGAAAAACCTACATAAACTAGCAAAAAAAAAAAAAAAGGCATTAAGATCCTAACAGATGAGCAAAAGAGAAAGTACAATTTGTAAACATATATGTGAAAAAACCATTCAACCTAATTATATTAAAAGAAATGCATAATTACAAAGGGCTTCTGTTTTGCCTATTTTTTTTTAAATGATATCGCCCTTGGTGGAGTGGATGAAATCAAAGGGACATCTCACACAGTGTTGATAGAGAGTAATTCAGCACCGTTAAAATAAATGTTCATGCCCCTTTTACCTAGTAATCCCATGTCTGAGAATCTACTCTACAGATATGATCCAGAAACCTGGGGAAAATAATATGGACAATGTAGTTACTGAAGTATTCTTTTTCTTTCTTTTTTTTTTTAATATTTTATTTATTTATTTGACAGAGAGAGAGAGACAGCGAGAGAGGGAATACAAGCAGGGGGAGTGGGAGAGGGAGAAGCACACCTCCCTCTGAGCAGGGAGCCCGATGCGGGGCTCGATCCCAGGACCCTGGGATCATGACCTGAGCCGAAGGCAGACGCCCAACGACTGAGCCACCCAGGCGCCCTTTTTTTCTTTTTTTAAAGATTTTATTTTTAAGTAATCTCCACACTCAATGTGGGGCTTGAACTCACAACCCCAGGATCAAGAGTCGCCTGCTCTCCTGACTGAGCCAGCCAGGCGCCCCTGAAATATTATTCATAATAGCAAGAAAACAAACAACAAAAAAAGGAAAACAACCCAATTTTTAAGAACAGGGAATATTAAGTAATTTATGGAACAATCACTGACTAGAACATTATACACCATTAAAAATAATCGTGAAACTAATAACATTGAAAAAAAAAAAACCCTATGCCATAATATCTAGTTGTACAAGTAGAAAGAAATATAGAAATTTTAAGTTGTTTGAGGGGTGGGATTAAGTCACTATTTTCTCTAATTTCTCGGTTTACTGTGGATTTAGAAAGACCTGAGTCCCAATCCCAGGTGCACCACTCCACCGAGTTACAAAATCTTTCTATGCCTCAGTTTCCTTGCCTATAAAGGGAAGACCATAAATGTAGCCACTTCGTGGGAGTGTCTTGAGAATCAAATGAGATAACTTGACCACTGTGCCTATCACCTATCAAAAATGTTGTTCTTGGGGCACCTGGGTGGCTCAGTTGGTTAAACGACTGACTGCCTTCGGCTCAGGTCATGATCCCAGGGTCCTGGGATCGAGCCCCACATCGGACTCCCTGCTCTGCGGGAAGCCTGCTTCTCCCTCTCCCACTCCCCCTGCTTGTGTTCCCTCTCTCTCTGTCTCTCTCTCTCTGTCAATTAAATAAATAAAATCTTAAAAAAAAATGTTCTTATCATATGACAAAGTGTTAACATGTTTGCGTGGGGGGCGGGGACTGAAATGAGGAAGGTACTTCATATACATAGTGTGTATTTTCACTTGAAAGTTTAGTATGGTTAAAAGAGCTCCCTCTACTTTCGTGGGTTTCTCCTGCTTAGACACACTTACTTGTAAACCCACTTACCGAAGGGAAGATTAAAGGGAGTGAAACCTCTACTCTGAACTAGAACCATGTAAAGATACATCATCTATGGAGCTCAGCGGTAAAGGAACAAAACAGAGCCATATTAGTGAGTCCTGCAGTAGAAGCAGCAAACGTGTCTTTTTTACCTTTGCATTCTTTTTTTTTTTTTTAAAGATTTTATTTATTTATTTGAGAGAATGAGATAGAGAGAGCATGAGAGGGGGGAGGGTCAGAGGGAGAAGCAGGCTCCCTGCGGAGCAGGGAGCCCGATGCGGGACTCTATCCAGGGACTCCAGGATCATGACCTGAGCCGAAGGCAGTCGCTTAATCAACTGAGCCACCCAGGCACCCGCACCTTTGCATTCTAAAGAGAGGGGGAAGATCACATTGTTCGAGTACACTTAAAACATCAACTTCCTGCATTACTGAGCTAAATATTTTATTCTAACGAGAAATTAGAGGAAAAGGGGGAGAAAAAAACCCTAAAAACTTCATTTCTAGAAAACAGAATGGTGAAGAGACATTTCAAAGTAGCCTGTGCTTTGGCTGCGGCGAGGGCAGGGGTGGGGGCTGGGGGGTGGTTAGTGCAAAATACCGTCTAAACAGAAACCATCTAATAAGTAACTTCCTAGAAAAGCCTCTATCTTTGTCATATCTTTGAAGTTCTGCCATCTAGGCCTCATAAGCACAATGTTTGGCCCAGATACTAAGCTCTGGGACGTTATCAGGCCCTCTGCAAGAGGGGAGGGCACACTCCACATACTCATCTTCAAGGGGAGAGGGCTCTAGAACCTTCCAGGGGGGGCTAAGCACCAGTCAACTGGGTGGTTCTCTCCACGGGACTTCATACGTCCCACTCTTGGCAAAAGGAATGCACAGAAGCAGCCCTATTTGCCTTGGTTGTGAAAACAGATCTCCACTCCACGCTCCACGCCCACGGAGAGGATTTCTTTTCCCAAAAAACTCTATACATTAACTTAAAGTCAGCGTTAATGATCTTTACTTTGCAAGATGAAAAAAGTAACAGGCAGGGAAAAAAGACGATTTTTTTCAAGGTGTCAGAAGACGAGTTTCAAATTCACTTTTAGCCCCCAGAAAGCATGTATGTAGCATTAACTTATGTAGTCCTTGAATCACACACACACAAAATGTATTAATCAGGCCTTAGTCATATCGGGATTCACTGGGTATGGTAGACTTTATAGCTAAAGCAGAAGAACCTCTTCCCCCGGAGAGAGTTATTCTTCTAAGATTTTCCATCCCCATCTTTAATAATAACCAACTATGTACTTACTGCAAAGGCTTTGGCTTCTCGTGCCTCCTGGGAGCTGCTGACCTCAATCAGCAAGTCAGCCGCACTATTCTGGGGTTTGGTGCTGGCCAGAGAGGAAAACCACACTCAAGGAGCCTGGGCAGTGAGCATTTGAGCAATGCTTCACTCAGGAAGGAGGCGGGCTCTGGGCTCCAGGCTTCTGACAGCCTCCCCACAACCCCTCCCTGCTCCCTCTCCCTCCCTCCCTCTGTCTTTCACGATCTCTCTCTCTCTCTCTCTCTCACACACACACACACACACACACACACACACACACATACACAAACAGTGCAAAATCACTTCTATCCTACTGGTTCCTGAATACTTAATTTGTACCTCTCTAGAACATCAGGATTTAAAGACATAGGCTGACTAGTTTCTTGTTGTTTCAAACCTGAGATATCAAACAGAAAAAGAAGAAGAAGAAGAAGAAAAAGCCAAGCTGTCTTCAAAGGTGAGTTTGCCCTGAAGCCTCAGGGCCCCTCACTTGCCATAACCTGTGGGTTGTAGAGAGTTCTAAGTGGGATGGGGAAGTCAGGTTATGATCAGGAAGCATTTCAAAGCCAGCAGTTCTAGTGAGCTGACTAAAAATGTTCTCAGAGATAAAGCATCTAAACCTCCAAGCCTCTGGTAATTTGTTGTAATTTCGTTTTTTCATTCTAAAGATTTTCATACCTAATTTTGAATTCAGAGAGTTTCCAAAATTATATGAGCACTCTCGCAAAACCTGAGGTCCACGTTCCCTGCTACTATGGATGTTCTACCCACCCTAATGATAATGAGATTACCCGTAAAAACATGGAAGAAATTTGTGAAGGTAAACAAGCAGCATGTGTTCTATCTACACTCACAAAGAACTGCAGTCAACGGGGCTAGGCTGAGCTTAGTCACTGCCATAAGCTGGAGTTTACTTGCGATTTTACTGGATAATAGGTGTGGAAAGTGGCCAAGTATCTCTTACACGGCAGAGAGCTCTTACTTAGGAGGCAGTATGAGTTTGCAGAGCCTCAGGGACACTGAATCCACCCCTCATAGGCAGACTTTGCCTCTCTAATGGCAGATCACAGTAAGGAGCTGTGGTCATGCAGCTCAGAGCTGGCTGTCCCCTGTGAGAGCTGTTATTACAACGGTGGCCCCATGCACCCTGGCAAACGCTGCTACCTTTGGTGGCCTTCCCTCTTTGCCTTAAAGAAAGCAAGAGACATAATGCATGGGACCGGTTCTCACTGAAGAATATCCATCTTCCCGGGGAATAAATGGACCTAACTCATCCAGGTGCCCAACCCCCGGGCACAGCACCACGGCAGAGACACGGGAGATGGTGTAGTTGGGACTCTGCAAGTGACAAAAGTCCCAACCTCACTTAAGCAAAAGAGCAAATTTATTGGCTTGACTAACTGGAAAGTCTAGGGATGAATTCAAGCTGGCTTTAAGCCAGGAGACCTGGAGATTCCAAAGTCATCAGGAATCTGCTTTCATCACCTTTCGGCTCTGCTTCCCCAAGTTTGATGCGTTCAAATATGGTGCTCTTGGGATGGGAAAGCCTTTCCCGGTAGCATTCCATGATGAGAAGTCTGTGGCATTCAAGACCTCAGAAGATAGGTACTCCTCAGAAAAGAAACCTCAGCGTGAGACACTGTCCAGCCCCGTGGCAAGGGAGAAGGACCTGGGTGACTGACAGCCCCTCTAGTTATAAGAAGAGCAGTTCCCAAAAGAAAAAAAAAAAATGCTGGACAGGCAAAAAGATACAAGCTAGTGCCTTAGATTAAGCCTTTCATGTGATTGCGTCTTAATTTCCCAGTTAGACTGTAAATCTATTATCAGAAGGACGTACGTACACAGTGTTAAGAGTGGCTATCTCTGAATATTGTGGGTCATTTATTTTTTTAAATTCACACTGTATCTTCTAAATTTTCTAAAAATAATAAAAATTATTAAATTGTACAATAACAATACATTGAAATAAGTTGTTGTATGCTAAACAAATCCTGCTTACAAGCAAAAATATGTATAGAATATCTATGAATAAATCTGGTAAGGAAATTACAATCACCCCCCAAAAATCTACAACATTTTACTGAACAACAGAACAGAGGACTGGATGAAAAAACATACCATGATATTCCAATTAGATATTCATTCTCCACAAAATAATTATATACATGTATTTTAATTCCAACAAAAATTCTAACAGGATTAAGAGGTGTGAAAAACTGCTTTATAAAACTATCCTAGGGGCGCCTGGGTGGCTCAGATAGTTAAGCATCTGCCTTCGGCTCAGGTCATGATCCCAGGGTTCTGGGATCGAGCCCCACATTGGGCTCCTGGCTCAGTGAGGAGCCTGCTTCTCCCTCTCCCTCTGCCTCTCTCCCTGCTCATGCTTTCTCTCTCCCTCTCTGTATCTCTGTATCTCAAATGAATAAATAAAATCTTTAAAAATAAATAAATAAAACTATTCTAAAATGCACCTGGTAGAATAATTGATTCTTCTCTATAAAAGATATAGAATAATTTATTCTTCTCTGTAGAAGAAAATTGTTGAAAAAATATGAAAAGGGACTTGTACTGCCAGATATTAAAAACAGACCACAGAAGTAAAATAATTGCAATGTTGTGGTTCAGGAATAGAAACATCGTCAACGGATCACAACAAAACCCAAAAATAAGAATCAAGATAAAGATAGCATTACTAATCTAAGGATACGAAATGGATTGTTTTTAAAAATGGCACTGGGAAAATTGGCTAATCATTTGGAAAAAAAAAAAAAAGACTCCTACCTCATACCATGTCCCCAAATGATTTCTGATAGAATAAAAATTTAAGTGGCGAAAAAAAAAAAGCAGCATTATCAGAACTAGAAGGAAAGAGAGGAGATTGTATATCTGAACAAGGTGAGAAAGGTCTCTCTGAGCCCACATACAAAGGCAGAATACATAAAAAAAGAAACAGATTTGACTTTGAAAATAAAAAACCTCTGTAAACAATGAAAATCCTATAAATAAAACATAAATGCCAATGACAAAATGAGACAAACATCTCTGTACAAACTTTGGTTCAGTTATTCCATTTGTAGGAATGTATCCTATGAAAATAATCATGAATGAATGCAAAGCTGCATATGCAGGAGTTATAAGCTTATCCTTGGTTGTAACAATGACAATAAAGGAAATAATTAAAAGTCTAATTGGTTACATTATGGTATATCCATGTAATTAAACATCATGCAGCCATTAAAAGTGATATTATATCAATACTCCCTATGACATAGATGTAAAAATCCTTAACAAAATACCAACAAACCAAATCTAGCAACATATATAAGGGATTATATACCATGACCAATGGGGTTTGTCCCAGGAATTCAAGGTTGGTCCAACATATGACAACCAATCAATGTAATACACCTTACTAATAGAATGAAGGACAAAACCACAGGATTGTCCCAACAGAGGCAGAAAAATCATTTCACAAAATCCAATGCACTTTCATAATAAAAATATTCAATAAACCAGGAATAAAAGGGAAACTCCTCAACCCGATAAAGGGCAACTATAAACACCACATTTAATGGTGAAAATCTGAAAGCTTTCCTCTAACATCAGAAACAAGATAAAGGGCAACTATAAACATCACACTTAATGGTGAAAATCTGAAAACTTTCCTCTAGCATCAGAAACATCTCTGCTCTAAAGAAAAAAAAAAGAAAGAAAAGAAAAGAAGAAAAGAAACATCTCTGCTCTCACCACTTCTGGTCAGAATTATATTGGAGTCTTTAGCCAGGGAAATTGGGCAATAAAAAGAAAGGCATCCAGATTGGTAGAAAAAGTGTAACTATCCCTATTATCTAATGATCTTCTATGTAGAAAATCTCAAAAAAAATCTATAATAAAACAGAGCTAATAAACTTATTCAGCAAGATTGTAAGATACAAGATCATTATATAAAAATCATTTTCAATTCTATACACTTGCAATGAACAATCCAAAATATTAAGAAAGCAATTCTATTTACAATAACACCAAAAGGAAAAGAATATTTAGTAATATATTTAACAAAATACGTGCAAGAGTTGTACACTAAAAACTATAAAACATTGAAAAACATTAAAGAAATGTTAAATGGACAGACATCTCATGTTCATGTACTTTAAGGCTTAAGAGGGCAACACTCCTCAAACTGATCTACAGATTCAATGCAATCCCTATCAAAACTCCAGTTGCTCTTTTTACAGAAATTGACAAGCTAATTCTATAACTCATATGGAAATGCAAGGGACTCAGAATAATCAAAACTATCTTGACAAGGATAATGAAGTCAAAAGACTCACAGTTCCTACTTTTAAAACTTACTACAAAGCTATAGCAATCAACACTGTGTAGTATTAACACAAGGATAGATACATGTAGATCTGTAAAACAGAACTGACAGTCCAGAAATGAACCCATACATTTATGGAAGGTGATTTTTGACATGAGTGCCAAGACCATTCAATGGGGTAAGAATAGTCTTTTCAATAAATGGTGCTGGGGCAACTGGATATCCATATACAAAAGAATGAAACTAGACTACTATTTCATATCATATACAAAATTACTTCAAAGATGTAAAGCTAAAAATATAAAAATCTTAGAAGAAAACCTAAGTGTAAAACTTCATGATCTTGTTTTCTTAGAGATATTAAACACAAGCAACAAACAAAAAATTATATAAATTGGCTTCATAAAAATTAAAAACTTTTGTACTTCAAGGGGCAGCGAAAAGATAACCCACATAATGGAAGAAAATATTTGCAAATCATATATCTGGTATATGGGTCTGTTCTCCAGGACACGTAAAGAACTCTTGCAGCTCAATAATAAAAGGACAAATAACTAACAAATGGGCAAAGGATTCAGACAGACATTTCTCCAAAGAAAACATAAAATATACAAATGGCCAATAAGCACATAAAAAGTGTTCACCATCATTAGGCATTAGAGACAGGCAAATCAAAGCTACAGTGAGATACCACTTCACACCTGCTAGTGATGGGTACAGACAAACAGAAGATAACAAGTGTTGACAAGGATGTGGAGAAATCAGAACCCTCACCCATTGTTTGTGGGAATGTAAAATGGTGTGACTGCTGTGAAAAAAGTTTGGCAGTCCCTCAAAAAGTTAAGCACAGAGTTGCCATTATGGCCCACGATTCTACTCCTTGACCCTAAAAAACTGAAAATAAGAATTCAAACAGAAATCTGTACATGAATATTCATAGCAGCACTATTTGCGATAGCCAAACGGTGGGGGAAAAAACTCAAATATTCATCAACAGATGAATGGATAAACATAATGTACATTCATACAATGGGATATTATCAGTAAAAAGGAATAAAGTAAAAAATAATAAAGGAATGAAATGCTCATACATACTACAACATAGATGAACCTCGAAAATTTTATATTGAGTGAAAAAAACCAGACACAAAAAGCCGCATACTGTATGGGTACATTCATATGAAATTTCCAGAATGGGCAAATCCATAAACACAGAAAGTAGATTAGTGGTTTCCATGAGATGAAGGGAGGGACACAAGGGGGGAGTGACTGCTAACAGCTCCAGGATTTTTTTGGGGGGGTGGGTAACGAAAATGTTCTGGAATTTGATAGTGGTGACTGTTGTGCAAGTTTGTGAATATACAAGAGAATCACTGTACTGTACACTTGAAAAAAGGTGAATTTTATGGTAGGTGAATTACATCTCAATTTCTAGAGTAATACTGTAAAATATTTGATCATATGGAATAATGATAATATATTTAGTGGAAAATAGACTATAAATGGTGTATATGGTAGGAGGCCATATTTACTTAGGTAAAAGAAAAAGAGACTTAGAGAAACTTTATATATTAAAAATGGCTATTCTTGGCACCCTTGTTGAAGATTAGTTGGCTGTAGATGCATGGATTTATGTCTCAGGTCTCTATTCTATTCTATTGGTTTATATGTCTGTCTTTATGCCAGTACCATACTGTTTTGATTACTATAGCTTTGTAGTATATTTTGTTTTATTTTAAGATTTTATTTATTTATTTATTTATTTATTTATTTATTTATTTATTTATTTATTTAGAGAGCGAGAACATGAATGGGAAATATGATGCCCCATCTTTGTTCTTCTCTCTCAGGATTGATTTGGCTATTCATGTTTTCTTTGTGGTTCCATATGCATTTTAGAATTTTTTTTTACTTCTACAAAAAATACCACTGGGATTTTGATAGGCTTTGCAATGAATCTGTAATGGGGAAAGGATAGTTTTTTTTCAACAAATGGTGTTGGAGAAACCAGATATCCACATGCAAAAGAATGAGATTGGACCCTTATCCTATACATCAAATTAACTCAAAATGGATTAAAGACTTAAACGTAAGACCCAGAACTGTAAGACCCCTAGAAAGAAACAGGGCAAAACCTTTGTGACATTGGTCTTGGTAATGATTTCATGCATATGACACCAAAACCACAGGCAACAAAAACAAAAATAAACCAGTAGAACTCTATCAAACTAAAAAGGCTTCTGCACACAAAGGAAAAACAATCAACAAAGTAAAAAGGCAACCCACAGGATGGGAGAAAATATTTGCAGACCATAAATCTGATAAGGGGTTAATCTCCAAAATATACAAGGATCTCTTACAACTCAAGAGTAAACAAACAAAACAAAAAACCGCCCAATACTTGATAAAAAGATGGGCTAAGGACTTGAATAGACATTTCTTCAAAGACATACAAATAGCCAACAGATATGGGAAAAAATGGTCAACATCACTAATCGTCAGGGAAATGCAGATCAAAATCACAGTGAGATATCACCTCACACCTGCTGGGATGACTATTATAAAAAACAAAACAAAAACCCGAACGACAGTGTTGGTGAGGATGTGGAGCAGTTGGAACTCTTGTACATTACTGGTGAGAATACAAAATGGTACAGCCACAATGGAATAGTGTATAGAAGTTCCTCAAAAAATTAAAAATAGAACTACCATATGATCTATTTGGTATCATGGAATGGAAATACCATTTCTGGGTATTTATCCAAAAGAATTGAGAACAGGATCTCTAAGAGATATTAGTACTCCTGTGTTTACTGCAGCACTATTCACAATAGTGAAGATGTGGAAACAACCTGAATGTCCATTGACAGATGAATGGATAAAGAAGATGTGAAATATACATACGATGGAATAGTATTCAGCCTTAAAAAAGAAGGCAATTCTGCAATATTTAACAACCTGGATGAACCTTGAGGACATTCTGCTAAGTGAAATAAAGGAGTCACAGAAAGAAAAAAACTGCATAATTCCACTTACATGAGGTATCTAAAATAGTCAAATTCATAGAATCAAAGAGTGGAATGGTGGTTGCCAGGAGCTGAAGGAAAGGGGAAATGGGGAGTTACTAATCAATGAGCATAAAGTTTTAGCCAAGCAAGATGAATAAATTCCAGAGATCTGCTCTACAATATTGTACCTATATAAGTCAACAATAATATATTGTACACT
Organism: Mirounga angustirostris; assembly: GCF_029215605.1. Classification (NCBI taxonomy): domain Eukaryota; kingdom Metazoa; phylum Chordata; class Mammalia; order Carnivora; family Phocidae; genus Mirounga; species Mirounga angustirostris. The sequence goes on from NW_026991725.1 coordinate 55,062,446, forward strand.
TAAAAATTTGCTAAGAGGGTAGAGTTCATGTTAAGTGTTCTTATCACAATAAAATAAAATGCAATAAAATAAATTACTAAAAAGAGACATTTATCTCTGGTTGGTAGTGTTAACTTCCTTTATGCTTTAAAGATTCTTCTCCACTAATTGTAATGAATATGTAGGAGTTTTATAATTTAAAAAATACTATTTAAGCATAAGAGCAATTATCTGTCATTATTTGTGACTGATGGCTGATACTGCAGAAAGTAAGTTCATTTGACCCAAGGAAGACTTTCTTAATTGCAGAAGTAATTAAAGCCTGGATGAGACGTCCTCTGCAGAGACCATGAAATCTCTATTCTTGGAGGTCTAAGAACAGGGTAAGATGATGGCCTACAATGGCATGTTCAGATGCTCATTTGCATGGAGGCTGGGCAGTGTCAGGGTGGTCTAGCTCCAAGAGCTGGATCAATGAATCCAGACCAATGCTGAAGGAAACCTCTGTGCAGGCTGAGCTCCTAAGTGCTTCAGTGGGAAACCTGTCAGCTCTCCACAAAACAGAATTTCCTAAAACTTAACCAAAAATCAAAGCCTAAAAGTGCTCTGTTTTGGTCTTGCAAAATAAATTTATCAACTCTAAAAATAACTAGGACAAAGCCAAAAGACGAAAGTGACTCTGAATGGGTTTCAAAGACATGTGTGTCAAATTTTTGCAAAGACTGTCACAGTCAGATCCTTAGGACTCTGGCATTAGCAGAGAAGTGCCCAGGAGAAATTCTTATGATGCGGCATGAAAGGACACATGTCCAGGGGCGAAAATGGTGAAGATCTTATCTTCATGGGTCTCTAAGCTTCATCCAGCCATCAACAGATCCAGTGTCTATTACTGGAAAATGAGTATAAATATAAATTGCTTGTCTGATGAATTCAGTGGTCATAATGAATACGTTAATCTACTAAATACAATCTGAAACTTGACATTTGCATGCAGTGTAGAAATACGTTGCCCTTCTTTGTAAATATCTATAAAGCCTGACCGTAAACACTCATTCTGACTAAGAGGAACCTGACTTCTATGTTAACCTAACCATCTCTTTCGATGACTTTTTAATTTAGTTCTAAAGCATAACATTTCATTGTGAGAAATTGCACAGAGAGAAGTAATTACAGAGGGGGGCACAGTGTACTGGACAAGTGGTGGTTAGTGAAGCTGGCCTTCTTCTGAGCTATGAGGCAAGGTTCATCACATCCTCCCCAAGAAAACATCAAAGGGGAGGCTCTTTCTGCAAACGCATAGCTAAGGAACAAGAAGTTTGCTGGCTTACAAGTTACCATACGCTGATGTTTTCTTTTTGAAAGGCACTCCTGGGGTGCCAGATCAATTTGCACGCCTGAATTCTGAGAGGTCACGTAGCCAAGAGGCATGCCTGGCTCTGGGGATGGACCCTCTCTGCTGTTCTCCCACCCCGGCACTGACCACCTTCTGCGTTGAGTCATATACCTGCTGCCCACACTTCACTTCCCTCCCGGGCGGGAGTGAGAATGCTGAGTGAGGCTATGCATATGTTTGAATTTGTTTAATTAGCCAGGAATAGGAAAGCAGCAACTCTTTTGGTTTCCAAGCAGATGTGAAACTAATTTTGGGAAAGAACAAGAGCCCCAGAGAGTCTGAAGAGTGACTCAGCCTCAGTCCCTCACAAGTTCCATCACACTTGGGGACGTGCCCATCAGCAACTCTCCTGCCATCAGGATTCTGAATCTGAACGAGGCCTCTCAGACCTCTATTCTTCTTCTGGTTGTCCCATTACCACCCTCCCTCGCAGCCTGGTGTGCTCCCTAGTCTCAGGTTCTTTCCCTCCCCTGCCAGACTCACGGCCTCCCACCGCCCATTTGGACACCAAAATCCTTCCACCATGCTCCCCACCAGTCCCTGGATGCCTTTACTCTGGCCCTGCTGGGTCAGCCACCAATCAGGGACTCCCAAACCATACATTCTTTGTTCCTGACCTGGGTCTCCAAATGGAACTATAAAGACAGAGCCTGCCTGAGGCCATGTGGCCCTAGTTATCTCTGAGCAACTGATTTATTTAACTCTAACAGGCTTCTTGTTGAACCTTCCAAAAAAGCATTTATGTTAAGAATATCTTGGTCAGGTTTAATTCAGAAAGGGAGGGTCATTAGCTTGACTGTGAGCATGGGTCAAGCAGTCTTCTCCAAGTCAGCCTTAGCATTAACAAAGCTGATCTCCGATCTCCATGGGTCTGATTCCTGACTTGTGTTCCTTTTTTTTTTTTTTAAGATTTTATTTACTTATGAGAGAGAGAGAGAGAGCATGAACTGGGGGAGAGGCAGAGGAAGAGGGAGAAGCAGACTCCCCACTGAGCCGAGAGCCTGACACGGGGCTCGATCCCAGACCCCAAGATGAAGACCTGAGCCGAAGGCAGACACTTAACCCACTGAGCCACCCAGGCACCCCCGACTCATGTTTCTTTGCTGATTTTGAACTATATTTGTGATGGTGGGGGTGGGGAAGAATGATGTCAACAGTAATTTTCCAAACCCCCAACAACCACCTTTGATCTCTGGTCCCACCTTCCCCTGTGTGCAAAGAGGGCCGTCCCTAAATCCACAGTAAGTGGAAAGAAGAAATGAATACAGATAAAAGCATCAGTTAATGAGATGAAAACGTTTTTTTAGAATGGTCTTGAAGATTAAAAAAAACTGAAATTAAAAACAAGAGAGAAGATGTAATTACATGTATGGATTTGTAAACTAGGCCAAACAGATAATTTTCTAGGAAAACACAGATTACCAAAATTAACTCAAGAAAGAAACAAGCAGTCACACAGAGAAAAGGCAAAGGATAAGAAAAGGCAATTCACAAAAGGAAAAATACTAATAAAGATGTAAAAAGATGCTTAGTCTACCTAGTATCCAACAAACATGAACTAAATCAATGGAATATTTTTAAGTCCATCTCATGGACTAATATATTTGAAAGGGATAAAAGTGTTCAGCAAAAATGTGGGAAATGCACACTTTCACACACTTGTGTGTATGGCTCCTGGGAGACAGCTGGAGTGGAGATTGTAAAGGAGACTTTTCATATTTTACTCTACTTCTATATTTGAATTTTTGTAAGAATGTGTTTTTTGTTTTATACCTGAAATTTTAACAGTGGAGTTCCTAAGTCCGTATGGGCACAAGGATTGATACCAAAATACTTACTGTATGTTTAAGATTGGAGAACAAAGTAATTTGAAATGAGGATATAGATCGTAAAGTAGTTTATGGATCTTAAACATGGGTAAAGAAAAGGAGAAATAGCAAAATAAACAGCAAAGTACAGACTGGATATGATATAGAAAACCACACATGCAAAAACATTAGCTCCCTGAGGACAAAAACTCTGTTCTATTCACTGCATATGCCTCTGCCCCTTGCAGAGTGCCCAGTGCAGAATACTTAGTAAAGTAAATGTTTGTTAAATAAATGAAAGAAAAAATGGGACTAAAGAATATCAGAAGGTACTCTGGGAATTTCGATTTCAAAAGAAACAAATGAAACAATTCTGTTCACATATATTTCACAAATTTGAAATGTAAAATTATTTTCACTGAAATTCTGTTATATTCTTAATATAATCATTAAGTTTGGGGGTGCCTGAGTGGCTCAGTCGGTTAAGCGTCTGCCTTCGGCTCAGGTCATGATCCCAGAGTCCTGGGATCGAGCCCCGCATCGGGCTCCCTGCTTCTCCCTCTCCCACTCCCCCTGCTTGTGTTCCCTCTCTCACTGTGTCTCTCTCTATCAAAAAAATAAATAAAATCTTTAAAATATATATATATATAATCATTAAGTTTGGAATTTATACTTGCACTGGCATTTTTCTGCAGCTGATCTTCAATTAAAAGAATGTGGTTCATCTTGGTTAGTCTTATTACTGCGTTTTCACAATGTAGTGTCATAATACTCATAAGCTGGTATTTATATTTGTTAAAATTCACAATTTTCACCTTTTTTTATTTTGTAGCATTATTATCAGTTCAGGAAAATTAACGTAGCAAAGTGGTTTAATGAAATGTAAAAGTCAGGTTGCGAGTGATATAAATATGACTCTTAACAATGATAAGATCACTAATGAACAGGACTAAAATGCAAGATGGAGAGATGTATGCCCTGTATGTCAAGTGATATGCCACATAGGCTGTTAAGAAAGGGAAGTGCAAATAGGAGGTACACTGGAAAAGGCTGAAAAATTGGAATTTATTGGACCATTCCTCCATTTGCTCCTAAGGCTAGAGCACTTCACTGTTTTTATGAAGCTTCGGAAGCAGTGGCAATAAACCACAAATGCCTCCCATGTCCCTTTCAAACAAAGTACAATGGCCTCTTTGGTAAACCAACCAAGTTCTGCCTCAAGGGCAAAATAATGTTTCTCAGTGCAAAACCGATGCTTTCATCACCAAAGGGAAAGAGCAAAACGACTGAAGCGTCGTTTAGAGTTGCCGTCCTCAGAGACAAAACGCATGCAAACACACATTAATGAAACGTCTTTTAAGAATAGCCCCAAAGGGCGCCTGGGTGGCTCAGTCTGTTAAGCGTCTGCCTTCGGCTCAGGTCCTGATGCTGGAGTCCCGGGATCGAGTCCCACATTGGGCTCCCTGCTCAGTGGGGAGTCTGCTTCTCCCTCTGCCCTTCACCTTGCTCGTGCTCTCTCTCTCAAATAAATAAATTAATTAATTAAAAAAAATAGCCCCAAAGTCAATGATACATGTTTTGGTCAGCAAGAAACAGAACAAGATATTAGCAAAATTCCTCTATCAAATAATGCACCGAACATCAAGGAATATCAATGGCATGCCATGTGGAAGAGGAATTGTGAGCTTCTGTGTGGGCTGTCAGATAATTTCATTTTACCATTGATCGGAACCTCTGTGGATAAGTCAGTACCTTTCATGTGTGAGGCTCAGATTTGAGGGCCAAGGTACGCAGTGGAGAAGGAGCCCAGGGACCTGTTATGTAAGCAGCCGGGAAGAAAAGGAGCTGCTCTACAGAATAATCACACTGAATGCCAATCTACACCACTGCTGTTTTTCTCCAAGAACAGCTGATGATCTAAATAATCTGATCTTCATTTGGTACTGAAAAAAAGGATAAACATTTTGAATTAAACTACAATTCACGGACAATCTGTCTTTGAATGTGCAGTAGGACAGGGAGTACCAGGTTTTGCTTTCCACTCTGCAATACACTGCCTATTAAAGGTACTCACATGGATATGAGAAATGAGGAACAGTGTAAAACTATCTCTTCGTGACACTGAGAAGGCCAAAAAGGCCATTTCTATGATCTCAAATGACTGGCTTGCATAGTTTACGTCAGAAATCAATATTTGGAACAGCCTGAATCTTAGCCAAAATATTGTGACTTTTTTTTTTTAATGCTAGAATGTTGGGATAACTCGATTACGACCAAACTGCAATATAAGTAGCTAAGTCTCCATGAGTTTGACTTCCCCAGTAGTTGACAGTTTTCATTACAAATTAAATAAATTTTCCATATATTATTGCATCCTTTAAAACTATGCTGAAATGCAGCAAAGCAATATAAACAAGGATTTTGTGATGGCTGAACTCTCTCCTGCATGAGAGATAGAGATAAAGCTGGAAAGCAGGACAGGGAGCAAACTTCAAACCGCTTTACCTGCATTGCTGAGGTGTTTGGACTTGGTAACCCTTAGTTGGTGAGGACAATTTAAGCAAAGAAGCAAAATGAACAGGCATTTTAGAATGACTGATCTGACGTTAGTGTGAAGGACATATTTAAGGGAGTATAGCTGGAGGCAAGGAAACTGTCAACAGGCACTTTAAACACCTTTGATGAGAAATAACAATCTAAGAGAATGACAGCAAAATTCAAAGGGGGAGGAATCAAAAGATACCTAAATGGAAATAACAGGACTTGATCACCAGTCGAATCTGGGGGAGGAAGAAGGAGTTTCCTGGTTTGGGCACAATTTGCCGAGATTGGGAAAACAGAAGGTTGGCCATATGTACTGGTTATCTATCACTGTGCAACAAGTTACCCACAAAATATAGCAGCTTAAAACAACCAATGTTTATTACCTCCCAGTTTCTGTGGGTCAGGAATCTAGGAGAGGTTCAGCTGGGTGGTTCAAGTTCAGGGTCGAGATCTCATGAGGCTGCAGTGGGGATGTCAGCTGGGGCTGCATCATCTGAAGGCTTGACCGGGGCTGGCGTTGCAAGGAGTTCACGCACATGCCTGGCAAGTAAGTGTTGGTTGTTGGCAGGAGATGTCAGTTCCTTTCCAAGTGAACCCCTCTATAGGGTTGCTTAAATATCCTTCTGTTATAGCACTTGGCTTCCCCCAGATCAAGTGATCCAGGAAAGAGAGCCACGAGGAGGCCACGACATCCCTAATGACCCTGAAGTCTCACCCCATCACTTCTGCCTATTTCATTTGTTAGAAGAAGGTCACTAGGTCTGCCCACATTCAAGGACAGGGGAGACTTAAGCTCTGCCTCTTGAAAGGAAAAGTACAAAGAATGGGTGGATAAATATTAAAATCATCACACCACCTAGGTGGATAATGAGTTCAACTCATGCTGAATTTGAAATGCTTAAGACATTCAGCTGGAAGTGTCCAGCAGACGGATGAACATACCCTTAGATAATCATTGCTGAATTTAGCAACAATAAAGTTGACAGAATGACAGAGTTAGAAGCAAGGTGGCAGAATTAAGGAGAAAATGAAAGATAAAGGAAGTAGGGTCAGGCTACTCCCGAAAACTTCACCCTAAGAGGAAGTCAACAGTTAGAGGTCAGAGTAGGGGATTTGCAGGGGTATAGCTCAGTGGTAGAGCATTTGACTGCAGAGTAGGGGATTTGGGTGGACAAAGGTGGCAAAGGTCTTGGCAGAATCCCTTGTTGATTGACTTGGGCCAGAGGAGGGACCTTTTTGCTTGAGCGAGAAGGAAAAGAAGAGAGAATGGGTGCTATCTAGGGTGGTCCTGTCTCTAGGAAAATAGATAAGCAAGAACCTATCTGTTAGGAATACAGATGCAACACCTGGAGGAACATATCTCGAATTGGTTTGTTACCTAAGCCTCCCTACTTTCTCTTGTAGGCAGACCCCTGCTACATCTCCCTGGCCTGTTGTAGGTTTGTCATTCTGACTTACCTACTTTCCTGTTCCCAAACCTCTCATAACCCCTACTCCTCCCTGGAATGGCATTTGATTGGGCTGCCTATAGACCAAGAGTGACTTCAGCTTGTCCTCAGAATCTCTCCTATGGAAAGTACACATCAGTAGCCCTGATAGACTTGGTATCTTGGGGCCCTGCCCTGCTCCCAGTCTGGGGCCTAGTAGGATCCCTGCCTCGATCCCTAGTAGTATGGATGAGATATTAAAATATCTTTGAATCATAGTCTGTCATATTCCTCAGTGTGGACCAGATGAAACTGTGTTAGTGCTGGTGTTTCTGTACTTGAGCTCCATTTTAGTGTCTGGATTCTTTCATGTATTACCTTTCAGCTCCACTAAAACTTATTTCAATACAATGTTCAATACAAATGTAGTTCCTTTTCTGCTTTTTATGGCCTCAACAAAATTTGACCAACAGTAGATGAACATTAAACTATGACAATTCATGGAAATGAATACACTGATACCAGCAAGTCCCCATTTTAGCAGTTACCATGGCGACAATGTGCACAAATGGCTATTTAAAGGTGCCATTCTTTGAAACATCTTATTAGGCACAAGATATTAAAACTAATGAAATCATGGAGAAATTCCTTATTTTTGACATCTTAATGAAGAAGGTGATTAAGCTAGTAATACCTTTAGCGACTATTTTGAAAGCAACTGCTCCAGGTCAAACACTTTTCTAGGATTTTTTGTTTAAGTTGTCACATTTAAAACTCAAAAAGCCACTATCGGCCAGGTATTATGTTTTCTCCTCAGGACAGTTGAGGAAACAGGGATCACAGAGGTTATGCAATTTGCTCAAGTTCACACAACTTGGATGTAGAAAACCTGCGATTTGCACAGGATCTCACCTAAGTCCAGGCTTTTTCTAGTATCTCACATCACCCCTGTAATAATTGGTAACAAATTTTGAGTATAACTACCTTGACCTCTAACTGGATATTGCCTCCAAGGTCATTCACAATCATACCAGCCTGCTTTATTTTCTCTATAATAACTGACTGCAACCTGGAATTTTCTTATTTATTGCCTATCTCCTCACTAGATTATGAACCCAATGAGAACAGGTTCCTTGTCTCTTTTATTTCCTGCTGATCATCAGTACCTAGAACATTACCTAGCATAGAGCAGGTGATAAATAAATATTTGTTGAATTAACAAATGAATGAAAAATTCAAAGGAAGAAAAAGCACTAAAACAAATGCTTATATAAACATACATTTTTTAAAAAAAAGCATTTGACAAGTTTAAGGCAGAATTTAAATTATGATTGTTTTAAAGAAATACCCAAATTCTTATCTGGGAAATACTGTGCTATATTTTTCCATGCACTATTTCAGTAAAGCAGTTAGCAAACTTGTAAGGTCATAATAACAAAGATATGTTTCTATAATTCTGAATATGTGTCTAAAAAGTTCCTCTTTAGAAAGACAAATACCATATGATTTCACTCATATGTGGAATTTAAGAAACAATACAAATGAACATAGGGGAAAGGAAGGAAAAATAAAATAAGATAAAAACAGAGAGAGGCAAACCATAAGAGACTCTTAACTATAGAAACAAACTGAGGGTTGCTGGAAGGGGGGTAGGTGATGGGTATTAAGGAGGGCACCTGAAACAATAATACACTATATGTTAACTAACTTGAATTTAAATTTTTAAAAAAGTCCTTATTTTTATCAGTGAAATAAATTCAAAGCACATAGTAAATGTGGCTGGGTGTGGAGCCCACTTAAGATTCTTTCTCTCTCCCTCTGCCCCTCCCCCCTTTCTCTCTCTCTCTCTCTCAAAAAAAAAAAAGCTAATTTTCCTATACACAAATGGTACCTGCAAACCCAAGAAGAAAACCACCAAAAACCCAAAATAGAAAGGTGTAAAAGTAATGAATGGACAGTTCACAGAAAATACAAGTGGCTCTTCAACACCTACAGTGTTCAGCATCACTTTTAATAAAGGAAATGCAAATTAAAACTATAGATGTATTTTACCTATCAGTATGACAAAAATTTAAAAGCTTTGGTACACATCACCATGTTGGTGAGTGTATGAGAAAACTGGCACTCTCACTTTTTGCTAGTAGGTTGTATATTGATAACTTCTATGGAGGGCAATATGGCGATATCTATTAAATTTACAAATGCATATGTTCTTTGACAAGGCAAGTCCACTCTAAGAATGTATTCTACAGATTTATTCTTTCCAGGGCTGAGAACTGGGGAGCAGGGAACAGAGGCAGAACGTAAATGTCCTTTTACCTATATCCTCTTTTGAACATGTTGAATTTTGTATATTGTTCTTTATTACTTTATTGCAAAGTGTAATTTTTAAGCTATGTTCTTATAAAAGAAGTCATATTTATTTACTCTCCCCTTCAGTTAAAGCCAAAATAGAAAAGGAGGGGCGCCTGGGTGGCTCAGTCGTTAAGCGTCTGCCTTCGGCTCAGGTCATGATCCTGGGGTCCTGGGATCGAGCCCCGCATCAGGTTCCCTGCTCCGCGGGAAGCCTGCTTATCCCTCTCCCACTCCCCCTGCTTGTGTTCCCTCTCTCGCTGTGTCTCTCTCTGTCAAATAAATAAATAAAAAATCTTAAAAAAAAAATAGAGAAGGAAATTCCACCTATGAAGGAAGTAGAGAATGTCCTCACCCCCTGGGCAACAGATACAAAGACTATCTTCCAGAGACAGGAATTCACTGAACAAAATTGAGAAAGGACTACAAGAATTTATACTTCTCTAGATCTTGAGCGAGTTATAGATTTCTCTAAATTGAGTGAGAGGCGGAAGCAAGGACTGTCCTCCCAAGGGCCCTGTTCCCCCCTGAAGAAAGATAAGGGGCATCACAGAAGAGCTCATAAGACAATAGGAGGAGATGAAAAGGACAAAAATGGAGGAAACCATCACATGATGATCAAATGTTACACGAGGAAGAATAAGAAGTGAAACCAAAATGTTGGAAAAGTCAGTGAAATAGAAGACTCATTTGAGAAAATGGAATAGAGGAAAACAAGGATGAAAGTGATTAGAAAAATGTTAAATATGGAAGATAGAGATGTGACATACAGACAATTGCTAATTCTAAAGAACACAACAAAACTGATGGTATAGGGGAAAAAATTAAAGATATACAGTGAAGGAAAACTTCCCTGAAATTAAATAACTCAATCCATGGACTGAAAAGATTCATTATATACCCGGAAAAATCAGTAGAGTACAATCAAGATAGGATGTGTCCTGACAAAGTTAACTGGTGCTCAAGGGCAAAGAAATAACCTGCCAACAATGAAGCAGAAGCAGCAGATTACCCATAATAGGGAAGCAAGTTAAACCCTCTACAATCTCCTCCGGTCTTCTCCACAATATTAGATGATAGGAGACAAAAGAGCAATGCCAATGGAGTGTTGAATGAAAGAAGGGACTCAAGAAATCTTTATCAAGTTAAAATGTCACTCATATTTAAAGGAAACAAAAAGTCATTATAAAATTAGAAGGAACTCAAAGATTATAGCACTCAAGAGTCCTTTAGAAAAATGCAGTCATAGTTTAGCCAATTAAAAGTTAAATGTAGGGGCGCCTGGGTGGCTCAGTCAGTTATGCATCTGCCTTTCAGCTCAGGTCATGGTCCCAGGGTCCTGGGATGGAGCCCTGCAGTGGACTCTCTACTCAGCGGGGAACCCACTTTTCCCTGTCTACTGCTCTGCCTAGTTGTGCTCTCTCTCTATCAAATAAATAAATAAAATCTTTTTTAAAAAGCTAAATGTAATAATGTGCTCATTAATGTAAAGTTCACTGCATGAAAGCACACTGGTTCCATCTAGCAACACAACATGCATGGTTTTCATGAAATAAGCCAACTCATCTCCTCTTTCCACTTGTGTCCCCTACAGTCCACTCTCAACATGGCAGACATAGTGACCATGTAACATCTTCAACAGAGCCCTCCAGTGGCTCCCCATATCACTCAGTGTGAAGTGCAGCCTGTGCACTGGTCTACAAGGCACTCGCACATGTCCTCCTGACACCTGTGACCGTGTCTCCCACACGGAGCTCCCAGCGTCCTCATTGCCCTCAAACACTGGGCATGCTCCTCCTCAGGGTCTTTGCTCCAGCCGCTTCCTCCTCTTGGCATGATTTAACTAACTCCTTTTCTTACTCTAAGGCTTTGCTCAAATGTCATCTCTCAGTAGGACCCTGCATGACCAACCTATTTAAAATTCTAACCCATCCCTCCTGGCACCCTGGATGTCACTTATCCTATTTTGTTTTTATCTCCATGGTTCAGCACTGGTTCTCTTCTAACATACAATTTCATTTACTCATTTATTAGATTTATTCTTTGCTGCCTCCAATTGTACATACACTTGTATGTACAGGGGCCAGGGATTTCTGTCTTTTTTTCTTCACTCATATAATCCAAGCACCTAGACCAACATGTGGTTTGGGGAATTCCGTATATACAAAATTAGCAGTAGCACTGAACTGGTTAAGCACAGAGTTATTTCTAAATATAATTAAGTCTATCGGCTGTGGCAACTTTTTTCTAGATATGTCTCGTGAGGCAAGGGAAACAAAAGCAAAAATAAACTACTGAAACTACATCAAAATAAAAGCTTCTGCACAGTGAAGGAAACAATCAACAAAACTAAAAGTCAACCCATGGAATGGGAGAAGATATGTGCAAATGACATATCCAATAAAGGGTTAGTTTCCAAAATATATAAAGAATTTATAAAACTCAACACCCAAAAAACAAATAACAAAATTAAAAAATAGGCAGAAGACATGAATAGACATTTTTCCAGAGAAGACCTACAGATGGCCAACAGACACAGGAAAGATACTCAACATCGCCGATATCACCTCACACCTGTCAGAATGGCTATAAAATCAACAACACAAGAAACAACAGGTGTTGGCAAGGATGTGGAGAAAAAGGAAACTTCTTGCACTGTTGGTGGGAATGCAAAGTGGTGCAGCCACTGTGGAAAACCATGGAGGTTCCTCAAAAAGTTAATAATAGGGGCGCCTGAGTGGCTCAGTCGTTAAGCTTCTGCCTTCGGCTCAAGTCATGATCCCAGGGTCCTGGGATCCTGCTCGGCAGGAAGCCTGCTTCTCCCTCTCCCACTCCCCCTGCTTGTGTTCCTGCTCTCGCTATCTCTCTCTCTGTCAAATAAAGAAATAAAATCTTTTAAAAAAAAGTTAATAATAGAATTATCCTACAATCCAGCAACTGCACTACTAGGTATTTACCCAAAGAATACAAAAATACTAATTCAAAGGGATACGTGCACCCCAAGGTTTATAGCAGCAGCATCTACAATAGTCAAATTATGAAACAGCCCACACATCCATCAACTGATGAATGGATAAAAAAGTTGTTATATATGAATATTACTTAGCCAAAAAGAAGAATGAAATCTTGTCATTTACAACGACATGGATGGAGCTAGAGAGTATTATGCTAAGCAAAATAAGTCAGCAGAGAAAGACAAATATCATATGATTTCATTCATAGTGGAATTTAAGAAACAAAACAAATGAGCAAAGGAAAAAAAAAGAGAGAAAGCCAAGAAACAGACTCTTAACTATAGAGAACCATATGATGGTTACCAGAGGGGAGGTGGGTGGGGGATGGGCTAAATAGGTGATGGGAATTAAGGAGTACACTTGTGATGAGCACTGCGTATTATGTAGAAATCTTGAATCACTATATTGCACACAAAACACTGTATGTTAACTGATTGGAATTTAAATACAAACTTTATTGTGTATTTAACTTTATTTGTAAACTAAAGTTACATGTGTTAGATATGGTCACCTATCTGAACAATGTACCATACCACAGTGGGAGGGAGCAGGAAGCAAGCACAACCGTGTTCCCCATGGGAGGGAGACTAAGGGAGAAACATGACAACCAGCCATTATTACTGTCTGTAACCCTATAAACTCAAATCTAACCAAGGAAAGCTCCCTTCCAGGACACAGGCCCACGTTGAGAAAAACTGCTGGGGGTATACACTCCAAGTTGAACAGGACAAGGATATTAGGGACAAAGGAAAGAGAAGCTCCAGATAAAAGTAGGGGAGGAAAACAGAGCCTGTACGTCTCATTGAGCCCAAAGCCATGGATCTGAACACCTTGTGAGAACAACAGGAGAGAGAAATCAGGAGGCTCAAAGCTGGGAAAGTTATCCTGCCCCACCCCTTCCATCTGGCTTAACTGAGAGCAACAGAAAGGAAGTATGGTCAAATCCCACATTAGGGTATGGTAAGAAAAAGAAAATATTGAGCAAACCAATGCCCCTACAGACAGTGAAGGCATGCTAGAGAGACAGGCTCATGAAACAGATGAAAACTAGAACTGTGTTTCTGAACAAACTGAAAGACATGAACCTACGTATTGCAAAGGTCCACTGTGTACCTGGAAAAGTCAACTCAGAATGGCCAACACTAAAACACACTTAGTGAAACTATTAGACTTTCAAGATTTTTTTTTTAAAAGTCCTTGGAGCATCCAGGCAAAATAACCAAGTCATTTATAAGGGGAAGAACTGTCATCAGACTTTGGTAGCAGGCCTAGTATAGCCATAACATATTGACATACTGAAGATACTCAAAGAGGAAAACGTAAGCCAAGGATTTTATAACCAACCAAACAGACTCTCAAGAATAAAGATCATAGATGAACAGTTTTGAACATGGAAGAACTCAGGGAAAACCATGCCTGTGGACGCTGCCTGAGGAATCTCCTAGACAACAAATATGAACCAAACCAAGTATCTGGAGAGGCTTCATCATGAGAATTGGTAGGAAGCATTAAATATATATTTACCCAGAAAACTAAGGCAAAATGATTAGTCAAATAAGAAATGGTTATATATTTTGACAATGTAGATTCAGTGTATCTATCAAAAAGTACTAGAGGAAAATCTACAGCTATAGAGTGGAAAACATCTTTCAACACATGGCATGAAATCCAAAGCCATAAAAAGATTTGTAATTTTACTACATAAAAATTTAAAACTTTTATATGGTCCAAAACACCATAAACAAATTCAAAAAACAAGCAATGAACCGCATAAAAATATGTGCAATAATGCTTGTATCACATTGAAATATAAAGGGCTCTTTGAATCAATAATGAGTTTAAAAATGAGAAAAAACACACTATAAATTATAAATATATGTGAAAGGTTGTTCACACTGATTAATAATTTTAAAATATACAGTAAAATAATGACCTATATTTGTCAGGCTGGCAAACATTGATAATACCAAACAAGGTCAACAAGGGTGTGGGGAAATATTTATTTACTGAGTATACATCATGGGTAAGGGATTACGTTGGATGCTATAGATACAAATATAAGTAATATAGAAACAGTGTTCCAGTCTACAAAGAACTTATATTTTTAGGGGGTGTACAAGGAGAGAGAAGGAAATTTTTTAAATGAGTACATAATTATTTAAATGCAATTCTGGTGTGCTACAAAGGAGAAACACAGGGTGCTTTGAGAGGGATGACCTGATGTAATTTGGGCAGAGGTATTCTTAGCCACTGTAAATTGATCAACTCTTTAGGAAAGTTGGCAAAACCTTACATATCCACAATGTTTGTCTCAATAATTCTACTCCTAAATTGCAAGTCTACCAAAATACATAACTGAGCAGATATATACACAAAATAATGATTATGCAACATTGCTTATAACAGAAAAAAGAAATAATTCAAACCTTTATCAGTAGGATATTGGCTAAATGAGGGTATATCCAACAGAATTCAACCATCAAAAAGAATTATATACAACCAAAAATAACAAGATACGTAGGAATAAACCTTCTGCACAGTGAAGGAAACAATCAACGAAACTAGAAGGTAACCTATGGAATGGGATAAGGTACTTGCAAATGACATATCTGAATAAGGGTTAGTGTCCAAAATATATAAAGAAGTTATAAAACTTAACCAAACTTAACCAAAACTTAACCAAAACCCTCAAATAACACAATTTAAAAATGGGCAGAACTAATATAACACTGTATGTTAACTAACTGGAATTAAAATAAAAACCTTTAAAAATGGGTAGGACACATGAACAGACATTTATCCAAAGAAGACATACAGATGGCCAACAGACACATGAAAAGATGTTCATCATCACTTATCATCAGGGAAATGCAAATCGAAAACTACAATGAGGTATCACCTCACACCAGTCAGAACGGCTAAAATCAACAGCACAAGAAACAACAGGTGTTGGTGAGGATGTGGAGAAAAAAGGAACTCTCTTGTGCATTGTTGGTGGGAATGCAGACGGGTGTAGCCACTGTGGGAAACAGTATGGAGGTCCTCAAAAAGTTAAAAATAGAACTACCCAATGATCCAGCAATTGCACTACTAGATATTTACCCAAAGAATACAAAAATATTTTTCAATAATTCAAAGGGATACATGCACTCTGATGTTTATAGCAGCATTATCTACAATAGCTAAATATGGAAACAGCCCAAGTGTCTATCGACTAATGAATGGATAAAGAGGTTGTGGTATATATAATGGAATACTACTCAGCCATAAAAAAGAATGAAATCTTGTCATTTGCAACAACATGGATGGAGCTAGAGAGTATTATGCTAAGAAAAATAAGTCAGTCAGAGAAAGACAAATACCATATGATTTCACTCATGTGGAATTTAAGAAACAAAACAAACAAGCAAAGGGGAATAAAAAGAGAGGGGGGAAGCCAAGAAACAGACTCTTAACTGTAGAGAACAAAATGATGGTTACCAGAGAGGAGGTGAGTGGGAGGATGGGTTAAGTAGGTAATAGAGATTAAGGAGCACATTTGTGATGAGCACCCGAGTGATGTATGGAAGTCTTGAATCACTATATTGTTGTACACCTAAAACTAATATTACACTATATGTTAACTAACTGGAACTTAAATAAAAACTAAAAAAAAAAAAAAAAAAGAATACAGGATTAGGTTGAGCAAATCCAAGTCAGATTCCTTGTGTGATTTCAAATATGCTATATAAATCTTCTGAATCTATGTTTCCTAAACTACAAAACAAGGATAATTGTTCTAAGAATTGATTTGATTATTGTGGATAAAGTGCTTAGTTCAGTGTTCAGAATCTAAAAGAATTGTAGACATTAAAAAATAAAGAATAAAAAATAAAAACTTTAAAAAGTTTTTTTTTTAAAGAGTAATATAGATATTACTCTTATTGACTTACATATTGGCTTACAATATTGACTTTCAAATACATATTGACTTACAAAGATGTGCATTATGTGAAAACAAAACCAAGCACAAGATTGTGTTAGTATGAACAGGTTTCTGAAAACAAATATATATTATATATTCCAGTGTATATACAGAAAATAACTGGAAGAATAGAAACAAAACAGTTGGGAGAATATTGAGAACTTTTACTAAGTCATATATCTATATTGTTTGCAATTTTCACACCAAGTGAGAATTACTTTTTGAAAAAAGAAATTAAATTCAGGAAACAAAACATTTCTTTAAATGTTTTCTGTTTCTTTAAACATTTCTTTAAATCAGTGCAAAGGATCCTCAACTTTTCTTGTATTTTGATGTTTAAGATGCACACAAACACACATGAAATACCTCTAACTTCGCCAATGGTGATGGAATAAAGTTTTCTTACTAATCATTAAGAAAACAACACACACACACCCTTTAGTTAATAAATATGGTGTTTAATATTTTAGTCTTTCCTTTTAGGTTCTGTTCCTTACACTCAAAATGCAGGTTATAAATAAATTCACCTTACCTGTGCCTTCTGCCAAAACCTACTAAAAGTAAACTGAAAAAACTAAAACCTTTCATTCCCATTATCATTATTGTCTAAAAGCTCGACTCAGGCTGCAACCACCCTTTCATTTGGAACTCTTGTTAAAATGCCATACTACAACTACTCTGAATAAAAACAAACCCTAGAATATGACATTAGGCTTCCTTTGTTGCTACTTATAATGACTAAGTTCTGTGCTTATAATACAGATTTCATTTAATTACTATATATAAAAGGATTTTATATGGCTTCTCTCATTACATCTTAATTCAATTTGTTTAAGATACTGTCACACTCTTCCAGGTGAGAATAAGGAAAAGAGATTGAGCAACTGACTTAAAAGTAATAAAGCAGGAATGTCAATCAGGAAGGAAAAAAAAAAAAAACACCTTAGGTTTCCTATATAAAGGCTAAATACCAGTTGTACACTATTCATCTCTAGGGTGAGCTATAAAGCTTTGAAAGTCACCTTCAACAGTCATTCAATGTGAGTCATGTCCCACTGCCTTACTATTACCTAGTAGAACAACCTCAGATCTTGTTATAGCCTTTTTAGTATGCTGACGCCAATAAAACACTTACCATTCAGCAAGAGAAACAAGTTCTGAAACATTTAATAATTTGCCCACAGCCAATGAACATTCTCACTGCAACTTCATTCCAGATCCTTTACTATTTCTCTACAGAATCAGGAAATTAGAAAAATATTTGAATTGTAAGATGACTAGTTTATGAGTTTAGTTAGCATAATTTAAGTCGAAATATTTATTAAGTGCCTTTTTTGTTCCAGAAACTGTGCTAACCACTGTGAATATAAAAATTGTAAAGACACTTGCCTGGCCCCCAAGAAATCCAGGCTTGTAGGGGAGACACAGCTCACAAATTACTATCATACTAAAACTCTACCTCCCTAACTTTGAATGAAGACCCAAATTACCAAGAAAATAGGTGCAGTTATGACTATGAATTACTACTTTAATTCAGTACATTATCTTCCCACTCTTCTCCCTTAGAATTTATGCATATTTCTAAATATCATTCCTACTAAAAGGAAGCAGGCCTCCTTGGAGAAACAGCTGGTTCCAGGTGTGGAGCATGGAATTAACAAGATGAGTCTGGGATACCTTGTGGTGCCTAGAAATCAAGGAGATGCCCAAAGACTAATGGGACTATGTCAAATGGACAATGGGAGTGAATCTGAAGGAGCTCAATTTGACTTATTTGGGATAATTTCAACAACAAAAAAAATAATGACAGTAGTGAATTATAAAACACTAGTTAAAATATTTATTTATGCTAAAAGAAGAACTAAAAGACAAAAAGATAAAGATCTTCTTTACAGAATAATAGAGCTAATAAATAAAGGAAAT
Organism: Mirounga angustirostris; assembly: GCF_029215605.1. Lineage (NCBI taxonomy): Eukaryota > Metazoa > Chordata > Mammalia > Carnivora > Phocidae > Mirounga > Mirounga angustirostris. Next base: position 55,080,850 of record NW_026991725.1, read on the forward strand.
GACAATATTAGGGGGGGAAATCACCATTTTGTACATCTTATATATTCACGAAAACATGCTAAAATCATTGAGTAAAAGGTTGTTGGGGAAGATGTTCACATGATCTCAAAGTTTCACTCCACAATTTATCAATTACGAAAAGAAAGACAAAAGTGATCACGCTTACCACGACTACCTGGTGGGCAACCTGACATCGCATGCTTTCGAAGGTGATGTGATGAGACACACAGCATCACCTAGGTAGCCTTCTTGTTGAAACTATTTGATAAGTCATGAAGAAGAATTAGACAAATTCAGAATGTGAGGCGCTCTATTGGACAACTTGCCCTTAAAAGAAAACTCATCTTCATAAAAAGTAAAACTAACTTGGGAAAAAAAAGGTGTGGACTTAGGCTTCTGGGAAGATGGAATAGATGTAATTTTCCATATTCTTTCCACTAAGTACAACTAAAATCCCTAGACATGAGATGGAAAATAAATATAAGAAGATTCTGAAAGGTGGAAAGAAGAAGACAAACTGTTTAAGGAACTTGGGACTCAAGGAACAACACAGTGGCAAGTTGCCTGGATTTTCTTTTTGCCTCATATATACCAGACTGGGAGGTGAAGAAGTGGGCAACCTGGAAATACTACAGGGCACAAACATAAAAGCCTGCTGTCAAAGGACCAGGAAAGGGGTAGTCTAACAAGACAAAACATTCAGACAATAAATGCTCTACTCCAGTTAGAAGAAATAACATGAATATAAAACAGTAGAAATCAAAAGAACAGAGCTTCAAAGACCTGTGAGACTATAATAAAAGACCTAACACTTAAGTCATCAGGGTCCAGGAAAGAGACAAAGAAGGAGGAAGCTAGAAAAGTATTTAAAAAAAAAATAGCCAAAAACTTTCTGGTTCAGCAAAAGGTAAGCCTACAGCTTCAAAAAGCTGAACTCCAAACTGAGAAGCACAAGGAAATCCACATCAAGACACACCATAGTCAAAATTCTAAAAGACTAAAAGACAAAAAACTTGAAAGCCATGAGAGAAATGGCATTTCCCTACAGGGAAAAACAATTTAAATGGCAGCAGATTCCTCACCAGAAACCATGTGGCCAGAAGGAAGTAATACATCTTTCAGGTGCTGAAAGAAAAGAACTGTCAATCCATAATCCTCTATCCAGAGAAAATATCCCTTATGAATCAAAGGAAAACCAAGATATTCTCAGATAAAAGAAAATAAGGGAATTTGTTGCTAGCAGACTTATCCCAAAAGAATGGCTAAAGAAAATTCTCTCAACAGAAAGGAAATGATAAAAGAAGGAATCTAGGAACATCAAGAATAAATAATAAAAATGAATGTAATTTTAATAAAATTTCTGTCTCCTCTTAATACTTCTAAATTATGTTTAATGGTTGAAACAAAAATTATAATCCTGTCTGATGTGGTTCTGAATGTAGGTAGAAAATTATAAGTGAGGAGAGTAAAGAGAGGCAAGGTTTCTGCACTTCATTCCAAGTGGTAAGATATCCACACCAGTAGACTGATAAGTCATGTGTACAATGTAATACTTAGAGGACCACTAACAACAATATGTAAAAAGCCACAATCAAAACAATTTAGATAAAGCAAAATGGAATTCTAAAAAATGTTTAAAATAATCCACAGGAAGAGAGAGAAAGGAGAAAAAAAATATATCTGAAGACATAATGGCTGAAAACTTCCCAAATTTATTGGAAAACAATAACTTCTATATTCGGGAAGCTCAATGAATTCCAAGCAGGATAAACTCAAAGCGATCCACAAACAGGCGCATTATAGTAGAATGATGAAAATCAAAAAACAAAGAGAAAAGTCTTGAAAACAGCAAGAGAAAAACAACTCAGCATTTACAACAGAACCATAATAAGATTAATGGCTGACTTCTCATCAGAAATAATCAAAGCCAGAAGGCAATGGGACAACATATTCACTCAAAGGAAAAAAAACTATCAACCAGGAATCCTATAGCCAGCAAAGTTATCTTTCAAATGTGAAGGTGAAATAGGGTATATACCCAGAAGAATGAAAAATAGTATTTTGAAAAGATATTTGTATATCCATGTTCATAGCAGCATTACTCACAGTAGCCTCAAAGTGCAAGGAACTCAAATGTCAGATGAATGGATGAACAACATGTGGTATACACATAAATGAAATATAATTCAGACTTAAAAAAAAGGAAATTCTGACACATGCTATGGTATGAAAATAGTATGCTAAGTGAAACAAGCTAAACACATAAGGACAAATATTATATAATATACCTTATATGAGGCACCTAGACTGGTGATTGCCAGGGGCTTGGGGGAGGTGGGGATGGAGAGTTACTGTTTAATGGGTATAGAATTTCAGCTTTTCAAGATGAAGAATTCTGGAGACAGATGGTGGTGGTTGTACAACATTGTGAACACACTTAATATCACCAAACTGTACACTTAAAAATGGATAAGATGGTAAATTTTGTTATGTGTATTTTACCACAATAAAAAAAATTGGGGGGGGAAATGAAGGTGAAATAAAGACTTTCCCAGATAAACAAAAACTGAGAGAATTTGTTGCTAGTATACCTGCCTTACAAGAAACACCAGAGGAAGTTCTAGATGAAAGCACATGAGCCCAAAAGGTAATTCAAATCCACATACACAAAAAATCAAAGAGCACATAAAGGTAATCAGGTACTTATAAATAAAAGCAAAAATGCATATTTTTCTTCTTTCTTCTCTGGATTTAAAAAACAATTATATAAAATATGATCCATACAGTGTATTGTTGGACATATAATGTATAGAAATATATGCGTAATATATCTGCCAACAACTGCACAAAACAGATGGATTGAAGTAAAGCTGTACTGAGCTAAGGAAATTACTACAGTTGATTAAGGTAATAATTATAACAATTTATGGTTAGGTTTGTAATATTAACAGGTGTAATATGTATAAGAATAATACAACAAAAAGGGAGAAAAGAGAATAGAGCTATATAGAAGTAACATTTCTATATCTCATTAAGATTAAGTTAGTATAAAGCTGAAGTAGATTCTGATAAGTTATCAGAATATAATTCAAAGAGATAAAGTGAAAAAATCATTAAAGAAAATAAAAGATTCGTATTTATTTCCTAGAGCTACAGTAACAGATTACCACAAATTGAGTGGCTTAAAACAAGGAAACAGTCAACAAAACAAAGAGGCAACCCACAGAATGGGAGAAGATATTTGCAAATGACACTACAGATAAAGGGCTGGTATCCAAGATCTATAGAGAACTTCTCAAACTCAACACCCAAAAAACAAATAATCAAGTCAAAAAATGGGCAGAATATATGAAAAGACACTTCTCTGAAGAAGACATACAAATGGCTAACAGACACATGAAAAAATGTTCATCATCATTAACCATCAGGGAAATTCAAATCAAAACCACATTGAGATACCACCTTACACCAGTTAGAATGGCAAAAATGGACAGGGAAAGAAACAACAAATGTTGGAAAGGATGTGGAGAAAGGGGAACCCTCTTACACTGTTGGTGGGAATGCAAGTTGGTACAGCCACTTTGGAAAACAGTGTGGAGGTTCCTCAAAAATTTAAAAATAGAGCTACCCTATGACCCAGCAATTGCACTACGGGCTATTTATCCCAAAGATATGGATGTAGTGAAAAGAAGGGCCATATGCACCCCAATGTTCATAGCAGCAATGTCTGCAATAGCCAAACTGTGGAAAGAGCCGAGACGTCCTTCAACAGATGAATGGATAAAGAAGATGTGATCCATATGTACAATGGAATATTACTCAGCCATCAGAAAGGATGAATACCCAATTTTTACATCAACATGGATGGGACTGGAGGAGATTATGCTAAGTGAAATAAGTCAAGCAGAGAAAGTCAATTATCATATGGTTTCACTTATTTGTGGAACATAAGGAATAGCATGGAGGACATTAGGAGAAGGAAGGGAAAATGAAGGGGGGGGAATTGGAGGGAGAGATGAACCATGAGAGACTATGGACTCTGAGAAACAAACAGGGTTTTAGAGGGGAGGGGGGAGGAGGGATTGGTTAGCCTGGTGATAGGTATTAAGAAGGGCACGTACTGCATGGAGCACTGGGTGTTATACGAAAACAATGGATTGTGGATCACCACATCAAAAACTAATGATGGGGGCGCCTGGGTGGCTCAGTCGTTAAGCGTCTGCCTTCAGCTCAGGTCATGATCCCAGGGTCCTGGGATTGAGCCCCACATTGGGCTCTCTGCTCAGTGGCAAGCCTGCTTCTCCACTCTCCCACTCTCTCTCTGTCAAATAAATAAATAAAATCTTTAAAAAAAAAATACCCTCAGCGAATTGAACTAAAAATAAAATTAACCTCATTAAAAAAAAATTAAAAAAAAAAACTAATGATGTATTGTATGGTGACTAACATAACATAATAAAAATTTTTTTAAAAATTAAATAAATGGGGAAATAGTGTTTAGGCATTGGAAGATTAGATATTGTTAAAATGTCAGTTCTTCCCCAGACTGATACTTAGATTCAATACGTTGCTAATCAAAATCCCAGAAGAAATTTTTGTAGAATAGACAAGCTGATTCTAAAACTTATATTTATTTTTTAAAATTTTATTATGTTATGTTAGTCACCACACAATACATCATTAGTTTTTGATGTAGTGATCCATGATCCATTGTTTTCGTATAACACCCAGTGCTCCATGCAATACGTGCCCTCCTTAATACTTATATTTAAAGCCAAGAAACAAGAATACAGTTAAAAAAAAAAAGACAAATGTATATGATTCCACTCATATGAGGTACTTAGAATAATCAGATTCATAGAATCAGGAAGTAGAATAGTGGGTACCAGGGGCTGGTGGAGTGGGAGATGGGGAGTTGTTGTTTAATGGGTACAGAGTTTCAGTTGGAAAAGATGAAGAAGTTATGGAGATGGACCGTGGAGATTGCACAACAATATGAATGTACTTAATACCACTGAATTATACAATTAAAAACGGCTAAAATGGCAAATTTTCTTAAGTATATTTTATCATAATAAAAATCTTTTTAAAACAGTTAAAAAAAAAAAAACCAGAAATTTATTCTCTCCCAGTTCTGGAGGATAAAAGTCTGAAATCAAGGTGTCAGCAGGACATACTCTCTCTGAAAACTCTCAGAAAGAGTCCTTCCTTGCCTCCTCCAGCTTCTTGTGGTTCCCAGTTATCATATATGTTCCTTGGCTTGTACTTGCATCTCTGCCTCTGTCTTCACATGGCCTTCTTCTTTCTGTGTGTCTCTGCATATACTCTTCTTACAGTGACACTAATCATTGCATTTAGGTCCCACCCTTAATCCAGAATGAATTCATCTCAAGATCTCCAACTAACTAGTCAACCCACTAAAATGTTATACTAGAAAGCACTCACTTAATACAAAAGAAAGCAGTGAAAGGAGTAACAGAGGAACAAAAAAAGATGAGACATAGAAGAAGAAGAAGGTAGCGGGAGGGGAAGAATGAAGCGGGGGAAATCGGAGGGGTAGACGAACCATGAGAGACGATGGACTCTGAAAAACAAACAGGGTTCTAGAGGGGAGGGGGGTGGGAGGATGGGTTAGCCTGGTGGTGGGTATTGAGGAGGGCACATTCTGCATGGAGCACTGGGTGTTGTGCACAAACAATGAATCATGGAACACTTCATCTAAAACTAATGATGTAATGTATGGGGATTAACATAAGAATAAAAAAAAAAGATGAGACATATAGAAAACAAAAAGTAAAATGGCAGATATAAATCTAATAATACTAAATGTGAATGGATTAAACATTCCAATAAAAGGGCAGAGATTGTCAGACTGGATAAATAAATACATGATCCAACCATATGCTATCCAGGAAGTATAATTTAGATACAAAGATACAAATGGATTAAAATAAATGGATGAAAAAAGATATATCATGCAATTAGCAACCATAAGAAAGTTCAGGTGCCTATAGTAATATCAGATAAAATAGACTTTGAAATAAAAATGTTACTGGAGTTAAGGACATAATAATAAAAGGGTCAATTCATCAGAAGATATGACAATTATATGTGCACTTAATAATAGAGCACCAAAATACATAAAGCAAAAAGTGACAGAAATGAAGGGAGAAAGAGACAATTCAACAATAGTAGCTAAAGACTTTGGGGAGCCTGGGTGGCTCAGTCATTAAGTGTCTGCCTTCGGCTCAGGTCATGATCCCAGGGTCCTGGGATAGAGCCCCATGTCAGGCTCCCTGCTTGGCGGGAAGCCTGCTTTACCCTCTCCCACTCCCCCTGCTTGTGTTCCCTCTCTCGCTATATCTCTCTCTGTCAAATAAAAAATAAAAATATTAAAAAAATAGTAGCTAAAGTCTTCAATATCCACTTTCTATAATAGACAGAACTATACAGAATCTCAACAAGGAAATAGATCTGAAAAATCCTCTAAGCCAGTCAGAACACTGGATCTGTAGAACACCCAACCCAAGACAGCAGTATATACATTCTTCTCAAGTGCACATAGAACATTCTCAAGAACACACCATGTGCCTGGCCATAAAACAAACCTCAATAAATTTAAAAGGACAAAAATAATGCAAAGAATGTTGTCTAACCAAAATGGAATGTAGTTAGAAATCAATAGCAGAAAAATATTTGGGAAACTCACAAATACGTAAAAATTAAAAAACATACTCCTAAATAACCAATGGGTCAGAGAAGAAATTGAAAGAGAAATCTGAAAATACTTTGAGATGAATGAAAATGAAGAATTAACATACCAAAACTTATGGGATGCCTCTATAACAGTGCAGGGGTGCTTAGAGGGAAATTCACCGCTATAAATACCTATGTTAATGTTAGAAGGTAGGGAAGAGACAGTAAGTATCCCCCAAACTGAGAAGGTATTTTGAGACTGGAAAACAAAAAAGGTGACTCCATACAGTTTACATAGAGTTTTATTCAGGGTAACTAACTGACAGGAGGGATTGGGTGGACGATGATCTAGTCAGCTGTGCAGCTATTCTCTGTACAGTCCGGACCTTCATCTACAGATTTTATGGAATGAGGGGGTGTACAGAAGGGCACTGTAGTGAGATCAAAGGGTTCCCATGCATTTCAAAGGGTTTGCATGCACCTAATTGACATCTAACATTTAATTAGACCTCGTGGCACCACCAGTGCATCAGGAAGGGGAGAGACTATTTTATCTCTAACAAACTTGAGGAGGGACAAAGTAAGCCTCCCCCATCTCAGCTTTTGTGAGCATTTCTAAGGTATGCATATTAATCTCCAAGGGAACACATAGCCCCAAGAGAGGTTGTTGAGTGAACATGAACAAGAGGAAGGCCAAAGATGGAGTCAGTATTACTAGAATACCTACAGTTAAAAAGAAAAATCTCAAATCAATAACTTAACCTTTCACTTTAAAACACTGGAAAAAGAGCAGTAAACGAAACCTAATGCACACAGGAGGAAGTAAATAATAGGTTAGAGCAAAAAATATGAAATAGAGAATAGAAAAATAATAGAGAAAATAAATAAAACCAAAATCTGTTCTTTGAAGAGATCAACAAAATTGACAAACCTTTAGTTAGGTTGACCAAGAAAATATGAGACAATTGAAATTACCAGAATCAGAAATGAAAGAGGGGTTATTACTGCCAACCTCACAGAAATAAAAAGGATTCTAAAGCAACACTATGAACAAATGCATGCCAACAAATTAGATAACTTAAGTGAAATGGGAAAGTTCCTGGAAACATACCAATTACCAAAACTGACTCAAGAATAAATAAACAATCTGAACAGAGCTATGACAAGTGAAAAGACTGAATTAGTAATAAAATATTATCCACAAAGAAAAGCCAGTCCCATATTTCACTGTTGGATTGTACTAAACATTTTTTTAAGGATTTTATTTATTTATTTGACAGAGAGAGACAGCGAGAGAGGGGACACAAGCAGGGGGAGTGGGAGAGGGAAAAGCAGGCTTCCCGCTGAGCAGGGAGCCCAATGTGGGGCTCAATTCCCGGACCCTGGGATCATGACCTGTGCCAAAGGCAGATGCTTAACGAACTGAGCCACCCAGGCGCCCCTGTACTAAACATTTAAAGAAGAATATTAAGTATCAATTCTTCACAGACTATTCCAAAAAATAGAAGAGAAAGGAAAACTTCCCAACTCATCTTATGAGACCAGTATTATCCTAATATCAAAACTAGATAAAGACATCACACACACAAAAACCTACAGATCAGTAGCTTTTCTGAATATGGACATATAAAAATCCTTAAAAAAATACTAGCAAACCAAATCCAACAACATAGAAAAAAAAACCCCACATAAACTGTATATCATTGACCAAATGGATTTACCCTAGGAATGCAAGGTTGGTTTAACATCCAAAAATCAATTAATCATTTCAATAGAAGACATTTTAAAATCACATGAGCATCTCAATAGACACAGAAAAGCATTTGACAAAATCCAGACTCTTTCCCAATAAAAACACTCAACAAACTAGAAGCAAACTTTCTCAACCTGATAAAAGTCATCTACTAAAAATCCACAGCTAACATCATTCTTAATAGTGAAAGACTGGATGCTTCCCCCTTAAGATCAGGAAAAAGACAAAGACGTCTTCTCTGCCACTTCTACTCAACATTGTACTGGAGCTCCTGGTAAGGGCAATTAGGCAAGAAAAAGCACACAGACTGGAAAAGAAGAAATAAAACTACTTATATTCACAGATTACATGATCCTGTATTTAGGAAACCTTATAACCTACTTAAAAATTGTTAGAATCCATAGACTTTAGCAAGGTTGCAGGATACAAGATATATATACAAAAATCTATTGTATTTCTATACACTTGCAATGAACAATCCAAAAATGAAATCAAGTAAACAATTCCATTTACAATAACATCAAAAAGAATAAAATACTTCATTTAACCAGAAAAGTGCCAAACTTATACCCTGAAAATGACAAAACATTGTTGAAAGAAATTAAGAATAAATAAATGGGAAAACATTCTGTGTTGATGGATTGGATGACTTAATGTCAAAATGGCAGTACTCTTCAAATTGATCTACAGTTCAACATAATCCTATCAAAAATCCCAGCTGATTCTTTGTAGAAATTGATAAACTGATTTAAAAAATTCATATGGTATCGCAAGGCCCAGAATTGCCAAAAAAGTCTGGACAAATAAAAATAAAAACTCACAATTCCCAATTTCAAAACTTACTATACAGCAACATTAATCGAGATGGTGTGGTACTGGTGCAAAGATAGACATATAAATCATTAGAACCGAATTGAGAGTGAAAAAATAAACCCAAACATCTGTGGTGAACTGAATTTCAGAAAGGGTGCCAAGACTATTCAACAGGGAAAGAATAGTCTTTTCAACAAATGGTACTGGGACAACCAGATAGACACATACAAAAGAAAGTTGGACACTTATCTCATACCATATGCAAAAATTAATTCAAAATGAATCAAACATTTAAGTGTAAGAGCTAAAACTGTATTTTGCAATATATACAAATATCAAGTAATTATTTTGTACACCTGAAACTAATATAATGTTATACATCAATTATACCTCAATTTTTAAGAAGCACTAAATCTATAAATCTCTTAGAAAGAAAATATAGGGGTGAATCCTAAAGACCTTAGATTTGGTAAAGAATTCTTCCCAAAATCACAACAAAAATAAAGATAAATTGAAGGGCACCACAATTAAAAATTTCTCTGCTTAAAAGAACACCAGCAGGAAAGTGAAAAGACAACCTAAAGAATGGGAGAAACTACTTGCAAATCATGTACTGATAAGGATTTAATATCCAGAATATATAAACAACTTCTACAATAACAACCACAAAAACAACTCAATTTTAAAATGAGCAAAGGACTTGAATATGTCTTTCTCTGAGAAGATATATAAATGGCCAATAAAGACAAGAAAAGATACTCAACATCACTAGTCCTCAAAGAAATATAACCCAAAACCACAATGAGATTCACACCTCCTAGGCTAGAATAAAAAAATCAGATAATAACGAATGTTGACAAGGATATGGAAAAATCAGAACCCTCATTCATTGCTGCAAAGAATGTAAAATGATGTAGCCACTTTGTAAAACAGTCTGGCAGCTTCTCGAATAATTAAACATGGAGTTACCACATGACCCAGCAATTCCACTCCTAGGTATGTATAAACCCCCCAAAATGAAAACATATGAAACCATAAGAACTTGTGAATGAGTATTTATAGCAGCTTCATTTAAAATAACAAAGGTGATTACAACTCAAATGCACATCAAATGATGAATGGATGAACAAGTGATATATCCATACACTAAAATACTATTTGCCCATAAAAAGGAATGACATATTGCTACACACTACAACATGAATCTTGAAGACATTATGGCAAGTGAAAGAAGTGAGTCACAAAAGACCACATATTGTATGATTTCATTCAAATTAAAGGGAAACAAAAGTACCATAAAGAAGACTTTGTTGGGCGCCTGGGTGGCTCAGTTGGTTAAGCGACTGCCTTCGGCTCAGGTCATGATCCTGGAGTCCCGCATCGGGCTCCCTGCTTGGCGGGGAGTCTGCTTCTCCCTCTGACCCTCCCCCCTCTCATGTGCTCTCTCTCATTCTCTCTCTCTCAAATAAATAAATAAAATCTTAAAAAAAAAAAAAAAAGAAGACTTTGTTTACCACAGGGTGGGAACTGGAGAGAATGGGAAACAGTCCACCTAGGCTCTGATAGAAACCTGGGTTTGGCCTCCCCCAGGACACACAGAACACTGTGGTTGTTGGTCTCCAGGGAGGGAATGTTGCTTCTCTTATGAAAGCATAAAGAAGCTGGAAAATTGAATTTGGGAAGGTTACCAACAAAAACCACCCATGCCACAAATCGCGTCCATAGTCAGTCCTGACAGTGGCTAACTATGCGTCCTCCACCAAGGGGAAACAAAACAAAATAACCTTTGATTACCATCCTTGCTCCTTGGCCTCTACTCTGAGAGAAATAATAGAAGCTTCTGGTTCAAGGCCAGTCCTGCTCCTACCTTCCCTGCCCTCCCCTCCACTTGAGTTCCTTCCTCTCCTTTCTACTGGTTCCTCTCTATTCTGGCTGATCCAGTCCAGTCCCTCAGAATTCTCTTCTTGTTCCTACTTTTAAAGGCTGGAGTTCCCCGGGTGTCTAGCCTCGGCTAACTCCAGGAGTCTACCTCAGTTTTCTTCTCCATTCTACCTTTTCCCAGGCAATCTCACTCTCATGGTTTTAACTTCCAAGAACAGACTTGTCTTCCCAAATCCATATCTCCCTTAAGCCAGAGACCTAGATTTCCAACTGCCTGACAGACATATCCATGTGGATGCCACACTTAAAATGGATCACTTTCTCCAGACTCTGTCGTGGTTTGGGTTCCCTCAAATCTCCTTAAGGTAAAGATTTGAGAGCAAACTTTATTTGGGAGGTGACATGAGATGACTCAAGCAGAGGAGTAAGAAGGTGAAGCATGGAATGAAAGTGTGTTTCATTGAGCAAGTTACCACGGTGGGTACCTAAAGCTTAATCACACTGGGGAATGCTGAGAACCAGCATATAGAATACGCACAGCAGCACTATCCCACTGGAGGGGCAAGGAGCTGGTGTAGTCATACGCCATTATCCTTGGTTGAGGGCTTCTGGGGAGTTGGAAGGGTGTTGATTTCCTGGCACTTCTACTCTGCTGTTCTGGGTCGCAAAGTGGGCATCAGAAAACTCTCAGGCAAAGAAATGCAGGTGCTAACAATGGGAAGGTAGGTCAGCGTTCACAGAAGTGGTAAGGGGAAGGGAATATGGGCAGGGTACCCATTCTTCTGCTACCCATTCAAACCTGAGTTCCTCTCAGATTCCCTATCGTGGTTGGTATCACCCAAGCCAGAGAAAAATGGTGTCAAAACCAGCTCCTCTCTCTCTTTCACCCCCACAGCCAGGACCCTGAGGATTCTATACCCTGAGGGGCACATCCTTTCCTTTCTTGTCATCCCCACTGCCAAAGCCTTGGTTTTGTAACTGGATTTCCTACACTCAGCCTCTTCCACCTCTCATCTATCCACTAAAAAAATTTCCAGCATGAACATTCTAAAATGCAAATCCATTTTCACACTATATTAAAAATACTGCAGTGGTTTATAATGAGGTATCTGGAATAATCAAATTCATAGAGACAGTAAGTAGAAAGGTGGCTGCCAGGGACTGGGGAGAGGGAATGGGGAGTTAGTGTTTAACGGGGACAGAGTTTCAGTCTGGGAAGATGGTAAAGTTCTGGAGATGGATGGTGGAGATGGTTGCACAACAGCGTGAATATTTAATGCCACTGAACTATATACACTGAAAATAGTTAAGGTGGTAAATGTTATGTTAAGTCTATTTTACCACAATAAAAAAAGTTACAATACTTCAGTGGTTCCCACTGCCTAAGGAATAAAGTCCAAGCATCTTCACATGACGCATTAGCCCATCCTCTCATTCTCACCTGTCCCTCCAGCCTCATCTCCTACCATCCCAGCTCTGAGCTTCCCCTCCCAGCGTTTCCAACGACATGTAGTCTCCAGAATACATCTTGCTTTTCCATGTCTGTTTCCCACTGGGCTTTCTGGTTTCTCTTCCTGGAGCACAATTCGCACCCTTGTATATGAGCAATTTCTCTTCATTCCTCAAAACTCATTCATTCATTTGTTCAGTAATTACCAGGTCTGTGATTCCCATCTTAGGAAACAGAGAGTGGTGGGAAAGGCAAAGTGGGAACAAGTGAATTGAAATGAGCATGTATATAAGGTCCTTGAGAGGCACCTAAGAAGGGGCTCTCACCTCACCTGGGAAAGTCAAGGGAGCTGAAGCTTAAACACCTCCACATGACTCTCTGATAGTTATCCTCTCTCCTTGGTGCTACTTCTGAGCTTTGCATGTACTTCTAGTTTCTGCACATACCACATTGTTTATAATCATTTTATAAGCTTCTGTATTAGTCATGATTCTCTAGGTTGCCAGTGACATTAAACCAATCTGAACTAGCTTTAGAAAAAGAGAGGGGAGGAATCATGAGCTTCCATAAATAAACCATGGAAAGCACAGAGGTGGATATGGCCTATGGAACAAATGAATCTGGGGACACCCACTCTCCATGCCTTTCTGCATGTTACCTTCACTCCCTCAGTGGGAGTTACGCTTTGGGCAGCATGAGATACATGTAGTTAATTAATTTCACAAATATCACAGTTCGTCAATTCTAGGACACACATTTTAATATCCCTGAAGTCAGCATACCTCTTACAGTTGCCACTGGCTGCCAATGCCAATGTCTGGACGTGTGCAAAACCGGGCAGTTAAAGAATAAGCTCACTGGAAAAATAAGTTCCTGGGACCCCTGTGTGGCTCTGTCAGTTAAGCATCTGCCTTTGGTTCAGGTGGTGATCTCGGGGTCCTGGGATTGAGCCCCGCATTGGGCTCCCTCTCCCTCTGCCTCTGTCCCCCACTTGTGTTCTCTCTCTCTTTCCCTCTCTCTCAAATAAATAAATAAATAAAATCTTTAAGGAAGGGAGGAGGAGGAGGAGGAGGAGGAGGAGGAGGAGGAGGAGGAGGAGGAGAAGGAGAAGGAGAAGGAGAAGAAGGAGAAGAAGGAGAAGAAGAAGGAGGAGAAGGAGGAGAAGAAGGAGAAGAAGAAGAAAGAAGAAGAAGAAAAGAAGAAGAAGAAGAAGAAGAAAAGAAGAAGAAGAAGAAGAAGAAGAAGAAGAAGAAGAAGAAGAAGAAGAAGAAGAAAGAAGAAGAAGAAGAAGAAGAAGAAGAAGAAGAAGAAGAAGAAGAAGAAGAAGAAGAAGAAGAAGAAGAAGAAGGAGAAGGAAAAGCAGCAGCAGCAGCAGCTCACCAAAAAGCATGTTGACTTCATTTTCATCCTAGGTGGCCTCATGGATAATCCTACAATATTTCAGCCTACAAACTAAGCAAGGATGTTCAAAGAAGGGATGTGAGTCCAGATCGTTTAATCGACACCTTCTGGTCGATACCTTTAGTCAAGATCAACGGAAGTGTCAGCATCAACTTTGCAGAACAGATGTCACAAACTCAGAAGGAAATCCTGGAGAAAATTGAGGAACGCTTTCACAACCAACACATGACCAGTGTTCCTGATGGCAGAGGGGATGCTCTCTGTGAAAAAAATCACAGACATAAATGACTTGGGTGAAAAAATGATTCAAAAGAGACACTCTGGGGGTGCCTGGGTGGCTCAGTTGGTTAAGCGTCGGACCCTTGGTTTCGGCTCAAGTCGTGATCTCAGGGTCGTGGGATTGAGCCCTAAATCGGGTTCCATGCTTAACGCAGAGTCTGCTGAAGTTTCTCTTTCTCCCTCTGCCCCTCCCCATGCTCTTGCTCTCTCTCTCTCTCTCTCTCAAATAAATAAATCTTTAAAAAAGAGAGAGAGAGACACTCTGAATGTGAGGAAGTTTTAGAAATACCTTAACCAATTTGTCACACTTATATTTTCCTTTGTGCACATGTACAAGAATGGAATATGACATACACTTATGTCTAAATAACTCTAAAAGATCTCAGTAAGTCTAAAATTAAAAAAAAATGTACCTAATAAAAAGCATCGTATCGGGCGCCTGGGTGGCTCAGTTGGTTAAGCAACTGCCTTCGGCTCAGGTCATGATCCTGGAGTCCTGGGATCAAGTCCCACATCAGGCTCCCTGCTCAGCAGGGAGTCTGCTTCTCCCTCTGACCCTCCTCCTTCTCATGTTCTCTGTCTCTCATTCTCTCTCTCGCAAATAAATAAAATCTTTTAAAAAAAAGCATCGTATCACAGTTTAATTGACAGCATTTTTTTCTTTTATAGTGAAACACATAATAATTGTTTTAAAATTGCTAGCATCTTAGATTTTACGAAATTGTATTTATTTGGCACTTACTGTGCACTGGAGACATATATTAAACAAAACAAAGACCAAGCTCCCATGGAGTTCACGCATCCTTATAACTCCCAGGAACAAAGAGGGCCTCTTGCTCTACTGGCTCCATTTTGAACTATCCAAAGAAAAGCGATTAGCCTGGTATGGATGACATGGTCACCCCTGGAAAAATCTTTGTGAACAGGGAGTGTGTATGAAGTTCCATGACTGTTTCAATCTGGGTCATGGCCAATCCCTGCACCCAAAGCAAAATCTACTTCCAGAAGAAGGAAGGAAGGGTCATTGAACAGAAAAAAAATTACAGTTGCTTTAATGTCCATTTTTCCTATAAGACTGTGGGCACACAGAAGTAGCATTCTTGTCTAAACCGGGCAGGGTCCAATCAAGAAAACAGAATTCAAAAGAGGTAGTTCAATAGACGGAATTTAATATGGGAAGTAGTTACAAGGTCTGGGGAAGGGCTAAGCAGCCAAATGGGATGGCGGGATGGTGAGCCACCCCAGAGTAGGACACCTCCAGCACACTTAAGCCTAGAGGGGAAAGGAAGAAGGTGGTATCACCAGAGGCCAGTGTCACTCAGCTGGAGTTGGAACCACCCCAGAGATACTGTTCAAAGCAGAAAACGGGGAGAGACGTCCCCTGGCTTCTCCCTTCCCCTCACCTTCCAATCTCCCACTGGTGCCTTTTCCTAGCCACCCTTCGCCAGCAGCATTTGACAAAGGAGCCTGCAAAGTGAAGTTGGCAGAATCAGCTCCTTCCAAAATAGAGAACGGAAGAAGGGTGGGGACTGAGTCTGACGGTGAAGAGGCGGATACCCGGGCGATGTCTAATCCGTCTCTGTATCTCTGGGTCCTGACATTGCACTTGGCTCCTACAGAAGGAAATCAACTAAGTACGAAGAGAAACTGAGAACGACCATCGAAATGCAAGGACAGAGATATGGATGGAGCCTTACTGCACTAGAGAGAATTGGGCAACTTATTCCACACAGGGGTACACAAGAGAGGATTCACAAAAAAACATGATGAATGAAAGATTATACAACTAATGAGCAAGGATTTGCCAGAGAAATAAAAAGGTGAGAAAGTCAGCCAGGCAAGGAAGTCTGCACACATTGAAGGCAGGGAACACAAAAGCTCTTCAAGGACTGACAAGATTCAAGTCAAATTCTATTAAGTGCTTTTTCAGTACCTCTCAACATGATTATATAGCTTTCCCCTTTTATTATTTATACAATGTATTAAACTGACATATGTCCTTATATCAAACCATTCTTGAATTCCTGGAATAAAAACAATTTGGCCAAGAGGCACCTGGGTGGCTCAGTCAGTTGAGCACCCAACTCTTGTTCTTGGCTCAGATCTTGATCTCATGGTCATGAGTTTGAGCCCCATGTTGGGCTCTGTGCTGGATGTGGAGCTTACTTTAAAATATATACTTATATATATCATATATATATATGTATATATAATATATAAATATATTTGGTCAAAACGTATTACTTTTTTAATTCTGCTGAATTCATTTTGCCGATTTTTTTAAGTAGGCTCCACGCCAGCCCTTAGAGTTGTTATGAGAGAGAGTAGTTATGAGAGAGACTGTACGTCCCTGGGAATCCTAAAATAGTTAGTATCTGGCTCTTTATAGAAAAAGTTTTCAAACCCCTGTTTAGAGTTTCCACTCATATGCGGACTCCACCGAGCTATGGCCTTTTTGTGTGTCAAAATAAGAGACAATACCGAAAGGGTTGAAAAGAATGAGTTATTACTGCTCTAAGTGGGTGGGCACATTCCGTCTGTTTTTCGTTACCTTACTGACCCCCAGTCCGTGTCATGAGATATAGCACCACTGCTGTGCTTGCCACTTGAGTCCACTTGACCCCAAAACCATGCTCATCTAACATCTTCATGAATATCGGCACCAGCTTGTTTATTTCCGAGGTATCGTTTCACGTACAAGAGGGGCTGGCCTTAAACCCAAACAACTACAGGGACCAGGAGGTCAAGAGAGTGAGTGGGGCCAGCCGGGTCAGGGAGAACTTTCGTCGTAGCTGAAGGAGGAAGCTACCACCCCGTGACTTAAGCCAATGATGAAATACTATTTATCCAACAGAGGCTAGAGATAATGGATTTTTATGTGAAATGTCTTGACTATTAAAGTGCTCTCAATTAACATATCAAAAGGTAAAACCAAAATCCTGGGCACTGTTGGGGAAAGGTAGGTGGTGCAGACACGCTCAAGACTGACTGGACAATACTTGGTTCTATTAACCACAGGCACATACTATGACCAGGAAATCCTAGTCCTGCGTCTAAACCTCAAAGAGATTCCTGCATAGACCATACGGGGACATGCACAAGAGTTCCTTTCAGCATTGTTTGAAGTGTCTGGGGGTAGGAATCAATGTCTGTGTGTCCATCACCGGATGAGAGAGAGGCAAGATGTAGTGGATACACAGACAGACCAGATAATCACACAGCAACAGGGACAGGTCATAAAAACATAGTGGTGAATGACAACAGTATGAAAGAGAGTGACAGCTATAACATGACACCATTTATGTAAATGAAAAACACATGCACGCAAATCACAGTATGCATTTTTAAGTACACATATAACAAAAGCATGTATATCAAACGCATTAGAGTAGTTTGCTAATGGAGGGAGGAGAGTAAGCATGGGGTACACAGCATAGAAAGGAATGAATGAATCAATGAACAAATGCATGAACAAGTGCACAAGACAAAGAGGGGCTTGCATGGACCAATGATGATAAAGTGCTAAGAATGAGATTATGATTAGTCATTCCCCACACCTGAGGTCCAAACACAGGGGGAGAGGGAAGAAACAAGTCTACAACCAGATACATTCCGTAGGGTTAGGAAGAAAAAAAATGGTTTGGGATCTAAGCCCCCACGCAGTTTCAGTGACCTCAGAAAACCTCTCAAACAAAAACCTTTAATTATACAATTATACCATCTGCTGCCTGCAGAGACAGAACTCAGACAATCCGAGCAGCTAATGGCAGCTTGGTGCTTCCCAGCATCATCCTCACCACAGAATAAAAAATCAGCCACGTGTTAAGCAGGGGACAGAATGTTTCCTACTGTTTCCTACTTTCCTGTAGCTGTTCCTTCAACAAGCATTAACAGGCACCAACTATAACCATTTCGCCCACTCGAGAGGCACAGCTAACGTAACTGAGTAGGAGTTGCTGCTTGGTCCTCAGGGAATTCTCGATCTCGTGGGAGATTAAACTCAGCCCCAAAGGGTGAAGGAACGAAACCATCTAATACAAGCACGGAAGAGAAGTGAGGAAATGCTCCATGAGCAGAGCCATGGCCAGATTTGGGGGAACAGAGACTGACACGGACTGGGGTGATCAGAATGGTTCTGTGGAGAAGGTGTATTTTAAGTTGCAGATTGCTGTGTCCGATGATAAGCCACCTGCCATCCTGAAGTGACCAAAGGCCAATAGGGGAAAAAAAATAATTTAAAATAGTTGAGTGGCTCCCCCATGCTCTACCACTGATATCCTTTCAAGGATGTTTGACAGGCCACACTCTGGCTTCTTCCGAAGTCAGCAAATACTTCTTTACCCACCGTTTGTATCTTAATATTCAAAAATGTTGCTCCCTCCTCAGAGAGGGAGCAAAAAACACTTGATGATCTGGCAGTGAGAAGCCATTTCCAGGTAAGGTACCCACCTTTTTCTGTGGAAACTAGGAGGGAAATGTTGCAGAAAACAATTCACATAGTAGGCTTAAGACTGCAATTCTCAAAAAGGCCCTGCTTGCAAGGTTAGCCCCTGGCTGACATCAGCAACTTAGATTTGGGGGGTGGGGGTGGGGGGTCCTAACATTTGCAGAATTGATAAGAGAGTCCCACTGGCCCAAGCAGTTTGTACAAACCCCATGGTTTACACTGAACACCTGCTTTCCTTCTGGGAGCCTGAAGTTTTGGAATGTGCTAGGAAGAAGGCACCTCCATGACCAGTCCCTGGTAAAAACCACAGGCCCCGAGTCTCTAGTGAGCTTCCCTGGCGGACAGCATTACATACATGCTGTCACAACATCCTGGGGGAATTAAACATGTCTCTCCTTCCAAGAGAGGACTCTTGGAAGCTAGTGTCCTCTGGACTTGGCACCGTGCACCTTTCCCCTGGGCTGATTTTGCTTTGTATCTTTCGACGTTATACATCACAGCCATGAATATGACAATATGCTGAGTCCTGTGAGACCTAGCGAATCACTGACTCTGGGGGTGGTCTTGCAAACCTCCGACATACAGATAAGTTCCAAATAAAAGATAATAGTGGAGATTGGACTAAGATAATGGGCTAAACACATCCTTCTGCTTCCCGGGTGGCCTAAAATTCTATGGAATGGCAAAAACACTTTTTTAACAATATTAATAAGAGACCTTGAGAAAAAAAAAAAAGAAACAGTGCCACTGGGTAACTAGAACGTCTAAGAAATTTCTTAAAGGCAGAAAGTACTCAGAATCGTATTGCCTGAGCAAACCACAGCCCCATGCACGCCTGGGAGGGAGCTGTCAGTGGAAAATGATAAGGGGCTTGGAGCTCTGAGGCTGCAGAGAGAGAGAGGGGCAGGGACAGAATATGACAATCTGATGAACTGGGGAACTGCATTCAGAACAGCCCGGACTACTGGACCCTTCCCCACGTACGCTGAGCCACCCCCAACAAATGGCCCCTCGCCTGGAATATACACCCCGCTCAGCACCTCCGTGCAACTCTTCGACAGTCACCAGGGGCAGCCGATGGCAAATAGCATGGGCAGGAAAACAGGAATCTGCAAACTCAAAGATGAGCATCAGAGGAAGAGTCACTGAGGTTTTATTCAATGTCACAAAATGGGGACATCAAGTCAATAGAATGCATACCCAAGGAAAGAGAGTTAGTAGAGTACATAGAAGAAATTATTAAACATCCTCAGGAAGATTTGAGGGGACGCTCTATCCAGGAAAGCAAGCAGCTGAGAGGTGAAGATCTCTACGTCATGAAATTAAAAAGCAGGGTGAAGGGCAGTACCTGGAATAATGCTATTATTTGTGAAAAAAAAAAAAGAGGAGGGATTAAGAATCAAATTCATATTGAATTGTATTTGCATAAAGAGACTTTGGAGGGACATATAAGAAACAGGAACGTGGCTACCTGCTTGTGGGGTGAGGGAGAAGTGGGCAGATGGGGGAAGACCTTTCACTCATAGCTTTTTAGAACAGTATGGTTTTTGAACACTGAATATCTTATCTATTCTAAAAGCAAAATTTTACAAAGTGGAGACTTTGAAAGTTAAATATATGATAATCAACATTGAAAAACACTCAACAGATGGACTGGAGAGTTGACCAGACAAAGCCAAACAAGAGATTAGTAAACAGGAAAGGCCAAGGCAAGGAATCTCAGAAAATGCGGCTCATAAAGATAAGGAGGCAGATCATCTCAGAAGAAAGTCCAGAAACATGAAAGACAAATTGCGAAATTCTGGTACCTATTTAATAGTAATTCCAGGAAAAGACAATAAAGAAATGGAGGCAAGGAAATACTCAAAGAGAAACTTCTCCCGTGCCACAGAAATGCATTGATCTTTGGAAAGAAAGGGACCATGAAGCACTGAGCAGGAAGAACAGAAGAGAACTACCCCTGGACAAAAAATGAAGTTTTTGAACACCAAGGACAAGAAAAAATGGTAAAGCTTCAGAGAAATTAAACAGGTTAACATAAACAGAAATCAGACTGCAGAAACTTCTCATTAACCACACTAGATACCAGCAGAAAATGAAGAATTATCTTCAAAATGCAGAGGCTTTTTTTTTTTTTAAGATTTCATTTATTTATTTGAGATACACACACAAAGAGAGACAGAGCTCAAGCACAAGTGTGGGGGTGGGAATGGGGCAGATGGAGAGGGAGAAGCAGGCTGGGATCATGCCCTGAGCTGAAGGCAGATGCTAACCCAACCAAGCCACCCAGGCACCCCCAAATGCAGAGGTTTTCAACCTAGAATCCTACCCTCAGTCAAGCGTACTCATTCAGAAAAGCAAAATAAAACATTTTAAACATGCAAGGGCTCAGAAAGTTTACCATCCACAAAATCTCATGGGAAAAAAAAATTCCTTAGGGATTCATAAAAGAACCAATGATGAGCAAATAATTGCCAAATTTATAACTGATGAGCAAATAATTAGTAAAACATAACTGCTTATGCATAATGTACAAAAGCCGAAAATCCCATAGGATCTTAATACGAGACAGAATTAAAGTCATGTTAAGGGAATGATCCCAATGGGGAAAAACTGAGAGCTTTCCCCCTAAGGTCAGGAACACGGCAGGGATGTCTACTATCACCACTGCTATTCAACATAGTATTAGAAGTCTTAGCCACAGCAATCAGACAACAAAAAGAAACAAAAGGCGTCTGAATTGTCAAAGAAGAAGTCAACTCTCACTTTTGCAGATAATATGATACTTTATGTGGAAAACCCAAAAGACTCCACCCCAAAACTGCTAGAATTCATACAGGAATTCAGTGAAGTGGCAGGATATAAAATCAATGCACAGAAATCAGTTGCATTTACATATACCAACAACAAGACAGAAGGAAGAGAAATTAAGGCGGTGATCCCATTTACAATTGAACCCAAAACCGTTAGATACCTAGGAATAAATCTAACCAAAGAGGCAAAGAATCTGTACTCAGAAAACTAGAAAATACTCATGAAAGAAATTGAGGAAGACACAAAGAAATGGAAAAACGTTCCATGCTCATGGACTGGAAGAACAAATATTGTGAAGATGTCAATGCCATCTAGAGCAATCTACACATTTAATGCAATCCCTATCAAAATACCATCAACTTTTTTCAAAGAAATGGAACAAATAATCCTAAAATTTGTATGGAACCAGAAAAGACCCCAAATAGCCAGAGGAATGTTGAAAAAGAAAAGCAAAGCTGGCAGCATCACAATTCCGGACTTCCAGCTCTATTACAAAGCTGTCATCATCAAGACAGTATGGTACTGGCACAAAAACAGACACCTAGATCAATGGAACAGAATAGAGAGCCCAGAAATGGGCCCTCAACTCTATGGTCAACTAATCTTCGACAAAGCAGGAAAGAATGTCCAATGGAAAAAAGACAGTCTCTTCAACAAATGGTGTTGGGAAAATTGGACAGCCACATGCAGAAGAATGAAACTGGACCATTTCCCTACACAACACACAAAAATAGACACAAATGGATGAAAGACCTAAATGTGAGACAGGAGTTCATCAAAATCCTAGAGGAGAATACAGGCAGCAACCTCTTCGGCCTCAGCCGCAGCAACTTCTTCCTAGAAACATCGCCAAAGGCAAGGGAAACAAGGGCAAAAATGAACTATTGAGACTTCATCAAGATAAAAAGCTTTTGCACAGCAAAGGAAAGAGTCAACAAAACCAAAAGATAACTGACAGAATGGGAGAAGATATTTGCAAATGACATATCAGATAAAGGGCTAGTATCCAAAATCTATAAAGAACTTATCAAACTCAACACCCAAAGAACAAACAATCCAATCAAGAAATGGGCAGAAGACATGAACAGACATTTTTCCAAAGAAGACATCCAAATGGCCAACAGACACATGAAAAAGTGCTCAACATCACTCAGCATCAGTGAAATCCAAATCAAAACCTCAATGAGATACCACCTCACACCAGTCAGAATGGCTAAAATTAACAAGTCAGGAAACAACAGATGTTGGCGAGGATGGAGAGAAAGGGGAACCCTCCCACACTGTTGGTGGGAATGCAAGCTGGTGCAGCCACTCTGGAAAACAGTATGGAGGTTCCTCAAAAAGTTGAAAATAGAGCTACCATACAACCCAGCAATTGCACTACTGGGTATTTACCCCAAAAATACAAATGTAGTGATCCGAAGGGGTACGTGCACCCCAATGTTTATAGCAGCAATGTCCACAGTAGCCAAACTATGGAAAGAGCTAAGATGTCCATCAACAGATGAATGGATAAAGAAGATGTGGTGCATATATACAATGGAATATTATGCAGCCATCAAAGAAAAAAACCCGATATCTTGCCATTTGCAACCATGTGGATGGAACTAGAGGGTATTATGCTAAGCGAAATAAGTCATCAGAGAAAGACATGTATCATACGATCTCACTGATATGAGGAATTCTTAATCTCAGGAAACAAACTGAGAGTTGCTGGAGTGGAGGCGGGGAGGGATGGGGTGGCTGGGTGCAGACATTGGGGAGGGTATGTGCTATGGTGAGTGCTGTGAATTGTGTAAGACTGATGAATCACAGACCTGTACCTCTGAAACAAATAATACATTATATGTTTTTTAAAAAAGAAGATAGTAGGAAGGGAAAAATGAAGGGGGCAATTGGAGGGGGAGATGAACCAGAACTCTGAGAAACAAACTGAGGGTTCTAGAGGGGAGGGGGGTGGGGGGATGGGTTAGCCTGGTGATGGATATTAAAGAGGGCACGTATTGGGCACCTGGGTGGCTCAGTTGGTTGGGCGACTGCCTTCGGCTCAGGTCATGATCCTGGAGTCCCAGGATCGAGTCCCGCATCGGGCTCCCTGCTCGGCGGGGAGTCTGCTTCTCCCTCTGACCCTCCTCCCTCTCATGCTCTCTGTCTCTCATTCTCTCTCTCTCTCAAATAAATAAATAAAATCTTTAAAAATAAATAAATAAATAAATAAAATAAAGAGGGCACATATTGAATGGAGCATTTGGTGTTATACACAAACAATGAATCATGGAACACTACATCAAAAACTAATGATGATTAACATAACATAAGAAAATAAAATTTAAAAAAATAAAGTCATGTTAAGGCTCATTCTTCCTTTACTCATGAAGAGTTCATATATACAGATTATCTTTAAACATCAAGAGAGAAAAATTGTTTAGACATGTGTGAAAATTTAAGGGTAACTAAAGAGCTCAATTTCATTTATCATCAGGGAAATACGAATCTAAACCACAATGTGATGCCCACCAGGATGACTAAAATGGAAAAGACAAAAGTTATCAAGAGATGACAAGGATATGAAGCAACCACATATGCTTCTCAGGTACATAAGTTGGTACAATCACTGTTGGAAACTGTCGGTATTTACTTAAACCCTTCGTACATGCCGTGACCAAGCAAGTCCCCTCCTAGAGATATACTTGACAGAAATGCAAACATTCATTCCACAAAAGACTTGTACTAGAATGTTCATAGCAGTACTATTCGTGACATCCCCAAACTGCAAACAACCCAAATGTCAAGCATGTAAAATGGATATCTACATTGTGGCTATACATGCAATGGAATATATACCGCAACGAGAGTGGACAAACCACAACTGCACTCAGGAATATAGACAAATGGGCGCTTGGGTGGCTCAGTGGGTTAAGCATCTGCCTTCGGCTCAGGTCATGATCCCAGAGTCCTGGGACTGAGCCCCGCATCAGGCTCCCTGCTCAGTGGGGAGCCTGCTTCTCCCCATGCCCCTCTGCCCACTTGTGCTTGCCCTCTTTCTCAAATAAATAAATAAAATCTTAAAAAAAAAAAAAAGAAATATAGACAAACCACACAACGGTAATGTTGATGGAAAGAAGTTGGATATAAAAGAGTACATACTATATGATTCTATCCATATAAAGTACGAAAACAGGCAAAACTAATCCATTGTGTTAGAAATCAACATAGTGGTGGGGCGCCTGGGTGGCTCAGTTGGTTAAGCGACTGCCTTCAGCTCAGGTCATGATCCTGAGGTCCTGGGATCGAGCCCTGCATCAAGCTCCCTGCTGGGCCGGAAGCCTGCTTCTCCCTCTCCCACTCCCCCTACTTGTGTTCCCCCTCATGCTGTCTCTCTCTCTCTGTCAATTAAATAAATAAATAAAATCTTAAAAAAAAAAAAAGAAATATAGACAAACCACACAACTGTAATGTTGATGGAAAGAAGTTGGATATAAAAGAGTACATACTATATGATTCTATCCATATAAAGTACGAAAACAGGTAAAACTAATCCATTGTGTTAGAAATCAACATAGTGGTGGGGCGCCTGGGTGGCTCAGTTGGTTAAGCGACCGACTTCGGCTCAGGTCATGATCCTGGGGTCCTGGGATCGAGCCCTGCATCAAGCTCCCTGCTGGGCCGGAAGCCTGCTTCTCCCTCTCCCACTCCCCCTACTTGTGTTCCCCTTCATGCTGTCTCTCTCTCTCTCTCTGTCAATTAAATAAATAAATAAATAAAATCTTTAAAAAAAAAAAAAAGAAATCAACATAGTGGTTATCCTTGGTGGTAAGCCACATGAGGGCAGATTCTGGAGTGTTGGAAAGGTTGTTTCTTGTTTAGAGTGCTGAATATATGTGTGTTTAGCCTGTTAAAATTCATGGAGTTATACACTTAACATGTGTGTACCTTTACACATTTATGTTGTACCTCCATAAAAAAAAAAATGCCTCCAAATTTAAAGGTACCTAACATAGAGTAGAAATAATATCTGTAATTTCTGTATCTTGAGAGGAATAACATAGATTAAGAAAAATTCAGTCAATCTAACAAAAAGTAGGAAAGGGATGGTGGCTGGCAGGAAATAAGCAGAAGATATAGAAAACATAAAATAAGATGGCAGGAAGCAGGTCCCAAATATCAGTAATTGAAATAAATATAAACAGGTTAAAGCTGCTTACTGAAAGGCAAAGATTTCACACCGATAATGATAGATGCTATCAAAAAAAAAAACCCCAGAGGGCGCCTGGGTGGCTCAGTTGGTTAAGCGACTGCCTTCGGCTCAGGTCATGATCCTGGAGTCCCGGGATCGAGTCCCGCATTGGGCTCCCTGCTCGGCAGGGAGTCTGCTTCTCCCTCTGACCCTCCTCCCTCTCGTGCTCTCTGTCTCTCATTCTCTCTCTCTCAAATAAATAAATAAAATCTTTAAAAAAAAAACAAACCCCAGAAATTCCAGCAACCCTCAGTTTGTTTCCTGAGACTCTGAAAAACAAACTGAGGGTTCTAGAGGGGAGGGGGGTGGGAGGATGGGTTAGCCTGGTGATGGGTATTAAAGATGGCACGTTCTGCATGGAGCACTGGGTGTTATATGCAAACAATGAATCATGGAACACTACATCAAAAACTAATGATGTGATGTATGATGATTAACATAACATAATAATAATAAAAAAAGAAAATAACAAGCGTTGTAGAGAATGTGGAGACATTGGAACCCTTGTGCCCTATTGGTTCGGTATGTAAAATGGTGCAGCTGCTATGAAAAATAGTTTGGCAGTTCCTTGAAAAGTTAAATATAGAATTACCATATGACTCACAATTCCAGTTCTGGGTATATGCCCAAAAGCGTTGAAAGTGGGGTCTCCAAGAGATATTTGTATACCCATATTCATAGCAGCATTATTCACAACAGCTAAAATATAGAAGCAACCGAGAAATGAAATGATAAGCAAAATGTGGTATATATACGCAATGGAATATTATTCAGCCGGAAAAAGGAATAAAATTCTGA
Organism: Mirounga angustirostris; assembly: GCF_029215605.1. Lineage (NCBI taxonomy): Eukaryota > Metazoa > Chordata > Mammalia > Carnivora > Phocidae > Mirounga > Mirounga angustirostris. The sequence goes on from NW_026991725.1 coordinate 55,107,419, forward strand.
CACATGCTATGACACCAAATGACCTGGGGACTTTATGCTAAGTGGAATAAACCAGTCACAAAAAGACAAATACATAGGTACTTTATGAGGTTCCTAGAACATGAAAATTCATAAAGACAAAAAGTAGAGTGCTGGTTTCCAGGAGCTGGGGGGAGGAGGGAATGGGTGGTGGTTATTTAATGTGTATAGAGTTTCAATTTTGCAAGATGAAAAAGTTCTGGAGATTGGTTGGACAATAATGTGAATATACTTAATACTAGTGAACTGTACACTTAAAAATGTTAAGACAGTAAATCTTATGTGTATTTTACCATAATTTTTTAAAATCACAAACATTAAGTAATAAAACAAAAATCTAGCTCTAAGCTAATTGCAAGAGTAAGAGCTAAAACACAGAAAACTGAAAATAAATGAATATAAACAGATAAGCCAGATAAATGAATATAAACAGATAAGTAGGTAAACAGGTAGATAAGTCTAAGCATCTGCCTGTACTCACAAAAATAAAGCAAATGTAGCAGTATTAATATCCAACAAAACAGAACCAAAAGCAGAAACAATTAAATAAAATAGATGACTATTTATTCCCCAAAGGTACAAGAAAATATAAGAATTGCAAAGCTTTAAAGTGTCTAAAAACATAGCTTCAAAAATACACGTAAATATATAAACACTGTTTATGGGTGGCCCGTAAACATACCTATTACAAAACTAATAGAACCAAAGAAACCCACTGGGAATCATAGTGGAAATCTTTAACTTAAGTCTCAGAATCAACAGGTCAAACAGAGAAAAAATAAGCTAAGGAGACAGAGAACAAGATTTGTAATTAAGAAATTTGAAATAAGGGCGCCTGGGTGGCTCAGTCGTTGAGCGTCTGCCTTCAGCTCAGGTCATGATCCCAGGGTCCTGGGATCGAGCCCCACATCGGGCTCCCTGCTCAGTGGGGAGCCTGCTTCTCCCCATGCCCCTCTGCCCACTTGTGCTTGCCCTCTCTCTCAAATAAATAAATAAAATCTTTAAAAAAAAAGAAATTTGAAATAAATCTATAATTTTGTATAGGGAAATGTCACAAAAACTGACAGTTCATTAGATTACAAATTAATTTCTGTTTTCTTAAAAATCTCCATCTTTCTTTCAACAGTATGGCAGAATAGAGATCCCAAAGCCTTCCAGGCACAAAACATCTTTAAAAACTGCTAGAAAAATAACAACAACAACTTTGAAATCGATGGCTTAGAAAAACCTGGTGAAGCCAAAATTCAAGAGTGCAGGCAAAATAAAAGCATTTTCAAATATTATAAAAACAGAATGCATCATCACTGCAGGAATTTCTAAAGAGTGTACTTCAGGGAAAAGGAAAATGATCCAAAGAAGAATATCATGATATAAGAAGGAATGAAGAGGGGTGCCTGGGTGGCTCAGATGGTTAAGCATCTGCCTTCGGCTCGGGTCATGGTCGCAGGGTCCTGGGATTGAGTCCCGCATCGGGCTCCCTGCTAGGCGGGGAGCCTGCTTCTCCCTCTGCCTCTGCCTCTCTCTCTCTCTCTTTCATGAATAAATAAATAAATGAACATTAAAAAAAAAAAAGAAGGAATGAAGAGTGAAGAAAGTAGGTAAACAGGTAGATAAGTTTAATAAATATTGACCTGGAAAATCAGTATAATAGTAACATCAGCAATAATGTCTAATGCAAAGAGTTAAAGTAAAAACAGAGCTTAGAGGCAAATAGGAGGTGACTGGCATGAGAATATTAGATGTTCTTGCCTTGTTCAGGAGGATTGATTACATCAATGATGGATGCCATCAAATTCAAAAGGCTAGAACTTACAGACATAAACTCAAATTAAGTAGCAAGAAAGATTAAGAACATAAGTGGATGACACAGAAAAATAAAATTAACAGGATTAATCAGTAAATCCAGAAACTGGTGCTTTGAAAAGATAATAAAATAAGCAAGCATGAAAAAAAAGGCACGCATACAAAAGTGTGAACAAGATAGACAATATACCATAGATGTAGAAGAGCTATTTTCTTACAACAGAAGACTATAAACAACATTATGCTAACACATATTAAATTTCAATAATGTTAATGATTTTCTGGGAAGATGTAAAATATTAGATTGACTTTGAAGAAACAGAAAACCTGAGAAAAATCCATGATCATGGAAAGAATAGAAAAGATAGTTAAGTACTGATACCAACTTCTAAAAAAATATTATCACCAGCAGCCCAGGCAGCCTGCAGTCAGATTCTGCCAAACTTCAGGGAACAGATAATTCTTCTGCTCCAGAGCATAGAACATGGTGGAAAGTTTCCCAATTGAATCACTGAAGACAGCCTAACCCTAATTATGAACTTAGACCCCAAAAAAGTGGGCGGGGGGGAATATACCAATCTCACTTATAAATATAAATACCAAAACTCTAATGAAATGTTAGCTCACTGAATCTTTCAAACAACCCAAAAGTGCATTTTAAACTATCCCAGGATTTTAGACACAGAAAATCTAGCCGCAGCGTCACCTATGTTATCAATTTTAAGAAGAAATCTACATGTTCATATCAATATATGCTATACAAAAACACTTGGGGGGGAAAAAATCAATATCCACCCCTAACTTTTTAAACTCTTAGTAAGTAGGCATAAATGAAAACTTACTTAGTATGATAAAAATATATTTAGTGACGATCCCATGGGAGCATTCCCCTAAAACCAAGCCCAAAATAGTCAACACTGTAGAGAAGATGGTCAATGGAAAATAAGACACATCTGCTGCTTCTTCACAGATGACGAGATTATTTACCTAGAACAGCCAAACGAATCAACTGAAAAACTATTAAAACTGATAGAGGTTAGTATGAAGGCTGAGCTTCAGATCTAGTCTTAGCTACCAAATTAACCGTGCTTGCTTTGAGAGGTACTCAGGCAAAGCTATTTTCTGTAGAGTAAGAAATTAGGGTGGACAAACTTTTGCTCCTTCTCCCCTCTCCCATCTTAAACGTTGATATACCATCGAGCCTGAAACTGGATAACAAAAATCTTCTCAAACCAAAACTGGTCCTCAGGGGCTGAGTTGTGACTCTACTCGAAAACACTTTATCTCCTGCCCGCAGCTACCGCAGTTACTAATGGATAAGCATGTCAACCAGTCCAGCATCATTCTTCCGATAGAGGGCAAGGAAGAGCACCTTCAGAGGAATATTTTTTTCAAACCTTATACTGCTTATTACATAAACTTGCGTGCTAGCAATTGCAACTCGCACAAAATAAAAATAAGCTATTCGGGGTCAAACTTGCTTTAAAAAAAAAAATGACATAAAATTAATTGTATTTCAAAGAGATTTGCGAAGGAGGTTGTTCCCGTTGCACTCCTGGCAGGCTCCGCATCACCGGCTACCCCTAAGCATCCAAACGGTCCCCCAGGACACCGCCAGCTGACCCGGGAGACGCGCGGCCAGAGCCTTCCCCGGTCACCCCAGGCCAACAAGGGGGCCGGAGCTCTGGGGACGCGGAGGACGCCAAGGGTTACTCGGTCCCCGACACACACACACAGCAGCCTCAGGACAGCACCAGGGAGGGTGCGGGGGGCTCCGGGGGCCCCGGGGAGCCCCGGGGAGCCCCGGTCGGGCGTGCCCACGCACCCGTCCCACCCCGGCGAGCGCTGGGGGCGCCTCTCAGGGCCGCAGTCCCCGGGAGTCACCTGGTCCTCCGTCCTGGGCTTCTGAGCCAACCCCCGGGGCCCGGAGGGGAGAGGGGCGGCCCCCTGCCGCTGCCACCTGCGGCGCCGGTCCCGCAGCCCCCGGGCTGGGTGGGCAGGACGGGGTAGGACATCCGTCCCGGGCTGGGGGCGGGACCCGCCGGGCGGAGGGGGACCGGGGCCACCGCGGCGACAACGGCAGCAGAGCGTCTTGCCTCTCAGACGGACCGTCCTGCGCCCCGGCTCCCGGACCCTCGGAACCCAGGGCTCGCCCTCTCGACCCGGGAAGACGACGCGGCTGAGGCGCAAAGGAGCCGGCGACCAGCGCCGCACCTACTCACCGGCCCCGCTAGCTCCAGCCGCGCCGCCGCCGCAGCCGCCGCCGCAGCCCGCAGCCGCCGCGGCTCCCCGCGCTCACGGATGCTCCGCCAAAGGTCCCTGGCATCCTACCCGCGCCTCCGGGAGCCGCCTCCAGGGGGCGGGCGCGAGCCGGCGCGGGGCATCCTGGGAGATGTAGTCCTGGGGCCTCTGCAGCTTCACCGTCTGCCGCTCTCCATCCAAAAACTGGTGGTGGTCCTTTCTTCCCCGGTCCTTCTTCTGTCTCTCTTGGGCTCACCTCCGCTTCTGCCTGATAAATGCTGGAGCGCCCGGTCGAGCCCTAGGGCCTCCTCTCCTCACTCTAGATCAGTGGTGTGTAGAGTGTGGTACCTGGACCACCAGCTTCAGCATCGATCATGTGGGAACTTGGTAGAAATGCAAATTCTCCATCGCAAGGAGGTTATTCAGTTTTTACCGTATTAAAAACTGGGGTGGGACCCAGGAATCTGCATTTTGCAAACTCTTCAAGTGATTCTAATTGCTCTACACACCACCGCCCCTTGCCAAGGTAGTTAACATTACAACTACGGCATCACTTACCCACACGCATACACACATACCCACATGTCCCTAGGTACACCGCGGGATACCTAGGCAGTTTATGTCCCAGCCTCGACCTCTTCCCTGACTCCAGCCCTCATTGTCTCGGTGTCCACACAACATCTCCTCTAGGATGCCTCTGAGACACCTGAAATCCAACAGGGTCAAGGCCAAATTCAGGATCTTTACTTCCCTCCATCTGGTTCTCCTCCATTGTGCCTATGACCACAGGCTGAAAACTGTCCACTGCGTTTATAGACATGGAAGTCACTTAGAACTGTAGTGAGAGCTACAGGGGTGGAATGCCAAGAACCCTGAGTCATATTTGAAGGAGAGAGAATCAAATAATGGAGGCAGGAAGAATAGCCAACTCTTGCAAGATGTGGTGGGGAGGGGAAGGAGAGGTACCAGTGGTCGGGGATGGAAGTGTGACTGAGGATTTTTTTTTTTTAACATGTTTGAGTATTTATGAAAAGAATCTGGTTGAGAGAGAGCTTCCAACTCTACAGAAGAGGAAAAGGTATTTCCTACTGTATGATTCCTGAAAAGATTATATATATGTGAGGAGGGAGGAAGAGTCCCAGGCATAAGTTAGAGGGATGAATCTAGACTAGTGGTTCTCATGCCCACCCCCCAACCCAGGAAAATATGGTGATGTCTGGAGATATTTTTGGTTGTCATGACTAGGGGTGGTATGGGCATCTAATGGGTAGAGGTCAGGAATGGTGTTAAACATTCTGCAATGCACAGGACAGCCCCCCACAACCAAGAATGTTCCAGCCTCAAACGTCAATAGTGTGGAAGTGTGTGAAATGCTGAATCATGGGATCTAAGTGGAGTAATAAGAGAAGTAAAGGAGGGAGATCGTTGAATGGTGGGGAAGAAGTAGTAGGTTCAACAGACCGGGAATTTTGATAGGGGCCAGAGATTTAGTTGTCTTATTGGAGTAATTAAAGAAGCAAGCTGGAGAGGAGCTTCTGGTAAGAGAATAGGGATGGTTGCTGATGAGCAGGTCAGGATGTGAGGATGGATGGCTAACGTGGAGTGGAGGCAGGACCACCAAGTATCCTTATGTACTTTGTGCAGCAAGCAGGGCGGCCCCAGCAGGAGCAGTGGGGTGAACAGAAGAGCTAAGGTCATGCACGTGGGTGTGGAAATACCCATACACATGGCAGAACACCTTTTGCATCACTGCGAGTGATGTCTTCAGCGAATAAGAAAGTGGAGAGATATCAGCAAGGGGAGAGGATGGTAATGTCACGTGACTGAAATCTTAAAGAAGCAGGACTTTGGACAAGAGTTCAGGGGAGCAGGGGCTTAGAGAACAACAGGCTCAGGGGTTCTCAGGAGTTCTCAGGGAGATCTGTGTTTCAGTGAAGACAGAGCTGGAGACAGTGTTTGTAGATACAGCAGAATATGCAGGGTGTGGGGCAGAAGTTCCAGAAGATTCTAGGTCAGTATGGGAAGGGCTTAGGAGGTAGGTTCACAGAAAGACGAGGTAGCAGTGAGGGGGAGCAGGGCGTGGTGGGGCATAGAGGTGGGATAGCATCTTATATTTTGGAAGTTGACTGATGAAAACAGGGATGAAACATGAAGACTGAGCCTCAAGACCAGACAATCTGCCTCACTGCACAGGATGGGGGCTGAGGAGACATCCGCCCTTGCCCATTGCATTCTCCGAGAGACTTGTGACAAGTTTCCTAATATGGAAACAATAAGTCTTAGTTATAATAAGTTTCTAATACAAATTTTTTAAAGATTTATTTATTTATTTTAGAGAGAGAGAGAGGTGAGCTGGGGGAGGGGCAGAGGGAGCCCAACGCTGGGCTCGATCTCACGACCCTGAGATCACGACCTAAGCTGAGACCAAGAGTCGGACGTTTAACCAGCTGAGCCACCCAGGCACCCCCCGAATAAAATTTTTAATTTATTTCTGGAATAGGCTTACATGTCCTGCTTTTTTTTTTTTTTTTTTTTTTTAGTACGTGGCTGATTCTGTTTGCTTATCCTTTACTTAGGATTTCTACATTGATATCCAAAAGCAAGCATGAGCTATCATTTTCTTCTTGAATGTCTAATGATGTTGGTTTTCAGAATCAATGTTACGCTCACATCATAAAAAACATTTCGAAGCTTTTGTTCTTTTTTTTTTTTTTACTCTGGAACAATTTAAGTAGCTTTAAAATGTTCTGTTCTTTGAGGTTTGATCATTGCCTGGTTGAACATTTCTGGGCGTGATGCTTTCACTGGGGAGAGTACACCTTTGACAATCTTCTTTATTCCTTCTGCGGTAATTTCACAATTTAGATTTTAAAGACTCCTTTAGAGTCTATTTTGGAAAATCATATTTCATCCATGTTTTCAAGTGTATTTGCATCAAGTGGACCAAAGCAGTCTTTTGCAAACCTGTTCATTTCCCCCTAATTTCTTGTTTTGCATATGTTTACTTTCTTGATTAGGTTACCATTTAAAATTGTATTTTTCATTTCAGCTCGTAGATATATTTTTTAGTTCTACTATTTATGTTTTTGTTTCCTAATTTATTCATTTCTGTTTTTATCTTTATTAATTTCTTTTTCTCTGCTTTCTTTATGGGTATTTTTGTCACTCTCCGACTTCTTGAGTTGGATGTTTAATTTTTCAATTTTTACTTGTAAATGTAAGTATTTAAGGGTAAGAGGCCTTTAGAAAAAAATAGGTATTACTTTAGCTATATCCCCAAATTTCTGATGTATCGTATCTCTGTTATTGTTATTTTGTGGAGATTCTAAAATTTTGGTGTTTGACTTGCCTTTGATACAGAGTTTTTAAATTTCAAGAGAGAGTGGTAGAGTTTTAAAACTTCCAGGGATTAGAGTCTTTTGTTTCTGATTGGGTCATTAATGTTCAGTTTTATCTCATTGTGATCAAAGATGGGAGGTCAATGTTGTCTGTACTACTTTGTATCTTTGAAATACTTGAGTTTTCTATGTGGTCTAAACGAGGGTTGATTTTTGTGAATGTTTTAAGGGCCGCGGAGAGGAATGCATATTCCCTGTTTTTGGCATAGAGATTTTGATACATAGCAATGAGATATAACTTACTATGTTGTGTAGACTTCCGTATCCTCACATGTAGTTTGATCTGATATAATCGGAGAGAAGTAAAATTAAAACCTTAACTACTATTGTGTTTTTATTTCTCTTTATTTCTCTGGAGTCCTTCTTTATAAATGATGACACTATGTTATCTGTGCACAAATAGCTTTATAATCTTGTGAATTGTCCCTTTTAATTATAAAAGGACCTTTGTCTCACTTGATGTTTTTGACCTTTGCCCTGAATGTAACCTTGTCTGATATTATGACAAGCCTGCTAAATTTTGTTTACATTAGCCCAATACAGCTTTGCCCTTCTGTTTTTATGTTTTCTGAAGCCTTTGTTTTAGGCAAATCCCTTGACTAGAACAGCAAGGGCAACCCTCTCGGGTCCCCTCCTTCTTCGGGAGCTTTGTACTATCGCTCAATAAACTTTGCTTTGCTGCCCACAAAGAAGAAAGAAAGAAAGAAAGGAGAATAGAACACCAAGTTTTGTTTTCTGATTTAATCTGAAAGTCCTTTTTCTTGGAATAGATGGGTTTAGCCCTATTCACGTGATGGTTATGTTATTTTATGCTGTGTTTTCCTAGCCTTTCAAGTTCTTTACCCTTTTATTTTGTGCTTTTGTGTTTGCTTTGCTGTTTTAGGTGTGTTTTTCCTGCTCTTGTGGAAGGTTTAAGTTGTATATGAGGTGTTGCCTTTATAACCATGACAGTAAATAAAACCTTCAGTCCTCTACTCCTTCAGACTGTTTCTGTTACTCCCTCCTGAACAACGACAACACAATACGTCTCCTTTTTCTTTATTCCTTCTCCTTCTCCACACCCAATGTCAAACGATTTTATCTTTCTTTAGTGTTCACTTTTTTCTTAAAATTAAATAGGTTTACACATACTTCTACTACCTGATTTTTAAAATCAGCTTTAAATAACATATTTTGGGGTGCCTGGGTGGCTCAGTCAGTTAAGCATCCGCCTTTGGCTCAGATCATGATCCCAAGGGTCCTGGGATTGAGCCCTGCATTGGATTCCCTGCTCAGCGGGGAGCCTGCTTCTCCCTCTGCCCTTCTCCCCGCTCATGCTCACACACATGCGTGTACCCTTTCTCTCTCTCTCAAATAAATAAATAAAATCTTAAAATAATAACATTGGCTGGTACACTGGGGTTTCCACATATTGAAACCTCAAACTAATGGGTTAACCCACTAACCCAGGTGATGGCTAATGTAGTGTATTCCTTGTGGTGATCCACTCATTCATTGGTTCAACCAACTCTGCTCCAGGGACTGAGAATACAACAATGTTAAAAGTATCATCAATGTTCTTCTAGTTTATTTGGGGGAAAATCTGTACTTCAGATTTTCCAGTCTGTACTACCTGAGGCCTTACTGAAATCAGTCCAGTAGTCAAAACCTGGAACCGACAATCACAGCAGTAAGCACCTTGGCATATTAGCTCATGCTAAGGTAAACCCCTTAAAGAGCTGTAAGAAGCTCTGGATCTGGGTTCCATGCTCTGTATAAAAAAATGTGGCAAGAAAATTCAGACCAGAGGGAATATGTTTATATCGAGGGTTTTGCTGCCATCTAGAGGACTTGTCTAGTACTGAACCGTGTGCGCCAAAATTCAGAGCCCCAACTGGACCGCTTTTAACTGAATAAAGTTAAGATAAAGACATAAAAAAAAATCCTTTATCGAAGACCTATTTGGAATTTTGAACAAGAACTTTAATTTTTTAAATATTTATTTATTTATTTTAGAAAGAGAGCACTTGTGCACGGGGTGTGGGGGAGCAGAGGGAGAGGGAGAAGGAGAGAAGCAGACACCCAGCTGAGCACAGAGCCCATTCATGGGGGGAGGGGGGGAGTCCCCACAACCACGAGATCATGACATGAGCCGAAACCAAGAGTCAGACACCCAAACAACTGGGCCACACAGGTGCCCCAAACAAGAACTTTTAGATGTTTTATGGCAGGAATTAATAACACTTTGGGTCATGGACTCATTTGAAGATATGATCAAACAGTGGACACTCTCTTGGAGAAATGCACCAATCCAATACATTTCCAGGGATCCTGAGACTGCTGAAGATCATACACAAATTTAGAACCCAGTTAAGAACCTCTGTTTTATATGGGAATTAACAAAAAACCTCAGAATTCAAATTCAGTTCAATTTCAAATACAAATACAATTCAAAGACAGGCTCAAAAATGCATCTATTTACAATTTAGCCCTGGACTACTTGTTTTACTTCCCAGTGAGATGTTGGCCCACAGAGAGACACTCAGAGTGTGAGAAAGTAGAGGGAAATCCAGAGCAGAGCGTCAGATGGGCCAAGTCAAATTTTCCTTGATCTCTGGTACAACTCTGAAGGACCCCTCCGCTTGTTCCAGAGCAGTGGGTAATGGCGGGCTGTGGGCAGATCCTCTTAGAACACTGGCTGTATCATTTACTAGGAGTGTAACTTTGGATCTCAGCCTCAGTTTCCCCAGATACAAAATGGGTATAATGGTATTGACCTCAAAGGGCTGGGGTGAGGTTTAAATGAAATCATGCCTATAAAGGGTACTTGCAGTGTGTGATATAGAATAAACGTTTAATGAATGTTAACGGTTCATATCTATAGATAGGTCTCCTGGTCAGGCCTTGGTAGGACATTACACAAGGCTCTTGCCTTTGCAGTGCACCTTTAACATTTGTGTAAGAGAAGAGTTTCAGCTAAAGATGACCAACTGAAGCAGGGCTCCATAATCTCCCTTATCTGAAATATAATAAAAGTAACAAATATAGGGAGAAAACAGTCAAAAATTCACAGGGGCAACCAAGCAAAGGGGATATAATATTAAGCAATAAATTTCAGAGAGTGGCAGCCAGGGAAGAAACCAGAAATTGTGGTTCTGCATCAGGCAAGATTCCCAACTCCAACCCAACCCCCAGTGAGGTTGGAGGATGAACTGCCTAAGGAAGTATGTGGGCAGAGGTGGTGGTCATTATACCTGTTCGCAAACATACTGTTTCTTCTTTTTCCTGGATCATGGTAGGATGACAGTTCCCTGCTTATTTAAAATGTACTTTTGGAGTTTCCTTTAGATTTAGGTATAGCCATATGATTTGCTTTGGTAAATGTAATGTGAGCAGAGGCTCTGAGACTGAGCACACACTTTAGCATGCCCCCTTTGCCCTGATACCATAACAGTGAAAGAATACATGGTGATGAAGTCACTGTCATTTGTGTCCCTGAGCACCACAGTAAAGCAGAGGCCCCCTTGCACCTGTGTGAGACATATAAGATGAGTGAAGAATAAACTTTGTTGTTTCAGCTCCTGGATATTAAAGTTGTTTGTTACTGCAGCATAACCTAGCCTATACTGACTGATACAGCCGGTCTAGAGAAAGTACAGAATCAGCTCTTATGAGTAAGAGAGGACTTGAATAGGGCTCCTGGGTGGCTCAGTCGGCTAAGTGTTTGCCTTCAGCTCAGGTCATGATCTCAGTGTCCTGGGATCAAGTCCCACACTGGGCTCCCTACTCAGCAGGGAGTCTTCTTCTCCCTTTGCCCCTCCCCCCTGTTCATTCTCTCTCTCACACACACACACAAAAATAAATAAAATCTTTAAAAAAGAAAGGACTTGAATAGACATTTCTCCAAAGATATACAAATGGCCAATTAGCACCTGAAAAAGTGCTCAGCAACACTAGCCATGAGAAAATGAGCAAATCAAAACCACAGTAAGAAACCACTTCTCAGGGCACCTGAATGGCTCAGCCAGTTAAATGTCTGCGTTTGGCTCAGGTCATGATCCCAGGGTCCTGGGCTCAAGTCCTGCATTGGGCTCCCTGCTCAGCGGGGAGTCTACTTCTCCCTCTCCCTCTGCCTGCCGCTCTGCCTGCTTATTCTCTCTCTCTGTCTGTCTGTCAAATAAATAAATAAAATCTTAAAAAAAAAAAAGAAAAGAAACCACTTCTCATAGCCATTAGGATGGCTACTGTTTTAAGAAAAAATAAAATAAGACCAAAGCCAGAAAATGGCAAGTGTTGATAAGAAATTGGAACCCTTGTGCATTGCTGGTGGGAATGAAAATTGCTGGAGCCGCTGTGGAAAATAGTTTGGCATTTCCTTAAAAATTTTAACATAGGAATTACCATATGATTCAGCAACTCCACTCATGGGTGTATATATTCCAAAAAATTCAAAGTAAAGACTTAACCACTGTTATATACCAATGTTCATAGCAGTGTTATTACCAACAGCCAAAAGGGAGAAACAATCCAAATGTCCATCAACAGATGAATGGATGAACAAAACGTGGATTTTATTATTATTGTTATTATTATTATTTTATTCAGCCTTAAAAAGGAATAAAATTTTGGCATGCTACAACATGAATGAATCGCTAAGTGAAATAAGCCAGTCAAAAAAGGGCAAATATTGTGTAATTTCATTCATATGAAATACCTAAAATAGTCAAATTCAGAGAGACAGAAAATGGAATGGTGGTTGCCAAGGGTGAGAGGGAGGGGGAGTGGGGAGTTAGAGTTGAATGGATATAGAGTGTCAGTTTGGGAAGAAGAGAAAGTTCTAGAGATGGATGGCAGTATTGGTTGCTCAACAGCGTGAACATATTAAATGCCACTGAATTGTACACTGAAAAATGGTTAAGATGGCAAATTTTATGTTATGCATATTTTACCACACACAAAAAGAGTAACAGCCTTAGCCTCCATGTACTGTACTATTTCCACAGATTGAAGAGAAGCCACCAGAGTTCAACACTGCGTCTCCATGTTGAGTTGGAAGAAGTAACCCATCGCTGCAAAAGTGGGGTCCTCTCCATTGTGATGAACTACGCAGTGGTCCTGAACCACCAGAGACAGAAACTTTTGAGGGGGGATGTTGGAGGAGCCCACTCCCAGACTTGAGATTTCAATGGAAACCCAAGGAATAGAAAGACCTTCGGAAGTCAGTTAACTTGGGCTTCTTGTGTCAGTTTTGTTCAGTGTTAAAGTGGGGTTAACATAATTATCAAGCAGGTTCAGGGGTCCAAACTCAATGACATTTCATCACGTGATTGACTTGGCTTCTTACATGGCACAGAGAGCAGAACATAAGACAAGAGTAGTCTTTTTTTTTTAATATTTTATTTATTTATTTGATAGAGAGAGACACAGCAAGAGAGGGGACACAAGCAGGGGGAGTGGGAGAGGGAGAAGCAGGCTTCCCGCGGAACAGGGACCCCGATGCGGGGCTCGATTCCAGGACCCCGGGATCATGACCTGAGCCAAAGGCAAACATTTAACGACTGAGCTACCCAGGCGCCCTGACAAAAGTAGTCTTTTTGCAAATTACTCAACTTTGCTCTTGTGATGTGAAAGCAGCCATAGCGAATATGCAAATAATGAGCATAGTTGTGTCCCAATAAAACTTTATTTACAAAAATACGTGATGGATGGATTGTATTTGGCCCAGGATCCCTAGTTTGCCAACTCCACCTTTGGAATCACCCAGATCTGAGTTTGAATTCTGGCTCTGCTGCAGATTATCTATAGAGTGCTGGCAAGGCTTTCCTGAGCCCTAACTGCCCCATCTGTAAATTAGAATGATGATCCCTGTCCCTCAAAGGTTCTAAAAGGTTGTGAGATAATGCCTAAAGGATGTCTTGCCCATAATAGCTATTCAATAATAGGTAGATGTATTACTGCAAGTATGACAATTTAGAAGCGATTAAGTCTGCAAGGGCTGGCTCAGTCAGGGAGGACTTCCTGCAGGAGGTGGATCTGGAGCTGAGTCCTGAAGAAAAGGTAGGAGATGGATAGAAGAGCCGGAAAGGGACTCTAGGATTATTATTAGTGCACATGGTGGCCCAGTCACATTTACCTACCCTCTTCCTCTGACTCTATGAACACAGAGCCTCAGGTCTTCGGCTTCTCTGCTACAGTGCCCTTCTCAAGGGCAACAACAGGGTCTAATCTTCCAGGCACCTGCCCCAGGGCCTAGAACAGGGGCTAGACCTTCAACATAAATAAACAACAAAATCATTGGAACAACAGCAGCAATACTGAATGACTTCTATAGGCCTGACTCTGTTCTACAGACTTCAACTATATTATTTTTAAACGTACAACCACCCTATGAGATAGGTGATATTTTCATTTTACAGATGCCCCTCATCGAGGGTAAATAGTTTACCCAAGGACAAAGACAAAGGACAAAGACTGGGTCGGGATAGGTATCCAGATCACTAAACCTACATTCTTCCTTGTACGAGACACCATCTTTTAAGAGCAGACATGTAACAGGAACTCAGAAAATGTTTAAGGAATGGTGATTGGATTCCATCTTCCCTGCCAGTCCAAAGGTTGTCACTATAAGGAGATGGACTCACCTGGGGCGCCTGGGTGGCACAGTCAGTTGAGCATCTGACTCTTGGTTTGTGCTCAGGTTGTGATCTCAGGGTTGTGATCTCGGGGTTGTGATCTCAGGGTCGTGAGATCAAGCCCCACCTAGGGCTCCATGCTCAGGGCGGAGTCTGCTTGGGACTCTCTCTCCCTCTCCTTCTGCCCCTCCCCCCCAAAATAAATAAATACATCTAAAAAAGAGAGAGAGAAAGAGATGGACTCACCTTGCTCTGCAGTTGCCAGTGAGGAAAGACCAGACAAGAAATCCCTTTTGATCCCTTTATACACAGAGACCCCACCCCCACCCCAAATAAGACCTTTCTCTTTCTAGAATGTGGGCTTCACCATCTCTCTTCTCATCTTGCCGCAAGAGTGGTACAGCTCTGGTCTTTCCAGCCCCCCTTGTGGAAGTCTTCAATTAGCCAGCTGGTCTGGTTCCAGCGGCCTGTGAAAAGTAAGGTTGCACAAGTCCGGGGTGCTAGTTATTGTCATATCTGCCTTTCTCCATAGTTGACTATTGCCTGATGCAGGGAGGGCAAGGCTCCGTTTCTCTGAACTTTCAGCCATTACCAAAAAGAAGTCTTACAAACATTTGTACCAAAAAACAATTATAGGCTTGGATAGACTCCTGGATAGAAAGTTCATCCTTGAGCATCTTGGTTTGACAAACCCCACTTTAGGTGGGGTCTATCCTCTGCCTTGTGGCTCTCCTGTGGCTTTACTTGACTTGAAAACGAAAGCTCTTTGGAGGTGTCCTGCACTTCTGCATGCAGACCCATGTCTCACACTTGGTTTTTGACTCTCCTCAGTCAGGACCAAGAGAGAGAGTTTAAGTCAGAAAATCTGGAGCCAAAAACCTCTCAGTCACTTCCACATGAAATGTGGTTATCATTTTCAAATGAAATGAACCATTAAATTTACCAAACCCAACCATTATGCAGCATGGTATAAAGAAAAGGGGCTTTAGAGGCACACAGAACCATGTTCCAATCCTCGGCTCTGCCTTTTATTAGCTTAAAGATTTTAGGCAATTCATTTTATCTCTCCAATGGCTCATCTCCTCATTTGCAAAATGAGGCAAATAATAATACCCAACATCCCAGGCTGTTGTGAGACTTAAATACTACGTTCCTTAAGCAAATGAAAAGTCCCTTGGACAATATCTGGCATACAGCATACACTCAACACATGTGAGTCCTTTATCTCTATCTTTTTATCTAGATATTGAGCATGTAGGAATAGATGCTCATAATAGAATATGGGAAGACATCATCCAAATTTATTCCATGATTGTGGGCAGATAGGCAATCGAAGGAGGGGGCAAGAGGAATGATTATAAAGGTTCAGGTTCACTAGTTTCCTTTTGGGGGGATGGGGGAGATCAAGCAATTTTAAGTTAAAGATCAGTCTCTACATTCTCTTCTTTAGAATCGTGCAGGCTGGTGTTACCCCAGAGCTTATATTAGACTTTTTCATCTGCAAAATGAGAGCCTCTATGGGGATTAAGTTTTCCAGAAAGTATGTCTAATAGGTGCTCAAAAATGCTAGCTGAAATTATCACCATGGTGGTAATGATTGTTGTTCTTACACGGTGAGAGACTTCAGTTTTCTGATCCACAGAGCATGGGGACTTGAGGGAGGCCATTGCCAAGATCCCTTTTAGCTTTGACCATTCCTGATAGTAGGGTGCTCTGTGAAATACATTTGAGACATCCTGGATAAAGGACCACACAGGACTTGTGGTGGCTTAACTGACTTGGGAGGCTCAGCCACTCCTGACGCATTGGACATGACTCAACTGTCCTTGTACACACAAAACAATGGCAACCAAAACCAAAACCCAAATGGGTTATTCTAGCAATCCATTTATCTAGTTTCTTTACAGCCCTCAGTCCCAGCAGCACATTAAGGATATGGGCAGTCAAACCTTTGGCCCTACAGATACCTAGAATCCATGCAATTTGGTGACTCATACAAACACATTTCCTTGGCTTCATTCCTGGCCCCTCTGGACTTTCAGGTCTGGAGTTGGGGTGGAACATGTGTGGTGACCGACTAATTCCCATCCCTCTCTTGGGCTACTCTAGACCCTCTTGGTCTCCTGTGGCTCTGGTTCCAGCTCTGCAGGGGCTCTGGACAAATTCATACCGGGTACCTCACTTCCTGTCCCAACTGTTCCTCTCCCCTGTTCTGGCGCTTCCATATTGACAACACCCTGCGGTTTGTATGCACAGCCTGAGGTGCAGGAGAGTTAATGCCCTGTGGGGTGAATTGCTGATCAATGGGAGATAAGAGCTGGTGGGTGCATTTATACAGGTTATTGGGGGCATGACCCTACAGACCGGCAAGCCTTCCCACTTGGTGGCAGCCCACTCAATAACACCATCTCATGTTGGCTCCACTCTGTCCTGCTTCCCTCCCCTTGTTCTTTGCTCCTGCTCCCTGGGAATGTGCTACTGGACATAGCCCTGCCATGAGCCCTCTGCTACCCGCTCTGCTTTCTGGGGAACCCAGGCTAAGCCTAACTGGGTGATTGAGATTTGGGAGTTAGATTATTCACCAGTATGATAGACATAAAAACATGATGAATTGTGGTGGGTGGAGATGCAAATAGCCCCGTGCAAACAGAGGGGAACCCATGTGTCACAATTACTCAGGCTTTCAGCTATGAGTCACTGAAATGAAGTTTGGTGGTAGGTCTGGCTTCTGGCTGAAAACGAAACAGCAGGTTCAGGGTAGCCGATCGCCAATTCCAGCCACACTGTGAAAAGCCACAGGGCCCCTCTGGCAGCTTTCAGGAAGCACCCGTAGAACAGACTTCACTGAAGAGCGGCCTAGGATCTAACTGCAAAAATGGCAGAGTTGATGGAAAGAGGATTGCTGGAGGGGAGATGGGTGGAGGGCACGGGGTGGCTAGGTGATGGACATTGGGGAGGGTATGTGTTGTGGTGAGCACTGGGTGTTGTGTAAGACTGATGAATCACAGACCTGTACCCCAGAAACAAAATAATATATCATATGTTAATTAAAAACAAACAAACAAAAAATGGCATAGTTGAAAAAGAGAATGCATCGTCTTGACAGGTGTCCTAGTCAAGGTCAGCACGACAGAGAAGAGTGGAATCTGAGCTGTGAAATGGGGACGTTGGAGTAGATAAGCCTGAGAAGCTTGACCCGGGAGACTTCTTGAGCCCCCTTCTCCCCAGAGGACACTGTACCATGACTTTTGCTGAAGCAGAAACCTTGCAGAATGTTCTTTCTCTATGGAAGAGCCACCCTTCCACTCTTGACTATTTTAAAGCAAATAACCAAAGTCAGGTGCCTGCATATCCTGGACAAGAAAATCAGTCGATGCTCTAGGAGAAAATAGCACACATATCGTAGGACTCATGGGCCCTGGCTACTGTGATGGGAAGAACCTGGGTGGGGGGGTGGGCGTGAGAGAGTGGATTTTGAAACTGTTGGCTTGGGGGAGGGGTGAAAGATAAGCCTGGGTAAAGGGGACTTTTCCCCACTTGGGGGCCTTCATCCACAAATCAAGACGCAACGCTATGGCCACAATACCCACAGCTGGTCCTAATTAACTACTGAGCTGGAACTTAGCCTAGAGAAATGAAGAGGATATTAGCAGAACTTCCTGGACACAGTATCAAGGAAAGGTCAGAAGGATAAGTATGGACATTGGAACTGATTTACTATGTAAGACCCGAGAACCGGTCAGAGGAGACACTGCCTTTATTAAGGCCACCAGCATCTCTGAAACACTCAATGGTGGCAGACCTCTGTCAGCCTGGTGTGGACAGTGAGGGAGGTGCTACTATCCATGGGAATGACAGGATTGCAGAATGGCAGAGGCCAGTATCTGCATTTAAACATCAAAGGAAGGTGAGTGTAATTATTGTGTTGGGAAGCAAGGCTGAACCAGCCATCAAGGTTCCTTGACCCACAGGGATCTATTTGGAGAGATGGCTAATGGATCATAGTGTTACTAGTGGGGAAAAGATGGGGACAACTGAGCAGGGCATGCTTTTTTATATAATTAAAAAAGAAATCAAGAGCTCATGAGTAGAAGGCTAATGTCAGCTGTCATCATGGAAACCACATTCCTTCTCAAGTTCCCAAGGGAAAGTCAGTTCACAGGCCCAGAGTTCATTGTTTGAAAGGGAAGTCGAGTCCCCTTAAGGAAGGACCTTGCAACACCACCCTAAGTCTATATAGTGAATTTTTCCCCAATCTTTCCCCCGGATAGACTTGAGATCATATTCCAGGGTAACTATGCACTAGGATAAAAGAAAGACCCCGAATTTCCAAGGACTGTGACAAGAGATCTCAGATAAGACTGACCGAAACCAGAGGACATCACATCCTCCTCTGCCTAGAATGAAGGCTTATGCAGGCCAAATGATAATCAAGTCCAGGCTCAAATCTAGCTGATGATGGGCCCTGTGATTATTTCCTCAGCCACAAAGTGGGGATTGTGATAATGCAGCAGCTACTGTAGATACCTGGCCCACACCACTCACTACTTCTGTGCACCGTAACCAGATATCTTCCTACAGCAAACATCAGTGAGTCTTTGCCTATGGTCTTTCTTTAGCAGCTAGCCTATGCATGGAGAAGGTTGGGTTTGCCAGAGAGATAATTCCAGGTCAGAGAGATTGGAATGTCAGAATGTATTATGTCATGCCAGAGGATCTCTCAGCTGACTATGTTTCCTAAGAGGTCCCAGGAGTCACCCCTCTGTAAAACAAAGAACGAATTAGTGAGAAGGCCACTGGATTATTGAGAACTTGAATGGTGGCCCAGGATTTATGGTAAGAGAGGCTGTTATGGAATTGGGCTCCCTAGTGTTAATGGTGATAACAGGATTCCAGAATCGCAGAGCCCACGTGACAGCCCTAAATTGTCAGAGATATAATTACCACATTGGTGGGAAAAGTACCAAGAGTGCCTGGATCCACAGGGATATGTGGGAATGGCTAATGATGATTATGTTCTTGGAGCGAGCAGATGGGCAGTGCTATGGACTGAATGCTTATGTCTGCCCTAAATTCATATGTTGGAATCCCACCCCCCCAGTATGATGTTATTATGAAGTAGGGCTTTTGGGAGGTGATTCGGTCATCAGAGAGCCCTCATCAGTGGGACTAATGCCCTTATAAAAGAGACCCCAGAGAACTCTCTTGCCCCTTCTGCCTTGTGTAGACACAGAGAGAATGTGACCATCTATGAACCAGGAATTAGACCCTAAGCAGACACAGACTCTGCCAGTGCCCCTGATCTTGCACTCTCCAGTCTCCAGAACTGTGAGAGATAAAAGTTTTTTGTTCAAGGCATCAAGACTATGGTATTTTTGTTAGAGCAGCCTGAAAGGACTAAGACAGGCAGCAAACAGGGTATTATTTGACTCACAAAATCAAAAGATCAAGACCAGGTATCAGAAGGCTGATGTCACTACCATGATAGAAAAGTCATGATCTTTCATCAGTTTCCAAACCTGAAAGAGTTCTAAGATCTGAGCCTAGCAATTGAAAAGGAGGCCAAATCTTGAGAAACCCTGAAATACCACAACAAATACATATAGTGGCTATTCTCCCAATCCTTTCTTCAAATAGGGCCTTCAGTCATTTATGGAGGCATAATCAATATGGATTTCCCTAGAATTTGGCAGAACCTTCACATTAGCCCCCTGACCTATTGAGTGAGCGTCATTAAATTTTTTTAAAAGGAGAAAGAAAGGCCAACTGGAAGCTTCTGAAAGTACTCCCAACCCCTGGCCAAGAAAATAAATCAAGCCATACTCCATCCTGGGTGGAATGACAGATCACTGCCTCCCTCAGAGATTTAAAGAATGAGCAGTGGTCCCCATTGTACTTTCCATTTCATTCATGGGCATATGGCCCTGCAAAACCCAGATGGATCATGTTGGATGATGGTGGACTACTATAAATTTAACTGAGATGTAGCCCTAATTATAGTTGCCCTTCCAGATTAACACAGCGTCTGACAACTGGTATGTGGCTATAGATTTAGCAAACACATTGTTTTCGAATTCCATTAAGAAGGAGGCTCAAAAGCAGTTTGCATTCATCCGGGATGGAGAACAGCACAAACTCAGTCTTGTCCAGTCCTTGTTAATTCTATTGCTGTCAGTGGATTAACCACAGTTCCCCAGTAATACAGAACTCAGAGAGACAGAGAGAGATTTTTTTTTTTTTAAGATTTTATTTATTTGACAGAGAGAGACACAGCGAGAGAAGGAACACAAGCAGGGGGAGTGGGAGAGGGAGAAGCAGGCTTCCCGCCGAGCAGAGAGCCCGATGCAGGGCTCGATCCCAGGACCCTGGGATCATGACCTGAGCTGAAGGCAGATGCTTCACGGCTGAGCCACCCAGGCGCCCCAAGAGAGATTTTTTTATAAAGGGTTGGCTCATGTGATTTAGGAGGCTGAGAAGTTCCATAATATGCCATCGGCAAGCTAGAGACCCAGGAAAGCCAAGGTGTGATTCAGTCTGAGTCCAAAGGCTTGAGAACCAGAACTGATAGTACAAAACCCTGTCTGAGAGAAGGAAACCATGAGATGAGATGTCCAAGCTTGAGCTGTGAGGCAGCAAAAAGGGGGTAAAAATTCCTCCTTCCCCCAACTTTTGTTCTGTTCACGCCCTCAACAATTGTATGATGCCCACCCGCACTGGAGCAGGCAATCTACTTTGCTGAGTCTACCAATTCAAACACTAACTCATCCAGAAACACTCTCATAGACACACCCAGAAAGAACGCTTACTATGGGCACCTTGTGGCCAGTCAAGTTGACCCATAAAACTAACCATCACACTCAGTATCAAAATAGTTGAAGCAATGCTGTCCAACAGAACTATAATGTAAGTCACGTGTAATTTTAGTAACCACACTGAAAAAAGTCAAAAAGCAACAAGTGAAATTAATAATGTATGTATTGACTTACCAAACATATCTAAAACATTATCAATTACAATATGTAATTGATATAACAATATTAATGAGATACTTTACATTATTTTTTCATACCAAATCTTCAAAACCTAGTGTATTTTTTATGGTTATAGCACATCTTAATTAGCCACATTTCAAGTGCTGAATAGCTACATGGAGCTAGTGGGCTCCATTTTGGACACTGCAGGTCTAAAGAACCCTTCATTGTCTGGACATTCTGCAGAACATCACTCTAGGACACTATATTGATGACATCATGCTAACTAGACTCAGTGAACAAGAAATGGCAGGTATTCTAGATGCCCTGGTAAGACACGTACATGCCAGAAGGTGGGATATAAGCCCTACAAAGATTCAGGGGCCTGCCACCCTGGTGAAATTTTTAAAACTGTTAGATATTTATGTAGAAAATAATTTAACTTGCCCAAAGAGAGGTCTGGCCTCAGCTCTTGGCTAGTAGGCAGTCATCTCTAGACTGTTGTAATGTCGTATCTGATAGAAGTGTTTTGTTATAACTTGGGCCAGCCATATTGTAACAGTATGATTTGGGGTGGGGCCTTCGTATCACGTGGTGACCTCTGGAGGTGCTGCAGACTGAGATCAGTTGCAAAGGCAATCAACCATGCTTGTGTGATGGAGTCCCAAAAGAGAATTTGAACTCTACCCTTGGGTAAGCTTCCTGGTTGGAAATATTCCATCGTATTGTCATATATCAATGCCAGGAGAATAATACTCTCCTGACTCCATGGGGAGAGGACAATTGGAAGCTCTGTGTTTTGTACTTGCCTGGCTTCTGCCCTATGCATTCCTTCCCTTGGCTGACTCTAACCTGTATCTTTTAGCAGTTAGAAATTATAGCTATGAAGGTAACAGCTATCAGTGAACCTAGGTTCCCAACTGGCTGAGCCACAAAGGCGCCCTGAACCCCCAGCTATTTTTAATAATATTTGTTGGGCACCTGGGTGGCTCAGTAGGTTAAGTGTCTGCCTTTGGCTCAGGTCATGATCCCAGGGTCCTGGAATCGAGTCCCGCATCAGGCTCATTGCTTAACACGGAGTCTGCTTCTCCCTCTCCCTCTGCCCCTCCCCTGCCCACTCACGCACACACTCTCTCTCTAATAAATAAATAAAATCTTCTAAAAAATAATTTTTTTTGTTTTTTTATTTCCTGAATTTTCATTATAATAGTCTAGGTGTGTATTTCCTTTTGTTTGGAGTTCATAGTGATTTTTTTTTTTTTAGAGAGAGTGTGCTAGCGGGGGTGGGGGGGTGGAGAAGCAGAGAGAGCGAGAGAATCTTAAGCAGGCTCTATGCCCAGTGTGAAGCCCAACGAGGGCCTCGATCTCACGACCCTGAGATCATAACCTGAGCTGAAATCAAGAGTAGGACACTTAACTGACTGAGCCACCCAGGAGCCCCTCATAGTGATTCTTGAATTGGTAGGCTGGTTTCTGTCTTCACTTCAGGAAAATTGTCAGCCATTAATGTTTCAAATATCTCCTCTGCTACATTCTCTCTCTTCTCCCCTTCTGGGACTCTCATCAAGCATATGGTAGACCTCACTGAATTCTTCTCTATGTCTCTCACCTTCACTACATGCTTCATTCTGGATATTTTCTTCTGACCTGTCTTCCATTTTACAAATTCTCTCTATTGTAACTCTGCCTACAAATCCATCAATTTAGTTCTTGGTTTCAATTATTTTGTTTTTTTCAGTTCTAGAATTTCTAGTTGCTTCTTTTTCGTCTATATTCTGTCAGTTTTTATACTTTCCAGTTCTCTGCCCAAATTTCCAATGTTCTTTTTTATATCCTTGATCATAATAAGCATAAGTATGTTCAAATCTATGACCAATAATGCCATACCTGGAGCTCCCGTATCACTATTTCTATTGTTTATCATTTTTCTTGGCTCTTTTTCCCAGCGTCTTATCTCCTCATGCACCTGGTATCTGTGATTGTGTGCCAGACATTATGTTTGAACAATCGTTTATGGAAATAATTTGAGACCTTGGGTGGTATTATCTTATTCCATGTGGATTTTTATTTGCTTCCACCAGGCACCCAGGGCACCAGGAATCAGAATTTTCTTGATGAATTGCTGGGGGTTAAGATTTCCTGAGTCACACAGATGACTTGAAGCTGGGTTGCCATCCCTGGAAAGGGCTGGTTTACTTCTGATGTAGCTTTTTCAGAATCCTGACCCAAAGCAAGCCTGGAGCTGCAAATTTTGTCCTAATGTCTGTGACATCATCAAAAGCATCACTCAGCTAGCTTCTCAGTCTCTTTTCCCTGAACAGGGAAGCTCCCAGAAAAGAGGTCCCAAATGCGGGACTTGATTCACTGGATTTTGTTTTTCTGCTCTCTCTTCATCTGATAATTTTTCATTATCTTCTTACTGCCTCAATGTCTTGCAGTTTTTGGGTTTAGTTTTCCTTTTTTAGTTTGCCACAGCAGGTGACTAGTCCACATGACCTGCTTTACTGTTATTAGAAGTTATTTCATGAGAGGGAGGTATATGCAAGGGGACCTCCAAAGGCCAAAGGAAAGACTGAAGGAAAAGGCCAACAACTTCAGCTTGACAAGAAATGGTTTATTAAGGGGACTTATGGACAGAAGTGTGTCTTGAGCAGCTGTAAGAAAGTGGGTTTCCACAACCCCACCTCCAGTGAGAACTGCTTTTATAATTCTAGAGGCCGGGGAGTACATGCTTGTAGACCACCTGCGAAGAAGTATTTGAGAGTAGTTATGTGTCATAGTCTTACCTCCAGAGCAGATCAAGGATGTTATGCCCCAGGGGTGTACGTAAGGAAGTCTCTGTTATGCATATTTAAGAGATTATTGTCATATCTCCTACTTGTTTCGGGTTCCTTTGATGGGAAAAATGTGCACTAAACTCCCATTTATCTGGCATGATTAGAGACTATAGAAGACATAAATTACAGTAAGCCCAAATTGCTTTGATTTAGCTTTGATTAAAGCTAAACTCAGAGGCCACGATTTTTCTTAGAGATAAATTTTACAAAGCTGTGGATGCAAATGTTTTTGAGAATGTAAAACACTGGTTTAAGAATTAGCCTTTGAGAGTTGATGAGAATTGTAAGTTACAGCAATACATATTCTGAGACTTGTCATAAATCTGAGTTTGTTTTTATCTGGTACAGGGAACTTTTTTTCCTATAGTGTCAAAAGATTTATTTGAATAATTTCCTTCAGGTTATGAATGTTTGATATAGACAACTACATTTGTTGGAATGTTTGTTATAGAATTTTTCATTAAATTTGTAAAAGGTGTTTTTATTCACTGGCTTTGTGATAATTACCTCGCTGATTTGTTGTGATTGATACAACTGTTATAAAAAGACTGTGAGGGGGCCACCTGGGTGGCATAGTCAGTTAAGCGTCTGACTCTTGGTTTTGCGCAGGTCATGATCTTGTGGGTCGTAAGATCGAGCCCCATGTTTGGCTCGGCACTCAGTGTGGAGTCTGCTTGAGACTCACTCCGTCTCTCCCTTTGCCCCTCCCCCCCCAAGTAATAAATTAATCTTAAAAAAGACTGAGGATTCCCTTAAAATTTGGAATATAATGGGCGCCTGGGTGACTCAGCTGGTTAAGCGTCTGCCTTCGGCTCAGGTCATGATCTCAGGGTCCTGGAACCGAGTCCTGCGTTGGGCTCCCTGCTCAGGGGGAAGTCGGCTTCATCCTCTGCCCCTCCCTCCACCCTGGCTTGTGCGTGTGCATGCTTGATCTCTCTCTAGCTCTCAAAAATAAATAAATAAAATCTTTAAAAAATTAGGAATATAATTAAAGGGATTCCTTCTGGTGAAAATTTATTTTGTTTTATGTGTAAATTAAAGTGGCTTTAACAAATTAATTTAGAAATGCAATGCAGAATATCCAGTTTGCCACAACTGGGTATTCAGGCAAATGGAATACTCCTGCTTATTTTTATATTCTTGTTTTATTTTAACTTTATTCATCTGTGGGTCATCAAATTCCTACAGATTAAATGGTAGTACAGTACACTTAAAGCTTCCCTAAGCGTATAAACCCTTTAATGGGTGATGATTCAGAAGGCATCTGCACTACTAGCTATCACTCATCGCCTTGTATTTGCCCAATAAATAGACACTCCATGCTGGAACATCAGCTGAATAGGTATTAGCTGGAGTTGGGAGAAAAAGACAGGAGCAAGCAGTATGAGCAAAGAGCTTGGAGTCAGACTGACAGTGGTCCAAATCTTGTCTCTACCCCTTTCTAGCCTTGTGCTCCCTGGGTAAATTACTCTGAGCCTCAAGGTCATCATCTGTAAATTGGGGGTAATGATATTAAGCCATCTCATGGGGTCTTTTTTGGCGAGGGGAGAATGTAAAGGATACACTGAGATTGTGATTATAAAGCACTTAATATACTGAGAGCACAGAAGTACTTAAGAAATAATGGCAGGAATTACTACCTCACTGAGAATACATATTCTGCTGCCTGGAGGAGTAAAGACAGCTCCAGCATTTCTGCGAGGAGGGGCTCAAGAGCAGTAATCACAAAGGAAGGCAGGGTAGGACGCTGCTTTTACATTGATTCTATGCTTAGAGAAAACGAGGAAGGGTTTACGACTTACAGGTATTAGAACATTCCCCCCATATTCCTTGGCACTGTTCCCGTTCAGTGATCATATTCAGGGGATTTCTTGCACTCCCTCTTCTGACCCAGGAAACTAACCAGTCAACAAATACAAAAAGGCGCTGCCAAGGGATTGGACTCCGGGGGAGAAGGGAAAGAGAGAAGGGCACTGTGCTTTCTTGCCAAGTGTGTGGATGCCCTGTCCTTACACTTCTGCTAGATCCCACTTATTCCCTTATATCAACTGCACCTCGGCCGCACTCTTCCTTGACTTCAGCCAATCTCCATTTCCCGGGAGCAAAGGGCAAAACCTTTGGTTTTATTGGCCACAGGCAGCAAAGTGGTTCTCCTGAGTGCAGCCTGGTTTCCAACAGCTCCTCTGATCGCTGGAGGACAGACACTGCCCAAATCCCCTTGCTGCCTCTACTGAGGCCCACAGGAGTTAAACAGACATCCATTCTCAGCACCAACTCAGGTCGAGGATACACTCAGGCATCCAGAGCCTCGGCCAGTCTCTCTCGCTTCTGCCTGGCCACACTCTCTTTACCCAGGCAGCAAGACGTTCGATCTTTAGCTTTGGAGGTGACTCTCTAAGTTTGAAATCCAGGGTTCATCCCTAGTTAGCTTGTGACCTTGGACAAGATTTTTTTTTTTTTAAGATTTTATTTATTTATGAGAGACAGAGAGAGAGAGAGGCAGAGGGAGAAGCAGGCTCCCAAGGAGTAGGGAGCCCGATGCAGAACTCGATTCCAGGACCCTGAGATCGTGACCTGAGCCGAAGGCAGACGCTTAACCATCTGAGCCACCCAGGCGCCCCAAGATATTTTTCTGTGCCTAGTTTTCCCCACACCAAGACTGACCCAACGACCATTATTAATCTGGAGGGTCCGGCACAGTAACTGCATAGAAAACTTTCAATAACTATCAGCTGTGACTACCTCACAGGCCCGGGACCAAAACAAACAAACCTATTAAGTTTCTCTAATTATATAGTGAAAAGACCCCGGGTTCTAATTATAGTCCCAATACTGACACTTCATAATCTTGGATAAGTTGGACTCTTTTTGATCCTGTTGCCCCCGACCGACCGTCACGTGATGGCCTTCACTGATGTAAAAAAAAAACAAACCTCAGTGAACATTTATTGAGTGCTAACTTCCAGAGTCCTTCCTCAAAGGAGTACCCCCAAGGCTACAATTATTACCCAATCAGCGCACTCACCAGGTGGTGAGGGACACTGGTGGGGGTTGGTGGGGGGGGGGAAGACTTGTTTCCCTCTGCTTTAGGGATGGATGGAGGGCCAGAGTTACTGGGGAAAAGGCAGTTGAACAAAGCTTGAAGGATCGTTCACGAGTTTGCCTTGTAATTACTGGCGATGCTTTTATTTTACCGTCCCTTTCAACCTTGAGCACTGGTGCAGGGATTTGGTTCTGAAAATCAGCCCACTTCTCCTTTTTATTGCCGAGGTCACTGTGATTGAGAAGCCAGTGGAGCCGCATAAAGCAGGTTATGTCTCCTCTTCCCTCTTCGAGGCATCGTGACCTCCTGGTACCCGCGCGACCCGGGGCGGGGTGGGGGGCTCTGCTCGCCTGGGAGAGCAGGCCCGGCGGTGCAGGGGGAAGCTGCTCTGGCCGGTCAGCTAACTGGAACGGAGAAACAGAAGCGGCTAAGCCGGAGCGTGGCAGTGCGGGCCTCGCCTTGTGTACAAGGGCACGCTGTGAGTGCCCACGGCCGGCCGCCCCAAACCTGAGACACCGCGCCATACAGCTCCAAGGTCGGGGGGTTGGGGGGGCGCTCCGGCTCCGGGACGGTCACTCTCGCGCGGCATCTCTCCACCCGGGCCAGCGACGCGAAAGGGCACAAGACGCACGCGCGCAGGGTCACGTGGGCGGGCCGGGCGCGAGCCCCCGCACCCACGAGAGGAGGCGGGGATGGGGGCGGGGCCGGCGGCGCGGCCTCCCGTGAAGCCTCGCGCGGGGAAGGACCGGAACTCCGGGCGGGCGGCTTGTTGATAATATGGCGGCAGGAGCTGCCTGGGCTTCTCGAGGAGGCGGTGGGGCCCACACCCGGAAGAAGGGTCTCTTTTCAGGCTAGTGCGGCGGCCGCTGCGGACCCGGAAGTCCGGGCCGGTTGCTGAATGAGGGGAGCCGGGCCCTCCCCGCGACAGTCCCCCCGCGCCCTCCGCCCCGACCCGGGCCCCGCCATGTCCTTCTTCCGGCGGAAAGGTAGCAGACGGGGCTCCGGCGGGGAGTCAGGCCGGGCCTCAGGGGCGGCGGTGGGGCAGGTGGGCCTGCACGGGCTTCCTCCCGGGTGGCGGCGAGGCCCTCGGCCTCCGCGCAGACCCCCCCCTGCGTGCCTTGCTTTGCTCCGGGACTCTGCAGGGAGGGAGAAGGTGGTCTCCTCGCGCGAGGTCAGAGGGGAATCGTCTCGCTGGTCCAAAAGTATTTGCCGAAGCCCGTACAAGTTAATGCCCGTTTGCGCAGAAACAGTTTTCGCGTTTGTGTGCGTGCGTGTCTAAACGGCGGATCCAGAAAAGAAATTCTTTTAGTACCGTGTTACGGAAGTCTCTGACTTTTCTGAATATTGAGGGTTTTATGTCTAAAAGCAACATGTGAAAAAGCTGTTTTCTTCAACTGGTGCTATTTTCTAGTTTCCCTTTTCTGGGGGGTGTGGGGAGGGGGAATCCTGCAGTTCCTAAAATAACATTACTTATTGCTAAAAGTTCCCTAATGAAGATTATTTCTTTTGATGACTTAGCAAGTGGACTAACTATTGGAACGCTCACTTTGTAAACTCCTTGTATTTCTGATTTTCAGTTGTAATAGCTGCCCAGTTTTTAAGTAGAGGCAGCTTAATTTTGATCCTGGATAAAGTTGTTGTGTTGCATTCAAAATACATATCCAAAATGAACAAGTGGAGGTCTTTTTGGATGATGGTGGTTCTTTCAATTCTTGTTATTTAAGAGAAAAGGTACAAGAGAAAAAAAAAAAAAAACACCAAACCGTATCAGGGACTTGGGTTCACATGACTGCTCTGCTACTTTCTGTCACCTGGGACAGAAAAGCGTTAACCCACTTTTTTCTCCTCTTTCAACCGAGAATTAGATGATTCCTAAAGGCCCCATTCAGATATGAATTCAAGAATTCCTTTTAAGTACAAGTAGAGTTTTAGTAACTGATGTCATGGGGTGAGTGAATGAAACTGTGATGAATGAATGAAAGCACTGCTGAATGAAGGAAACCTGTAAAATGGTACAAGGAAGCTTTGTTGGTAAGGTATCTTGGTGTAGTTTATAGCTCTAAGTTGTTTGACAGTGTTAAAGTAGGTTTTGTGTTTTTGTTTTTGTTTTTGTTTTTAAAGATTTTATTTATTCATAAGAGACAGAGAGAGAGGCAGAGGGAGAAGCAGGCTTCCCGCTGAACAAGGAGCCCGATGCGGGACTCGATCCCAGGTCCCTGGGATCATGACCTGAGCCGAAGGCAGACGCCTAACCATCTGAGCCACCCAGGCGCCCCTTTGTTTTTGTTTTTTTTAAGGGGAAAGAAAGCATTCTATGTATAATGAGGCAGATTGCATGTTGCGTAATAGACCGTTGTCTCTGTTCAACAAATACTATTGAATGTCTGCTGCTTGGCAGGCACTGTGTTAGGCCCTCATTATTAAGCACTGAACAAGACTAAGTCCCTGCACCTATGGAGCTTATTGTCTGCTGGGGCAGACAGACAATAAATCTCTTTCAGTACCTGTGTGTATTTACAAATTGGTAACATGTTATAACACAGATAAGGTGAGAGGAGAAGCATATTTTGGTTTGATGTTAGAGAAAAGCCTCAGCAGGTGACCTTGACACTTAGAGCTGAGGAATCAGTAGGAGGTAACAGAGGCTAGGGAGGAGCATGTTCAAAGGTGGTGAGTCAAGAAAGAGTTTGATGCCCTTCAAGGAAGGACGGAAGGCCACTGTGATTTGGGCTTAGAGAGGTAGACAAGATTCAGAGCTTTGTAGGCCATAGGTTTTATTCCAAATGCAGGGACACTATTTTAAAAAAAAAATTTTTTTTTTTTGAAAGAGAGCACAAGAGGGGCAGGGGAGAGGGAGAGAATCTTAAGCAGGCTACATCCGCTTCGGGGCTGGATCTCATGACCCTGAGATCATGACCTGAGCTGAAATCAAGAGTCAGACCCTTAACCCACTGAGCTACCCAGGTGCCCCTTAAAAATTTTTAAAGAGGAATGATTTGATCTTATGTTATAAAAAGATCATTGTAGATGCTTTTTGCAGACTGAATGTGGCAAGAGTAGAAGCTGGAGATGCTTCTGTTTAGGGATCCCATCCAGTCTTTAAATACCATTTTTAAATACCACCTATATGCTGATGACTCCTGAATTTACATCTCCAGCTTGAATTCTCTCCCCTGAATTAGGAATGGTATATACATCCAACTGTTGGTCCACTTTATACCTCTACCTAATAGATATAGTTGTATCTATTAATAGAAATAATAGACTAACAGATGGATCTTTTACTAACTATATCTAAAATTTAACTCCAGATTTTTTGTCACCTCAGTAAATTGCATTTCTGGTCTTTTAATTGCTCAGGCTAAAACTTTAGTACCTTCTTGAACCTCTCTTTCTCTCCTACTCTATATCTACATTAGCAAATCTGCTAAGCCTACCCCAGAATGTAACCGAATTCAGCCTTTTCTCGCCATCCCTGACTATTAACTCCCTGGTCTAGGTGGTCATCTCTGTTTAGATTGGACAGTTAAGGAAGTCCTCTGAGAGGATGTCATTCAAATCTCAGCTTAAATGTTAAGAGGAAGCTGGTTTTATGAAAGTAGAGGAAGCAAGGGCGCCTGGGTGGCTCAGTCGGTTGAGTGTCCGACTCTTGATTTTGACTCAGGTCATGATCTCAGGGTCGTGAGATTGAGCCCTGCATTGAGCTCCGCACTGAGCGTGGAGCCTGCTTGGGATTCTCTCTCTCCCTTTCCTTCTGCTCTTCCCCCCACCCCCCCGCAGTGCTTGCTTGTTTACCCGCTCGCTCTGTCAAATAAATAAATAAAATCTTTAAAGACAAAAGGGAAATAGGAAAAGCAGAGTGATGTTGCTGTAGGCTTCAATTTGGTTTCCCTTCTTCCATCCTTGACCCCTATGGTATATTTTCAAAATGCGTTACGCCACATCTCTGTTCAAATTCCTCCAGTAACTTCCTATACATGGCCCTCCCTAATCTAGTTCCCATTTCCTCTCTGTGTTCATCTCCTCCTCTCCTTTTCCATCACTGTTCCATTTATATTAGCCTCTTTGTTGTCAAATACATTCCCGCCTCAGGGCCTTTGCACTTATTTTTTCTCTCTGCCTGGAAACCTCTTCCCACAGACACCCACTATTTTGCTCTCTCATTTTCTTCAGGTTTTTGATCATTTGGCATCTTGGTGAGGCTTTCTCTGTTCATCTTAGGTTTAACATTGCAGTCCCTAGCCCCTGCACTCCTATCTTGCCTACTTTCTCTACAGCATTTATCACCATCTACTTTTCTCTGTATTTTATTAAGATGGAAGCTGATTTTGTTCACAGCTGTATCCCCATGTCTAGGTCAGTGCCTGGGTATAGTTAGGAATTTAGTAAATATTTGTTGAATAAGTGAATAAAAACAAGAAAAAATATCCACTAGTAAAAAGTGCTGAGCAGGGAATTTAAACTGATGTGGGATTAGATCACAGGATGATAATATTTGTTCAGATAATAAGGGAAGGCTTGTCTGAGAAGATGGTATTTAGTTTGAGATCTGAATGAGGGGAGAGAGCCAGCCTCACAAAAGATCAAAGGAACTGCATTTTAGCCAGAAAGAACTAGAAGTACCAATGTCCTGAGGCAGCAATAGCTGGGTGTGTTTAAGGAACCTGAAGAAGGCTGGAACTTACTGGGTATGGGATATGTTTTGGAGATAGAAATAGCATAACTTGAATAAGTGATTGGAGTGAAGAAAACCTGGGAAAGCTTTGGGCTTAGAGCTTGGAGCAGGAAAAATTAAAAACTGTCTTTTGGCAATTGTGAGTTTGTGATAACACATCCATGTGGATACATTGAGGAGGCAGTGGGATGTATGAGTCTGTAGTTCTGGAAAGAGGTCGGAATGTGAGATCTGGTTCTGGCTTTAAAAATATTTTGCAAGGGCGCCTGGGTGGCTCAATGGGTTAAGCTGCTGCCTTAGGCTCAGGTCATGATCCCGGGATTCTGGGATTGAGCCCTGCATCAGGCTCCTTGCTCAGCAGGCAGCCTGCTTCTCCCTCACCCTCTGCCTGCCGCTCCCCCTGCTTGTGGTCTCTCTCTCTCTCTGTCAAATATATAAATAAAATCTTTTAAAAAGAAAAAATATTATGCATAACTGATGATTAATGACATGGGACTAGATCAGATCACCTAGAGAATACATAAAATGTGTGAATTAGTTATGTTGAAAGGCTAAGGCTGTTGTAACAAAGATACACCGAAGTGTAATGGCTCAAACAAGATAGATTTTTTTATTACTCTCTTGAGTGTAACGGTCCAAGTTCATTGGGTGGCTTTGCTTCACAATCATTCAGGGGATCACTTTCCTCCCATCTTGTTACACCTCTTTCCCTTAGAGTATGGTCTGTTTTGTCAAAACTGGGTCATAGCCCTTTCTGTCTGTCCTCAGTCCTTTGACCCATGGTAAGGAGGAAAGGGAAGCTTTAGCCAGAAAGTGGCACATAATCATTTCTATTCATCTTCTATTGGTGAGAAGTTAGTCATATGGTCATATATAACTGCAAAAGCTTCTGGGAAATTAGAGTAATTAGCCAGCTAGTAACTAGCTACTAGGCTACAGCCCTCTTGCTAGAAAGAGGAAAATGAGTTCTGTGGGCCAGGTAGCATTTCCTGCCATACCATACACAAGAACGGAGCCTAGGTGAAAGCTCTGGAGTTAAGCCAGCTTTTAGAAGTTAAGTTGAGGGGCACCTGGGTGGCTCAGATGGTTGGGTGTCTGCCTTCTGCTCAGGTCATGATCTCCAGGGCCAGGGATCAAGCCCCCTGTCAGGCTCCTGGCTTGGCAGGGCGTCTACTTTTCCTTCTTCCTCTGCCTCTCCCCTTGCTTGTGCTCTCTCTGTCTCTCAGATGAATAAATAAAATCTTTAAAAAAATTTTTTAAAAAAGAAGTTAAATCGAGGAACATGAACCATTGGCAAAGGAGAATCGAAAATAAAATGCCAGTTATATAGGAGTGTGATATCATGGAAGCTAAGAGAAGATAATGTTTCAAAAAGAAGGGAGTATTGTGTTGAATGTCACTTGCAAGATCAAGATAGAAATAACTACTCAGTTTGATAATGTGGAAGTAAATGATGACTTTGAGAGGGGTATCAGTGGAATGGGTTGGAGGGAGAATGTGAAGTGTGGAAAGTAGCAAGAGTAAAAACACCTTTTTCAAGAAACTACAGTGAAAAGGAGCTGAAAGGGGCTCTTGGGTTAAGGGATTGATTGATTGATTGATTGATTTATAAGATAAAAGATGCTAGAATATGTTTGTATGCTGATAGGAATGATCTGGTAGAGAGGGAGAAAATGGTACAGAAGAGAGAGGTGTTAAGTCCTGAGGGATGGGATTAAAGCCTGACTATACCAAGATTTGGTTAGGGTATGCTGCTGTTGGGAATGGCAATTGGTAGGACCACTTGTATAAAGTTTAAAAACCTTCAATCAGTACTGTATGTTGTTTATAGATATAGAAATATATTAA
The DNA here is from genome assembly GCF_029215605.1 of Mirounga angustirostris. NCBI lineage: Eukaryota > Metazoa > Chordata > Mammalia > Carnivora > Phocidae > Mirounga > Mirounga angustirostris. The sequence continues at coordinate 55,140,864 of NW_026991725.1, forward strand.
AGAATAAAAATATGAGTAGAAACAATAAATATTCAATTTATGAAATTATTTCCCTAGGGAGAAGGGGGAATGAGATCAGGGAGAGACTTAAGTTGCACATACATGTCTTATTTCTTTTGAAAATTTTTCAGAAGCAAATATAGCATAATGTTAAGATTTGAGAAGCCTGAGTGTTACTCAAATTATATTCTAGTATTGTCTTTGTTTTAGATGTTTCATAATAAAAAGAAACAGAGAAACAAGAAAAAGCATAGTCAGCAGTACAAAATAAGGTGGCTGAAATAAACCTAAATAGATCAGTAGTCACAATAAATGTAAATAGACTAAATTCTAGCAGAAGATTGTATAGCTAAAAAACAAAAAGGCTGGATAAGATCCAGCCATAAACTACTGGGAACACAACTAAAACATAAGGACATAGAGAAATTGAAAATAACTGGATAGAAGAATATAGCAGACAAATGTTAACCAGAAGAAGCTGTGTGGCAGATGACATACTTCAAAGCGCAAAACATTATCAGGGCTAAAAAGGTCACTACATTATGAAAAAATGAACAGGGTAGTAGGAAGATAAAACTCTGAACTGCTTTGCACCAATATCAGTCTCAAAATACATAAAGCAAAATATACAGAATTACTAGGAGAAATCAACAAATTCATAGTCATAGTTAAAGTTTTAAGAATGATCTTTAGAAATCAAGAGCAGTAATCACAATAAGCAGAAATGGGCTGTCTCAGTGAAAAGACTAGATTCCTCCTGTATACTGTTTAGTATAAAAAGGATCATGAGAAGGTTAAAAGCAAAAGGATGGGAAAACATATCAGGGATATTAGACAAAAAGAAAGCTAATATAGTCTTCACAGTAGCACATACACAGAACAAAAAAGAAGGGAAATTTAAGTTTTGGGAGGGAGGGGAAACAAAGGAATCATTAGTCCCAGATAACGTGATTGCATATCTAAAAAACTGAAGAAAATCTACACACACTATTAGAACTCCTAAGAGTTCAACTGGGTTTTTAAAATAAATGCATTTATATGTAAGTATTTAAAACTCAGTTTAAAGTACTGCTGTATGCTAGTAAAAGCAAAAGACTAAAATCTTTATGGAGTTTACAAAACCTAGTTTGACGTGAAAGGAAACCCAAATAAATGGAGAGGTATACTATGTTCATAGATAGAAGGACTCAATACCAGAAAGATGTGAACTCTCCCCCAAATTAATCATTCAGTCAGTGCTACTCTAAAAATTCCCATGGGGGTTTTAGGATCAGGACAAGTTGACCCTATAATTAATAGGGCAGACAGTTTCGAAAGAGAATAAGGTAGAGGACTTGGCCCTGCCAAAGTCTGATTATATAGTTAGGTAATTAAGACAGTAGAATTAAATGCCCAGAAACAGACCTATGTATGTATGGGAACTTGGTATATAAAGAGTTCCTGTTCAGTTGGGAAAGGTTGGACTAATCAGTAAATGATGTTTGCTATCCCTCTGGCAAAAAAAACAATTAGGGTTTTTCTATCTCTTATCATATACATCAGGGGTCTGCTAACTCTGTAAAAGACAAGATAGTGTCCTTGTAGCCATAGATAGTATGTTAACAAATGGACGTGGCTGTGTTAAACTAACACTTTATTTATAAAAACTTAATTTGGCCCATGGGCTGTAGTTTCCTGATTTCTGACAAATAGAAATAAATACAGGTAGCTAAGAGCCCAGAATTTTAAAAAAGCAAAATTTGAAATCATATGGAAGAAAATACAGGGGGAAAAAAATCTGATCTTGGGCTAAGAAAGGATATCTTAAACAATGAGGTAGGAAAATACAATCCACATAATGTAAATTTGGCCACATTAAAATTTAAAGCTTCCATACAATAAAATACACATAAGGTATTTGCAACACAAAGGATTAGTATCCAGACTATGTATGGAATTTCTACAAATAAGTAAAGGACAAAGGAATTGAATAGCCAGCCCATAAAAGAAGATACCTAAATACCCAATAAATACGAAAGGATAGCCCTTCAAAGGAAATCAAGGAAATGAATTAAAAATACCATCAAATACCATTTGAAAAATATTCATTAAATAGCCACTTTAATTAAAAATGCCCATCATTGGTTACCTATCGGTTACATTTATAGTGTTCTAAAGAAATTCTTCTTTTTTAAAGATTTTATTTATTCATTTGAGAGAGAAAGAGTACAAGCAGGGAGAGGGGCAGAGGGAGGAGAGGCAGACTCCCGGCTGAGCTGGGAGCCTGATGCCGGGTTCGATCCCAGGACCTGGAGATCATTACCTGAGCCGAAGGTAGATGCTCAACCATCTGAGTCACCCAGGCGCCCCTCCTAGAGAAATTCTTACATATAGACTGCATAGGAAGACATGTACTAGAATGTTGATCACATCATTTTTTTTTTTTAAGATTTTATTTATTTATTTGACAGAGACACAGCGAAAGAGGGAACACAAGCAGGGGGAGTGGGAGACTGAGAAGCAGGTTTCCCGCGGAGCAGGGAGCTGGATGCGGGGCTCGATCCCAGGACCTGGAGATCATTACCTGAGCCGAAGGTAGATGCTCAACCATCTGAGTCACCCAGGCGCCCCTCTTAGAGAAATTCTTACATATAGACTGCATAGGAAGACATGTACTAGAATATTGATCACATCATTTTTTTTTTTAAGATTTTATTTATTTATTTGACAGAGAGAAACACAGCGAGAGAGGGAACACAAGCAGGGGGAGTGGGAGACTGAGAAGCAGGTTTCCCGCGGAGCAGGGAGCTGGATGCGGGGCTCGATCCCAGGACCTGGAGATCATTACCTGAGCCGAAGGTAGATGCTCAACCATCTGAGTCACCCAGGCGCCCCTCCTAGAGAAATTCTTACATATAGACTGCATAGGAAGACATGTACTAGAATATTGATCACATCATTTTTTTTTTTAAGATTTTATTTATTTATTTGACAGAGAGAAACACAGCGAGAGAGGGAACACAAGCAGGGGGAGTGGGAGACTGAGAAGCAGGTTTCCCGCGGAGCAGGGAGCTGGATGCGGGGCTCGATCCCAGAACCTGGGATCATGACCTGAGCCAAAGGCAGACGCTTAACGACTGAGCCTCCCAGGTGCCCCTGTTGATCACATCATTGTTTGTGATAGTAAAAACTGGGAAATAAAACCGAAGTGTTCATTACCAGGAAAATGAATAAATAAAGGTGTATTTTAGGAATTAAGCAGCTAAAATGAATGAACTAGAGCTACATGAATGCATCAGTATAGACAAGTCAAATTATGGGATGAATACAAGTTTCAGATATGTGTAGAAGAATACTATTCATGTCATTTTTAAAAATGTACAGAATAATTATATGTTTTACATGCATGTAGTAGTAGTCTAAAAACATATATGGTTTGTTTGATAGTAAACACATGGTAGTAAACACATCCAAGTTAGGGCAATATTTATCTCTGGGAAGGGAAGAAGAGCAATGGGATCAGGTAGTGAGTCATAGGACCCTTTATATAATATTTAGGGGGGTAAAGGAAGTAAGGCAAAACACTAATATGTGGTGAAGTTGGATTGTGTGTTACTTTTCTGTTTGAAATACTGACTAGATCTGATTGATGAGAATGTATTGAGAGTAACAAAGTAGAACTGTGGAGGTATGTTTTAATGGTAGAATCAATTGGTCTTAGAAGTGGTTTGGGTGTGGGAAGTAAGGGAGAGACATGTTAAGAATGACTCAGAATTTTGGCCTGAGAAACTGGGGTGGGAGTGTCATTCATGAGAGAGAATGAAAAGTAAGGTAAACCAGGTTTGGGAAGAGATGGTATGTTCCATTTTGGACCAGTGTAATTATAGAAGAGGATGGGTAGATGGTTAACTAAATGAATTTAAGGTCAAAAAGAATTTAGACTAGAAATAGAAATTCAGGATTCATAGCTTATCTACAGTACTGAAAACCTTCAGAATGGGTCAGTTCAGCCAAGAAATACATATGTGTACGTAGTGAAAAGAAAAGGTGCTCAAACCCTTTCTCTGAGGAACTCCCAGTAGGTAGAGGAGGAGTTAGCCAGGTGATAAAACTGAGAAGGAGCAGCTAGAAAACGAGGGGAGTTGAGTGCCTTGGAAGTCAAGACAAGTTCATGTTTCAAGTGGGAGATGTAGTCAGTTGGCAGATGCTACAGTGAGGGCTGCAACCCAGTTACTTCTACCACATTTCCTTATTTTCTTTTCTTCCCAACAGCAGTGATCAGTACCTGAAATGATCTTATTTTTGTCCATGTTTGTCTCCACATTCTTGTAGATAGACTTTTTGAAGACAGGACTGTTTTTTTGGAGCTGGGAGAGTGTCTAGCGCATACGAGGCACTCACATATTTGTTGATGGATTAATTTATCAGATACTCTGAGAGCTAGTTATTTCCTGCTACTAGCCTTTCAGTGTTGAATGTTTAAGAGCACGAGTAGAGAGATGGTCACATTTTGGGATTTCTTATTTTGATAGGCTTTTCATGGTAGGGTTAAAGAAAATTTAATGTTGAAAAAAAAATACAAGAAAAGTAAGGAAGGTTAAAAATAGTCCTTTGTCAGATCCTGTAAGAGTTCACGCTTTGGTTAAGCTGCCATGTACCTTCCTTTCTTGGATATTATATTATTAGCATATTTGCAGTAGAATTTTTACTGTTCTGTATTATAGAGAAGAGACTGAAATGGTTAAGCCTTGAGTATTAGATATTTAGAATATAAGTTTAGAATGTTTGTATTTGATGTTGTGAGAGGAATACACAAGTCAGATAGGATACACAATCAAAGAACTCTTTTTCTTCAAGATGCATCTAGTAGTAGGCATATTTTAATAATATTAGTTAACATCCTAAACTAACGGTGTGCCTGTTCCTCTTCTAAGCCCTTTACAACTTTTTATTTTTTCACTCATAACCCTCTAAGGTAGGTGTTGTTATTACTGTTCTAATTTTATAAATCAAGGAAATTGAGACCCAGAGAAGTAAAGTAACTTGTCCATGATCACATGGCTGTGTAAAAAGTGGCAAGTTAGAATTTGAACCCAGGTGTTCTGACACTGTCTCTCCATAAGCACACTCAGTGCTCTTGACTGAATGATGTTCAAAGGTCACTTCCTTAGAGAAGCTTCCCCTGACAACTGTCTTGCCCTGTCCCCCTCCAAGGCTGTTATTCCATCGTTCAACTTTGAATATTCATCTGGTAGGATAAAGCTTGTCTAATTTTTACATCATATAGATGGAATCTTTTTGACTGCAGAAGTTGGTCATGAATGCTCTTTTTATCTTCCAGTGAAAGGCAAAGAACAAGAGAAGACCTCAGATGTCAAGTCAATTAAAGGTGAGTTCAGTGGCATACCATTATATTAAAAAAGTGATGTGCTTTGCATTTACAGGCTATTTTTAATCCTGTTATCCTCCCCCTTCTTTTGCCATTAATCGTCTCTTCCTTCTTTTATAATTATTTATGATTGTGACTTATTTCCTTGTTCAACCTGTATATTCTTCAACGCCTTGCATATAATAGGCTTTTACTAAGCACTTGTTGGCTGTTCTAGTGATAGAGTAAACCAGTGCCCTCCTGTTAATCCTGTTTGTTCCCTAAAATCGATGAGCTGACTTCATTATTTTTTTAACTTAAAATCAACGAATTAACATATATTGTATTATTAGTTTAAGAGGTAGAGTTTAGTGATTCATCAATTGCATATAACATGCAATGCTCATTAGATCAGGTGTGCTCCTTAATGCCCATCACCCAGTTACCCCATCCCCCCCTCCCTCCACCCCTCCAGCAACCCTCAGTTTGTTTCCTATAGTTGAGAGTCTCTTATGCTTTGTAGTTGACTTTATTTTATTTTATTTTTAAAGATTTTATTTATTTATTTGACACAGAGAGAGAGAGCACAAGCAGGCAGAGTGGCAGGCAGAGGGAGAGGGAGAAGCAGGCTTCCTGCGGAGCTGGGAGCCTGATGTGGGGCTCGATCCCAGGACCCCAGGATCATGACCTGAGCCGAAGGCAGCTGCTTAACCGACTGAGCCACCCAGGCGCCCCTGTAGTTGACTTTATTTTAAAAAACAAAAAGCGAGGGGCACCTGGGTGGGTTGAGTGTCTGACTCTTGGTTTTGTTTCAGGTCGTGATCTCAGGGTCGTGAGATCAAGTTCTGCGTCGGGCTTTGTGTCAGGTCTGCTGACGCGGAGTCTGCTTCAGACTCTCTCTCCCTATGCCCCTGCCCACTGTGCGCACTCTCTCTCTCTAAAATAAATAAATACATCTTTTTTATTTTTTATTTATTTATTTATTTTTAAGATTTATTTGACAGAGAGAGACACAGCGAGAGAGGGAACACAAGCAGGGGGAGTGGGAGAGGGAGAAGCAGGCTTCCCACGGAGCAGGGAGCCCGATGCAGGGCTCGATCCCAGGACCCTGGGATCATGACCTGAGCCAAAGGCAGACGCTTAACGACTGAGCCACCCAGGCGCCCCTTTTTTATTTTTTTAATTTATTTTATTAGAGAGAAAGAGCATGAATGTGGGGGAGGGGCAGAGAGAGGGAGAAGCAGACTCCCCGCCGAGGAAGGAGCCCGATGCGGGGCTCGATCCCAGGACCCTGGATCATTACCTGAGCTGAAGGTGGACACTTAACTGACTGAGCCACCTAGTACCCCATAAATAAATCTTTAAAAACAAAACAAAAAGTGAAAAATACTCTGAAATGAGCTGACAGTTCTGGAGTAAAGAACTGCCACTTACAAGATTGGTTTTCTGTTTATCCAGAAGTGTGGATGATGACAGTTTTTACTTCTCTGTTACTTTGGATGAATGGTCTTAACTTAAAATATATTCAGAGTACCTTATTGTAATCAGTATATTGTCCTTGTTTATAGGTTAGAGCATGCTTCTTTAGGTTGTAATCTCTACTATAGTTTTGACTGATTTCATTATGTTAATTACAAAGATTGGAATGGAAAATTATAATGGAAATTAATTATATAGCCATTACATATAAATTTCATAAATAAAATTTATTTACCTGAGATCTGTAGATTGCTACTTAGATTTTTTTTCTTTCAAATGTTTGTATCTTGTGTGGCTAGCATTGAGTATTAACTATATATGCTCAGTTTGCTGGAGAGAGACTAATTATAACTTACGAGATTTGTAACATTAGGGAAGAACTAGGGTACCTGACAGTCTTATTTTCTGCTCACTTCTGGTAATTTAAAGCCAGTTGGATTCCATGTTGGTTCATACTGCCTTCCTTAAGCAAAATTTGATTGACTTTCATAACGACTTCAAGCCCTTAGCAAGCAACATGTGTAAAGACTAGATCTGAATGTAAGAAGGAAAGGATTTGATGTTTCAGGCATTTAGATTTCTCAGGTGTTCTACTCTAAACTCTGCTACTAACAGTATGACCTTGGGAAGTCATGTAACCTTCCTCAGATTCTTCATTTGTGGAGAGGATTGGCCTGCCTAACTTCTAAATCTGTACCCGGCTAAAAAATTCCATTTTCCTACCCTGTGACAGTACATAATGTGCTTAGCATTACATTGGCTTACCTTAGAATCATATGGAAGCAGTATAGGAAACAGGCCCTCAAGAAGTTTGCAGTCTGATTAGAACTTAGACACGGAATAGAATCATACTATTAACATACTAATAACAACCATTTCTTGAACACCTGTTCTGTTTTAGGCATTAGCCCAAAACTGCGGCTAAACCAAAAAAGACTTGATCTGCACTCATTGAACTTACAGATTGGTAAGGGAGAGGAACATTAATCAAGTGATTCCACAGATGGCATGGGCTAGATCTATAATGATGAAAATAAAGAGATCTGGATTGATCAATTTAGAGCTAAAATGGATAGAACTTTTGTTATTGATTAAATATGAGGTGTAAGGGACAGGGAAGTTTCAAATTAACACCTACTTTTCTGGCTTGCCTAACAGTGCGACTGGTGGAGAACCAAGTTGGGAAATTATATGTTCAATTTTGGCATGTTGGGTGGGAGGTACTTGGAGACATTTATATATATTATTTTATCCACACAATAATTCTAGAGTCTGAGTTTCCAACCAAAGGTAAAAGGGTGATTTCCTAGAGTCTGGCAGACCAAAGTTGAAATCCTGCCTGTTGATAGGACTCTTTACCAGCTCATTGACTTAGAGCAAAGTATTTAACTTTTGTCTGTCTGTATCCACATCTCCAAAATGAGGAAAATGCTGGTCTTGCAGAATTGTTATGGGAGATAATGAAATAATGTACCCCCAAAAATGTGTATCAAGCAACCGGCATGATGCCTGGTGTGTAGGAGGTACTTCCTTGGTAGCTCTTGTTTTCTGGTTGTAGCACAAGAGGCCTCAGTATGCTGACTTCGTTAAATGAAGTATTGTGAGGAGTTCAGAGGAATTTGAGATCAGCAAATGGTTTCTGAAGTGTAGGGAAGATTTTGTAGAAATGGGACTTAATCTATATAAAAGTTGAATAATAAGGATTTGAATGAAAGAGGCAGTTCTTTCTCTTTTCCCTACCAGCCCAGCTTCTTATTTCTTTGAGTATATATTAGGCAAAGGGACCTTCAGACAAGTTAAAAGGATAATTTTACAGAAGACTGATAGCCAATTACAAGGGCCTTAAAGACCAGAACAGAGAGCTGCGACAGAGAAAATAGGGAGCCTGTAGGCTTTTGAACAGGATGTCGATGCTTTACATGTGGTATTTATGAAAGGTTAGTCCGGAAGAGTTCTATAGAATGGAGACCCTAGAAGTTCTTTTGCTGTAATACGGAAAGGCCTGTACTAAAGGTGTGGTGTTGGTAATAAACAGGTTAGTAGATGTTTAAATATCTTTAAGGAAAAATTAACCGATCTTGGCAGGTAAACATGTAGACTGAAAAAGAATGGGTACAAGATTTTGAGCTTTGGAGACTGGCAGATTGAACAGAGACTGGGGAAATTGAGTAGGAGAATTAACGTGGTAAGTTTGATATTTGGACAAGTTGGTCTTGATATGGTAAAGTCATAGTGAGAATAGCTAGCAGTAAGGAATTAGAGATACAGGCCCCAAGCCCAGATCAAAGGACAGGTCTCAGATACAGGTCAGGGCTTTTTCACTGGGGTTCCAGTACCATAGAGGTGTACCCTACGAGCTGTTGCCGAGAGGTCCAGGCCACAGTGTGAGTGAGACTTTCCCCTTGAATCAGCCAGAGTTACTAAATCTTTTTTTTAATCTCCTTTAGATATCTATCTAGATTTAGGTACCTATATTTTTTAGAGTTTTATCTATTTTACAGATGTGTTAGGGTCTCACTTAAGTTTATTTGGGGGAAAAAGAGGAGTGCTTACAGGTTTAAATAATATGTTTGGAAAAGATGGCTCCAGTAATAATTAAAGGTTTGAGAATAAATGTTTCTAGCAGAAAGAATAAAAGAACAGAGAACTTCAGGAAGAGGAGTCATGGAAAGAGACCATATCTGACATAGTGGGCCTTTTTTTTTTTTTTAATTTCTTTTTTAAGATTTTATTTATTTGTCAGAGAGCGCACAAACAGGGGGAGTGGCAGGCAGAGGGAGAAGCAGGCTCCCCACTGAGCAGGGAGCCCAACTCAGGGCTCAATCCCAGGAACCTGGGATCATGACCTGAGCCAAAGGCAGACGCTTAACCGACTGAGCCACCCAGGTGCCCCTAGTGGGCATTTAATAACTGTGTTTTAAGGGCTTGAGAGGCAGGCACAGATAGAAAAGGAAACTAAGGAGCAGGTAGTACCATGGAGACCAAAGGAAGATAGACTATCTGGAAGCAACATCTAAAGTAAGTTAATAGTTCTAATAGAGAAGTTCAGAAAGAGGAGGAAAAAAAAGCCTTGCACAAAAATATTAATGGCATTTTGTATCATCATACATACCTAATTAGGAAACAATTAGAAAGTCTTATTCTTATAGAATGATATTTGTAGCTTGTTGTCTATAGAAAAAACCTAGCTATTACTGTTTATAAACTTGCTGAAATGATTTTGCTTTCTTCAGTTTATCATGAAAATTTAAAAAAAAGACTTCTAAAATTAAAAATTTCAGGATGCCTGGGTGGCTCAGTCGGTTGAGTGTCCGCCTTCAGCTCAGGTCATGATCCCAGGGTCCTGGAATCGAGTCCCACATCAGGCTCCCTGCTCAGCGAGGAGCCTGCTTCTCCCTCTGCCTGCCACTCCCCCTGCTTGTGCTTTCTCTCTCTGTCCCTAATAAATAAATAAAATCTTTTAAATAAATAAATGAAATTAAAAATTTCTTGAAGACAACTCAGATGCATCATTCTCCCACCTCTCGTTGAATCACTAGTAAATATAGATACCTGGCAGACAGGTATGGACATTCACATTCTTACCTGCTTAATATTTATAAAAGCATCTCAAAGAGTAATAGACTGAATTACATTACTATGTATTCTTCATAAGAAATATTGCCTGGTATTACTCAGATTCTGTGTCTGGGAACTGCTTGCTGAGATGAGAGCACTTATCTGTTGACAATGTAATAAAAAAATGGTGCTAGTAGCTTCAAGTTTGGTTCTCTGAGAGTATTTATCTTGAGGCTGACCTGTATCATTTCTTTTTTATTTTTAAGATTTTATTTATTTGTCAGAGAGAGAGAGTGCACAAGCAGAGGGAGGTGCAGAGGGAGAAGCAGGCTCCCTGCCCTGATGCAGGACTCGATCCCAGGACCCTGGGATCACGACCTAAGCTGAAGACAGACACTTAACCGGCTGAGCCACCCAGGCATCCCTTCTGTCCTTGCTATAGCAATGTACTAGGCCGACACTTCTTAAAAACCTTTAATAAGAGTCATTAATATTTGTGTGGAATAAATAGGAGAGGTAGAATGTTGATCCAGCTGTAGCAACAAGGTCACAGGACTACTTTGACAATATTGTGATACTGAGTTGTTTATATCCTATTAACATGTTAATGGGTAACCTCTTTATTCTGATGTCAATAGGATATTTCTTCAGACTACTAAAGAAAATGTATTTTGTGAATTTTTTAAGTGTGCTTTATCTTTAAGCAGCTTGAACTTTGATCATAAAAGTTTTTCATTAGAGAAATTTTGTTACCCAATTAAAAAGTAAAATAAAGGAACACCTGGGTGGCTCAGTCGGTTAAGCGTCTGCCTTCGGCTCAGGTCATGATCCCAGGGTCCTGGGATCGAGTCCCTCATCGGGCTCCTTGCTTAGCGGGGAGCCTGCTTCTCCCTCTGCCTGCCGCTCCCCCCTGCTTGTGAGCTCTCTTTCTCTCTGACAAATAAATAAATAAAATCTTTAAAAAAGTAAAATAAGTATTCTGAGGAGTATTTTTCTCATTTTTACCCCATTCCACAAGTTTAGTTTTGTTCCTTGGACAAAAAAGGATTAAGGAATTGAAAAGGGTCCATAGGGGCACCTGGGTGGCTCAGTTGCTAAGCATCTGCCTTCAGCTCAGGTCATGATCCCAGGGTCCTGGGATTGAGCCCCACTTCGGACTCCTGCTCGGTGGGAAGCCTACTTCTCCCTCTCCCATGCCCCCTGCTTGTGTTCCCTCTCTCGGAGTCTCTCTCTCTGTCAAATAAATAAATAAATTCTTAAAAAAAAAAAAAAACAACAGAAAAGGGTCCATATATTAGAATGTTTTCTGGCTTTGGTACTTTCTGTCATCAGTAGAAGTTCTCAAAGAAACATCTCTGTTTTAAGTTCCATTTTTGGCACAGTATTTTGAGAGTTATAAATAATAATAGGACATTTCTTTCCAGTTTTCTGCTGCTTGATTGCCTTTCCCCTAAGTACTTTTTGTTGAGTGTGCATACTTAAGAGAGGTGTTTACAAAATTTAATTTTTAAAGTTCTCTTAAAGCCCTTTATGAGACATTTTTAGGCTATCAAATTGTGCTAAATTTTTAACCTTTTTTCTTTTTTTAAAAAATTATAGCTTCAATATCTGTACATTCCCCACAAAAAAGCACTAAAAATCATGCCTTGCTGGAGGCGGCAGGACCAAGTCATGTTGCAATCAATGCCATTTCTGCCAACATGGACTCCTTTTCAAGTAGCAGGACAGCGACACTTAAGAAGCAGCCAAGCCACATGGAGGCTGCTCATTTTGGTGACCTGGGTAAGTGACTCCCTTTTTGTTAACGTCCAGCAGGAAGAAGGATTGATTGTATTATGTGAAACTCTTGCTGGAGGATACTAGAACTGTATAATGGGAATGGGCTTTGAAAAAATGTATTTAAAATAACAGCTATAGGGGGGCCTGGCTGGCTGGCTCAGTCAGTAGAGCATGTGACTCTTGATCTGAGGGTTGTGAGTTCAATCCCCACACTGGGCATGGAGCCTACTTAAAAAAATAAATAAAATTAAAAAAATAAAATAACAGCTGTAAGTATAATGATACTCTATTGTGTTCCCATAAGCATAAAATATAAAGCATTCTCAACTTAAAAAAAAAATGGGCCATGTACAGGGGAAGAAATACATTTGGTCACTAATTATATGAAAAAGATGCCTCATTTCACTCATACTCAGGGAAACGCAAATTTTAGTAATGAGATAATGTTCCCCCAACATATCAGCAAATATTAAAGTTTGATCATTTGAGTGGTAATGGAGATGAAGAGAAATGGCCATTCCTATTTAGTGGAAGTGTAAATTGATGAAGATTTTTTGGAAGGCAGTTTGGAAATATTTATCGAAATATAAAATAGAAGATCTAGCCCTCAGATGTATTCACATATATGCAAAAAGATGTATATACAAGTATGTATAAAGCTGTTTATTGCAGTATTGTTTGTGAAAGCAAAAAAATGAGGAACAACATGCAAATATCTATTAATGGAGAAGTAGTCAAATTGTGGTATACCTGCATCTGGAATACTGGGAAGCCGTTTAAAAGTCTGAAGATGACATAGAGAAATATCTAAGGTAAAGTGCAAAAAGCAGGTCACATAGCAATGAATGTACCAGGATCCCTATTATGTTTAAATAACTTCTCCTTTCCCCCCACCCACCCCCAAAAAAGATATGCAAGAGATCGATGATTTCTGAATTTTTATTACCCAAAGTTCTGCACTTACAAAAATTGCATGTTGTGGTATCATAAATTGAAAAAAAAATGAATAAATTGAAGTCTAATAAAATTAGTTCCTCTTTTGACATATTTGCTTAACATTTGTATATATTCAGGGGTGTCAAAGTGTTGATGGGTCATGCTCAGCAGTACATTGCAAACAGCATTTGTTGATCACAAAGTAAAATTGTAAGTTTTACTGGATTACTCCTATGTTGCTGGTGGGAATGTGAAATGGTACAGCCACTCTGGAAAACAGTTTGGCAGTTTCTTCGAGAGCTAAACACGCAGTTGTCATATGACCCTGCAATTGCACTCTTTGGCCTTTATCCCAGAGAAATGGAAACTTACATTCACGCATAAACCTATACTCCAATGTCCATAGCAGCTTAAAAGTAAAAAACTGACTTTCAGCAGGCAAGTGAATGGTTAAACAAACTGGTACGTGCATGCCAGAGAATACTAGTCAGCAATAAAAAAGAGCAGACTGTTGATATACCTGACAGCTTGTATGAATCCCAAGGGAATTATGCTGAGGATCAAAAGCCAATCCCAAAAGGTTATATGCAGTATGATTCCATTTGACAAAATTAGAAAATGAAGAACTGAGGAGAGTTTGCCAGAGGTTAAGAACGGAAGAGTTAGTTATAAAAGGCCACATGAGGGATCCACGTGGCATTGGAACTGTTCAGTATCTTGGTGGTTACATATGATAAAATTGCATAGATTCCATTGCATAGAATGAAGTCCACAGGTGAGTACAGGTGAAATGGGGGAAATCTGAGTAAGATTGGTGGGTCATACCTTGTAAGATTGTGACTGTCGGTACCTTGATGTGATACTGTACTATAGTATTGTAAGATGTTAGCATGGGGAACCTGGGTAAAGGGTACATGGGATCTCTCTGTGTTGTGTCTTACAAGTGTATTTGAATTTACTGTTATCTCAAAATTAAAAATTTAATTTAAAAAATTGTAAATCTTGCAAAGGATCAGGATTTCCTGAAGTTCAAGGAAGTGATGTTGACAGAGATGCACTGGTTAACATTGAAAATGAGACAGCCAGGGGGTGCCTGGGTGGCACAGTCGGTTAAGTGCCCCACTCTTGATTTCGGCTCAGGTCATGATCTCAGGGTCATGAGATAGAGCCCCGTGTTGGGCTGTGCTTGCTCAAGTGTGCCCTCTCTCTCAAAAAAAGAAAAAGAAAATGAGACAGCCAGCAAGGATGACACATGAAATGCTTCAAAAGAAAATGATTTGAATATCAAAGGATTAAGAAAAGCCCTTTTGAAAAATTGATGAAACCCTGTTAATTTTATGAAGATGAACCTCAATATGTCAATGCCGTAAATATAAACAACAACAAAAAAATAACTGTGGTTATAATCGTAACCTAAATTTAGTTACATATAAAATGAACTTACTAAGTTTTGGTAAGTTTCATTTTATTTTTCAAGATAAAATCCCAGAGCTACTCTTTATTCTGTTGTAACAAATGCTGAGAGCTGGTAACATCTTTCTGGCTGTATCCACACATGGACCATTTTTCCTCAGGAAAAGTTCCTAGAGGTGGAGTTACTGGATTGCAGATCATGCAGATTATTAGAGCTTTGCTGTTATGAATGCTTCTCCAAAGAGGTTTTGCCGTTTTTTATTTTCATCATCAGTGGGTGCCGTGTTGCCTGTTCTGCTGTGCCTTTGTTTTTGATATTTTTTGAAAAAACATCTTCCAGTTTGACAAAAATGTTATCTTGATTAATGTCCTTTTCTGCGTTTTTAATTAGATTGAATCTATTTTCATATTTTTATTGGCCTTCTTTCTTTGGGGCTAGTATCGTAAGATTTTTTTTTTTTTCTCAAGAATTTACATGGTCTGAACTGCCATTAAAAGTTACGTAAAAATAATTGAGCTAGAGCTTTTTAATAGATGGATTAAGTTTTGGAGACTTGTTTCTTTGCCACTTTAGAAGCCACAATGATAGTATTTCTAGCTCTTTATTCATTTAAATTGCTAGGGAAATAAACTTTATTCAAGAATTCTGGTACCACTGATGCTAAAGGTGGCTGACAAATCCGTTAATCTTAAATTGTTACTGAACTGCTAATCTTTGCTTCTTTCAGGCAGATCTTGTCTGGACTACCAGACTCAAGAGACCAAATCAAGTCTTTCAAAGACCCTTGAACAAGTCTTGCACGACACTGTTGTCCTCCCTTATTTCATTCAATTCATGGAACTTCGGAGAATGGAGCATTTGGTTAAATTTTGGTTAGAAGCTGAAAGTTTTCACTCTACAACTTGGTCCCGAATAAGAGCACACAGTCTGAACACTGTGAAGCAGAGCTCATTGGCTGAGCCTGTCTCTCCATCTAAAAAGCATGAAACTGCAACATCTTTTGTAACTGAGTCTCTTGACAAGAGATTGGAGGATTCTAGCCCAGCCCAATTGCTTATGACCCGATCCGAAGGAATTAACCTGAACAGTAGAACTAGCAACATTCAGAATCACTTGCTGCTTTCCCGGGAATGTGACCATGCCCATTCTCTCCATCTTGAAATGGCCAGAACAGGAACGCATCAAATTTCCATGGAAACCCAAGAATCCTCCTCCAGACTTCTAGTAGCCAGTAGAAATAGTCCCTCTTCACCACTAAAGGAATTATCAGGAAAATTAATGAAAAGTAAGTATGTGGTTTTCTTGCCTATTTATCCTGTTTGTTTAATCAGTTTACAAAGTGGAACTTGAGGTGGGGAATAAAAGGATTGGGATGGTTTTCCTTTCTCTCACACCCACTTGCAAATTTGGAAGGATTTGGAGAATGTCCTGGAGGAGGATTGGTATATGAAAAAGGAACAGCAGGGATACATACCTACAGTGATTGGATCCTCTCAGAAGGGTATTAACAGAATTAACAAATGAAGAAGGGTCAAGTGTCATCCTACCTTTGCCATCCAGAGATTTTGAAATCAAATCATTATCCAGAAATGCTTATTTATCCTCATCTCTCTTTTTTTTTTCTTTTTTTACTGTTCTGTTAATCCCCATACATTACATCAATAGTTTTTGATGTAGTGTTCCATGATTCATTGTATATAACACTCAGTGCTCCATGCAGAACGTGTCCTCATTAATACCCATCACCGGGTAACCCATCCTCCCACCCCTTTCCCTTCTAGAACCCTCAGTTTGTTTTTCAGAGTCCATCGTCTCTCATGGTTCATCTCCCCCTCCGATTTACCCCCCCTTCATTCTTCCCCTCCTGCCATCTTCTTTTTTCTTTTTTTTTTAGCATATATTGTATTATTTGTTTCAGAGGTACAGATCTGTGATTCAACAGTCTTGCACAATTCACAGTGCTCACCATAGCACATACCCTCCCCAATGTCTGTCACCCAGCCACCCCATCCCTCCCACCCCCCACCACTCCAGCAACCCTCAGTTTGTTTCCTGAGATTAAGAATTCCTCATATCAGTGAGGTCATATGATACATGTCTTTCTCTGTTTGACTTATTTCGCTCAGCATAACACCCTCCAGTTCCATCCACGTCATTGCAAATGGCAAGACCTCATTCCTTTTGATGGCTGCATAATATTCCATTGTATATATATACCACCTCTTCTTTATCCATTCATCTGTCAATGGACATCTTGGCTCTTTCCACAGTTTGGCTATTGTGGACATTGCTGCTATAAACATCAGGGTGCATGTACCCTTTCGGATCCCTCCTTTTGTATCTTTGGGGTAAATACCCAGTAGTGCAATTGCTGGGTCATACGGTAGCTCTATTTTCAACTGTTTGAGGAACCTCCATACTGTTTTCCAGCTTGCATTCCCACCAACAGTGTAGGAGGATTCCCCTTTCTCCGCATCCCCGCCAACATCTGTCGTTTCCTGACTTGTTAACTTTAGCCATTCTGACTGTGTGAGGTGATATCTCATTGAGGTTTTGATTTGGATTTCCCTGATGCTGACCGATGTTGAGCACTTTTTCGTGTGTCTGTTGGCCATTTGGATGTATTCTTTGGAAAAATGACTGTTCATGTCTTCTGCCCATTTCTTTTTTTTTTTTTCTTAAAGATTTTATTTATTTATTTGACAGAGAGACACAGCAAGAGAGAGAACACAAGCAGGGGGAGTGGGAGAGGGAGAAGCAGGCTTCCCGCTGAGCAGGGAGCCCAATACGGGGACTGATCCCAGGAACCTGGGATCAAAACCCCAGCCGAAGGCAGACACCCAACAACTGAGCCACCCAGGCGCCCCTCTTCTGCCCATTTCTTGATTGGATCATTTGTTCTTTGGGTGTTGAGTTTAAGAAGTTCTTTATAGATTTTAGATACTAGCCCTTTATCTGATATGTCATTTGTAAATATCTTCTCCCATTCTGTCAGTTACCTTTTGGTTTTGTTGACTCTTTCCTTTGCTGTGCAAAAGCTTTTTATCTTGATGAAGTCCCCGTAGTTCATTTTTGCCCTTGCTTCCCTTGCCTTTGGCAATGTTTCTAGGAAGAAGTTGCTGCGGCTGAGGTCGAAGAGGTTGCTGCCTGTGTTCTCCTTTAGGATTTTGATGGACTCCTGTCTCACGTTGAGATCTTTCAACCATTTGGAGTCTATTTTTGTGTGTGGTGTAAGGAAATGATCCAGTTTCATTCTTCTGCATGTGGCTGTCCAGTTTTCCCAACACCATTTGTTGAAGAGACTGTCTTTTTTCCATTGGACATTCTTTCCTGCTTTGTCAAAGATTAGTTGACCATAGAGTTGAGGGTCCATTTCTGGGCTCTCTATTCTGTTCCATTGATCTATGTGTCTGTTTTTGTACCAGTACCATACTGTCTTGATGATGACAGCTTTGTAATAGAGCTGGAAGTCTGGAATTACGATGCCGCCAGCTTTGCTTTTCTTTTTCAACATTCCTCTGGCTATTCGGGGTCTTTTCTGGTTCCATACAAATTTTAGGATTATTTGTTCCATTTCCTTGAAAAAAGTGGATGGTATTTTGATGGGGATTGCATTGAATGTGTAGATTGCTCTAGGCAGCATTGACATCTTCACAATATTTGTTCTTCCAGTCCATGAGCATGGAACGTTTTTCCATTTCTTTGTGTCTTCCTCAATTTCTTTCATGAGTAGTTTATACTTTTCTGAGTACAGATCCTTTGCCTCTTTGGTTAGATTTATTCCTAGGTATCTTATGCTTTTCGGTGCAATTGTAAATGGGATCGACTCCTTAATTTCTCTTTCTTCTGTCTTGTTGGTGGTGTATAGGAATGCCACTGACTTCTGTGCATTGATTTTATATCCTGCCACTTGACTGAATTCCTGTATGAGTTCTAGCAGTTTTGGGGTGGAGTCGTTGGGGTTTTCCACATAAAGTATCATATCATCTGCAAAGAGTGAGAGTTTGACTTCTTCTTTGCTGATTTGGATGCCTTTTATTTCTTTTTGTTGTCTGATTGCTGTGGCTAGGACTTGTAATACTATGTTGAATAGCAGTGGTGATAGTGGACATCCCTGCCGCGTTCCTGACCTTAGGGGGAAAGCTCTCAGTTTTTCCCATTGAGAATGATATTCGCTGTGGGTTTTTCATAGATGGCTTTTATGATATTGAGGTATGTGCCCTCGATCCCTATACTCTGAAGAGTTTTGATCAAGAAAGGATACTGTACTTTGTCAAATGCTTTTTCTGCATCTATTGAGAGGATCATATGATTCTTGTTCTTTCTTTTATTAATGTATTGTATCACGTTGATTGATTTGTGGATGTTGAACCAACCTTGCAGCCCAGGGATAAATCCCACTTGGTTGTGGTGAATAATCCTTTTAATGTACTGTTGGATCCTATTGGCTAGTATTTTGGTGAGAATTTTTGCATCCATGTTCATCAGGGACATTGGTTTGTAATTCTCCTTTTTGATGGGGTCTTTTTCTGGTTTTGGGATCAAGGTAATGGTGTCCTCATAAAATGAGTTTGGAAGTTTTCCTTCCATTTCTATTTTTTGGAACAGTTTCAGAAGAATAGGTATGTATACTTCTTGAAATGTTTGGTAGAATTCCCCTGGGAAGCCATCTGGTCCTGGGCTTTTGTTTGTTGGGAGATTTTTGATGACTGCTTCAATTTCCTTAATGGTTATAGGTCTGTTCAGGTTTTCTCTTTCTTCCTGGTTCAGTTTTGGTAGTTGATACATCTCTAGGAATGCATTCATTTCTTCCAGGTTATCTAATTTGCTGGCATAGAGTTGCTCATAGTATGTTCTTATAATTGTTTGTATTTCTTTGGTGTTGGTTGTGATCTCTCCTCTTTCATTCATGATTTTGTTGATTTGGGTCATTTCTCTTTTCTTTTTGATAAGTCTGGCCAGGGGTTTATCAATCTTGTTAATTCTTTCAAAGAACCAGCTCCTAGTTTCATTGATCTGTTCTACTGTTCTTTTGGTTTCTATTTCATTGATTTCTGTTCTGATCTTTATTCTCTTCGCCTGTTGGGTTTAGGCTTTATTTGCTATTCTTTCTCCAGCTCCTTTAGGTGTAGAGTTAGGTTGTGTATTTGAGACCTTTCTTGTTTCTTGGGAAAGGCTTGTATTGCTATATACTTTCCTCTTAGGACTGCCTTTGCTGGATCCCAAAGATTTTGAATAGTTGTGTTTTCATTTTCATTGGTTTCCATGAATGTTTTTAATTCTTCTTTAATTTCCTGGTTGACCCATTCATTCTTTAGTAGGATGCTCTTTAGCCTCCATGTATTTGAGTTCTTTCCGACTTTCCTCTTGTGATTGAGTTCTAGTTTCAAAGCATTGTGGTCTAAAAATATCCAGGGAATGATCCCAGTCTTTTGGTACCGGTTGAGACCTGATTTGGGACCTAGGATGTGATCGATTCTGGAGAATGTTCCATGGGCACTAGAGAAGAATGTGTATTCTGTTGCTTTGAGATGCACAAAGAATACTTTGGTATTCTGGTCCAGTGTGTCATTTAAAGTCTTTATTTCCTTGTTGATCTTTTGCTTAGATGATCTGTCCATTTCACTGAGGGGGGTGTTAAAGTCCCCCACTATTACTGTATTGTTGTTGATGTGTTTCTTTGCTTTTGTTATTAATTGGCTTATATAGGTGGTTGCTCCCATGTTAGGGGCATAGATATTTACCATTGTTAGATCTTCTTGTTGGATAGACCCTTTAAGTAGGATATAGTGTCCTTCCTCATCTCTTATTACAGTCTTTGGTTTAAAATCTAATTTGTCTGATATAAGGATTGCCACCCCAGCTTTCTTTTGGTGTCCATTAGCATGGTAAATGGTTTTTCACCCCCTCACTTTCAATCTGGGGGTGTTTTGGGTCTCAAGTGAATCTCTTGCAGACAGCATATCGATGGATCTTGTTTTTTATCCAATCTGATAGCCTCTGTCTTTTGATTGGGGCATTTAGCCCATTTACATTCAGGGTAACTATTGAGATATGAATTTAGTGCCACTGTATTGCCTGTAAGGTGACTGTTACTGTATATTGTCTGTGTTCCTTTCTGGTCTATGTTGCTTTTAGGCTCTCTCTTTGCTTAGAGGACCCCTTTCAAGATTTCTTGTAGGGCTGGTTTCGTGTTTGCGAATTCCATTAGTGTTTGTTTGTCCTGGAAGCTTTTGATCTCTCCTTCTATTTTCAATGACAGCCTAGCTGGATATAGTATTCTTGGCTGCATATTTTTCTCATTTAGTGCTCTGAATATATCCTGCCAGTCCTTTCTGGCCTGCCAGGTCTCTGTGGATAGGTCTGTTGCCAATCTAATGTTTCTACCCTTGTAGGTTACATATCTCTTCTCCCGAACTGCTTTCAGGACTTTCTCTTTGTCTCTGAGACTCGTTAAGTTTTACTATTAAATGTCAGGGTGTTTGCCTATTTTTATTAATTTTGAGAGGGGTTCTCTGTGCCTCCTGGATTTTGATGCCTGTTTCCTTCCCCAAATTAGAGAAGTTCTCTGCTATAATTTGCTCCATTATACCTTCTGCCCCGCTCTCTCTTTCTTCTTCTTCTGGGATCCCAATTATTCTAATGTTGTTTCGTCTTATGGTATCATTTATCTCTCCAATTCTGCCCTCGTGATCCAGTAGTAGTTTATCTTTTTCTCAGCTTCTTTATTTTCCATCATTTGGTCTTCTATGTCACTAATTCTCTCTTCTGCCTCATCCTAGCAGTTAGTGCCCCCATATTTGATTGCACCTCATTAATAGCCTTTCTCAGTTCAACTTGGTTAGATTTTAGTTCTTTTACTTCTCCAGAAAGAGTTTCTCTAATAACTTCCATGCTTTTTTCAAGCCTAGCTAGTATCTTTAAAATCATCATTCTGAACTCTAGTTCTGACATTGTACTAATGTCCGTATTGAGTAGGTCCCTGGCAGTTGGTACTGCCTCTTGTTCTTTTTGTTGAGGTGATTTTTTCCATCTTGTCATTTTGTCCAGAGGAGAACAGATGAATGAGAGAACCAAATGCTAACAGGGTAACAATGTCCCCAGAAAATATACTCCAAACAAATCAGAAAAGACCTGAAATCGGGGGAAAAGAAAGGGAAAGAAAGAAAAAAGAAAAAGACAAAAACAGAACAAACAAACAAAAAACCAGAATATGATCAAATATGATCAGGCTGGTGCATAGATCAGTGCCACACATTAGATTTTGGGTGTATTTTGGTCTGTTAGAAGAAAATGCCTCCCAGAATTTTAAAGAAAAACTTATGTATGTACAAAAATAAGGGTTAATATGATGAAGGGATGGAATATGACTGTAAAGATGAAAATTATAAGATTTTATAAAAGGAATTGATAAGTTGTTTGAAAAAAGAGGATTTAAAAAAAAAAGGGCGAGAATGTGATCAGGCAGGAGACTAGAACAAAGCCATACACTAGAGATTTAGGGTATATTTTGAGCTGTTAGAAGAAACTGTATCTCAAAACTTTAAAGAGAGAACAACTTATATATATATGCCAAAAATAAGGGTAACTACTATGAAGGGATAGAATATAACTCTAAAAATGAAAAATAAAAATGTTTTTTTAAAAAAGGGATTGATAAGATGTTGGTTGAAAAAGGGAAAAGAAAAAAAAAAAAAGACAATTAAAAAAAATTAACTTTGAAAGACTGAAGAATCATGGTAAAAAAGCCATGAATTCTATGTGCATTATTCCCCTAGTGCTGGAATTCTGCCGTTCTCATTGATCGGTAAACTTGGTCTTGGCTGGCTGTTCTTGCTGATCTTCTGGGGGAGGGGCCTGTTGCCGTGGTTCCCAAATGTCTTTGCTGGAGGCGGAATTGCCCTGCCCTTGCGGGGGACAGGCTAAGTAATCGGCTCGGGATTGCTCTCGGGAGCTTTTGTTCCCTGCAAGCTTTCTGTACAGCTTTGGAGGCAGAGAGTGAAAATGGCAGCCTCCCAATCTCCGCCGCGGAGGAGCAGAGAACTCGGGGCCCCGCTCCTCAGTGAGCCCCCAGAGAAAAGAAGTCAATCACTTCCGTCTCCCCAGTCTCCGGCTGCACTCCGTGCTCACCCGGCCTGTGACCAAGCGTTTCTATCTCTGGCGCACACCCCGGGTGGAGTCTCCAAACCCAGCAGATCCCTGCGGTGCACTCCCGTGCAGCTCCTCCCCGGGGGAGGAAGGGGAGTCTCCCCGGATCTGCCGCTTGTTGGGTCCCTGCTGGAGGAGCACGGGCCCAACTGTGGCCCAGATCATGGTCTATGGCAACCCCGAGCTGAGAGCCCACGCCTCGGCTCCCTCTCTGCAGCCGGCTTCTCCGCTCTGATACCTGGGAGCTCTGCCGCACTCAGGCACCCCCGGTATTTCTATGACCCCGAGGGTTCTGAGACCACCCTGTCCTGCGAGGGTTCCACCCCCCACTTAGCCACTGGAGCAACGTCCCTCAGCAGAGCAGACTCTAAAAGTTCTGATTTTGTGCTCGGCTGCTCTATCACTTGCCAGAAGTGGCCGACAGAGGACCCCTCCTCCGCTGTCTATCCTCCCAAATATCACCTCAGATTCACTTCTCCGCACGTCCTACCTTCCAGAAAGTGGTCGCTTTTCTGTTCAGAGAGTTGCTGCTATTCTTTTCTTAGATCTCCTTTTGAGTTCATAGGTGTTCAGAATGGTTTGATCCCTATCCAGCTGAATTCCTGAGACCAGACGAAATCCAGGTCTCCTGCTCCTCCACCATCTTGCTCCTCTCCTCATCTCATTCTTAATTTACTACTATTTTAATGAACTTTGTAGATAAAATTATTTTTTAACTGCCAACAGTTGACATTTATTGGGTTCTGTCCTAAGTGCTATACTTGGATTTCACCTAATGGTCACACCACCTCTATGAGGCCGGCATTATTGCCCCATTTTACAAATGAGAACATCATGGTTTAGGAAAGTTAAGTAACTTGCCTCAGGTTATAGATTGAGCAGGGAGCTAGAGTTAAAAATCAGCATTTCAACAGTAGCACCTCTTTATTTCTTCTCTATTCATTTGGAAGTTACACTCTTAATTTTTCAGTTATCACCTTCTGGAATTCTGATTAGACAGCCTACATGTTTCTCTCTTTCATCTTATCTCTTCTTTGTTTCTTGGTTTTTCTTTTTTTTTTTTTTCTCCTGGTAAGACTTTATTTTTTCAGAGCAGTTTTGTTTTTTTTTTTAAGATTTTACTTATTTGAGAGAGAGAAACAGAGACAGCGACTGAGATAGCAAGAGAGAGAGCACAAGTGGGGAGGAGAGAGAGAAGGAGGCTCCCACTGAGCAGGGAGCCCTCCACCCACCCGGGGCTCAATCCCAGGACCCTGAGATCATGACCTGAGCCCAAGGCAGATGCTTAACCGACTGAGCCACCCAGGCGCCCCTTTTCAGAGCAGTTTAAGGTTCACAGCAAAATTGAGGGGAATGTACAGCCATTTCCTGTATACCCTTGGCCCCCACACATGTATAAAGTCTGCCACCTCCATCATCCACGTCCCCCACCAGACCAGGACATTTTTTGCAATTGTTGAACCTACCTGGATACATTATAGTCACCCACAGTCCATAGTTTACATACAGTAGGGTTCCCTTTTGGTGTTGTGCCTTCTGTGGCTTTGAACAAATGTATGATGACATGTGTCCATCATTATGGTGTTGAGTATTTTCACTGCCCTAAAAACTGTCCATACTCTGCCTTTTCATCTCCTCCTACCTGCTAATCCCTGACAGCCATTAATCTTTTTACTGTTTTCGTATTTTTGCCTTTTCCAGAATGTCATATAGTTGAAACCATATAGTGTGTAGCTTTTTTACATTGATGGTAGTTTCTTCAGATCTGTGTTTTAGTTCATTTATTGTCTCTTAAGATGGGTCTAATCTGCTGTTGAATCAATTATCTAAAATGTTATTTTTATTTAAAAGTTACTGAATTTTGTATTTCTAGATTTTTTAAAATTCAGATTTGCCTGGTCAGTTTTTAGTTTCTTGTTCCTTTATCCCTTCATCCCACTTTGAGCCCATTTTTTATTTCTTTAAGTTTATTAAACATATATTCATCATCTGATAATTCTAATGTCTATAGGTTTTATGTACATGATTCAGCATTTGTTTCTTCAGATTCACACTCTTAGTAGCTTGTGATTTTAGTGGTTTTTGGCTGTCTGAACATAGGTTTTTGGATTTTTTCGGTGGGATTGCACAAACAATGAATCATGGAACACTACATCAAAAACTAATGATGTAATGTATGGTGCTTAACATTAATAATAAAAATGTTTTTTAAAAATTGGGTTATTCCAGAAAAAAATAAAAATAAATAAATTGGGTTATTCCAGAGTATATTGGCATGTGCTTCTGCCATGCGTCTGGGGCCAGCTTCATTACATTCCTCGTACCACTTAAACTACATTTTTGTCTTGGGTTTTTCAGGCAAACTCTTAGGGCCTTTGGCATGATTTTGGTCTAATCTTCTATTCTCTTTGGTCCCTGGGCAATTGCCCTTGAAAGTGCACACTTCAAGTCTCTTGGCATTGCTGGTTTTCTCAGGTGAACACGTTGCCTGTCTCGCGCTTTGCCCATCTTGATTTGCACTGGCTCCTGCAGGTTCACGATTTCTTTATCTGCAATTTAGAAACCCAGATAGCTTTGACTATCACGAGTTATTTTTTAGATGAACAAAACTTGACCTGAACTGGTATGAACTTACTGCAGAAATGTGAATGTGTTTGATTACGTGGTGTTGTCCCACAAGCTGCTAGAGTATTAACATGGTATATATAAACATAGTGCGTTCCCTCTGTAAAAACAAACAAAAAAAACCCAGATTCTGAATTCTGAAATATTACTGTTTCCCTTACTTTACCAAAAACTCTGGGCGCCTGGGTGGCTCAATTGGTTAAGCGACTGCCTTCGGCTTAGGTCATGATCCTGGAGTCCCAGGATCAAGTCCCGTATTGGGCTGCCTGCTCAGCAGGGAGTCTGCTTCTCCCTCTGACCCTCCCCCTCTCATGTGCTTTCTCTCTCTCAAATAAATAAATAAAATCTTATTAAAAAACCCTGATATACTTTTAAAAAGCTTTTTGGGAGAATTCAGTATTGGGAAGAATTTCTTTGAACATCTAGTCTGGCCTGTTTCTGGAAATGGAAGTCTATTTCTTTCATTGTAATACAGTTTATTGTTTTGGGGAGCTTTTTGTTTTGGTGATAGTTCATTTCAATAAAAAGTAGAAATAGTGGAGTCATTAAAAGAGTACTAGTTTTTTTCAGTTTTAAAATTTTTATGCAGATTTGACCTTTTTTGATGTATACTTGCATGAATTTTAACACTTGCATAGATTCCTGTAACTGTCATCACAGTCAGGATAAGAACAGTTCTGTCACCTTTGTAGTTAAACCCTCCTCTATCCCAGTACTAGGCAACCACTGATCTATTCTCTGACTGTAGTTTTGCCTTATCTGGAGTGCTATACAAGTGAATTTATATAATATGTAGCCCCTGAGACTGGCTTCTTTCAGTGTAAGGGCTTGAAATTTATCCATATTCTCTTAGTAGTTCATTGCTTTTAATTGCTAAGTAATATTCCATTGTATGGATGTACCATCCATTCACCTGCTGAGTGACATTTGGGTTGTTTGCACCTGTTGATGATTATGAATAAAGCTGCTATAAACATTTGTGTACAGGTTTTTGTGTGGACAAAATTTTTTATTTCTCTAGGGTAAATACCCAATAATAGGTTTGCTGGATTACGTGGTGCATGTTTAAAATGGTAAGAAACTGCCAGACTGTTTTGTAGAGTGGCTGTACCATTTTGCATTTTCACCAGCAACATAGTCCCGTACTTTATTGGATTATCTGTTTTATTACTGTTGAATTTTGAGAGTTATTTTTGTGTTCTGGGTTTAAACCTTTATTGGCTATGTGATTTGCAAATGTTTTCTCCTAGTTTATAGCTTGGCTTTTCATTCTCTTAATAGTGTCTTTCACAGAACGAGAGGACTTTTTTGATTAAGTCTAATTTACCAACTTTTTCTTTTACGGATTATGCTTTTGGAATCATACCCTAAGAACTCTTTGCCTAATTTAAGTTCATGAAGATTTTCTCCTGTGTGTTCTTCCAAAAGTTTTATGGTTTTATACTTCATATTTAGCTATATGGTCTATTTTGAGTTAATATTATATAAGATGTAAGGGTTAGGTCAGTTTTTTTTTTTATATTGGTTTTTATTTTTGCAAATGGATACCCAGTTGTTGCAACACCACTAATTGAAAAGACTGCTCTTACTCCATTGAGTTGCCTTTGTACCTTAGCCATATTTGTGTAGGTCTATCTGTGGACTGTCTGCTCTGTTCCATTGATATATGTGTTTATTCCTTCACCAATACCCACTGTCTTGATTACTGTAGCTTTACAGTAAGTCTTAAAATTGGATAGTACTTCTTTTTCCAAATTGTTTTGTCTCTTCTAGGTTTGTTTTTTTTTTTTTTTCATATATTTTTTAGCATAGTCTTGTCTATATCTACAAGAAAATCCTGCTGGAATTTTTATTGTAATTGCATTCAATCCATCGGTCAGTTTGGGAAGAATTTATATCTTAACTGTATCAGGTCTTAAAATCCATGGACATGGTATGTCTTTTTTTACTTAAGTCTTTGATTTCTTTCATCAGCATTGTGTAGTTTTCAGCATACGGATCCTTCATATGTTTTGTTAAACTTATACCCAAATATTTCTTTTTGGTGCTATTGTGAGTGGTATTTTTTAAATTTTTTGTTTTTGATTTTTTTATTGCCAGTATTTAGAAATATGATTGACTTTTATATGTTAACCATCTATTCTGTGACCTTATGAAACTCACTTACTCTAGCAGCTTTTCTGTAGATTGCTTGAAATTTTCTACATAGACATTGATGTTGTTTGGGAATAGGGACAGTGTTATTTCTTCCTTTCCAATCTTTTTTTTCCCCCTTGCCTTATTGCACTAGCTAGGACTTCTTGTATCATGTTGGTTAGGAGTGGTGAGAATGAATATTCTTGTCTTGTTCTTGATCTCGGAGGGAAAGCATTCAGTCTTTCACTCCCTGTGAGGTTGGCCATGGGTTTTTTTGTCAATGCCCTGTATCAGGTTGGTGAAGTTTATTTCTCTTAATGGTTTCCTGAGAGTTGTTTGAATCATGAATGATGTTGAATTTTGTCATGTTTTTTGTGTTGTTTGATAATGACCAAATGGTTTTCCTTTTTTTTTTTTTTTTGCCTGTTAATATGATGGATCATATTGATTGACTTTTAAAAGTTTGAATAAGCTTGCATTTCAAGGGTAAGCCCCATTTGGTTGTGGTGTATTATCCTTTTTATATGTTGCTAGATTTGATTTCCTAAATTTTGTTGAGCATTTTTGCATTTATGTTTATGATGGATTTGGTCTGTAGTTTTTTTGTACTGCTTTTGTCTGGTTTTAGTATCAGTGTAATGTTGGCCCCCAAAAATGAGTTGGAAAGTTTTCCCACCTCTTCTGTTTTCTGAAAGAGATTATGTAGAATTGTTTTTATTTCTTCTTTAAATGTTTGGTAGAATTTGCAAGGGCCTGGATTTGTTTGTTGTTTTGTTTTCAGAAGTTTCAAACTATGAATTCAAGTTCTTTAATAGGCATGGGACTATTCAGGTTATCTATTTCTTCTTAAGCAAATGTTAGTAGTTTGTTCTTTTCAAGGAATTGTTAATTTCATTGAATTGTTGAATTTATGGGCATGTAATTATCTATCATGCCCTTACTGTCTTTTTAATCTTGAGTTTGTAGTGATAACCCTTTTTCATTCCTGATGTTGGTAATTGTCATCTTTTTTCTTTGTTAGTATATATAGGGGTTTAATCTGTCTTTTTCAAAGAACGACTTTTGATTTAATTGGCTTTTATCTTTTTTCCCCTGTTTTCAATTTTATGGATTCTCTGCTATTATGTTACTTCTTTCCTCCTGCTTGTTTTGAATTTATTTTACTCTCTTTCTCATTTCTTAAGGTAGAAACTTAGATTGTTTATTTGATATCATTCTTTTTTAAGATAAGCATGTAATGCTACAAATTTTCTTCTAATCACTGTTTTAGCTACACCCTGCAAATTCTGATACTTTGAGCAAAAATTAAATGTCTGATTTCCCTTGCATCTTACTCTTTTGCCCATGATCATTTAGAAATGCTTAATTTTCAGGTATTTGGAGAATTTTTGCCCTGTTACCTTTCTGTTGTTGATTTCTCATTTAATTATATTATGGTCAGAAAACATACTTTGAAAAAAAACACCACACTATTTCAGTTCCTTTAAATTTGTTAAAAATTTTAAATGGCCTTGGACATGCATGGTTTGTCTTGGTGACTCACATACAATGAAAAGAATATACATTCTGCTGTTCTATAGTTTTCTATAAATGTCAGTTAGATTGAGTTTGTTGATGATCGTGTTCAGTTTTTCTGTATCCTTGCTGATACTTTGTATGCTTTTTATATCCTTTACTGAGAGGGGAGTGTTGAAGTCTCCAACCATAATTGTGGATTTTTCCAATTATACTTTCAGTTCTATCCATTTTTGCATGTATTTTGAGGTTCTTCTGTTAGGTGTGTACGTATTTAGGGTCATTATATTTTCTTGGTGAATCAAATCTTTTATCATTATGTAATGTTCTTCTTTGTCTGTGGTAACTTCACTTATTCTAAGGTCAGAAATAATCTGCTGTCTGATTTATATAGCCACTCCAGTTTAATGTGATTGGTGTTTACATGGTATATCTTTTTCTATCCCTTTAGTGAGTTTCTTTTGATAGCATGTAGTTGGGTCATGTTTTTTAATCCATTCTGACAGTCTGGTTTTTCATTGATAAATTTGTTTTAGTGTAGTTATTTGTATTAAGTGTAATTAATTACAACATGATTATTTACATTGTAATATATAAATATAATTATTTCTACTTATTAAGTGTAATTATTAATGTGTTTGGATTTAGGTCTCCCATTTTATTTTTTTCTTTATTCCCTCTGGTTCCCATCCTTTGATTTTCTGTTCTCTTCTTTCTTTTGGATTGTTTGATTTTTTTTCTTTTTTTAAGAAATTATGAATTTTTTTAAAAGATTTTTTTTTTCTTTTTTTTATTTGAGAGGAGAGAGAGAGAACAAAAGCTGTGGGAGAGAAGCAGACTCTCCGCTGATCAGGGAGCCCAACGTTGGGCTCAGTCCCAGAACCCTGAGATCATGACCTGAGCCAAGGCAGACACCCAACTGACTGAGACACCCAGGCACCCCATGAGTTGTTGATTATATCACTTTGTATAGGTTTTTAGTGGTTTCTCTAGGGATTACAATATATGTATACCTACACGGTCTACTTAAAATTAGCATTTTATCACGTTAAGTGGAATGTAGAGCACACCACCTAGGTCCCTTTTCCTTTCCACTCATGTGGTGTAGTTTGTCATCTATTTTTGTTGAAAACCCCATCATACAATGTTAGGACTTTGGCTTTCAACTTGTACGCAATTTAAAGAACTTAAAAGGAGAAAAATTGTCAGTTATATTTAAACCAGATATTTGCTGTAGCTGTTGCTGTTCCTTCATTCCTGAAACTGAGTTATTTCTGTTATCATCTTACCAGTGTCTCAAGAATTGCTTTAGCATTTCTTTTAGAGCAAGTCTGCTGTCGGAGAATTTTTGTTATTTTCCATCTGAGAATCTCCTTATTTTGAAGTAATTTTTGCTTGATAGATAATTCTGGGTTGATTGTTTTCTTTTACCACTTTGAAAGTGGTGATTCACTGCCTCTGGCCTCCATGGTTTCTGGTAGAAATCTGCAGTCTTGGAATCATTATTATTCTATATTTAATATCTTTTTTATAGCTGCTTTTGAAATATTTTCCCTATCTTTAATGTTCAGCAATTTGGTTATAGTGATTGGGTATGGATTTCTTTGAGATTTTTTCCTATTTGAGGTTCACTGAACTTCTTGATTTTAAAATTTTGGTTTTTACTGTTTTGGGGGTGAGTTTTCAGCCATTGTTTTTCACATTCTTGGGGCACTGTACTTTTTTCCCTTTTTTCTGGAACTTTAATGATCCAGATGTTGTATCTTTGTCATTGTGCTGCAGGTCCTTGAGGCTCTGTACTTTTTTCTCATTTTTTTCCTATTCTGCTTGGAAGATTTCTGTTCATATTATCTCTGGATTAACTGATTCTTTCCTCTGTCATTTCATCATGCTTTGTGTCTTTCCAGTGAATTTTAAGTTTGGGTTATTATTATTATTATTATTATTATTTTGGTTTTAAAGATTCCATTTGTTTTTTTTTTTTAAATCTTCTTTCTTTGTGGAGGCAATCTTTCCATTTGTTTCAAGAGTATTTGACCTTCTTGGGAAATGGTTATAATACTTTTTTTTTTTTTTTTTTTTTAAGAGTGAGCATGCAAGTGGGGGAAGGGCAGAGGGGGAGAGAGAGAGAAAATCTCCGGCAGGCTCCACACTCAGCAGAGAACCTGATGCGGGGTCAGTCCCACTTCCCTGAGATCATGACCTGAGCCGAAATTAAAAGCTGGATGCCTAACCGACTGAGCCACCCTGGCACACCTATAATAGCTTCTTAAAAAACAACAACAACGACAACAACTTTGTTCTATAATTCCAGCATCTATATCATCTTGCTTGTCTTTTCCCTTGTGAGATAATGGGATTTTCTGGGGTTTTGAATGGTAGTTAATTTTGGATTGTATTATGGACAGTTTGACTTCTGTGATTCTGGGTCATGTTTAAATCCTGTAGAATTTTTGCTTTAGCAAGCAATTCACCTGGTTAAGTTCAGGCTACAAGTTCCAACTGGCATTCTGTAGGCTGTGGTTCCAGAGTCCGTTCATGTTTTGGATTTTACTTTATATATGCCTGCTAGTATCCAGTCTGGAAAGGTCATAGTTAGTTCTCAGACCATTTCGTATGCTCTTACAGCACGTCCATGCATGCCCAGCTCAGGTGTGAGGCCAGGAGCACATACACAACTTGATAGGCTTTTCACGAACCTCCCTTTCTTCAGTCTCCCTAACAGCTTCTGGCACGTAGGGGAGCCCACCTTCCTGGTTGTTTGGCTAAAAAGTTGGGGCTTTACTTTCCATGACTATGTCAGCCTCTGTGGCCAAGCAGCAAGAAGACAGAGGATAAAAGAAATAGGGATTCTCCTCTTCCTACTGGGACTGCAGTTTCTCTGTCAACAAACAGGGGTTTTGGAGCTTTAGGAGCCTGCCTGAGTGCTGCTGCCTTTGCCCCTATTGCTAGCCTGGTATTCCCTGGGGACCAAGACTAGCGTGAAAGGAATAGAACAGAAAAGCCCCGGGGATTTCCCTCACTCTCCGTTATCCATAGGAATCCCCTTCCTGCTCCTTAGACCAGAAATAGGGGGCTTCTCTGGAGCTCTTCCTTTGTGCATCTGATGTGTGTGTCGGCTTTTGAGTCCAGGCTGGGAGATTCTGGAGGAACAGAAAGTTGGAAACTTGCCCCTGTTATGGTGGTACTTCGAGTCCTGGTTTCCTTTCTATATCTGCCTGCTACCATTTACTTTTCTAGGTCCTCAGATAAATTTGTCCAGTGTTTTTAGTTGCATTCTGTGGGAGAGATAGGGTGGAGTGTGCTTATTTCGTGTGCACTCCTTAGGATTTCAAATCAAGTCACAGAATATGGATTTTCTATTTTCCCTTTAAAAGCAAATACATTAGGAAGATAGTGGTTTAATACTTGCCTCTGTGGTTCCTATTACAATTATTTTCATTGTATTAAAGCCTATTAAGCTACAGAAGGTGGCCATGTGTCAGCACCTCTTATATTTGTGTTTAGAACTTTTCTGGAGCATAGAAATGCCTACTCTTCTCTTTCTGGTTCCAGGTCTCATTTTTCATAGGGTGGAGCTCTGTTTCTTGTAAAAACTTTTTGTATTTGCCTATATCACTCTCAGGTGGCCTAAGGTTTTCTTAATATGTCCTTATAACTCCTTTTACCAAAAAAGGAATTTGTAACGGCCTATTGCTTTTGTAACTAAAGATTAAGAATTCAGAGTTGATGTGTAATTTCTTCTGAGTAACTTCTTTAAGACATAGTGGTGTTTTGTACTTCCATTTAAATAGATACTAAGTTGGTTTTAAGGTCTTTGTGCTAAGAGGTGGAGGTTAACAAAATACATTCTTCTGAGCTGACGTTGGTAAATGTGTTAATTTTTCATTTGGCTAAAACACGTTCTCCTTAATAGCCACTTTGAGTAACTAATGCAGAGTCTTTTAGGAATAGACTTGCATGTTCCTTGTGCTGAAGCCCACTTCCCTTGATTTTCTTCTCTGTTTTAAGCCATTTTATCACAAGACCTCTTCCCTCTAATTAAAAAGAATTTTGACTTCAAATTTTTTCATAAGATGCTGCTAATTTTAAAATAATAGAAAAAAATGTGTTACTGTCTCAAGTAAATTAATTCTTTCAGCCAATATTTGTGGTAAGTTTATTCTTTCAGTGGATATTTATTATGCACTTATTTTGTAATGCCAGGTACTGTACTGGACATCAAGGAGGCAGAAATAAGTGAAATAGTCACAGGCTGGGCATTCAGGAAAATTTTTGTCCATTGAATGAAGTTTATAGTCTGAAGAATTTCTTTTCTTTTTTTTTTTTTTTTTAAGATTTATTTATTATTTGAGAGAGAGAGAGAGCAAGCACAGTGGGGGGGTGGCAAAGGGAGAAGGAGAGAGAGAATCTCAAGCAGACTTCCCACTGAGCATGGAGCCTGAATCAGGGCTTGATCTCATGATCCTGAGATCGTGACCTGTGCCGAAAATTAAGAGTCGGTCGCTTAACTGATGGAGCCACCCAGGGGCCCCAAGAATTTCTTTATTTAAATTTTTATCTTTTGGGGGCACCTGGGTGGTTCAGTCGTTAAGCGTCTGCCTTCGGCTCAGGTCATGATTCCAGGGTCCTGCTCTGCGGGAAGCCTGCTTCTCCCTCTCCACTCCCCCTGCTTGTGTTCCCTCTCTGGTGGCTGTGTCTCTCTCTCTGTTAAATAATAAATTTTTATCTTTTGTACTTTATTGTTCATGTTTAAATCTGTTAATCACAGCTTTGTCTTTAAAATCGGGGATTAAAATAGATCCATTTTAATGAAATACTGTTGTACCCTGGTTACAGGAAAGTCTTGGTAAAGTTCTGGATATATTTGTATCAATTCATGGAGTCGGTTGGTGTTTTGTGTTTTGGGGTTTGTTGTGGTTAAGGATTAGTTTTAGTTAAAAGTACTAGCCATTTAAAAATTTTTTAACTTCTTAGTGAAATACTACACTGAGTAAATGGAATTTTGAGATCACTCAAATAATTGAAGGAAAGTTCTTTATTTCCAGTAATCTGGCCTCACAGGTTCCTAAAAGGTATGTTTTTAAAAAACAAAGCAGTTGTTTTAAGCATTTCTATGTTCCTTTGTTCTTTTATTAAGAGTATTTTAAAAATTGGACCAAAGCATTTATCTTAGCTTAGCCCAGTATTTCTTTTTTCTTTTCTTTTCTTTCTTTTTTTTTTTTTTTTTTAAGATTTTATATATTTGAGAGAGAAACAGAACATGAGAGGGGGGAGAGTCAGAGGGAGTAGCAGACTCCCCACTAAGCAGGGAGGCCAGCTGGGGCTCCATCCTGGGACTCTGGGATCATTAGAGCCAAAGGCAGACACTTAACCTAGGCGCCCCAATGTCCTTTTATTCTTAAATGAAAAGTGAATTCTCCTGATCCAAAAGAAAGGTATAACCTCATTCAGGGTTTCTGAAATGAAATATAGTTAATGTTTTATGTCAAAACTTCTTTCAGTGAGTTTAATCGCCCAGAAAATAAATGTGCATTAGTGTCTCTACAACTTCTTATAGCATTTGCCTGGGATTGGCAGCTATTTTTAATGGTGGAAAAGCAAGAACTGAGAAACAACCCAAGTTCTGATTTTTAGGCTTTTTGACAGACATTTTCAGCAAAACGAGTGTCTTTGTTCTGATTAACAATTTGCTCATAGTGGCTATACAATAAATGTTTGTTGAGAGAGTGGACTTAGCTTGGATTATGTTATATCTGGTTAAAGGCAGAACAGTCCCCCCCAGATCTTAACAAATGATACCTTTCATAGAGGCCCTGGTTGTAGAGAGGATTAATTTACACACAAGCACAACTTCCCTTCTCCAAAACATATCTTTTTATAGCTCTATATATTAGAGGTAATACTGGTGCTGATGTCAAACCTGAGCTTTTGTCCTAACTCTTGGACTTTCCCTTTTTTCTTTGAATTCTTTTTTCTTTTTTTTTGATGTGGTAAGAAAAGATATATGAACTCTACCTTCTTAACAAATTTTTAAGTACATGGTATGACATTGTTAACTCTACATACAATGTTGTATAGCAGATCTCTAGAACTTACTCATCTTGGGTAGTGAAACTTTATACCTGTTAACAGTGGCTCTCTATTTCTTCCTCCTTCCCCTAACAGCTACTATTCTATTTTCTGCTTCTCTGAGTTTGACTGTCTTAGATACCTTATGGATGTGGAATCCTGCAGTATTTGTCTTTCTGTGACTAGCTTATTTTATTTAGCATGATATCCTCAGGGTTCATTTATGTTGTCACATATGGAAGGATTTCCTTCTTTTTATGGCTGAACAATATTCCATTGTATGTATATACCACATTTTGTTGATACATGTACCTATCCATGGATGTTTGGTTGTTTCTGTATCTTGGCAATTGTGAATAATGCTGCAATGAAATGGGAGTACAAATATCTCTTGAAGATCCTGTTTTCAATTTTTTTTTTTTAATAAATACCCAGAAGTGGCATTGCTGGCTGGTATAAAAGGTTTTTGTTTTTTTTGGTTTTTTTGAGGAGTCTCCATACTGTTTTCCATAGTAGTCACACCATTTTACATTCCCACCAACAGTGTATGAGGGCTCCAGTTTCTCCACATCTCACTAACACTTGTTAACTTTTTTTTTTGTAACGGTCATCCTAACAGGTATGAGATGATATCTCGTTGTGGTTCTGTTCTTGTGGCCTGTACGTCTGTCTTTATGCGAGTACCATACTGTTTTCATTATTGTAGCTTTATAATATATTTTGAAATCAGGAGGTGTATGCCTCCAGCTCTGTTCTTTCTCAAGGTTGTTTTGGCTATTCACGTCCTTTGTGGTTCCTTATGAATTTTAGGATTGTTTTTTCTATTTCTGTAAAAAAATACCACTGACATTTTGATTGGGGTTGTGTTGAGTCTGTAGATTGCTTTGGGAAGTGACATCTTACATTTCACGAACACAGGATGTTTTTCCATTTATTTGTGCCCTCTTTAATTTCTTTCAGCAATGTGTTACAGTTTTAAGTGTACAGATCCTTCACTTCCTTGCTTAAGTCTATTCCTAAGTATTTTATTCTTTGTGATGCTATTGTAAGTGGGATTACTTGCTTAATTTCCTTTTTGATTAGGATAGTTCATTGTTAGTCTATAGAAATGCAGCTAATTTTTGTATGTTGATTTTGTATCCTGTAACTCTGAATTCAACTATCAGTTTTTTGTGGAGTCATCAGGGTTTTCTACATATAAGATAAAGTCATCTGCAAATAGAAATAATGTAACTTCTTCCCTTCCAATTTGGATACTCCCCCCCACCCCCCATCCTAATAGCCTTGGCTAGACTTCTAGTACTGTGTTGAATAGAGTTAGGGTTAAAGTGGGCATCCTTGCCTTATTCCTTAATATTAGAGGAAAAGCTTTGAGTTTTTCACGATTGAGTAGGATGTTAGCTGTGAGTTCCATATATGGCCTTTATTATGTTGAGGTAATTTCCTTTTGTTCCTAGTGTGTTGAGAGTTTTAAATAATGAAAGAGTGTTGAATTTTGTTAAATGCTTTTTCTGCATCTGTTGAGTTGATGTGGTGTGTCACTATAATTGATTTTCATATGTTGGGCTATCCACTTGGTCCTGGTGTGTGATGCTTTTAATGTATTGTTGAATTCTGTTTGCTAGTATTTTGTTGAGGATTTTTATATCTGTGTTCATCAGGGATATTGTTCTGTAGTTTTCTTGTAGTGTCTTTGTCTGGCTTTGGTATTAGGGTAATGCTGGCCACATAAAATGAGTTTGTTTGAAAGTGTTCTTTCTTTTTAATTTTGTTGGAAAGAGTTTGAGGATTATTGTTAATTCTTTAAATGTGGTAGAATTCACCAGTGAAGCCATCTGTTCCTGGGCTTTTTTTTGTTGGAAGGGTTTTTGATTACTGAATCAGTCTCCTTACAAATTATAGATGTGTTCAATTTCTCTGTTTCTTGGTGATTCAGTCTTAGTAAGTTGTATGTTTCTAGGAATTTCTTCTAAGTTGTTGGCGTATGTCTAATTTGTTGGCATATTATTGGCATACGATATGTTGGCATATCATAAGTGTCTTATGATACTTCTAGCTCTGTGGCATCAGTTGTAATATCTCCTTTCGTTGTTTATTTTGTTTGAGTTGTCTTTTTATAGTCTAGCAGTTGGTCAATTTTGTTGATCTTAAACCAACTTTTTCATTGATTTTTTTTCCACTGTTTTTCTATTCTGTATTTTATTTGTTTCTTCTCTAATTGTTCTTCCTTTTAACTTTATGCTTAATTGCTTAATTTGTTATTTCTAGCATCTGGTGTAAAGTTAGGTTCTTTGAGATCTACTTTCTTAATGTAAGCATTTATAGCTATAAATGCCCCCTTGATACTGGTTTTACTGCATCCCATAAAATTTTGGTATTCTGTGTTTTCATTTGTCTCAAGATATTTTTTAAATTTCCTTTTCCTTTTTCAACTCATTGGTTGTTCAAGAGTATATTGTTTAATTTCCATATATTTCTGAATGTTCTAGTTTTTGTTTTGCGTTTGATTTTTGAGTCTATTGCATTGAGGTTGGGAAAGATACTTGATATGATTTCTGTCTTCTTAAATTTAAGACCTGTTTTGTGACCTAACATGTGATCTTAGAGAGTGATCTGAATGTGTTGAGAAGAATGTGTATTCTATTTTGCTGCTATAGGGTGGAACGTTCTGTATATGTCTGTTAGGTCCATTTGGTCTGTGGTGTTTCAGTCCTCTTTCCTTCCAGATTTCCTGTCTGGATGTTCTGTGTTCATTACTGAAAATGAAGTATTGAAGTCATTGTATTGTTGTTTATTTCTTCCTTCGCTTCTGTCAGTGGTTGCTTTATATATTTAGATGCTCTGATGTTGGGTACATATATATTTATCATTGTTATATCTTCTTGGTGTATTGACCCTTTTATCATTGTCTCTTGTGACAGTTTTTGACTTAGTCTGTTTTGTCTGATACAAGGTTAGTCCCCTTCCCCCTGCTCTCTTTTGGTTACTATTTACCTGGAATATCTTTTTCCATTCCTTCACTTTCAGCCTATGTTTGTCCTTAAATCTAAATTGAGTCTGTTGTAACAGCATGCAGTGGGATCTTGGTTTATTTTTAAATTTTTTGTAAAATACATTCAGCTGCTCTATGTCTTTTGGGGAATTGAATCCATTTACATTTCTTTTTCTTTTTCTTTTTTTTTTAATATGTACATCACTGGGAACATCCAGAAGTTCCACGGTAGTTTATTTTATTTTATTTTTATTTTATTTATTTTTGACAGAGAGAGCAAGCACAAGCAGAGGAAGCAGCAGGTAGAGGCAGAGGAAGGCGACTATGCTAACTATACCACCAACGCTCCAAGGTAGAGGCAGAGGGAGAAGCAAGCTCCCCGCTGAGCAGGGAGCCTGATGCGGGGCTCGATCCCAGGACCCTGAGATCATGACCCGAGCCGAAGGCAGACGCTTAACCGTCTGAGCCACCCAGGTGCCCCTGAATCCATTTCCATTTAAAGTATTTATTGATAGGGTAGGATTTACCGTTGCCATCTTGTTCATTATTTTTCTGAGTGACTTTTAGGTCTTTTTCGTTCTCTTCCTCTCTTGCTGTCTTCCTTTGTGTTCCCTTGTTTTTATGTAGTGACATGCTTTGATTTCTTTCTCATTCTTTTGCATATCTTCCAAAAGTATTTTCATTGTGGTCACCATGGGACTTACATAAAAGATCTTACAGCGATCTATGTTAAGCTGATAACAACTTCAGTCACATACAAAAACTATGTTTTTGCTTCTCCCTGGCCCCACCCTCACCCCAGCACTTTAACTCAAATAGAGCATTTTAGTTTTTTATACATAAGGTGGGTTTTTTTCCTGTAAAAATAGGGATAATAATCTATTCTTAAAAAAACCCACAACTGTTCTGTTAACCCAGGGGTTCTCAAAGTATGGTTTGCACACCCATAGAGGGTCCCTAGAGATTTTTTTCAACAGGGTCCATTTAGTCAAAACTGTTTACATAATAATTCTCAGATGGTATTTGTCTTTTTCACTGTGTGGACATTTGTAATGATGGGGCAAAGGCAACTGGGAAAACCTGCTGGCACTGGGCCAAATTGTACTAACAGTCATTTTGTGCTGCTACATACTTCAGTAAAACTAAGTGCCAGTTTTACTTAAAGCTGTCTTTGGGGAAGTAGATAATTAATTTTGTTAAATCTAAACCCTTGGGTATATGGGTTGTTTTTTTTTTTAAGATACAAATTTTATTTTATTTTATTTTTAATTTTCTTATTTAAAGTCCAGTTTGTCAGGCACATGGGTGGCTCAGTCAGTTAAGTGTCTGCCTTCGGCTCAGGTCATGATCTCGGGGTCCTGAGATCGAGCCCCACGTCGGGCTCTCTGCTCAGCAGGAGCCTGTTTCTCCCTCTTCCTGCCACTCCCCCTGCTTGTACTCTCTCTCTGTCAAATAAATGAATAAAATATTTAAAAAGCAATAATAATAAAGTCCACTTAGTTAACATACAATGTAATATTATTTTCAGATGTACAACACTTCCATACAACACCCAGTGCTCATAGCATGGGTATGTGGTTTTGTAAGATGTGTGATGAAATGGGAAGTATGCAGACTTCTGCATACTCAAATATACTACTTATTCTAAGGAAAAGTACATGTGTATTTGACTGCTTTTGTGAACTCAATTAGCTGCTTTTTTTTGAAGATTTTATTTATTTATTTGAGAGAGAGCGTGCGAACGGGAGGGAGAGGGAGAGAGAATCTGAAGCAGATTCCATGCTGAGTGCAGAGTCTGACACGGGGTTTGATCTCACAACCCTGAGATCATGATCTGAGCTGAAACCAAGAGTCAGACACTCAGCTGACTGAACCACCCAGCTGCCCCTCAATTAGCTGCTTTTTAAATGGAATACCATTTTTACTCCAAAGAATGACTGTGGTTGCACAGACATGGGTATTTGCCAGGTGTCTTCTTGGAAATGAATGAAGTGAGCTTGTCATTTCATGGAAAACAGCCGACAGTATTTATTGCCCTTGGTAAAATGTAAGCTTTTCAAGTGAAAATTAGAATTTTGGGAAACTTGTATTCACCACCCTTTGCTTTGGCAGCTTTAAAGAGTGTTCTGATGGGGCGCCTGGGTGGCTCAGTCATTAAGCGTCTGCGTTCGGCTCAGGTCATGATCCCAGGGTCCTGGGATCGAGCCCCGCATTGGGCTCCCCGCTCGGCGGGAGGCCTGCTTCTCCCTCTGCTACTCCCCCTGCTTGTGTTCCCTCTCTCGCTGTGTCTCTCTCTTCAAATAAATAAATAAAATCTTAAAAAAATAAATAGTGTTCTGATAAGGTGATTGGTGATATTAATGTGATTTCTTTTTTTACATTATATGATGCAGTGTATCAACATTTGGAAGGCCTGCATAAGCCAGTGAACCAATATTTTCCAAAATTTAAAAAATATATGATGTCATAAAATCATGAGTAAAAAGATCTACTTACCATGGAAGATAGACCATTGGATTTTAATGTAACAGACAAGTTCACTGATCTGGTTTGCACTTCCACATTCTAACTAACCTTTAAGAAACTACCACTTGTCAAGTTTTGGTGTAGTATCAAAGAAGAATATCTTCACAGTGATTTCAAAAAGCTGTTAAAATACCCCTTTTCCCATCTCTGCATGTCTGAGGCCAGATTTTCTTAATATAGATAAAAGAAAACCATTTCTCCATTCACAACACTTCTGACATGTGTGGGTTTTCCACACCAAGCAATTCTCCAGTTCTCTGTGGGGTCCTACAGTTTAATTCATTCCAGCACTAACTACCCAGAGGTAGTGCCGACCTCACAGGTCAAGGGCTCAGTCCCACAAGATTGCCCCCATTTCAAATGCCAGCTGCAAGGTTCAAGTTATCACCGATACTTCTGGCCAACCAGCTGTATAAATCCAAGGTTTCCACAACCTCTCCTCATATTCAGTAATCTTTTATAATAGCTCACAGAACCTAGGGAACCCTTTACTGGTTTATTATAAAGTACATTATAAAGCATACAGATGAACCACCAAGTGAAGAGGTACAGAGGGCAAGGTCAAGAAGGATCCCAAGGATGCCTGGGTGGTTCAGTTGTTAAGTGTCTGCCTTCGGCTCAGGTCATGATCCCAGGCTCCTGGGATCAAGTCCCACATCGGGCTCCCTGCTCGGCGGGAAGCCTGCTTCTCCCTCTCCCACTCCCCCTGCTTGTGTTCCCTCTCTCGCTGTGTCTCTGTCAAATAAATAAATAAAATCTTTAAAAAAAAAAGCTGAAATAACATTTAAAAAAACCCACGGATTTAAAAAATAAAGAAGGATCCCAAGTGCCGGAGCCCCTGTCTTTGTGGGGTTGGGATGTGCCACCCTTCCAGCAAATGGATGCATTCACCAACCCAGAAGGTCTCTGAACCACTTCATTCAGGGGTTTTATGGTTCTATAACGTGGGCGTGATTGGTTAAATTATTGGCCATTGGTGATTAACTTGATGATCCCCAGCCCTTCTACCCTCCCTGGAGGATGGGAAGTGGGGCTGAAAGTTCCAATGCTATAATCACATGGTTGGTTCCTCTGGCAGCCAGCCCCATTCTGCAAGTCACCTCAACCATAAACTTCCCTATGGTTGAAAGAGGCTTATTATGAATAACAAAATACGCTTCTCTCACCCCTCCCACTCAGGAAATTCCAGGGGTTTTAGAAAAGCTCTCTGCCAGCAGCAAGGATGAAGACTATATGTATGTATGTGTGTAAATATATATATACATATATTTATTATATCACTATCAAAATAGACTTCAGCCAACATAAAATAGCACAGCAGATTGAATGTCAAAGCAGATATGAAAACATAGCAGTTTCGTATCAAGACAGAGTGTTGCAAAAATGGAAAATAATGCCCTCAGTAATTTTTTT
The DNA here is from genome assembly GCF_029215605.1 of Mirounga angustirostris. Classification (NCBI taxonomy): domain Eukaryota; kingdom Metazoa; phylum Chordata; class Mammalia; order Carnivora; family Phocidae; genus Mirounga; species Mirounga angustirostris. The sequence continues at coordinate 55,182,804 of NW_026991725.1, forward strand.
CAGCTTGGAAAATAGTTTTTTTCCATAAAAAAATGTATTTAACTTATAAAAGATTTAGTATTGTTAACTTTGAGTCAGTAATTTTTCTTGTTTTTTTTATTTCTAATACCTTAATGTCTATAGATAAAACTCCCATTAACAAAAGTTCTTTAGGTTCCTCAGTAATTTAGGGTTGCAAAGAAGTCCTGAAACTAAAAAGTTTGAGATCCATTGTTTTAACCTTCTAAGGTTGTTGAAAGTTAAACAGATTTATTCATAAACCTGAAATAATTTTGTAAAATATTTTAAGTGTAGGTTTATAAATATATTTTTTTAAGATTTTATTTATTTAATTGACAGAGAGAGAGAGACAGCGAGAGAGGGAACACAAGCAGGGGGGAGTGGGAGAAGGAGAAGCAGGCTTCCCACCGAGCAGGGAGCCCGATGCGGGGCTCGATCCCAGGAGCCTGGGATCATGACCTGAGCCGAAGGCAGTTGCTTAACCAGCTGAGCCACCCAGACACCCCATTATTTTTTTATTTTTAATAGCCCTTGCTGTTACATTGCTGTGCAAGTCCCTCAGGTTCAGACTTTGGAGAAGAGACAATGAAAGAGAACATGCAGAAGTAATTGCTGTTATGAAGCTCATTAGTTTAGATGGGGAGTGGCGGGGGGGGATTCACATAGAACTCTGTTGTACAAACCAAACAGTGAAAATGTAACATGCTGGAGGCTGTTTTGTCCTAAATATGTTGTTACATATTTGTAATACACGTATATGTATTTGTGTGAGTGTGTGTGCTTGGTCATACCACAAACAGCTGTGCTCTTCATGATTCTAGTGCATTACTCGTCCAAGTTGCTCTTTAAATTTTGAAGTTGTCCCCTTCTTCCCTTGCAGGTATAGAACAAGATGCAGTGAATACTTTTACCAAATATATATCTCCAGATGCTGCTAAACCGATACCAATTACAGAAGCAATGAGAAATGACATCATAGGTAAGCAGTGCTTGAAGCTATGGCAAAAAAAAAAAAAAAAAGCATGTTTTTGGTTATTAACTAAGAGATTTTTTATGAACATGGAATTCAACATACCCTTTCCTAGTCTGTTTTCAGAGCACTTTATTATATGAACTGTATCTCACTTGAAATTTTCCTCTCTTATATGTTGGACCCAAATTCTTAGACTTTGCCTTAGATAACAACAGTGGCAAGGGAACAATAATAGCACACATTTATTGAGTGCTCACTGTGTCTCAGACAGCATTGTAGGTGCTTTCCATGGATAAACTCTAATTTTCTAAAGAACCTTGTAACGTAAATATAATTACTATTTTATAAATGAGGAATCGGAAGCACAAAGAGGGTAAATAATTTGCCCAGAGTAACACAGCTCAGACACACAGTGTTTTTCAAACTGTAGATTCAGACCAGTCTCCTCTTAGACCTCAGCTTCCTGCCAAAAAAAAAAAAAAAAGACTAGAATAGAAAAATTGAGGTGCTTGGTAATAAGGGCAAATAAACATCATTTCAGAACATTGTTTTCATATACGTATCTGTATACTGTGTCATGTATATCTATTTCTCTGTAGGTCATAGTAAGAAAAAAATTGAAAGTTTTTGCTGTGTTGTATCAGGACCTTAGGTGCACCTGTAATCACAGATGACAGTGGTTTGTTTGTTGATTAAATATTTATTATAGTCCCATCAAGTCCTAGTACTGAGTTTTATATTTTTATTACAGGGACTTTATATTTTTTATTTATGAAATAAATGATGTTATTCTGCGTGTTTTTCTGCTCCTCGCTGATTCTTCCCAGTGTGGGGCTCTTTAAATCTTTACTATAGATACTTTGACTCGCTCATCATTGGACACAGTGAAACCTGTCTGAGCTGTGGTTCTTAAATTGGCCCACTATACTTACCATTGAACAACTGTGGGCTATTTTGGGGCCCATCAGCTGCTGGCCCCATTGTTTTTCTTTTCTTTCTTCCACACAGACGCCTATAACATGTAGGTCTTGTGGCTGGTGGTTGTTTGTCCCCATTTGCTTATATTTTGGGTTTTCACGCTGTTTTGTTGCAAATGTTGTCATTGGATTTTGGCTTTTCTATGTAGTTCCTCTATTTTTATGTGGGAATTTGTTGCTGCCATCTTCCAGACTTCTCTAGACCAACATTTCCTATATAATAATACAACTAGGGTGTCCTAACTGATTACCGTTTGGCTATTTGAGGAATTGGTTGGCTAGTGATTCCTTTGAGGATTCATTTTTACCAGTGAATAACCAAACTGTCTGGGGTAGGGGAGAAAGGAGGATTTTGTTTTAAATTTTTTATTGTTATATTAATCACCATACATTACATCATCAGTTTTTGATGTAGTGTTCCATGATTCATTGTTTGTGCATAACACCCACTGCTCCATGCAGAACGTGCCCTCCTCAATACCCATCACCAGGCTAACCCATCCTCCCACCCCCCTCCCCTCTAGAGCCCTCAGTTTGTTTTTCAGAGTCCATCGTCTCTCATGGTTCGTCCACCCCTCCGATTTCCCCCCCTTCATTCTTCCCCTCCTGCTATCTTCCTCTTTTTCTTTTTTTTTTTAACATACATTGTATTATTTGTTTGAGGTACAGATATGTGATTCAACAGTCTTGCACAATTCACAGTGCTCACCATAGCACATACCCTCCCCAATGTCTGTCACCCAGCCACCCCATCCCTCTCACCCCCCACCACTCCAGCAACCCTCAGTTTGTTTCCTGAGATTAAGAACTCCTCATATCAGTGAGGTCATATGATACATGTCTTTCTCTGTTTGACTTATTTCACTCAGCATAACACCCTCCAGTTCCATCCACGTCATTGCAAATGCAAGATCTCATTCCTTTTGATGGCTGCAGAATATTCCATTGTGTATGTGTGTATATATATATATATATATATATATATACCACATCTTCTTTATCCATTCATCTGTCGATGGACATCTTGGCTCTTTCCACAGTTTGGCTATTGTGGACATTGCTGCTATAAACATTGGGGTGCACGTACCCCTTCGGATCCCTACGTTTGTATCTTTGGGGTAAATACCCAGTAGTGTAATGGCTGGATCATACGGTAGCTCTATTTTCAACTCTTTGAGGAACCTCCATACTGTTTTCCAGAGTGGCTGCACCAGCTTGCATTCCCACCAACAGTGTAGGAGGGTTCCAGAAAGGGGGATTTTTGAGCCAAATAAATTACATTTAAAAATGAAATATCAAAGATGGCAGAGGAGTAGGAGACCTGGATTTCATCTCCTCTCAGGAATTCAGCTGAATAGGGGTCAAGCCATTCTGAACACCTACGAACTCAACAGGAGATCGAAGAAAAGAAGAGCAACAACTCTCTGAACAGAAAAGCGACCACTTTCTGGAAGGTAGGACGTGCGGAGAAGTGAATCCGAGGTGATATTCGGGAGGATAGACAGCGGGGGAGGGTCCTCCGTCGGCCGCTTCTGGCAAGTGATAGAACCACGGAGCACACAATCGGAACTTTTAGAAGTCGGCTCCGCTGAGGGACATCACTCCGGTGGCTAAGCGAGGGGTGGAACCCTCGCGGGACAGTGTGGTCTCAGGACCCTCGGGGTCATAGAAATACCGGGGGTGCCTGAGTGCGACAGAGCTCCCAGGTATCGGAGCGGGGAAGCCGGCTGCAGAGACGGAGCCGAGGCGCGGGCTCTCAGCTCGGGGTTGCCATAGACCATAATCTGGACCACAGTCGGGCCCCTGCTCCTCGAGCAGGGACCCAACAAGCGGCAGATCCAGGGAGATTCACCTTCTTCCCCCGGGAGGAGCGGCGTGGGAGTGCACCGCAGGGATCTGCTGGGTTTGGAGACTCCACACTGGGTTGGGTGCCAGAGATAGAAACGCTCGGTCACAGGCCTGGTGAGCACGGAGTGGGCTGGAGACCAGGGAGACGGGAGTGACTGACAGCTTTTCTCTGGGGGCTCACTGAGGAGCGGGGCCCGAGTTCTCAGCTCCTCCGGGGCGGAGATTGGGAGGCCGCCATTTTCACTCTCTGCCTCCAAAGCTGTACGGAAAGCTCGCAGGGAACAAAAGCTCCGGAGAGCAACCCGAGCAGATTACTTAGCCTGGACTGGGCAAGGGCGGGGCAATTCTGCCTCCAGCAAAGACATTTGGGAACCACGGCAACAGGCCCCTCCCCCAGAAGATCAGCGAGAACAGCCAGCCAAGACCAAGTTTACTGATCAATGAGAACGGCAGAACTCCAGTGCTAGGGGAATACTGCATATAGAATCCATGGCTTTTTTTCCCATGATTCTTTAGTCTTTCAAAGTTAATTTTTTTTTTTACCTGTCTTTTTTTTTTTTTGAATTTTTCTTTTTCCCTTTCTCAACCAACATCTTATCAGTCCCCTTTTTAAAAAATTTTTTTTATTTTTCATTTTTATTTTTCATTTTTAGAGTCATATTCTATCCCTTCATAGTAGTTACCCGTATTTTTGGCATATATATATAAGTTGTTCTCTCTTTAAAATTTTGAGATAGTTTCTTCTAACAGATCAAAATATACCCTAAATGTCTAGTGTATGGTTTTTTTCCTACTCCTCTGCCTGATCACATTCTCTCCCTTTTTTTTTAAATCCTCTTCTTTCTTTTTTCAAACAGTTTCTTATCAATTCCTTTTATAAAATTTTTTATAATTTCCATTTTTACAGTCATATTCCATCCCTTCATCATATCAACCCTCATTGTACATATATAAGTTTTTCTTTCTTTAAAATTTTGGGAGGCACTTTCTTCTAACAGACCAAAATACACCCAAAATCTAGTGTGTGGCACTGATGTATATACCAGACTGATCATATTTGATCACATTCTGTTTTTTTTGTTTTGTTCTGTTTTTGTTTGTTTTTATCTTTTTTTTTTTTTCTTTTTTCTCTCTTTCCCTTTCTTTTCCCACTGCTTCAGGTCTTTTCGGATTTGTTTAGAGTATATTTTCTGGGAACGTTGTTACCCTGTTAGCATTTTGTTCTCTCATTAATCTATTCTCCTCTGGACAAAATGACAAGACGGAAAAAATCACCTCAACAAAAAGAACAAGAGGTAGTACCGACTGCCAGGGACCTACTCAATACGGACATTAGTACGATGTCAGATCTAGAGTTCAGAAATCATCACTTTAAAGATACTAGCTAGGCTTGAAAAAAGCATGGAAGTTATTAGAGAAACCCTTTCTGGAGAAGTAAAAGAACTAAAATCTAACCAAGTAGAAATCAAAAAGGCTATTAATGAGGTACAATCAAATATGGGGGCGCTAACTGCTAGGATAAATGAGTCAGAAGAGAGAATCAGTGGTATAGAAGACCAAATGATGGAAAATAAAGAAACAGAAAAAGAGAGATAAACAACTACTGGATCACGAGGGCAGAATTGAAGAGATAAGCAATACCATAAGACGAAACAACATTAGAATAATTGGGATCCCAGAAGAAGAAAGAGAGAGGGGGGCAGAAGGTATAATGGAGCAAATTATAGCAGAGAATTTCTCTAATTTGGGGAAGGAAACAGGCATCAAAATCCAGAAGGCACAGAGAACCCCTCTCAAAATTAATAAAAATAGGTCAACACCCCAACATCTAATAGTAAAACTTACGAATCTCAGAGACAAAGAGAAAATCCTGAAAGCAGCTCGGGAGAACAGATATGTAACCTACAAGGGTAGAAACATTAGATTGGTAACAGACCTATCCACAGAGACCTGGCAGGCCAGAAAGGACTGGCAGGATATATTCAGAGCACTAAATGAGAAAAATATGCAGCCAAGAATACTATATCCAGCTAGGCTGTCATTGAAAATAGAAGGAGAGATCAAAAGCTTCCAGGACAAACACACACTAAAGGAATTCGCAAACACGAAACCAGCCCTACAAGAAATCTTGAAAGGGGTCCTCTAAGCAAAGAGAGAGCCTAAAAGCAACATAGACCAGAAAGGAACACAGACAATATACAGTAACAGTCACCTTACATGCAATACAGTGGCACTAAATTCATATCTTTCAATAGTTACCCTGAATGTAAATGGGCTAAATGCCCCAATCAAAAGACAGAGGCTATCAGATTGGATTAAAAAACAAGACCCATCGATATGCTGTCTGCAAGAGACTCACTTGAGACCCAAAGACACCCCCAGATTGAAAGTGAGGGGGTGGAAAACCATTTACCATGCTAATGGACACCAAAAGAAAGCTGGGGTGGCAATCCTTATATCAGACAAATTAGATTTTAAACCAAAGACTGTAATAAGAGATGAGGAAAGAAACTATATCCTACTTAAAGGGTCTATCCAACAAGAAGATCTAACAATGGTAAATATCTATGCCCCTAACATGGGAGCAACCACCTATATAAGCCAATTAATAACAAAAGCAAAGAAACACATCAACAACAATACAATAACAGTGGGGGACTTTAACACCCCCCTCAATGAAATGGACAGATGGTCTGAGCAAAAGATCAACAAGGAAATAAAGACTTTAAATGACACACTGGACCAAATGGACTTCACAGATAATATTCAGAACATTCCATCCCAAAGCAACGGAATACACATTCTTCTCTAGTGCCCATGGAACATTCCCCAGAATCGATCACATCCTAGGTCATAAATCAGGTATCAACTGGTACCAAAAGATTGGGATCATTCCTTGCCTATTTTCAGACCACAATGCTTTGAAACTGGAACTCAATCACAAGAGGAAAGTCAGAAAGAACTCAAATACATGGAGGCTAAAGAGCATCCTACTAAAGAATGAATGGGTCAACCAGGAAATTAAAGAAGAATTAAAAAAAGTTATGGAAACCAATGAAAAAGAAAACACAACTATTCAAAATCTTTGGGATGCAGCAAAGGCAGTCCTAAGAGGAAAGTATATAGCAATACAAGCCTTTCTCAAGAAACAAGAAAGGTCTCAAGTACACAACCTAACCCCACACCTAAAGGAGCTGGAGAGAGAACAGCAAATAAAGCCTAAACCCAGCAGGAGAAGAGAAATAATAAAGATCAGAGCAGAAATCAATGAAATAGAAACCAAAAGAACAGTAGAGCAGATCAATGAAACTAGGAGCTGGTTCTTTGAAAGAATTAACAAGATTGATAAACCCCTGGCCAGACTTATCAAAAAGAAAAGAGAAATGACCCAAATCAACAAAATCATGAATGAAAGAGGAGAGATCACAACCAACACCAAAGAAATACAAACAATTATAAGAACATACTATGAGCAACTCTATGCCAGCAAATTAGATAACCTGGAAGAAATGAATGCATTCCTAGAGGTGTATCAACTACCAAAACTGAACCAGGAAGAAAGAGAAAACCTGAACAGACCTATAACCATTAAGGAAATTGAAGCAGTCATCAAAAATCTCCCAACAAACAAAAGCCCAGGGCCAGATGGCTTCCCAGGGGAATTCTACCAAACATTTCAAGAAGAATACATACCTATTCTTCTGAAACTGTTCCAAAAAATAGAAATGGAAGGAAAACTTCCAAACTCATTTTATGAGGCCACCATTACCTTGATCCCAAAACCAGAAAAAGACCCCATCAAAAAGGAGAATTACAGACCAATATCCCTGATGAACATGGATGCAAAAATTCTCACCAAAATACTAGCCAATAGGATCCAACAGTACATTAAAAGGATTATTCACCACAACCAAGTGGGATTTATCCCTGGGCTGCAAGGTTGGTTCAACATCTGCAAATCAATCGACGTGATACAATACATTAACAAAAGAAAGAACAAGAATCATATGATCCTCTCAATAGATGCAGAAAAAGCATTTGACAAAGTACGGCATCCTTTCTTGATCAAAACTCTTCAGACTATAGGCATAGAGGGTACATACCTCAATATCATAAAAGCCATCTATGAAAAACCCACAGCGAATATCATTCTCAATGGGAAAAACTGAGAGCTTTCCCCCTAAGGTCAGGAACGCGGCAGGGATGTCCACTATCACCACTGCTATTCAACATAGTATTACAAGTCCTAGCCACAGCAATCAGACAACAAAAAGAAATAAAAGGCATCCAAATCGGCAAAGAAGAAGTCAAACTCTCACTCTTTGCAGATGATATGATACTTTATGTGGAAAACCCCAAAGACTCCACCGCAAAACTACTAGAACTCATACAGGAATTCAGTCAAGTGGCAGGATATAAAATCAATGCACAGAAGTCAGTGGCATTCCTATACACCACCAACAAGACAGAAGAAAGAGAAATTAAGGAGTCGATCCCATTTACAATTGCACCGAAAAGCATAAGATACCTAGGAATAAATCTAACCAAAGAGGCAAAGGATCTGTACTCAGAAAAGTATAAAGTACTCATGAAAGAAATTGAGGAAGACACAAAGAAATGGAAAAACGTTCCATGCTCATGGACTGGAAGAACAAATATTGTGAAGATGTCAATGCTACCTAGAGCAATCTACACATTCAATGCAATCCCCATCAAAATACCATCCACTTTTTTCAAGGAAATGGAACAAATAATCCTAAAATTTGTATGGAACCAGAAAAGACCCCGAATAGCCAGAGGAATGTTGAAAAAGAAAAGCAAAGCTGGCGGCATCGTAATTCCAGACTTCCAGCTCTATTACAAAGCTGTCATCATCAAGACAGTATGGTACTGGTACAAAAACAGACACATAGATCAATGGAACAGAATAGAGAGCCCAGAAATGGACCCTCAACTCTATGGTCAACTAATCTTTGACAAAGCAGGAAAGAATGTCCAATGGAAAAAAGACAGTCTCTTCAACAAATGGTGTTGGGAAAACTGGACAGCCATATGCAGAAGAATGAAACTGGACCATTTCCTTACACCACACACAAAAATAAACTCCAAATGGTTGAAAGACCTCAATGTGAGACAGGAGTCCATCAAAATCCTAAAGGAGAACACAGGCAGCAACCTCTTCGACCTCAGCCGCAGCAACTTCTTCCTAGAAACATTGCCAAAGGAAGGGAAGCAAGGGCAAAAATGAACTACTGGGACTTCATCAAGATGAAAAGCTTTTGCAAAGCAAAGGAAACAGTCAACAAAACCAAAAGAGAACCGACAGAATGGGAGAAGATATTTGCAAATGACATATCAGATAAAGGGCTAGTATCCAAAATCTATAAAGAACTTATCAAACTCAACACCCAAAGAACAAACAATCCAAACAAGAAATGGGCAGAAGACATGAACAGACAGTTTTCCAAAGAAGATATCCAAATGGCCAACAGACACATGCAAAAGTGCTCAATATCGCTTGGCATCAGGGAAATCCAAATCAAAACCTCAATGAGATACCACCTCACACCAGTCAGAATGGCTAAAATTAACAAGTCAGGAAATGACAGATGTTGGCAGGGATGCGGAGAAAGGGGAACCCTCCTACACTGTTGGTGGGAATGCAAGCTGGTGCAGCCACTCTGGAAAACAGTATGGAGGTTCCTCAAACAGTTGAAAATAGAGCTACCGTATGACCCAGCAATTGCACTACTGGCTATTTACCCCAAAGATATAAAAGGAGGGATCCGAAAGGGTACGTGCACCCCGATGTTTATAGCAGCAATGTCCACAATAGCCAAACTGTGGAAAGAGCCAAGATGTCCATTGACAGATGAATGGATAAAGAAGAGGTGGTATATATATACAATGGAATATTATGCAGCCATCAAAAGGAATGAGGTCTTGCCATTTGCAATGACGTGGATGGAACTGGAGGGTGTTATTCTGAGCGAAATAAGTCAAAGAGAGAAAGACATGTATCATATGACCTCACTGATATGAGGAATTCTTAATCTCAGGAAACAAACTGAGGGTTGCTGGAGTGGTGGGGGGTGGGAGGGATGGAGTGGCTGGGTGATAGATACTGGGGAGGTTATGTGCTCTGCTAAGCGCTGTGAATTGTGCAAGACTGTTGAATCTCAGATCTGTACCTCTGAAACAAAGAATGCAATATATGTTAAGAAGAAAAAAAAAAAAGATAGCAGGAGGGGAAGAATGAAGGGGGTAAATCGGAGGGGGAGATGAACCATGAGAGACGATGGACTCTGAGGAACAAACTGAGGGTTCTAGAGGGGAGGGGGGTGGCAGGATGGGTTAGCCTGGTGATGGGTATTGAGGAGGGCACGTTCTACATGGAGCACTGGGTGATATGCACAAACAATGAATCATGGAACAGTATATCTAAAACTAATGATGTAATGTATGGGGATTAACTTAACAATAAAAAAATTAAAAAAAAAAATATCAGGGGTCACCTGGTGGTTCAGTCAGTTGTGCGTCTGCCTTCGGCTCAGGTCATGATCCCAGGGTCCTGGGATCAAGCCCCACGTTGGGCTCCCTGCTCAGCGGGGAGCCTACTGCTCCCCCTGCTTGTGCGCTCTCTCTGTCTTTTTCTCTCTCTGACAAATAAAATCTAAAACAAAAAGAAAAAGAAGAAATATCACTTCAGTTCTTTTTTTCCTTTTCTTAAACTTTATCAAATTAATGATACAATCCCCTGAGGGGAAAAAAATCTTAGGAAGTATAAGTTGATAACATTTAGTGATTAAGGGATCTGAGAAAGTTAAAATGTTAATTACCTGTATGTTTTTAGACCAGTCATTTTACCTCTTTGAGCCTCATTCTTCTTAATCCTACCCAGTATCCTCCTCTTTCAGTTGGAATATTCTAATACAGCTGTACTTCAAATACATGACAGCTGGAAGAAGTCTGCACTTGAGCTGTTACTGTGTATCCCACCTGCCTAGTTTTGTTGTAAATGTTATCCATGGGTTTTGGGTGTTGCTGTCTAATTACTTCCTTTTTATATGGAGATTCAGAATAACCCAAAAACTATGCTTCCACTGCCTCCTTCATCTTCTGCAAATCCTTGAAGTGGTAGAATGTTAAAAATATTTCGAAGGTACAGCTGATAGTGTTTGCTGATAGTTTGAAAGTGAGTGGTGTGAGGGAAAAAGGAACCAAGCATGACTTCATTTTTTTTGAAAACCTGAGTAACTGGGAGAGTGAAATTGCCATTTATAAGATCAAGAAGATCATAGGAGTAATAGCTTAAGGGAAAAATCAGGAGTTGGGGTTTGTAGGCACCCAAATGGTGAATGTCAAGTATGCAGTTGGATATCTGTGCTAGGAGTTGATGAGAGAGGCTTTGGTTGGAGATATGTTTTGAAGTCATCAGCATATAGATGGGTTTAGAGCCATGGATAACATTATCTTCAGAGTGAGTATGGTGAGTGAAGACTAGAGGTCTAAGGACTGTGTCTTGGGGCAGGCTTAACATTCACAAGTCTGGTGGGTGGGTGAGGGAGAACCAGCAAGGGAGAACCAGCAAAGGAGACTTAGGAGTAGCAGCCCGTAAAGTTGGCTCTGCTATATGAACCCTGTCTCAGGAGAGTAGTTCTTTCTGGAAGCCAAAGAAAAAGTGTTTCTGGGAGTCAGGGAGTGATCAGAGGTGTGTTAAATACTGCTGAGAAGTTAAATAAGATGAATACTAGGAATGGAATGGACTTGCCAACCTTGTGGACAACTAGTCCATCGGTTATCTTAATTTCATTGGATCTCCGGAGACAGAAACTTAACCAGAGGAGTCTTAGAACGGGAGGCGGAGTGGAGACAGCAGGTATGAGCAACTCTTACGAGGCATTTTGCTCTAAAGATGAGCTGGAAGGGGATGTGAAGTCAAGGGACAGTGGTTTTTGTTTTGTTTTTGTGGTGATGTGTTATAAGCATATAAGGTATGGCATACAAACAAGTATATATGTATAGCACAGACTACAGCTGGTGAGTATGAGGCAGATGTGGTGGGAAGTGATGGAAATAAATTTCTGATTGCTTCTATTTTCTTAATGAAGTAGGAAGCAAAGTCATCAGCAGAGAGTAGAAGAGGCATTAAGGTGTTCAAAGAGAGGAAATGTTGCGTTGTGTGTTGTCTGGCAGAGTACGAGAGTAAATGGACCAAGAAACTATAGTAAGATCCTTGGGTTTCAATAAGGTCCCACTAAGGTCGTGAACTTAAAGTGAAACCAGCCATCGTGGGTGAATGGTTTTTTCCCAGCCGTACTTAATAGCTGGCTAAACAGCTTACTGATTTGCTGCAGTTTACTTAGGTAATTCCTAATTTTTGCACATTTCATGTTTCTACCAAATAACATTTTGGTAAACTTTTTCACAGATAAGCCTTTTTACAGATCATAACTCTTTAGGTTGCAATCTTAGAAATAGAATTGCTGATTGAACAGGCATATTTATTTTTAAAGCTTATGCTATAAAGTACCAAAATGCTCTCCAGAAAAGAATATACGTCTATTCTCACTGACACTAGTGTCGGTTTTCCCATGTCCTTGCCCAAGCAAAGCAGTGCGGTGTTAAACAATTAAACATATGCATTGTTAGAACAATTTGTGCCAATTTACTAGACAAAAGGTAGGGTGTCTCCTTATTCTAACTTGTGGTTCTATTTATTTGATTGCTAGTGAGCGTGTATATCTTTTCATATTGGCCATTTTATATTTATTCTTTTTTAAGTTTACTTAATTTTTTTAAGTAATCTCTACACCCAGCATGGGGCTCAAACTCACAACCCCGAGTGAGCATCCTCTTCTGACTGAGCCAGCCAGGCACCCCTATATTTGTTCTTTCGCAGACTATCTGTTCATGTCCTTTGCTCATTTTTCTTTGGGGACATTTCTTACTAGTTTGTAGGAGCTCTTGATATATGAATGATAATAATCTATCACATACAGGGTACACTGTCATTGGTGCTGCAAATTTTTTCCCCCAGTCTTCCTTTTTAATTTTGTTTTGTGGGTATGTTAATGTGTAGAAATTAATTTTATGCTGTTGAATCTTTTGATTTCTGCTTTTATATATGTCCTTAGAAAGACTTTTCCTACCTCAAGATTATATGTTCACTTGTATTTTTCTTAGCTCCATTTAAAACTTTCTGATTTCTATACCTCTCCATTTATTTCCTACTCTGATTCACAAAGATGTATGATTTGGATTTAGTAGGAATTTATTTACCATTTCTTTTATAGCAAAGATTTGTGGAGAAGATGGACAGGTGGATCCCAACTGTTTTGTTTTGGCACAGTCCATAGTCTTTAGTGCCATGGAGCAAGAGTAAGTTAATTTCAAACTTTCACATTTTGGGTTTTGGGATTTGGGTTCACTCAACTACAAACAAACAATTTTTCAGGACTTAAGTATTTTGAATGTTTACATCTTATAGGCATATCTAAGACTACCTGGTTCATAGTGTCTTTTAAATATAAATTATGTGAACTCTTAAAAATAAAACACGTTTGTTTTTAATGTTAATATTTCCTAAGTTAAAAGAAGTTTTTAAAATTCTGAAGTCATTTGGGGGTGATTGTAACTACAGTTTGACTATTAGAATTTATTTATTTAAGCAATGCATGTGTTCATGTAGAGATCCTAATTTGTTAGTGCACACTTTAAGCTTAATGGATGCTGTATTACTAAATCCACGTAGATTTGTTGAAACGGTCTCCAAAGTTTTTGTTTGTTTGTTTGTTTGTTTGTTTTTAAATTAATTACTGGTGCATGTCCTTTAAGGGAAAAATCTGCATATTGATTCATTTAGTATTTATGAAAAGGGTGCTCTGTGTAGGGCATAGTTAGATACAGTACCTGCTTTGAAGGAAGTTACAGCCTATTAAGAGAAATAGGGTATGTTCTTTGGTTACATGTAATATGAGGTAGCATGTGTCACATCTCAGAGGAAAGCTACAAAGTTTCTAAGAGGCGGGAGAGATTACTTCCAGGCGTAGGAACCAGGAAGGACAGCATGGGAAGGGAGGTAGTGTGGACCAAGGCTTTTAAGATACAGTAGGCACAGAATGGAAAGAGTATATTTTTCCCAGTTAAGCTCTTTCCTTGGTCATTCCCTCAAATTTTCCCTTTTTGTCCATGTGCAGGCACTTTAGTGAGTTTCTGCGAAGTCACCATTTCTGTAAATACCAGATTGAAGTGCTGACCAGTGGAACTGTTTACCTGGCTGACATTCTCTTCTGTGAGTCAGCCCTCTTTTATTTCTCTGAGGTAAAGTCTGCATTTCCTTTCACACTCTGTTAGAGCATTCCAGCCTCTAAACTAGAAATGCTGGGGCCCCCTCTATAGAAAATAACATGGAAGAGCCAAATCATTTCCGAAAAGATCAGTTGGAATGAAGTAATTTTTTTATGTTGTACACCTAATGGCAAGAGTACTTTAATGGCATATTAGATTAAAGAGAATGTGAAAATTCAGTGTAAAATAACTCTAATTTTGAAAAACTTAATCAAACTTCTGCTTATAAGAGACTGCATATTTTTAATTATCTGGAGCCATTTTAAAACCACAGATTTGATACTTGATTCCAGTGCACACATATTTGCAGACCAGGCTTCAAAAGAGAGGAAGAAAAGGAGTAAATTTTTTCTTGCTATCATCACTTTTACTTTAGCCACTCGATAGGATTTCTCAAGCAATGAATAGATTAATTTCTTTGAGGTGTACAGTTTAGTATAATGGTATTTGTTAGGTTTGGGCAAATGAAATTCTTCTGTTGCAAAGCAAATGACTATTAAGTAGAGAGGGGAGGATTTCCAGGGTCACAAAGCATTAACTTAGATACACACTTGCACTCTGCCTCTCCCAAGAATAGAGCTTTCGGTTGATTTACTTTCTCACTCCCTCTCTTTGTAAGTGTAAGTCCGCATTTGTTCAGGTTACTGAGGCTGCATGGAGTGATGGAAATGATGAGGTATAAAAGATTTGGTCTGGTTAGTTTACTTTTTGTATGTTAGCTGCTGAGGGACCACTAATCATCTTTACTGTGATTCTTATTCCAGTTCACTTAAGTTTGTATCCAGCAGTGTGGTGGGGTTTTTGTTAGTTTGTTTTTTTCCCCTACAAGAATGGCTTTCAACTTTTCAGTCTCAAAAGCAACTGTGAGTTGCTGACTGGCATGAACTGAACAAGTGGATCTGTTTTTATTTTTGTTTTTTGTGTATGTCTTATATTTTTAATGGATGGGCTTATGGATTAGAGATGGTTAGAGAAATATGTTTATAGTCTTTTTTTCTTTTTTTTGTATTTTTCCTTCCTAGTACATGGAAAAAGAGGATGCAGTGAATATCTTACAGTTCTGGTTGGCAGCAGATAACTTCCAGTCTCAACTTGCTGCCAAAAAGGGCCAGTATGATGGACAGGAGGCACAGAACGATGCCATGATTTTGTATGACAAGTGAGTTTTATTGATGTATTCAGCATCTGGCAAATGTTAATTGAGTATTTGATATGTATTTCGGAAATAAAGATGAACAAATCCAGTCTTTGCTGTCAAGGAGCTCACAGGGAGTAGCATAAAAGCCGCTTTTCATATGGTGTGTATAAGGTTTTAGGATTCCTAGAACAAACGTTTCTGCTAGGGGAACGGGAGATTTGTGTGTGGCAAGAAGGATGACAGTGGCGTTCAGGGAGGGTTTCACAGAAGAAAGATTTGAATTGGATCCTGAATATGAATTTTGCTAGCCAGAGAAGGCGGGAAGGAACATTCTAGGCAGAGGCATTGACAGAAGCAAATCAGAGAGACTTAGGGGAATGTGGCACTTTCAGGAAACTTGAGTTTGGGTAAGTAAAACTTGGGTGGGGAATGTAAGAGGAAGAAGAAACTAAAGGGAATATATTGGAAAGGGTCTTAGATATCTGTGTATGGGTGTATCATATTTCTGGTGCAGATCTGCACGGCCAAATTAATACTCAATGAATAATAGTTTTTCATTGGTCTTCATTGAAAATGAGAGGATGGCAAAATCTTACAGTGAACAGAACTGAAAACATCTGGTCAGTTGAGTGATAAGCCTATGGCCAACTGTTGCCACTCTTTTAATTTTCATTTAATTTTTCTTATTCTGTAAAGAAAAGTAATGTGCAATTTGTATCCACAAGCAACCACTGAGAAGATAACTTGACAGTAGAGGAAAATTCTTAGGATGTTAGTTAGGGTTGCAAGAGAGCTGAGTGCATCTGGGTCAGTGGTTCCTGAGCATTGCTCTGCAGGTCCGTGCTGGGCTGTCTGCGTAAGAACCAGCTGGGAGCTTGTTAAAAATAGGTTTCCAGCCCTCCGCTCTAAGAGATTCTGATTCAGCACATTTGAGGCATGACCCAGGAATCTTTATTTTTAGAAGATACCCCAAATGATGCTGATGGGTAGCCAGATTCAGGATCTAGTCTGATTTTCCCATTTTGCAGAACAGAAAACAAAGACCCTTTCTCTCAAAGTCACGGGGCAAGTTAGTGGCAGAACTTGAGCTGGAATGCAATTCTTAATGTTTGCCCAGTGTTTATTTTAGTATAATGTATTTGTGGAAAATATTATATAAGAAACATTGTTACATGGATGTTGAAATAGCAAGTGTTTACATTTAGAAATTTGGTCTGGGGTGCCCCAAAATTCCAATCATGGAGGAGTATTTACCAACTTATTTGTTACAAGATGGGAGACTATTTGTTAAGAAAAGTCTAATAACAGAAAAATAATTTTTTTATTTTAATGCTAGAACAGAAGAGTGGCACTGGTAGTAAGGTCCTGGCTGGAGCTCAGTTGCCACACAGAGCAGAGACCCTGTTGTCTCACTGGATCCCATTTTCGCATTGGGAGCCATTTTTAAGATGAAGATCACTGTATAGCATCCCACTGGCACTGTTATTTTGTCAAGTTCACTGTGCCAAATTTGACTTCACCGATGCCAGTTTTGAGTTTTTTTTAAAAGATTTATTTATTTATTTGAGAGAGAATGAGCACATGAGGCAGGGGAGGGGCAGAGGGAGAGGGAGAGGGAGAGAATCGAGGATCTCAAGCAGATTCCCCGCTGAACACGGAGCCCAACACAGGGTTCCATCCCACGACCCTGAGATCAGGACCTGAGCTGAAATCAAGAGTTGGACGCTCAACCGACTGAGCCACCCAGGCCCCCCCATCCCTGTTTGTTTTTATATCTTATGTATGTTATGTATGTATCATCACAGTCATACCTAATCAGTCTTTCTGTATTTGTATCATAGACAAGATTTAGAAGTCCCTAGAATGCTTGGAAGAGAACATACATAGATTTTCTGCTCTTAATCTTCCTTTTTTTGGTATCCACTTTATAATCAGCTTGCCAAACCACTAGTTTTGCATTATAGCTTATGAAGTTAGAAATCTTTGAGGTAGCATTGATTACTCCTTTTCCTTTCTACATCCAGTCTTCACCAAGTCCTATTATTCTGTCCAAATACATGAAATCCATCTGCTTCACCCTCGGTGCTATTGTGGTTTCAGTTCCTGCATCAATATTACCTATGCCCCATAGTTACAGCGGTGTGTTCTCATTGTGTCTGATACAGGGATCTTTTCTGCTCCCTTTCCAGGAGAAAGAACTGTGTCTTACCCTCTTTTAAGTCCATTTCTGTTTCGCAAGTGCTGAACAGAGAATAGGTGCCCATTAAATATGTGTGATTGATTGGGGCGCCTGGGTGGCTCATTCGTTAAGTGTCTGCCTTCGGCTCAGGTCATGATCCCAGGGTCCTGGGATCGAGCCCCACATCAGGCTCCCTGCTCCGCGGGAAGTCTGCTTCTCCATCTCCCACTCCCCCTGCTTGTGTTCCTGCTCTCGCTCTCTCTCTCTATCAAATAAATAAATAAAATCTTTAAAAAAAAAAAATGTGTGATTGATTGATTTGTCTCAGTTGTAGCCTGACCCTCAGCAATCTTAAGAACTAAGGAAGATGGAAGGAGATAGGAAGGTAGCAAGTTGACTCAGATACCTTTGGGGCTGTGGGAATAAAGGTTGCAGCATGGCCTCTAGGAGCCGGCTCTCAAGTCCTAGATCTGCAGGCTGAATCAAGTAGCCTCGTAGAAGAGTAGGTGCCAAAGTTGCTTATACAGGCTAGGAGGTTTGGTTTGACTTGGGCTGTCTTGTTACCATAGGTACTTCTCCCTCCAAGCCACACATCCTCTTGGATTTGATGATGTTGTGCGATTAGAAATTGAATCCAATATCTGCAGGGAAGGTGGGCCACTCCCTAACTGTTTCACAACTCCATTACGTCAGGCCTGGACGACCATGGAGAAGGTAACCAAGAACTTCAAAAATATTAAACTGCAAGAAGTTTTTACTGGTGAAACCCAGAAAACACGGGAGAAAAACAAATGTAACAAAACTGGAAAATTGAAGCAATGGAGCATAGTGATTAAGAGCAGAGGCTTTGAGTCTGACTTGGTATGTATTAATTTAGCCTTTATAGGCTGAATGACCTCAGGCACCTACTGAAATTCTTTAATGCCATTTTCCACATCTGTAAAATGGAGATAATATGGATACTTACCTAAAAGTTATTTTAAAGATAAAAATGAGGTAAGATGTATAAAGTTCTTATGATCAGCATTGCATCCAGCACATAGTAAGCATTAAAAAATTTTAACGGCAGTTATTACCACTGTTATTATTAAATTTTCAAAAATAATTAGATAGCAGTATTGGGCAAAGTTAGCTTAAAATGATCCAAACATTTCATCAATATCTATCAATGGGGTTAGAACACTAGTTTTGTGTATCGTAACTTCTGGGGTATCACTAATAGCTTATTAATAATAATGTGTTAGAATTTGTGAATGATTTATTCTTCTAATGAACTAGAGCAGATTTTACCAGGAATTGCACAGAGCGCAGGATAAGTCATGAGTTTATGTCGTTTATATATATCCTGTGTTTCTAGGTGGAAAAGGGTTAAGTAAGCACTGTTAAATAATACCCCACATGAGAACTGAATTTCAGGAACATGGAAGAGTTACATATAAAAATCAAGTCATTAAAAAAAGCTCATGGTAAGCTGAATAGAGTATCAGCTATTGCCCAGGGATAAAGAGTTCTTCATGATTAAAATTAAAATCTTTCTGATCTTAAATTAGGTAAAGTTCCAAATCTGTATCATATAAAGAATGTAAACTTGCTGGATAAAAAAGAAAATGAAAATACAGAGAAAAACAGTGTTAATATTTCTTTTCTTATAAAATGTGTATATGTAAAGAACTTAACACTAATTTTAATATATCGAGTAGATGAATGAGAAAAAGACATGGATGATCAGTAGAGAATTTCTGTGCTAGGTATTGGTGTTTTAGTGGTAATCAGGAGAAATGTGGTTCCTGCCTTCCTGGAGCTCTGTCTGTAAAGAAGGCACATGTTTAACACATACTAGTTACAGTCATGTGTTAACTGCTGTGAAGTAAAAGTTGGTAATAGGAAATGCCGGTAACAAACATGGGAACTTATTCGGCATCATTAATAATTTTTAAATGGAAATAAAAACATCCATATATCATTAGGCACTTTTTAAAAAAGATTTTATTGAGAGAGAGAATGAGAGAGAAAGAGAGCATGACAGAGGAGAGGATCAGAGGGAGAAGCAGACTCCCTGCCAAGCAGGGAGCCCGATGCGGGACTTGATGCCGGGACTCCAGGATCATGACCTGAGCCGAAGGCAGTCACTTAACCAACTGAGCCACCCAGGCGCCCCTTTAGGCACTTACTTAATGATTTGGAAAAACACACTCAGGTGTTGGAAAGCCTGTGTCAAAACAGAGACCTTAGTATACTGCGAATGATACAAATTTGACAACATCCTTCTGAAGAGTAAATTGGCCATATATATCAAAGCTAAAACGTTCACACCGTTTAACTGAATAATCACACACCTGGTAATTTATCTTAAGGAAATCAGTTCAAAGTAAAAAAAAATTAATATATGCACAAAGACTTTAATATTTATAACCAGAAAAATCTAATTTCAGATTAGATTCACTCCCTGCATGTTTTCTGGTCACTAAGAAGTCTGAATATCAAGTCTATGTAATAGTTTTATGGCAGGCATTGGTGGGGGGGGACACACACCTATAAATTGTACTCATAATTTTAGTCACAACGTGAACTGTACACGAAGGGGTAATACTTGGAGTATAACAAGGAAAAGCAAAATCATTTGTGCTAGCTGGTAGAATTGTGCATAAAATTTTGTTTTCAAATAAAGTTTTAATTGTATTTGATCTCACCTTTAAAATAATGCTTGTCCTCTCTTTCAGGTCTTTTTGCCTGGCTTCTTGTCCAGCAATCTTTATTATAAGTATTTGAATGATCTCATCCATTCGGTTCGAGGAGATGAGTTTCTGGGAGGAACTGTTTCACTGACTGCTCATGGCTCTGTCGGCCCTCCTGATGACTCTCACCCAGGTGGTTCCGACAGCTCGGCTGCTCAGGTATTAATCGGTTAGCCTCTGCCAATTGGAAGAAAGGGTTACAGATCATGTCCTTCAAATACCAATAGCAGATTCTGTTTGGAGTTTTTGTTGTAGAAGAAACAAAGAAGAAAATACAATTAGCCTAGTTACTATATGTTTTAATAAGAATATCTGTAGTGAACAGTATATTATATTGTAAGGTATTGTGCTGTTTCAGGCCATTTTTCTGCCTCACACTCCAGCTGCTGGTATCAGTCATCAATTATGCCACATGCATTTATAGCCTCTGAAGAGCTCTTTGTGTAATTATTTGGGAAATTTTAGTAAATACATTTGGGATGCTTTTTTATAGAATAATTTTTTTTTTTTTTTAAGATTTATTTCTTTATTTTAGAGAGAGAGAAAGACCGCCTGAACATGAGTGGGAGGGACAGAGTGAGACAGAGAGGGAGAGAGAACCGCAAGCAGACTCCACACCGAGGGCAGCAGGCTTGATCTCACTTCCCTGAGGTCATGACCTGAGCTGAAACCCAGAGTCGGATGCTCTTGTTAATTGTTAATTCTTAACAATTCTTTCTTGGGGCGCCTGGGTGGCTCAGTCGTTAAGCGTCTGCCTTTGGCTCAGGTCATGATCCCAGGGTCCTGGGATCGAGCCCCTCATCGAGCTCCCTGCTCAGTGGGAAGCCTGCTTCTCCCTCTCCCACTCCCCCTGCTTGTGCTTCCTCTCTCGCTGTGTCTCTCTGTCAAATAAATAAATAAAATCTTTAAAAAAAAACAATTCTTTCTTAATATTGTATTTCACCAAAGAGTTTTTGGTTTCATTTTGAACTGTAGTGCCATTGTATATTTCCTTAATCTTACTTGGTTTTTTGGAGTGCTTTCATGTATCAAACCTTATCTGATTCTCCCCCAAATTGGGTCATTTAAATGGGTTGTCCCCGAGAGAAGAGATCTAGGAAGGTATTAAGTTAACTAATTTTGGGGCGCCTGGGTGGCTCAGTTGTTAAGCGCCTGCCTTCGGCTCGGGTCATGGTCCCGGGGTCCTGGGATCAAGTCCCCCATTGGGCTCCCTGCTACCATAATGTAGCATAATTATTTTCTCATCACACTGTTGACACATAAATAATACTTCAGATTTTTTGACACAGGGCCTTGGATAAATTTTCTTAATTTATACGACAGTACTATTTATTACCATTAACAAGGCTCTCCTCAGTACGTTTTCCTCCTATTTAGCTTATGTGGCAAATGACCTGCTGAAAGCGGTTGCCATTTTGTTTTTTGATATAGGCTAGAATGTTTTGTTGTTATTTAAGCACTTAAAAGGTCTAGGTGATGGGGCGCCTGGGTGGCTCAGTTGGTTAAGCGACTGCCTTTGGCTCAGGTCATGATCCTGGAGTCCCGGGATCGAGTCCCACATCAGGCTCCCTGCTTAGCAGGGAGTCTGCTTCTCCCTCTGACCCTCCTCCCTCTCATGCTCTCTGTCTCTCATTGTCTCTCTCTCAAATAAATAAAATCTTAAAAAAAAATAAATAAATAAAAGGTCTAGGTGCTGACCTTAAAACATATTTTTACATTTTCGGTTGAAGTTTAATATATATACGGAAAACTCAATATATCATATGTAGCTTGAAGAATTTTCATAAACAGACTTGATCTGTGTAACATTCAGATCAAAAAACACAACATTACCAGTATGTCATAAACCCTCTTGTGCCCTCTTCTAGTCACTGTCCTCCCTGCCAGGATAGCTACTATCCTGACTTTTGATGGTATAGGTTAGTATTACCTATTCAGAATAGTTATATAATTGAAATCATTCTGTATATGCTCTTTTTTCTTTCTTTCTTTTTTTGGTACAGCTTTATTGAGATACAATTCACATACCATACAATTCCCCCATTTATGTTGTATAATTTAGTGGTTTTAGTATATTCATAGAGTTCCTTAACTGTCACCACAGCCAATTTAAAAAGTTTTTCACCTAAGAAAGAAACCCTGTGTCCTTTAACTAATTAACTAACCTGTGTCCAAATCTTCCAATTCTTCCAGCCCTAGGCTACTACCAATCTATTTTCTGTCTATAGATTTGCCTATTCTGGACATTTCATATAATTGGAACCATATGATGTGTGGTTTCGAGACAGGCTTTCACTTAGCATGCTATTTTCAAGGTTCATCCATGTGTAGCATGTATCAGAACTTTATTCCTTTTTTTGTTTGTTTTTGTTGTTGGTTTAAAAAAAATATATTTATTTTAGAGAGAGAGACAGCATGAGCCAGGGGTGGGGCAGAGGGAGAGGGAGAAGCAGACTCCCTGCTGAGCAGGGAGCTTGACGCTAGGCCCGGTCCCAGGATCCTGAGATCATGACCTGAGCCAAAATCAAGAGTCTGACGCTCAGGGAGTACCTGGGTGGCTCAGTCGTTAAGCATCTGCCTTCGGCTTGGGTCATGATCCCAGGATCCAGGCATCAAGCCCCACCTCGAGCTCCTTCCTCCGCTGGAAGCCTGCTTCTTTCTCTCCCACTCCCCCTGCTTGTGTTCCCTCTCTCACTGTATCTAAAAAAAAAAAAAAGAGTCCAACGCTCAACTGACTGAGTGACCCAGGCACCCCACAACTTTATTCTTTTTTATGGCCAAATAATATTCCATTGTACACACCACATTTTGTTAATCCATCAGTTGATGGACATTTGGGTTGTTTCTCTCTTTTGGTTATTATGAATAATGCTGCTGTACAAGTTTTTGTGTGGATATAGGTTTTCATTTCTCTTGTGTATATACCTAGAATTAGAATTATTAGCCAAAATGATAACTGTTTAACTCTGTCTTAGTTACCTTTGCTTGGGTAACAAGTTTTGAAATCAGGAAGGAAGGGAGAGTCTTCCAACTTAGTTCTTCTTTTTCAAGATTGTTTTGACTATTCGAGGTCCCTAGAGTTTTCAAATGCATTTAAGGATCAGTTTGTCAACTTCTATGAAGACTCCAGCCAGGATTCTGATAGGGAGTGCATTGGTTCCATAGATCAATTTGGGATGAATTGCCATCTTAACAATATTAAATATTCTGACCCATGAACATAGTTGATGCCTTTCATTTATTCAGATCTTCTTTAATTTCTTCCAATAACATTTTGTAGTTTTCAAGTATCAGTTATGTATTTCTTAAGTTTGTTCTAAGTATTTTATTCTTTTTTATACTATTATAAATGGAATTTTTTTCTTACGCTCATATTTTCATTGTAAACGTATAGAAATACAATTTTTTATAATTGTGGTAAAATTCACCTAACATAAAGTTAGCTGTGATAAGTGTCTAATTCAGTGACATTTAGTATATTCACAGTGTTGTGCAACCATTACCACTAACTGGTTCCAGACTTTTTCATCACCCCAAATGGAAACCTCGCAAATGGAACATTAAGCAGTCACTCCCCATGCCCACCTGTTTTCTTCTAAGAATTTTAGGCCTTTGATCCATTTTGAGTTAGTTTTGCATGTTGTATGAGATAAGGGCCAACTTTATTTTTTGCATGTGGATATCTAGTTGTCCCAGGACCATTTATTGACAAAACTATTCTTTTACGTAAATTGAATGATCTTGGCATCTTTGTCAAAAATCATTTGCCCTTAGATACACCGGTTTATTTCTGGACACTCAGTTCTATGTTGATCTACGTGTATCTTATGCCAATACTACATTGTTTTGATTACTACAGCTTTGCAAGTTTTGAAATCAGGAACTGTGTGTCCTCCAACTTTGTGTTTTTCAATTTGTAAGATTATTTTGGCTACTCTGGGTCCCTTGCAATTCCATAAGAATTCTAGGATTGGGTTTACATTGAATCTGTAGATTCCTTTGGGATGTATTGCCATTTTAACAATATTAAGTCTTTTTCCAGCCTGAACATGGGATGTCATCCCATTATTTAAGCTGTCTTTAATTTCTTTCATCACTGTTTTGTAGGTTACAGTGTACAAGTCTTATATGTCCTGGCGTCATTTTTGTCCTGAATATTCTTTTTGATGTTATTATAAATAAAATTATTTTCTTAATTTCATTTTCTTATTCATTGGTAATGCATGGAAATAAACTTTTTGTGTTGATCTTGTACCTTGTAACTTTACTAAATTCTTTTGTTAACTCTAATAGTTTTCTTTTGGATACTTTTTTTTTTTTTTTTTTTAATTTATTTGAGAGAAAGAGAGTGAATGAGAGAGAGAGCACAAGCCAAGGGGAAGAGGCAGTGGGAGAAGCAGACTTCCCCGCTGAGCAGGGAGCCCGATGCAGGACCCAATCCCAGGACCCTGGGACCATGACCTGAGCCAAAGGCAGAAGCTTAACCAACTGAGCCACCCAGGCGCTCCTTTCTTACAGATTCTTTAGGATTTTCTATATATGAGATTGTGTCATCGGTTAATAGAAATAGTTTTCTTTCTACCTGTCTACATTGAATGTACCTTTTATTTCCTTGTCTTGCCTAATTGCCGTGGCTTAAACTTGCAGTACATTGTTGAATGGAAGTGATGAAAGTGGGCATCTTTGTTTTATTCCTGACCTCATGAGGAAAGTTTTCAGTTTTTCATCTTTTAATATAATGTTAGGTATGGGTTTTTCATAAATGCTTTTTATCAAGTTGAGGAAATTTCCCTCTATTTCTAATTTGTTGGATTTTTTTTTTTTTTTTTTTGATCAGGAAAGGGTGTTGGATTTTGTCAAATGTTCTTTCTGTATTAATTGAGATGGTCATGTGGGTTTTGGTGTTTACTTTTTGATACGGTTGTACTACATTATTTGATTATTCATTTATTTGAGAGAGTGAGAGAGAGAGAGAGAGAGCACATGAGAGGGGGGAGGGTCAGAGGGAGAAGCAGACTCCCTGCCGAGCAGGGAGCCCGATGCAGGACTCGATCCCGGGACTCCAGGATCATGACCTGAGCCCAAGGCAGTCACTTAACCAACTGAGCCACCCAGGCGCCCCATTATCAGATGTTAAACCAACCTTGCATTTCTGGGATAAATCTCACTTGATCATGATATATATTTTTATATATTGCTAGACTTGTTTGCTGGTATTTTATTAGGATCTATACTCACAAGAGATTGACCTTTAGTTTTCTTTTCTTATGATGTCCAGTTTTGGTATCTGAGTTAACAGTGGCCTCAAAGAAGTGTTCTCTCTTCTTTATTTTGGTGCCTCTTTCTTCTTTTTTTTTTTTTTTTTAAGATTTTATTTATTTATTTGACAGAGAGACACAGCGACAGAGGGAACACAAGCAGGGGGAGTGGGAGAGGGAGAAGCAGGCTTCCTGCCGAGCAGGGAGCCCGACGTGGAACTCGATCCCAGGACCCTGGGATCATGACCTGAGCCGAAGGCAGATGCTTAACGACTGAGCCACCCAGGCGCCCCTACCTCTTTCTTTTTAATTATCTACCCTTCCTGGCACATAAAGAGAACCCCTCCCCCCCACCCCCCACTGTAGAGTGTGTTCTATAAGTGTCTATTCAGTTTTTATTTTATTAATTTAACCTATACCTTAGTCATGGATTTTTTTTTTTTTAAAGATTTTATTTGTTTATTAGAGAGAGAGAATGAGAAAGAGAGCACATGAGAGGGGGGAGGGTCAGAGGGAGAAGCAGACTCCCTGCCGAGCAGGGAGCCCAATGCGGAACTCGATCCCGGGACTCCAGGATCATGACCTGAGCCGAAGGCAGTCGCTTAACCAGCTGAGCCACCCAGGCGCCCCTTAGTCATGGATATTAAGGACGTTCCCATCTTTTGTTATTTTAAACAATGCTACAGTGAATAATAATCTTGTTTATTAGTCATTTTGTGGAACTGAGTCTGTCTGTAATTGAGTTTTTAGAGGTGGAATATCTGGGAAAACCCGTGGCTCTGGTATTTCATAGAAATACCAATTCTGATTTGCTTTTTTTGTGGGATGAGGAGTGGGAGATGACATGCTGGAGGGGAACTTACTACACTCATCTAGCTGGTCATTTTAGAAAGATTTCTTTAGCTTCTCCATTGTCGCATAGCCTCACTGAAAATCAAAAGTATTCATGTTTATTTGTAAAAGGTAGCTAAGCTATATATGTCTGGGTGGATGCGAATCTTGCACACTTGGGAATGTAATGCCTGTGAAGATAGCACATTTGTTGGAACTTAGATCATAAAGAAACAGATTTGGCATTAAATGCATATGTTATACATTGTAATACTGTGCTTTCTTCCCGTAGTTGTATATTGAGGTTACATTTCAGAATCGTTGCTGTTTAGCATCTCTATAATGATGGGGTTGAGTGAGAATTACATGTATTTCAAATACTGAAGATTTTGTAAAATCTGTCATAATCCAAACCTGGGACTGTTTGATTCCCGAATAACATACTGTTAATTTTACAATTTCTGTTGTAGTCCAGTATGAAAAAAGCCAGTGTTAAAATTCTGAAAAATTTTGATGAAGCGATAATTGTGGATGCTGCGAGTCTGGATCCAGAATCTTTGTATCAGCGGACATACGCAGGGTAAGTTTAACTAGTGTCTGGAATTTTTACAAGTCTACCGAATTTTGCATCTTTTATGTTTTTATTTAAAATTTAAAAATTGGGGACGCCTGGGTGGCTCAGTCGGTTGGGCATCTGTTTTCAGCTCAGGTTATGATCTCATGGTTCTGGGATCGAGTTCCACATCAGGCTCCCTGCTCAGTGGGGAGTCTGCTGCTCCCTCTCATTCTGCCGCTCCCCTGCTTGTGCTCTCTCTCTCTCAAATAAATAAGATTTAAAAAATAATAATAAAATTTAAAAATTGTTTCTAATCTATTACATACCCAGCACTTTTATATATAGTATACAGTAGACCACAGTTGAGAGTGGAGGCTCGGGAGCAACTTCCTCGGTTTTAATCTTGGCTCAGCCACTTACTGGCAAACTACTTAACTTCTCTGTCTCGGTGTTTTCATCTCCACTTCATTGGGTTGTTTAGGGGATTAAATGAGGTACATGAAAAGCATTCAAAACCATGCCGGGTATCTAGTAAACACTCCATAAATATCATTACCATCATCATTCCACCACACTAGACAAGGTTGATGAGTATCATATGTATGTGATATGTTTTAGGCTATATCTCTTCCCATATTTCATTTGGTTCATATGTTAGCTATTTCAAAGTCTCTCTTAAAATCAAAAATAAAAATAAAGTACAAAGATGCCAGCATCATTTATTACAGACTGTATAACTAATACTTGAAAATGGAATACAATTATTTCTTTGTATTTAAGGATTGGGTGTTTATTTTATCCTGTAACAAAAAGACATCAGTTCATAGCATATGCCACTTGCCAGCATTTACCACAGATCAAATCATAAAATCACTTCCTCTTTACTAAAGATGGCTTGATGAGCCCATAAACCTGTGTAAATTCTTAATTACCCTACCCCAACCGCAGTCC
Source organism: Mirounga angustirostris (assembly GCF_029215605.1). NCBI lineage: Eukaryota > Metazoa > Chordata > Mammalia > Carnivora > Phocidae > Mirounga > Mirounga angustirostris. The sequence goes on from NW_026991725.1 coordinate 55,210,600, forward strand.
TGGCATCACCATGAAAAAGGGATTTCAACATGTTTAAATCAATTAGAAAAAAGTAACAGTGATACTTGGGAGACCAAGGAATCCTGGAAAGCACTCAGAAGTAAATAAAGGGCTGTTTGACTACATTGTCTTCAAAAAGCACACTACAGCTGAGTCAGTGTTGTAATCTTTAGCTCGTCTTTTAGGAAATGGTGGACAGTAAGCCTACATGATTTAATTACCAAAGATTATATTTATTAGGGAATGGTTGGTTCATTTACTTAAAACCTTACTTAAGACAGTCTGTCAGTTGCAAAATGTTTTACTTCTGTAAGTTTTTTGTGTGTGTAAAATAAATATATTTTAACAGATACTGTAGAAAATGGGTCAGAAATAGAGAAATAATGTTTAAAGATGGTTTTCAGTGTTTGTTTTAGCTTTATGGTTTTGGCATCTTCCTGAAATTTTTCTCAAGGCAGACAAATTTGTATCCATTGGTGTATTGCAACCACATGTGAAATGATGACTTACTAGGAACAATAGCCCTAAAATAAGACCCACTGTGCCCAGAATGAAATAATACATAGGCATCACAGAGTTTCTTTTTCTACTTAACTTTTAATTACAAATACATTAATCTCTTATAAAAATTAAATGGATAGATGAGGCTAATGTCCCCTTTGGTCACACACCAATGCTTATTCTCTCCCCTTCCTACTCAGGATAATCACTGTTATGTTACAGTATGTATTTTTGTTTGCTTATATTTGTGTAATTGATACCATACTTTATTCGGTATCTTGTGCTTTCATTCACAGTGAGTTTTGGAGATTTTTCTTTGTTAATCTATAAAGATTTACGTCATTTTGACTATGTTGTAGTATTCTATATATAATATTAATTATAGCTCATAACCGTGACCACTGTTTGGCCCTTTGGTATTGATGAGTATTTAAGTTGCTTGCAGTTTTTCACTGTTACATACAGAATAGCAAAAGACTTCCTTTTATTCACTTATACCAAGAAGCAGATTTTATTTTATTTTATTTTATTTATTTATTTTTTTAAAGATTTTATGTATTTGACAGAGAGAGACACAGCGAGAGAGGAAACACAAGCAGGGGGAGTGGGAGAGGGAGAAGCAGGCTTCCCGCGGAGCAGGGAGCCCAATGCGGGGCTCGATCCCAGGACACTGGGATCATGACCTGAGCCGAAGGCAGATGAAGAAGCAGATTTTAAATTTTAATAGGTCTTACCGATTTACCTTTAAAAGTATCTGTATATTTTGCATTCTTACCCCCCATTAATAAAGATACTAATTTTCCCCACATCTTTATTGACACTAAATAACCTCAGATGTTTGATTTTTTACCAATCTGGACTATACTGCTCATGAGATTAAGCTTCTTTTGGCATTTTGCTGGTTGTTCAGGTTTTTCTTTATGAATTGACTATTCGTCTCCTATTTATGTTTTTCTGTTGTATGATTTCTTAGTGACTTGTTGGAATTCTGTATGTTTTTTAATATTTATTATTGATGAGTAATATCTGTTAAATAAGATCTTTCACTGTGTTCTTTGCCTTTTAACTTTTTTATATTGTTATAGCTTTATAGCATGTTTAATTATTGTATATAATTATTCTAGCTTTATAGTACACATTTTGATTTGGGCAGGTTCCTACCTTTTTATCTCTTTTACAAAATTATCTTGGCTATTTTTATTTTATGCCTTTTCTCTTCTGTGTAAATTTTAGAATTGTGAGCTGCCTCTTCACCCATCATGTTTCATAAACCTTTTTGGGATTTTGAATGGAATTACATTGAATTAAAGATTATTTTGCTTCTTTGGGGATAGTTCTATTTGAAATAAGCCTTGCTTTGAATAACATGAGCTAGCTATACGTTGTATTTCTAGCTTCTAGATTTAGATGAGATGCTTAAGAATGGAATCTTTCTTTCCTTGTTTGCCGGGGGCGGGGGGTTCTTTCCTTAATTTAAAATTGGTTGTTAGAAATTATGTTCTTTTTGTACTTATTTAGGAAGATGACATTTGGAAGAGTAAGTGACTTGGGGCAATTCATCCGAGAATCTGAGCCTGAACCTGACGTAAAGAAATCAAAAGGTTTGTGGTGTTTTATACTCCATGTTAAGCCTTCAGTCACATTAGTCATTGACTTTAAGTGAAGGATCATTAAGGTTTAAACCGTTTATTTTATGAAGTAACTGCTTGTCTCTCACTTGTGTTTAAATCACAGCTGAGTCCAAGGGCTACATGTGGTTGTGTCTGTATACAGTCTTTCTGAACGAAAGTTCGTGAACTTGCTTAACCATTACAGAAGCACATCTTTATGAAAGAATGTTCGTCACCTTTCTATTAAAGATGATGAATACCCAGCCCAGGTTGGACTTAGCGTTTATCTTGAGACCCTTAGTTCATTAAATTTCCTCTAATTTGCTAAAAGTTATTATGAAATATTCGTGGAAAATATTAATAGGTTGAAATGCAAATCCTCTGTTTAATCAGCAGGAGAGTGCTCAGTCAACTGCAAGAGTTAAACATATACGTCTTTTTTGACAAGAACGTTATTTGTGACTGATCTCAACTTCCAAACAGTTGGTTACACAGGAAGATTTTGGAAACCAATGTGGATCCATTCACTTGGGATCTAGAAATTTTTCAGTATGATTGGATTGACAGTATTGTCTTGAGTAAAAGATACTAACTTTTGTAAGAAGAAAATACTCCAGGGGCACCTGGGTGGCTCAGTCAGTTAAGCATCTGCCTTTGGCTCAGGTCATGATCTCAGGGTCCTGGCATCAAGCCTCACGTTAGGTTCCCTGCTCAGCAGGGAGTCTGCTTCTCCCTCTTCTTCTGCCCCTCCCCCCCCCTTGTCTGCATGCACTCTTGCTCTCTCTCAAATAAATGAAATCTTTAAAAAAATTTTTTAGAGAAAAAAATGTTCTGTTTTGGTAAGTGTGTTTAAAATTAAGAGCTATTGTTAATCTTCCTATTAAATTTAGTAGGACTGCATTCCTATTATGTGTATTTTTAAATTTTTTTTTTTTTTAAGTAAACTCTACATGGGCTCACACTCACGACCCCAGGATCAGGAGTTGCATGCTCCTCTACTGACTGAGCCAGCCAGGTGCCCCATATTATGTTTATTTTTTAATGCAACTATTGTTTGAGTAATGAATCACACCACTTTATGTTGATGAACAGTCTATTTTTGGGTCAGATATACATTGACAGAGTAAGCAAAAAATGCAAAAATTGTTGAAATAATTTAGACCAAAAAAGGGCCTGTTACCTACTTCACCTTATTAGTTTATTTAAGTAATTGATTTTATTTCCTGTTTTGTCAAAGAAGTCTGAAGTACATGGTCAGGAAAGTTTAAAGACTGAAAGAAGTCTACACAGTTCATTCAGTAAATAATTTTTTAGTGCCTCTGTGCACTCATATTCACTGGGTGGGTTAGAAGATACAGGTCCTGCCATTAAGAAACTTAGAGTCTAGTAGCGTCTTTTATTGGGTAAAACATGAATAGGAGGAAGAGGTTCCTGGTAGCCTTGGAGCAGAGGAAGTGCTGGACAAGCTCTGTGGGGGATTGGCCAGGAAGGGCTCCACATCGTCCTCAGCTGGCTCTGTGAGGACAGTGACATCTCCAGTATTAAGAGAATCTCTGAGCTCATTAATTTTTTAAAAAGCTGGTCTTATTCCTCTGACATCTCATGAAGAAGTGCTGCCTCTCTAGAGTATAGGTGTGGGTGCTTGCAGGTTTGTTTTTATTTTTTAGTATATATAGGAATTAAGATATGTAGTTAGTAGCTAAAGATATACAAGAAACTTGTTTCCCCAGACACTATCTCTGCTCATTCTGTTTATTCAATCTCTTCATAATATTCATTTATTCATTCACTCTAAAATATGAGTGCCTGCTCTATCCATCTACAGTTCTAAATTCTGAGAAGAAAATGAAATTTCTAGCCCTTGTGGAGCTCACATTATAGTGGAAGAGACATTAAACAGATAAATACTCTGGGTGTGTGTGTGTGTGTGTTTATATATAAAAATATAAGAATAGTAGGGAGTTCTTTTTTTTTTTATGTTAATCACCATACATCACATCATTAGTTTTTGATGTAGTGTTCCGTGATTCATTGTTTGTGTATAACACCCAGTGCTCCATGCAGAACGTGCCCTCTTTAATACCCATCACCAGGCTAACCCATCCTCCCACCCCCCTCCCCTCCAGAACCCTCAGTTTGTTTTTCAGAGTCTGTAGTCTCTCATGCTTCATCTCCTGCTCCGATTCCCCCCCTTCATTCTTCCCCTCCTGCTATCTTCTTCTTTTTTTTTTTTTTTTAAACATATAATGTATTATTTGTTTCAGAGGTACAGATCTGTGATTCAACAGTCTTGCACAATTCACAGCGCTCACCATAGCATATACCCTCCTCAATGTCTATCACCCAGCCGCCCCATCCCTCCCACCCCCCACCACTCCAGCAACCCTCAGTTTGTTTCCTGGGATTAAGAATTCCTCCTATCAGTGAGGTCATATGATACCTGTCTTTCTCTGATTGACTTACTTCGCTCAGTATAACACTCTCCAGTTCCATCCACATTGTTGCAAATGGCAAGATTTCATTCCTTTTGATGGCTGCATAATATTCCATTGTATATATATATACCACATCTTCTTTATCCATTCATCTGTCGATGGACATCTTGGCTCTTTCCACAGTTTGGCTATTGTGGACTTTGCTGCTATAAACATCGGGGTGCACGTACCAGAATAGTAGGGAGTTCTGTTTTAAGAGTGGTTGTCAGGGGCGCCTGGATGGCTCATTTGGTTGAGCGTCTGACACTTTTTTTTTTTTTTTTTAAGATTTTTTTAATTTATTTGACAGCGAGAGAAGGAACACAAGCAGGGGGAGTGGGAGAGGGAGAACCAGGCTTCCCACGGAGCAGGGAGCCCGATGTGGGGCTCGATCCCAGGATCCCGGGATCATGCCCCAGGTCAGACCGGAGGCAGACGCCCAGCATCTGAGCCACCCGGCCACCCGGAGCGTCTGACTCTTGATTTTGACTCAGGTCATGATCTCAGGGTCGAGAGATCAAGCCCCACATCGGGCTCTGCGCCCAGTGTGGAGTCTCCTTGGGATTCTCTCTCTCCCTAAAATAAGTAAACATAAAGTCTTTAAAAGGAAAAAATAAAAGTGGTTGTCTGGAGGAGTGCCTGGGTGGCTCAGTCAGGCATCCAACTCTTGATCTCAGCTCAGGTCTCGATCTCAGGGTCGTGAGTTCAAGCCCCACGTCAGGCTCCACGCTGAACATGAAGCCTACTTAAAAAAAAAAAATGGGGGCGCCTGGGTGGCTCAGTTGGTTAAGCGACTGCCTTCGGCTCAGGTCATGATCCTGGGGTCCCGGGATCGAGTCCCGCATCGGGCTCCCTGCTCGGCAGGGGGTCTGCTTCTCCCTCTGACCCTCCCCCCTCTCATGTACTCGCTCTGTCTCATTCTCTCTCTCTCAAATAAATAAAAAATCTTTAAAAAAAAAAAAAACGTTGTCAAGAAAGGTCTCCCTAAGGAAGTTGCATTTTGAGTAGAGACCTGGGCAAAATGGGGGAGTAAGCCCTGGCAAGATCTGCAGGAAGGGGTTCTCGGCAGGAGGAACAAGAACAAGAAGCTTAAGAGTCCAGCGTGATCAGGCAGCAGCAAGACCAGTGTGGCTGAAGACAAGTGAGCAGAGGGATGAGTGGAGGAGGCGAGTAAGGTTGGGAGGGTTCTCACAGACCATGGTAGGATGTTGAAAGTGTTAGAAGTTGGAACAGGGGAGTACCAGGATGTGATTCATGTTTTAAAGGTGTGGCTTTGGCAGCTGTTTGGAAAACAGAATGTAGGGGTTAAGAGGAGAAGCAGGGAAACAACATTCTTGCCATGGTCTAAGGAAAGGATGATGATGGTGGTCGTGATTTAGGTCATGGAAGAATGGTCAGACTTGGGTTGGGTTTGAAGGTAGAGGCAACAGGATTATATATCTACCAGCAGGCTTATCCATCAAGTTACTTGCATTATTAATGTAATTGAGACATGCCTACATAAAGTAATTAATAGTAATTTCTGCAGTTTGAGTAATTGCAGCCATATATCCCAGTGCTTCCTTTAGCTGTCCAGACATGTCTTTAAGTCATGTATTTTTGTGGTACGTAAATGACCTAATACAGGAGCCAGCAGATTCGATTCATTACTCAGAAGGCCAGAGATGATGCTATATGCCAAGGATACAAATAAGAAGGTGTACTCTGAGTTTATTTGAATCTAGCTTAGTCCCTCTTCTGTGACCCTGACTTCACAAGCCTATCGTGCTAGTTATTCTGTAAAATGCCCAGTCTTCTGGATTTTCCTGGTTATACTATTCAGCTTATTCCTTTCTTACCTGTGTTTCTTGTAAACTGGGATTTGTACCTAAAATCGATTTGAGTTACACCTTTTGATTAGAATACATCATAGGTGATCTTGTATATGATATTTTTAGAAGAATATACATATATTTCCTGAAAGGATACACAAAGCTTGTAACATAGTTTAAGGCTGAGAAGAGGGAGACGCCTTCTACTTTTCATTATACCTTTTCCTCTACTTTTTGAATTTTCTTACCCTACATGCTTTACTGCTTAATTACCCAACTATCTTTTCTCCCATAGCTTTGGATCGCCTCTTTGCTGTGACCTATGAATGTTCCCTGCCTGCCTCTACAACCTTGCCTTGCACCACTCTCTGCTTCATGGACTAGGATCTAAGTAGAATCTCCTTTTTTTTTTTTTTTGAGGTCCCTTCTCTGTTAGGGCCTCTTCATTTGCTGTTCCCCCTGCCATGGCTTTCATGAGCTCTTTCTCATGGCAAGTATTCTGTTCAGAGGACTTCCCAGCCCACATGATCTCAACTCATCTGTACCACTAACATACTACTTCTTTATTTTCTTAGCACTGTCTGATATGATCTTACTCATTTATTTGCATACTTATTTATCATCTATTTCTCTTCCATGAGTATAATATCACCTCTCTGAGCAGGGATTTTGTCTATCTTACTTGGCACTGTATTCCCTGATTCTAAAATTATGCCTGCCACATGATAGGCATTAATTAACTATTTGTTGATTTAATTAATTAATCTAGAGGAATTTCTGCAGAGACCATCTAGGTAGTAAGATTATGGATCATATTTATTTAATTTAAGAAAAGTACTATTTTTTGAACTGACACAGACACTCCGTTTTCTTATCCAGATTATTATTCTGAGGATACTCACAGAACCCTATTCCCAAGCCTTCTCAGACCCCAAGTAAACGGAGATTTCTTAGCAACCTCTATGGACACTACCTCCTTATTCTGCAAAGGAAGCAGTTGAAGATCCGGGAAATTATAATTTGTTAGGGATCACAGAGCAGATTAATAGCAATCTCGGGGCTTTGGCTCAGAATACTGTTGTGACAATTCAGCTCTGCTTCTTCTCCTCCCTTGCTGAGGATAGCTGCAAGAATGTTCATCATTTACTAGCCTATAGTTTGAGTTTGGGTTTTGAAATACTGATAGAGCACAGAGGAAAAGGTTGAGTTTTGAGACTATATCTCAGAGGCTTCTGAGAGTATGAGAACTTCGCTTTCGGGGCAAGCAAAGTAATTTTAAAATTTACATTCAGGGGTGCCTGGGTGGCTCAGTTGGTTAAGCATCCAACTCTTGATTTCGGCTCAGGCCATGATCTCAGGGTCATGAGATCAAGCCCCGGGTCTGGCTCCATGCTCAGCTGGGAGTCTGCTAGAGATTCTCTCTCTCCCTCTCCCCCCTACCCCCTGCTCTTGTGCATGTGCACACATACTCTTGCTCTCTAAAATAAATCTTTTCAAAAAAAAAAAGTTGCATTCTAATCCTTTAGGAGAAAGTATAACAAGGAATTGTAAAAGATGTCGTGAGCATGTGTAGTGGCTAGTCTTAGTGCTTGGATACAGTGGTGGGAGATGAAATTGCACTTACGTTGTGAAAGCCCTGGCGTGTTGTAGTAAGAAGCCTGGGTTCCTGTCGTGTAAGTATCAGGGATTCCTTTTAGGTTTTATTTATTGACAGAGAGACAGCAAGAGAGGGAACACAGCAGGGGGAGTGGGAGAGGGAGAAGCAGGCCTCCTGCGGAGCAGGGAGCCCAATGAAGGGCTTGATCCCAGGACCCTGGGATCATGACCTGAGCCAAAGGCAGACGCTTAACGACTGAGCCACCCAGGCGCCCCAGGGATTCTTTTTCTTCTTCCTTTTTTTTTTTTTAAGATTATTTATTTATTTATTGAGACAGAACCTGCAAGTGAGAGCATGGGGGGGAGGGGCGGAGGCAGAGGCGGAGAGGGAGAAGCAGGCTTCCTGCTGAGCAGGGAGCCCCCATGCAGGGCTCCATCCCGGTACCCTGGGATCATGACCTGATCCGAAGGCAGATGCTTCACCTACTGAGCCACCCAGGCGCCCCTAGATTTTATTTTTAAATAATCTTTACACCCAACGTGGGGCTCAAGCTTACAGCCCAGAGATCAAGAATCACACACTCCACCCACTGAGCCAGCCAGGTGCCCCCCAGCATTAGCAGAGTACTAACTAGATGCATTTTTCTGGCAGTGGGTACAGGAATGAATTGGTATCAGAGAAACCAGTCAGGTAGTAGAATTAGCTAGTAATGTAGATTGAAGAAGAGGATTTGAAAGTAGGTAGTGCTAGCAGGAATTAGGTCAGATTTCTAAGACTTGGAAAGGGCAATTCAAGAGATTGCATTCAAGGTGGAATTTGGTGACAGATTTCATATAAAGAGTAAATGAAGAAGGTGGATTGAGTGGTTTTTTTTTTTTTAAAGATTTTATTTATTTATCAATCAGAGAGAGAGAGGCAGGCAGAGGGAGAAGCAGGCCGATGTGGCACTCGATCCCAGGACCCTGGAATCATGACCTGAGCCGAAGGCAGAGGCTTAACCGACTGAGCCACCCAGGTGTCCCGGTGGATTGAGTTTTTTAACATGGGTTCTCTGGGTGAAAATTTATGATGTGAATTTTTAATAAAGGATTAAATTAATTTCTGAGATATAGAGGATATAAGAAAAAAGAGTAGGTAGGAAACAGACGAGCTCAGTTTGGATCACATTAAGTTTGAGACACCTTAGGATAATTTGTAAGTATGAATTTAACACCCAAGGACAAGTTTTTTGATTATTTACATTTGGAAGGAAGTTAAAGTCACAGGAGGGGATGAGATACCCCAAAGAATATATGTTGAAGGAGAAAAGAAGGCTGGGGAATGGGGTCCTGGAGAAGTTCTCTGTTAAAGGAGGAAGGAATGCACAGAAAGGAGTCAAACATGTAGGTATTAAAAAGAAAAGGAGAGAGAGTGTTAAGCAAGTAGGAGACTGTCAACAGTGTGACTCTTTGGGTGAGCCTGAAGAGGAAGCAGCAAGTGGGCAATTCAACAGCCATTTGCAACTTTAGGCGGAACATGTAATGTTGTGGCCCCTGTTGACTGCTTGGCCATAAAGTATAACTAGACCAGTATTCAGACTTTTAGCTAATACTGAAAATTAGGGAATGGATCCAGGTTTTGTACTTCTCATGAATGCTATTTTTACTTCTAATCCAGCCATTGAATTAATAAGGACCTTGCCTAAGAAATAATCTACCAACCATTTGATTTAAAGCAGAGTTAGGACAGGAGCCTATTTGTGTTAATGAAAGGATAAGCTGTGTATTTCCTTCATGGAAAAAGTGACTAGCCTATGTCCTGGTGATTCCTCAGCACCTGAGTACAGATGTGGATAGGTTTTTGCATATCTCCTAGGAGAGTGAGGTGTGCCATGGCTCAGACACACATGGCTATTTAAAACTCTGCTCTTACCCAGCTAATTTATACAGACCAGAGATTGAGCATTAACAGTGTAATCTCTACTGGAAGCCCCTTTGTATAGGAGCTGGTCTGAAAAGTTTGGATATATAGCAAATAGATTGATATCTCCTGATGTATTGCTAGATTCTTACCTAAGACCAAATGCTGGTCACAGTTTTCTTTTGCTCGCTTAATGTTTGCTGAAAATCTAACACTAGATGATAGAGGAGAATAAAAGAAAGAAAAGTCCAGAACTCTGAAACAGCTTTTCGGTCTTTTGAACCATGGTGTTTGCAAGTTAAATACTTGTTAATGGAGATAATCAGTTTTGATTAATGGTAATATTCCTTAATGTTTTAGATGAGATTGTACAAAAAAAGAATATCCATTTCTGAAGTAGCTTTTGAATGAGAGCACTTTTTAAATGTAAAATTGTGCAAGAAATCTACATTCAGTTTTGGTTTTGTTTACTAGGATTCATGTTCTCACAAGCTATGAAGAAATGGGTGCAAGGAAATACTGACGAGGTAAAGTCTACTTTTAGTGTAAAGAAATTCCTGTTTATAAGTGGCACCTTGTGTAAGTAAGGTTTCAAGTTTTCTCTTTCTTTAGTTCCCATGTTTAAGTGGTGTGGCACATTGCTCTTTTATCCAGGATGTAACAAGAAAGGGCAGGCCCTATTTAGCATCTAACAGTTGCCTCATGGGGCAGTGCAGGATCTTTAGTTCAGAACTCTGGCCACTGAAAAATATCCATGCCTTCAAGTTTTCATCAACCAGCAGGCATCAGTAGAAACAAAAAGCTCAAATGTTTCCTTCCTCACTGTCAGTTTTCAGAAGAGGCTTGGTTTTTGACTAGTTAGTTAAGTACATTGAGAGATGTGAGTGGAAAAAGAAAACTTTTTGTTTTGATCATCTAACATGAAAATAGTCATGATGTTGGGTACCCAGTAGCTGACCCTAGAAGACAGTGCATGAACAGCATGTTAATGTAGTGTAGCCAGAAGGTGGTCCAGGTCCGTTCATACATGGAATGTGCTTCTTATCCAAAGAAGTAGACATGATATGCATATATAGTTGTGTTAGAGCACTGATAATATAAGTCTTGATTTTTCTAATGAATAACCATTATCAACAGTTGAATTGGGGGTTTTTTTTGTTTTGTTTTAGGCCCAAGAAGAGCTAGCTTGGAAGATTGCTAAAATGATAGTCAGTGATGTTATGCAACAGGCACAATATGATCAACCTTTAGAGAAGTCTACAAAGGTAAGGATGACTTGTATTCTGATCTAGCTTGCATAAAACTGAGAAGAATTACATTCCAGATATATAAAAATTAAAAAGGACATAAGGGACATTCCTCTGCCTTTGAAGGATTAGCTGCTCTAGAAACTGACCTCTCATCATGAACAACTAAGTAACTAACAAACTAAATGAAACAACTGTTTCCAGATAATGGGCAACAGGCAGTAGAAGTCTGTAATCCTTGAAAGAAGGGTAACATTGACACTATCCCTAGCTCACTGCCTAGAAGCAGTTTTCAAAGTGCAGGGAGGGGAGAGCCTAACAGAGTTCATAGTGTTGCTGAATTAAGGAGTCAGAAATCAAAGTTTGGATAGCCCAAGGTATCTAGAAGTCAGAGCAGGATACCAGAAAAGGAGCTTCACAGAAAGAAAGCTCTAGAGTTTATCTCCTTATGGAGGTCCCTTGAAGTCCTTGGCCAAATACTGATCTATACATGTATTGGGTGAAAATGCCCATGGGGAGGGAAAAAAGTACCAGAAATTAGTAGGCTGAGCAATTCCTGAAACATGGGGTTAGGAATAGGTCACATCCCTACTGACCAGTGTGGAATAGATCTTGTACAAAACATTGGGTAGTGTCCTCAGAAACATTATGCCTTACCACTGGAGCTAAATTAGCCCTAGAGTAAAGCACCTTAACCAAGCTTAAAAGCAACTTTTGGAAAGGATCAGACTGCTCTTTAAGTAACAACTGCATGTCAGAACAAAGGCCAACCCTCTTTAAAGGAACACAATGAAGTTCAGCACTCAACAGTATAAAAATAACAGTGTCTGCCATCCACTGTATTACTGGGTATGCAAGGAAGCAGAAAAACTTAACCCACAATCAGGAGAAAACGCCATCTATAGAAACCACACCCTAAAAAAAATACTGAATACAAAAGAACTCAAGAAAAGGGGGGAAAAGAGAAGAAGGAATCCTGTGGGACAAATGAAAGACAAATAGCCAGATAGTAGGTTTAAATGAAATCATATTAATTGCCACATTAAATATAAATGGTCTAAATAGTCTAGTTAAAAACAGATTGATTAGATACTTAATGGCAGAACCTCCTTAGTTGCTATCTGTAAGAAGCCCACTTTAAATATAAAGACATAGGCTAAAAGTAAAAGAATGGGAAAGATATACCATGCAGACATAATCAAAGTAATTTGGACTGCCTGTATTACAAGTCAGAGTTCACTTCAAAACAAGGAATATTACCAGGCAAAAAGGACATTTTATATGAAAGGTCAGTTCATCAAGAAGACATCAAGAATCCTAAATGTGTATGCATCCAATAACAGCTTGAAAACGCACAAAGCAAAAACTGATAGAACTATAAGGAAAATACACAAATCCATAATGACTGTTGAAGATTTCAACAGCCCTGTCTCAGTAATGGATTCAACAACAATGTCAACCAACTTGACCTAAGAGACATTTATAGAACAGTGCATTCAGCAGCAGCAGAGTACATATTCTTTTGGCCTACACATAGAACACTTACCAAGATATACCATATTCTGGGCCATAAAACAAGTTTCAATAAATTACAAGGATTGAGGGGCGCCTGGGTGGCTCAGTCGTTAAGCGTCTGCCTTCGGCTCAGGTCATGATCCCAGGGTCCTGGGATCGAGTCCAGCATCGGGCTCCCTGCTCGGCGGGAAGCCTGCTTCTCCCTCTCCCACTCCCCCTGCTTGTGTTCCTGCTCTCATTATCTCTCTCTCTGTCAAATAAATAAAATCTTTAAAAAATTAAATAAATAAATAAATTTATAAGGATTGAAATCATACAGTCTGTTTTCTCACCACAAAGGAATTAAACAAGAAGTCAATTACAGAAGGATATGTGGAAAATCTTCCAAGTATTTGGAAATTAAACAGCATACTTCTTAGTCTTCCATTGGTCAATGAAGAAATCAAAATGGAAGTTAGAAAATACTTTGGACTGAATTAAAATGAAAATACAACAGTATTTGTGGAATACTGCTAAAGCAGTCCTTAGAAGGAAATTTATAGCATTAAATGTTTATATTAAATAGACAAAAAAAAAGTTTTCAGTCGTCTATCTTAAACTAGGAAATGAGTAAATTAAATTCAAAGAAAGAAGGAAATATTAAAGATAAAATTCAATATCTGGAGTACTTGGGGCTTATTCAGTTAAGCATCCGACTCTTGATCTCAGGGTCATGAGTTCAAGCCCTATGTTGGGCTTTTAAAAAAAGTGTGAATATCAATTACATAGATAATAGAGAAAAGTCAAAATCTGGCTCTTTAAAAAGACCAATTAAATTGATAAACCTCTAACAAAACTAACTGGGGGCGGGGGGAGGCAGGGGAAAAGAGATCAGATGAATTACCAATACCGGGATTGAAAGAGGGGACATCACTACAGATCCTCTCTTCAAGCCAGACATTCCCAGTTTCCTCAGCAGTTTTTTTTTTTTTTTTTTTAAGATTTTTATTTATTTATTTGACAGAGAGAGACACAGCAAGAGAGGAAACATAAGCAGGGGGAGTGGGAGAGGGAGAAGCAGGCTCCCCGCGGAGCAGGGAGCCCGATGCGGCGCTCGATCCCAGGACCCTGGGACCATGACCTGAGCCAAAGGCAGACACTTAATGACTGAGCCACCCAGGCGCCCCCTCAGCAGTTTTAACTTTCTCTAACTCATGTTCCTTATGAAGGCATTAAACTACTCTTATTTACATTAGCAAAAATTGGGAATCAGAATTAAATACGTTCAGATGACATCCCACATAACCCACAGTAGTTCAGAGGGCTTGCATTTAGATTGAGGCCCAGCATCCCCCTTTCTTTGCCAACTGTTACTCTGAGAACTGTCATTACCAGAACTTGGTTTAATTTTGAACTTAACACTGAGCTGATTCACACCAAAGTTCTGTTCACTTGTGCAGATTCTATCCTCTTTTCTGTGTAAGGGTGATAATTTTTATCTATAATTATCTTCACTGGCTCAGGCAAACCTAAAATGGCAAAGAGCAAGATAAAGGTGTATGAGTTTGTGATTCCCCATTATCTTTGAGGAGCAAATGTTTAACGATACAAAAATGTCCCTTTAGGCACCATTTTAGAAAGCAAATATTTAAAATTAAGGCTTGGGCACCTGGGTGGCTCAGATGGTTAAGCGTCTGCCTTCGACCCAAGTCATGATCTCCAGGTCCTGGGATCGAGCCCCGTATCGGGCTCCCTGCTCAGCAGGGAGTCTGCTTCTCCCTCTCCCTCTGCCTCTCCCCACTGCTCCTACTCTCTCTCTTTCTCTCTGTATCTCTCTGTCTCAAATGAATAAATAAAAAATTCTTAAAAAAAAAATTAAAACAATAAAATTAAGGCTTTTCATTGTTCAGATTTTATTACCATGTGCTTTTTATTTTTAGGATATACAGATATATTTTGCTGTATTTTGTTTTTTAAGCTTGCTAGCCCTTCTCTTTGGCTGGCTAAGATCTCTGTCCTGCCCATCCTCAGGGATCCGCTGCATATTGGTATGGAAAAAGTGCTAGGCTAAACAGAACTTGTTCATCCCACTTTATTTAATGCACATATGTGACCTTTTGCAAGTTACTTTCCTTTTCCAAGTCTTATTTCCTCATCAGTAGATCGGAGAAATTGGACAGGATAGTCTCATAAGATCCCCTTCTGATTCTCATTCCATGATTATATATGAACGTAAGACATCCTATTTCCATGAAAGAATACCCAGCCTGTCTAGCCCATGTTGAAGCCTCTCTGCTTTGAATGTCCTACTTTACGCTTGTCTATAAAATGTACTTGGGCATTTAACATAAACTACCTCACAGCATTTCTGAATTGTTTCATGTGTATAGGTCCCAAGGACCTTGTTTCCTGGGATGTTTGTTTCCTCCCCAGTGCTGTGAATAAAGGGGTCTCCGCCTCAGGAACCTGGTGTGAGGTGGCTAGAAATCCGAGTTCTTTTTTTCTTTCTAAAGGTATTGGAGTATTTTGTATTATGGCTCTCCTGATTTAATGAATCCCCTGTGGATTGTCATTTAAGTTGTTTTGGGTTTTTCCCTGTTACAAACAATACTTGAATGAATGTGTGCGTGTATAATTCTATGCTCCATGGTTAATTCCTAGAAACAGAATTATTCTATCAAAGAGTAGCTATTTTGTTCTAATATCTGTTGCCAAAAGGGAAAGATAAAAGCAGATCTGGGTGCCAGTCGTCATTGCGTAACCTTAGGGTGAGTTGGTTGACCTTTTTAAGCTTCTGTTCATTCATATGTAAATGAAGATAATTCTAGCGTTTTACCTCATTATTGTAGTCAGATCCTGGCTGTCATAAGTGCTGGTATGTAGTAAACACTAAGTGTTGGTTCCCTTCTTAATCTGTAATGATAATATGTCACTGGTTATAAAAATGTGCCTTACCTTTTTCTTTTTCTTTTTCTTTTTTTCAGCTATGACTCAAGACCTGAGATAAAGGAAATCTGCTTTTGAAAAATAAGAGAACTTTTTTCCTTTGGTTGGATTCTTCAACACAGCCAATGAAAACAAAGCACTGTATTTCTTTTCACTGATATATCACTGTTGTTCCCAAGAAAGAATGGCAGACAATCCTAGACTTCCATCATAAGCAGAGTGACATGTAGACATATTTGCTGCACATGATGTTCACACAGTGAAAGTCATAAAGAGACAAAGTGGTATTGTTTACATTACTAGAAAATTAATAGCTTTCCAATGGCAATAACCCATTTTGAAAGAGTTTTAGTCCACTGGAATAGACAGGGACCACATACTGTGGGAGGTAGGTGAGCGTAGAGCTGATATTTGATGCACATTCTGTAGCAGTGGCCCAGCCCTACAAGTATCCTAAAGCAGGTACCAGAAGTGCTTTGCTTTGGCCTCCTAAACACACAGGTGAGTCAGCCCCTCCGAGAGCCAGGCAGCTCAGAGCGGCGGTACGGTGCTAGTGGGTTGTTCTCCTTCAGCAGAACGGGGCGAGGGCTCCCTGGCAGTCTTCCTTCACAGAGGCATTAATGTGGAAGGAAGCTAGCCGACAGGTCAAGTCTCTGTGACATTGTCCTTCCCTTTGGTGACAGTATGCAATTTTCACATTTTAATTGCTCCTGAGATGCAATATACTGAAAACCAGTCTCCCCTGCTTAACAAAAAGATGAGTCTCCTTTATATTGAGCGTGAAGACTTGCCCTTCTGGAATACTCTGCTCCAAGTTACTTAACTTTTCCTTCAGAGTACATGTGGAAAAGAAGGAAGAGTAACAATCACTCCAGTTTCCCCCTGTGATATCTTGGACAAATGTTTATACCTAGATTGTATGGTTTTTGTTTTGTTTTTTCTTTTTTTTCTTTTTTTTTTTTTTTTTTTTAAGATTGGCAAGCAAGCGTTGGGGTGGGAGGAGGCAGGAAAAACACTCAACCTTGACCGCCTCTCCTTTCTTTGCTATGAGCTGGGAAGTGTGCAGCTGGTGGCCTTTTTGCATTCTGTCTTCAGGAGAGTAGGAGACTCCCTCACTGCACTCCCACTCGGTCAGCTAGTGGGCGCGGGCCTCGCTGCCATGAGCAGGGCCACCCCGCCGGCAAGCACAGTCCACCGGCCAGGCGAGGCCGATGCTTCTTCACTGCACGTGACTGAGGGGGAAGAACGTTCTCTTAGGTGTTACTGCTTTTGCTCAGACTTTGCAAAAAAAAAAAAAAAGAGAAGATCTATATATATATATATATATATAAATATATAATTATTAATCACCTCTGTCCTTGAGAAAGTCTTGAATGAATAGAGAATTTATTTCATTGCAATATGTGATTGTATAGAGGCTCACTGTTTCATCAACAGAAGAAGCAAAAAGGCTGTGTATAAGTTTTTGGTACTATGTACCACCTCTGTTATTCTTCTAAAGCGAAGTATTCATGTACTTAAACCATATTCTATTTAATTGTGTTTGATTTTAAAAATATATATATATGAGAATTATATTTAAAATTGTGTCAACTTTCTGCTTTCAGGGCACTTACAGTCCTCTACTGAAATGTGTTGATTCTTCCATATATGTCCATTTGCTTTACAAAAACCCAGACATGAGCCACTCCTGGACTTAGCCTTGTGTTTGGAGTGTACGGCATAGACCTGAGGTTTTATGAGGTGTATTTGCTGTGATTGATGCATTTTGTTCTTTTAACAAAATATTTCCATCCTTTCACTTTGCTTCAACCTTTAAGTAACAGAAAAGCAATATAAAGGTCATAGAATAAAATGTGGTTTTGGGTGACTCTTGCTGCCTGAGCATGTTTTGCAATAACAATTTCTGTAAGACTCTAGGCTGTTTAAACTCGTGCTTTCAGTTAATACGTAGTAATTTCTTTGTATACGTTTTGTGCTTCTGAGCTAGATATGTCCGTAGTCGTAAGGTTCTTATAAAGAGAAGAATAGCAAGTTGGAGACTTGGTTACTTTCTTCTGCCCCACCTGCTGTGGGACACAGAAGCAGATTGTGGCCTGCAGTTATTAGCCGAATTTAATATTTGATCAGAAGTATGATCCTTCTACTTACATTAAAATTGGAATTGGATTCAGCCTGACTTTGAGCACCACTGAGTTCCAGGCTCTATGCAGTGCGCCCACAAAATATGAGGCCTCGGCAGGATTTTCATAGGCTCGAGGAATCCGTTGAGCATCCGTTTTTACCATGTTGCTGATCTCAACGCAAACTGTTGGAAAAGATGTTAGTGCAAAAGGGGTACCGTTTGTAACTTGCCATGTCTTCACTCCTGTAAGATTTGAGGAAAGTAAAAAGCAAATGTCAGCCAAGTCCAGCGAAGAGCAATAAAACAGGGAGCAACTTTTTGTAACTTTTTCAACTTGGGTTTTTCAGTATTTGGTAGAGCTTTATGTAAGGTAAGTAATGCACATTTCTGGAGCTGTGATAAGTTCGGTAGGAATTTGGAGGGAAAGTCACTCTGAATTGTAGACAATTACAGATGACTTTGTTTTAAGTACTCGTAACTAAGCACCTGCTGAAGCAGCTGACCTCTCTCTCTCTGCTGATACTGTTTGGGGGTACCCGCCTGACTCACACTGACCCTGCCCTCATTCCTACAAAATCAGTCTGAAGTGACTTTTTATGACATGCAACCAAAAGGACCTTGACGAAAGTACTACCAGACTGTTGTAATTAACTCATGATCATGCATCCTTAGCATGTTTGCAAAATACCCCTACATTCGGGAGAATTTTTCTTTAGCAAACCTTTGGTCATCTTGTAAATTCTCTCAAAATGGAATCCTCAACTAATGGAGCTAAAAGACACTCCCTCATTTTTATAGTGAGGAGTTACTCAGGCCCAGGAAAAGGGTAGGTCTTTAGCCTGCTGTGGGGATAGTCATCGTTAGAACTCAGGCCTTCTGGACCAGGGCCTTTTCATGCTTCCCAACATCCTTCCAAAGGATAAACACCATCCCCGCTTTTAGCAACTATAATAAACCCAGAAATAGAGGGCATTTCTATCAATGAGTAACTGATAATCTTCAAATGATGGAGGGCAGTGATTACTACAAAATAGGTACCTGCTGACCACTTCTGTGGACTAGGCAAGACTTCTGTCCTTTGGCTGGAACCGTAAGTGGGAATAAATCTCAGCGAAACCCTCAAGGTTCCGAACTTAGGAGACCCACACTAATAATTACCTCATGAGGCCCCTCATAGATAAGCATTGTGGGCACTTAATAGGCCTCTCTGCTTAGGCAGGGTTGGGAATGGCTGGGAGTAAGAAGTATGGTATCCTGTGGGTTTGGGACAGGTGGAAATGGCCATGGTGTAGCGAGTGTTGGAGGAATCCATATGAGCAAAAGCCAGACCTTCATGCTTAGGGAGGAGGAAGTTCATCTGCTTGCCTGTCACACAGGGTAGTGAGTATTTCTGCCTTAGTAACTTAATGCGACCAAATTATTTCCTCCGTATGTTCCCCTCAAACCGCCTGCTCTGGGACAATGAGGGTGTCCGAATTCACCTGGAATAATTAAGCCCCTTGCCCAAGGGTGGTAGTGCCCCCACCCCCCCACCCCCTCACCCCCAGGCACCGCCGAGACGCCTACACCACTGCTCCTTGGTTGTAACCTGTGTTCATGAGCACAGGCCGGGGCAGCTGGGCCCTCTGGGCCTGTGGTGGGCGCGCAAGGTGCCTAGAAAAAGTGGGCTTAAGTTCAGCTCAGAGAAAGCTGGGAATTGCCAAGGAGCAGATAGGATTGTGGTGACCGGCATCTCCCCTGACTTCAGGTATCTTGAGTCCCCCATCTTGAATGTGTCTTCAGGCTCACCCCCTAGATGATCCCCGGCTGGCCTCTGCCTAGTCACAGTAAGAGTCCTGCCCACCATGCAACTCGTGGAAAGGCCCTAGCCAAACAGCACCATGGGCCTCCACACTGCGTAGCTCTGGTGCTCCCCAGAACCCAGTGCACTCCACCCACACCTTCGGTTCCCTCCTCTTAACAGAGAGCAACCTTTTGTTCCTTCTAATGACAGAGCCACCGGTTTAGCAAATGTTTGCCCATTCCAAAGTATTTTAATGTCTACCAAGTGCCGGGCTCTGTTTACAGTGCAGGGACACGGGAAATAAGACAAACTTCTGGGCCACCTGGAGCTTCCATTCTACTGAGGAGGAGATAGAAGCTGGAGCTCCATCTATGATTGCTGGTATTTTTGGACTCAAGATAGCCTTTTGAGCCTATGATTTAACACCCCTTCCTTATAGAGCCCTGCAGGGGGTCACTAGGCTTTCCTGACCCGTAAAAGAGACCCACAGGGTAGAAGAGGCCTAAGGAGGGGTCGCTCTTCCGA
Organism: Mirounga angustirostris; assembly: GCF_029215605.1. NCBI lineage: Eukaryota > Metazoa > Chordata > Mammalia > Carnivora > Phocidae > Mirounga > Mirounga angustirostris. The sequence goes on from NW_026991725.1 coordinate 55,230,612, forward strand.
GAGCACCCACCCCTCGAGGACTGGCTGCCCCGCCATTCCATTTACTCCCTGCAAAACGAGAACACTCAGGTGTTGAGCACCTGGCTGACGACAAGGGGCGGCACCTGATGTCTGAGGCCATCAAGCAAGTCTCTCGGAGTGGGGTAGGCTAAGAGGAGGCCAAAGGCTCAGTCTCAGCCCCCTGGGGGCTCTCTGCAGAACTTGGGGAAATGTGAATTCTCAGAAACGAGAAGGCTAGTAGTGTAAAATTACTACCTGCACGTGAGACAAAATCCCAGCCTTGGAAGAAGCTAGCTAGCGACTGAGCTGATTCCATGAGGTGATCAGCTCTTTCTGAGTTCTGCTTTCATGATAATGACAACAAGCAGCAGAACTGAGTACTTAACACGGTGCCAGGCACTGGAAAGGTAAGTACCTACTCTTCCCCTCGTATGAGGCAGGCTGAGGCTCCAGAGGCCAAGGAAGCCAATCCAGGCAGTGAACCTACTCTTTCCCACCACCCTGCTCTGTCGTAAGTCGCCTTCGGCTCTTCTCTCATTGTGCTGCTTGTTGGTACTCATTAAAGACTAGTGGAGCAGATGCTGAAGGTTTCCAGAAAAGGGGACCGTGGCTTTAAAACATTCCATCCATTGCTTTAAAGCAGCAGTTCTTAAACTTTCACATGCATCAGGATCCCCTGGAGAAACTTGTTAAACCATGGATTTCTGGGCCTAACCCCGGTTCCGATTTGATCGGTCTGGGGTAAGGGCTGAGAATTAGCATTTTTAACACATTTCCTGGTGATGCTACTGCTGCTTTTGAGACCAGACCAGAGAATCAGAGACCAGACTTTTGAGAATCACTGCCTTCCAATTGTTCCTGCAAATTGGGAACTGAGTATTTTCATTCCCTTTTATTGGAAATGCCCATGCTACACAGAAATGGAATTTGAGGCTTATTACTCGTGAGTCACCAAAACAAGCACACGTATCCTTTATTAGTATTCAGATGTTAACGCCAAAACAAACACCCAAACGCCACCCCACTGTCTCAGTCACTGAGCAGGTCTGAGACCATCGAGGCAAGTGTCTCCTGCTGGGGTAAGGCTTAGAAGAAGCCACAGTCTAGTCTCAGCCCCACGGTCTCCTCCCCACTTTCTGCCCACCCTATGCCCCGTGCCTTTGCCGGGCAGTGCTCCTGACATGTTCTTCCAGGGCTGAGACTTTGGGCTGTTGGGATCACACCCAAGGCCCCAGTGGAATCTTGGGTGCAATCCCTGTCTGGTCCACTTCCTTCAAGTGTGTCCCCCAGCTCCTTGATGCCAACTGCCCTCTAAGGTCTTGACCATGCCTTTCCTGACCCGTCTCCCTTACTGTCCTTCTTTTTAAGTCCCTCCCATAGGACACTGGTACCTTGTTCTTCCTTTCTGCCCCTCTTCATCTCCCTCCTCCCCGTTTCTTCCTTCAGCACATGTTTCCTGGGGACTTGTTATATGCCTCTTCTAGTTACTGGGGGTACAGCAGTCCTCAGAACACATATTGCCTATCCTCCTTGCAGTCTAGAAAACAATGACTATGCGTGCGATGAGTGTTATGGGAGAGCACGAGAAACCGTTGGGGGCAGTCTAGGTGGACCCCTCTTTGTGATTCACAGACTTCCTGATCATCTCAGTCTTCCTCCAGAGCGTGTCCATTCTGCATGTATCTCTTACCTCAAGATACCCTTTCTTCCCAGTCCCGACACTCCCCCTTCCCCCCGCAACTGGACCAGGACTCCATATTGGTATATTGGCATGACTGCCCACTGCTGGCCAGTGCTGTTTCCATATCCTTGCTCCACATCCTCCGTTGCCACGTCGGGAGGCTGCCCCTACCCGGCTCCAGGACACGCCCAGCTATCTTTTGCCAAGTCCTTGATGCATCACTGCTTCATTCCCACCCCAAGACACTTGACTGTCCATCATGATGATCCACCCGGCAACCCAACTTAGAGCTCTTTGTCATTCTTCGTTCTCAAGAACGTATTTTACTCTTCAGTCTCACCCGTAACTAGGTCTTGTCATCTCCTGCAACAGCTCTACTACCTCTGCTTGGTCTCTCCTCACATTTTAGCCCACCATAACCACAAACGATGCAAGAAATGTTATAGACTCCTAGTGGAATGGGTGAAAAGAGAGGTGGGAAGAACCTTCGTAATCATTCCAGGAGTGTGCCCTCACTATTACAAGAGTTCGGTTTTGTAAACCAGCCTTTCAAAGAGCAACTTCAAAAGCAATAAGTGAATACTTTTGTTGTAAGGATTATAAACTTGCACCTACATGATAAGTTGAGGGTGGGGGGAGAACTGTCCTAACGTGGTGACTTGGATCAAACTTTCCAATGACAGTGTCAGACAAGTATTTTTAAATGCTGCATCTCAGACAACTTAGATGCAATTGAAGGATATATATTTGAAGAAAGTGGCTCTGGATATGATGAAGACATTGATGTCCAAGATGCATGTAGAGACTTTGAATAAAATTGTTACTTGACATGTAAGAATGGGGGGGGAAGCATATTTTGTATTAATGTATTATTGTATATAATGTTATTTTAAATATGCATGTGTAACTAAATAAATTAAATATTATAATTCGACATCTGACTAGTTCATCAACGTTCCTAAGAGTTTAAATTTATCTGGATTGATCCCTTAATTTTTAAAAATGTTTTCATTAGGAAAATAGGGATTTGCCTTAAATACAAGGTCACCTATATCATTAATGAACTCCCTGTTGCTGCTGAATAAATTCCAAGTTCCTTATGTAGCATTTAACACCCTGACTGATCTAGCTGCCTTGATCTTGGAACACTAGACTTTAAGCCATACTTCTTTGCACCCTTTCTTCAGTGGGCTTTCACGCCTCTGAGCCTGTGCCTTTGCTCAAGCAATGCCTACAGTTTAAAATGTCCTCCCCCACACCCTGCCTAAAGAAGTCCTTCTCGCCTCTAAAAGCTGGCTCACTTCCTCCTCTGCCTCTTATTCCAAAAACCTTCCCTGGTGCCCAGTCTGTCTGAGTTCCCTGGAGCACGTTCTCACACATCTTCCAATATGATGTCATGGAGGGTTGGTTCTGGGCCGGTCGGCTTCACCAGATATGAGTGAGCTCTTCCCAGGGAAGAGCTGGGGTTGATCCACAGAGCATGGCCCAGGAGATGCTGGAGGAAAGGGGGAAAAAAAAAAAAAAACTTGCTTTAAATGAGCCCCAGCTAATGGTCTTCCAGGCCCATATACCCAGAATCAGGACTAAGTCGTCCTATTCCTTAGAGCTTGAAGGGGTGGGTCCCTGCTACCTGCTCCTGGCAAGAGGCTGTTGTTGAGATGTCACTCTCTTATACTAGTCCAGCAATTCCTAAGGTCTGATTCACAAGTGCCTGACTGCCCTAAGACCCTTTCAGGAGGTCTGCAGGCTCAAAATTATGTATCATAATAACACTAAGACATTAAGTACCTTTTCCACCATGTGAATATTTACACTGACAAGGCAAACACAATGGTGGGTGAAACTTCTGGCACCATTCCAGGAATCTGGACAGTGACACCAAACTGGACCAGCAGTCTGTATTCTTCACTATCATGCACCTGTCCTAAAAAAAAAAAAAAAAACAGTTTTCCATAAGAGTGTCATTGGTGAAGCAGAAACAATTATTAATTTTATTAAATCTCAACCCTCAAGTACATGTTTTTTAATATCACGGGGGACAAAATGGGAAGTACCGATAAAACACTTCTGCACAGCGAATATGACGGTAGCTCCAGGAAAAGCACTTATGCAATTGTTTGGGTTGTTAGCAGAACCGGCTACAGAACAAACAGCTGACTAACTGGGTATTAGAGACCTGGGTATTAAAGACCTGGCTCTTTAAAAGACGTTTTCTCGAAAACGAGAGAAGCAAGCCTACAGCTTTGAGAAGAAAACACTGACAACATTTATTGCCAAGGATAAAAATGTGAGTTTTCAGGCAAAATTTAGAATTTTGGAGAACTGGTCTTTGCCACCGTGAGCTGGAGAGCTTCCCATGCTTACAAGGCATTTCTGTCGCAAGCGGATTAACAGATATGATTCTTTTTGGGTTTTTTTTTTTTTTTTTTTGGATACCGTCTGATGAAATGTGTCAACATTTGGAGGATCTGCATAACCCAATGAACCGTTTCCCAAATGACCAAGGTGTGATGAGCCAAACCATGCATCGGTAAGAGATTCATTTTCAAAGCGCAAGATCCACCAATAGAGCATGAAAGGTTGCCAAAATGAGGAAGTCTTAGAACTACACCACTTGTCTAAACCTCAGGCTGGTAGAAAAAGCCACACCAAGGAGGCCAGACCTTATCCGCACTGTGCTGTTGGCATGAAAACAGGTTCTATCCCGTATCGTGCTGCATCCTTGCTGTGGGATCTTCAGCATTTCCCTCACCTCTCTGGGCCTCTGTATCATCTACAGAAATGAAGATAATGATTCTTCAGCAGCTGGTGGTGGCAGAGAGAGAAAGAAGTCCACCGATTCGAGAAACCTTTGGTAATGCAATCGAAAGGTCCTGATGATGTATTATGAAGAAGAGGGTGAAGAGTTGGTTTTCTTTAGATTATTACAAAGAAAGACCCTCTCCGAAAATCTTTCTTCCGAAGCTGCTGCCATAGCGTAGATCCAGCAGGTCACGCAGGCCCTTGGTTCCTCGTTCGAGGTGTCTGATCGTGAGGATTTACTGGGGTTGTGTGGTTGCCGGCACCGGAAAAAGGAGTTTTCCTTCTCCTCTCCCCACTGTGGTGAGAACTGCTGATCTGACGTCTTCCCCCAACTCAGGAGGAAGTGAACATTCTGTCCTGACCGCGGGGCCCAAAGCAATCCCTTCTGTGTTGCCTGAGGTCAGCCACAGCCCTGAGACTCCAGGCCTCTCGGGAAGGAAGCTCGTGGAGGTTGTGGGTCTGAGGTTAGCCCTCAGCACTGCTTTGACTAGGAGCAGGGACATCAGGAGAAGCCGGCAGCCCCGCTGTCCTCCCTAAGGCTTTACGAGGGGAGCCTCCTCCAGAGAACTCACACAACCCCGATTTCATGAGCATCCAGAGGTCAGGCTGAGAGATTCTCTCAAGAACAGGTCGCATCAACCCAGTTCCCAGAGATATACACCAGAGGACCGATGTATTGATTTATTAGAAAAAGCTCAACTGTCAAAAAGGAAACCGGAAAGAGCATTTGGCAAAATCCAACACCCATTCATGCAAACCAGGAATAGAGGTGAACTTTTCTCAACCTTGACGTTTGTGCAAACGCACGGAGTGTGCCACACCAGGAGTGAACCCTAATGTAAACTATGGGCTCTGAGGAATAATGGTGTGCCGACGAAGGCCTATTAGTTGTACCAAATGTCCTACTCTGGTGCTGGATGTGGACATTTGGGGAGGATGTGCACATGTGGGAACGGGATATATGTGCAAAATCTCTGCACTTCCTGGTCCATTTTTTTAACATTTTATTTATTTATTTCAGAGAGAGAGAGAAAGAGAGAGAGAGCACGAGCCGGGCAGGGGAGGGGCAGAGAGAGAAGCAGGCTCCCGGCTGATCAGAGAACCAAATGCGGGGTTTGATCCCAAGATCCTGGGATCACGACCTGAGCCGAAGGCAGATGCTTAACCGACTGAGCCACCCAGACGACCCTCGGCTCCATTTTTTAAATTGAGATATAGTTAGCATATAACATTGTGTAAGTTTAAGGGGCACAGCGTGTCGATCTGATACATTTATATTACAGTGTGATTATGTCATTAATTACACGTTCTTCTAGGGGTGGGGACAACCTTCTGCTCAGTTTTGCTGCAGTGGTGGTGTTCTTTTGTTTAAAACCTTACAAAGGCTTCCGATCTGACCAGGGGAAAAGCCAGAGTCCTTATAATGACCCCTGAGACCCTATAGCATCTGGCCTGTTGACTCTGTGGCATCATCTTCAATCACCCTCCCCCTGGTTCACCAGCTCCAGCCACTCTGGGCTAAAGGCATGCTCCTGCCTCAGGGCTTCTGCACTTGGGATGCTCTCCCTCTAAATACCTGCATGGATCACACCTTCCTTCCCTTCAGGTCTTTACTCAGATGTCACCTTCTCAGTGGAGCCATTCCTGGTCATCTTTTTAAAAATTATATCCCTCTCTCCATATTTCCTACCTCCCTTCCTAGATTTTGTTTTCTCCTTCGTACCTATCACTAGCTAACATCTTCTTTTATTGATCCTATTTATGGTCTACTTCCCCCACCAGGGAATAAGCTTCCTGAGTGTAGACACCTTGTCGGTTTGGTTCACTCATAAATCCTTGTTGAATGAATGAATATGTGGGCTAGAATGCTGTGTCTGAAGATCATGACATGCCTTGCCACCGTAAAGCCACATAGGAAGCCAGATCTCCAGGGATACTGAGTGAGCTGCAATTGGAACCAAGGTCATTTGCTGATCCAGGGCAATGGCACTGGAGACAATCGCCCACATCAAGGCAACTAAAATCTCAACCAATATCTCCTCTTCCTCCACCGTCTCCTTGATTCCACCTTTTTATTCTTCTAAGGTTCCGAGCCCCTTTCTGATTGGAATGGGATTTCTTCAGATATGCTCAACTTTATGGTCTTGGGAGTCATATTTTTTCCCTAAGACTTTTTTTTTAAGATTTTATTTTTTTAAGTAATCTCCACACCCAATGTGGGGCTCGAACTCACAACCCCCAAATCAAAAGTTGCATGCTCCACCCACTGAGCCAGCCAGGTGCCCCTAAGACATCTTGCATGAACTCTGCTGTGAGCCATTGTGATGGTTTTGAACTCTGAGTCTCAGAGCCAACCCTCTATCCATGTAGCCATGCTACAAAACATCAGTTATGCACACCTCCATCGTGGTCATCCTAGGGCGCAACACAGCGGATAGAAGCAGAAGGAATGACAGAGACATCATAAAACAGATATGCCTTATTTAATAAGAGCAAGTTGTTAAATTTTCGTTTTTTACCTTAGGAAAAGATAAATTTCAGATGGATTAAAAAATCAAATGTAAAAAAACCCAAAAAAAACCCACTTCCCTACTCACACTGGAAACCCAGAGAATGGTTGGGGGGGGAGGGGAGGGGAAGAAATCCATGTTTGAAAATTAAAAATGTGTTTTGAGGAACACCGTAAACTAAGCCAATACATAAATTATAGATTTGGAAAAACAATATTTTCAAGGCAAATGACAAAGTCTCTGTGTGCATGTGTGTGTGTGTGTGATATAGTTCCATGAAGAGCTCTGACACATTGCCATTGACACATAAGTATTAAATCACCAAAAAAGCAAATCCAAATGGTCTACAAGTACACGAAAAGATGTGTGGGCTCCTTAGTTTCTAGGAAAAATCACATTAGAGAAAAACGAAACATCATTTTATTGCCATGAGAGTGGAAAACACTAAAGAGGTAGAAATGGGAACCATGGTAGCATTTTAGGAAAGCAGTCTGGAAAAATCCATTACAGTTAAAGATTCATATATCTGGGGCACCTGGGTGGCTCAGTTGGTTAAGCATCTGCCTTCAGCTCAGGTCAGGATCTCAGGGTCCTGGGATCAAGCCCCACATTGGGCTCCCTGCTCAGCGGGGAGTCTGCTTCTCCCTCTCCCTCTGCCCTTATGAGCACTCTCTCTCTCTCTCTAATAAATAAAATCTTTAAAACGAAAAAAGTTCATATGTCCTTAGACCTAGCAATCACATTCCTGGCAATCTATTCCAAGAAGTAAAAGCCTTGATACATAAAGTATAGATGTAACGTAGCATGATTTATAGTAGCAAATACACACATACACACACACACACACACACACGACAGGGAACAGTGAATGTCCAACAGCAGAGGGTGATTGAATATCTTCTGGTGCATCCACGCTGATGCGGGGTCATTGAGCATGACGGTCAAGAGAGAATTCTTGAGGGCGCCTGGGTGGCTCAGTTGGTTAAGCGACTGCCTTCGGTTCAGGTCATGATCCTGGAGTCCCTGGATCGAGTCCCGCATCGGGCTCCCTGCTCGGCAGGGAGTCTGCTTCTCCCTCTGACCCTCCCCCCTCTCATGTGCTTGCTCTCTCTCATTCTCTCTCTCTCAAATAAATAAATAAAATCTTTAAAAAAATAAAATAAATTAAAAAATAAAGAGAATTCTTGAGAAAGTTTCACGGGGCAAAAAGGTACTCTTATTAAAACACGGGGACAGGACCCGAGGGCAGAAAAAAGTGCACTTGTGATTGTGAGGAGGGACCGATCAGTTAGTTAGGGGGTTTGGGATAAGAAAATATCTGGGGAATTTGTGTATGTTGCAAGTGAAGTTTACAGGACCTTGGAGGTCTGGCTATTGTCAAGACAAGTTTACCCTTTACTATCAGTAAAACATTAGTCGTGAGACCCTGTAGGAATGCCGTGTCCCGCATGGCTCAGATGTGCATCAGGGGGCCACATGTTGTAAGATGATCCTCTTTTGGTTACATTCTTCCCACCTTTGTTTTCCTCATCACACACTGTGGAATATTATGCAGCCATGAAAAAGGAGGTAACTAGATTGGCTCTGGTTAACTTGAAGGAATTCTATCAGGTCATAACCTAAGAATAGCAAAATGCAGGAAAAGTGTCTATTGTGTGATCCCATGTTTGTCAAACTCTGACATATACAGGAAGGGTGTTATCCACATACGTATTTATAAGCATCTGTTTAAATAAGTTTCTATGTGGTTGTAGTTGCCTGGGGAAAATCTATAACAGGTTGCTGACATGTGTCTCATGAAAGAGGAAGGAGAGGGAGGTGAGCAAAATTAGAAGAAAACTTAAAAAGAGTAGGAAAACAAAATGCCAGCACGTATAGCGTAATACTCTATAATTTTGGGGGGGAAATCTACATAAGTGAATATATCAATAAACTTTAAAATAGCTTAAAATAGACACATTACCACCATCCCTCTTGTTTTCTAAAATTGTACACAGATAGGGCAAAAAACGATGGGTATCTATGCTCAGACTGGATGTCTTTTCATAATTTTCTACAATGAACTGCTATTGCTTTTGTTATAAGTAAAGATAATATTTTAAACAAGAAGACCAGGGAACGTTTCTTAGTATCCTCCCACCAGATGCTTCAATGGCTCCCACTTCCTCTCTCCTCTTTGTCTCAACCCCTCTCGCTGCTTTGTCTCATACATGTTCACTCATGACTCCCAAACCTCTCTCTTGTCCAGGTATTAAACAAATGTTTGTTGAGTGAAGAAAGGCTGTGTTGCTCTTTACCTTCTGGCTTCATCTTCTTCATCCCTTACTCAATCCCTATACCCCAGCCCTACGAGGCTTTATGCGGTTGCTGGATCTGGGCAAAAGCTGCTAACTTTGTCTGAGGAGCCTTCCTTCCTCATGGACACCTGACTCGTTTTCCAGATTCACCCGAAACTCCATTTTAGCCTCACTGGACTCCTTCTAGATAGGATCAGCTCTTCTAATTCTAATTCTAGTTCAGCTTTCAGCAGATTGCTCTGGCTTGTGGGAGCCCCCTGCCACTGCATGACAAGTAAATCAAAAGACAAAATGTATTCATTCAACAAACTGAGCCTTTACCCTTCATCGGACACATTTCCAGGCACAGGGGCTGGAGCAGTAAGAAAACAGACACAAATCCTTGCCCCCACAGAGCCTCCTTTCTAGTGAGAGCAGACAGACACTAGAGAGACAAAGGGGTAAAACAGACAAGAAGGAGGTGAGGGGGAAATGGGAAAGGAAAAGAGTTCCAGGCTAAGGGAACAGCAGATGCAAAGACCCTGATGCAGGACACAGATAACTTGCCGTGAGGAGATCCAGAAAGGACTGGGGAATGTGGGAGAACTTTCCAGAAAGGTGACACTTGAGTTGGGCCTTTAGAGAGCTTTTGGTGGAGAATAGAGTCACAGTAGGCAGAAGGATTACAACAGCAACCACATCTCAGAGGTGTGAAGGGGCTGATGCGTTTGAGATGTGACTAGCCTGCAGTGTCCGGAGCTGAATTTGGGGTGTGTGATGACAAGGGTGAGGGGAAACAGAGCAGGAAGGAATCAGGATGTGGATTCTCATCTCCTGATTCAGGGGCTGGGGATGCCACAAGACTCTGAGGGAACCAAGGGAACAAAACCATCACCCACATCCCCAAATTCACTCCCACTGGTTTTCAGATCATCATCTGTCCAACCAACTGGCAGGAAATTTGGATCCCTCTGGGTGAGGGGAGGTGGTTGCTCTTTCTGCACCTGACAACAGCTCCGTGGGATTTCCTTGGGTCATATAATGCAGCTCACAACCTTCTCGGAGGAGGAGGTTAAGGCTGTCAAGTCAGAGCCTCCAGGTGATAAAAAGACTGACGCAACCAGAACTCTCATACTTGGCTGGTGGGGTGTACATTGGAATATACTTTGGAATATACTTTCTTAGCATCTATCAGCATTGAGTATGCACGCTATGACCTAGGCACTCCACTGCTAGGTATACGCCAACCAGAAATGTATACCTATATTCACCAAAATTCATGTCCTAGAGTGCTCATAGCAGCACTGTTTGTAATAGACAAACTATTTTGTTTGTAATGTTTGTAATGGACGTTACTTAAGTGCTTATCAATAGCAGAATGGATACACAGGTTGGGGTGTCTTCATACTGTGCAGTATTGAAAAGCAACAAGAATGAACTAATGACAACTTGGATGATTCTCGGATACATAACGCAGAGCACAAGATGCCATGCACAAAGCGGATAAAACTCAATCCACAAGTTGGGATAGTGTTACCCTTTTGGGGGGTGGTGGCTGGAGGGGTTCTCTGAAAGAATCCGGCACACCTGACAAGAAGAGTCTTGGTGCTTCCAGCAGGTCCTAGCTGGCCAAGCCATGACCCAGGAGAAGCTGTCTTGGATTCTCCAGCCCCAATGAAGCCACACAGCCAATACCATGTGGGGTAGAGATGAACTATGCCTGATGGGCCCCATCCAAATTCCTGACCCATGGAATGAACAGTGAGCAATTAAAAAAAAAAAGTTTCTTGTTTTAAGCAACTAAGTGTTACAATGTGGCAATAGATTACTGAAACAGTTTTTATTTATCCTTGAGAGGCTACTGAGGACAGGGACCCAATCTTTTCTGTATCCAGGGTGATGTTAAAAATATCTAACAGTATTGGGGCGCCTGGGTGGCTCAGTCATTAAGCGTCTGCCTTCGGCTCAGGTCATGATCCCAGGGTCCTGGGATCGAGCCCCACATCGGGCTCCCTGCTCCGTGGGAAGCCTGCTTCTCCCTCTCCCACTCCCCCTGCTTGTGTTCCCTCTCTCGCTGTGTCTCTCTCTGTCAAATAAATAAATAAAACCTTTTTTTTAAAAAAAAATATCTAACAGTATTTAATATAAACAATGTTATATGCTCAAATACAAGTATAATAATAAATTAAACATTCCATTTTATTATCTGAGTAAGCTAAACAATACACCACAAAGCTTCTTCCCAGCGCAAATACGATGTAGCATAAATAATTTATTAAATTACTTTGATAATTCATGAATGATTTGTTCATGTTTTGAAATTATTGGGTGATCATTTCTCTGATGTGGCTGGCTGTCACTAGTCAAATGAGGGCTCTGTTTGGACCATGATTTAACCATAGGGAATACAGCAAACCCTCCTTGTGAATTCTCCATTGAATTGAAAGTCGTAAGGCATTTCAGTATTCATAATTTGAGAATAATTTCAATATTTTTAATAAGTAGCAAATGTCTCTTAATATTAACTATGTTGTTGGGGTGCCTGGGTGGCTCGGTCGGTGAAGCGTATGCCTTCGGTTCAGGTCATGATCCCAGGGTCCTGGGATTGAGCCCCGCATCAGGGTCTCTGCTCAACAGGGATCCTGCTTCTCCCTCTCCCTCTCCCTCTGCTTGCCTCTCCACCTGTTTGTGCTCTCTCTCCCTCTCTCTCTGTGTCAAATAAATAAATAAAATCTTTAAAAATATATAAACTATGTTGTTCATGACTCTGAATCCTTTCTTAATCCTTGTAATAATCTCAGAGATTTAAAAAATACATTCAACATCTTTATTATCAAGTATATATAAGATTATTGGCACGTCTTATTGAATCAGTTGATGTAACTGTATGACTTTTTGTTCGTCCTCAATCCATGAAGCCAAAACATCATTTGAACAAGTTTCAGCATTTAATAAATGGAAAGTTTTAAAAGTTTACTGTAGTTGTCATTAAATAATTTCCTTATTATGTAATTAAATAACCAAGATTTTCCCTTGGGGTTGATACTTTCTTTCTTTCTTTCTTTCTTTCTTTCTTTCTTTCTTTCTTTCTTTCTTTCTTTCTTTCTTTCTTTCTTTCTTCTTTCTTTCTTTCTTCCTTATTTAGAGGGAGAGAGAGAGGTGGGGAGAGGAAGAGAGAATCCATGCCCAGCAGGAGCCTGACGTGGGGCTCGATCTCATGACCCTGAGATTATGACCTGAGCTGAAATCAAGAGTCACACACTTAACCGACTGAGCCACCCAGGTGCCCCTGTTTTATTTCTAATAGCACACCATATTTCTTTATTTCTCTTTCACCCACTCCTTTGTCATAGTTTCCCGTCTTTAGGTTTACATGTTTAATCACTTTTATCATGGCTTAATTACTCCAGCAGTCCTCAAACTGTTTAGCTTCAAGACCCAATATATTTACTGTATTAAAAATTAAAGCTAAGGGCGCCTGGGTGGCTCAGTTGGTTAAGCGACTGCCTTCGGCTCAGGTCATGATCCCAGAGTCCCGGGATCGAGTCCCGCATCGGGCTCCCTGCTCGGCAGGGAGCCTGCTTCTCCCTCTGACTCTCCCCCTTCTCATGCTCTATCTCATTCTCTCTCTCAAATAAATAAATAAAATCTTTAAAAAAAAATTAAAGCTAAGAAATGCAAAATAAATTTATTCTGTATTTAAAAACAACAATAATAAGCCCATTGTAAGTGAACACAAATAACATATTGTAATAAAAAATAACTATGTTTTCCAAAACAAATTTAGCGAGAAAAGTGGCTTTTGCACCACCAGTACCAATATTAATACAACGTAAAGGGCAACTCATATTTTTATGAAAATACAAGGAAGACTTCATGGTCTGACCTCACGGAACCCCTGAAAGGGCCCAGAATCTTCAGGAATCCACATTTTGAGGACCATTGAATTGATTCTTCAGCTTCAACAATATCTTGTAAAGTGCTGATTCTTCTATGATAATAGATAGTTGAAAATATGTAATATCGCTTATTAAGCCCAAACACATAAAGTTCTCCATGTATTTATTATTTATTTAGCCACTCCCATTTTATAGTTTTTATTAAACTCCATAGAGCAGGACTGATAGAATTTTTTTTTTTTCTTTAAGTAATCTCTACCCCCAGCTTGGGGCTCAAACTCACAACCCCGTGATTAAGAGTCCTGCGTTCTATAGACTGAGCCAACCAGGTGCTCCAATTGATATAATTTTTTAACTCCTTTGTCATCCTAGGATAACAGACTGCCTATCAAGAGCCAAGTCTTCATCCAGCTGTCATTATTTCAATCCCTGCTGTCAAGTATTTTGTTTCCTTCTCCCTGCTGTTTATTTGACACAGGGTAGTAAAAACATTTATCAAGGGAAGCTTTAAAGTGCGTTACTTGATTTGTAAATGTCTTGCATCATCCAGTGATGACTGAACACAGTGACTAAGCATCCCATGAAAACATCTGAAAGTTTTCCAAAAATTTTGAAATGCTAGACTTTGTCCCTAGCATTACACTGGCCCCATGCATGCAACATCCAATGAAGTTCTCACGTGTATATTTCTCACTGAAACCCTTTTTCCAGAGCACTGACCATCAAATTCAATATATGATTTGATTTTAGGTGCTATTCCTGTTAGCGCCACATCATCCGTAAGAACCGGTCAACAATCTTCCAAGTTTTCCATTTTGCACTGTAAGTACAGGATTAAGATACTTGTATGTGGGGTCTGCAGCCGGATGATGGCAGGCCTGGGAGAGATGTGCCAGCGCACCAAGGGTCCCCGGCTGGTCTTGCAGATGGCTATGGAGAACGGCTTCAGAGGGACTATGGCCAGGAGGCCAGAGTCTTTGGGTACAATGGAGCAGTTCTTCCACAATGCGCACTTCTGTGAATAAAGGGCTCACCATCTGGACCTCGACTTACCAACCAGAGGTGGACCAGGAGCTGGATAAGGTGGAAGCTTATGGGGCAGCTCAGACCAATGGGTTTGATGTGTTCAGGAGGATGGGATTCTGCTCCAGGTGAGCCAGCAGCGGAGAGGGCTGCTCGGAGGGAGATGGCCTCCCTCATCACCCAAAGAAAGGGCAGGGCCAGAGCAGCCAGAGAGCCAGGTGAGGATGATGAGGATGAGGCAGCCAGCATGGAGGACATGGAAGTCACAGCTGGGAATGCTGCAGCAGGGACACTTGGGGTCTGCCCCCAGCCTGAGCCCACTCTGGTCCAGACTCCCAGACTATAAAGGAAGAGGATCTAGGGTAGGATGGCTGGCCCATTGCTGGGAGAAGGAAATGAGTGGGCCTGGGAATGGTTTGCACCTCTGTTTGCTACTTGTTTTGAGAGTTGTTTGTAGGAGTTTTTTGGAGGGTTGTGGTCCTCTGGACTGGTTACCCCATCCCTGCCCTCGGCCCCGTTCCCCTGTCCACTCCTACCAGGGGATGAAGAGCCTTGGGGTCCTTGGTCTCAGGATGATGGGACCTTGTTCAGCACCACCCCGCCTTGGGCCCAAGTTGCTATCTGAGTGATGAGGCCAGATTCCCAACACAGCGCCTCTTGGGTGAAGAGGGAGGATGAGTGGGTGTGGGTGTGGCTGGAGAAGCTACAGGCTGATTGACAGTGGGCAGGTGGATTTGGAAAGAAAGAGGACCAGCAGGAGAACCAATACTCAGCCTTAGAGAGGCATACTAAGTATTCACAAGAATTTCAAAGCTTAGTTTCTGGGCCCATCCTAGCAGCCTGGTGCTTTTTCTCCTTCTCCTTCTCCTCCTCCTCCTTCTTCTTCTCCTTCTTCTTCTTCTTCTTCTCCTCCTCCTTCTTCTTCTAAGTTTATTTATTTGTTTTAGTAATCTCTACACCCAAGGTGGGGCTCGAACTCACAACCCCGAGATCAAGAGTCACATACTCTTTGGACTGAGCCAGCCAGGTGCCCCGCAGCCTGGTACTTCTGGACAAATAAACAGATGGACAAATCGAGCACAGCAACACTCTGAAAGTTTCCAAAATAAACAGTGTTTTTCTTTAAAAAAACAAAGAACAAAAAAACAAAGCAAAGCAAAAATATTTGTATGGGAAACAATAGACACATCATTGACAATGATAGAAATTTTACAGCCTGACTCTTAAGTTTTCCAAAACATTGCAGTCGACTTGGAGCTATGTTGCCCAGACCTCAGTGGGAGGAAGGATGCACTGCTCGGTTGGGGAAATTCGGTCAGCCTCCGGCTCTCTGGTCCTCCAGGGCCTGACCACAGCCTAGCCCACCTGGAGTCATACCTGAAGTGCAGCCCCAACAGGTGATGAGTGAGCTGGAACATTTTGGCTCAACGTGAGTCAACTCTGAGGCTTTTTTCTTCTTAGTACTTTCAAGTACTTTTTTTTTTTTTTAGAGGGGGGTGTGCAGAGAGGAGGGGAGAGGGAGAGAGAGAATCCCAAGCAGGCTCCACGCTCAGCATGGGGAGCCCGACGTGGGGCTCAGTCTCATGACCCTGAGATCATGACCTGAGCTGAAATCAAGAGTTGGAACACCCAACTCACTGAGCCATCCAGGCACCCCTTGTTTAAGTTTTGGATTAAAATTTAAAAATTTTCATTTTCTTTATCATTCACATCATTAAAATATTTCTTTTAGGAGTTTTAATATTTCAGATGCTTTATTGGGAAAACTGACTCACGGTGTTCCTTGCAATTTATCTCGGTGATGTTTGCAAATATTCTTTATTTCACCTGTTAGCATTAGCAAAACATTACAGCCGGTCCTACGAAATGTGTGTTTAGCAGGTTTAACTTTTAATGATTCAAACTGTGAGCACCATTTGGGTCTAACAGTTATGGCAATAGCAAAAATAAGCTACTCGGGATTTTGGTTGAAACAATCAAACTGTTTGTCATTTTAGAAATGCAAATTTTATTCCAGTTCTTGCACGATATGGAAAGATGCTCCTTGCTGTCGTCACATTATCAGAGTACCAGCAGATATCTAGGCTGAAGTCTATTTTTGGTATAATTTCAGAAGAGGTATGTTTATGATTCAGAAGAACTGTGGCTATGATATTTCCTAAAAGCTTTAAGAAATATACCCAAATCTTGTTGTCTCTTCATTTTATGTGGTTATTTCCATAATTTATTATAAATTCATGCATGTATAAATATCAAAGCTCTGCATACTAACTATTCACAAGAATTTCAGAGCATCAGCAGTAGGATCAACGTAGAAACAATAGAACTGAAACAGAAGCAATGATGTGATTTGAAGAGAATGATAAACCAGCGATTCTCCTACATCTTGAGTACCTCCCTGCCCAGGGGACTGGACTGTGAATATTCCTCACATTTAATCGTCCAAGAGGTTCTTTTCTCACCATGACATCCTCCAGCATTTGGCTGATAAAGTGCATACTAGAATTTATGTTAGTAATTCATTTTACCTCTCGTTGTGGTCACTAGTAACCAATTTACTAATTAGCACTGACACATTTCAATAGTTTATCAATAGGCACGTTTGCACGCATGCGCACACAGAGAGTTAGATTGGACAAATTAAGACCAATGAAAGTGAATTAGATTGGCCACACTGAGTGATTTCAGAAGCAAACTAAAACTCCCCCTTGCTTCCATTCCTGAAGAAAGCCTGAATTTGACCCATGGCCAATACTTCCTGGGTTGTCCGTCCAGCCCCTGCTTCTGGGTGGATGTCCTCCTCCTTCCCCCCCGCCCCGACCCCCGCTCTTGCACCTGCAGACTTGCCTTGGGAACAGTCCTAGCTACACAACTTGACTTGCCTCCCTCATCTCCAATCCCTGGCTTAAGACGATTGTTCAGTGCACCTCACCTAAGGTGGGCCAATCAGAATCCCTTGCTTAAGAATTTGGGTTTGAGGGGCATCTGCCTGGCTCAGTCGGTTAAGCGTCTGCCTTCAGCTCAGGTCATGATCCCAGGGTCCTGGGATCGAGTCCCGCGTCGGGCTCCTCGCTCAGCAGGAAGCCTGCTGCTCTCTCTCTTTCTGTCAAATAAAATCTTTTTAAAAAGATTATCATTAAATAATAATAATAATAATCTTTAAAATAAAGATTTTATTTATTTGTTTGACAGAGAGAGAGAGATCACAAGTAGGCAGAGAGGCAGGCAGAGAGAGAGGGGGAAGCAGACTCTCTGCTGAGCAGGGAGCCCGATGCGGGGCTCGATCCCAGGACCCTGGGATCATGACCTGAGCCAAAGGCTGACACTTAACCGGCTGAGTCACCCAGGGGCCTCAAAATAAACAAAATCTTAAAAAAAAAAGAATTTGGGTTTGAGACTGGTGGCTGTGAGTGCTTGTGACCTTCTGCCATGTCGAAGGAGTGCAGAGGTAAAGAAGCAAGAAGCAGGTGCAAAGCAGTCCCCCTTGAGTCCGAGGTCCTCCTGGTAGTTTGCTTTTAAGGCCCTGCGTGTGGACGCTGAGAGGCACACCTGTATCCTTATCTACATTCTTTCCATTTTTTGCTTTATCACAGTCAGCGTTTCTTTTGTGCTACCAACATAGTCCTAACTAAACGTTCCCTTAAACTGCCCCTGCTCCCGTAATAAGGCTTGACGTCAGAGATCCTTAGTGTGCAAGCTGCGTACTGTACTTTTTTAAAGCAATGGTGCATTATGGAGCCCATGCATGGCATACAGAATGGGATGCAGGTCCAGATCAAGGGCCTCTGGGTGGCTTCTTAAAAACATCTTCATAGGGGCGCCTGGGTGGCTCCGTCGTTAGGCGTCTGCCTTCGGCTCAAGTCATGATCCTGGGATCCTGGGATCGAGCCCCACATCGGGCTCCCTGCTCTGCGGGAAGCCTGCTTCTCCCTCTCCCACTCCCCCTGCTTGTGTTCCCTCTCTCGCTGTGTCTCTCTGTCAAATAAATAAATAAAATCTTCATAAGGGCGCCTGGGTGGCTCAGTCAGTTAAGGTCATGATCCCAGGGTCCTACTCAGTGGGGGGCCTGCTTCTCCCTCTCCCTCTGCCTTCCGCTCCCCCTGCAAGTGCTCTCTCTGTGTCAAAATAAAATAAATCTTATAAACAAAACAAAACACCTTCATAATGTCCTAGTGTGGGGATGTAATTCTAATGATATTAAATATAAATAGCTCAAAATTGTATATTAATTATGATGAGCTTCAATTCCTAGCGGACGGGACCTTGTGAACAGAGCTGGGTTATGAATTATCTTTCATGACAAAAGGCCCGAGACACAGATATGTGTAAAATATGCATTGGCTTAGATGACAAAGGGGACACCTGTCCTCATCTGGGACAATGAGGTGACCAGCAGGAAGGTCAGAGTACTGCTCCCAGAAGATACTGACCCCCAGAGGGGCATCTCAGCAGGCAGACCCAGGCAGCATCTTCAGCCACTTCTGGGCAGCCTGGAAGGACACCCCCTGTGCTTCCCGAGATGTTGGCTGCCAAGTACCATGTGGGAAAGACTGTCAGACCTAGTCTAGATGTATACCTCCCCAATGCTCTCTGCTATCCCAAAAAATGTATACTAATTGTTCCTGCAGGGAAAGTTTATAGGTGGAATTCTCCAGACATGTGTTAGATAAACCACCCTTACGTGGGTATAGATGGTCCACCTCTGGAGCTGAGAAGCTTTGATTCTGTTCACAGAAGAACTACCATGGGAGTAGACAGAGGAGGGAAGGAGGAACCATCCTAAGGGCACCAGTGTGGGATTGGGGAAGTACTGCTGAAAGCCAGGTTTGATTTCACTTACTTACCTGGTGATTGCTTAAATAGTTCTTTGCACAAGCCAGGCACTGGTTAAGTACTTCACATGTTTAACTCACTTAATGGAGACTGATGAGGCAGTTACTGTTACTTCCTCACTTTACAGATGAGGAAACTGAGGCACGGGAGGTTGTAAGTAACTTGTTCAGGGTCCTATAGCCCATAAGATACATATTCCTGAAGAGCTATTTTTTTTTTTTTGGTGGTGGAGGGGATTGGCACATTAAGTCCTCTGTGCTGGGGCACCTGGGTGGCTCAGCCTGTTAAGCGTCTGCCTTTGGCTCAGGTCACAATCTCGGGGTCCTGGGAT
Organism: Mirounga angustirostris; assembly: GCF_029215605.1. Lineage (NCBI taxonomy): Eukaryota > Metazoa > Chordata > Mammalia > Carnivora > Phocidae > Mirounga > Mirounga angustirostris. Next base: position 55,249,967 of record NW_026991725.1, read on the forward strand.
CAAGCCCTGGGATGAGCTCCCCACTCAGCAGCCAGTCTGCTTCTCCCTCTCCCTCTGCTCCTCCCCCCACCTTGTACTCTCTCTCAAATAAATACATAAAATCTTTTTAAAAAATCCTATATCTTAGGGTTGCTGGAGTGGGGGGTGGGGTGGGAGGGATGGGGTGACTGGGTGATAGACACTGGGGAGGGTATGTGCTCTGGTAAGCACTGTGAATTGTGCAAGACTATTGAATCTCAGATCTGTACCTCTGAAACAAATAATGCAATATATGTTAAGAAAAAAGAAGAAGAAGAAGAAGAAGAAGAAGAAGAAGAAGAAGAAGAAGAAGAAGAAGAAGGAGAAGGAGAAGGAGAAGGAGAAGGAGAAGGAGAAGGAGAAGGAGAAGAAGAAGAAGAAGAAGGGGAAGAAGAAGGTAGCAGGAGGGGAAGAAGGAAGGGAGGGAAATCGGAGGGGTAGATGAACCATGAGAACCGATGGACTCTGAAAAACAAACTGAGGGTTCTAGAGGGGAGGGGGGTGGGAGGATGGGTTAGCCTGGTGGTGGGTATTGAGGAGGGCACATTCTGCATGGAGCACTGGATGTTATGCACAAACAATGAATCATGGAACACTACATCTAAAACTAATGATGTAATGTATGGGGATTAACATAAGAATAAAATAAATAAATAAATAAATCCTATATCTTATTTAAATAACCATATTTAAAGATTTACAATAGAGAGGCTTTCAAACAGGGAAAGAATCATCTCCAGATGAATTTTTGTCTCTCTGGGCATACTTGGCTTCCTTTGCTTTTCCTTTTTGAAGGCTCCAGATTTCCACAGTGTCCAACACTCACCTGGGCTAGATTTTGAGATAGGGATAGAATGCCGTAGATGTGCACAGAAGTGAGAACAGAGATCTAAGACCCTACATTTTGAAGGTTTGAGGAAGGGAGGGGCTTCTCCTGAGGATTCCAGCTGGAGGTTCTTAGGGTTTCTGTGCCGCCTTCAGGTCAGTTTGCCGGGATGGACCTGGGGTGGGAAATGTAATTCTGGTGCTAAGGAACAACCTGAGAGCAAACATTCTATTAGCAATAATCGCGCCTCGGATAAACCTCATTGGCTACGGTACTGCAGCTGCGCAAAGCTGAGAGCAAACATTCTAAACAATGGAACATACCAGGATAGTACAGGGCCTGAGTTTTCTAGGATATTTTCAGGTTTATTGTTTATAAAATGGTTTTGTAAGACATATCCTTGAGGGAAAGTTGCCAAATAAGTTCTTTGACACCTGACCTTCAATAATCAGGTAGAAAAGCAAGCTCCCTTAAAGCCATTCAAAGGTAAGCCTGAGGTCAACTGGCAGGATACCTGGCGGCTGGAAGCAGGGGTTCTCATTCTTAGGGCCGTGGAAAATGTATTCAATACTGAGTCTGCGTGCATAAACATTTCTCCGGGAAGAGGGTCCTGGGCTGTCATCAGCCTCTCACAGAAGTCAAGGGACCCCAAAATGTGCAGAACCCCTGCCCGACACCATCTCTTCAGGGACCCGGGGGAGTAAACCCAGAAGGGTCGGGAAAGACCCGCAGCTTGGCAGCACGACCTCCGCTTTCAGAGGGCGCGGGGAAAGCCGCGCTCTAGGAGATGCTCCTTTGCCCTGACCGGTTCCCTGGGGTCTATACTGCACAAGGGATGCCCGGTCCCTCCTGCAGGTGGGGGTTCAAGACCTGCTTCCCCGACGCCCGCCTCCCAGTGGGCTCCAGCCCGGGGTGTGGCCGGCTCGAATCTGCTCCCAGGCCCAGCGCGAAGGCTGCAGCGGGTAACGAGCTGTGGTTCCAGCGGCTCGCACCCATTTTCCCCGCCTGGGCCAGTTCCTGGAGGGACTGGCCTCGACCGCGGCGCGCGCGCACTCATTTTCCTGGCGGAGGGAGCGGGCTACGGAGGGCGCTGCGTCCTACAAGACGTGCTGACGTCGCGGAGGGCCGGCAGTCGGCTCGGGAGCGGCCGGCGCGCGTGCGTGCGTTGGGCGCAGCTGCGAGGCGGGGAGGCGCGCGGGGACGGTGGTTGTGCTGGTCCTAGGGCGGCGGCCGTCACCGCAGCAGCACCCCGGGCTGAGGGGGCCGTCGCGGCGGGACGAGCTGGGGATGGGGAGGACCGGGCCCCGCACCTCTCCCGGGCGCGTGTGCGGCTCCGGGGGCGCACAGTGACGGCCGCGGCGCCCCTAGCCGGGCAGCGCTGAGGCCGCTTCGCCAAGGGAGCCTTCGGCCGGCGGCGGGCCGGGCCATGAGGAGCGGCCGGGGCCGGGCCAGGCCTCGCTGACCCCCGGCCCCGCGCGGAGGCCTCCCCCGTTTCCGCTCCGGCCTCTCGGCATGAGCGTCCGCCCGGGCCGGGGGCCGCGGCTGCCCCAGTGCGGCGGCCCGCGGGCGGGCTCCGGGCCGGCGGGCCCGCGGTGCTGAGCCCGGCCCGCGTCGCTGCGCTGCCCGCCCGCCCGCTGTATGCCCCGGGGGCGCGGCCATGGAGGTGGTGGGCGACTTCGAGTACAGCAAGAGGGACCTCGTGGGACACGGGGCCTTCGCCGTGGTCTTCCGGGGGCGGCACCGCCAGGTGAGCCCCGCCGGCCGGGGCGAGGCCGGGGTCTGTGGGCCGCCCTCCCGTCCGCGCGGCGGCGGCCGGACCGGGTGGTCTTGAAACTCGGCGACGCCGCGGGCGCAGAGGCCCCCCGCGTTGGCTCGCCGCCCTGAGGCCTGCCATTGTGCGCGCTGTCAGTGTCGCGGGGTTTGTTTTGGTCGGGCGAGGACTGTTTTGAGGCCGAAGCCGCTAGGCAGCGCTCCACCTACCGACGGGCCGCTCGGCCTCTGATTCCCTCCTCGCAGAGCGCCTGGTGGAACCAGAGCGCGCCTAGGGGCTCGCTCGCCCGCCGGGACGTGCCTTTCCACCTGAGCGTGCCCAGGATCCGAGTCCGAAAGGACCGCACGGTCCCTGCCCAGCCCTGGCCCCGGACGTGGACGCATCTGAGGTTTTTCCGCGCCCTGGGCTGCCAAGGCTTGTCCCTTTTGAGGTCGATAACTGCAGACCCAGCGGAAAACGGGCTGGTTTCCCGTTAGCCCGAGACTTTCTCAAACTCGGGGTGGGGGTGGGGGGTGGGGGGGGGTATCACATTTCCCAGCATTGGTTCCTCAACCCGCGGACGAGCCCCGTACCACCTTGCCTTTCTGGGGTTAGATAGGCGGGTGGGAAAGAGGGTTGGACGCTTCATTTTTCAATCCGAGTAGACACGAATGCTGGTTCAGAAATGTTTCAAAGCTCTTGCTGTTCCGCAAATAGGGTCCCACGAGGCTGTCGAATCTAAAGAATTTGGAAGAGCACCTAGGGAGTGGAAATGATCAAAACGGGTTTGGGTAGTCCTGGTTGTTGGCAAGGGGCCTGTTAAAAGTGGGCTGGTTTTGTTGCTTATCAGAGTAATAAAAACTACTTTATTATGGGAATAACTGGAAACTCGACGAAAAGTGATTAAAACAGGGCCAAATCTCGCCAAGCTATCAAATACCACCTTCCAGTTTATCATCCGCATTTCTCCATAACTTTAAAGTGGTTGTAAACTTTGTCCTTTGTTTCGTTTCATGCTGGTTACTATGTGGTCTTCGTATTTATTATTTTTAGTGGCTGTCTTGTAGGACATGAGCTTGTAATTTATGAAATCATTTTCCTATTGTTGGAGATTCAGATTCTTTTCCATTTCCCCCCCAGTGTTTATGAATTTGCTAAAAACACCTTTGTGCTTATAGATTATGTTTCTATAAAATAATTTCCCGGAGTAACACTGTTTTTCCTTTTCAGAAAACTGATTGGGAGGTAGCTATTAAAAGTATTAATAAAAAGAACTTGTCAAAATCACAAATACTGCTTGGGAAGGAAATTAAGATCTTAAAGGTATGTTTCTTTATGTGATATTTCATACTGGGTTAAAACTTACTTTAAATAAATGCATGATGACATCTTTTGTAATTTTGGTCCCTGGAGCCAAGTTTGAGAATTTTCACCTGTTGCTCTCATTTTTGCATGCTCAGTTTTTTGAGACATTTGAGTACTCGGAAGCTATTTTTAAGAATAGGTGTTTGTGGCTCGTGGGCTTAGAGGGATTCTGTGAAGACTGATTTTAGCTTCTAATTTCTTCTTTTCCTTGGTTATTGTGTTACTGTTTGAGAAGAGGCACACCCTTCTTATCCATTATTTAGCTCTTCTCTTGATCCCTTTCAGGTGACACTTAAGTATTTGGGGGGGACTAGGGGCAGATGGAACCTCTCTTCCTTGTAAATTGAAAACAAATTATTTACCTTGGAAGTGGTCTTTTTAGATCACTCACAAGCAGTGTTACCCAAGTGAGGTCCTTTGGGGAAAAAATGGTTGCTTAGTCAAATGCGTATGGAAAATCCTGTTTACTGCATACTTCTTGGAGAGTCGCAAAGCCCTTTGCTCGGCAAAGAAAAATCTGAAAAATTGCGCAATGAAGAAACTGGCTTAGGTGTATTTAACTCAGTGTTCCCCAAGCTAATGTGAACGTAGAGCTCTCACCTCACACCAGCTTTCATCGAAACTACTTCTCTGTGGAGAGCTCTTTGGTAAGAATTACAGCTCTTTGAGCTAAGAATTATGCTTCGTTTTCTTTCAGGCAAATAACGTGCTCTTTAAAAGCACTTTGGAATTTCATGCCTTTATTGCTGTTAGAACTGTATATTGAATTTGAAAAGACTCCCAGAGAGTCTGTGGTCATACTAACTGTGACATTTATTTTGTAAAAGAGTACTCACCTTGTTAAGAGTCTAAAAAATGATCCTGGTGAAAAAACATTTAGGGCTCAGGTAAAGTTTGATCAGGCACATTTCCTCTTAATTCTTTTGTAGATTGAATTGTTCTAATCTAGTAGTGGAAGTGTAGTATATAGAAAGAGTATATAGTATGTGTGTGGGGGTGTATACTTAAGTTATATTTATTTGCATGTTGAAATATATTTATTAGAGCGATCACAAATATTTTAAATTCTCAATTTCCTTAACAGGAACTTCAGCATGAAAATATTGTAGCACTCTATGATGTTCAGGTACCATATTATTAATATTATTTTTTAATTTGCATATCAGTAAGGAACTCTGCTATTTCATACAAATTTAAGTGAATTGTAATAGAAATAGAAAATTGCCTTATTCTTGTTGGAAAGGTGTATAGTTTGAGTTACATGTTTATTAATAAAAAATTGCTTAAAGTAGGGGCACCTGGGTGGCTCAGTCGGTTAAGCATCTGCCTTTGGCTCAGGTCATGATCCCAGGGTTCTGGGATCGAGCCCCATGTTGGGCTCCCTGCTCAGCAGAGGAGTCTGCTTCTCCCTGTTCCTCTCCCTCTGCCCCTGCTCATGTATTCTCTCGCTCACTCTCTCAAATAAAATCTTTAAAAAAAAATTGTTTAAAGTAGCATAGAGGGGTAGGGGGAAATAATGTGCTGCGTGAGTACAGTTATAGTTATACTAGAGGAGTAGTGTTATTTTAGGTCAAGTAGAGGAATATTGATGCCAGATCTAGCATTTCTTTCTTTTTTTTTTTTTCCTAGCGTTTCTGTCGTAAATGTAGAAAGGACTGTTGTGGGCTATTAAAAAATCAGAGCTTTTTTCTTACTGCAAAAGTAACATTTGCTAATTGGAGATGTATTAGAAAAAAATAAAAACAAAGAAAGCATGCATATTCATCACACTGATACAGCTGTGATTATCACCATGGCATACAGTAGAGTTGAATTTTATTTGGAGGTGGGAAGGCAAGGTTCTGAAGTTCTCTTCTAAGGCAACATTTCTCCTTGGAAGTCCTTTTAAAAAGCCTGATTTTGGAGAAAATTAGTATTTGGCGGGGGGGCAGAGCATGAGAGTAAGTAGTTGGCTTATATTTAGGGGCAATATTGTGTTTTAAATTCTAGAACCACTCTTTTGTCTAGTGTGGTATCCACTGCGTGAGAGCCACAGTGATCTGAGATCTAAGGGAGGGGGCAGCAGACTCAGCTTCTCCTAGATTCTCACTCCAAAGCAGACTAGGGTGCATGATTTATGGTATTTCCTTCTTTTGTTTTTCTTAGTCTGGACAGTTGAATTCCAGTAAAGTAAATGGACATGTTACGTAAGTCTGCTGTATGTGTTTCTAGCTAAAACCTTTTTTTTTTTTTTTAGGATTTTATTTATTTATTTGACAGAGACACAGTGAGAGAGGGAACACAAGCAGGGGGAGTGGGAGAGGGAGAAGCAGACTTCCCACAGAGCAGGGAGCCCAATGCAGGGCGATGAGGGGCTCGATCCCAGGACCCTGGAATCATGATCCGAACCAAAGGTAGACGCTTAATGACTGAGCCACCCAGGCGCCCCGCTAAAATCTTTTCTGTACATACTTCCATTACTCGAATTCATTTATAAGGTTTTGAGTGGCTCCATGTGCCAGGCATTGTTCTAAGGGCTAGGAATAAAGCAGTGAGTAAAACAAAGTCCTTGCTTTCAGTGTGCTTAATTTTAGTGGGGTGAGACAAAATGGACTGTTCTTCTTGTGCTTTTCTTTTTTGTATGTAGTGATTTTTCATGTAGTCATACCATACTACAAAGTATTTAATTCAACCCACATTACAAGATGCTTCATTTTTTTCCATTATAGAAAAGTGCTATGAGGATAATATATAAATTCTGAACATAGCTTGGATTCTTTTCATTCAATTTCTAGCATTGGAATTACGAGGGCAAATAAATAGCACACACAGTTTTAAAGTTTTTGATTGTAGAGTGTCATTGCTCTCCCAAAAAATTGCAATTTAAATTTCATGTGCAGACTATGTGAGTGCTGTGGGGTGTATTTTGTTACCTGTTTAAATGGGTGTAACTCATTCCTTCATCCAAGAAATTCAAAGCAGCATAGAAAGAAAGGGGAAAAAACTTTAAAGTCAAAACTAAACTTATCTCACCATCCCTGGCTGAAATGTTGATTCTCCTCAGAGCTGTTTGTGTAGTTTGTCTTAGTCTCTGGAGACAGAGGGCACCAAGTGGTACAAGTCAGTGCCTGGTACAAAAATTGTTAAATAATATTAACTATTAATTTCCCATTTTTTGAGAAGCACAGAAAACCCTGTCAATTGGCAGAGTAGATTTTGCTTTCAGAAAACAGAAAGTATACTTAGATTTCATTTTATTAGAAAAATATTTTTAAGTACTAGCTTTGGTTGTAGAGTGAGATATTTAGGAGGAACATGTGCTCAAAAACCGGAATTATCAAACAATCAAGAATTTCAAGGTGACTGCATTAAAATGTTTATATTTTGTGCATTGTGTACTACTGGAAATACATAAATTTAAGAGATACCAGTCAAATAAATACACTCTTGAGCATTTGACTAATGAGTAGAGTCTTGATCTAATATTTTAGATTTGCTTCCTTAATTTTAATTGTTTACTGTATGTTTGTAGAGACACTATAGTATTTTATCAATTTGAAATGAACATCATTTTTCCTGGCCATCAGTTTTGGAAATCTGTCTAGTGTATGGATACACTTCTATAAATTGACAACTTTTGACACTGTAAAAAATCAGGTTTCAGTTTAGATGACACCTAAACATACTTTCCCTAATTAAAAAATTAACATATTCTCATAGTTAAAATAATCATTGTGAACATTAATAAATTTAAAAAGAAATAGCAATTTTCAGAGATAACCACTGTTACATTTGTTTTAGAGTTTTCAAAAAAATATATATATACGCAGCTATAATCATTTATATTTAGATTTTTAAGCTTTTCATTGTGAGGGACTTAATAATAGTATTTTTACGTTAGTGCAGCTTGTTTTATTAGACTTAGTATATCTTGGATACCTTTTCATGTCAACGTAGTACTATAGGGCCAAATGATAATTTACTTAAAACCCAATTGTGGCCATTTGGGTTCTTATTTTCCCCTGTTAGAAACAGTGCTGCAGGGAAAGCTGTGTACATATCTTTGCTTATTTGAACGAGTGTCCCTGTAGAAGAAAATCCTTGTCGTGGAATCGTCTGGTTGAAGCTATTAGCATGTTGCCTTGCAGAAGGTTGTACCAATTTATTTTGATATAATGACCTTTTTTTTTTTTCTTAAATCCTTAGTGCATTGACCATCTTCATGTTTTATTTGCCTTTTTGTATTTCTTCTGTAACTTCCCTGTTGGCGTTCTGTGATGTGGTGTTGTGTTCATTGTTCCTACTGATTCCCTTGTAATTAGTATTCCTTGGACCAGTTAATAAGAAAATACAGGAGGATAGTGGTGAACAAAATAGGAATGGTCCTTGCTCTCGTGCAGCTCCCACATATTGGGCAAGAGGATATGAAGCAAATAGCTACTTGTTCTAGTGTGCACAGTGCCGTGAGGGAGAAGAGGATAGTTGAAGACCTTTGAGAGGAAAGCGTATGGGGGTGAGGGGAGTAGGGCTCCCCACTTTGTGGGCTGGGGAAGACTTGGTGAACAAATGGTGTTTAAGCTGACTTGATGGAACAGTGGGAGATGGCCAGGCTTGGGTGGGTGGGAGAAGAGCAGGTAAGCACACCCCAAGCAGAGGAAGTCGTCTGTGTAGAGCAGACAGGAGGGATGAGAGCTTGAGGAGCTGGGAGAAGCCTGGACGGGGGATGGGAGTGCAGGGGTGAGGGGAGGGTGTGGTAGATGATGCTGGCATTGATGTCGGCAGGGGCCACATGCAGTCTTGATTCTGAGGGCAGCTCTATGCCCTTGAAGAGTTTTAAGAGCAGGAGAGTGATATCATGTGTGTTTCTCAAAAGATACCTATCTTTGACCCTACTGGGCATGAGATAAGTATTGTCAGTTAGGAATCCTTCACCTGCATATTTGTCAGTTGTCTGGATAAATAAACACCACCAGGTAATTTTTAGTGTTGTGAGAAAAAAGATGATTCATTTAATAAAATGGTGCTGGCAAAACGGAGATACCTGAGAAAAAATAAAGTTGGATCCCTATTCTCATCATTTTCCACAGTAATTTCCAAATGAATGAAAGGCTTAAGTATATAAAATAAAGAGTCTTAGAATAATATATTTTTTTTAAGATTTTATTTATTTTTTTGAGAGACAGAGAGAGAGAGGGCACAAGTGGGGAGGAGGGGAGAGGGAGGAGGGGAGAAGGAGAAGGAGAAGCAGGCTCCCCACTGAGCAGGGAGCCTGAGGCCAGACTCAATCCCAGGACCCCGAGATCATGACCTGAGCCAAAGGCAGACGCTTAACCAACTGAGCCACCCAGCGCCCTAAGAATCTTAGAATAATATTTAGATGACTATATATAATTCAAGAGTTGGAAAGGTATTTTAAATCAAGAAACTCAGAAGCTATAGAAGTAGGGACATGTAAAATTTTTAAAATCTTGCTTTATGGCAAATAGTACCGTGAACAAATAGAAAGCCATAAAAAGGAACAAACTTGATACCTGCCACAGCATATGAATTTTAAACGTTATGGGTTTTTTGTTTTTTTTTTTTAATTTTTATTTTTTAAAGATTTTATTTATTCATTTGAGACACAGAGATACAGAGAGAGAGAGAGAGCATGAGCAGTGGGAGAGGCAGAGGGAGAGGAAGAAGCAGACTCCCCGCTGAGTCAGGACCCCGATGTGGGACTTGATCCCAGGACCCTGGGATCATGACCTGAGCCGAAGGCAGATGCTTAACCATCTGAGCCACCCAGGCGCCCCGTTATGTTTGTGTTTAAATGCCCCGATTGGGTGGGGGCCCGTGGTGTGGGCCCTGAAAGAATTCACTCAGGGCAGAACAAAGGAGAGAGCAGTTTATTGAACGCGCCCCGAGGGAACAGCGGGCAGGGCAGCAAAGGAGAGACTGTCTTCTTCGGAGGAGGCAGTGGTGGGGACTGTAGTTATAATGCAGAGTGAAGAGGTAGGGGGACATACAGAATTTCCCCCTTTTTGGTAACTGTACCTGGTTGTAAGTAGCTCATTGGTCAGTTAGGGTCTGTGGCCGTTTTTCCACGTGGGTCGCTTAAGGAGCCTGTTTGCATTCAGCTCGATGGTCACTGTGGGCCTTTTGCTTTGCTCAAGTTTCCATCGCTCAAGCCTGTTGCCTAAAAGCGGCCTCTACAGTGTTGAGAATAAGAAGCCAGCCATATACAGCTATTGTATGATTCTGTTTTTTGTGAGTTCCAAGAAGAGGCAGGACTGAGGGAGGGTGGTAGAAGTCAGGGAAGGCGCAGTAGAGGGTGCCTGTGGGAAGGGCAGAGGGGATGAACGAACATTCTGGCATGATGGAAATGATCTGTATTTTGACTGGAAGAGTAGTTAATGGGTCTGTGCATTTGTCACAACACACTGAAATGTACATCTCAGTCTGTGTATGTTAAGGTACGTTATACCATAATAAAATAAAAAAAAAAAAGTACACAACAGATAACAGGCTAATATCTCAAACATATACATCCTCTCACAAATTGGTAAGGAAACGATAACCCAAAGAGACAGTAAGCAAAGGATATAAATTGTTGGTTCTCATAAGAGAGATAAAGAGGCACCTGGGTGGCTCAGTTGTTAAGCGTCTGCCTTCGGCTCAGGTCATGGTCCCAGGGTCCTGGGATCAAGCCCCACGTCGGGCTCTCTGCTCGGCGGGAAGCCTGCTTCTCCCTCTCCCACTCCCCCTGCTTGTGTTCCCTCTCTCGCTGTCTCTCTCTCTGTCAAATAAATAAATAAATAAAATTTAAAAAAAATAAAAATGGCTAATGTATGAAATGATATTCATGAACAAGTAGTCAGGGAAATGTAAATTAAAGTAACAGTGAGATGTCACTTCTCACTCATCCCTTTGGCAAAATTAAAAAGTGCCTCAATTCTTACTGGTGGAATTTGGGAGGAGGTGTAAGATATTCTCATGGATCACTGGTAGAAATGTGAATTGTTAGAACATTTTTGGTATGCTGTCGGACAATATTTTGCTTGTACACCCTGTAAGAATATTCTTAACATTGCAGCCAGAATAATCCTGGTGACGTAAGTCAGGGCTTGTTGGTCCTGTGCTCGGACTCGGACTCCCCATTTTTATCAGAGTAAAAGCCAAAGTCCTTATTTGCACAGCATGACCCTATTATCTCTGACCCGGTCTCCTGTTTCTCTGTGCTTGCTGCTTCTGCTCCATCCACCTGGGCCTCCTGCATGGTCCCCATAGCAGTCCATTCTCAGGGCCCTTTTCTTCCTTTTCCCTAAGACCTTTCTTCCCAGATACACCATATATAGTTATTTCCCTGTCTCTGTGGTATATACAGATATATTCCCAACCTTCTTGAGGTCTTTACTCAAGCATTATGTTTTCAACGAATACGTTTTAGCTTTCTTTAGCCACCCTCGGTGGAATTACAATCCCCTCCCCAGCACTATCTCCCTCCCTTACTTATTTTTCAAAGCACATATCACCCTCTAACATTTTTTGTATACTCAATTCTTTTGTTTGGTGTCTCTCCCTAACTCTTAAAGAACCGAAGCTTAACGAGAATAGGGCATTTAACTGTGCTTGCTTACAGCTGTATCCTCAGTACCTAGAACGGTCTTATATGTAGTGGGCAGTTAAAAAATATTTGAATGAAGAGAAATATCTGTTGCCATTAGAAATACACACCTTGGGGCGCCTGGGTGGCTCAGTCATTAAGCGTCTGCCTTCGGCTCAGGTCATGATCCCAGGGTCCTGGGATCGAGCCCCACATCGGGCTCCCTGCTTCGCAGGAAGCCTGCTTCTCCCTCTCCTAGTCCCCCCTGCTTGTGTTCCCTCTCTTGCTATGTCTCTCTCTGTCAAATAAATAAATAAAATCTTAAAAAAAAAAAAAAAAGAAATACACACCTTTTACTAGGAGAAAGTTATGAAAAGATACATACCAGCTGGAAATACTATTCGGAGGGGTGGAGATAAGCAAAAAGGTGGAAATGAATTGTGTTAAAATGTACAAAAATGCAAATATATGCTCCATTTGCATGTGAGTGTATGTGTAAACAGGTGCATGAAAGCAGAAACCATCATGTCGGTCTTAGATGGTGACATTAAGGTGATTTTTTACTTCTTTCAAATGTTATGTATCTTAAGGTTTTGCAATAAAATTTTCTTTTTTTGTGGGGGAGTATTCACTTTTGCTTGCTTTCTTTCTGCAGTCCTTGGGCAGTCTTCTGGTTATGAATTTGCATTCCAGGTCCTTTAATGCCAATGAGGGAGTATGTACTTCTGAGTATTAGATTTAACCATTATGGTTAGAAAAAGGAATATTCTCCATCATAAATCAGTGAGCATAGACGTTTATTAAAGTATGTAAAACATTGGCTACTCTGGAGGATGGGCGAGGGTGGATATGGGGCCACCGTGGCGGAGGTGTCTGGGTGACAACGTTGGCACCACTGGAAATGGAGAGGTCTGGGCAGCTGGGTGAGCCATTTCGGAGGTGGGGCTGATAATAGCTGTGTGAGGTAAAGAAGGGGAAATCTGAGTTGACAGCTCTTTGTTGTATGTATTGAAAGGTTTTTCCCAGTTTGTCTCTCTTTTTTCGGGGGCAGGGAGGAGGGAGTCTTTGGCATCTCTTTGGTATATGGAAGTTCTTGCATAGTAAAATTTGTCCATCTGTTCTTTAATGGCTTCTAGGTTTCATATTTCAGGATTTCTCCACCTTGAAATTATAAAAATGGCCCTCCCCCATTTTCTTCTAGTATTTATGGTTTTTTGTTTTTCACATTTATATCTTTGGCCTCTGGATTATGTGCGGAGAAATGATATAGGGACTCATCTTATTTTTCAGAAGAGTATGCCAGACTTTTACCTGTTGTTGAGTACAACTGCAGAAGAGGGTGATACCTTCTGTGGGACTGTTGCAAAGAGTTAGGCAATTCGCAGAATTATGGGCAAAACAGGTTTAGATTAGGGAGGTACTTTGTTATCACTTTAAGTTTGTAACTGGGGGCCAAGGGTGCAAGAGCACCTGGCTCTGGGGGTCCCGAATGGACTAGGTTTGATCACTCGCCACTGACAAAATCCAAAGACAGAGAAATGAGTGGTGGTGAAACAAGAAAGGGTTTTTTTTCAGTGAGGCCAACCCTGGGAAGAGAGCCTAATAACTCTCAAGTACGGTCTCCAAAGTGCTGAAAATACTTCTAGGTTCATATAAGGAAAATGTGGGGCAAAGATTGATGGGTACCTGCAGGTGGGCAGTAAAGGTCAGGTCGATCATTGTCTAGGGGTCAATCACAAGGGCTCTTGCTGGCCTTGGGGCAGTCCCTATTACTCCTTTGCCCTCTGGATCTTTTGCCTGAGGTAAGAGATCAGCTGGAAAGAAGAACTTAATCAATTAGAAAGTACACACTGAGGTCAGAGTGGGGGTAGTTGGCATCCTCTTTCAGGTTTGACAGCTCAGTGTTATATTCCAGTGTATGTTTTTTCCAACACCACCAAGTCATCAGCTCAGTTTTAACACTGTCTACCTGGAGTTAGCATCAGATCCAACAGGTTAAGGACTTTGCTCTACAAGACTGCACCCCTGCCCTGCACCCCCCTACCCCCAATTTTAGGCACCAGTCACAAGTCCAGGTTGTCACCTGTGTCTCTGACCAACAGGCTATAGATCAGAGGTACCAGCAACCTCCTCCTCGGATTTGATTAATTGCTAAAGTGGTTCACAGCCCTCAGAGAAACATTTCACTTACTAGATTATCGGTTTATTTTAAAAGGGTATAAAAGAATATAACTTAGAAACAACCAGATGGAAGAGATGCATAGAGTGAGGTATGTAGGAAAGGTGACCACTCTCTGCACGTCCCTCTGAGCCCCATCTTTTTGGGGTTTTATGGAGGCTGTATTACATAGGTACACTTCATTAAATCATTGGCCGTTGGTGATTTAACTCAATCTCTAGTCCCTCTCCCCTCTCTGGAGGTGGGGTGGGGACAGGTGGGGCTGTAATTTCCAACCCTCTAATTCAACCAGATTCCCCTGGCAATCCAGCCCTGATCCTTAGGTGGCCTGGAGGTTTTTCCGAAGGTCACCTCATTAACATAACAAAAGACCCCTTGATCTCTGATCCCTTAGGAGGTTAGAAGGATTTTCTTTCTTCTTTTACGAGATAACCGTAGCCTAAGGGGTGGAGAATGAATCAGGACAAGTAGCAGAGAAATGGGCTTTAGGAGCCCAGACTTTGTCTTCAATCTTTCTATTGCTCTTTATTGAATTGTTTTGTTACTTTATCTTTCTCCCCTTCTGATCCTGATATCTGAGTTCTGCTGGAAAGAACACTTAGTCATGCTATCTGATTTTTAAATTCACTTTATCTTTATTGTTTTTTCAAATTACAAAAGGAATAGGCCCTCAGTGGAAAAACAATTTAAATAGTCTAGCAGTATATAAAGTAAAAAAAAGATGCCCTCTTCTGATAGCTCCCTTTATTTCTTCTTCCAGAAAAAAACCACCGTTGTGCATCCTTCAAAAGACTTTATTTTTGTTTATAAACACCACTCCCTTGGTAAAGGGCGATCATAACCCAAGCCTGCTTAAGCAGGATGCTATGAGGCTGACTAGTACCATGTAACCCCAAGGAGAATAATTCTGAGGATTGTGTTTTTAGTTGAACAAATTGTTTTTTAAATTGTTTATTTCGTCTAAATTTTTGTATACTGGCATAGAGTTCTTCATAATAATACCTTTTTTTTCCCCTTCCTAGGGATTTTCTATCTTATTAAGGAGTTGGAGTAGGGAAATGATAAATTGAAATTCATTGTGTTTAATTTTGTGGATGGAAGTTCCTGGGGAGGAGTTGAGGATGAGGATTTTCTGATTTTAGAAAAGGAGAGCAGATGTGTGTTCGACTTTGGGAAACCCTCCATGGTCTGGCTCACAGGCCTATTGGCCTCGTTCCTCAGCCTTTCTGACCCTGCAAGTATCTCTTCAAGTTCTTCCCTACTGCCCCAGTACCATCGGAGTTTCAGTTTGTCCATATATGGCTTGATTGGTTGTTTTCTCTTTTCTTTTTGCTGGCTCCTGGAGCTAGTGCTCCAGAGCTTCACTTAAAAGATGGGCACTTTTGTAGTGGAGGCCTTTAAAGAGGGGGGGTGTTCAAGAGAGAATGATCGAACCTTTGAAGGGTTGTACTGCTTTAAAGGTGGGCAAGAGAAGATTTGCATGAGAAATCAAGGATGTTAAAACATTTCTTTCCATGTCTTTGTGTGGAGTAAACAGTTTAGCCTTCCCTAAGGAATTTCTAGTTGTCTTTTCAGTAGTTAGGCTGTGGTGCTATTATATGATTAAGCAATACTGATTTGAGATGATAACTTTTGTACTACGTACTTGGGGAGAAGAAAACTGTGGTTTAATGATATCTCAGTATTTTTAGGGATGATAGGGCATTTTGGTCTGGATTTGATCAGGTTAGATGGCCAAACCTAAGACTGATTCACCATAGAGATGATTTAGCTAAATTAGAAATATATTTTTGTCTTTCTTTCTGATAAAAGGAAATAAGTATTTCTTACAAACTTGCTTTTCTAGCCTGCTGGGAGCTGATGGTTCTCCACTTCCTTCCTGCTCATGGGAGTGCTGCTGTTAGGGAAACCAACTGTGTCTTACGCTTTCAGCTTGGCTCTTCATGCCCGAGCTGTGTGTGGTCCTGCTTGGGCCAGACTGTGGTTCCTGGTTCCCCCGCATAGAGCAGACATTCTTCTGAACTTCCAAATGCCTCCATGGGGGGGGGGGGGGGGGGGGAGGGGGGGGGAGGGCTTAAAGAATTGGGCACAGTGTGTTTTAATTTTTTGTCTAGACCTTTGGAGTAATTAAGTGAAGTAAATCATCCCAAGTCACTGAGTTTCTCGCAGAACATAATTCGGGTCTTGACTTGTGGCATCCAGTTCCTTGGCAAACACTGTGGACCCACTTTGTGGCAGCCCCCTTGTACTGCTCCACGTTGCACAGAAGTGCTCCAGACTAGAAGTGCTGAGAAGCCAGTTTTTATTTCTAATCTGTGTGACCTGATACTTTATTTATAAAATCCAGTAAAAACAAATTGTTGTAAAAATGAAGTTTAAAAAGGACCTACAAACAGATGTCCAAAGTTTTTATTATTAGGTTTAGCAGACATAAAATTATTTTGTTAAATTGTTTTAAGCCTTTAAAATTTCTTAGGTTTAGTTTCTGTAATGATCTCATGGGCTAGGACCAAATAATTCACTGATTGGCACTGGTTCTCGAACCACACCCTGAGGCATACTGCCTTACCTCTCCTCCTATCCTCTGAGAGAACTCCTCATTCTTGAATTTAGGATATTAGTGAAGCCAGGTGCTTCTGGGAAGGGCTATATCTTTTTTTTTTTTAAATTTTTTTATTCTTATGTTAATCCCCTTACATTACAACATTAGTTTTAGATGAAGTGTTCCATGATTCATTGTTTGTGCACAACACCCAGTGCTCCATGCAGAATGTGCCCTCCTAAATACCCACCACCAGGCTAACCCATCCTCCTACCCCCCTCCCCTCTAGAACCCTGTTTGTTTTTCAGAGTCCATCGTCTCTCATGGTTCGTCTACCCCTCCGATTTCCCCCGCTTCATTCTTCCCCTCCCGCTACCTTCTTCTTCTTCTTCTTCTTTTTTTTTTTTCTTAACATATATTGCATTATTTGTTTCAGAGGTACAGATCTGAGATTCAACAGTCTTGCACAATTCACAGCGCTTACCAGAGCACATACACTCCCCAGTGTCTATCACCCAGTCCCCCCATCCCTCCCACCCCACCCCCCACTCCAACAACACTCAGTTTGTTTCCTGCGATTAAGAATTCCTCATATCAGTGAGATCATATGATACATGTCTTTCTCTGTTTGACTTATTTCACTCAACATAATACCCTCCAGTTCCATCCACGTCGTTGCAAATGGCAAGATCTCATTCCTTTTGATGGCTGCATAATATTCCATTGTATATATATACCACATCTTCTTTATCCATTCATCTGTCGATGGACATCTTGGCTCTTTCCACAGTTTGGCTATTGTGGACATTGCTGCTATAAACATCGGGGTGCACGTACCCCTTCGGATCCCTACTTTTGTATCTTTGGGGTAAATACCCAGTAGTGCAATTGCTGGATCATATGGTAGCTCTATTTTCAACTTTTTGAGGAACCTCCATACAGTTTTCCAGAGTGGCTGCACCAGTTTGCATTGGGAAGGGCTATATCTTGAATCACATTTGAACACTGTCTCCAGTTAGGCTATAGGAAGAACAATTTAAAATTTAATTAACATTGTAAAAATTGTTATTGAAGAATCAAGAAGCCAGTCTTTGAATTACGCAAGCAACAGATCTGGAGCTATATGACTCTGAGAGACTTAGTAAAATTTCTGAAATCAGTTCCTTAAAAATAAGTCTGTTGCTATGTGAGGAAATAAATGTCTTTCCTCTGCCAACAAATCCCCAATAATGTGATTGCCTCCAAATAAACATAAGAATCAGAAAAACAAAAAACTAACCTGGGTCATGTATTCCAGAAATCAGATTGTGCGTTTAGCATTGCTAGATAGGATTATCAAGTCATTGCTCAAATCATAAACTTTTCCAAGTAGAAATGCTTCTCAGAGGACCAGAGAATCCTCCCCCCGCCCCACAAATTTACCATAGCTATGACCAAACAGTGAATCTTTCTTTAGTTCTTTCCATAAACAGAATTGAACGTAATGACTATATTAGTGTCATCAAAACTTGGCTTGCTTTTGAAGTTGGGATGCTTAAATTACTGTGTTGGGGATTTTAAATTTCACTTACTAATAGATTTTGTAATTTAATTTTACTTGTTTAATAATGAACAAGTGCAGTATTTTTATTAACTCTATTTTGAATCTGAGCTTCATTCTTTCTCTAAATTGTATTTAATGTTTACTTTTCAGGAATTACCCAACTCTGTCTTTCTGGTGATGGAGGTAGGTAGTGTATGTGCTGTTTAATTTACTTCAAATTCCTTTTGATTAATATGTACTTTACAGTGGACAGTAGATTATTATTTGAAATTTTGAATTAATAAAGTCCATTTAGTGACTTAGATTCTACTTTATAAGTAATATATAATTTAAAAATTTGATACCATAATTCTTATGTTTTCAGACTAGGTTTACATTATATAGAAACTATTTTTAATTAAAATTAACTGATCATGAATTGAATTAATCTTGAATCCGTTTCCTTATTTTAATATTTTTTCTTTTATGTATCAGTACTGCAATGGTGGAGACCTGGCAGATTATTTGCAAGGTAATTTTTGTTTGTCTGTCAGTGCTCAATAAAGATAGTACTGTAGTCTGTTTAATCCTGAGAGTTACATCTGAAATAATGCTGACCCTGTTTTCTGCACTTGTATAGAAACATTCAATAAATATTTGTGTATTTGTTTAAGTGTGAATCGCTTTGCTGACCAACTGTTGTTTGTTGTGGTTTTATTCCTAAACTTGTGTATAAGGGCTTCCTTCATGTATCCCTCTTTCTGGCAGTGTTTGAGAGATGGGTCCTCTCCCCAAGAGAGAAAAAACCATATGGTTCTCTTCTTCGAAAGACTCTCTGGGTTACCAGCAGTGAACCTTTAGTCCCTTTCATTTCTTTCAAAATAAAAAAATCACAATGCAAAAATATATCTAAGAATGTGTTTATTAAGTGAATCTTTCTTGTAAATTAAAAAGTTACAGAGGATTAATTAAAAGTAACATTGAAATTATTTCCTGGCAGAGGTAAGATTTTAGTACTAGATGGTGCTTGAAATTCTGTATCCAAAATGTATATACACAGGATGGATATAAGGCATTCAGATCAAATTGTGTCTCCCACAAGTATTTTTTAAAATGGTGTCAGATGAGGCCAGCATCTCCTTGTTCATCCCTTAAAATGCAAGGGAAATATGCAAAAAATACTCAACCTCTGAATAGATCATGGCCGTTGATGGTGACCCTAATACATCAATAGGTACACTTACAAAGGGTGTGGACAGTTTACGAGAACATATTAAAAATGTTCAGTTTCACCTTGTAATCAGGGAGTGCAATTGAAAGTGAGCTTTTAAAAATCTTTCAAATATAAAGTATTGCTGACTTTCAAAAGCTGCACAGAGATTAATAGGAAGAACACTGGGAGTGTTGCCCTCAGCCCTCGCCTGCGGTGGGTAAAGTGGCCCAGGGCACAAAGCTCCTTCCCTTCCATGGCCGCGGGCCTGGGCACACAGGGGACAGCGGCGACCCCAGGACGGCGACCCCACGGGTGCTACATGGTCCACCGTCAACAGAGCTTCTGCGGTCCGTGTACATCGGCTGGCCACCCAGGCACTGGAACTGCCACCGCGGAGAAGGAGCAGAGCGGGAGTCCGGTTCATCCTGAGGGGGGAGATTCAGGCCCAAGGGGAGCCGAGACCCCGCCTGGTCCCGCGTGTCCCTGCCCTGAGTGGACCGGTTCTCCTCGGCTCCTGCTTCCTCGGGGCGTCCCGCCTGCCCTGCCCGCCATGGGCCCCTCCTGAGCCAGCACACCTTAGGGGAGGCACCGGACAGAGACAGGATTTGGAAGCTTGGTTTTTGGCTAGCTGATTGTTGTGGAAGGAGAGGAGGGAGTGTGGGAGGGAAGGAAGGAAGGGAAAGAAAGGAAGGAAGGAAGGAAACTTATTACGCCCCCCAATTTAAAAAAAAAATTATAAATAGTTGAGGCTCCGTAGTCCCACTCCTGTCCTTACCCTTTAGAGACAACCTTTACCCTGAATTTGGGAGTTTACTTGTTTAATAATGAACAAGTGCAGTATTTTTATTAACTCTATTTTGAACTGAGCTTCATTCTTTCTCTAAATGCATGTGTAGTTTTGTGTTTTTCCCAACCAAGTTCTTCTTTTTTTTTTTTTTTAATCCTAATTTAGTAAATCTTTTCTTTTTTTCAAAATGTCATTTACTAGTAGATAGAATGCAGTGAGACAGGCACTTTCACTGACCACTGGTGGAAAGAAGTTCAAGCTAGAAAACACCCTGCTTCTGCCTTCTCAATCAGCAAATCTCGAGTTCCTTGATGTTCTCAGTGACCCGGGTAAAAGCACCTTTTCCCCTGGGGTCAGATTGAGTGGCACCCTATCAGTTTAGTGCCCTCATTGGAATATCAGTTTCCCTCATTAACAGAAGTCCTCCTCACCCATGCAGGCAGTGTTACTGGTGTCGCGGATTTAAGTAAGCTTTGGCAGCAGTTTCGTCCAGTATGTTGAACCCTGTATTTGATATTCCAGAGCACTAGCGTTAGAACAGGAGACCCAAGAGTGGGGAGTTTACGAGCTTGAGTGTTGGGAGTCAGACAAGCTGGTTTGTAACAGTGCCCCTCTTCACATCACTTAATTGCTGTGGTTTTGGTCAAGTCCTTGAACCTCTCCCTGGCCCCTCTCTGCCACAGTCCTTAAAGGAATCCCTTGTAGTTTGAAAACACTTGGAAAGACATATAAAAGAAATCTGGACCTCAAGGAATTTTCAAGAGTTAAGTGGTTCGGTAGGGTGGCCACCAACCTCATGGGGCTACGGAGCTCTTGAAATGTGGCCCAGTCTGAAGATGTGCTACAAGTGTGAATATATTTGATTTTGGACACTTCAAGGAGGAAAACGGTTATATTTCATTAAGGCCTTTATGTTGATTACAAGTGGAAATCGTTTTGGACGTATTAGATTAAATATATATTATTTAAACCTGTTTCTTTTTCGTTTTTAAAATGTGGCTGCTAGAAAATTGAAAGTTACGTATGTGGGTCACATTGTATTTCTATCGGGGAGCATTATATCACAACACGATCATTTAGTCCTTTTATTTCCTTTGATAAGTAAAATGCCATTCACATTTTCAAAAGAAAACAAATCCTACTGATTGGCAAGTTTAAAACATCTTAAATTAATTAGCAAGTCGTACTTGAACTTGGATTCTAGCAGAATTCGTTGAGTGAGGCAGCCGCGGCTGAGCCTGCTCCCTCTGGGCTAACTTGCTCAAGAATTCATTTATTTGGAAGAGTTTTGATGTTGGCCATGCCTTTAAAATACTAAGTTTTTAATGTGGCAGATTCGGGATATGGGGTTGTGATGAGAAGTACGCATTCCATGTTCATAGAACTATGTGAATACCTACTACAGTTTGTGTCAGAAACAGATTACACTAGATCATTCACTTCCCGCCACAAGAAGAATGTTAGAATTTGGACTCTGAAGCAAATTTAAGTATATTCAATTGTATGTCATGGGGCAAAAATTCAAGTTCTAAGCAGCTGCAGTCATTTAAAGTAGCCCTAGAATGAAAATGGAAATGAATGAAATGGAAAACTGTCTGTTCTAATTTTTGCAAAGTAAGTTAAGTAAAACATTACAAAAATAAAGAGCTAATCATTGGTTTGACCCACCCACTAAGATCTGGAAGAATACACTCCCTATTTTTAGCAGTGTTTATTTCCAAGGGATGGCATATAGAAGATATCACGTTTTATATGTTTTGGTGTATTTAGATTTCTTTTTGTTTTCAGTGAGCATCAAGAAAAGAGTCCCAAAGAATAAAAAAAGTAGAACAGAACTATTTATAAACCATGGGGATTTATCTTCTTAGAAGATGTTAAGGACATAAAGTGTCATTATAACGTGTCTAAAATGATTTTAAAGATAATACTTAATTTGTTCCAAGTGTAATATTACTTTTGTCTTCTTAATTGCATATTGAAAGATTATATAGAACATATTCTAGAGTTGTATAGGCAGAAGTATGTTCACAAAGGATTTAGTAGATAGGGTCATGGCTATTAAATCCTTAATGTAGATTCAGGAATCACACTTGTGGCTTTTAGATTCATTGTAATAAAAAGTTTTATCTTTGTGTACTGACTGTATTTGAATAGTTATTCTGTGCCAGGCTTTTTCTAAAGTCTTTATTATTAAAGGCGCTATCTTGTTTGATTGTCACAACAGCCCCATGTGGTTAGTCTGTTTCCAGCTTTTTCTAGATGAGGAAGTAGGCACAGAGGGTTCATCTTCCAGGGTTACACAGTAAGGAGGTGGAGGAGCTGGGATTTGAAGAAAGGCAGCCTGACTCCAGATCAAGCTGTTGACCATTACAGTATGCCCCAGCGGACACACAGACACACTCTAGTAGTCAGTAATGACTACCCTCCAATAATGTCCATACTGTCTCTTTATAGTAGTGAAAACAAGTGTTCCTTCTTAAAGGTGTCTAGTGATGAGAGTGGTGGGGCAGGAATGTTGCAGCAGGGAAGATGAGGGGAGAGCCATGTGGGAGCACAGACCCCTCACAGCTACAAGTGGTGGAAAAAGGTCCCAGTCCCCATTCATAGACCCCACCTGCTTTTAATTTGTGCTCATATAATGGCCGGGCTGAAATATGGACATTTATCCCAGATAATTTGGCTAGTAACAAGGGGAACTTCTATTTTGGCTTGTTGAGGGGGCCTCACATTCGCTGAGTACCTGTTGTGCTCAGAGTCACATGCCATGGCACCTTCACCAGTAAAAAACGGGAAAGGAAAAACACCAGCGAAAACGAGAGATGCAAATGTTAAGTCAGTTCTCTTTACAACAGATCGAGTGAAGTGTTTGAGGTGTCTGATATCTCTTCATAGACTTAAATTATTAGAGTAACACACAAAAAAATGTGACTCCCAGTTCTTCATTCCCTCTATGTTCTTAACTCGATTCTGTTGATGGGAGATGCAGATGGTATTTGATTTTGTGTGTTTAAATATTTATGCGATTCCTTTTCTACCAGCTAAAGGAACTCTCAGCGAAGATACTATTAGAGTGTTTCTGCATCAGATCGCAGCTGCCATGCGGATTCTGCACAGCAAAGGAATAATCCACAGGGATCTCAAACCACAGAACATCTTGCTGTCGTACGCGAATCGCAGAAAATCCAACGTCAGTGGTATTCGCATCAAAATAGGTAAATGGCCATGTAGTGTCTTATGGAAAGGACAGTCTTGAGACTCCATAGTTTTAAGAAAATTTTGTTCAGCTTTGTTAGAATGATGGGTTTTGTTGATGCGCTTTTGAAATTTTTATTGAGTTCAGCGAGGTGCATTTGGATATGGGAACCCTTTACGTTACTGGCAGCCTATCCTAAATCTCAGGACCGAGGGGCCCACGCTAGGAACTCCAAACACGACCCCCAGCAGCAAACCCTATCCTGCTTCTCATACATAACGTGATATATTATCATCATAACAGCAGTTGAATAACCTGGGCTCTTTACATCCCATGGGATTTTAACACAAGGGATCTAAGAGACCATTTAGATCAGCCTTTCTTTTTCACAATTATTTGAAGCAGTTTGTAATGCTAGGTATTTTTTAAAGCTTTTCTTTAAAAATAAAAAAAAAATTATTTTGCCAGTATTTAAAGAAATTTCTGGAGGCGCCTGGGTGGCTCAGTCGGTTGGGCGTCTGCCTTCGGCTCAGGTCCTGATCCCAGGGTCCTGGGATCGAGCCCCACGTTGGGCTTCCTGCTCAGCGGGCAGCCTGCTTCTCCCTCTCCCTCAGCCCCTCTCCCAGCTCATTCTCTCTCTCTCTAAAATAAATAAATACAATCTTTAAAAAAATAAGTTTCTGATTTTATGTATGGTACATCTGGATCTGGAGAGGGAAAAAAAAAGTTCAAATTCCGTACCTGGCACTGATACTTAGTGAGAGCTGTATTAATGAATCGTTTATTGCAATTAGCTTTTTCTCTTGCAAAGCTTGGTGCCCGCTCCCTGATTACAAAACTGACAGAGCAGTGACTTAGACAGTCAGTGATCACTACCAGTTCTTAGCTTGTCGAAATTGAGGTAGAAACTTTTTTCTTTGGCAGACAGACTTATTCAGTAAGCTGCAAATTCCTCACAATTCCTTTGTGCCCTCTGTGTCTTGAAGGTATGATCTATGTGAAGTGTGAGTAAAGGTATCCTTTGTTTTTCTCCTTTTTATTTTGTGAAATAGCGGATTTTGGGTTTGCTCGTTACCTACACAGTAACATGATGGCTGCAACACTGTGTGGGTCCCCAATGTACATGGTGAGTGACTGTTATTTTGTCTTTGCCTGTGTATAGTACGGTGCCTTTAGCATTGGAATTTAAGTATGATGCTGGTTTCCAGTTAAGATGTGATTTTATGTATAGCCTAAATTGTTGTTTGACACTGATTATATTACTGATAATGCTATAAGTCCTCTTTTGCTTTAATATAGTGGACAGTAGAAGTCAGTCACTTTTACCCATTAGTTAAAAAATTTTTTTAAAGTAGGCTCCAGGGGCACCTGGGTGGCTCAGTCGTTAAGCGTCTGCCTTTCAGCTCAGGTCATGATCGAGCCCCGCATCAGGCTCCCTGCTCAGCAGGAAGCCTGCTTCTCCCTCTCCCTCTCCCACTCCCCCTGCTTGTGTTCCTTCTCTTTGCTGTGTCTCTCCCTGTCAAATAAATAATAAAATCTTAAAAAAAAAAAAAGTAGGCTCCACACCCAGCGTGGAGTTCTTTTAGTTTAAAATTTTTTTTAATTAGTTATTAATGGTAGAAATTCCCTATTAGATTAAATTGAAAACACAAATTGATGAAGCATGGTCATGCTATACTTGATGTGTAATATTAGGGAAAACTTTATTTATTTATTTATTTTTAAACCCTCTTGGGCACTTCTTCATCTCTAGGGTGAACATGCTCATCTTTTGCATGTTATTTCTCTTGACAAGATCCCTAGATCATAGAAGGTTTTCACTTAGTGTTAGAGGTAAAGCTGAAAAATCTTAGTTCTCCCCTTCATCCTTCCGTATGGATGTTGTCATGTCTGAAAAGGCAAGGCTATGAAACTTCCCGAACCAATGTGAAGCATCAAGCCTGGAAATAGCTTAATTCTGGAGCTTCAGAATTCTGCAGAATAAATCCACGTACCTATCTCAGTTCTAAGTTTAAAATGGGCTTATATTCAATAGGGATTTCCTCTGATCTAAATCAGTGAGAAGCTTACTAGGGATGACAACTAAAAATGGTACACTTGGAAAATAAAGTTTACTGGTTTTGAGCGTGTTTGACATTTCTGTTTAATATTTGTCCAGATTATTGGTATTTTTAAAAAGCAGCATCTAGTGAGAAGAGGTGGGAAAAGAGCTGTAAGAAAGCAGAGAAACACCTTTGCTTTTAAGACAATCCTTATTGTGTTTTCATCATAGTTTGTGTATTATTTTAAAAGCTTTCAAATGACAGGGAAAACAGAGTAATACAGCAAACACTTGTGTACCTCTTTTCCATATTTAACAAAGGTAACATTTTGCCATGTGTGCCTTGATCTTTTTTCTTTCTAGAAAGAAAGAAAATACTCCAGCAACAGCCCAAGTCCTTTAAACGTTTCCCTCTTTCCATTTCCCACTCTTCTACCCCAGAAGTAACCTCTGTCCTGTAGCTGGTGTGTATTTTTTTTTAAAGATTTTATTTATTTATTTGAGAGAGAATGAGATAGAGAGCATGAGAGGGGGGAGGGTCAGAGAGAAAGGCAGACTCCCCGCTGAGCAGGGAGCCCGACGTGGGACTCGATCCCGGGACTCCAGGATCATGACCTGAGCCGAAAGCAGTCGCTTAACCAACTGAGCCACCCAGGCACCCGCTGGTGTGTATTTTTATTATAACCTTAATACCCTTACTGTATTGCTGTCCATGGTAATACATAGAAATGCTTGTTTCTATCAATTGCTTCTTTTCATGCAACGTTGTTTTTGAGATTTACCAGTAAATACCAGTGTACGAATGTGGTTTAAGTTCACAGCAGGATCATCTGATTAGGGAAATGTTACAGTGTGACCTCATTTTAGTAGTTTTCTTAGGAGCATGACCTTTACCAGTTAATTTATCAATACTAGTATGTAGATAACATCATGCATGTGTCTGGAATGTTTTTATCCCCAGGCTCCTGAAGTTATTATGTCTCAACATTATGATGCTAAGGCAGACCTGTGGAGCATAGGAACAGTGATATATCAGTGCCTAGTTGGAAAACCACCTTTTCAGGTAGCCTGATTCTTTACTTCTGTGCTAAGTTTTGGGATCTTCTCATTTCACAGTTGCCTTTGACTTAGAAAACGGGGAACACTTTGAAAGCAGTGTTTTTGGTTCCCTTGTGATTTGTTTTGATTTTGTGAGCCAGAACAGCTTTTGCTTTTCCTTTTTTTTTAATCTGCCTTCCCTTTGTAGTTGGCCTGGGTGTAAAGCCCGTTACATGTTTGCCAGGCTAGTGACAACTAGCCGGGGTCTGGACTGACACCCTGGTGGGAAATGGTGTGAACAGTGATGTTCAGCGCTTCCTGCTTAGCTTGGTTTGGGGGGCCCTGCACTCCACGTGCGGGCTAGGCCTGGGCTGGGAAGATCACCGGAAACCATCTCCAGCTTCCTATTCCTGTCACTGCTGGGTGAGAGAGAGTTGATGGTTTCGTTTTTATGCACATTATTTTGGGTTACTCTTCCCTCTCCTCGACTCCATCCTTTCAGAAAGAGACCCTCTAGAACGAATCATGATGATTCCTCCTGAGTTCATACAGCCCAGTTACAAAGAGGTTTTTTAAACCTGAAAACTGGAACAAAGTCAACTTATTTCTGTAAAAAAGTATATAAAATCAGTGCCCCAGCCATTTTAGACACTTAATTTCTCAGTCCAGTTGGTTAGAATGGCGGCCGAGGGGCAGCTTCGCCGCCCCAGCAGCTCTTACCATCCGGGCGCCACCTGGTGCTGGGTGCCCGGGGAGGGACTGAAAGGCAGGCGTGCGCTTCATTCCCTTCCTTGCACCCTTGGCAGTCCTAAGGGAAAATATACCCTGATTTTACCCAATAAAAATGTACCTGTTGGGTGGGCTGGGTGACCTCCAGAGTAGTGGTTCTTAACTCTTCCTAAGTTTCAGGCTCCTCTGGGAGGCTGACCTCGGCAAAGAGACCTTAAGCCCAGATACACAGAGTTCACGCATAGTTCCAGAGGTTTTTAAGTTCCTGGTGCCCATCTGTGGCTCCTTCCGAAACCCAGGACTTTCCGGTTCAGAATGTCTGCTCTGTAGCAACCCTGTGAGCATGGACCACATGATTTGAACTTTCTTCCCCCATTGTTTAGGGAATAAAACCTTTTTTTCTTTTCTTTTTTTTAAATAGGCCAATAGTCCTCAAGACCTAAGGATGTTTTATGAAAAAAACAGGAGCTTAATGCCTAGGTAGGTGTTCAGTTAAACTGGGTTTTACTGTCTGTAAATGCAACATTATGTGAACCGGTAGGTTTCCATTCTTGAATCTTTATTCAGTTGACATTAATGTGAGAACATTCATTATAACAAAATCACAAAATTACTGGTGCGTCATAGGTGCCTGGGTAGTGCTGTACCTTCTTTTTTTTCTTTTTTTAAAATGTAAAGTGTATTTAAAAGGAAAAAAAAAAAACTACAGAAGTTTTGCGTGTTCTTCGAGGGGAGGGAGATGCAAACAGAACAGATGTGCGTGACTAGGAGGTCAGTTCCTCCCTTGGCCTTCCCTGCTCTCTAGGATAACACGAGCTGGCTCTGTACCTTATGTAGATATTTATACACACACATTTACATATTTATGCACACATATTTCAATACAAATTACATCGTACTTGACAAAGTTCTGCAACCTTTTTTTACTGTACAGTCTACCTTAGACATCATTTTAGCGACAGGATATAGAGAACTACCTCATTCTTTTAAGTGGCTCATAGAGTTCCATGGCTGGATGTATCATATTTTGTTTAATCAGATCCTTGTTTTCATTTTTTGGTTACTCCAAACAGTGTTTAGTGAAGTGTGTGTGTGTGTTGTACACTTCTGTGTATTTCTTTAGGACGGACTCCTAGAAATGGAATTGTTAGACCAAAAGGGCTGCTCTCCAGATCAGCTAATGCAGCAGTACAACAGAGTGCTTGTTTCCCCACGTTTTTACCAACACAGGAGGTTATCACACCAGGTGCCTCACAAACAGAAGAGGACCAATTAGCTCTTTAATTTGCATTATTCTCTTTACTAGTAAAGTTGGCACTCTTTCATTTGTTTATGTCCTTTTGTAGTTTTTATTCTGTGAATTGCATGTTCCTATTAGTCATTTTTCTTTTGGTTTGTCTTTTTCTTAGTGGATTTTAGGAAGCTGTATTGTTTCTCACTTGTATTTGAGCTGTGCCCTTTTCCAGACAGAATTGGAGGTGGCTCTTCTTCTGAGAACTCTAGCAAATATTAGTGCCAAGTTGAAGTTGTGTTAAAACTCAAGATTGTGCTTGTGAAGTGCTTTATGCCTGCAGATATTCAAACAGATAACATTAATAAGCACAATGCAGAAATCTTCCCGAATGGATGCCCTTTCTCAAAGGCAATTGCTTAATGTTTTTGGTTTTGGTTTTGGTTTTGGTTTTTCTCCTATAAGGAATGAGGCTTTACCATGATCTTCTTGGTATAAAATGTATTTGCAAAGCTGCATATACATTTTCATTTACCACAATGAAGGCAAAAATCATGTAGTTAATATGTATAAACTCACCCACTTAGAGTCTTTTTGTTCCTTTCCCCCAGTATTCCCAGAGAAACATCACCTTATTTGGCTAATCTCCTTTTGGGTTTGCTTCAGAGAAACCAGAAAGACAGAATGGACTTTGGTAAGTAATATTTTCAAATTTTGTATGCTCTCTAATTTTATTTTTGTGTAGCCCCCCAAAATTATTTTTGAATGATACTGTAGAGTTTTCAGGAGAAAATTAAAGTCAATTTCTTTCTTTCTCTTTGTCTTTTTTCCTTCCCTTATTTTGTAAATATTTATTGACTGCTCACTATGTTCTAGGTACAGAGGATAGAGTAGTAAATAATAAAGAAAATCCCTGTCCTCATGTATTCTCGTGGGGGAGAGGCAAACAAAGGATAGACGATAATCACGCACCAAATAGAAGGTGATAAGTGCTGTGGGAAAGAAGAGGGAAGGGAAATGCAGGTGGGGGAGGGATTGAAAGTTTAAGTTCTGTGAAGCCCTTTCTGAGGAAGTGGGCTTTGAAGAAATACTTGATCAAGGACAGCAGGATAGTGAGACAGTGGGCCGTGTGCATGTCTGTGGGAAGAGCTTTCCAGGCGGAGTGAACAGCCAGTACAAGTGCTCAGGGCTGGGAGAGTGCCACGTAAGCTGGAGGAACAGTTAGAAGGCCAGTTAAAGACGTGGGCTTCTGCTGAAAGTGTGATGGGGAGAATGTGAGCAGAGGAATAATAGGATCTGACCCATCTTTAGAAAGGATCATTCTGGTTGCTTGTTGCCAACAGACTGTGGAGAGGGACGGTGAGGTAGCAGGAGCACAGAGGCTGGGGGACCAATCTGGGGACTACAGCAGTTACCCCAGTGAGAGATGAAGGGGCTTAGGCCACAGAAGTGGTAGGGAGTCCCTTGAATTCTGCATCTTTTTGGAGGTAGAGGCAGCAGTATTGACAGAGGAATTGGATGTGGGGTGTGAGAGAGAGAAGACTCAAAGATGCCTCCAGGCTGTCTGGCCTGGGCACGTGAAGGTATAGAGTCGTTGCTTATAGATGGGTGAGGCTGTGTGGCTCGAGCAGGCTATGGGGCGAATCAGGGTTCAGCTTGGACCTGTCAAATTGAAGACATGCATTTAACATAGGGGTGCAGATACCCAAAGGGCACCTGGAGTTCAGAGGAGAGGTCTAGGCTGGGGATGTATTTGGGAGAAGATCTGGGAGGAAGGAAAGGAGAAACACTCCAGAATCCTGGTGGAAAAGTCCCTGGCCTTGAAGATGGGGTTTCAGGAGACAGGGAGGGGAGCTCTGTGGCAGATTGGTTTTCACGGCTTTAGGGCTTTAGGAGAGCAGGCTCTGGGTGCTCCGCGAGGCCATGATTTTAGATTTTTACATTCTAAAGGTCAATCACTGATTTTGAGCCTTTCTTCTTTTTATAATATAATCATTTAAAGCTAAAAATTTCTAAGTATTTTAACACAGTCTATTTTCAAACAATATTTTACCACTTGTTGCATAATGAAAGAATTTGGAATGCTTAATACTGTAGGGATTATCCAGTTCCTGAAGGTTTTGAAAGAACCTTTCTCCCTGAAATTGTTTGGGTCTCAGCTCCTCTTTGGGGGACAGTTTGTTAACTTGTTCGTATCAATCTCATGTAAAAGATTGTTCTTCTTGAATAAATAAACTGTTATGTGAAGCACCCAATTTGTTGTCCTAGCAAATGTCCTCAGTAGACAATAGGTCTAGAAGTTTCCATATAAGGGACAAGGTGAAATAGTCTGATATGTATTTTCTTAAAGTTTTGTGAAGTTGGAACTAAATTTCAGCACATGTACTTGGTAAATATTTTTATCTTTCAGAGGGAGAAATTAAATTGAGAATTGCTCTGTAACCATGAGAAATAGGGGTCAATACTGAAACAACATATCCATCGATAATAGTTTTAAAATGATAGATCATATCAAGTATTTGTATATTTTCCATACCATAGCAGTTGATGGGGAATGCGGTTTCAGAGCATTTGCTTTCAGTTTTTTTATATCTTTTTTGTTTCATCCCTATTATGTCCATTGCAAAAATTAGCATAAAAAATCTTATAAGTCAAACTAGCATTAATGTGTATGTATACTAATTTTTGTTCTAAAAATGATCCCAGGTAGAAAACTCATGTTTTTCTTCAAAATCCTCCACATTTCTATTCCCTAGCAAATCTTGTAACTGATATTTACCCTGAGTGGCTTTTGGCGATTTATATCAGTGAGACTCATGGGACCGTTCAGAGTAGAAGATACTTGAGACTGGCCCTGAGTTAAGCTTTTCCTGATCTCGTATCACCTCATTTAAACCCCCACGCTGGTGTTGTGCTGCCCTCCTTGCCTGCTCTGAGAGATTTACTAGCATACGGGTCTGGGACTTCATGACACAGGAGATTATCTTTGTGGGTTTTTAAAGAAATAGTGAAATGGGAAGGTAAAGAAAGTAATGAGTGGCCATGTCCTCACTGACTTACTTATCTTTACCTAATTAGCAGCCTTATTGTGTAGGTTTTATCCTTGGTGGACAGCCAAAGAAATTAAATCAGACTTACAGATTTAAAAAAAAAAAAGTGAAACCACCTGCAGGAATCTCTCTTCTGGGATAGAAGGATGGGATTTATTGTATAAATCAGCTGCCTGGATTGCCTCGTAGGACAGTTAACCACAGCTGTGCTTCCCGTACGTGCTTAGCAGGGGCAGCACAGGTCCCAGAACACATCTGCCTCGGTTGCTCGGGGCCTGCCGCCTTGGTAACGTGTGTTTGCAAAATTCACAATTATTATTTTAAATTATAATCTGATCATTTTGTAGATGACTTATAAAAATCATAGGCTTTTACAGTGGAAGGAGATGGAGGCTACATAAAGAAGTTAATAATAATTATGATCTCAAAGACACTGTTAAATACATCGACAAGATTAACCTGTCTGCTAGTCAACCTCAGTTTAAGGGTTGCATTCTCCTTTTTTCATTACAGAAGCATTTTTTAGCCATCCTTTTCTTGAGCAAGTTCCAGTGAAAAAATGTGAGTACCCATTTTTTTGCATTTTTACTTGAAGAGTGAAGGCAGACTTAAGGGAAAATTAGCGTTTTGTGTCACAAAATTAATTTTTGATTGTGCTTCTCAAGATTTCATTGAGTTTTTCTTCAGTAACTGTAGCTTTATTTATTGAATTACACAGTCATTTTTTTTCCAAATCCCAGTTGAAATAGTTGTAGTAATTGCTGCAGTTGTAGTTCTACCCATGGGAGCTCTAATAAGTAGGTGAATGAATTTTTGGTCAACGCAAAGAGGTCGTAGTTTCGACAGGGTTTCTGTTAGACGAGCCGTGTAATTGCCCTGCAGAGTGGCGTCTCTCTCATCTGTGTTTCTTCCCGCAGCCTGCCCGGTTCCGGTGCCCGTGTATGCTGGCTCTGGCTCTGGAAGCTCCTGTGGTAGCTCTCCATCTTGTCGTTTTGCCTCTCCACCAGTAAGTTCTGGTTTTACTAAACATAATTTTGGAGTTAGTGCTATTGCCTCTGTTCGTAGGGAGCCTGCCAATACACTGTGGATATCCTTTTGAGGTGCAGTTCCTGGTGCTGCTGTGGTTTGGGCAGAGAGCGTGATTGTTGAGTCAAATGGACCTAGATTTGGACCTCTGCCCTTATTTAGCTGTGTAAGCTTTAGCAAGAAATGGCACCCCTCTGGGCCCTTTCTGTCTAAACAGGGAGTACAGTACTCTCACCTTTTCATGCCCTAGGGGTTGGGAAGGATGATAATTGCAAAGAGTACCCATCACAAGTAGATAGGTTATAGCTATTTATTTTCTCTATCATCACATCAGTTTGGATATTTATTGTACATAGAATTTCCAGTGGTGGTGAGTGACCTCTGAGCCACATTCTTCTGACTTCAGTTCCCATAATGATGGTTACCAGCCCTTCAAGAGTTGCTCCACACCAGCCTCTCCCCTCCCCTGGGCTTCCCAGGCCGTTTTCTCCATGGCTTTCTCCCCTCCAACCTAAGTGCTTCTTCTAGATCCTGAGAATTTCTGCTCCACTCTCCCAGGGTTTTACTCTGCCCTTTTCTGACCCTTTCCCCAAATCTCTGTTGCAGTGTGGGTTGTGACCTTGAGGCTTTTCCATCAGCTGAAGGTCCAAGGGCCCTTGTGTCAGCTATTGTGAATATTTTCCAGATTAGCCTGGCAGACATGAATTTCTTGAATTCTGCTGGCAGAGGGTGGGGCAGTGATAAAAGGAGGTGATTGTATAATTAGTGGGTTCCCCTCAGAGGTTAAAGAGCATGGGGCTTGGGAGCTTCTGCATTCCTTACTTGCCACATTAACCCGGACAAATGGCTTAATCTCTTTGAGCCTGTTTCTCATATGGAAAGCGAGTGTAATTGACCTATTTCATAGGGTTTTTTAAGGATAAATGAGCAAAAGCACTTTACTACAATGTCTGGTACATAGAACTCAGTAAGTGGCAACTGCTGTTATTATTAATTTCAAGGAAAACCTAACAGCCCATAGCTAAAGCAGATGCTGACGCAGCCGATCGCAAACAGACGAGTCCTAAAACTGGCAAAAACCCTTTTTGCCTAACCCTGCAGACTTAAACCAAGTTAGAAAAAGCAGATGGGCTAATAAGACATTATAGTCCCGTGAATTAAAAAAAAAAAGAAAGAAAAGAAAAGGGGAAAAAAAGTGTTGTGGATTTCTGCTTCAGTCTGGAATATAAGAAATCACTGGATTTGGAGTGACCGGGGAGAAATGCAGAGGAAGGGTACCGACATGGAAAGACAGCTGGCCTTATTTGGGGCCAGGCGCAGCTGACTTCGGTGCTGGCCAGGCTGCTTGCTCACCCTTAACCTGGAGCAGGTCGGTTCCAGAGCTGAGCCACGGCTCCTTCGTTGGTAAGGCAGGCTTCGTGAGCTGTGCTTCAGCAGCAGCGGGAGTGGGTACTGGATAAACTGTCGCTGTTATTATGAAGTCTGTGTTCGATGCAGAGTGAGACATAATATGAAAAGCAAAGTGTATGCTTGAGAAAGGAACCACAGGGAGGAATCTAATTATGAGAGAGATGTGGGAGAGAGCAAGAAGAAAGGAGCCTGTTTGTAGAATGACCAAGGAGTGAGAAAGAGAGGGTCCAGTAGGAGGGACGTTGGATTGGAAATTGCTTTATCTGGAGAGAGCGAGTTGGGGTTTTCTGTTGGGTGGGGTAGCATTGAAAGGGAGAGCATACAGAGCTAGGCTCAGGCTGCTGGGGAAGAGATGGAGTGCTAACAGGAGTGAGGACATGCCAGAGGGAGAGAAGAGGCATATTTAGATGCTAAAAACTTTGGTGGGAAAACCATTTTTAGAAGGCTTTTATTAAAAGCTAATGCTTGGGGCGCCTGGGTGGCTCAGTCCGTTAAGCGTCGAACTCTTGATCTCAGCTCAGGTCTTGGTCTCAGGGTCGTGAGTTCAAGCTCCGCATTGGGCTCCACGCTGGGTGTGGAGCCGACTTAAAAAAAAAAAAAACAACTAATGCTTGAAGTGAAAATAAAAAGTGAAAAAAGAAAGCTGGAGAATAAAAGGAAATCCAGAATGTTTCTAATTTCCAGATAGTGAGAAATGGGATGGTTTAATAGGTCTTGCTTTTAATGTAACCTGCCAAAAATAAGATAATTTTATGCATGCATCCCCTTCCTTCCTACGGCTGGAGTAGACTCTCATATGGAGGGTTGATACACATAGTCATGCACATACAACATTCTCTTTTTTTTACATTCTCACACAAATATCCAGCTGCTACTTGATTCCAGAGAAATCTTTGAAAGGAAAAAAAAAGAAATCCAAATCAGTCTTTGAGTTATGATATTGGCTATAGGTTAAATGCTATTCAGATAATATTTCTTGAACATTTCTTGGTTTCATAACATTTATTAGACACCTAGTTTCTATAAGGTTTCGTTTAATACAAATGAATGAAATGACCAGATCTCTTACATTAAGGAGCTTTTCATTTAGTTTTGTGGAGAAGAGGTAGGTAAAGCAATCACTGTTGGAAGCATATGTGTGTGTCTCTTTATTGCCTGTGGGAACATGAATGGGGAGCATGAAATCAGACCAAGAACTCAGGAAGGCTGCTCAGGGGAGGACATTGAGCAGAGTTTTAAAGAAAGACTTAGCAAAGTGAATTAGTAAAAGAATGGCATTGTAGGCAGAGATATCCCCATTCATGAAGTCATGGAAGCATGACCCACTGAAAGTATTCTCTAACCCCCCGGGCCCACTGAAATTTGTTAGAATTAAGTGAAATTTAAAAGTTTGCTCCTTAGTCACATTAGCCCCTTTCAAGTGTTCAGTAGCTGTCTATGGCTAGTAGATCCATGTCTCCATCATTGTTGGAAGTTCTGTAGACAAGGCTTCTCTGAGCAGTCCAGGCTGGGTGGATGCAGAGAGCATTGGTGGTGTGGGGAGGGGTAGGTAGAGCTAGAGAGGCAGGGAACTGCTGTATCCTGATGGGATTTGGCTGTGGTGAGCCATCTGAATGCTTTTAGGTGGAGGTGTGCTGTGACCCGCTGTGTGTCTTAGCTCGATTCTTCTGAAAGCAGGGTGGAAGGCTGGATTTGAGACTAGTAGAGAGTAGAGTGGTCTCTCTATCAGAGGAAAGAGAACACTGCAGACTACTGCACCTTTCTTGTTTTGTTTTTGTTTTTCTCAGAATGAGGGCCTGAGCTCATTCATTTTGTTTTCTGAGAATGAGGGCGTGCGGGAAGGTGGGGGCTAGGTAAGAGAAGGGTAGAGTTTGCCGAGCCTGGAATTGCTTGAACTGGGGACTGAATGGATGGATAATGGTGAAGTGGCTCAGTCAGGGAGTGTGGGGAGGAGTGCTTTGGAGTGGGAAGGTGGTGAGTTAGTCCACGCTCACCGGAGAGACCTAGGCTGCAGAGGCGTGGTGGTACTTGAAGGAGGGTGAGAGTGGTTGCCAGGGTAAGTATAAAAATGTGAGGAGCAGAGGGCCCGGCCCAGGGTGGCACCTTGGGGAACTCCACATTCTTATCCCTCTCCTTTAAGGGACAAACAAGAAGCAGTTACCCACAAAACAGACTAAGAAGCAGGCTCACTGAATGAAGGGGTAGAGTGTCAAGGGTGGTCCGCAGTGCAGATGAAACAGAGTTCAGGTAACTTAAGGAATAGAGTACGTGTCCACATGACTTGGCAGTGGGAGTGAATGGTAAGCCTGATAAAGACCGTCTTATTGGACAGTTGAAGGCAGAAAGTGATTATGGTGGGTTGAGCGATACATAGGAGGTGAGGAGTTTGAGTCAGTGAAGATTGATAATTTCGAGAGACATTGTTAAAAAGTAAGGAAGTGAGAGAAGATGGTTAATTAAGAGGACTGCAGGGATTTGAGGTGTGAGAAGATGGAATGTGTTTATGTGCGGAGGGGAAGAAAGCCAGAGGAAAGGGAGAGGGTGAGAGCTTCAGGAGCAGGGGGGAGCTGATCCAGGTCCCTGAGGAGGTGGAGGGGAATAGACTTAGAGCAAAGGTGGAGAGACAATTGAGGAGAAGATCTCTTCCACTCAGATGCTGTGGGTGCAGACAAGTTTACTCGAGAAAGTGCCTGCCTAAACCACTGGAAAGAAATTGTGGAGTTAGATGCTTGGAATCACATATCAACTTGACCGCTTTTTGGCTGTGTGATCTCAGGCAAATTTCCCAAACTTCTGAGCTTTGTTTATTTATATATATATGAAATGGGTTTCAGAACAGGACTGGTTAGGGAAGACATGGAAAATTCTCAACAGTGTCTAGCCCATGGTAGCCGGTCAGTCCTGTTAGTCTTTCCATTATCCCTTCGCTTGATTACCTTGACACATAAGGTCTCTCTAAAAAGTGATGAGGGGATTGTATGTCATTTGTGTGTCTCACACACACACACAGGCACACACACACACAATAGGAGATGTGAGACAGATTTCATTGCACAGTGACATTCAAAGGAGAGCTAACAGTGAATTGGGTGTTTAAGATTGGGGGGTTTAAGTTTAAAGGGCATTGTGTAGTATTTTTCCTTTTCTTAAATAGAAACAGAGGTTAAACAGGGTCTTAGGGGACTTAACACAATCAGCTAGGAAGTTCATTGTTTCAGAAAACCATTGTGTAATCAAGACATTTAATTAGAGGTGTCACTTGAGTCCTTGAACTAGGCAAATGCCAAAGGGCATGTAACTGCTTACATCTGAGTATTTGCTTATATACATTTTGCAATGCTTTCCTTTCCTTCCTGCCCTGTCGCCTGCAAACCCACTCCTCCCCCTAACAAAAGAGGAACAAAAGGAACATACCCACAACCTGTAAGGTTTTCCAGATCTTTCTTTCTGTGAGTGTACATAAATCTCTAGGCTTGAATGCAGTTATCCTTATTGATTTATTTACTTTTTTACAGAACATGGTCTCTTGCTTTCCTGTTTATATTGTTTTCTTCATTGGAAGTTTAAAACTTTTTAAAATGTCTGCAAGATGTCATTAGTCTAAAGTCCCTGGACACTGTGTTTTGGTCATCAAGTGAAGAGTTGCTGAGCACCTGCTTTGCTAGGCCAGGAGCCAAATCTGGGACTGTTGAGATGATAAAAACACCCCTCAGAAATTTCAGGAGAGGCAGACGTGTACATGATAAGTGGTATGATATATGTTTAAGTATCATTTTTGGAAAACATTTTAGAAGTCTTTATACAAAGACACTTTAAACTGTGCTTTTCTAAGGGAAAGATTTTCCACAGAGATTTTTTTTTTTGAAGTTTTAAGATGGAACTGAACATTATGCCCACTTGTATGAAGACAGTATTCCTTGGTCGAATGGCTGTTCTGACGTGCATTTTATTATGAGGCCAGTTTTAATTTTATGTTGTTAATTTCAGTCCCTTCCAGATACGCAGCATATTCAGGAGGAAAACTTATGCTCCCCACCACTGGGTCCTCCCGACTATCTCCAGGTGTCCAGAGACTCTGCCAGTGCCAGTAGCAGGAACTCTTCTTGTGACACGGATGACTTTGTTTTCGTCCCACACAGCGTCTCGTCAGACCACTCATGTGAGAATCTTTTCTACTTTACACATTATATTTCTTAATTTACTAGCCTAGCATTTATTTTCAACTCCTATGTCATGCTCTCTCGTGTCGGCCACCTTTTCAGAGGGGGCACTTTATTGAGTTGTTTGAATTCCCAGAACTACCTACCTACGTTTTAGCTCTGCTCAGTCATCTTCCGTAAAGCAGTAACTGGGTTCTGAAGGTAGATGAAAAGTTTGCGGGAAATGATCTCCAATTCTGTTTGTATCCACACAGAAAGAAATAGAAAAGTCAGCAGAATGAGAGAAATTAAATTTAAGGAAAGGCATGAAGGGAAGACCTCTTTTGCAAAAACAACCTAAGAGTCAAGGGAGGTTAAAACCAGTCTGGAGGCCCTTCAGGAGAGACTGGCATGAGGTCAGGAATGAGTTTCATAAATATATGGGAAGAATTTTTATAAAGGAAGCAGAATCCAACTTGACTAAATATGGTCAGGGCTCTAAGGAGTAGCAAAGGGCACCAGAAAACCTACAAAAAAAGAAGTTAGACAAAACCATGGAGGAAGAAGGAACTGTGGTTTGGTTGTGAAGGAACAGGATCAGAAAAACCAGAAATTGGGTTCCTTCAATAATTGAATAGTATCAAGTTGACCATGTGCAGGTGCAGATGGTTGGATAAGTTCGTATCAAGAGGTCTGGGTAGTTGTTTGTCAGGTTTTACAGCTGCTGCCCTTAGGCATCGTGCTAGTTGTTGTGAAGGCCGTCATCCCCAGAGCAAGCGAGCTCCGGGGTGTATCGACTGGGGCAGGGGGAGCACGGACAGAGCTGCAGGGGTAGGTGGGGTGGTTCACCACTGGTGCTCCGACAACTGGGAGTTACCTTTAAAAATCCAGAATACAGTGGTTTTCTTCTATTTTAAAAAAGGAATTAAAATGAAAAATTATGCAGTATTTCAAGCAGGAAATAATACAGCAGATACTCAAGTCCACCACCATTCTAATTTTATTTATGTCAAAGTTTGGCCACATTGTTTTAGATGTCTTTTAAAGATGTAAAATGCTATACGGGTACGGCTAAAGTCCTTTTCCTCGTTCTACTCCTGCCAGAGGTAAATTCTTACTGTAGATTTTTTTAATACTTTCACATATGCCTGTATCTATAAATAACATACAGTATTCTTGTGTTTTTACAGTTTTAAGTAAATGGTATAAGGAACGTTATTATAGCTTGGTTTTTTACTCATGTTTTTGCTGTGTATCTAGATACAGATCTAGATATGTATGTAGTTTATTTTAATATCTGAATTTTGTAGTACAATTAAACCACAGGTTTATCCATTTCTCTGCTGAGGGTTACCTGGATAATTCCTATCTTTTCACTATTCAAAATGTATTGTAACAGATATCCTTGTGTCAGAGTTCCTTCCACATGGATACTCTAGAAATTTTCAACTTCAAATCTATGAAATATTGGTACAGACAAGTTGTAGGCAACTAATAGTCTCTGCCGTGCTGCCCCAATGGAATAATGGTAACTTCTAAATACTTTTTTTTTTTTCATCTTTACCTTTACCTGGAATTCACTTTTGTAGATGGAATAAGGTAGGGATCTTATTATTGAATATTCTGTCCCTTCTCTACTGAGAGGCAATTCCAGATTTGTCATATCACGTTTACATAAAGAATTGGGTTTGTTTTAAGGTTTTCTATTTATTCCATTGGTCTATTTGTCTGTATTATAATCATTTTTAAATTGGTGTGTGTGTGTGTGTGAGAGAGAGAGAGAGAGAGAGAGAGAGATTGTGGGGAGGGGTGATGGTAAAGAGCATTCTAGTATTCTTTGGAATCACCCTGGCTACTCTTGACGCCTTTTGTGCCAATGTCGTCTAATTGCAGCTTGACAAATCTTACAAAAAACCATTTGGGGATTTTGATGGGAATTGTGTTGATTTTAAAAGACCTATACAGGGACAGTTAATGATCTTTACAATATTAAATTGTCAAATCAAGAATATATGTTCCTCGGGCGCCTGGGTGGCTCAGTTGGTTAAGCGACTGCCTTCGGCTCGGGTCATGATCCTGGAGTCCTGGGATCGAGCCCCACGTCGGGCTCCCTGCTCAGCAGGGAGTCTGCTTCTCCCTCTGACCCTCACCCCTCTCATGCTCTCTCTCTCATTCTTTCTCTCAAATAAATAAATAAAATCTTAAAAAAAAAAAAAGAATATATGTTTCTCACAAAACAGGATCATAGGGGAAGGGAAGGAAAAGTGAAGTAGGATAAAAACAGAGAGGGAGGCAAGCCATAAGAGACTCTTAACTCTAGGGAACAAACTGAGGGTTGCTGGAGGGGAGGTGGGTGGGGGGATAGGGTAACTGGGCGATGGGCATTAAGGAGGGCACTTGATAGAATGAGCACTGAGTGTTGTATGCAACTGATAAACCACTAAATTCTACCCCTGAAACTAGTAATACACTATACCTTAACTAACTTGAATTTAAATAAAATCTAAAAAAAAAAAAAAAGTACGTTTCTCCACTTATTTAGGTTTCCTTAATGTGTTTTGATAGATATTTATATTTTCCTACATAAAGGACATTCACATCTTTTGTCTAGAATAAAGTTTTAACTAGAATAAAGTTACCTTTGTTTTTTGTCCTTGTGTAAATACTGTATTTGAAATTTTTTTTTTCCAAAAATGCTCCTGTCGAGGTCTTTGTGCTTCCAAATCTCAGGTCATTTCTCAGTCTTCATCTTTTTGATGTGTTTACAGCATTTGTTATAGTTGGCCACACCCTTCTTTTTCTTTTTATTTTTTTAAAGATTTTATTTGTTTATTTGTCAGAGAGAAAGAGTGAGAGCACAAGCAGGGGGAGAGGGAGGCAGAGGGAGAAGCAAGCTCCTTGCTCGGCAAGGAGCCTGATGTGGGACTCGATCCCAGGACCATGGGATCATGACCTGAGCTGAAGGCAGGCATCCCCACACCCTTCTCTTTAGTTATTAAAAATTTGTTATTGTAAAATATATCATGCATATATTTTTCAAAGATTTTTATTTATTTAGAAAGAGTAAGAGCAAGTGGGGGGAGGGGCAGAGGGAGAGGGAGAGAGGGAATCCCAAGCAGACTCTGCACTGAACCCAATGCGGGGCTCGATCTCACAACCCTGAGATGATGATCTGAGCTGAAATCAAGAGTTGGACACTCAACCGACTGAGCCACACCGGTGCCCCAAAGATTTTATTTTTTTAGAGCAGTTTTAGGTTTACAACAAAACTGAGAGGAAGGTACCAGTTTCCCACATACCCCCTGCCCCTCCCCATTCTCAACATACTCACCAGATGTTAAAGGGATAATACCAGAGGATAAACCTACACTGACACGTCACAATCACCCAACATCCATAGTCCACTTAGAATTCATTCTTGTTGTTGTACATTCTTTGGGTTTGGAGAAAGGTATAATGACATTTATCTATCGTTATAATATAGAGAGCATTTTCAGTGCCCTAAAAATCCTCTGAGCTCCCCACCTGTCCCTTGGAAACCACTGATCTTTTTATTGTCTCTATAGTTCTGTACCACAGTTTGTCCATTTACCTATTAAAGGACACTTTGATTGCTTCCAGGTTTTGACAATTAAGAATAAAGCTACTATAAACATCTGTGTGCAGGTTTTTGTGTGGACATAAGCGTGCAGCTCCTTTGGATAAATACCAAGGAGCATGACTGCTGGCTGGTATGGTAAGGGCATGTTTAGTTTTGTAAGAAAACACCAAACTCTTCCCAAGTGGCTGTACCATTTTGCATTCCCACCAACAGTGAATGGGAGTTCCTGTTGTTCCACGTGTTCACCAGCATTTGGTGGTGTCAGTGCTCCAGGGAGGGCTGTTCTGATAGATGTGCAGTGGTGTCTCGTTGTTTTAATTTGCATTTCTCTGATGACATCTGATATCAGTTCAACATCTTTTCATATGCTTATTCACCATCCCTATATCTTCTTTGGTGAGGTGTCTGTTCAGATCTTTGGCCCAGGGGCTCCTGGGTGGCTCAGTCGGTTAAGCATCTGCCTTCGGCTCAGATCATGGTCCCAGGGTCCTGGGATCGAGCCCCGCATTGGGCTCCCTGCTCAGCGGGGAGTCTGCTTCTCCCTCTCCCATTCCCCCTGCTTGTGTTCCCTCTCTTGCTGTCTCTCTGTCAAATAAATAAATAAAATCTTAAAAAAAAAAAAAAAAAAAGATCTTGGGCCCATTTTTCAGTTGGGTTGTCTGTTATCTTATTGTTGAGCTTTAAGAGTTCTCTCTATACTTGGGATAACAGTCCTTTATCAGATGTGTCTTTGGGCACAAATATTCTTTTGCAGATATCTTTGTTCAGTCTGTAGCTTATATTCCATTCTCTTGATATTGTCTTTCACAGAGCAGTTTTTAATTTTAATAATCACTAAAGATCAATTAAATCATTTAAATAAATTTCTTTCTTTCATGGATTGCGTTTAGTGTTGGTATCATGATACCCAAGGTCCTCTAGGTTATGTTATCTTCTATAATATTTGCATTTTTTTTTCTTTTACATTTAGGTCTGTGGCCCATTTTGACTTAATTTTTTCGAAAGGTCTACATCTAGATGAATTTTTTTTGTGTGTCTGTGGATATCTAATTATTACAGCATTATTTGTTGAAGACTGTCTTTGCTCCATTGTATTGTCTTTGCTCCTCTGTCAAAGATCAGTTGACTGTATTTTGGGGGGTCTCTTTCTGGTCTCCCTGTTCTGTTCCATTGATCTGTTTGTTCTTTTGCCAATACAACACTGTCTTGATTACTGTATTAAGTCTTGAAGTTGCGTAGTGTCAGTCCTTTGTCCTTCTGTTTCAGTGTTCTGTTGGCTATTGTGGGTCCTTTGCCTCTCCATTTAACCATTAGAATTAGTTTGTCAGTATCCATAAAATAAGTTGCTGGGATTTTCACTGGGATTGTAGTGAATCTGTAGATCAAGTTGGGAAGAACTGACATGTTTACAAT
Organism: Mirounga angustirostris; assembly: GCF_029215605.1. Lineage (NCBI taxonomy): Eukaryota > Metazoa > Chordata > Mammalia > Carnivora > Phocidae > Mirounga > Mirounga angustirostris. The sequence goes on from NW_026991725.1 coordinate 55,292,604, forward strand.
ATTTAGTCTTCCTATCCAAAAACATAGAATATCTCTCCATTTATGTAGTTCTTCTTTGATTTCATTCATCAGTTTTGTAGTTTTCCTCATACAGACCTTGTATGACTTTTGTTAGATTTATACCTAAATATTTCATTTTGGGGGGTGCTGATATAAATGGTGTTGTTTTTAATTTCAAATTTTAGTTGTTTATTATTGAGATATAGGAAAGCAATTTACTTTTTAAATATTTACCTTATATCCTGCAACCTTGCTTTAATTACTTATTAGTTCCAGGAGGTTTTTGTCAATTCTTTCATATTTTTTTTACATAGATAATCATGTCATCTTTGAACAATAGTTTTATGTTTACCTTCCCAAGCTGTATACCTTTCATTTCCTTTTCTTGACTTACTGCATTAGCAAGGACTTCCAGTGCAGTGTTGAAAAGAAGTGGTGAAAGAGGACTTTCTTCACAGATTATATGAAACTGTAATAACCACAGCCAATAAAAAGTCAGTGGGAAAAAAAAAAAGAAAGAGGACATCCATATATTTTTACCCAATCTTAGTGGGAAAGCTTGGAGTTTCTCACTATTTAGTATTATGTTAGCAGTAGCTTTTTGTAGCTATTCTTTATCAAGTTGAGACAGTTCCCCTCCATTCTTAGTTTACTGTGAGTTTTTATCATGAATGGTGGTTGGATTTTGTCAAATGCTTTTTCTGTGATTTTCTGTGATTTTCTGTTAATGTGATAGATTACATTAATTTTAGAATGTTGAACCAGTCTTGCATACCTGGGATAAATCCCATTTGGTCATGGTATATAATTCTTCTTATACATTGCTGGATTCAGTTTGCTAATATTTAGTTGGAGATTTTTGCATCTGTGTTCATGAGAAGTACTGGTCTGTAGTCTCCTTGTAATGTCTTTTTCTGGTGTTGGTATGAGGGTAATGATGGCTTTATAGAATGAGTTAGGAAATATTCTCTCTGCTTCTATCCTCAGAAAGAGATTGAAAATAGAGATTTGGTATAATTTCTTCCTTAAGTGTTTGGTAGAATTCACCAGACAACTCATCTGGGCCTGGTGCTTTCTGCTTTAGAAGGCTATTTATTATTGATTCAATTTCTTTAATAGATGAAGACCTATATTCAAATTGCCTGTTTCTTCCTAAGTTTTGGCAGATGTGTCTTTCACAGAATTGGTCCATTTCATCTAGGGTGTCAAATTTGTGGGCATAGAGTTTTTCATAGTATTCCTTTATTACCCTTTTAATTTCAGTGGGACCTCTACTGGTGTCTCTTCTTTCATTTGTGGTATTAGTAATTTGTATCCCCTCTCTATTTTTTTCTTTAGTTCACCTGGCTAGAAGCTTATTGATTGTTGTGTTTTCAAATTCATTTAGTTCAAAATACTTAAAAATTTTTCTTGAGATTTCTTCTTTGACCAATTTGTTATTTAGAAGTGTGTTTTTAGGGACACCTGGGTGGCTCAGTCGGTGAAGTGTCTGCCTTCAGCTCAGGTCATGATCCTAGAGTCCCAGGGTCGAGTCCTGCATTGGGCTCCCTGCTCAGCGGGGCATCTGCTTCTCCCTCTGACCCTCCCCCCTCTCATGTGCACGCTCTCTCTCTCTCTCTCAAATAAATAAAATCTTTAAAAAAAAAAAAAGTGTGTTTTTAGTCCCCCTGTGTTTGGGGATTTTCCAATTACCTTTCTGTTACTGATTTCTGGTTTAATTCCATTGTTGTTTGTGAGCAGAAATTGATTTCTATTCTTTTAAACTTGTTTTTTGGGTTGTTGTTTGTTTGTTTTGTTTTTTATTATTATTATTTTTTAAAGATTTTATTTATTTATTTGACAGAGAGAGACACAACGAGAGAGGGAACACAAGCAGGGGGAGTGGGAGAGAGAGAGAAGCAGGCTTCCCGCGGAGCAGGGAGCCCAATGCGGGGCTCGATCCTAGGACCCTGGGATCGTGACCTGAGCCGAAGGCAGACGCTTAACGACTGAGCCACCCAGGCGCCCCCTGTTTTGTTTTTTAAAGATGTTATTTATTTGAGAGGGAGCACAAGCAGCCAGAGGAGGGGCAGAGAGAGAGGGATAGAATCTCAAGCAGACTCCCTGCTGAGAATGGAGTGCAACACGGGGCTCAATCTCACGACCCTGGGATCGTGACCTGAGCCAAAACCAAGAGTCAGACGCTTAACCGACTGTGCCACCCAGGTGCCCCACTCCAGGTCCACTTTCAAATAAAGTTTAACGCTTCAGTGTGATAGTGTGAAGTCCCTTATAATAACAAAATCCGGGCATCCCTTGTATCATTGCTGTCATTTATTCCAGTTAAATATAAGAATACATAAGCCTATCCATACATTCATAGAACATATACATTAAGCATATATAACTGAATATAATGTTACTATTATTCGCTTGTGCGATTACTGAGAAGTCAACGCAATTCTTATCTTTGTTTCTCTGTTAAGTATGGTGTTCTTTTTTTGACTGAGAAGTCAATGCAGTTCTTACCTTTGTTTCTCTATAAGTATGGTGTTCTTTTTTTGACTTCATTCAGAATTTTTTTTTCTTTATTTTTGATTTTTCTGTAATTTGAAAATGATCTGCCTAGGTGTCTTTGTTTTGGGCATTTATCCTGCCTGGAGCTCTCTGAGCTTTGTGGATGTGTGGCTTGGTGTCTGACATTCATTTGGGGAAATTCTCAGTCATTATTGTTTCCAATATTTCCCTCTGTTCCTTTTGTTCGTTCTTCTTTTTCTGGTAATCCCATTACACATGTTACACCTTTTGTAGTTGTCCCACAGACCTTGGATATTCTGTTGTTTTTTAAGAAAATCTTTGTTGGGGCACCCGGTTAGCTCAGTCTTGGTTAAGTGTTTGCCCTCAGCTCAGGTCACGATCCCAGGGTCCTGGGACCGAGCCCCTCATTGGACTCCCTGCTCATCAGGAAGCCTGCTTCTCCCTCTCCCTCTGCCTTCCGTGCCCCGTTTGTGCTTGCTCTCTCTCTCTCTCTCTCTCGCTCTCGCTCTCTGTGTCAAATAAATGAATAAAATCTAGAACAAAAACAAAAACTTTGTTTTCCAGTTTTTGAGGATTCTGTCAATATGTTCTCTAGTTCAGATCTTCTTTCCTCAGCCGTGTCCAGTCTACTAATAAGCCTATGAAAGGCATTCTTCATTTCCTTTACACTGTTTTTTAATCTCTAGCATTTCTTTTTGGTTCTCTGTTAAGATTTCCATCTCTTTTTACATTGCTCATCTGTTCTTGCATGCAGTCTACCTTTTCCATTAGGGCCCTTAGCATATTAATCATAGTTATTTTAAATTTCCAGTCTGGTAATTCTGACATCCTTGCCATGGCCCTGTCTCTTCAGTCTGTGTTTTTTGCCTTTTGTTATGCCTTGTGACTTTTTCTTGATAGTCATACATGATGTCCTGGGTAAAACGGAACTGCTGTAAGTAGGCTTTTAGTAATGTGATGGTGAGGTGTAGGGGGAAGGAAAGTGTTCTGCAGTCCTGTGATTAGGTCTCAGTCTTTTGGGGAGCCTAGGTCTCTGGTTTGTGGGCTTCACAAGTGTTCCCCAGTTTCTTTCTCCTTCCTGAGGTGGGACAGGATGACTCTAAGGCACTGGGGTTGGGTATTTCCCTGCCCCCAGCTCAGTTAGGTGGAGCTTAACTCCAGCAGATAAAGCTCCGGATGATGAAGTGGTTTCCCCTGAGGGCAGGCCTTGTTAAGAACACAATGCTCAGACCTATTTAAAAACGGTTCCTTTTCCCTTCCCCACCAGAAGCAGGAGGGGATTTTTTTCTCCACTGTTTTACTGTGAGCATCTGAGTTCCCCGAGATAAATCTGACAATATTGTGGGCCTCCCTATGACTAGATCCTCCTGGAATTTTTAACGCTGAGAGCTGTCCATCGTGATCCTCTAGCAAATTGTCAGTCACGGTTCATGTTTTTCTGCCCTGGCTGTGGTTTCCTCAAGCCTTCTACGGGTTGAGTCTCTTCTCAGATAAACCACAACTCCGCGTGTTTGCCTATCTGTCTCTCTATTCCTGGGGCATCAGTTTGCTTCTGACCTCCTCTCTTTTGGATCATTTTTCAGTCTCTTTAGCTTTTTACTTGTTGTTAGGGAAGAATGGCAACTCCCAGGCTTCTTACATGTGAAACCGGGACCCAGGAGTCCCCACATTAGATCTTTAAAACATCTATACAGTTTAAAAGTAATAATAAGACAAATACCTGAGTACACTCCTCTGATTTTCTTATCTCTTTTGTCTGATTTTCCTTTTGTTTTGTCTTACTGCTCTAATTTTAGGGAAATTTCCTTGATATTTTCTTTTATTGAGTTTATCATTTATGTTCTCATATTTTTAATTTCTAGAAGCTTCCCCTCTCCCTAAGTATTGTTTTTATTTCAGTATGCAATATTTTATCTCTGAGGACATTACTTTTTTTTTTTTTTTTTTTTTACTTTTCTACAGAAAATATTTTCTTTTTTATCTCTCCCAGGTTGTTTTGGAGTCTCGGTTTCAGATTAGATTCCTTCCTTGGATGTTTGGTAATTATTGTATACTCATAATTAAGAATAGAAAATTAGAATGTTGTTTGAAAGCTTTGTATGGGGTGGGTCTTACGGACAGTGGTGATGTATTATGTATTATGCTTCCTTTTTGGAGGGCTGCTCACATCTCCTGGAGAATACTCCCTCATACCATGTGGGGGAAACTTGTATTGGCTAAAGATTCTGTCTTCTAGGGTCTCCTAGGTCAAATAATACTTCGATCAACTTTGTAACTTCTAAATTTTTGTGGCTGTTGACTTTTCATTTTGCCCTTGTGAATTTAGGTTCTTCTCTTTTCTCTCCTTTCATAATATGATATCATATCAAAATAACAAGATAATTACCTAAAACCATTTAAAATCTTTTTATGGGGGCGCCTGGCTCACTCAGTCAGTAGAGCATGTTAGTCTTGATCTTCATGGTCAAGAGTTCAAGCCCCATGTTGGGCATGGAGCCCACTTTAAAAAAAGTCTTTTTCCAGTCCCATCCACGTTGATGTAAAAGTTGGGTATTCATCCTTTCTGATGGCTGAGTAATATTCCACTGTATATATGGACCACATCTTCTTTATCCATTCATCTGTTGAAGGGCATCTCGGCTCTTTGCACAGTTTGACTATTGCAGACATTGCTGCTATGAACATTGGGGTGCACATGGCCCTTCTTTTCACTACATCTGTAGTGAAATGGGGTAAATACCCCGTAGTGTAATTGATGGGTCATAGGGTAGCTCTATTTTTAATTTTTTGAGGAATCTCCACGCTGTTTTCCAAAGTGGCAGTACCAACTTGAATTCCCAGCAACAGTGTAAGAGGGTTCCCATTTCTCCACAACCTCTCCAACATTTGTTGTTTCTTGCCTTGTCAGTTTTTGCCATTCTAACCGGAGGAGATTATGCTAAGTGAAATAAGTCAAGCAGAGAAAGTCAATTATCATATGGTTTCCCTTATTTGTGGAGCATAAGGAATAGCATAGAGGACATTAGGAGAAGGAAGGGAAAAATGAAGGGGGGAAAATCGGAAGGAGGGATGAACCATGAGAGACTATGGACTCAAACTAACTGAGGGTTTTAGAGGGGAGGGGGCTGGGGGGATGGGCTAGCCCGGTGATGAGTATTAAGGAGGGCACGTACCGCATGGAGCATTGGGGGTTGTACGAAAACAGTGAATCATGGATCACTGCATCCAAAACTGGTGATGTATTGTATGGTGACTAACATAACATAATAAAATAAAATTAAAAAAATAAAATAAAAAAAGTCTTTTTGTCCTTAGGGTAATCCTATTAGGGATGTCCAGTCAAATTACAGAGCTTTAAAGTCACTTGAAAAGATTCCCTTCTAGCGATACCAGACAAGTTGATACATGGTCATGTATGATGAAAGATGATAAATGTTTTGCTTCATTTTCCTTTTGGTTTTATTATTTTGCTTCTACATTATGTATGGCTCCAAACTCAAAGCTACAAAATGAAGTACACTTAGTGGAGCGTAGTGGCTTCTGTCCCTGCCCCATCTGCCTTGTTCCCTCCATTACCACATCAGGAGCTCTTCTCTTTAAAATAGGTAGCCTCCTTCCTCACTTCTCTTTATTCTCTTACCCTGATTTATTTTCCTTTATAGACGTTTTAAAATATTTATATTACTTTTTTATTTTGAGAGCGTGTGGAGCCTGATGCAGGGCTCGATCCCATGACCCCCAGATCATGACCCGAGCTGAAATCAAGGGTCGGATGCTTAACGGACTGAGCCACCCAGGGGCCCCTATTTTCCTTTATATTTCTTATCACGCCTGACACTCTTACCTTCTTTCATTACTAGAATGGCAGCTTCATGAGAGCAGGGACTTGAGATGTGCTAAAATAAATGCATTTCTCAATTCTTATTTAGGGCCATTCAGAGGGATATTTGTGTCTGTTTCCTTTTTTTCCCCTTTGGAGTATGGGTTAGCAGCATAACCTATACTTTTCTTTTTAAAAACGTATTTGGTCAACACTGCTATTTCATATCTACACACTGATTATGCCTTTACAGCCATTTAAAGTCACACAGGCAATGTGATAGAATGGACATACCAGTGACAAGAATGAGGGGCCCCTGCATTCTGAGCTCAGCTCTGTTCCCATACGTAGATGATACTGGAGCAGGTGAAGGCGGCCTGTGGCTTGTGCTACAGTGTCTGAGAGGTCCCAGCTTCCACGACGACGCCTTGTTCAACAACCCGTGCAAGACAGGGAGTGTTACGCAGGATGGGGGTGCTCCAACAGTGGGGTGAACTAGACTTCGTTTACAGTCAGTTGTGCTGGAACGTGTTCCTAAAAGTTACCACTCTCTGAAAAAATTGCTCAATAAAAACCACAGAGTTTATGGGCAAATGGGAATCAGGAGCCTAACACTCAAAAACGCTGGTGAGTGACGTATTAAAAGGAACATGATAAAAACGTTAGCACAGTTTTTTACCGTGCCTGTTAAATGGTGAAGGATACGTAACACTGAAATAAATACGACACTTTACCTTGGAAAGACCTGATGTTTGTTTATAGAAGTGGGCACTGAAGGCTTCCAGCCTGTGTTTTCAGCTGGGCGCCATGTGTTCAGTGTTTTTGCTCATGGTTTTTACCCGCTTTTACTCGTGGAGGAAACTGCATCATAAGCGAGTGGTAAATTTGTGCGGTGCTCAGATTTTTCCGAATAATCGTGTTGGGACAATTTACGTTTTTTAAGCAGGTGGTAGAGCAGAACTGATGGTGTTTTTCTCTTTCTCCTTTAGATGATACGCCGATGGGGACTGCTGGCAGACATGCTTCAAATGAGTTCTTGGTGTGTGGAGGGTATGTTTATGTTTATTAAATTAGAATGTTTCTCATATTTTGGTTTTTCTGAGGAAACTTTATAGAACTTTGACCATGTTTTTGATTCTGAATTTTATTTTGTTTCACAATTTGTCATTTCTATTTTTTTAAAAAGTTTAAATTGTAGTAAAAAAGCACGTAATGTCTGTTGTCTTCACCGTTTTTTAAGTTTATAGTTCAGTAGCATTAAGTATATTCACAGTGTTGGGCAACCAATCTCCAGAACTTTTTCATCTTGCAAAACTAAAACTCAGTACTCCTTATGTAATAGCACTCCCCATTTCTCCCACCTCTAGGTGCTGGTGACCACTGTTCTACTTTCTCTTTCTATGAATTTGACTATTTTAGATACCTAATATAAGTAGAGTATACAATGTATGTCTTTTTGTGACTGGCTTAGTTCAGTCATCATAATGTCCTCAAGGTTCATCCATGTTGTAGCATTTGTCAGAATTTCTTTTAAGGCTGAACCTTATTCCATTCTACATACATATATATACACACACACACACACTGTGTTTTGTTTATCCATTCATCTGCCGGTGGTCAATTGGATTTCTTGTACCTCTTGGCTATTGTGAATAATTCTGCTATAAATGTGAATGTGCAGATATCTGTTTGAGATCCTGCTTTCAGTTCCTTTGGATATATATATATATACACCCAACAGTGGGGTTGCTGGATCATATGATATTTCTATTTTTAATTTTTTGAGGAGTTGTGATACTATTTTCCGTAGTGGTTGTACCATTTTACATTCCTACCAACAGTGTACAAGGGTTCCAGTTTCTCTACATCTTCAGTGACACTTGTTATTTGTTTGTTTGCTTGTTTTTTGTAATAACCATCTTAATGAGTATGAGGTGATATCTCATTGTGGTTTTGATTTGCAGTTCTCTAATGATTAGTGGTTTTGAGTGTCTTTTCATATACTTATTGGACATTTGTCTATCATTGATTGTTGATTTGTAGGAGTTCTTTATATATTTTGGATATTAACCCTTTATCAGATATATGATTTACAGACATTTTCTCCCAGTCCAAACATTGTCTTTCCACTCTGTTGATGTGTCCTTTGAGCACAGGAGTTTTAGAATTTGTTGTAGTCTCATTTGTCTATTTTTTTGTTCTGTTGTCTGTGTTTTTGGTGTCATTCAAGAAATCATTGCCTAATGCAGTGTCATGAAGCTTTTCTCCTATGTTTTCTTCTAGGAGTTATATAATTTTGGGTCTTACATTTAGCTCTTTAATCCATTTTGAGTTAATTTTTGTATATTGTATAAGGTAAGGGTCCAGCTGCATTCTTTGCATATGGAATCTAGTTTTCTCATTTGCTGAAGAGACCGTCTTTTTGCCATCGAGTGGCGTTGGCATCCTTGTTGAAGATCATTTGTCCATATATGCAAGGGTGTGTTTCTGGACTGTCTATTCCATTCTTTTGGTCTCTGTGTCTGTCATTATGCCAACCACATTGTTTTGATTACTGTAGATTTGAAATTAGGAAGTATGAAACCTCCAATTTTGTTTTTCTTTTCCAAAATTGTTTTGACCATTCAGGGTTCCTGCAGTTTACATATGAATTTCAGGAAAGATTTTTCTATTTCTGCAAAAAATGCCTTTGAGATTTTGGTAGGGATGGCATTGATCTGTATAGATCACTTTGGGTGGAATTGACAACAGTATTAAATCTTACGGTCAATGAAGACGGGATGTCTTTTATAGTTTTTTCAGCAATGTTGTGTAGTTTCCAATATACAAGTCTTTCACCTCCTTGGTTAGATTTATTTCTGTGATTTTATTCTTTTTGATACTATTGTAAATGGCATTGTTAATTTCCTTTTTGCATTGTTCATTGTTAGTGTATAGAAATGCTACTCATATCTGTGTGTTGATTTCATTTCCTGCAACTTTGCTGAATGTATTAGTTCTAATGGCTTTTTGCGTGTGAAATCTTTTGGGTTTTCTACATTTAAGATCATATTACCCATGAACAGAAATAATTTTACTTACTCCATTCCAATTCAAATGCCTTTTATTTCTTTCTCTTGCCTAATTGCTCTGGGTAGGAATTCTATGTAGAAGTGGTGAGAGCAGGCATCCTTGTCTTGTTCCTGATCATAGAGGAAAGGCTTTCAGTTTTTAACCATTGAGTATGATGACAGTTATGGGTTTTTTATATATGGTATTTTTTATGTTGAGGTAATTTTTTTCAATTCCTAGTTTGTTGAATGCTTTTTATCATTAAAGGATGTTGGGATTTTGTCAAATGCTTTTTCTGCATGAATTGACATCGTCATGTGGTTTTTGTCTTTCATTCCATTAATGTAGGTATATTATAAATCACATTTGGTCATGGTATATGATCCTTTTAATGTGTTACTGAATTTGGTTTGCTAGTGTTTTGTTAAGGATTTTTACATCAAATTTCATCAGGGAAATTGTTCTGGTGTTGTTGTTGTTGTTGTTGCTGTTTTGTAGTATCTGTGTGTGGCTTTGGTATTAGGGTAATGCTGAACTCATGGACGGAGTTTGGGAGTGTTTCCTCCTCTTTAATATTTTGGAAGAGTTTGAGACGTGTTGATGTTAATTCTTTACATGTTTGGTAGAATTTACCAGTGAAACATGTGGCCTTAGGCTTTTTTTTATTACTTGGAAGTTTTGATTACTAATCCAGTCTCCTTGCTAGTTATGGGTCTGTTCAGATTTTCCCTTCCTTTTTATCATCCAACCTTAGTAGGCTGTGTGTTTGTAGAAATTTATCCATTTCTTCTAGGTTATCCAATTTGTTGGCAAGCACTTGTTCATAGTATTCTCTTATAATCCTTTGTATTTCTGTGGCTTTAGTTGTCATGTTCCTTCTTTCATTTCTGATTTTGAGTCTTCTCTTTTTATTAGTTAACCTAGCTATATGTCAGTTTTGTTGATTTTTAAAAATGCCAAAACTCTTAGTTTGATTTTTCTGTTTTCTCAATTTTGTTTATCTCTGCTCTAATCTTCATTAGTTCCTATTTTTTGTTAGGAAATGAGTTTAGTTTGTACTTTTCCTTCTTTTTTTAAGATTTATTTATTTGGGAGAGAGAGTACATGAGTGAGTGTGAGTGGGGGAAGGGGTAGAGGGAGAGAATCTTCGAGCAGACTCCCTGCTGAGAATGGAGCCCAACATGGGGCTTGATCTCACAACCCATGGGATCACAACCTGAGCCAAAAGCAAGAGTTGGATACCCAACTGACTGAGCCATCCAGGTGCCCCTAGTTTGTACTTTTTCTAATTTGAGGGGTAAAGTTAAGTTTTTTATTTGAGATTTTTTTTTTTAATGTTAGCATTTACAGCCATAAACATCTGTCTTAATGCTACTTTCACTGTATTCCATAAGTTTTGGTATGTTGTGTTTACATTGTCATTTTTCTCAAGACATTTTCTGATTTATTTTGTGATTTCTTTTCTGACCTATTGTTTGTGTAAGAGTGTGTTGTTTAGTTTCTGTGTATTTGCGGATTTTCTTGTTTTCCTTCTTCTGTTGACCTCTACTTTCTATCCATTATGATTGGAAAAGATACTTTGTATGATTTCAATCTTTTAAAATTTTAAGATTTGTTTTGTGGCTTAATATGTGGTCTGTCCTGGAGAATGTTTCGTGTGCACTTGAGAAGAATGTATCTTCTTCTTTTGGTGGTGGGAAGAGTGTTCTGTATATGTCTACTAGATCCAGTTGGTCTAGGGTGTTGTTCAAGCCCTGTTTCTTTATTGCTCATTCCTCTGATTTTTCTGTCCATTATGGAAAGTGGAGTATTGAATTGTTCAGCTGTTATTGTGGAATTGTCTATTTCTCCCTTCAGTTCTGTCAATATTTGCTTCATATATTTGGGAACACTGATGTTTGGTGCATAAATATTTATAATTGTTATATTTCCCTAGTTAATTGACCCTTTAATAATGTCCTGTTTTGTCTCTTGTAACAGTGTTTGACTGAAAGTCTCTTTTGTCTGATATTAATATTGCCACTCCTGCTCTCTTTTGGTTACCATTTGCATGGAGTATCTTTCTTTTTTTTTATTTTTTAAGATTTATTTATTTATTTGAGAGAGAGAGAGAGCATGCATGTAGAGGGGAGGGCAGAGGGAGAGGGAGAGAGAATCTTAAGCAGGCTCCCCACTGAGTGCAGAGCCTGACATGGGGCTCAATCTCACATGAGATCCATGATCCTGGGATCACGACCTGAGCTGAAACCAAGAGTTGGACGCTCAACTGACTGCACCACCCAGGCATCCTGGGGATATCTTTTTCAATCCTTTTACTTTCAGCCTAATTGGGGAAGATTTATCAATGCCATTTTGTTACTTTTATGTACGTCTTGTGGCTTTTTTGCCCCCTTATATTCTCTCTTAATACCTTTCTTTGTGTTTTGTTGATCTTGTTGTAGTGACATGCTTTGATTCTCATTTCCTATTGTGTATATTCTATAGATACATTCTTTGTGGTCACTTTTGGGACTCCATAAAATAACTTTAAGGTACAACAGTCCATTTTAAACTGATAACTTCAGTTGCATACAAAAACTCTACTGTAGAGAGTATGGGAGTATACCCCCCCTTATATTATTGATGCCACAAATCGCCTGTTTATGTGTTCCTAATAATAACATAGATTTATAGCTTTTTTTGGTACTTTTGTCTCAGACTCTATACAAGAATTGGGACATGCTAATCTTAAAAGAGAGGGGAAAAACAGTGATAGCAGGACTACATAATGGCTCTGAAAGTTTCTGTTCTGTCATCGGTCCTTTTTCCTCTGCTTTGAGAACAGCATGTCCCAAATGGGAGCTGCTCTTTCAGCCTCCTTCCCAGGGGTTTGTGGTAGGAGTACACACACCAGGGGGCATTTCTTAGAAAGGGGTTCAGAGAGAGGTGGTGAGTATTTTGAAAAAAAGTATACACTCTTCCACAAGATATTAAGTGCATGTGGAAATAAATTATTACAAAGACATTAAAATTATGCCCTATGCAAAATTAAAATGGTTTGATGCAAGTATTTTTTCGGAGCTTTCTTTTTTCAGAGCCGTTAAAATTTTTTATCTCCATGTCCCAATAACTATCATCTCACAGGCCAATTTTGTAATGTTAGTGATAGTATATCTCATTCTTTCCTTAGAACCTCACTTTTATTGATACTATTTTGAAGTATTTAACTGCATTTCTTTCCAGGAAGATGTCTGACCCCTAGACAAAAATTACTCATTTCGATAAAATAAAAGTGTATTGTATTTTGGGCAGACTGCTTAGTCTTTCTAGTGTTCCATGTAGGCCAAAGATGACTTCCCACACGTGCTGGGGACTCGGTGAACACTTAGACCTTCCCTCTCCTTACCTTGGGCTTAGGGAGTCAGGTAATGGTTGTATAGTGTTATTAATATAAAGTTAGACGGAAAAGAGGCTGTCGTGGTCCTAGCTAGCTGGAGCTCTGGGAATTTCTCCAGGGAAGACTTTACAAATGGAGCAAGTCTGCCTGAAGGTTCTGTCCAGAGACTGAGGCCGCATCTACAGGACACCTGCCATGACTGTTTCATCTCCTCATATGCTGGCAGAGGATTGCCTGAGATCCCCTGAGAGGGGCTGTGATTCCAATCTAATTTCCCTTGTGGTGATTAACGAGTACAGGAAGAATATTAGAACTTGACAATGTATATGTTAAGAAAAATTCCTAGATGTACTTGCTTCACCAACAATGTACTTCCTCATTGAATTGAGACAGTAGAAAGATGCTATTCCTTCATTCACATTCTGATCCTTGACGGCCATGCTGGTTGTTCCTTAGGGGAACTTGGGCTCTAAGTCCTTTCCGTGCTCTGAGTTTGCAGGCACCGTAGTTGGTTAGTGCAGTCCTGTAAAGCTGTTTAGTTTCCAGTGGTAGAAGTTTTTTGTTTAATTTTGAGGTTATAGATCCAACTGCACAATCAAGTGTATAGATATTAAGAACACAAATCATTGTATTTAAAAGATATTTAATGTTACACTTGACACTAATATAACATTGTGTGTCAACTATACTTCAATATAGAAGGATGGATGGATAAATAAATACATGATACTTAATGGGAATTACCTAAATGAAAAATAGAGCTTATAGACTAAAAGCTGGAAACAGCAGTCCTGACTGTCGTGTGCTTAACACTAAAGGTTTGGTTTTCTTGCAAGATGAGAAGTCAAAATAAATAGCTGTTGCCTTCGTTTCTGTGGCTCAAGGGTTAGGGTTAGGGTAGGAGGAAAGAGGAAGAATGGCTAGAAGACTTCTACTTACATCTTACTGACCAAGAAAGATATATGGCCACTCATGGCTGCAAAGGAGTCTGGGATGTGTCATAATTTCACCGAGCAAATCACCACCTTCCATAAAATTTGAGTTCTGCTAGTAAGAAAGAGTGGGCAAATGGATATTGGGGAAAGCAACTGACATCTCTCTTATGGATGAGATTTTCTTTTTATTTAAATATGAAATACTGTAATGGTTCAAAAAGGTCTAAAGTGACACTTTAGAAGGTAATCATACTGTTTGTTAGATAACTAGAGCTACAATCTCTTTATATCTGTAATGTTGTCATTTGAGAAAAACTGTTAGATTCATGGGGCTTTTTTAGTATTACAGAAGGGCAGAAGAATGAGGTCTAGTGTTGTCCCTGATGTTTTGATAGGTTGTAAATTGAATTGAAAGGGCATATTATTTCCGAATTTATGAAAAGCAAAGAAAGAAGCTCTCACAGAAAGCCAGTACGAACACTTCAGCTGTGGACCTCCGACCGGTCATGTGCTTTGAGAGTTGTACAGTGTTATTTTCAATCTTTTTAAAAGTCAGAGTTCTTTGGGAATGCTTACTGCATTCATGACTTTTGTAAACATTCCAGTCATCTTTGCTCTTGAACTTCCTGTTCTTTTACCCAGCATATTTTCCTAGAAGTATTTTTTTTCCCTCACATAATAATGAATAGCAGAATGTGAGCAGATGAAACTGAGTTTTGCCAACCTACGGACTTCTCCTGTTGTTGCAGAGGAAGGTTTTTCCAGTTCTTACTATGATTCTCAGTCCTCAATATGCCTATAAATGCCTGGACAGTTCTTTAAATGACTAATGTGATTTTTTTTTTTTGCCTTATTTTTGAGATGATCCTTTTTTATTCACATGGAAGTGATCATTTGGCCTCTTCTAGAATTTTCTCTCAATGTCATCAAGGTGTAAAATGAAGGAAAAATGGTCTTACTTGGATTTCTTTCCTTTTTCAATACATTATGGTTGCAGGCAGTGCCAGCCCCCCGTGTCACCTCACAGTGAGACAGCACCAATTCCGGTTCCTACTCAGATAAGGAATTATCAGCGCATAGAACAGAATCTTACATCTACTGCCGGCTCTGGCACAAATCCACATGGTTCTCCAAGGTAAGCAAATATTGTTTTTCCTTCCTTTTCTTTTAAAAATTTTGTTGTCACTGAAAGATCTGTTACTTTCCGTGGTTGACATAATCATTTGTGTAGCATGGAGGTGTACAAAACCAAATCATAAAAAACTTCTGTAATGAATCTATTTAAATGATACTTCAGCTTAGCTGGATAATATCGTATGATATGTATATATAATAATTCTTAAGAATTAAGGAAGAACTTGTTAAAGGATGAAATCTCACCAGTTGTAGCAGACCATTTACATATTATTTATTTCCTCCACATCCTGAAACCCCACTAAGGTAGCAAGAACGAAAAGGTCCAAGTCCACAAAGACAAGTCAAATAAAAAGACATGCTCAGTGGATGAGAGGTTTCAGCACGTTTCTGGAAAACAGAAGATGGAAGAGGGGCGCCCGCTGGAGCAGGGTGGGCATCAGAGTGCCCCACGTCCCCAAGACCCGAGTCCCACAGAGCTTAGGGAGGGCAGGGGTGCAAGTGAGCCATAAGGCTGAAAACAGAAAAGTGCAATCTGGACAAAACAGCAAGAATGCAAAGAAAAGAAAACTTATGTAAAAAATGTGTATCCTTAGAACTAAATAGGTTAGAAACTGCATCCATAAATTAGAACAAAATGCCATTGAAAACAGTCAAGATCAAAAAGACCTCTTGGACATTACAAAATATAACTGAAATAAAAATAAATGTTGGAAGATAAAGTTGAGGCTGTATCTGAACTGGATGAATCAAATAAAGAAGATGGAAACTATGAATAAAAAATATTCTTCAAGTATTAGTTAATGTAGGCATTCCAGAAAGAACAAGTTGGAAAAGAAAATTTCCAGGAAATAATCAAGAAAAAGTTTTCTAGAATTGGAGAATACAAGATTTTAGATTAAAAGGGCCCAGCAAATGCATAGTTCAATGAATGGAAAAAGTTTTGCACCATCTCATAGGATGAGATGAAAACTCCTGAGAGTTTTCTACAAAGGACATTTTGGCAATATCTGTGAAAATTATTAATGCATATATCTTTTGAACCCACCACTTTAACTTCTGGTAACTTACTCTTTAGATACACAGTCCTTGCCTGTGTATGAAGTTACATATAGACAGGTTGTTTAATTTTAGAATATAGAGGATGAGAAATAAGCCAAGTACCCACCAGTAAGTGACTAACGTCCGTCTATGACAGTGAAGCACCTTCCATAAAGAGGAAGGAAGCTCTCTATATACTGAGGTAGAAAAGTTTCCAAGGTATATTACAAAATGGAAAAAGCAAAGTGATAGCGGAATTAGCGTGGTTTTCAAAGTGTGGTTTGTGTATGGCTCCCTTTCGAAAGGTCCGGGACGTCAAGACTGTTTTCATAATGATACTGGGACGCTGCTTTGTTTCACCATGTTGACACATGCACGAAGGGTGCAGAAGCGATGGTGTGCAACCTGCTGGTGCCTTCAGATGCATCAAGGTAGTGGCACCCAACTGCACAGTGATTTCTCACATCTTTTACCACCACACGTTAGTGGTACCAAGGAACGTCTTTAATGAAGCAGCGGAAGTTATTATTTCTCTCTGAAAATCGCAACCTTGAGTGGCTTGTGAGCATAAAGCACTTCTGGTGCACATTAGAGTAGTTCTCTTAAGGAGAAGCACTTGTGTGATTGTTTTAGTTGCAAGTTGAACTCACCCCATTTTTCACGGGATACTGTTTTTTCATGAAAGAACAGCTGACGAGCTATCTGTTGTGGGCATCGGGCAGCCATCTTGTTGAAAATGAACTAAGTCTGCCATTCCTGGAAAACAAGTGACATAAAATTTGAGCTCTTGAGCAAAAGTTAGAATTTTTGAAAACAAGTTCACCCATGTGATCTTGACAGCTTCTTTATGCCTTGACGGCCATTTCTGTTAAGATTTGTGATGATAATTTGGTATGGATGTGACTTTTTGATATTGTATGATGTGGTCAACATTTGGAATATCTGCATAACTCATTCAATCAACATTTTTCAAAATACCAAATGTTTAAAAATCCTGCATGGGTAAAAGATCCAGTCCAAGTACAAGATACCTCACAAAAGGTTAGAGCCTAATGTAAAACAAAATTTCATTGGCCTTGGTTTCAGATTCCACATTGCAGCTGTTCTTTTAGAAATGTACAATGGCTGAGTTTTGGTGTAATATCAAAGACGAGTATCACAAATATCTGAAAGGCTACCGAAATATTCCTCCTTTTTCTGGCCACATATCTGGGTAAGGCTGGATATTCTTCATGTGCATCCCCGCATATATTGTGCATATGGAAGATTGAATGCAGAAACAATTATGAGAATCCAACTATTGAGCCAGACATTAGAGATTTTTTAAAATGTAAAACAATGTCATGCTTCTCATGAATTTATTTTGTTTGGAAGATATAATTAATTTTCATAATTTTACATTAGATGTAATAAGTTTATTACTTTTAATGAATTATTACCAAATTTTTCCAGTTTTAGCTCATACAGTAAATATCAAAACTCTGGGATAGGGTTGCCTGGGTGGCTCAGTCATTTAAGTGACCGACTCTTGATTTCAGCTCAGGTCTTGATCTCAGGGTCGTGAGATCGAGCCCTGTGTTGGGCTCCGAGCTGGGCCTGGAACCTGCTTAAGATTCTCTCTCTCCTTCTGCCCCTCCTCCACTCCCACCCCTCTCTCTCCCTCTCTTAAAAAAGCCCCCAAAACTCTGGGATATTCAGTAATTTTAAGAATGTAAAGGGAACCTAAAACCAGAAAGAAAAAAAGAAAATGGTATGGTGTATATTACCTTTGTTAAAACAAGATGAAAATAAGATTATATTTTCAGTTTGTTTGCTTGTCTATGAATTAAAGAATTCTGGAAGGATATATTAGACACTAAAAATAGTGGGAACCTTTGGAGTAGGACTGAGGGAGTGTCGAGAATTAGGCAGATAGAATACAAGGATGGAAGGGAATCTTCATGCCATATAATTTTATACATTTTATATTTGTCTCATGTGACTATATTACGTATTTGTAAAAATTCTGCTCCATGGCATGTTGTTAGGACGTTTTAGAAAAAAGGAAATAAAGAGAGTCCCAGAACCTGCCAGAGAGGGAGTAATTTTATTTTCCTTTTCAGATCTACAGTGGTGCGAAGGTCTAACACCAGCCCTCTGGGCTTCCTCCGGGTGGGATCCTGCTCCCCGGCGCCTGCAGACACAGTACAGACAGTTGGACGAAGACTCTCCACTGGGTCTTCCAGGCCTTACTCACCTTCCCCTTTGGGTAAGGAGAGTAAAGCTGTTGTTTTCAACTTTGTTTTCACCGTGACAGATCTGACATGACGCTGTCTTTTAGGAGCATTGGCTCGCGATGGCAGTGAGTCTCAGCTGATGGGGAGCCATATCCTCCCCCTCCCACTCTCTGCCTTACTCCCAGCCCCCACGTGAGCTTCTCTAGGTACATTTGTTGGGACCGCTGTTGGAAATAGAATAATATAAATGGATCTGATGGATAAAAAGTATCTCCATTGGGTTTGGGCTCCAAACGCACAAAATCAGAAACCCTAGATAACAGTACGTGAAACGGCTACCCTACTTAGCACTCCGCTTTGTGAGGACTAAGAGACAGTTGTGTGCCCGGCAGGGCTGGCTTCGGTCCACAGGGCCTTCCAGCTCCGGGAGGAAGATGGTGGCAGCCTCAGGACGGGTCCTTCCCCCTCTCCTGGGAAGCCTGCACGGCACAGGGGAGAATGCTCACACAAACGGCACCAGCAAAACCCCAGCCAAACAGAAAGACGAACCTTAAAGCACGGTTTTAGTGAAACTGAGAGACAGAGAAAAGGCTCAGCTTCAGGGTACATGCAAGAGGGGCCAAAGCAGCTGCTACTGCGGAATCTGAGGGAGGCAGCACCGGTGGGGGGCGGGGAGCGGGGGGTGCAGAGAGGGCCCGGGGCGGCAGGTCTGAAACTTGCCCCCCCCCACCCCGTGTAAATATGTGTATTTTTTACTTCTAAAAGGTAAATTTTTATACACTTTTTACTTGTAAAGGGCTCCATCCTCAGGCAGAACTGTCGAGTAAGAGTAAGGGGATGTGAAGAAATTTCAGGAGGAGGCAGAGTGAGAAGGATTGAAGTATGCTCAGGAGCCCTGATTAAAAAAAAAACCAAAAACCATAAGGATGTTTTTAAAAATGTGTCACCACACCTGTTGCAGTGGTTTTGAAGCTGCTTTTTAGCTGAAAAATCTTCCCGGAACAAAATCCTGGCCCTCCCTCACCCCCTCAGCAGCTCTTGGGGCACCTCAGGGTCTCCAGAGACAAGGTCCAAGCCTTATCCTTGCACTCAGGGAAAAGGCCCCTCCTCGGGATCTAACCTTTGCCTGCCTACCTAACCACCTGGTCAGTGTCTCCTGTCTGCTTCAACCCCCTGACCTCTCCCAGCTCTTCCTCTGGTTGGTTTGGGTACTCAGAGGTGGATGCAGAGAAGGGAGCTGCAGAGTCGTTCCAGAATGACTGGGGAGGCACCTGTGATGGATATGGGGTCGGCGGGGGAGGAGTCTGGGGGAGCCCCTTCAGACCTCCTTGCAGCTCTGACCCCCATGAGGGAGAGAGGGAGGTAGGAGGAGTGGGCAGGGGAGCCTTGACTAGAGGGAATTAATTCTAAGAACGCTTTAGCCAGGCCCAAGGAGTGTCCCCAAACACTAGATTGTCCAAATTCCCTGACCTGCTTGACCCAGCCTGAATTAGTGCCACACCCACATGCAGTTGTTGGCTGGGAGCCTTGGGGAGCATGCCTTGGCAGGAGCATCAAGAACGTAGTGGATACACAGGGACAGCAGCTGGGCCCCCTGCAGCTCCACAGGCCTCAAACACGACGAGCTCTTTGTACTTCTCTGTCTTCAGTGACGTACCTGTTACAGGCATCAGTTTGTTTGCGTGGCTTTCTTTCCTGCTGCTCTTGTTTCAGGGCAGATTCTATGGTTCTTTTGATTGTAGCGTGCCCAGCACCTGGCACGTTGGTCGCTCAGTAAACGCCAACTGAAATAAATCTTTGCTCATCCAATTTCGTAAACTGTAATGTACTGTGCAGTTCGTGCATGTCTTACCTGCTTCCATCCTTCACTGGTTTTGAGTCACCTCTCATTCCTTTCCCTGTTTCCCCGTTCATAGTTGGGACCATTCCTGAGCAATTTAGTCAGTGCTGCTGTGGGCATCCTCAGGGTCACGAATCCAGGAGTAGAAACTCATCAGGTAGGAGATCTGTTTGGGATATTAATAATTTTAATCCTGTTATAAGTGGATTTGAGTTATGTTTTTCTAGTCTTATCAAAGGAATAGACCTGATATGAAATATTCTGTCTGTTGTCCTACTTTCTAGAATCTTGGTCTAAAATGTTTTAGTATATCATATAGTCAATCAAATATCTCCTTTGGGGTATCTGATTCTTTTATGAAAGTAAGTCTTGGGAATTAACTGCACTAAATTTTGGTCATTGTCACATAGATAATGAAAATCAATCTAGACAATGAAGTTTCATTCCTTTGATTAATACTATTCTTGATAAGAGCTGCCAGTTAGCATGAGATAAACAAGAAATATAGTTTACTTGCTTTAATATAAAATATTTATACGCCTGAAAAGATACGTGCAAATCACACTTTTATTAGTCAAATTTTATTGTATGTGCATCTGAGGAGTTCGCTAATTAAAGGAATCCTGTGTCACTGAGAAAAGCACTCTTTTCTTAGTTTTTCATATTTTGTGTTTGCCTAAAAATAAATCTTAGATAACTTTCTCCAGATTTATAACATTTTGTTACTAATTTTATTGATTTGTGTGTGCGTATTTATTCATGTGTACATGTGGACACACACACACACGGCAGAACCCAGTTCTGAAAGATAAAGACCAGATTTAGGATGAGATCAAGCTAGGAGTGGTCAGTAGCAAAAGCTCTCATTTCCTTTTTGGGAAGATTATGGTTATAGGTCCGTACCGTTATTGGTGGTAGCTTAGCTTGCAAGAAGCTCTGAAGAATTTGTAACTGGAGCTCCAGGCTTGCTTAGTAGCCTGAAGTTGGCAACAACAAGGTTTGTGTGGGGCAGTCCTCTTGCTGTTTCCAGCTCTTCACCATATCAAGACCCTATTTCTCAGGCTCTTAATATGGTGTCCCCTTAAGAGGCAAGAGTACCTGAGGACAACTGTTTTCTTTGAAGAGAATATGAGCACTTCAGGTTATAAATGAATTTCATTCATGAAACTGATAAAAAAATTATCCATATAGGCTTGTGATTTTTAGACAAGTAAAATAAAATCCCAGAAAAGCCTATTATCTAATTAGATAAAGGGTTATATTCTGGATTGGTTTGAAAAGTTTCTTTTAGCTGGTATGTGAGAAAAGAGAGTAATACGTTGATATCCCCAAGTACGTATTCGCATAAAGAGTAGAAATCATTTTGTTCAACATGGGTGTTGGTAGTTTTTACTGACATTGGCCATTCATGATATAGTTCTCTTGTGCTAATTAGACCAGACAGTAATCTGAGTTACCTGCTAGCTGCTGCCAAGAGCAGCTAACATACCCATCACCATTACCTTCTATCCGCCAAATCGTCTCTCGCCAAATACACAGTTTTTAAAATATCTCCTGAAGAACATGACATTCATAGACTTCCCATTTTAAGAACTGTCCCCTGAATTCTTCAGTGTTTGCCCGTGCTCTGGGTTAACCTACAGGCATGTCCGTGGCAGGTTCCCCAGTGCCACAGACTCCATCACCACAGTCTCTCCTGTTGGGTGCTAGACTGCAGAGCGCCCCTACCCTCACCGACATCTACCAGAACAAGCAGAAACTCCGAAAGCAGCACTCGGACCCCGTGTGCCCGTCCCACGCTGGGGCTGGATACAGCTACTCACCTCAGCCCAGTCGTCCTGGCAGCCTCGGAACCTCTCCCACCAAGCACATGGGGTCCTCTCCTCGCAGTTCGGACTGGTTCTTTAAAACTCCTTTACCAACCATCATTGGCTCTCCTACCAAGGTGCGTTCATTAAACTCTTTTGTCGGCGTTGCGACTTTGTTGAATTAACGTTTGTTACGTGAGGCACAGGGTGCTGGGTGGTGAGCTCAGGTCCAACAGCAGACCACAAGAGAAATTGCAGTAGGGAAGTCCATTACTCACATGTCTTGGCAGAAGTACCTGACATGTCTCGAGAGGCTGCACGGGGACGTCCAGGCAGGTGCGAACAGAGACAGGACCTGGGGCACATGCCTTTATTAGGGTGCAGGGATTGGAGGACTTGGGGGTTCCTGAGCTAAAGCAGGATTGGTCAGTTCAAACCAAAAGAATGGGATTCTGGTAAGCTCCACAGGAGTCTTATGTGTGTGACACCCAAGGGGAAAGCCTGGGGGGCGGGGAGACTTTAGACCACCAGGGTTGTTGGAGGAGTCCTCTCCAGAATTAAATGTACTTGTGACCACAGGCTGCTCTCAGGGGCGTGCGCTTGCACGAGGCGCTGGTGTCCGTTTAAGGCCCTGCAGCCGCGTGGCCACACAAAGATGATGCGGAATCAGCAATGCTGCGGAGTAGCTTAGCTGAGCTCCCTACAGTAGGCCATGAGCTAGTAAGTAGTGTAGTCCCCTTGTCTCCAGGGGATATGCTCCAAGACCCTCAGCGGATGGCTGAAACCAGATAGTATGATAAAATTTAATTTAGAAGTTAGGCACAGTGAGGGAGTAATAGCAATAATTAATAATAGAAGAGTTTTAACAATAGGCCATAATAAAAGTTATGTGAATGTGGTCTCTCTCTCTCTCAAAATACACCCAGAATATATATAATATATAATAATCATGGGGGGAGGTCTTTTTTTTTTTTTTAGATATTATATTTATTTAGAGTGAGCAAGCACGAGCGGTGGGGGGAGGGGCGGAGGGAGCTGGAGAAGCAGAAGGTGGGAGGTGGGAACATGCCTAGGAGGTGAGATGAAGTAAGGGAGTAAGGCAGGCATGTGACGGCTGGTAAGCTACCACTGACCTGCTGACCATACATCAGAAGGAGGATCACCTGCTTCCAGACCAGGATTGGCCACAGAAAGCGAAATCGTGGATGGGGGCTACTCTACCTTATGGAAGATCCCTGATGAGAATAGCTACAATTTAATGGGGACTTGCTATGAGCCAAGCAGTCTCAGTACTTTATGCTGAATGCTTTTTCTACATTAGCCCACTTATTCCCGAAGAAAGGAAATTGAGGCTAGAGAGTAGGAGTGAACTGTCCAAGGTCCCAGAGCTGTCTGTGGAAGTCAGTCTGTGAAGCCAGGTCTGACTGACGTTCCTGACAATTCCGAATGCTGCATGCAGCATAGTAACCAGCTTACATATGTTTCCTTAGACCACAGCTCCTTTCAAAATACCTAAAACGCAAGCATCTTCCAACCTGCTAGCCTTGGTTACTCGTCACGGGCCTTCTGAAGGGCAGTCTAAGGATGGGAATGACCCACGGGAATGCTCTCATTGTCTCTTAGTTCAAGGAAGTGAGAGGCAGAAGTCTGAGCAGCAGAACAAAGCAGTGTTTGGCAGGTAAAAGACACCATTTCCTTCCAGCCTTCAGTGTGAAAACTGTAATAGTACAGATATTTCTGTTACAAAGACAAACCAGACCAAATTAGTTCAGTGGCTGGTTTATACCACATGGTCTGTGATACGAACTGTATACATTTAGAATCTCTGAAAACCACAGGTGCTTCCTGTAACTGTGAATACAGAGCTGCCACTGAATTTCCCGAATGTTCTATGTCTGCTTTTTGTTTGTCTTGGTTATTGAAGTTCATCTCTGCCTTGAATTGTCCGGTATCTATTTTTTGTCTCCTTATTCTCTGACTTCCCATTAACCCTTTTGTGGCTCAGCTTAAATCCCCCTTATTTAAATATTTGGAATTTTTAAGTATACTCTTCCATTATGAACATCATTCTTCTTTCTAGATCTGTCAGTACTGGGAAATTATCAGAACAACAAGTGAAGATACCTTTAGGTGGACATCAGGGCAGCACGGACAGTTTAAATACAGAACGACCGATGGATACAGGTAAGAAAAATGTGGTTTCTTTCTAGGCAGGTAATTCGTTAGTATGTGCGCTGGTTTGCTGTTATTGCTGCCACAGATTATCATAAGCGTGGTGTCTTAAAACAACACAAATGTATTATCATACAGCTTCAGAGGTCAGAGGCCTGCAGTGGGTGTCACTGGGCTAAAATCAGTATGTTAACAAGGCTGCATTCCTTTTGGAGGCTCTAGGGGAGAATGCATTTCCTTGCCTTTTCCAGCATCTAGAGACTGCCCTCATTCCTTGGCTTGGGGTCCCCTTCCATCTTGAAAGCCAATAATGGCCAGTCTAGACTCTGACCTTCTGCCTTTCTATTCTACATTTAATGAACCCTTGTGATTACATTGGAACCCCTGGATAATCCAGGATTATCTCTTTATATTTAAGGCAGTTCCATCTGCAACTTTAATTACCCTTTGCCATGTAATGTAGCCTATTTACAGGTTCCAGGCGTTAGGACATGGACATCTTTGGCTGGGTTGGAGGGCAGGAGAAAGTAATTATTTTACCTATCTGCTTCTGTTGACTGTTCACACACTTACTGAGATTTCTTCACCCACTCCCTGCCACTTCATCTTTTTTCTTAGCATATCAAGACAGGTGCTTGTGGGGTGTCTTGATGATCACCAGTTATGAGAATTTCATAATTCTTAAGTATTTCATAATTCATAAGATCACCAGTTAGGAAGAATTCTGACCCAAGATTGGTTTTTATTGGTAGGGTAATACTGGCCAAAGTTAGCTTAAACAAACATGTATGTACTCTTGAACATTTCTTATACAGTGAGTAGATCCTATAAAAAAAAACCCATAGGTCACTGAGATCCCCTAGCCTTTTCATAGTTGTTTAGAGGCCTGTCCATAGACCCACATCTAGATTATTTGGATTGCTTGTCAAAACATAAAATGAAGGGCAGGTTGCAGACCATAACCCAGACTTGTTTAACCAAATTTTCTGGGAATGGATTCTAGGAATCTGTATTTTTTTTTTTTTTAAAGATTTTATTTATTTATTTGACAGAGACAGAGACAGTGAGAGCAGGAACACAAGCGGGGGAGTGGGAGAGGGAGAAGCAGGCTTCCTGCTGAGCCGGGAGCCCGATGTGGGACTCGATCCCAGGACCCTGGGATCATGACCTGAGCCGAAGGCAGTCGCTTAACCAACTGAGCCACCCAGGCGCCCTAGGAATCTGTATTTTTAACAAACTCCCGGGCGCCTGGGTGGCTCAGTCAGTTAAGCGTCTGCCTTCGGCTCAGGTCATGCTCCCAGAGTCCTGGGATCGAGCCCCATGTTGGGCTCCCCGCTCAGCAGGGAGCCTGCTTCTCCCTCTGACTCTCCCCACCCCCGCTCGTGCTCTCTCTCTCTCTCTCTCTCAAATAAATAAATAAAATCTTTAAAAGAAAAACCTCTCCCCATGATCATTATGTACCCCTAAATTTGAGAATCACTATTGTAATCTCTTCATTCTCATTTTCTCTGTAATTTTTTTATTGATTCTCCCATTAGCATCCCAAGAAGGAAATATCTGGACCATCAAATATCTGATTGAACATGGTTTCTAATCCAAAGAGAATACTCCACTCTTTTCTTACTTGCATGGTTTCTGAAGGGAAGTCCAACGTAATTCTTACTCTTACTCTTCTATAGGTGAGGTGTTTTTTCTTTGGCTTCTTTCAGGACTTTTTCTTTGTCTTTGATTCTCTGTAGTTTGAATATGATATGTTTAGGTGTAATTTTTTTGGTATTCATCCTGCTTGGTGTTCTCTGAGCTTCCTGGATTTGTGGTTTGGTTCTGTCATTAATTTTGGAAAATTCTCGGTCGTTACTACTACAAATATTTCTTCTTTTCTCTCTCTCTTCCCCTCTGATATTCCCATTTCATATATGTTATACTTCTGTAGTTGTCCTGCGGTTCTTGAATATTCCGTCTTTGTTTTCATTCTTCTTTGTATTTGCTTTCCATTTTTGGAAGTTCATATTGGCACATCTTCAAGCTAACTGATTCTCTCCTCAGCCATGTCCATCTACTGGTGAGCTCATCAAATGCATTATTCATTTCTGTTTCAGTGATTTTGATTTAAAACTTTTCCTTTTGATTCTTTTGTAGAGTTTCCATCTCTGTGCTTATGTTACCCGTCTATTCTTAAATGTTGTTTACTTTTCCCTAATGAGCGCTTAGCATATTAATCATATTTATTTTAAATTTCTAGTCTGATAATCCCAATCTGTGCTATATGTGAGCCTGGTTCTGGTGACTGCTCTGTCTCATCAAACTATTTTTACATTTTAGTATATCTTTTAATTTTTTTTTTTTTGGAAGTCTGACATGATATATTGGATAAAAGGAATTGAGTTAAATAGTATGAAGTTTTTTTGTTTTCCTGGCTAGGAGTTCGGCTGTGCTTAGTGTTTATACTGTAGCTGTAGGTGTCAAGCTAAACTTTTCTCTGTTGTTTTTCAGTTTCCCTAGATACTCCTTCTTAAGTAGCATATGACCCTTGCCTAACTATATTCTTTCCTTAGAGTTTTATATCTTAGCTCTTACATTTAGATCTGTGATCCACTTTGACTGGCTTCTTGTGGATGATGTGATGTAGGGGTCCAACTTCATTCTTTTGTGTGTGGATATTCAGTGATCCCAGCACCATTTATTGAAAAGATTATTCTTTCTTCCATTGAATTGTTTTATCAGCCTTGTAAAAAAAAATCTATCAACTATAAATGTGTTTATTTCTGGACTCCTAATTCTGTTTCATCAATCTATATTGTCTGTTATGCTGGTACCATACTGCTATGATTACTATACTTTATAGTAACCAAGGAAATGTGAGTCCTCCACCTTTGTTCTTCTTTTTCAAGATTGTTTTTGGTTATTCTGGGTCCTTGAGTTTCCATTATGAATATTATTGTCACCTACTAAAATGAAATCCCTGGATTGCCAAGTTGCTTTAACATATGAAAATCCATTAATGTAATAATAACACTCAATATGCTAGGAATAGAAGTGAATTTACTCACCTGATAAAGAACATCTATGAAAAATGCACAACTAACATGGTGAAATGATTAAAGTTGAATGTTTTCCCCCTAAGATCATGAACAAGACAAGGGTATCTGCTCTCACCACTTCTATTCTACATTGTATCAGAGGCTCTAGCCAGGGCAACTGGGCCAAAAACAAAAACAAAACACCCAGCTTGGAAAGGAAGAAGTAAAACTACCTCTATTCACAGATGGCATGATCTTGTATGTAGAAAATCCTAGTATAACCCACTAAAAAACTATTTGAACGAATAAATTCAGCAGTGTTGGGCGCCTGGGTGGCTCAGTCGTTAAGCGTCTGCCTTCGGCTCAGGTCATGATCCCAGGGTCCTGGGATCGAGTCCCACATCGGGCTCCCTGCTCGGCGGGAAGCCTGCTTCTCCCTCTCCCACTCCCCCTGCTTGTGTTCCTGCTCTCGCTATCTCTCTCTCTGTCAAATAAATAAATAAAATCTTAAAAAAAAAAAAAATTCAGCAGTGTTGCACGGTGCAAGATCAGTACCCGAAAATTCACTGTATTTCTCATACACTGGCAAGAAACAATCTGAAAATGACATTAAGAAAACAATTCCGTGTAAGATACCATCAAAAATAATAAAATACTTAGGAATAAATTTATAATTGTAAACTATAAAACTTTGATTCTGAAAACTATGAAACACTGATGAAATAAAGAAGACAAAACTAAATGGAAAGAAACCCCATGTTTATAAATCAGATGACTTAATATTGTTAAGATGGCAGTACTTTCCAAATTGATCTGTAGATTGAATGAAACCCCTGTAAGTGACACATCATTGTTCTCCTGCTGCTCCCAAGGTTGCCTCCTAGTCTTTGCTTTTCCTGTTTTACTGTGATGTTTCTGGGTGTGGCTCTCTCTGAGTTTATCTTCCTTTGAGTTTGTTGAGTCTCTTGGATATACAGATTAATGTTTTTCATCAAACTTGAGAAATTTTCAGCCATTATTTATTTGGATTTTTTTTCTGCCTGTCCTCTCCTCCTGGTACCCCCATCACGCATAGAATACACATTATGCATAGGTACACCTAGTGGTGTTTCCTAGTTCTTTGAGGCTCTCTTCTCTTTCCTCTCTCTGTGCTTCACATTGCACACTCTCTATCAGTTTATCTTCGAGTTCATGGATTCTTTCTTCTGCCAATTCACATCTGCTGTTGAACCCCTGGAGTGAATTTTTAATTTCAGTTATTGTTCTTTTTAACTCCCAAATTTGCACTTGGTTCTTTTTTACAATTTCTCTATTGATATTCTCCATTTGATGAGACATTGTTATCATACTTTACTTTAAATTTATTTTTCTTACTTGAGTATAGTTGACATACAATGTTAGTTTTCGATATACAGCATAGTGATTCAGCATCTCTATATGTTATGCTTTGCTCACCACAAAGTGGAGCTGCCATCTGTCCCCATACAACACTATTATAGTATCATTGACTGTATTCCCTATACTGTACCTTTTGTTCCCATGACTTACTCATTTCATAACTGTAAGCCTGTATCTTCCACTCCCCTTCACCCATTTTGCCTTCCCCCCCACCCCTCCCCTCTGGCAACCATCAGTTTGTTCTCTGTATTTTTAGGTTTGATTCTGCTTTTTGTTTGTTTATTAATTTGTTTTGTTTTTCAGATTCCACATATGAGTGAAATCATATGGTATTTGTCTTTTTTAGTCTGACTTATTTCACTTGGGCATAATACCCTCTGGGTCCGTCCACGTTGTCACAAATGGCAAGATCCCATCCCTTTTTATGGCTGCGTAATACTCCACTGTATAAGTAAAACACCTACACACCACATCTTTATTTGTTGATGGACACTTAGGTTGCTTCCATATCTTTGCGTTTGTAAATAATGCTGCATTGAACATAAGGGTGCATATACCCAGGTGCCCCTAAGTGGTTGTTTTTAAAAAAAAAAAATAATTTCCACCAGGATGCCTCAGTGGTGCAGTCAGCTAAGTGTCTGACTCTTGGTTTCTGCTCAGTTGTGCTCTCAGGGTCGTGAGATCGAGCCCCATGTAGGGCTCCACGCTCAGCACCAAGTCTACTTAAGACTCTCTCTCCCTCAGTCCCTACTCCCCTCTCTCTTTCTTAAATGAACAAATAAGTCTTTTAAAAAATTAATTTTCACCAGTTACGGTTGTTTCACTGAGAAGCAGGTCTGTGATGCTCCTCACACTTCACACTGCCGTCCTGGAAGTCGTTGTTCTATGTGCTGTTTACCAGAAGTCAGTCACTACAAGTTGGAATGGTTTTTGAAATTAGCTTGTTTGAAAGACCATTTTATGTCTCGTCTCCCTTTACAGATTAATTTAAATTTATAGGGTTTGTAAGTTCTGCATGAATATGTGTTGTAATTTAAGTCCAAGTTTGTGTATGTGAAACCAGATTTTTCTCCTTCAACAACATTTAGGCATAAATGTATCTTTGATCATTTTTATCCTCTTTTTCTCTTCCTTTTCCACATGAACTTTATTATCATTTGAAATCACAGATTTCTCTTTTTAATCATGAAGTTTCCATTTCTGAAAATAAAAACTGCTGATAGTAGGAAAAACTTAAGACCGTAAGAAAAATAGGGTCATTGGCTCTTAAAATATATCCATGACCATCTTTTTTTTTTTTTTTTTTAAGATTCTATCCATTTATTTATTTGAGAGAGAGAGAGAAACAGCATGAGAGGGGAGAGGATCAGAGGGAGAAGCAGGCTCCCCACTGAGCCGGGAGCCCGATGTGGGATTTGATCCCAGGACTCCAGGACCATGACCTGAGCTGAAGGCAGTCGCCCAACCAACTGAGCCACCCAGGCGCCCCATGACCATCTTTTTTTTTTGAGAGAGAGAGAGAATGAGAGACAGAGAGCATGAGAGGGGGGAGGGTCAGAGGGAGAAGCAGGCTCCCCGCGGAGCAAGGAGCCCGATGCGGGACTCGATCCCGGGACTCCAGGATCATGACCTGAGCCGAAAGCAGCCGCTTAACCAACTGAGCCACCCGGGCGCCCCCATGACCATCTTTAAATACATGTATACCTACTAAAATAAAATCGTAACATAAAGAGAATATGTGTCATTTTGTACATCTCATGTAACAATAGATACTATTTAGTTTCCACCTACTGTTCCTTGCTCCCTAGAAGATTTTTATGAACTGTGTTCTGTTAATTAGACGCTTCAAGTTTGTTATGCTCTGTTGTGGATAGGATGGACACTGATGGCAGGTTTTTTTTCTATATCTGGTTTTAACTTTGTGATTTGTATTGTTAACTCCCACCTCCATTCTGTGTCGTCAGAAATGTAATGTTTTTGAGATGCTTGAGTGTGAAAAAGCTTTGGACAACTTATTGATTCTGCGTAGTTTGGTGGAGAGAGGCTTTCCACTTTGCCTTCCTTTAGCCCATGTTCAGCCCATCAGGCCCCCTGACACTGGGTCCCACCCCCATTTCTTCCTGGCAGATGTACGGCTGCAATTCCATTGACTCAGCTTTCTCTGTCTCTTAAAGCTCTTACACCATGGAGACTCCTGATCTCCCTTTGGCTTTCCCTCACATTTTTAGTCTGAGTTCTTGGTTTCCCCTTCTTTGAATGATCCTTACCAGGTGTGACTACAGCTTGTGTCCTTTAGAAGTATACAGAAGTGACTCTGAACAGGAGGCTTTGGTGTGAAGAAGATTCACAGCTGAGAAGAGATTACCATAAGATCCCTTAATGGCGATCTGTGTTGAATTTCTGATGTTAAGAATAATAAATACTTAATATAAAAAAGCCCCAGAAACGCTGCTATAAAAGTAAAGGTCTCCTTATAATCCCACCCCCAAACATAAACACCGTGGAAGCAATGTGACGTTTTGTCAACTTTTCCCCGAAGCCCCTGCAGGAGCTTGTGGTGGTGGACTGGCACCTGCCCTGGGAACAGCAGCAAGTTCTAGGGCTGTCCTGTTCACTGTAGGATCTCCTCCACACAGTGCGGCGGCCCCCACTGCTGCCCATACGGTCCTCCGAACAAGAACAACCTCAGGTGAAGAATTGTGTTGTTATCATTTTGGCTTGTGTTTGGAGTGCAGTGTTCTGTCAATGACTTGATGCGACTCAGACGAGTCCCTCAGCCTCTCTGGACTTCAGTTTCTTTACCAATGACATTGAGGTCATCATTTTCTTGACCTTAAAGGGTTATAGGGTATAAATGGGACCTTTGGGGGGGGCTTTATAAAGTAAAAGTACTGTATGTTTATAATACTATATTATAGCAATGTAACATAAATGTGACTTTTCCATGATGAAGCAGCTACGCATCTATGGTGCTTCTTATATTAAAGGCTTATTTTAGTACCTCTGATAAATTTTTTGAAATGGTAGATGGTTGCTTTGTTCTTTTAGGGACCTAAGTTTCACCTCTTTTGGTACTTTGGGTCCTAATCTTTGCACTTAATCCTACCTACATTTAGATAGGCCAGTAGATTGGTTTTATCATCCATACTCTGTAAGTAGGTTATTAATACCCCAAATTAAGAAAGTATTTAGATTGGACTTGAAATGGGTTATCATTTGGCATTGTCATCCATATTGTACCTTGTGTCCTTTAAATTCTCTTATGCTACGTAAGTTACCAATCAAGGTGTCAGGAGATTCATAAGCAAAGGATTATAAATAGATAACGAGAGAGGAAGTAGGAGCCGATAATCTTGTTCTTCAGATTATTAAAAATATCAGATAATAAAATGTCATTTTCAGAAAGTGATATTTCATACCTGTTAACTAAGCCAACACTAAAAGGTTGTAGTGCCCAGTGTTGCTGAGATTTGGTGGGATCTGTGTGCTTACTCACGCCTGCTGTTGAAGGTACCGTGGCAGTTTGTACGAGAGCGGTAAAAATGTTTGTAACATTTGATCTGTGGTAATCCCATTCCTGTTTACAATACCACTTCAGAGTACTTATCACAAATGAATCATGCAAAAGAAGGAGAAACTTTGGATTTCATTATAGTGTTATCTGTGATATAAAAAATCAGAAATAGTATAAATCCTCCAGGCAATCATCACATGTATAAATTTAGAGAACTGCTGTGCGTCCATTGTGTTTAATGATGATGAGGACTGTGGGGCAACAGGGAAAAATGTATATGCTATAAGCTTGTTTAAAAACTAGCCATGATGATGTCTATGAAATAGGCGTATAAGGGAGGAATAAAGGTGAACTTGGAAAAATAAGACCTATTCATACACTGCGGTAGGGGGTCCGTGACTGCTCCTGGGCTGGCGGGAGGGGCCGGTGCAGCCACCCTGCCCACGCCCTCACTGTCCCCTCTCCTTGCAGCCGGCTCCAGCAGCTCCGGGGGCTCCCTGTGCTCGGCCGGTGGCCGTGTGGCTATGGGCTCCCCACCGGGGCCGGGCTGGGGGGCTTCCCCTCCTGGAGCCGAGGCCGCGCCCAGCCTGAGATACATGTCTTATGGTGCTTCACCCCCCAGCCTGGAGGGGCTCATCACCTTTGAGGCCCCTGAACTGCCAGAGGAGACACTGATGGAGGTGAGAAGAGCCCTGGAGGGTGTTGTAGCCACAGCGGGAGAGCTAAATGCTCTCGAAAGTTCCGACGGGTTTTTTCTTTTCTTTAGCTTGTCTTTTCTATTTGAAAACCATTGCTGACACGTTTTCAGAGTTATGTGGACAGTGACACTCATCCAACAAGCTTTGGTTGATAGGAAGTGACAGAGATTTTTCCTCTGAAGTTTAGTTACTATTGATAGGACTTGGAAAGCATAACCTTGGTCCTAAAACCAGAACTTTTTATTTTCAGTGCTTGCTTTTCTTTATAACATAAAAATGATTACACTTGGGCTTAAAAAGTAATAAAGCATAACGCCAGATGCGTCACTGACTCAGAAATAACCCTCCCAGGCAGATGCTCGTACTCCTAGACCAGCTCCTGTCCTCTGTGGAGCCAGTTCTGCAGGGAAACGCACATCAGAATCATGCCGAACACAGATTCAGAACAGGAGAAGTCATCACTCGATGACTTAAAGACCGTGCCAGTTCAGTTCCCTGGTCTGGCCTCCAGGACGCATGCAGTGGCCTACGTGGTGTCCTCACCGCTGATTACAGTGCTGACTTAGCCTCCATTTCCAATTAAAATGATCAGTTCTCCAGACCAAGAGAACAGATGCTCTCTCCATGCTGAACCTGTAGCATTTCTATTTTGTGTGAATGAGAACTAGGTATTTCACAGAAAAGGTATAAAATGGTGCCTGCAAAATGTATCAGTGATTTTATAGTAGATTTAGTAGTAATCTTGAACATATGTGTGACCTAATGCTAAAATTGGAAAAGCAGTTGTCAGAGTTTTTTTCAGTCTCCATCAGATTAGACGCAAATTGTTTTCCAATACATTTTCCAGTGTATTAGAATATATAGTCCAGTACGCTGTCAGACCTTCACAAGCTAATTGGTTTATTCTCCTTTCTCTAGGAAAATGATTCTCATCCTTTTTTTAGTCGTAAAAGGAGAATGAGAAGCTTAGTCTTATTTGAGATTTCAGGAAACGTTTATAGCTAAAAACACATCTCAAAACAACATTAATTTTAGACTACCCATTTTTAATGCATGCTACTATGTCTGCCTATACTCCCCTCATTAACTAACTGAGCAGCTCACAGAAATTTAGAGCTTTGGTATTAGGAATCCCTGTGAACTGAAAACCCAGCAGAAATTAAAATAAAGCATCCCTGAAACTATAAGACAGTAGAATCTGCAAAACTATCAAGAAGTGTGGTTTAATGTGCAGCATATCCTTATAATCCTGATAATTTATTTTGTCATGTATATTGATTTAATTGTTTGGTTTTGTTGTTTTTTCTAGTAAAAGCACAGTGACCTCATATCTTTGAAACTTCATTTTGTGGCCACTCTCATCCATACACACAAACACACGCACACATCCACATTTTGTTTCACCTGTGTTTATTTTCTTACTAGTTTTCTAGAATTTAAAAATCTTAGTCTGTTCTGCTCATTCTGATATTCCTAAGTATAGAAACACTGTAGCATCGGCCATGGTTTATATACAGAGACAAGTATCCACCTCTTCTTAGCTGCAATTTTATAAGACAAATTGGCTTTGCCACAGCGAGAACACACGGACACCTTACGCCACCTCAACATGATGCTGATGTTCACGGAGTGCGTGCTGGACCTGACAGCCGTGCGGGGGGGTCACCCGGAGCTGTGCACATCCGCTGTCTCCTTGTACCAGATCCAGGAGAGTGTGGTCGTGGACCAGATCAGCCAGCTGAGCAAAGACTGGGGGTACGTGCCCCCTTTGTCATTCACTTCCAGATTCTCCGTGCTTTCTGTAAATTCGTGTCTGAGATGGAGGGCCTGTCACACACC
Organism: Mirounga angustirostris; assembly: GCF_029215605.1. Lineage (NCBI taxonomy): Eukaryota > Metazoa > Chordata > Mammalia > Carnivora > Phocidae > Mirounga > Mirounga angustirostris. The sequence continues at coordinate 55,326,983 of NW_026991725.1, forward strand.
AGCGATCATATCTCCTTATGAAAAGCTTCACGGGAGCTCTTAGTTATGTTACTGTGCTAGATTTCACTTGTGAGCCAGGACTTGAAGATCCTGCAACCTTAGCATTGCCTTTTCCTTGTAACTGATACTGTTGAAGATATTTGATGATGAAGAGATTGTATTGGTTTTTGAGTCTACCTGTTGTATTCAAAGTGAACCGTTTTCCTTCAGGAGTTATTTGTGCGCTAAAAATGTCAAGGAGAATGGCATTCCTCTAGAAATGCTATCTGAATGGTGACCCTATGCGTGGAGAGTGGAGTCTGGCGTGTTGGCTCCCAGGATAACACTCTGCTGTCTTCCTTCTGGGTGCAGGCGGGTGGAGCAGCTGGTGTTATACATGAAAGCAGCCCAGCTCTTGGCAGCCTCTCTGCATCTCGCCAAAGCCCAGATCAAGTCCGGGAAGCTGAGCCCGTCCACGGCTGTGAAACAAGGTATGGGGGCAGTGTGACCACTGGACGCCCATGCCCTCACGCCGCCCCTTTCCCCATCACACCGAGAGAGAGTTTGATGAGGAATCCTGTGTTATTAACTATTCTTAGATGGGCAAAGATGCTGACTTCTCTGGGTTTTGTTTTTGCCATTTAATTGATAGAACAGTCAGAAGCGCTTTATTCTCAACTTTTTCTTAACTGGAAAAGAACCCATGAAAGAATCTGATTTCCGGTCTTTTTTCCCTCAAGGATCATTTAGTGCCACTTTACTTAAATCAGCGGAAAAGGTGCATGTTACTGTGACTCTGTTTTTATTTTGGGAGGAAAATTAAAATTAGTTCTCATCTCAACTTCTTTTCAGTTGTCAAAAATCTGAATGAACGATACAAATTCTGCATCACCATGTGCAAGAAACTTACAGAAAAGCTGAATCGCTTCTTCTCTGACAAACAGAGATTTATTGATGAAATCAACAGCGTGACCGCAGAGAAACTCATCTATAACTGTGCTGTAGAAATGGTAACCCTTTCTGAGGTTGAATATTATATAAGAGTATCTTTTGAGTTGAATACCTACTTGATACTTTCCTTTTTAAATTTTTTTTTAAATTTTTTATTTATTTATTTATTTTTAAAGATTTTATTTATTTATTTGACAGAGAGAGAGATAGTGAGAGCAGGAACGCAAGCAGGGGGAGCGGGAGAGGGAGAAGCAGGCTTCCTGCTGAGCAGGGAGTCCGATGTGGGACTCGATCCCAGGACCCTGGGATCATGACCTGAGCTGAAGGCAGACGCTTAATGACTGAGCCACCCAGGCGCCCCTTTTTTTATTTTTTAAAAAGATTTATTTATCTGAGCGAGAGAGCACTAGTGGGAGGGGCAGAGAGTATCAAGCAGACTCTGTGCTGAGCACAGAACCCAACGCAGGACTCGATCTCATGACCCTGAGGTCACAGCCTGAGCCAAAACCAAGAGTCAGAAGCTAAACCGACTGCACCACCCAGGCGCCCTTTGACGTTCTCCTTTTAAAAAGAGTTTCTGCCCTTAACCATTCCCAAGTCCCAAACATTGTGACTCCCTCTTACGAAAGGAGTAATTGGATGTCATTAGCACAAGGAACACATTAGGTAACATTGACTACCACACTTGGTGACATTTCCTTGTACCTCTTAAAATGGCTAACATTAGGACTGTCTAATCTTTTTTTTTTTTTTAAAGATTTTATTTATTATTTGACAGAGAGAGAATGAGAGAGAGCACATGAGAGGGGGGAGGGGCAGAGGGAGAAGCAGACTCCCTGCCGAGCAGGGAGCCCGATGCGGGACTCGATCCCGGGATTCCGGGATCATGACCTGAGCCGAGGGCAGTCGCTTAACCGACTGAGCCATCCAGGCGCCCAGGACTGTCTAATCTTTTTATACTTTGCATCTAAGAGCCTTGGCTGGATCTGCATTTTCTGCATTTTCTACTATTTAAGAAATTTTGGCATAATAAAACATTAGAAGAAATACTGCTGTGTTAACCAACCCACATGCCCAGACTCTGCTTACTGACCTTACTTAAGCATAGACACAAAGTAAAATCTGCTTTTCCAACTGTGTAGCTATACTTCTGGAAATCACTTGTTTCTGTCTCATGAGGGGAAAACTGCTCTGAAGTAGAGGTGAAATTAGGGACTGTTAAAGAAGTGGTTAAGTGGGGAAAAAATTAGTGACCAATGTTATTTTTGCCACCTTAACATAATAAATCTCCTTCTCCCCTGCCAAATTTGTCCGCTTTGAATTGTTCTGTTATACTGCCCTTGGTCTCAGTCTGAAAGCCATTATCAAAAGTCATGGGAAAATAACTGTAGAATATAAACTGTTGACAAGAATAATAGACAGTATTTTGCTCTGAACTATTGCTATGAATAATATGCATTCTATCACTCTATACTGAATTAACGCTTCGTATGATGAATTATTTTTAGAAGTTTGTGCCAGGAAGAATGTCCTCTCCAAAGGAGTTATGGTGTTCTGTTCTTTTGTGATAATAAGAGCAGTATTGACTTTGCCCGGGCTGCATAGCCAGCTTACTGTTATTAGCACTACGTTTAGTTATTTCTTTTTCCTTTTCAGAATGGACCTTCTGTACCCATTTTGTTTGTTTTATTGTTAAGTGGCTTTAAAGTATTGTTTGGAAGAAACAGATGATATTGACAAATACATTAGGATACTGGGTTACTGACAGTCCTGGTATTTAATGATTTAAAGAGAATGTTCAAAAACAAAATTCAACCAAGTAAAATTGAAGATCTAATTGGCTTTGTTAAATGACTTATGAATCAGGCAGCATCCCATCTAGCAAGTAGAAGGGAGCTCTGCTTAGCTAAATAAAACAAAGGTTTTTAAAAGGGAGAGAGGGCCATAAAAAAGAAGAAAGGAGGGCGCCTGGGTGGCTCAGTTGCTTAAACGACTGCCTTCGGCTCAGGTCATGATCCTGGAGTCCCTGAATCAAGTCCCACATCGGGCTCCCTGCTCGGCAGGGAGTCTGCTTCTCCCTCTGACCCTCCCAACCCTCCCCCCCTCATGTGCTCTCTCTCTCTCAAATAAATAAATAAAATCTTTAAAAAAAAAAAGAAGAAAGGAATTTATTAGCCAGAAATGCATTGTTCAGGCAAAGTTGCCCTCCTATGGGGGAGCAGAAGGGGTCTGTCGACCAGGAAATGCCATGTTGACTAGTTAAAAGTTACATTCCTGAGGGACTGAAACTGCAGTTAGGTTGGGTATTAAGTCTTGGTTTACTGACTTGCCCTAAGTGATGCCATTTGGGGCCTCATTTCAGAATACTGTTGGGAAAACTTCTCAAATACCACCTGTGAATACTACTGCTGTCCCATCTTTCCAGAAAACCCCTACCCACCTTTTCCATCACCTGGCGGGCTCCCTGCTCCTTCTCCAGGCTCAACCTAAACATCACTTCCTGGAGGCTTTCCCTAATCTTCTCTTCCATAGTTGGCTTAGATGCACCCAGTATATATTCTGTACCATTCCAGGGCTTCCTCCTCTAATACCGCGTATCCCTTGGAATTAGAATGCCATATTTTCCAGACCTGTACGTCCCTCTGGATGGTGCGCTCTCCTTCACCTTGTGCGCAGTGCTAACAGATGACTTTTAACACCATTTAATTATCTTATTATAACAAAATCTACTTTAATGAAATGGTCAAGTTGCCCTAGTATGAAAGTGTATGTTTAAAATAAACTTTTTAGTGTCGTCCTAGAAGAGCCACTTTAGAAGTGTAAGTTTTATGAGTCCTGCATCTGAGTCCAAGATCACATTTGAAAGCAGAGTAACTCTCATCAAGAAGCTCCTGTTTTATTTTGCCCATCTGATGAATCTTTGAGTTTTATATAGTTTGGTAGATTATATCATTTTGTCAAAATGTGTTAATTTTAGAAAGATTGCAATAAAATCTGCATTGCCCAAATGGATTCATATTTTCTTGGAAAAGTTAAGACTCTCTTCGTTTCTGCTGACTTGGCTTCAGGTTCAGTCCGCAGCCCTGGATGAGATGTTTCAGCAGACGGAAGATATTGTTTATCGCTATCATAAGGCAGCCCTTCTTCTGGAAGGCCTAACTAAGATTCTCCAGGACCCTGCCGATATCGAAAATGTGCATAAATGTAAGTTGACTTAGAAATCAGTGTGTTTATCGATGACAACGGAGTTGTCTCCCTCAGTTGCAGCAGGAAGAGCAAGCAGTTGGGCATCGTACTGCCTGGGTTTGGGTCTTGGCTTTGGGCAAATCACCTGCCTTTTCTGTGGTCTGTTTTTTCTTCCAAAAGATGAGAGAGTTTGAGGATTGGAGATAATGCACATGAAGTCCTGGTGGCTTTTGATTTTTACAGTGCAGTACTGTGCTGTCAGATGTGTGTTTGTGCATTGGTTTTATTGTTAAATAATAATAAATGCAGGTATTTTAAGCCTCGTGAGCTTATTAGTGACCAGAGAATATTACGAAGACTCTCTGACGACTCTACGATAGATCTGGAATAGACAGCAGAGTGGAGATTGATAGGCTGCCAGGATGATGATATCATTTACCATATAGATGCACTGGTGTTTGAGGAGGAGGTGGTGGACCCTTTGGAGTATACGTGCTCACACCACATTTTGAAGAGCCTCAAGGGGATGACAGTTCTAAAATGATTTGCAGTTGTGAGAAAGCTAGCTGTTAAGATCTAAGTGTCCTTTTTTTTTTTTTAAGATTTTATTTATTTATTTGACAGAGACACAGTGAGAGAGGGAACACAAATGGGAGTGGGAGTGGGAGAGGGAGAAGCAGGCTTCCCGTGGAGCAGGGAGCCTGATGCGGGGCTCGATCCCAGGACCCTGGGATCATGACCTGAGCTGAAGGCAGACGCCTAATGACTGAGCCACCCAGGTGCCCTAAGATCTAAGTGTCCTTTATCTTACGTGTTAGGTTTTGCCACTGTGCATCACTGAGCTGGAAATTACATCTCAATTATCAGGCAGAAAGGAGAAAAAATAGAATGGTTAACTTTGGGCCAAAGAAAGTACAGAGACAAGGATGCACGTAGAGAATTAGTGGTGGTGGTTTTTTTTTTTTTTTTTATTCTTCTTGCCTTGGTTTTGACAATAGAAATGATTTTCGATATGAATTTATTTTATTTCTAGATAAAACTAGTATTGAAAGAAGACTGTCAGCACTCTGCTGTAGCACCGCGACCCTGTGAGCGGCCGAGGGCTCCTCCCTGGACCAGTGGTGGGACTGAGGAGAGAAGTTTGGTATCATGGCTTGGGTTCTGTTTCCCCATCCCCAGGAAACCCTAGTTTCTCACCTGGTGACTACCAAAGAACAAGCATGACTTCAAAAAGGAAAAACAATCCAAAAACTACATACTTGTAGGAAATCTGCCTTATAGGAGACGTCACCCCTTCCCTTTTCTGTGTAGAAGCAGAAGCAAGAGTATTCCAGTTGGCTCTGTTTGAACTTGGTCAATAAATGTACCTTAGAAATAGAAATATCAGTGCAGTTATTCCTAAGGATAATTAAGAACGAAACAAAGTGAATGGCTCTGTACTCAGTTCACCAGAGCAGTGTGTGAAATTCCACGTGTTTACTGAGGTATAAAAGTAAAAAAAATGGACATCTCATCCAGGCAGTTGGATATCTGGGGTAGGCTTGTCTAAATCTGAGCACGCACCCTTCAACAGCTCAGGAAGATAGAGCTTGAGAACAAGCTGAAAGAAGGCTCTTGGAAGAAATTGTGAAATCTTCTATTTGATCTAATATGGACACATGTTAATCTTCCAAAATCTTTCATATTGCACTAATTTATTAAAACAACTGTGTATTGGATTTTGCAATTTAAAACTAACTGAGGCACAATGGACTTGTTTAAAATATTTTACTTGATTATATTATATACACACACCCTTTCCAGAATTCACACGTAATCTCTAGTGGACTTTTAAATGGTAAAAACTTGTGTTCGTGTGAACCTTTGCATTTTTTTAACCTATCCGTCTGAAGACTGCAGACATACAGATTTTCTCGGTGGTATTTTTGAGTTGCTGGTTGTTTGCTTTTGGTTGTATTTTCCTACTGTGCATGCAGAATGTGCATCAACGCCTGTGGTCTCCAGGTTTACTAAAGGCTCGGTTTATTTGGGCAGTATTAGGAAAAAATACCAATTCGGGATACTCTCAAGAATTTTAATAGGGCCAAAACAAAGTTGGTGACCTAAAGGCTTGTTGGTGATGGGGAGTTTCTACATGAAGTTAGTGAAAAATGAGGATTGTCTTCTCTTAGGAAAACGGGCAGCTCTCTCCAGCCTAATGTGTATTGTTCGTGTTCGTCCTGACCGTTCACCAAACAGCTAGTCACGGGGAACGCGGGCAGGTCACGTCCCTCCAGAAATGGTTCCTGCATTGTGTATGGTTTGGTTTCTTTTACTCACCTGCTTGAATACTTGAATAAACCGTTCTCCAGTTTTAATCCCTTTATTTTTATCCTTTTAGCTAACATAATCCAAACTCTGACAAATTGCACAGAAGCTCTTTGGCATTAATCTAATTTTAAGTGTACTGATAAAGACAGACAAAACCATGGTTTTTCCTTTACTTTGACGAAGTAATGTAATTTTTACCTTATTTATCTGTATGAAATTCCAGCAGTTAATTTGAACATTTATTTATATGATGTTTGTATTTTTAGGTCTTTAATACAGTGTTTCTACCTCTCATTTGTAACTGCATGCATTATTCTCGAAACTAGGTAAAGCTCACGGAATCATTGTGTAATAGCCTTTTTATTCTTGTGTGTACAGATGTATATTAAGGTAAAATAAAACTGAGAAAGTGTTTCTAGGGTAAAGCTGAGTCCATATTACATGGCTTGTCAAGCCAGCTCCTTCCTCGGTGAGTTTGGAGGCTTGGGCGTTAATATCTTCTGCCCTGCCCCAAGATTTCAGATGCTCGGTGACCGTCCCGCAGGCTGCCACGCACGTAGGCTATGCGATGGGGTTCCCGCCCCTCCCTGCAGGGCTTATAAGCACCATTACTAGGAATACTCTGTTGTGTTATCATTTTTTTCAAGCGTCCCAGGCAATTTCATTTATGTTCTCATAGTCCTCACCCACGTGATCTCAGTAGGTCCTCCAAGGAGCTGGGTTCATTCTGGCCCACCTGACCTGTCCTTTTTTTTTTTTTTTTTTTTTTAAACAACACAGGATGAAACAGGTTCACCTCGAGTAAGTGATTGATCTTAAGTCAGGTAACTAGGGAGGTAGGTAAGCCATGCTTTGTGACTCCCAAGTTCTTTCTTCTCCCTCTTGTATAACAAAGGTCCGTCCCGTGGTGGGTGTTGTATGTGAAACCGGGATGTGTGGACGGCAGAGAACAGACTGTAAACTCATGAATAATGGTTCTGATTCTACCCCCATTATCAAGGCCAATTGTTTTCAGAGATTTTTGCCTTGACTATAGCAATAATAAATGCTTTATGTTTCCATGAGTTTTTTTTTTAATTTCTTGTCATTGATTTCACAAGGTAGAAATGGGCCAGTCCGCATGCTCATGGGCTGCCACCCAGATTTGAGCCATCACGCGGAAAGTTAGTGACCGCACGGACGTAAGTAAGGAGAGGAGTCGGTGAATTTGCTAACCGGCTACCCGTGCGGTCAGGATTTGCCCGAACCGCGCCCGGGACCGGACCTCGTGGATCCCGATGCTCCTTCTCCCCGCCCAGAGGACTAGCAGAGTTCCTGAGAGGAGCTTACTCTCAGGGTCGGGCCGTCCTCAGTCTCCCCAGAGCGAGGAGGAAGAAGCTGAGTGGAACGTGATCTCTACGGGGCCTTGAGCCCATTTATCCCTGGGGCTGGACCCTTGAATCTTCAGCTGTGGAAGCTCTCGGGACCTGCTCACGCCCCTTCCTGGTCCCCCCAAGCCCTTGTGAGAGTGCGCCTCTGGGAGAGCGTCCAGATGGTCCTTTCCTCACCGGAATCAGAGGGAGCCCCATCAGAAGCCATCCGCCTAGCAGAGCACTGCACTCCTGCGGGGAACGGACAGTGAGCCCCGAAAATCTCAGCTCCTGCACAAGAGGCAAAGCTAAGCAGGTGAAGCGTCCGTGTGAATTCAGGGAGCGGACTCCGGTAGAGGAAGGCACGGAGGCTGAGAGCCTGCTGTCCCTGCAGAGCCTGAGCAGGACAAGAGCACCCGTGTCTGCGCCCCGCAGGCAGAACTCCCCCGTGGGTGCCCCCCTTGGCCCCAAGAGCTCTCAGCCCAGTGTTTCAAATGCCCTGGAGATCTCTTCGTTGTTCAGAGCGGTCCCTTTCAACAGCCGCCAGGGTGCCTCCTGGGAGGGCGTCTGAGCCCAGGAGGCTGCAGAGGTGACTCCGCACTGGGGCTCCCCGAAGTCTGCACTCAGGGGAGGCCGCCCGGCGCCCTCCTGCTCTGGGACGGTCCTGCGCTTTGGGAGTTGGCTTTAGTCCCTAGGAGAGGCCGGCTGGGCACTTGTTTGAAGACTGCTCTCTCCCTCCTGGGGCGTGGCTGTCCCCTGGCCGTTTGTCCTTGGGCTCCTGCCCCAGTGCCTGTGTACTTGCCAGTGGGGGAAAGGGCCCAGCGCTCAGGGAGTCGCAGGGAGGCTGAAACAAGTTCCTGAGCAGAAGTGGGAGCAGCCCTCAGGGACGCCTGCCGTTAGGGTGAGTGCTGGTTCTCCACAGCCCCTCGCGGGTTCCTTTTGGGGAGGGGTGTGTTTGTTCGGGGCAAGGCCTGGAGTTAGGGCTCCAGGAGCCACACTGGCTCCAGCTGGACAACTTCTGAAAGGATACAGCTCCTTCCCCAGCTGACCCACGGGAACCTGCGTTCAGACATCCTTTATTTACCCTTGTGGCCCAATGTGGCAGTTTTAAGAAGTGTCTGTATCAATCTACTATTTATTACTTTGATTCTCATACCAACCCTTGCCTCATTTTACAGATGGAAAAACAGACTTGGGGAGTAATCCCCCCCCCCCACACACACACCAAGAGAAAAGCCCCACAGCTGGGTAGGGGCTGGGCTGCCGGGCTAGGGGCTGGGGAGCCTGCATGCAGGGAACTCTCCTCTCTGTGCCATGTGCCTAGCGCCCCAAACCTGCTCACCGCCACGTCCTTGTAACACCTTTCTGGTGATGTCCAGGAGGAGGGGGAAAGGCAGGCTTCTGTGTCATTTGGACGCATCTTCTGCGTAGCAGGAGGCCGCAGATTTCAAGAAGCAGGGGAGTCCGCAGCTCTGTGCAGCCCCTCTTGGGCCTGGAGCTGGAGCCGAGAGCAGTAGGTTTCAGAAACCACCCCCCTCGAAACTTCCAGCGAGAGGGTTTCAATGGCATATTAATAAACTCGAGCGTTTGGTGGACCTGCTCAGCAGTTTCCTTGTTTGTGTCCACGTGTGTCAGTGATAATGAACAGCAGGGAATTGGTCCCATCCCAGGTGAGAGGAGCCTCAATCCCAGGCTTGCCCAGGGGACCCCCCTCCCACCGGCTTGCCCCAGGAACTGCTTAGTCTCCCCCTGCCTTGGCCTCACACCCTCAGCGTGGCCCTGTCCAGTGTGCGGTTCACACGGCGCCAGCCCCTCGGGGCACCCGGAGGAGCGCAGGGAGGTTAGGGTGGGGGAAAGGCTAATGGAAAATAAGGACATTCCCTTGGTCCCCCTGGAGCCTGCCAGGGGGAGCAGCGGAATAAATGAGCCCCAGGCATGGAGGGCCAAGCACTCCACCGATGTTCCGAGTCACCCAGCTCAGAAGAGGGAAGCAGATCCAAGAGGCCTTGGTGTCCTCTTCCCTGGATGTGTGTTCAAGAGACCAGGTGTTCGCGAGCCTTCTGCACAGGACCAAACAGTAAGGATTTCAGGTTTTCAGGGCTATAGGGTCTCTGCTGCACCTACTCAGCCCTGCCGTCCTACGCCAAATAGCAGCCCCAGACAATACACAAATGGACACAGCTCTGTTCCCATAAACCTTTATATACAGACGTTGAACTTCTCATCTCGTGGAGTTTTCATGTGTCACATAATTTTTTTTTTTTTTTAATCTTTTCTATCCATCTAAAAATGTAAAAACAAAACAAAACAAACTCCACTTTTAGCGTATAGGCCTGGGTGCGCAGGTGGTAGTTTGCTGGCCACGGGCGTATCGATTAACAGCAGAGGCAGGTACCCCAGATGCAAATGATGATGAGCGAGACACGTCCGTGGTGCCCACTGAAGGATGAGCTCTCCTTGCGTGTCCGTGGTGTCCGGTGGGCCCAGTTAACACGGATGTGAGCTCATCCCAGCAGGTCGGAAGCCGAGCCCGGGTGACACCCACCTCTGCTTTAAAACAATTCACGAAGCTGTCAGTAAATATACAGAAGGCACGATTTTTGCATAATTCTTAGTTTTGGAACATTTTGGGGGAGCGATTTTTTTTTCTTGGTTCTTCCACAAACAGTGTTCTATACTTCTTAGTCTTGCGGGGTGGCCTTGGGCGAGTCACTTCACCTTCCCGAGCCTGCAAATGAGTACCTGCTGAAATGGTTTTTGTGGGGAAAATGCCCTTTGCACCGTGACTGGCACTTAGCAAGGGTTCAATAAATGGTGGTAGTTTTGCTTTTCATACTAAAACTATGCAACGCCGTGCTCTCTTGGGCTGGGCTGGATGCCCTGTTCCTAGAAACAGCTGCTTGGAGTTGTTCTAACTGCTAAAGTTAGCATCCACGCGTGGACACAGGCCAGGGAGCCTGTCCTTGGGCCCCTGCCCCCTCTCAGCATGGCCGATCTTCCACAAACATTTTAGCTCTATTTTCTTGACAGGTTTAAAATATGAAATAAATGTATTGTGTGTCTGTAAATTAAAACGGTTCCCTCTGAAATCGTGCGTCCTGTCCCCGGCCGACAGTGGGTGCCCACCCACAGGAATTAGGTGTCCTGGATACCCATGGGACCCTGGGATGGGTCTGGGTTCCTCACTGCACCCTAAGAGAGAGGACCAAGTACCTGCAGTGTCGGGGGGAGGAGGGGAAGGGAGGCCTGGTAGATGGGAGCAGACAGTAAGGGAAGGCCTTGCCAAGGGGTCACTGTCATGGACCCCTTTTGAGAGTCCAAGGGAAGTCTCAGAGAAGTGCACAAGCTCAGAAGGACAAAGCTCAGAGAACTCCCTTGGTGCTCTCCAGAAGCCCAGCTCCCTCCCTAAGGGAGGCAGTGAGGTGAGTCCTCAGCAGCCCCCCTCTCCCCGGGGAAACTCTTGCCCCAAAGATTCTCTCAACCCCCTCCTGGCACGTGGCTGGTGCTCTGTGGCTCAGGGAGCCTCACTTGTATGTGTAGGTTTGCTTGATGTTTAGCTGGGGCATCGAGGATGATTTGGCTGCCTGGCCGTCATCTTCCGGCAGGCTAGCCCAGCCTCGTGGATGCCACGGCATCCCGTGGACATAAGGTGAGTCGCAGGGCTGTTGCACCCTTCTAGGCCCTGCTGAGCCCTGTTTGCTAATGTCCCATTGGCCAAGTCCAGATTCAAGGGCTGGAGAAATAGACTCCCCGTCCTGGGAAGTATGGCAATGACAATGCAAAACCACCCACACACAGGGATGGGAAGAATTCCTGTGGTCATTGTCACCATCTACCATAAGCAGGAACGACTGGCCAACTGAAGCAAAAAGGAATTTGGAGAAAAAAAAGAAAGAAAATGGTTCTGTCTGATTGGTGCAACCGGATTACATGCAAGACCCTGTTTGCAGGGTGGGCAGAGGCCTCAGGTAGCATGCCTGGTCGTCTTTGTATGCAGGGAGAAGAGGTCAGAGGTCGGGACACATGCAAACACATGGGCAGTGGTGAATGGCTTGGCTGCGTGGTTGAGGGTCTAGAAGAAGCAAGACTGAAAAATTGGGAGTTGGGACCTGGGGAAGGGGCCGGTGGATGACCTAGGAAGTGGGCACAAAGTGTTGTATTTTGTGTCAATGGTCACCAGAGGGGGCACTAAGCAAACCAAGTGGACAGGATGACTGGTCCTGTGGAGTCCACCAGCCTCTGTCCTTGGTCCCCCCGGTGCTTGCACTATGAGCCCACCGCAAGCCGGCCATGGGGACAGAGTTAGGGGCGATCTGTGGGCCCAGCCAGCTATATTCACTAACGCCCAGCCTGCCCGCAGAGGAGGCCAAGGCTGACCTCATTGTGCTACTCTCTCTTGAGACCAGCCAGGCTGGTCCTGATGCCTTTCATAACGGCTGGTCCTCAGAAGGCCCCGTAGAAGCCAGCAGCAAGGATCGAGGGGTCACACACTCAGCAACACATGGTTGCATTGGCTCTCTTTCTTCCCTGTCTCACTCAGGCTCCCCTGGAACCACAAACCCCGGGGTGAAGTCCCTGCGGGCAAGATGACCCTTTATCTCCCGCTTTTTCAGGTACCCAGGCCAGCACAGTGCTTTGAGCACCCCCGAAGATGGAGGGCCAAGGGCTGCTCACAAGTCCCTCCAGTGGGACCTGTGGGGGAACTTGTATACGTAACTTCCGAAGCTTGGGGGACATTCTAGGAGGGTGTAGGACCAGGAATGTTGTAGAACTTGCCCCCAGGAAGAACTAGCTCCACAGACCAGCTGGGAAAGAAGAGTGGGTTTTCGGGAGCACAGCATGAGACCCACCAGTCCACTGTGATGAGTGAGTCGCCTACTGGAAGAAGGGTCGGTGGGAGTGCGAGAAACCAGAGCCCCCCCACCCCTCCACTGCGGGTGGGAACGTAACATGGAGCAACCACTATGGGAAACAGTATGGCGGGTCCTCAAGAAATTAAATGTAGAATTACCATAGAATCCAGCCATTCCACTTCTGGGTATAGCCCCCCAAGAATTGAAAGCAGAGACGCGAGCAGATCCTTGTGGGCCCACGTTCACAGCAGCATTATTCACAAAAGCTAAAACATTGGATGCACCCCAAGTGTCCATCAGTGGATGAATGCATAAAATGCGGTCTCTGTATCATTCAGTCTTAAAAAGCAAGGAAATTCTGGCACATTCTCCAACATGGATGCACCGTGAGCACATCTCATCATGCTGGGTGGAAGAAGCCAGTCACAGAAGGACAAATGCTATGTCATTCCACTTGTATGAGGTACCCAGAGTCGTCAAATTCGCCGAAACAGAAGGGAAGGATGGTGGTTGCCAGGGGCTGGGGAGTCGGTGCCGGATGGGGACAGAGTTTCAGTTTCGCAAGATGAGTTCTGGAGGGTGGAGGGTGGAGGGGGGGGGGCGAAAACGAAACTTATCTTTTCTTATGGTCCTAGTTTCCACAGTAAAAATAAATAAAAGTCCAAAGTCAGCTTGTGACAGGGGGAGGCAAAGACGGAGCGGAAGGAAGGCGGTGAGGTCCAAGAACAGACAGGCCCTGGGGCTGAGCCAGAGCCCCACGCAGGGGCGCCCTCCGTGGCCGAGGGTCTTGGAAATGGGACTGCTGGGAAGGGGAGAGGGCTGGGATTTGTGAGGGACAAAAGCACAGACCTGGTCTGGAACCCACCACAGGGGTCCGGAGGAGTCCTGCCCACTCCTGGAGCCTGAGGTCAGGGACTCAAGAGGAAAAACTGCCCCCCCCCGGAGGGAGGGGGCCGTAGGGGCCCCATTCTTTGTCCCGAGGAGCAACCCGGATTTCCAGTTCAGCCAGGGAGGGAGGAGCGGGCTGTGCTTTCCAGGGGGTCCAGGGGAGGGGTTTGGGCGGATGGGGGGTGGGGGCTGGTGGGGCTGAGCAGGTGGGGCGACGGTATGTGGGGGCGGAGGAGCGGGGGCACGAATAGTGTCCATGATGGGCTCTGTACAAGAGCAGCTCAAGTGGTGTGAGTCTTACTTTTCATGGTAAGAGGGTCTCAGAGCAAAGGCTGCTATGAGAGGTGGGTGGAGAGCAAGGGAGGAAGAGACGAAAGCTAATCCTTCCCCAGGGGTGCCAGGGGTCCCGGCCCCAGGCCTGAAGCTGGTCCCTACATCTCTCCCCAGATGGGACTGCCACAGGGGCCACCTGGGCCCCTCCCAGCTGGGGGAAGCACTGTCCTCTTTTTTGTCTTGAGGTGGTTTGCTTTGCGTTGTCCTTGGCAACACGTGTCCTTCTAAACGTTCGGTGGCTCCCCATTGCACACAGCCCTGCCTAGCTCACCGAACTGCTCTGGGCTCCCTGAACAGACTAGGTCAGGGCTGCCTTGCCCCAGACTTCGTCCCGTGGAAAGCCCTCACTGTCCAGAGCCCCTTCCCTGCCGCCCCACTCCACCCCCAGCCTGAGCTTGTGCCTTCTCCTGCCCTGGCCCTGGCCCCAGGGCCCTCAGCTTCCCCTCCCCCGGGATTCCTCTCCCCATTGCCTTTCAGTGGGGGCTTATTGAGAATGGGCACATAGTGGGGGCTTGTCGAGACTGGGCACATAGTGGGGGCTTGTTGGAAACTGGCACATAGTGGAAGCTTATTGAGAATGGGCACATTGTGGGGGCTTGTCGAGACTGGGCACATAGTGGGGGCTTGTTGAGAACGGGCACATAGTGGGAGCTTGTTGGAAACTGGCACATAGTGGAAGCTTATTGAGAATGGGCACATAGTGGGGGCTTGTTGAGAATGGGCACAGAGTGGGGGCTTGTTGAGAATGGGCACATAGTGGGGGCTTGTTGAGAACGGGCACATAGTGGGGGCTTGTTGGGAACGGGCACATAGTGGGGGCCTGGGAAATTCTTGCTGCCTTGCTGAGTGCATAGACCCTTCCAGTGGCTTCTCTCTCTCAATGTCCTATGAATGGAGGGAACCAGAGGGACTCACTTCGCTGTGGAAGACCCCTCTCCTCCTCTTTATATTTATAAGTACTTTGTGTTGACTGCAGAAACCTCTTTTTTTTTTTTTTTTAGGAGAGGGAGAGGCGGGGAGGGGCAGAAGGTGAGGGAGAGAGAGAATCTTAAGCAGACTCCCTGCCGAGCCCAGGGCGCCATGCGGGGCTCGAACTCACAACCCTGAGATCATGACCTGAGCTAAAATCAAGAGTCAGACGTTGCTCAACCGACAGAGCCACTCAGGCGCCCCCCAGAAACCTCTTAAAACACAAATAAGCAAAAAGAGAACAAACCTATAAACCCAGAGATTATATTAACACTCCAGTTTGTCTTGCCCAGATTATTTTTCTTCCATGTGCACAAAATGATACAAAATATACTATTTCAAGACTTGCCTCTCTTATGTATGAATATATTATGAACATCTCCCCTTTCTCAGGATCTGAAGTCTTTTATCAAATGGCCGCACCTTCATTTATGTAGCTGGTGCCGTCCTGTGGGGCCTGAGGCTGCCCCAATTCTATGCTTATCCCAAGTGAAGCTGAAGCGAGTACCTAAATAGGTCTTCACTCACTCCTTCCATTCCATCTGATGGCGGCTTTGCTGCGCACTGAAGTCCACGCACTGCTGGCTGGCCCTGGTGTGCCTGTCCCCCGTCCACGCCCCCACCCTGCTCTACCTCAGGAAACTCTCCGTCCTTGGCTCCTGTGATTCTATTCTGTTTTCCCTTCAAGACCTCAGGCTGCCCCTCCTTGGCTTCATGCCACAGTGTAGACCATGTCTACACTCGCGCTCTGGGGCTCTGACCCAGCAAACACTTAGGTGACCATTTCCAGACAGCTGGGTTTGGATGTGCCCCAGACACCTGGAAATCTACGTGTGTCCTCTTGAAGGCAGTGAAAATACTCTGCGTGAGATTATGGTGGGTGGATCCATGTCATAATTCGTCCAAACCCGTAGAATGTACAACACCAAGAGTGAACTGTAATATAAGCTTATATGGGCTTTGGGTTGGGTGATGATGATGTATGAGTGTGTACGGTCATCAGCTGCAACAAACACCCCATTTTGATGGGGGATGTCGATAGTGGGGGAGGCCATGTAGCTGGGGATTTGGGGATATATGGGCGATCTCTGCACCTTCCCTTCAATGTTGCTGTGCCGAAGATGGCTCTAAAAACTAGTCTTAATTTTAAAAATAAAATGTTTCAGCCATGCACAAATGTGTAAAAACTAACAAACATCTGGATCCCTTCTACCCAACTTTAGAAATTAAACACATGGAAAACCTGCTGTGCCACCCCTCCCTCTATTCCTCTCCCTGCCCGCCCCCCCCTTTCAGATGTTTTCACTGTCCTGATTTGGCTTTGTCATTCTCCATGCACATCTTTCAGCAAGTCCAGCCTTAGACACACAAGGCTGGGGCTGGCTCATCTGACCTCAGCGTGTCTCTCCCATCTTGGATTTCTATAACTGGGCTCCCTGGCCATGTGGTTCTGGTTGTCCATCCAAGCTCTGCACTTGTCACCCCAGCTGCTTCTGCCTTCCCTGCTGACCGGGAGCCCTGTGACAGCAAGAGCCATCTCTGCCTCTCTCTCTCTCTCTCTCTTTTTTTTTAACCACCACTATGGCTCTAACACCTGGAACCCAGGAGAGGTTAGTTAGTAAAACGTGTTGATGGGTTCCTGTAGACATGGTCTACACTGTGGCATGAAGCCAAGGAGGGGCAGGGTCCATGTGGGTGAGTTTTAAAGATGTTATTTATTTATTTTTAGAGAGAGCAAGGGAAGGGGCTGAGGGGGAGGGAGAAGAAGAGGGACAGAATCCCAAGCAGACTCCCCGCTGAGCGGAGAGCCCAATATGGGGCTCGATCTCAGGACCCTGAGATCGTGAGCTGAAACCAGGAGGCTTAACCGACTGAACCTCCCATGCGGATTTTTTTTAAAATTTTTATTGTGGTTAAATATACATGACATGAAAGCTACTATCTTCACCATTTTTAAGTGTCCAGTTCAATGGCACTAAATGCAGTCCCACTGTTACGCAGCCATCCCACCACCCACCCCCGAAAGGTGGACTCCACGCCTCTCCAAGCCAACCAAGTGGGGCTCCGAGCGAGTCCCTGACAGAGCTCAGGGTGCCTGCAAGAAGGGGGGCGGCAACTCATTGCCCCTGGAGACGTGTCCTCATGCAGGAGACTTGCATTCGAACTGGCTGAACTAGAAAAAAAGAGAGAGGTGGCCGGGTGAAGGGAGGCGTCCCTGGGGTGGGGGCATGGTGAAGATGTGTGGTTTCCCGTGTGCCGACTGCTTGTTGGGTTAACCGTCTTGCTGATACCAAGGGAGCTGCTGGCTAGGTGAGGAGACCCCTGTGGGAGGTGCTGTGGATGGTGGGGGGAGGCTACGGGGCAGCAGGAGAACTCTCCCTTTCCCGGGAACTGTGTTGTGGGCAAGTGAGCCAGTGCGGATGCCTGCCCACAGAGGGCGTCAGGAGCACCTCTTGAGTAAAAAGACTTTGCCGGCGTCCATTTTTCCCCTGCCAGCCCCAGCGACCGGGGGGAAAGGGACTCAGGAGACATGGGGTGGCAGAAGGAGTAAGACCCCCACCCCTTCCTTGGGGCCACAGGCCAGACCTGAGCCGGGGAGGAGGAAGAGCATTCACTGGGATCAAAGTGTTAAATTAGTCCGGACTGAGCTTTTGATACAGGAAATTAACCAGGAAGTGAGAGGAGCTCCTTGGAATGTTTGAAGGGAGGGAAAAATGAAGATTTGATGGAGCACAATTGGAAGCAGTAATTGAAAACAAATTTGAAAAGCCATTTTGTATTCATACCTCCGTTGGTCCAAAACACGAGTCTAAAAAGTATAAAACACTCCAAGGGGAGAGGAAAAACCAAAGGGTACAGATGCTGGGGAGGCAGAAAGTTAAGACCAACCTACATGTCACAACCAAGGCCTGGGGGTCTGGGGAGAGGAGGGAGGAAGTGAAAGCATCCAGAGCTCCTGTCTTGGGGCAGGAGAGGGACAGAGAGGCTTAGAGGGAGAAACGGTTGGAATTTTGCTTACAAATAATTGTAAAAAAATATGCATCTGATTATGGGAGCAGGGAGAGGGAAGGGGACCATCAGTGGGAGGTGGACAAGAGCTTACAAATTAATAAGGAGGAAGGGAATGAATAGTAACCATCTGAGCGGACAGAACAGTGTAAATAGTGAGCATGAAGGAAATGGAAAGAATAATATCAAGTATTGTGAAGTATTATACGAAGTCAGAATGGCATATAAAACAAACCCTATGGGGGGGAAAAAAACCCATGGGGGTCCCTGGGTGGCTCAGTTGGTTAAGTGACTGCCTTCGGCTCGGGTCATGATCCTGGTGTCCCAGGATCGAGTCCCGCATGAGGCTCCCCACTCAGGGGGGGAGTCTGCTTCTCCCTCTAACTCTCTCCTCTCTCATGCTCTCTCTCTAACTCTCTCTCTCAAATAAATAAATAAAATCTTAAAAAAAAAAAGAAAAATAAAACAAACCCTAGCTAGATGTTATTTACAAGAAATGCACGCAAAACAGTGGGATGAAGAAGGCCTGGAAATAATTAGGTGGGTGGACACAAACAAAAGTAAGGCAGGACCAGTGATATTAATATCTGATAAGGTGGACGGTAAGGTGAAAACATGTGAAGATGAGGCACCTGAGTGGCTCAGTCAGTTAAGCATCTGCCTTCGGCTGAGGTCATGATCCTGGGGTCCTGGGATCGAGTCCCGCACTGGGCTCTCTGCTCAGCGGGAAGCCTGCTTCTCCCTCTCCCGCTCCCCCTGCTTGTGTTCCCTCTCTCGCTGTGTCTCTCTCTGCCACATAAATAAATAAAATCTTTAAAAACAAACAAACAAACAAAAAGGATGAAGAAGATCAAAGTGTCATAAATCCATGTTTTCTTTGGCAGCACGTTACAAAGTGTCATAAACCCATATGAACTAAGCAAAATGTGATTAAACACACAAAGCGAAAGTACCAGAATTGTAAGTAGACTTGGATAACAATGCGTTTACAGTGAGACTTCAACACACAACTCTCAGAATTAGGCCCAGTAAGTAAAAAGTAACAATATACAGGAATAATCAATAAATTTGATTTAATAGTGAAGATTCTGACTTCTGTGAACAGAAAACATACATCCTATTCATAGGTCCCCAGAACTGCTGCAAAAATAGTCTATTTGACCACAAAGAAAACCTGAACCAGTACAGAAAAACAGAGAAAAAGTCCATATATATTTTTTTAAGATTTATTTATTTATGTGAAAGAGAGAAAGAGAGAGAGAGCATGTGCATGGGCACGTGGGGTGAGGGGCAGAGGGAGAGAATCTTCAAGCAGACTCCCTGCCGAGCACAGAGCCCCACTCAGGGCTTGATCCCACGACCCATGAGATCATGACCTGAGCCGAAACAAAGAGTCAGGACGCTCAACCGACTGAGCCACCCAGGTGCCTGAAAAAGGCCATATTTTTGTCATAATCTGATGAAATTGGTAGTAATAAAGGTGTGATGACTATACTCTTCACTACTTCGATATTAGGAAAACACTTAAAAAGGACATCAAGAGGGAAACTGAATTAAAAACTATTGGAAAGCAATGAAAAATAGAATACTTCATTCCCAAACTTCTGGGACACAGCAGAACCACATCCAGTGGAAAATGAAAACTTAAATGCCTTGGGTCTTAAAATAGGAAGACAAAGGATAAGAACCTTCTTTCTTACAGAGTTTAAGTACCAAAAGAAGTGAGGAAGTTGAAGTTGGTAAAGATAAAAGCAGAAATTAATGAATTAAGCAAGCAAATCTGCAGTCACATCCATATTTCTACTAGAGAAGATAAGCATGCATTAATTGGTTTTTGCAAGCCTGGATGCACAGAAAAATCCGAGCTCATCATGACTTGCACTTTCCTTGGTCAAGGAAAAATGAGATAGGAATAGACAATGACAGCAGTGAGAAAGGAGACAGTAAAGGAATTTGGAGGAAACCATATTTGACACTATGGTAACAGGTGTGAAAACCTGGAGGATGTGGATGAAACAGAAGGGTATGAACTCTGAAGGGGGGGACACTGAAGTCAGATGTCCTGGGTGACACCTGGACCTGTCACTTACCAGCTGTGTGACCTTAGGCCAATCGCTTAGACTCTCTGTGCTTTAGTTTCTGCATCTGTGGAGGTAATAATGGTTCCTATCTCTTGGGTGGTTGTGAGAATTAATGAGAATTAATACATGGAAAGTGCACACAGTAAAGACCCAGTACATGCTGTTGTTACTGTTGCTGGTGGGTTTTTTGTTTTGGGTTTTTTGGTGGTGTTTTTTTGTTTTTTTGTTTTTTTTTTAAAAAGAGGCGCAGAGGGAGAGGAAGAGAGAGAATCCCCAAGCAGACTTCCTGCTGAGCGTGGAGTCCCAACTCGGGGCTCGATCCCAGGACCCTGAGATCATGACCTGAGCTGAAATCAAGAGTCGGACTCTTAACCGACTGAGCCACCCAGGCGCCCCACTGTTGGTGGTGTTTTTATTAAGTGGTGTTGGTACAACAGGCTATCCATTTGAGAGAAAATAAACGTGGATTTCCACCTTCATATGTAGAATAATTTCTTGGTGGGCTCAGGGTAAACAATAAAATAATTTAAAAAACTTACTAGGGGCGCCTGGGTGGTTCAGATGGTTGGGCGTCTGCCTTCGGCTCGGGTCATGATCCCAGAGTCCTGGGATCGAGCCCCACATCGGGCTCCTGGCTCAGCGGGGAGCCTGCTTCTCCCTCTCCCTCTGCCTCTCTCCCTGCTCATGCTCTCTCTCTCTCTCTCTCTGTATCTCTGTGTCTCAAATGAATAAATAAAATCTTTAAAAAAAAAAAAACTTACTAGAACATCTAGAGAATTAGATGAACAACCTAGGACTAGGGGGTGGGGGGGTGGGGAGACCTTCCTCATCCAAACTAAGATGGAAGCATTCTAGTTGGCCATATAAAAAACTTTTGAATAGCAAAAGGCCCCCTCAATAAAGCCCGCCGGCAAATGACAGATTAAGGAAAGTACTAGTAACTCAGATGGCTGTAACACACAGGCTTAAGAAAGCCCTGACAGGGGAAGCACACGCAACAGGGCAGAAGAAATGGGCCAAGGGGGGCAGGTCCCAGGGCGTGAACGCAAATCGCCAGGGCATGTGTGCAAAATGCCTCAGCTCACCTGAGGTCAGGAAATAGGGATCCGAGGAACGCAGCTAAAGCACTTTGCACCCATCAGCCTGGCTGAACCTCCAACCCGCTCTGACAGCTTCGCTGGCCTGGAACAGGGCTGCCTTTGTGGAAGACCATCTGGCACCACGTATGCAACTGAAGACGCGAATATTCCTGGGAATCTATTACGAAGAAATAAAAAAGAAAGAGGTCTACCTTCCTGCCCGCCAGTGGGAGGGGTGCTACAGCTGGATCTCAGTGGGGAGGTGAACCCATGGATGCCAGAAGGGGAGCCGACTGCAGGGGGGGTCACTGCAGGCATGGAGGGGAAAGGCTGAGTGTCTGGGCGGGAGGGAGAGAGAGAAGCAGCCCACCTGGGGGCTGAAGGGTCTATATTAAGGTGGCCAGAGGCAAAGACCTATTGACCTACAGTTGATGCTTTTGGACAACTCGATGGGTGGGGGGTGGAAGGGGTGCCACCCACCTCCCACCCCTGCAGGGGAAAATCCCAGTGTAACTTCTGACTCTCCAAAGACTTTACTAACAGCCTGCTGTTGACCTGAAGCCTTACAGATAACGTAAACGATCAACTAACATGTATTTTATATATGGATTAATTACTGTATTCTTTTTTTTTTAATATTTTATTTATTTATTCATGAGAGTCAGAGAGAGGGAGAGAGAGACGCAGAGGCAGAGGGAGAAGCAGGCTCCCCGCCCAGCAGGGAGCCCGATGCGGGGCTCGATCCCAGGACCCTGGGATCATGACCCGAGCCGAAGGCAGTCGCTCAACCATCTGAGCCACCCAGGCGCCCTAATTACTGTATTCTTAAAGTAAGCTAGAGAAAAGAAAATGTTATTAAGAAAATCATAAGGAGGGGCCCCTGGGTGGCTGAGTTGGTTAGGCGTCTGCCTTCGGCTCAGGTCATGATCCCGGCGTCCTGGGATCATGCCCCCGAGATCAGCTCCCTGCTCAGCAGGGAGTCTTCTTCTTTCTCTCCTTCTGCCCCTGCCCCACTCGTGCTCTCTTGTGCACGGGCTCTCTACCTCTCTCTCAAATAGATAAAATCTTTTTTTTTTTTAAGATATTTATTTATTTATTTATTTGAGACAGAGAGAATGAGAGGGAGGAGGGTCAGAGGGAGAAGCAGACTCCCTGCCAAGCAGGGAGCCCGACGCGGGACTCGATCCCGGGACTCCAGGATCATGACCTGAGCCGAAGGCAGTCGCTTAACCAACTGAGCCACCCAGGCGCCCTCAAATAGATAAAATCTTAAAAAAAAAAAAATCATAAGGAAGACAGAAAAACACTCATGGTACTGTAATATATCAAAAAAAAGAAAAAGCCCATGAGAGTGGACCCGTGCAGCTCAAACCCGTGTTGTTCAAGGGTCCACTGTATATTAAGTTAGGAAAACAAGAATGTTTGGAGAATAAAATGTCCACATGAGTAAATTTTTTTAGCTAACCGAAGCTTACCCTTGCCGGTGGATTATTTTGGAAGAAATTTCACTTTCCAGAGTTCTTCCATGTGTGTTACTGAGTTAGGATTCTACAACTGTTGGAGATTTGGGCACAACTATTTTAACTGATGGGGGAGATCAGGCCCAGAGAGGGTAAATATCTTTCCTAGGTCACACAGCTAGAGAGCTATGAAGCTAGAACCCATTTCACCCTGCGTGCTACCTCCAAATGGGATTTTCAAATAAACTTTACTTTTGCGAATTTTCGATTTACAGACAACTCGCAAAGGTAATTATAGAGCGTTCCTGTAGAGCCTACACTCGGATCACCTGTTATTAACGTGTTTCCCTAGTGTGACTCTTCTGTCACAAGTAATGAATAAATGTTGGTGCATTATTATTAATGGCAGTCCATGCTTTATTTGGATTTCTTGGCTTTTTACCTAATGTCCTTTCCTGTCCCAGGATCCCATTCAGAAGACCACCTTACACTCATTGTCATGTGTCCTTAGACCCCTCTTGGCTCAGACTCTCCTTGCTTTTGATGACCTTGACAGTTTCGAGGAGTACTGGTCAGGTATTTCTTAGACGTCCCTCCATTTGGGTTTGTCTTGTGTTTTTCTCATGATGAGACTGGGGTTCTGAGTTTTCCCAGGAAAGATCACGGAGGTGGAGTGGTCTTCATTTCATTTTCATTGGAGTCATTTTCATTATGCCATATCCGGGGGACGAGCTGCCGCCATAACTCATCACTGATGACATTGACCTTGACCACCTGGTGAGGTGGTGTTTGTTGGGTTTCTCCATGTAGAGCCACTCTCCCAACCTGTCCACACTGTCCTTTTTGGAAGGAAGTTACTGCCACACATCCCACACTTTCAGAGATGGGGGTTATGGGCCACCTCCTTCAGAGGGCATTACCTATACATGTTATTTTGAATCCTTCTATAAGGGAGATTCCCTAAGGATTTTCCATTTGTTTTCCTATTTCGTAGAGTGAAGATACGGAATATAATATAAATTTTTTTAAAGATTTATTTATTTATTTGAGAGAGTGAGAATGAGAGAGTACATGAGAGGGGGGAGGGTCAGAGGGAGAAGCAGACTCCCCGCCGAGCAGGGAGCCTGATGCGGGATTTGATCCAGGGTCTCCAGGATCATGACCTGAGCCGAAGGCAGTTGCTTAACCAACTGAGCCACCCAGGCGCCCTAAAATATAAATATTTTAATAGCTTTACTGAGATACAACATCATATTATTCACCCATTAAATGTACAGTTCAGTGTGGTTTTTTTTAGTTTTTTGGTACACCCATCACCACAATCTAACCAGGAACAGTTTCGCTCCCCTTAAGAGAAATCCTCACCCCCACCACCTCCAACCCCCTTCCTCAGCCCTAGGCCGCCCCAATCTACTTTTTGTCTATAAAGTTGTCTTTCCTGGATGTGTCCTATGAATGGAATCATATACGATGTAGTCTTGTGTGTGACTGGTTTCTTTCACTTGGCATAATGTTTACAAGCAGCATCCATGTTGTAAGGTATATCAAACTTCATTGTTTTTGAATATTATTCCATTATATGGATAGACCACAATCTTGTTTCTCCATTCATCGGTTGATGGACACTGGGTGGTTTCCACTTTGGGGCTATTATGAAACGTGCTGCTGTAAACATTCACATAGAAGTTTTTCTATGGATGTACGTTTTCATTTCTCCTGGGTATATACCTAGGAGTAGAATTGCCAGGCCCTACAGAAACTCTGTTTACCTCTTTGAGGAACTGCCAGGCTGTTATCCAAGCGACTACGCCATTTTACATTCCCACTATTGCTATATTGCTATAGGAGGGTTCCTATTTCTCCACGTCCTCACCGACATTTGTTATTGTCTGTCTTTGCTTTTTTTAAGGTTTTTATTTAAATTCCACTTAGTTAACATACAGTGTAATATGAGTTTGGGGTGTTACAATATGGTGATTCAACACTTCCATACATCACCCCGTGCTCATCACGATAAGTGCCCTCCTTAATCCCCATCCCCTATTTCACCCCACCCTCCCCTCTGGTAACCATCAGTGTGTTTATAATTAAGAGTCTGTTTCTTGGGGCGCCTGGGTGGCTCAGATGGTTGAGCGTCTGCCTTCGGCTCAGGTCATGATCCCAGGGTCCTGGGATCAAGTCCCGCATCGGGCTCTCTGCTCCTTGGGAGCCTGCTTCTCCCTCTGCCTTTCTCTCTCTCTCTCTGTCTCTCATGAATAAATAAATAAAATCTTAAAAAAAAAAGAGTCTGTTTCTTGGTTTCCTTCTTTTTCTCTTTCTTTTCCCTCCTTTGTTCGTTTGTTTCGTTTCTTAAATTCCACACATAAGTGAAATCATATGGTATTTATCTCTCTCTGACTGACTTATTTCACCTAGCATAGTACTCCGTAGCTCTATCCTTGTCCTTGCGAATGGCAAGATGTCATTTTTTTTTTTTTGATGGCTGAGTAATACTCCATCGTATACACATACTTCATCTTCTTTATCCATTCATCAGTCAATGGACACTTGGGCTGTTTCCATAATTTGGCTACTGTGGATGATGCTGGCATAAACATAAGGTGCATGTATCCCTTTGAATCTGTATTTTTGTAATCTTTGATTAAGTACCTAGTAGTGCAATTGCTGGATAGTAGGGTAGATCTATTTTTAACTTTTTCAGAAACCTCCATACTATTTTCCACAGTGGCCATACCAGTTTGTTATGGTCTGTTTTTTGGGGGGGAAAAAAAACCATCCTAGTCAGTATAAAGTGATATTTCATTGTACTTTTATTTACATGTCCTTAATGACTATGATGGCAAGCATCTTTTTATGTGTTTATTGGTTATTTGTGTAACCTTTTTGGAGAAATGTCTGTTCAAACCCTTTGCCCATTTTTTAAAAAATATTTTTATTTATTTATTTGAGAGAGAGCATGAGAGGGGGGAGGATCAGAGGGAGAAGCAGACTCCCTGCCAAGCAGGGAGCCCGATGTGGGACTCGATCCCAGGACTCCAGGATCATGACCTGAGCCGAAGGCAGTTGCTTAACCAACTGAGCCACCCAGGCGTCCCACCCTTTGCCCATTTTTAAATTGGGTTCTTTGTCTTTTTACTATTGAGTTGTAATAGTTCTTTATATATTCTGATATAAGTCCCTTACCAGATATATGATTTGCAAATATATTCCCCCATTCTCTGGGTTTTCTCTTAACTTTCTTGATGGTATAACTTATAACACACAAGTTTTTAATTTTGATGTAATCTAGTTATCTTTTTTCTCCCCCTTTGATCATTTGTGCTTTTGGTGTTGTATCTAAGAAATCATGGCCTAACCCAAGGACACAAAGATTTGTTCCTATGTTTTCTTGTAGAATTTTTAAATTTTTAGCTCTTACATTTAGGTTGATGATCCATTTGGAGTTAATTTTTGCATATGGTGTGAAGAGTTCAATTTCATTTTTTGCATGTGGATATCCAGTCATCCCAGCACCCTTTGTTAGAAAGACTTTTTTTTTTTTTCATGGAATTGTCTTTGCATCCTTGTGAAACAGCAATTGATGCTGAAGCTTTTGGTCCGGGGGCCATATTTGGAGAAGCACTGACTTAGTCTTATACTTTTTTTTTTTTTAAGATTTTATTTATTTATTTGACAGAGAGAGACACAGCAAGAGAGGGAACACAAGCAGGGGGAGCGGGAGAGGGAGAAGCAGGCTCCCCGCAGAGCGGGGAGCCCAATGCGGGACTCGATCCCAGGACCCTGGGATCATGACCCGAGCCGAAGGCAGTCGCCCAACCAACTGAGCCACCCAGGCGCCCTTAGTCTTATACCTTTTAAGAAGGTGATGTTAAGGCCTGGGGTCATCAGATAGGTTCCCAGGAGGTGGATTTGTGTCAGGGAAATGAGAGCTGGATCCACCTGCCAGGGCAAGGTAGAGGTTACCTGAGCCCAAAGAGATAACCCAAGAGCCCACTGCATTGTATTCACAGGGGAGATACTGTTCACCAGGGGAGTCAGGCTAACGGTGGGTTCTGCCCACGTGGACAACCTATGGGGCAGCCAACTGATGATCAGATGTGACAGTTGGTCAATTTACAAAAACAAGAATAATGGACAACTGTTCCCGAAGTTTCCCTCCCAGGCTCCCGGGCTCAGTCCCGTCAAGAGAGGCATCGTGCATGGGTTTATGTATCCAACTTGCGATTTCAAGTTTCTGGAGGGCCCCTCCAGATCTTGTCACAGGTTTTATTTCAAGGTTCTAAACCCAAGAGGTTTAAGGTTCTAAACCCAGATCCTTTTCTACCTCCCTCAAAGTACGCCTCTGATACACAGGTGGACAGCCTCGGCGCAGCTAAGGATCAGGCCCCCTTTGTGACAGTGTGTTCTCATCCTGCCTGTGACCTCAGCTGCGCGTGAGACCCTCTTGTGGTTCCCAGGCTGTCTGTCCCTGGCTGCCCCAGGTCAGAAACAAAGCCAGGACTGTTTTCCCCACGGTCTGTGCACGAGGTATTCCCACAGGCCCCGAGCGTCCACGTCTCTCCCCCTTCCCTCTCTAACAGAAAGGAGAGACATAACAACCCCACGTACTCCCCGCCGAATTATTTCCCATCTGCTTTTAAAAAGAAAGTGGGTTTTCCCCTCCAGCAGCTACTCTAACCTACATGTTCCTTGAAATTTAAGCAAAGTAACTTTTTTTTTATGTACCTTCCACTAAGCAAAGTGACTTTTAAGCCCATTTTTTTTATTCATTCAAAACTGTTTTGCTAGGTTTAGGTGAATTTGCTGAAAATCATCTTGCTAAATGATTGCTAATTTCTCTCGGTCTTCGCTTGGACCCTGCCCAGCCCCATCTGCTGATTTGGGATGGTTTGGTACATGGGCCTGTTTCCATTATTCTCTGAGTCCTTCCTATATGCCACACGCTGGGGATACAGTATGGAACAAAAGCTGAGATCTCAGCTTTCATGGAAATGTGAGTCTGGGCAGAGGGGGTGGCGGGAGGGGAGAGGACAAGGAGCGAAGAAAAATAATCCACAAAGAATCACAGATACACATATATGACCGCAAGTTGTGGCAGATTCCTGGGAGTAAGGAAGCTATTAGTTGGGGGTGAGAGTGGGTCAGAGAAGCTGAGGTCTAAACAGGAGTGAGGGTTACCCTGGTGCACAGTGGAAGAGGAAGTGTTCCAGGGAGCGAGACTGAGCATGTGCAAAGGCCCTGAGGTGGGCAACCGCCTGGCTCATTCTAGGACTGCCAGTGGACTGGAATCCAGTGAAAATGTTGGAAAGTGGCACGAAATGAGGCTGGCAAGGCAGCCCAGGAGTCAGACCGTGCAGTTCTCAAAGGCCACGGAAGGTTTTTTTCCTCAGAGAAGTAGAAAGCCACCGAAGGATGTCAGCGGGCAGAGAGATGTTCAGGTCTTCATTGCCCAAAGGTCCCCCTGTCGGTGTTTGGAGAAGGTACCGTAGAGAGGTGGGCAGGGACTCAGGACAGCAGGCAGGTGGCAGTGGCGGTGGCTTCGGAGAGAGCACGAGACCATCTGGGCGTTGGGATGGAGTAGCGGGGCGAGGATGAAAACCTGAAAACCATGCATGCGCAACACCATCTGCGACAAGTCAAGCATATGGTAGAACCGCAACTCTCCACCAACAAGAAGCTGAAGCTTTGGTTTGCCATGAATTTAAACAAGGTTCAAGGCTCCTTGCTCCGTGACCAGGACGAAGGCTGCTTCTTCTAACGAGAGCAAGAGCACTCAGCATTTCCACAAAACTTTCTGTGTGTGCCGGGCACCGTTCGGCATCGTTGCCCGTGCTTGCTTTTTCCAGTCGCTTCCATGGTTCTCCTCGGGGAGGTCAACTTCATGCTAAAAGATGAAGGAGGAAATGAGAGGGATGAAGGCAGCTTAAAGCCATGAAGGCTGCAGAGGAGTCTCATGGAAGGCGGGCGGACCCAAGGACCAGAAAGCGGGAGGCCCCGGGGGGCTCATCTCTCTGATTCTTTCCACCTCATTTTTCAGATGAGGGAAACTGAGGCCCAGAGAGACTAAATAGCGTGTCTAAGGACATACAGTCGGTAGTGTTCGGCTGAACATTTCCACTGAATGCATTAAACAGTGGAGCTGACAATCAGACCTCGGAGGGGTGGGGGCTGGGGCGGTCAGGGAACTGGGGAGTGGACGGGGAGGGCTGAGTCTCCAGGGAGCTGTGGTCATGCTGAATCCGCTCCAGTGACCTTGGGCCTTGCAGTCTGCCCTCCACTCAATATCCAGTTCCCAGGAGAGTGTGGGGGACCCGCGTTCCCCCTGGCTAAGCTACAACAGAACACCCCAGTTGACTATCTCACCGGCAAGGGGTCATCTGCAAAGATCACCAGGTGCCACCACCAGGAAAGCAAGGGGGAGGGTTCCAGTTGACATAAGAGGCCTGGTGCACCCACTTGGTCACTTTCCATCTCAGAGCATGCCCCTACCTTCCACGCACTACCCAGCTCACCCCCCCCCGCCCCCGTCCCCCAGGCACCAGATCCTGCCCCGGTTTCCTCCAGCTATTCTGGAAGGTTTCCCATTCTGCCAGTCTGGGTTGGGGTCCTGTCATTCTTTACCTGCATTCCTGCAAGCTGCAGCTTCCAGTCCAGACCTCACTAAGACCATGCCCCTATTCAGAAGCATCCTCGAGAAACAAGGTCTGATTTTGATAGGCTATGATAAGCTCCTTCATGCCCACCTAAACCCACAGGCTGCCCAGCCCCCGGGGCCTCCATGAGCCCCTCGCCCCTGGAGCCTCATCCACCCCCTCGCCTCCTGCTGGCAACAGCGTGCCCATCACAGCTTATGATTAACTGCAGCCGATGCATGACCTTGTTCACAGTCTCTGTGCCTTTGCTTTTGCTGTTCCAAGCCCTCTCGCTGTTCCTCGTGTGAATACCCCTCACTCAGCACAGACGCCGCCCCCCTCCCGTGGCCCCCTCATCCTTGCCCCCATAACGTCTGTACATGTTCCAGTTGCTACAGTTTCGTATTGTTTTGGAATGTTCTGTTCATTCCATCGTTTGGCAAATATTTATTGAACAGCTACTATGTGCCAGACACTGTGAGGATTATGGCAGTGAGCAAACCAAATTCTAGCTGGAGGGCAACAGGGAGCAAAGGAAATAAGTAGGCAGAGAGCATGTCCGGGGGCAACGAATGCTCTGGAGAGAAATAAAATGGAGGAAGAAGACTGAAAGCGGGTATCTGGGGCAGGGCCTCCTAGGGAGGGACGAGAAGGGCTAGAACACGTCCCTGGGGGTTTGTAGGCCCCTATTGGAGGCCTTATGCTTTCCTCTCAGTGAAATGGGAAGCAAGGGCCCCCAGATGCTGCCTGGAGAAGAGCCTGCTGGTGGGAAAGGGCAGCGCAAGTCTGGTAGGGAGGAGGCCAAGAGTCTGCAGCAACAGGACGGGTGTGAGAAGTGAAGGGAAGCGACATCTGCCTCCTTCCCCGGTGGGTGGCCCAGAGGAGATGCCCAGCAAACATCTGGTAAAGAGCAGAGGAAGGGGCTTCCAGATGCCTGCCTTCCTTCCCCAGCATCACTGGTTTCCTGGGTGACCACCCAGAGGGAGATTCCAGGCAGTCATTCCTGGTTCTTGGCCTCGTCTCTGCCCTTCAACAGGAGGGCAGATCCGCGCAGAGAAAGCCCCCAGCCTGTCGTGCCCCGGGTGGGAGATCACTCCCTCCGTGGGACACCCGTGCACATGGCCGAGAGGCGAGGGGGACGCGCTTTTGGAGGAGCTGCGTGTATGCTCACCATGCCTCGTGCCTCACCCCCTGCTGAACTTACATAACAGGGAAATTGGGAGAACAGCCTCTGGCAGTGGAACTTCGGAAATCTGGGAGAGTTACATGCCAGGCTGAATCAATCAGAACCCCCTTGCCCAGGGCAAACACAGAGGCTCCTTCTGAAGATTGGATGGGAGCCCCGCCCAAGCCTTCACAGACTCATTCTTGCATTTCAGAAGAGAAAAAAAAATAAACCACCCAAGGCCTAATCCCCAAAGCTGGGGTCAGAGGAAGTAGAGGTCGTTAGCTAGAACCCATATTCGCACGCTGTTTTTTGTTCTTGTTACCCAAACTTCCTGGGCAGGGACTCCCAGGCCAAGTGGGCGGGAAGAAGGGTCCTTAAATGGGTCCCCTCTGGGCTGCTCATTCCAGAAGCTCAAGCCACTGGGAAAGGCTGTGTCAAAGGTATTCTCTCCACTCCCCCTCCCACCCCGTCCCCCAACCCCGTTCTTTTATTTTTTCCCCCCTAGGTGGGACTATCCAGCGTCTTTCAGCCTCCCTTTGCTCACCTGTAAAACGGACTCCTAACAGTTCCTTCTTCATGGGCGCAGCCATGGAGTTTTTGTGAGGATCAAAGGGGGTGATTGAGGGGGAGTCATCCACAGGGACACCTGGGGGCAGAGTCGGCACAGGTGAGGCGGGTGGGATGCAGAGCTGTGGGAAGGTGGACTGGTCCGAGGAAAGGAATTCCATCAGCTCTCCTTGGGGTGCCAAGTGCAATGTTAGATGCTCTCCAGCTCCATTAATCTCTGTAATAATCTCTGTAATAAGAGGCGATGCCGTTATTGATGCCGTCCACAGAGGGGGCTCCTTCCCAGGTACCCCAAAGTTCTGAGTGCTGGACCTGGGGTCACACCGGGCTCTTCCACCCTGGGCCGCCCAGCCTTGGTGGCCAGTGGCCAGACAGAGCTTGCTGCCTTGGTTTGATCCCCCAAGTCTGAGGAGGGAAGCAGGACCCTCCTGTAGAGCTGTGTGGCTGGGGTCGTGGTCAGCTGGGGTGCCCTGGATGCCCGCAGGGCCCCTCCTCTCTGTGCAAAACGCCTGCGGTGGGGGTCAGCACCGTGGACAGGGGACCCAGTGGAAGCTATGAGAAACCGCTTGCTGGAATTTGAGCAGGATTACACACACACACACACAGCTATTTCCAGTTTGCAAAAAAAAAATTATATATACCATATATACATATATTTACATACATACATGTGTATCTGTATACTATATATGGTATATATAATTTTTTTTGCAAAATGGAAATAGCCTTATTGTGGGTTTTCTTTTTTTTTCTGATACTAGAAGTTATGCAGTGTCTGAAAGTGGTTGGATATCTCTGGGAGGGACGGTAAGGAATTGCCGAGGGAAAAGGGGGAAGGGAGGTTTTTCTCTGTGCCCCTTTCGTATCTTTTTACCTTTTCTACCGTGAGCACGTGTTACCTATTCAAAAAGGTACAAAACATTTTTAAAAATGCAAGCTCGTTGCAAAAGAAGTCAAACACCACAGAAGATGAACGCAAAGATCATTACCAATCCCACCCCTACCTGTCGTCACCATGTTGGTGGCTATCCTTCTGGTCTTATCTTCCATGTGCAAGAGCTCACGTACACACGCGCACACGCGCACACACCTCTAGGCACATGCCTAGTGTTCCTGCTGTTCTGTAACCTGTTTTCTTTCTTATGTCTCGTGCTTATGCCTCGTGCCTGGGACACATCCGGCACCGAGAGCAAGAGAGCTGCACCTCCCTCCGAAATCCTGCACAATCATCCATTACATAAGTGCTGCGTACCTCATTTCCATTGCTGATGGCCGTTTAGGATGTTTCCAGTATTTCTGTGTTATATGCAGCCTTCATGACCTTGCTTATTCATGAATGTTTAGGAACGCTGAGATGTCTGTAAGCTCCTGAATGTGGACCTGCGGTATCATAGAGAAATACATTGTAAAGGCTCCTGCTGGAGGTTGCCAGATGGCCCCCAGGAGAGCCATCCCAGTTTGCCAGTATGGTAACTGGCTTGCACCGCTAGCAGGAATCCCCTCCGCACTTCTGTGCGGAACTCTGAAGCTCTGAGAGATTTCTGCTGGCACGCACTCTGTGTCCCACAGGTGTTAAGGCACAATCTGGCTTAAAGACCAAGCCTGGTTCCACTGCAAAGCAACCCGTGTTTTTGCAAACGGTCGCGGAGCCAGAAAGGTGGCGCAGGTAGGCTGATGCTGGGTTTTCTTTAATCAGCTGGCTGTGGAGTCACAACCTGAGCCGGCCAGTCTAATCCGGAAAGGGGCCTGGCTGGGGGCGCAGAGCTCTTGGAGTGTTTGCCTGCCCGTGTCTTCCAGTTTGCAAGCGGGCAGAGGTGGGAGTGGGGCTTGAGAGATGCCAGGAAGGACCTGCCCCAGCACAGTGCTGGGAACTCACCGTGAGCAATTAGGGTCGCGTGTCATTGCTTCCTGGCCCTCCCTGCAGATGAGTTTATCATCAGCTCAGGGGGTGTGGAGAGGGCCAGAGGGTACCAGCCATCTGGGTTAGGGAGCTGAGAAGGCAAAAGCATGCCATTTTCCCAGCGCTCCCGGGGAGATCGTCCTCTTCCTACAAAATTAACGCGGTGTTGGAGCAGTGAGGGTGCTAGCCCTGCAGCCCCCGGGTCCAAGGTGTTCTCCACCCCCTCACCCCCTACCCCCAGGCACCATGAGCAAATTCAGTGAGGTCGTGCAGCGGGCCAGAGCCGCGTTCAACTCGGGCAAGACCCGCCCGCTGCAGTTCCGGATCCAGCAGCTGGAGGCGCTGCGGCGCATGATCAAGGATCATGAGAAGGACATCGTGGGAGCGCTGACCGCCGACCTCCACAAGGTGCGCCCCGCTTCCCCCCACCCACCCCGGAGGCTGGAACAGCAACAGGAAGGGTCGCTGCTCGCGTCTGGGACATCTACTGCGCGCCTGGCGCTCTGTGCCCAGCTCTTTGCCTAGAACCGCACCTTGTCCTCAAAGCAGGCTGCCTGAGGTGCGACCCTTTTATAGAGGAGGAAAAGTGCAGCTCAAACCATCAGACGCTGAGATGGGGCACTCAGGCCACTCCTTCCAACCCATTCTGAGCCCCGGGTTTCCCCGCAGCCCAGCGCAGGGGGCGGCAGCTCCTTCCCCCCATCTGCCTGCCATTCCCTCCTGGCTTCACTTCCTTCCGCATCCAGCCCAGAGCACGAGGCCACCCTATTTAGCCATGTCCTGCGCACAGGACACCCTGAACTTCTTGTCTCTCATTCCCCCAGCCCTCAGCCCCATGCACGGCCACCTGGTCCCCCCCCACCCCCACCGGAGAACATCCCAGCCTGGGGGCCCAAAGGGCACCCCGCTCTACAGGGTATCCTCCCTCCCTCCCCACCCATCCCTCACCCTGAGCAAAATCAGACACCTCCCAATTCTCAAACCCTTCACCTTGCTGCCCCCAAGTTGCCTGGCCCTGCTCCCACAGTTTGATTTTGCCTTGGAGAAGAGCAGGGGGTTAGCTGGAGCTCATCCCCCTCCTGTGCTGGACCCTTTGCTGCTGCATTTTTAAATCTCTGGTTCCTCACCTTAATACGGAAACTTCACAAATTCTGTTTTGCTCTTTCACAGCCGAAGTGCATGGAAGAGTTGTGTATTTTGCTGTCTGCTCCTCCTTTCTCCTCACCCCCGCACAATGGCTTCCTCCCCACCCACTCCAGCAGGATTCTTGAACCCTCCGCTCATTCCCTCCTTCCCCTGCTGAGGTTCTTCTGGGTTTTGTCCTCCCTTTGGCAGTCTTTTTTCCTGCACCTGTTTCTTCGAGGTGGCCTTCTTAGGGCTCCATCCTGAGTTCAAGTCTCATTTCAATCTATAAGCATTCCTGGACACACCTCTGCTCGGTCCTCCCCACCCTTTAATGACCTTCAAATCACTGCCCAGGTCTGAGGTCCTCGCAGGCACCATGAACTTGACATTTCCAAACCTGCCTGGGCCCCCAACGCTGTCAGAAAGGGACCCTCGCGGGCCCACCAACCCAGTGGCAAATACTTAGCTTTGCTCACACCCCCTGTGCCTTCTCTGGCCCAGGTCCCTGGCCTGGGGAGCCCCCAGTGAACACCCACCATCACCCTGGCAGCTGAACATAACCGGGCTGTGTCCAACATGCTGACCCAGCAGTCCTGTGAGGTCCAGATCACACTCCCATTTTTCAGATTAGGAGGCTGAGGTTAGGAGAGGGTAAGCAGCTCAGTCAGGGTCCCAAATCTAGGGAAGAGTGAGCCAGGAGCACAGCCAAGCCCTGGTGACTCCCTCGATCTCCAACCAGTGAACTCACACGGAGCCCTGTCTCCACGGCAGAATGAATGGAATGCCTACTACGAGGAGGTGGTGTATGTCCTGGAAGAGATCGAGTACATGATCAAGAAGCTCCCCGAGTGGGCTGTGGACGAGCCCGTGGAGAAGACTTCCCAGACCCAGCAGGACGAGTGTTACATCCACTCAGAGCCCCTGGGCGTGGTTCTCATCATCGGCACCTGGAGCTACCCCTTCACCATCACCATCCAGCCCGTGGTGGGCGCCATTGCTGCAGGTACGTGGGCCCCGTTTCAGGAGGGAGTCACCAGGGATCACGGTCCCACCCCTCCTGAGCTTGGCCAGAGATGGCGGGGAGCTCAGGCCTGGGGGAAGATGGAGCCCCGGGCTCAGGTCGTGGTCTGATGGATCTGCCTTTCACGCGGTCTGATGGACACAGAATGGATGGGGCTCCAGGCTTGGTCACTGGGAGGGCAGGACTCTGACTCCCTGATCTCTGCAGGGAACGCAGTGGTCATCAAGCCCTCGGAGCTGAGTGAGAACATGGCCAACCTGCTGGCCACCATGATCCCTCAGTACCTGGACAGGGTGAGGTGCTCGCCGGGTCTTTGGGGGTTGAGAAACAGTGCATTTTTGCAGCAAGAGGCTAAGCCTTGGGTTGGGGCAAGGACAGTCGGCCTCTCCCACAGAGATTAAAGGAGCCCCCGTGTTGGGGAGTGGGGGGCGGTGTTCTATTTGATGGTGGCTGGCTCGCCAGGGGGAGGAGGGGTTGTGGTCTTTCCTGAGCCTCGTCTCTCTCCTTGCATGGAAGGACCTGTACCCGGTGATCGATGGGGGTGTTCCCGAGACCACAGAGGTGCTCAAGGAGAGGTTTGACCACATCCTGTACACCGGGAACACCGCCGGGGGGAAGATCATCATGATGGCCGCAGCCAAGCACTTGACCCCCGTCACACTGGGGCTGGGGGGAAAGAACCCCTGCTATGTGGACAAGGACTGCGATCTGGACATTGCCTGCAGGTGAGGTGCGCGGCGCATGTCTGTGCTGGAACCTTCCAGCTCACGCAGACCAAAGTCTTGCTCTGAGTCTAGGCAGCCTCTGGCTTCTGCCCCCTGAGAGCTTTCCTCCAGAGCCCAGCCCCTTGTGCCTCGATCCCGGAATAAGATGCTTGTCTGGGGGGAGCCTCCCGTGCCTTTCGGAATGCAGTCTAATCTGGAATTTTCACAGACGCATCGCCTGGGGGAAATTCATGAACAACGGCCAGACCTGTGCGGCCCCCGACTACATCCTCTGTGACCCCTCCATCCAGAACCAAATTGTGGAGAAGCTCAAAAAGTCCCTGAAGGTGAGTGTGGGCCCCCCGGGGCTGAGTGAGAGAGAGGCTACAAAGCAGTGAAGTGGGTCTAGACTTTAGAAAACACTGGATTTTCTTTTTTTCTGATCCTAAAAGTAATCTACACTCACTGTAGATCATTTGGGAAAAGATTATAAAAGAAAGAAACAAAAAACATTCCACCCAGAACCCCACCACCCCAAGACAATCACTGCTCACGTGTTGGTATGTTCCCTCCCATTTCCTTTCTGCGAATGCTCACATTTGGTCCTATCGCCAAGTCCACACAACCGTGCATATATTTCTTTCAAATAATGCTGTCTCGCGGCAGTTCGTACGCAATGAACGTTTGGAGTACCCCGATGTCATGGCAGTCTGGTAGCTCTTGGTGTCGCTGTGCACCAGCTGGGTGGTGCCCCCCCCTGTGATCCAAGGTCACCTCTCAGCCAATGGCCATGATGAAGGTCCGCATCTTTACCTGAGGCCAGCCTCCTCTTCTCTATAGGAGTTCTATGGGGAGGATGCCAAGAAGTCCCGCGACTATGGAAGGATCATTAACTCCCAGCATTTCCAGAGGGTGATGGGCCTGATGGAGGGCCAGAAAGTCGCCTACGGAGGCACTGGGGACGCGGCCACCCGATACATAGGTGCGTGTGCTCGCCCTTGGTAAGAGCACTGCTGCCCCCCCGTTATACCCCCCCACCCCCACCGCCCAGGCTGCCAGGGTCCCCGCAGGTTGGTGGCGAATGAGCACAGATCCTTGGGGAGCAGGCACGACCCAGTGGCCTGGGGTGGGCTGTGGGGCTGTCGGCAGGCAGGGGCCTAGCCCCAGCCCAGAAGCCCTCTGCTCACAAGGCCCAGAGGGCAGCTCCCTCTTCCCCCCACCCCTGCGTCAGCAGGGGATATGGACCGAAAGACCACAAGACCAGCAAGAGCTGAGCTGGAGGGGCCCCCAGGGCCTGGGCTTGCAGGTCACCAGATGCGACCCCACTTTGCACCCAGTTTGGCAGGGAATGAAGAGCTCCAGCAGGGGCTCAGGTGGCGGGGCAGGGCACAGTGCCTGCCCCCTCACAAGGTGGACCCTGTGTCCTCCCCGCTCCCCCATCTCGGTTATACACAGTTCTCCCCATGGTCTGCCGGGATGGAGCCGGGCAGGTGGAGGCCTCGTCCAAGCCCCACCTGAGCCTCGGCAGCCTCACCTGTACACAGGAATGGAAGGAAGAAGCTAGATGCCGGGGCTGCCAGGCGGCCGGGGGCCTCGGCAGCGGCTGATCTTGCTTGTGTCCTGCCTCAGCCCCCACCATCCTCATAGACGTGGACCCCCAGTCCCAGGTGATGCAGGAGGAGATCTTCGGGCCCGTGATGCCCATCGTGTGTGTGCGCAGCCTGGAGGAGGCCATCCAGTTCATCAGCCAACGCGAGAAGCCCCTGGCTCTCTACGTGTTCTCTCTAAACGACAAGGTGGGCCTGGGCTGCCCTCCCCCCGGGGTCCTGGCATCATGGGAATAGGAGCTAGGGGTCCATGGACCCGGGTTCAGATCCCAGCTGTGTGACCTTGGGCAAGTCACTTAACCTTCTGAGCCCCTTTCTCAGCTCTGAAACCAGTCGTTTCCCACAAAGTGTTTGACACCTGGGGAGAGTGGGAGGCCCCAACTGGGGTTCAGACCGCAGTGTGGGTCTGCCTCCACCAGCTTGGCCCTTGAGGCTCTGGGATGCGCCCAGACAGGGTGGGGAGGGGCCTGGGGTGCCCCGGGAAGGAGACTGAGGCAGGGGCTGGGTGCCGTGGCAGGTGATTAAGAAGATGATTGCAGAGACATCGAGCGGTGGGGTGACAGCCAATGACGTTGTGGTCCACACCTCTGTGCACTCCCTGCCTTATGGGGGTGTGGGTGAGTCTGGGGCTGAGCTCATTGCCCACCTGCCCCCTACAGATGTCCCCCCTCTCCCAGCCCTGGGTTGGGAGTTCAGGAGGGACCTCAGACCCCCACGAACCCTCCCCTGTGGACCTCTGGCTCCTGTCAGCATATCCACCAGCCACGTTTGACCTCGAGACCCGAGAGGCTCCTAGAGGCCCCCTGGTACACCAGGCCTGCTTCATGGAGGCCCCGAGAGAGGGGACAAGGGCCAGAGGTCACACAGCTCTCTGGTGGCATCGCTGAAAGCGAACTCTTCAGGGCACTCTCTGTTGTCCCCAGTGTGGACTCCCTGGGGGATCCTCCAGGGCTCGGCCATCCCTGGGAGGCTCAGAGAAGGGGTGCATGAGGGCTGTGGGCGGGGGCTGGGGGTCTCAGGCCACCTGGGGCTGAGCCAGCTTCCCCCCCACCTGCAGGAAACAGTGGCATGGGCTCCTACCACGGCAAGAAGAGCTTTGAGACCTTCTCCCACCGCCGCTCCTGCCTGGTGAGGCCTCTGCTGAATGATGAGTCCCTCAAAGCCAGATACCCGCCGAGCCTGGCCAAGGTGAGAGGCGGGGGCGGAGGCTGTCCCAGAGACCAGGCTGCAGGGAGCCTCTGGCCCAACAGGACATGCGCCTTCCTGTCCCCTTGTGTCCTCTTCACAGATGAGCCGTCATTGAAGTGGACCTGGCTTCCCCGTGCTGCACCCCTGCCTCTCTGCCCAGCCCTAGGAGGATTGTTCCTGGAGCCCCCCTCTTGCTCCTCTGTGGATCAGTGCATGCCCCCACTCCCATCTGGGCCCTGGGCTTCCCTTCCCCAAGTCCCCGCTGCCCCTTTGCTGGACATAGACCAATAAAAGTTCACCAGCCAGACAAATGTGTGTGTGTGTGTGCATGCTTCCTTTGCACCCCCCCTCCATTCTCTCCAGTCCCACCCACCCCCCCTGCCAGTTCTCATCCTGACTCTCAGCGAAAGTCTCCCCAAGGTGCCGCATTGGCCCCCGGGGGGCATGAGGCAGGAGGCACTGGTGTCCGGGAGACATTAATCTTGCGTCTAGACCATGGGAGTCCGCTCCATTTCTGGAGTGTATCCAGAGAAGGCAATGGCCAAGGAGGCTGTCTTGATGGCACGTGGCTCAGAAACTGGAGGCCAATGTGCTCCTGTCAAAGTAGGTTTGACCCCTGGGCTAAGTACCACGGAAAATGGTACCACTGAGTGGTCTTCTTTCTTCTGCTCTTGCTCCTCCCCAGGTCATTCTTGCTCCTCCCCAGATGAGATTGCTAGAGAAAAGCGTCTGCCTTCAGCTCAGGTTGTGATCCTGGGGTCCCGGGATCGAGCCCCTCCTCCCTCTTCCCCTGCTCGTGTGCTCGCGTTCTCTCTCTCTCTCTCTCTCTCAAATAAATAAATAAAATCTTTTTTTTTAAAAATCAGATCATGGGCACCTGGGTGGCTCAGTTGGTTGGGCGACTGCCTTCGGCTCAGGTCATGATCCTGGAGTCCCGGGATCGAGTCCCGCATCGGGCTCCCTGCTCGGCGGGGAGTCTGCTTCTCCCTCTGACCCTCCTCCCTCTCGTGCTCTCTCTCATTCTCTCTCTCGCAAATAAAAAAAAAAGATCATGCCACTGTGAGGGCAAATAATTATAAAAAGAGGCTTGATGCCCCCACCCCCGTCACAAACAGAGGAACAGATTTTTCTCCCCTGGTAAATACAAACTGACTTCCAAAAATTTGTCATTGTATGTTGTCTCTTTGAAACGTGTGGAAATCTTTTTTTAAAAGCTAAAAAAGCCTCTGGCCAGCTTACTAAGTCAGGAGCTCTTTCTCAGGGACCTGGGAGCCGCCTTTTGGAAAGGAGACCATCCGGGGAAACAGCGCTCCCTATCTCCTCAGGTCGGAGCCGCACTTGGCCAGCACTTGACCCCAAGTTGCAGAATTACCTACCTCCTGTCATATAGACGTTTGCCCCTGGAGGAAGCCAATTAGTTAGCACAGATAGTGTCCCCAAGTACCAGGTGAGGTTAGGATGAACTCTGTGTGACAAATGGTGCTGCCAAGTCCTCTTATCGAAGGACTAGTTATCCTTCATCTTGAGAACGTGTGTGTGACGGAATGTTCCGCCTGGCTGTGTAAGGTGGTGGGATTCCTTCTGTCTCTGCCTGGGGTATGCATCACATTCTGCTTTAATGCCTCCTGAATCAGAAATCTTCGCGGAGAGGTTTCCTGGGTTGTGAGATTTAGGTTTTAATTCTATTCCCCCAACACCACCTTCTGTTTAAAATCCTCAGGTCCCTAAGTTGCCCTGCAAGGGGGCTGTATGATCTGGGCCCCGCCTTACTCTCTGATCCCAGCTGATATCTCAAACTCCCCATCCAACACATACATCACCCAAAGCCTCATGGCAGGTGTGTCTCATCACCCCTGTCTCAGCCCAAACCTCAGCGCCCCCAAGTCCTTCCCCATTCTTTATCACTCACCTTGCTTTGTGTCTCCAAAATGCTTCTTATCATCTGTCCTTAACTTGATCTGTTCATCTATTTGTAGCCTGTGTCTCCCCATTAAAATGAGAGCAGTTACCTTTGTCTGTTGTATTCACTAGAGGCTCCCTAGAGGCTAAAACAGTGACTAGCGCATAGTAGGTGCTCACTAAATATTTAAGTGCATGAATGTATTGTGGGGATGAAACAGCCCAGAAGCTGAAACCGTATTAACCCTAAAGACAACATCCCGATCAAAGACTTCGTGTCCCTTGTCTTCCCTGAGCTTAGGCCCCACAGGCATTGCTCTGATAAGTGAGAGAGCAGAGCCCCCCTACTCCAGGCCAGAGCTGGGAGGAAGGAGAAAGCCTTAGCTGGTCCCCACCCCAACAACCGCCCCCCCCGCCCCCACTCCTTCTCTCCTTCACCGCCATCCACCTGCAGCTCTATGAGTTAGTCTCATGAGCCCATTCACAGATTAGGAAACTGAGGTTGAGGAAGTCCTGTCACTTGGTTTCATGTCACTGTGCCAGTCACAGTGCCACGTCCCTGTAGCATCTGCTCTTTCCTGATACCATGGAAATGTCACCCACGGTGACGTTTTGAATGGCTCCTCCAAACCCTTGCACGAGGAGCTGTTGAGAGAGCTGGAAGCACCCAGCTCAGAGAAGAGATGGCCCAGGGTTTCCAAGGACTTGACCTGTGTTATTCCTGAGGGAAGATTTAGAGGAGAAGTGAAACCCCTAATTCTCTTCCTCCTTCCTCTTCCTCTACTTCCCACCCTCCTTCTGCCCTTCCTCTTTACTATTCTTATCAAACATACACCTTGCTGTGTAACCTGTTTTAGTCCGAACGTCCCCAACCCGACCTGTTCTGGTCTAATCCTATTTCCAAACTGGATTTGAACTCAAAAGAAAACAAATGGAGGGGGTGGAGAGGGAAGAAAAACAACTTGATTTTGTCCCAACACCGTGATTCAATCTACTGTTTTTCTTTCTACTGTTTTTCTTGGTTGAAGGAATGGGCCAAAAAACATTTGCCCAATCATGATTCAACCTTTCCAAACAATTGCCATTGTCCCGAACATAAAAGGCCAAGAATCGTCACAACTCATGTGTTACCCAGGGAAAGCAGGTGACGTTTCTGGGTTGCTCATCGCAATCCACACCTCGCTGGACAGAGTGCACAAGGGGACACCTGTCACACTCTCTGTCTCTGGCCATCTCTGAGGTCAGGCAATGGGGAAACCCACCATGCTGCACTCCAGGAGTCTGAAGGGAGGGCAGATGGCAGCTATGGATGCCCGTCTCCAGCTCTGCTTCTGGGGTCCCCTTGGCTCTGCCCTTTCGGTGGGTCCCCATCACCCTCGGGCCAGCCCCTTCTCTGTCCCTGCTTCCCCAGAGTTTCTTTGCAGTCCCCTTGACTGGTATGGACTGAAGTGAGGACCTTGGTGACTGTTGCCTCTGCGAAGTCCATCCCCTCTATCCTTGCTAACAGAATCTCCATATCATTCAGATGTTCACCTCCAGGAAAGGTCACTTTGTCCCTAGCTCAGAGACAAATATCACGTAGTTTAAACCAATAGTTCCTCAACTCTGGTGGCATGCTAGAGTACTATAATGATTTTAGGAAATTAAAAAAAAATAGTAATGCCTAGGATCTTGAGCTTTAAGGAATTTTTAAAAAAATTTTTTTTAGAGCAGTTTGAGGTTCACAGCCAAATTGAGTGGAAAGTACAGAGATTTCCCACATACCTCTGTCCTCCACCCTGATATAGCCACCCCTGTATCAACAGGTGCATTTGTTACAATTGATGAACCTACATTGACACATCATTATCCTGGATCCTGAGCTTTTGATTCATGTTCCAGGGTGGAGACTAGGCATTAATATATACATTTTTTTCTTTTTTAAGCACTCCAAGTGTTTCTCATATATTGCCAGGGTCGAGAGCCCCTAACACGAGCCAATAACGAAATGTGTTTTCCCAGCCAGAGACTGATTAGGGATGACCATGGGACCCAGTTTTGGGCATTAGGGTCTGAGAGGAAGTCTACTGGGGGATTCTGGGAACAGTTCTTCTGGTAAAAACAGAAGCCCAGAAGGGATGACTCCTCTTCTTAGAGGTTGGTGTGTCTGGATGTGACATTTGGAATAGTGCAGCCATCTTGTGACCATGAGGACAGCCCTGCTGAGGCTAAGCAGACCTACCAAGAAGGCTATGGCAGAAGGATAGGAAACAACTTGGCCCTTCAAAGACAGTATTGGGCTAATATAGATGCCCTGTCTTTGGAGTCTTTGTTATATGTGATACCAAACTGTCCTTAAAAGAAATTTTTTTTTGAAGAGTGTCTTCAGTTATTTACATGTGAAAGCATGGAGGGAATCA
Organism: Mirounga angustirostris; assembly: GCF_029215605.1. Classification (NCBI taxonomy): domain Eukaryota; kingdom Metazoa; phylum Chordata; class Mammalia; order Carnivora; family Phocidae; genus Mirounga; species Mirounga angustirostris. The sequence goes on from NW_026991725.1 coordinate 55,369,640, forward strand.
ACCATTTCCCGCACAACAGACTCCACTCTTTCCCTCCCCTCTGCTGGTATCCATCTCTCTCCTCTTGGCTCTGGGTCCACACCTTGTTCCAGCGTCTTCCAAGCGGGGCTGGCTTGTTCCCCTACCTGAGACTCCTGCTCGTGATTTCCAGCAATTCCTCCCTGCCGGTCTCCCTTCCCTAACCCTACAAGCAGATGCTAGCTGGGCTTCCTGATTCTGAACACCCATGGCCATCGGCCCCTCACTCAGGCCACTGCTGCCCCCAAGCTCTGGACTCTGAAACCAGAAAGACAGATGGCTGAGGGCGTCTGGAGGCAGGAGACCCTGGTGTTGGCCCCAGCTTTGCTTCTTCACTAGCTTTGGGACTGTATCAGCCTCGTCAGAACAGGAAATGGAAAGTCCTGGCAGTTATTTTCAACAGGAGGTTCAATAAAGGGAATTAGGTCTCTACAAAAACACAGGAAAAGCTGGGGGTGCAGGGTCCAGGCTAGGTCCCCAGGAATGGTCCCCCGGGGCGCATGAGAACTGTCCAGCAGGAGAGTTACCTCTCCGCCTCCGGAATCAGAGGTCACCTCTGCAACTCACAGCCATGGATTGGGAAGGGACGCCGACCCTGTAGCTGCCTCTGGACCCCAATCAAGGCGGTGAGTGAGCACAAGATGGTAGGTGCATAAAACCCACGGATCCATGCCCTTGCCCGTCAACCCAAGCTGCCAACCCCTGCGCAGGTGTCTCTGAAGGACAGAACCTAATTGTCACCTAGAGCCCTGGAGGCAAGGGAGTCTGGGAGTCAAGTCCTAGCTCTCTGGTCCCCGCTGCAGAGAAAGCTGCTAGCAAGAAGCAGGCATGGATGCTGAGAGCCAGCTGAACTCGGGGCAGATTCCTGAGCCCCTCCAGCCTGTTTCTTGATTTCCAAGGGACTATGCTATCAACACTGAGCTCCTAGGGTCAGTGTGAGGATGAAACGAGATAATGCACGTAAAGCGCTTGGCATGGTGCCTTATGAGGGGCTAATTACTTTTAGTTATTATTTTGGGTACTTTCTCCTGTGGTTCCCTGAGCCCGGGCAAGGCCCCTTACTCTGAAATAGGCACTGGAGGTTGCTCGCATGGTGGTGTTTGCAGGGAGGTTGGAAGGCATGACCCCGAGAGGGTGGCCTGGCAATGACCGTGGACGACTTCATTCAGCCCCAGCCTTCCCGGACACACTGCCCTAGGGGCTCCTGCTGGCCGCTTGCCTCTCCAGCCCGGGGTGCGATATAACCTGCATCTTTTTCTTTGTTTACAGGAAAGCATGAAAATACCAATTGGGTGTGGCTCAAAGTACTTAATTCCTTAGAGGCAACGCGGATTGGGTTGGCAGGGCAGCCACGTGAAAAGCAGCTGCCCAGGCTCAGAGCCAGGTCTAGGAGGACAGGCAGGCTCTGGCTGTCTCTCCATCAGCCACTCCTTGCTGGGAGATCCAGAACGCCGAGTGCCTGGGTGGGGGTGAGGGGGGCGTGGGGTGGGGGAGGCAGCCCCCGGGCCCTCGGACGTGCCGCTTCCAACCATGCTCACTCTCAGACGGGGCCTCGGGTTCCCTGCCCGGCCCTGAGGTTCTCCACCACGAATGGCAGCCCTCCGTTCTGCCACCTCCCATGTGATCTGGGAGCCCCACCCCCAGGCGTCTGTCGATTCTTCTGACTGGCATCAGCTTCTTAGCAAAGCAGGAGGAGAGGGCAGCTCAGTGTCCTGGGCAGGGAGGGAGGACAGGGGTAGGTGGTGGGACCATGGTTTCACCTCTCTGGTTTGACCCAGGTTTTAAATCGCGCGATGGGGAGAAAGCTCACACCCTGGGCCCCCTCACGTGACAACAGTACCACGCAGGTGCCAAGCTTCCCGAACGACTGCCAGATTCATCCCGGGAACGCTGCCCAGGCCCGGTCCCAGGGTGTTACAGTCACAGAACATCGTCCCTTTTGAGTCGGGACCAGACATGAGCTCACAAGTCCTCATGTGACCTTCTGGTAAATAAATGTTCGTGCTGGTAGAGCTGTTCTGCCAGAGAAAGACAACAGCTCTCTGTGCCCCAAAGCTTGACCGCTTGGTAAGAGTTTATGGGGTTGGGGACCCGACGACACAGGAGTGACGACTTCTGCCCCAAACCCGGGCTCGGTGTGATGGAGGCTGGAGAGGCAGACACAGAACACACAAGCGCTTTTCCTTACTCCTCCATTCCAGGCCCAGGGCAGATGGGTTCCCGATACAGCAGTGCAAGGCAAGGTGCCCAGGGGCGCGGAGCTGGAAGGCTGGAGAAAAGCTCTCACCCCAGATGCGGTAGAAAGAGCATGTCCTTTGGATAAAATACAGATCCAGCCTCATCCTCCGGCTCCACTACTAGATTGGGGCCAGCCCTTCGCTTCCCTGGGCTTTGCTCTTCTCCTTTGTAAAACCAAGATAAGCCTATCTCCCTGAACAGGTTAGTAGAGGAATCAAACGAGAAGAGATGTCTGAGTCTGCTCGTCCACTCACACACGACTGATCGAGAGACACTTGTTTCTACATAAACCCTGGTAACAGCAAAACCCTCCTACACTCCGTGCAAACATACTCTGCATGGAATCTATAGGGATGAAAAAGTCACCAGCCAAGCTCAAGCTTCCTCTCGAATCTTCCTCTCCAACTCCCCCTTCTCTTTCTCAAAGGATTTGTTGTTGTTTTTTAAAGATTTTATTTTTTAATTATTTGAGAGAGAGAGTGAGAGAGCACCAGAGGGGGGAGGGTCAGGGGGAGGAGCAGACTCCCCGCCGAGCAGGGAGCCCAATGTGGGGCTCGATCCCGGGACTCCAGGATCATGACCTGAGCCGAAGGCAGTCGCTTAACTGAGCCACCCAGGTGCCCCTATAAAAATTATTTTATTATCAAGCTCATAATTGGGAATTTTCACTTTTGAGTGTTCAATTTCTAGAAGTAAGATTTTTAATTTATTTTTATTTACTTTTTTTTTTAAGATTTTATTTATTTGACAGAGAGAGACACAGTGAGAGAGGGAACACAAGCAGGGGGAGTGGGAGAGGGAGAAGCAGGCCCCCCGCTGAGCAGGGAGCCCGATGGGGGGCTCGATCCCAGGACCCTGGGATCATGACCTGAGCCGAAGGCAGACGCTTAATGATTGAGCCACCCAGGCGCCCTTTCTCAAAGGATTTGTAACACAACAAAGCTTAATATGAGGATTATGGAAGCTACTTAAGAAATCTAGGGATTTTTTTTTTTTTAAGATTTTATTTATTTATTTGAGAGAGAGAGAATGAGAGAGAGCACATGAGAGGGGTTAGGGTCAGAGGGAGAAGCAGACTCCCTGCCGAGCAGGGAGCCCGATGCAGGACTCGATCCAGGGACTCCAGGATCATGACCTGAGCCGAAGGCAGTTGCTTAACCAACTGAGCCACCCAGGTGCCCTGAAATCTAGGGATTTTTGCACTGCTTATTGACATAAAGGTTAAAGTCTGGGCTGTTTATAAATTAGTCTCCTCGAGTCTCTATGGTGTTACCGCTTCAGGCGTCAAGGACCAGAATTTGAGGAAGAAAGAAAGAAAAGAGACCCTAACATCTATTAAATGTCTGCCATGTTCCTTGGGCGCCTGGGTGGCTCAGTCGTTGAGCGTCTGCCTTCGGCTCAGGTCATGATCCCAGGGTCCTGGGATCGCGTCCCACATCGGGCTCCCTGCTCGGCGGGAAGCCTGCTTCTCCCTCTCCCACTCCCCCTGCTTGTGTTCCTGCTCTCGCTATCTCTCTCTGTCAAATAAATAAAATAAAATCTTTAAAAAAAAAAAAAAAAAAAAAACGTCTGCCATGTTCCGAGCACTTCCGTATCAACACCTTCTGTGAGGTTTCAATTTTTTTGTTGTTGTTTTTAATTGTGGCAAAATACACATAACATCAAATTAATCATCTTAAACATTTCCAAGTGTTTCGGTGAGTCGTGTGAAGTATTATTGTGCACCCAATCTCCAGAAATTTTTTCATCTTGCCAAACTGAAACTCTACCCCCAGTAAACAACAACCCCCACTTCCTTCCCCCCCCCCCCCCAGCCCTTGGCAACCACCCTTCTCCTTTTCTGTCTCTATGGATTTGACTACTGTAGGTACCTCATATAAATACCTCATATAATACCTCATTGATCTTCTTGAGACTGATTTATTGCACTTAAAACAATGTTTGTTCAGTGTTCCCAATGTTCATGTGTTGTGTGGCGTGTGTCAGAATTTCCTTCCTTTTTAAGGATGAATGATTGCCCATTGTATGTATTTACCACATTTTGGTTATGCCTTCATCCATCATTGGACATCTGGGTCGCCTCCACCTTCTGGCTATTATGAGTAATGTTGCCATAAACATGGGTGTGCAAATCTGTTTGGGTCCCTGCTTTCAATTCTTTCGGGGTATATACCCAGAGGTGGAAAAGCTAGATCATAGGCTAATTCCATCCATGTCACGTTTTGTTACAAAGGAAGAACAAGCCAAAGAGAAGAAGTGACTTGCCCGACGAGAAAGGGGCAGAATCAGAATTTAACCTAATTTAACCGAGCTTCACTGACCGCATTTCGTTTCTCACCTGTTAAAAGATACACTGAGGCGGGCGCCTGGGTGGCTCAGTCGTTAAGCGTCTGCCTTCAGCTCAGGTCATGATCCCAGGGTCCTGGGATCGAGCCCCACATCGGGCTCCCTGCTCGGCAAGAAGCCTGCTTCTCCCTCTCCCATTCCCCTTGCTTGTGTTCCTGCTCTCGCTGTCTCTCTCTCTCTGTCAAATAAATAAATAAATAAAATCTTAAAAAAAAAAAAAGATACACTGAGGCAAATGGAAAATGGTTAAGAGTTTATTTGAGTAGAAATCTATTCAAACCAGGTAGGCAAACCAGAGTGATTAGGAGCACTCCACTGACAGGAGCCGGGGGGAAAGGCTTTTTATAGAGAAAGAGGCAGACGCAAATCAAGGACATTATCTGGCTATAGCTTAAGCCTGTGCTTTATGTGGAAAAGCGTCGTTGACTGGGATTGTCCTTAGGTTTTGATTTCTTTCTTTTTTTTTTTTAATTTTTTTTTAAAGTTTTTTTTTTTTTTAAGATTTTATTTATTTATTTGACAGAGAAAGACACAGCGAGAGAGAGAACACAAACGGGGAGTGGGAGAGGGAGAAGCAGACTCCCTGCTGAGCAGGGAGCCCGATGCGGGACTCGATCCAGGGACTCCAGGATCATGACCTGAGCCGAAGGCAGTTGCTTAACCAACTGAGCCACCCAGGCACCCAGGTTTTGATTTCTTAACCTTGAAGCATTTACAGGCTGAGGTCTGGGTTTGCTTAAATAGGGCAACTAATTTGTTTCATTGATTTAACACTCCCTTAAGCAAGCAGTCGGTACCCCTCATGAAAGGGGTACAGGAGTGAGGGAAAGTGGGGATGAATTCTTTCCTCCCAGGCTGGCATGTGATCTGATGGGTCAGGAAGGGTCTCGCTAGGTGGTTTGGGAGCATCCTCGGCCCTTCATGCTGGGCCGGCGGCCTCCCCGGCAAGACCCACGAGAAGGACAGCGAGGCCATCGTTTGCTCGGCGGGGTCAACACGCACTGGGGGTGGGGGTGGGCTGGGGAGCCGGCAGGCGCACGTAAGTCAGGGTTGCAAGGAACAGACCTCCACTCAGATCACCTCAAGTGAAAAATGAGGATGGAAAGATAGGGCTGTCATCTTATAGGGAAAAGGAACAGGCCGCACAGCAACAAGAAATGGGAAAATGTTGAAAAACAAAAGAGTGAAAGGCAGACATTGCGACCCCTTCCCTCCGGCGGTGATGGGGTCTCCCAGCTCTGCCTCTCGTGGGCTCTGCTTTTCTCTTTTCTCCTGCCAAATTGGCTGCTTCCACTGCCTTTGCCCCCAGTTCCCGCTTTAGCTTGGGGTTTCTTTCTTTTTTTTTTTTTTTAAGATTTTATTTATTTATTTGACAGAGAGAAACACAGCGAGAGAGGAAACACAAGCAGGGGAGTGGAAGAGGGAGAAGCAGGCTTCCCGCCGAGCAGGAAGCCCAATGTGGGACTCCATCCCAGGACACTGGGATCATGACCTGAGCCAAAGGCAGACGCCTGACGACTGAGCCACCCGGGGGGGCCCCTAGCTTGGGGTTTCATACGGCTCTGCCCAGCCTAGCAGGTACCAGCTTCCCCAAGCTGACCACCTCTCCACCTGCCCGCCCGGACCCTGACTCTCAGGCCCGAGTGCGAAGTCCCGGGAGAGAGGATCTGACTGGCCCAGCCTGATGGGGAGGCGACCACGTGGCTCACAGGACCACCCCCTTCCAGACACTGTGTCCAGCCAGTGGGGGGGACCCCTGGGCGGCCCCTCCCGGTGCGGCCCACGGTGGGAGGAGGCCCCCACCTGCCCGCCTGTGGGACCGTGACCGTGACCTGGGCAACTGGCTCCAGGAGGCGTGTCATCCCCAGCTGGCTGCCCCCAGGCTCCGTAATCCGGGCCAACTGCGCACAGGCTGGGCTGCATTATAGCTTGTTTTTCAATAAAGTCGGGTTTATTCCCACCATTTGGCCGCCTGGAGCCAGGGCCCCGCTTCCTGTTTGCGCTCCCGGCTGGTCACGCTCCAGCACCCAAGGCAGATGCACTGGCCTGGCCTTGCTTTGACCTCAGAGAGCCCCTTGCTTCAGGCCAGTCGCTCCCTGCCTGTGGAGGACAGTGGGCCCTAGCCCCGGGGTGGCCCTTGGGAGGGATCCCTGCAGCCCTGCTCCCAAGCCTTCAGGCCCCGCTCCCTGGATGCGCCCTGCTGGTGGCTGGACGGATCCCATCTGGACAAGTCCCCAGGGCTCCCCCCTCCAGCATAAACTTCCAGCATGAGCTTCCCCCAGGGTAAGCCTTCCTGGGAGCCGAGATCTCCCAGCGCACCCTGTGCCTTCCAAATCCTCCACTGCCCTGGGGGATCTGGTCAAGTCTGAGGGCAGGCAGTATCCGGTTCCAGTGACTTTAGACGTCTCAAAGTTGTGGGTGCTGGAGTCTTGGCCTTGGCTTCTGTCATTCCTTATATTCGAAGCTGCTCTGGGGCAGAGCAGACAGGCCCTGGTGGAGAAGGACATGCTGGGGAGCGAGGGGGACGCCCAGGGGCCCCTCACCCACGAGGAGCTGCTACAAACTTCACCCCAGCCTCTGAGCTGTCCCTTCTGGTGCCTCAGGATACCACAGGTCTGATGACACTTCCCGGCTGACGTCCTAGGGGCCTCCTGTCAGTGAGGCACCTCCCTGCACCCACAAGTGGGGCCGCTCGCCACCCCTCCTTCCCTCTACCCCCTCTGAGTACCCGCCGCTGCTCCTTCTGGTCCTGGGCTCCTGGTTAGCTGGCCTGCCCCTACCCGCTTTCTCTCCGTCCTTCGGGACCTCTGGCGCACCTGCTGGTCCTGGGCGCCGCAGGCTAACCTGGGGTTTGAATTAAGTTCAGCCTGGCCCCAGTGTGGGACGTTGCCTGGTTCGCACAATCTCTCAGAGCCACTTTGCATGTCTTCAGTCTCACCCACGTTGTAGCCTGGGTCAGTCCTTCATTCCTTTTTAGGGCCGAATAAAATTCCATTGTTGGATAGACCCCGCTTTGTTCGTCCTTTTATCAAGTCGATGCATACTCGGGGGGTCCCCGCTTTTTGGTGACTGTGAATAGCCCTACCATTGCATTCTTAAACTGAAGGGACAAGGGGGAGGGTTTTTTCCTTAGAAACCTCAGTAAATGCTACCCCTTTATTATGATTTTGTCTATCATTTTTTTGTCGTTTTTTTAATAAAGTTTTTTTTTTTTTTTTTTTTTTGACAGAGAGAGACACAGCGAGAGAGAGGAAACACAAGCAGGGGGAGTGGGAGAGGGAGAAGCAGGCTTCCTGTGGAGCAGGGAGCCCGATGCGGGGCTCGATCCCAGGACCCTGGGATCATGACCTGAGCCAAAGGCAGACGCTTAACGACTGAGCCACCCAGGTGCCCCTGTCTATCAGTTTTTAATAGACTTTATTATTATTATTTTAAGTAGACTCCACAGAGAGCATGGAGCCCAACACCAGGCTTGAACTCATGACGCTGAGATCAAGACCCGAGCTGAGATCAAGCGATCAAGACGCTCAACTGACTGAGCCACCCAGGAGCCCCCTAATAGACTTTATATTTTAGAGCACTTTTAGATTCGTATAAAAATTGTACAGAAAGTACAGAGTTTAATTTCAGTCCCCTCTCCAAGCCCCCACCCCACCGGTTTTCCCGAGTATTAATCTCTTGCAAGAGGATGGTACATTGATTATAACTGAAGAACCAATATGGATACAGATTATTAATTAAAGTCCAGAGTTTACACCAGGGTTCCCTCTCCATGGTGTATGTTCTAGGGGTTTTGACAAACATATAATAGCAGGGAGCCAGAAAAATCCTCCTTCCCAAACGTTCACCCCTCCCTCTCCACCCACCCCTGGCCCCCACTGATCCTCTTACTGTCCCCAGTAAATGTCACATAGCTAGAATCACACAGATGCAGCCTTTCCAAACCGGCTTCTTTCACTTATCGATTCGCATTTCAGGTGCCTCCCTGTCTTTTCATGGCTTGAGAGCTCATTTCTCTCTAGTGCTGAATAATCGTCTTTTTTCCTGCAGACTTTTTCCCAGTAGGAAACACCCCCCACCATCTTTGGGGTTTTAGGAGCCTTGCTCTTGGCAGGCCTCACGTAGGGGCCTCGCCGTTCCCGCTGAGGCTCTGGCAGCTCTGTCCCTCCCCTCACCCGCAGGCCTGGGAGCACCTTAAGCCTCTGTGGGGACTGACCTCTGGGCAGTTCTGTGGGGAAGGTGCCCAGTGAGGCCTTGTGGGAGAAGGGAGGGAGGAGCGAGCAGGAGGGGGTGAGGCCTGGAGGGAAGAGGTGCTGGGTGGACGCAGGGACAGAAGGAAGCAGCTGTCTTGGGGGTGTCGGAGTGGCCTCGGGCATTTGGTCAGGGCGATGTGGGTCACCGCTCAGCTGAAGGCCTGGGCACAGGCAGGAGGCAGACTCCTTGTCCTTCCCCACTATCCTTCGTCCTGATGATGGATGTGGGGCTGAGGGACCAGAAGACCAGAGTCGCCACTCTCCCCAGTGGATAACTGGGAGTTTTTTCAGTCACAGGGCAGTGAGTGGGGCGGGGTGGAGGTTAAAGAGAGAAACTCTGGCTCCCCGGCCTGGGGGTGCAGGGCTTGGGGTAGCCAAAGGGCAAACAAACGTGGTGAAGCGTAACCAAGCGAAGAAAGAGGTTAGCAGAGGCCCCGGCATCCGCTGTATCCAGCAGTTACCTGAGGGCAGGCCCAGGACAAGGACCCCTGCGCCACCCCCCACCTCCTACTGCCCCCAGGACTTTGTGACTTGAGGTCCTTCTTCCGTGGGAAGGTCCTGGGCAGGCCCGAGCCTCACCACTGTGTGCCGGAGACGTCATCCCTTACACCCTTGCTGGGCCGGGCTGTGGGGGATGGGCCGGGCAGGGGAGAGGAGATGGGGCGAAGAAAGGAGTGGGGCAAGCCCTGTGATTAGCTCTGGCCGACAGACAGAAGTGACCCGTGTCAATTCCCAGGCCGTGTCTTGTTGCGAACGCAGCTTCCTCTTGTACTCCTGGAACGTTCTCTCTTCAAGCCAACCCCACGCGCGGTGAGCAGCCCAAGCAGCCCAGGGAGACTGTGTGGAGGGAGATCCGGGTGGGCAGTGTGACCCTCAGCGGGCACCCCTGCCAGCCCTTGGGGGCCGTCCAGCCCAGGCCGGCCTGCGGGCGCTTGCTCACACAGAAATGCCAGGGCTTCGCCACCAGGGTCCCCAGCTGATGCCACCAGCCCAGACCCAGCACACAAATGGTGGCTGGTCGAAGACGCTAACTTGGGGTGGGGGCATTTACTATGCAGGATGTGTAGGAGATACCGTTCCTTTTTATCTGTATGGCATCTCACCTTTTGGGGGAACCCACTGCCCCAGCCCACGCGGCCACAGCACCCAGCTCCCCGCGTGTTCCTCTTCCTTTCCCAGCACTGGCTGATCCCTGCTCCATCTTCCAAGAATTGGCCTCTGCGATGGGAAGGTGTTTGCCCTGAGTAATCTCAGGAGCTTGCCTGAAAAGCCCCGAGTCCAAAGTTGCCAGGATTCTCTTGTTTTCCAGGCTGGTTGCTCAACTTTCTTCTGCCAGTGATCACCTGCTGATAATTATTCCTCCCGCCCCCACTCCCTCCCCTCCGTCCTCCCTCCCCCTCCCCCCTTCCTTGCTCAGATGGTATCATCTCAAGGTAATTTCTCCTGTTTCCGCCAAAGAACTGTCATTGGCACCGAAATTGGCACAAGGGAGGACGTTGTAAGTCACGGGGCCCCAAGGGGAAGGGCACCCCAAGAAGCGAGAGGCTCCCCAAGTCATGGGGATTCATGGCCCTGTTCTCGGGAGCTGAACTGTTATCAGGGCGGTGTGTGCTGCTGGAGGCCGCAGGGGATGCGGGACAGGAGGTGGGAGAGGATGCTCGCAATAGCGATGGGCAGCTTGGAGAGGGGGCCGACACCCCCAAGTTCTCACCTCCCCGCAGGAGGGTGCCAGGGCCTCCACGTTGGCTGCCTTGGCTGGAGTCCCAGAACACCAGCCTCGGAGGCTGGCCCTGCAGGCAGCTAAACCACAGCCCAGAGCGCAGGCCCAGCTGGAAAGCACCGTCATCTGGGAGCATCTGGAAGACTCGAGACCTGGAGGAGGCAGCACCCACATGGCCACTGGGCCCTAATCCCTGTTCCTAATCCCCCAGGCCCGGACCTGGACCCACCCAGGGCCTGAAAACAGTGTGGGAAAGAACAGCATTATTAGCTTTTGTAAGAATCCTGGGGAACATTTGTGGGAATGGTTTTGAGGACGCTCGAGCGAGGACCCGCCCTCGGGAGGTTGAGCTGACCTTGACCTACTGCACCCCCTCGGCCAGACGGAGAAACCCTCACTGGAAACTGCACCCAGTGTTGCCATCTGCACCAAGTATCTTCCATCCTGGTGGGGACGGCATTGCCTTCATTAAAGCTGACCTTGGATTTAGATTTGCTCGCCTGCCCCGCACCCACGGGCTTACCCGAACCCCCTCCCCCAAACCCCCCATCCACTGGGGACTCCCACAACACGTGACTTCTGACCACGGAAGTCACTTTCCTGCCGCAGGAGTGGGGCAGGGGGCCTAGGCTGGCGGGACACCGCTCTGGCCGCGTGGCCCCACATCTAGGGACAGTGGGTGTCACCTAAAAGAGATTTCCCCCACCCCCCACCCCCCACCCCCGAGGCCCAGGTGCCCTGGAGTGAAGGAAAAGGTTTTGGCCAGCCTTTCAAGAGAGGAAGCCAAACCAGCCCAGAACCAGAAAGGGCAGAAGGTGAGAAGAACTGGAAAACGCATCAAAGGAGGCACGTCTAGCCCCAAGGCACGTAGCCCATGGCGACGGGCTTATCACTAGAACCTTGCAGCTTTGATCCGTAGCCCTGCCTTGTTTTGGTCACACACTAATCATTGCAATGGTAATAAAATGTCTTCTCGTTCCTCTGTGTCGGCGGCAGTTAATTTGGCTGGGTCGTGTGCAGGTTGTAGAAATTTGCACTAGGAGCTCGGCAGAACGGGGGAAGGAAGAGGGGTCGCCCAGGTCACTGGGGTGCACAGGGCGGCGGAGCATTTGGGATTCTGCGTGTGCATGTGGGGAGCAGAGTGCGCGCAGGGCTGTGTCCTGGGGTCCTGCTGGCTGCTTCCTCCCTGCAGGGGAGCCTATGGGAACCAGCTGGGCGGATGGGCCATCCCATGGCCGCTGTCCCACCTGCCCCTCTTGCCGGCGCCTCTCACTCGGGCTTCCTCTTCCTGGCTGAGCCCACATCCCAAAGCCTGATCGGGGACTGGACCAGGTAAGGTGGCAGTTATGAGCCTCCCGTGGTCTGCCCCGCCTGTCCTTGGTGGGTCGCAGGCCAGCTCTGCTGCATGCATGGGAGAGAAGAGAAGGTAGACTGGGCAGGCGAGAGAGGAACCTGGGGGGATGCCCAGTGACGGCTTCACTGGGTAAAATGGAGGGGGAGAGGGGTGAGCTGTTCGCCCAAGGGGGGTCACCCTGGCTCTCAGGGATGCTGCTGAAAGGGATCGTGGGCAGAGAGGGGGCTAGGGGTCTCCCCCAGGTATCCTGGCTCCTGGAGGCCACTGCCCCCTCCCGCCGGACCGCTCCTGGGGCAGGGCTCTGGAGGCTGCACTCCTCTCTAAGTCTTCACTGCTTCTTCTCTGGAGTGGGAGTCATCATGGGTACCATCATGCCAGGGTGTAAGATGCCCAGCGCCTCAGCTCACCCCAGCCAGGCCGTCCTGCCCTCACCCCCAGAACCAGCACACCCCCACACTGCCCCAAACCTTCTCCTCCTGGGGCTTTGCAGCTGACCGCCCTGGGGACAGCAGACCCAAGGCACCCACAGGCACCAGCCTGGGTGAGTCCCGGGTGCCCAGGGCTCCATCCTGTCCTGCCCTGGTGACAGAGCCAGTGGGCTGGGCAACAGGGCCACGGAGCCGGGAGGGAGGGCACGTCCCATAGGTTGCTGCAGCGGCCCCTCCTCCTGCCCCTTACTCATTAGCCAGGCGGCAGGCAGGGTGACATGGGCTTGGCTGGGCAAGGCTGGCGGTAGGAGTGCCCAGGCATGCAGGGCGGAGAGCAGCCTGGTCTCGGAATGGACAGTGTTCAGGACGCGGTCCCCCAAGACCGAGGGCGCTGTTGCCCTGCCCTCCGCAGGCTGGTCCCCGTTGGCTTTGCGGCCGAGGTGTGGACGCTCTTCGCTCTTTCCGGACCCCTGGTAAGGAGGTGAACTTTCACGGGGGGGATAGGCAGTAAGGCTGGGTGTGACGGGGGCTATGCCAGGAGCAGCTCACACCCCTCCCCAGAAACTTCCCACACTGACCATGTCCAGGCAGTACCAGAGGCCACCACCCAGAGCAGGTGACAGACAGCGGACAGCTGTCCCTGGCAGTGGGGCCTGACCTCGCTCAGCAGCCGGCAGCCCCCACTCCGAAGGGGCAGGTGTGTCCTCCTTCAGAAACAAACGGGAAGGCTGGATTAAATCCCCGGGATGACCAGTGAGACCCATTAATACAGGAGTCTGTGGGCCCTCCCTGCAGACAGTTTGCAGGGGGAAGAAGGAGCCATCTGCCCATTTTATTTCCAACGGGAAAATTGCTTTAGATCCTCTTTTTTTTCTCACCATAAATACTAATCAATATATGCTCCCTACGAAATTTCCGGACGAAATGAAAAGTTACGATGAAATTTATCTCTAATCCCACCACCGGGACCTAGCCATTCCTCTTTTGTATGAGGTCTGACCACATGATTATTAATAACACCGTTGGAGTATGAGATGTTTGAGTTGAGCTCTCTGGGCTCCAGACTGCGTGGGTGCAGCTGCTTCTGGAGCATTCCCGCACTTTCAGGCAGGGAAACCGGAGCCCAGAGGTGGAGCCCAGAGGCTCACGGCCGCTGCTGACGGCAGATCCGGGAGCAAGACTCAGGTGTCCTGACCTCCAGCTCCGGGTGCCGCATCCGCCTCAGCCACAGTGCTCGCTTTCTTTCCCCGGTTGCGGGCAATGGGTCCGGCGGCTGTGTTTTTTTGTGGGTCTCTGGTTCGAGGCCCCCCAGGAAAAGCCTCAGTGTGGGGCTGGGCGGTGCAGGGCCCTTGACCTTGGTTGCTGTCCCCCAGTTTTTGTTCCAGGTGCTGACCTTCATGATCCATGTCGTGAGTTCAGTGTTTTGCGGGCACCTGGGCAAGCTGGAGTTGGCATCAGTGACCCTCTCGGTGGCCGTGAGTATAGCTGGGTTGGTGTGGGGACGCTCTCCCCCCCCCCCCCCCGAGACACAGCATGAGGGCTGACATTCCCAGCTGGGCCTGGGAGGGGGGCCTTGCCCGTGCAGGCAGGGCCTGGGGCAGGAAGGGGGTCTCTAGCTCAGCCGAACATCAGGGCTGCCGTTGAGTGGCCTCCCCCAGACGCAGGGTGCTCCCCAGGTTCCCCTCCTTCGCCCCCCACCCCTGACAAGCCCTGTGTTCTCTCTTGTGCGTGACTCCAGTTTGTCAATGTCTGTGGAGTTTCCATAGGATTGGGCTTGTCCTCGGCATGTGACACCTTGATGTCCCAGGTAGGTGGGCCTCCTGGAGCCGGGCAGGAGGGTGCCCACTGAAGGCCCTTCAGTGACCCCTGGATCTGGGAGCCCATCAAACAGGCCCCGGGGACACCTGCCCCCCGGCCCGCCTGCAAGGCCCGCATGCTGTCAGGGACTTAGATCCATCGTTTTAAAACAGCGCAGACGGGCAAGAGAGCCATGGAGGGAACGGGGTGGAGGCCGGTCCCTGACCTCATGTGTCAAATGCTGAGGGCACACCTGTGGGGACACTCCCGGCCTCGGGGGCCACAGCCCAGGGGGGCTCAGCTGTCCTGGGGCAGGGGTCTGGACTCACGGTGGACCTGGGGACCTGGGCTCGGTCCGGGCTGCCACTTAGCCTTATGGGGACTTGACAAATGTTCTCGGAGCTTCCCTCGCTCTAGCTGTGATTGGGAGAATGAAGCGCTCCTTGTTCGGGGCTTTTGAAGAACTGGGCACAAGGGGTAGATAGAGGTTGGCCTTGGCTGCAGGGCCTGGCCTGGAGCTAGTGCTCACTAAATAACGGCTATTGTGATTCTTTTTTTTTTTTTTTAAAGATTTTATTTATTTATTTGAGACAGAGAGAATGAGAATAAATTTTATTTATTTATTTGAGACATGAGGGGGGGAGGGTCAGAGGCAGAAGCAGGCTCCCTGCCGAGCAGGGAGCCCGATACGGGACTCGATCCAGGGACTCCAGGATCATGACCTGAGCCGAAGGCAGTCGCCCAACCAACTGAGCCACCCAGGCGCCCGGCTATTGTGATTCTATGAGCAGGTTGAGCCCCCTGCAGAGGAAGCTGAGCCCAGAAGGGCCCCCTCCAGGCTGTAATCAGGGGGTGCCAAAGGCCCGCTCCGGGAGCACGGATGGCTGCCGATGGTGGTGTCCTGGGTCCATCCCCACGGCCCTAGCACCGCTAGGAGCTTGACGCCCTGGCTAGGCTCACCCAGGGGACAGAGGGAAGGTACTGAAGGGGTGGGCCGCCTGACCCAGGACTGAGCTGTTTTGCAGAGCTTCGGCAGCCCCAACAAGAAGCACGTGGGGGTCATCCTGCAGAGGGGGATCCTGATGCTGATGCTCTGCTGCTTCCCCTGCTGGGCGCTCTTCCTCAACACCCAGCAGATCCTGCTGCTCTTCCGGCAGGACCCGGCCGTGTCCAGGTACTGGCTTCTGCTGGGGCGCCGGGGAGGGACCCCGTCAAAGAGACCACTCCCTAGCGCCCCCACCCTCCCAGCCCCCGTGCTTCTCTGGGTCGCCAGCTGTCACAGGTGCAGCTCCTAGGGGGAAGGTTCCAGGATTCCGTGCTCGGGTCTCTCCCTTCTGGGGCATGCTGCTCCAGCTGCGACCAGCAGGGGGCAGACATGCGGCCAGTTTTAATTCGGGGGGAGGAAAGGCGACACGATGAAGGCATTTGCATGTGAGCCCCGGCCTGGGAATACCTTGTTCGTTTTGTAGGATCTGCGCTTCATTTGCTTCTTTCTTGATAAGATATCAGCTTCTCCCCGCTCCCCCTTACACAGCGCATGTTACTGCGAGTTTAAGTTCCCTAGCCATGACGGCCTCGTGGTTAGGTCCTTGCCAACCCCAACCCTCCCCCCCGCCCCCCGCACCTTCTAGTGGCACCCCGTGACTACTTGTCTTCAGGGCTTGGCAAAGCCTCTCTTCAAACCTGGGGTGCCCAGAGTGTTCCTCGGGCAGCCTCGCAGCCCCCGCCCCCCGCTCCTGGAGGGCACAGCCTGGGCCGCTCTGGAGCTTCTGGCTCTCTTGCAGGCTAACCCAGGAGTACGTGCTGATCTTCATCCCAGCACTTCCGGTAAGTGCCTCTGTCTCCCGAGCCTGGAGGAGGGTGGACCTACACTCCCTTTGATTCCGGCGGTTTGCTTTTCCATGCTTTTCCATGCTTTTCCATGCTTTTCCATGCTCTCTGCTGGGGAGGCCCATGAGCCTGCAGCCACTTCCGGCCGAGCCACCGAGGCTGGCTGGAGGCAAAATCCGGTCTCATTCCAGTGCATGCAGATGGACCTTTTAGGAAGTAACATGTTTTCTGATTAGAAAACCATTTATTGGAGAAATCGTGGGAAGCGTGGGAAAGAAACATTCTGAATCACCTCTAATCCTGCCCCCCCCATGACCCAGACAATATAGGGTAATTGCTCTTTCCAGGATTATTTCTGTTCGCGGGCGTGTGTTCAAACACGCATGCACACGTGTAGTTGGAAAAAGGGTCAACATGTGTATCTTGTATTATAACCTGCTTTTCCCCTTTCCAACATGTTGTTAGTCCCTGGATGTGATTATAAATAGCTTTCCACAATATCCACTTCAAAGGCTATGGAGCAGCCTATGGTGCCACAATGTATTAACCAATCCCTATTTGGTAGGTATTTCAGTTGTTTCCAGTATTCACTATCAGAAAGAAGACTGTGATAAACACCCTTATATTTTAGATCTTTGTGAACATCTGTAACAATTTCCTTCAGGTGCTTTACTGGAATTGGCATTGCTTTGGCAATGGCTTTTGATACCAGTTTGTACCAATTCTCCCCCACTAGCAACACTCTGGTTAGCGCAGAGTATTGTTACTAATGTTTTTGTTTTTTTTTTTAAAGATCTTATTTATTTGACAGAGAGAGAGAGACAGCGAGAGAGGGAACACAAGGAGGGGGAGTGGGAGAGGGAGAAGCAGGCTTCCCGCGGAGCAGGGAGCCCGACGCGGGGCTCGATCCCAGGACCCTGGGATCATGACCTGAGCCGAAGGCAGACGCTTAACTGACTGAGCCACCCAGGCGCCCTGTATTTTTTTTTTTTAAGATTTATTTAGTTGAGAGAGAGAGAACAAACGGGAGGGGCTGAGAGAGGGGGAGAGAGAATCTTGAGATTCTGAGAACAGAGACCAACTGGGGGCTCGATCCCAGGACCCTGAGATCATGACCTGAGCTGAAGGCAGACGCTTAAAGACTGAGCCACCCAGACGCCCCTTTACTAATGTTTTTTTTTCTGATTCGAAATAGCTTTCACAAGCATGTTATTGCTAATGAACATTTTTCTTCATGTATGTATTGATCATTTTATTCTTTTGTGAACTGTCCATAGCCTTTGCTTTAGTGGGTTAATCTTTTTTTTAAGATTTATTTGTTTATTTTAGAGAGCAAGCGAGGGAGGGAGGGGCAGAGGGAGAGAGAGAATCTTAAGCAGAGTCCCCACTGAGCACAGAGCCTGACTCAGGGCTTAATCTCATGACCCCAGAGATTGTGACCTGAGCCGAAACAAGAGTCCGATGCTTAACGGCCCGAGCCACCCAGGCCCCTCTGGGTTAATCTTTTTCTAGTTATTATAACTCTTGTTAACTAATAACTCTTTGTCATATAGGGCACATCCCTTTTCATTTTTTAAGCTTGTCACTCGCCTTTTAATTTTTGATATTTTTGACCTAAAGAATTTTTAGTGTGTACATAACAGATCTATAAACCCTCTTCTTTATGGGGTCTTTGATGAGCTTAAAAACACTTACCCCCATTGCAAGATTATATAAACATTTGCCTATGTTGTCTTTGAGCCCTCCTATGGTTTTTATTTTTACCTTTACGACTCTAATCCATCTAGGGGCGCCTGGGTGGCTCAGTCGGTTAAGCGTCTGCCTTCGGCTCAGGTCATGATCCCAGAGTCCTGGGATCGAGCCCCACATCAGACTCCCTGCTCAGCAGGAAGCCTGCTTCTCCCTCTCCCACTCCCTCTCTCGCTGTGTTCCCTCTCTCGCTGTGTCTCTCTCTGTCAAATAAATAAAAATCTTTAAAAAAAAAAAAGACTCTAATCCATCTAACAAACTTTAACTAGGACTCATGATTGCATAGTCTCTCCTTTCTCCATTAATTTATTAAATACCAGCTAGGTAGTGCATCTAGTCAAGTCAGTTTCTGAGATTTCTGGCCGGCCCCGGTAGTCTGTATGTCTGCTCAGGAATTCACTGCTACCCTCTTTAATTTGTTGAGGCTTAGTGAGACACGTGATTAGGGGGTGGTATTGTGTTGGGGATGGTGTCTTTGGAATGACAGCACCCCTTTGGTATCTTGCCAAACAGGGCCACTGGGGCTGGGTCAGGGGAAAGCATCCGATAACGTTATCACTGTGGCAACTCCTTTATCGAATAAAGCAAGTCCCTCCCATAAAATGCTGCTGTAAAATTTACCAGTAAAGTAATAATAGAAGTGCCAAACATCATTTACATAATGCTTACCTAACACTTGGGATGCTTAAACGTGCCATTTACTGTTTTGTAAGCATTTGGCGATATTAACTTTACATATATAGGTAGAGATGAATATGCATGCAGTATATGCACAGATGATTATCCCCATTGTAGATGAAGAAACTGAGGCCCAGAGAGGTGCAACTTGCCTAAGATCACACAGCTGATAAGAGAGTGGGGCCAGCACTTGAACCCAGGCAATCTAGCTCCAGCTCCGTGCTCTTAAGCACTGTGCTATACTCAACAGAAGCGGAGGGCTAAGGGAAGGGATGGGGTAGGAAGGCGCAGGCCAAGGGCCAGGCTTTGACAGAGGACATAAAGGGGGGGCAGGGACAGAGCCCCCAACACACACACGCTGACGCGCATGCTCTATCCTCCACCTGCCACCGCGTGGGGACTTGAGCCTACTCAGCAGGGACTACTGTTGGCCACCCAGCTGAGCCCCTTCTCCCCACCCCCGCCACCCTAGCCCAAGACCACTCCCCCTAGATTATGGTTTTCAGCAGCCAGAGCCAGACTCAAGGGTGGTCACAGCCTGTGGACTGGGGCTCTGCTGGGTGCTTCTGTACGCAGGCCACTGGGTGGCCTCCCTGAGCTAATGGAAGATCTGGGTCGGCAGCCAGAAGCTCTCTGCCAGGTGCTCGGCCTCTTACACAAGCCTGCTGAACTGTGCTCTCTGTTGGAACCAACCCACCCTGCCAGTCTGACCTCCCCTGCAGCCGAGCAGAAGCCCGGATGGGGGCCTCTATCCTCCTAGGCAGGGCCAGAGCACCCGAGATGGCTCAGCGGGCTTCAGCCCACCCGGGGGGTGGGGGGCGCGGGGCTTCCAGACATACTTTGGTGAAGTTATTGTTCCATACTCAGGTATCGGAGAAATATCTGTTGATGTTCATCTCGTGCTTTTGGGTAGTCATTGTTTATTTGTGTGTCTGGTTTTTTTGTTTTTATTTTACACAGGCATTTTTCCTTTATGTCCTGCTGGCGAAATATTTGCAAAATCAGGTACAGGTCCCTGGCTAGCAGGGTGACCCCCGGGCCCAGCACACTGCCCTATTCCAGTGGGAAGGGGTGCCTGAGGCTTTTCTCCTTTCTGCACGATCTGGGAGCCTGAGTAGGGCCGAGCAAGGAGCTGCATGTCCCCAGCCTCCTTCCAACCCCTGGACGTGCCTGGGCTGGGCCACACCCCTCCCTCCTGCCCCCCACCCCCTTCATTTATTTCAGGGAATTGTCTGGCCCCAAGTCTTCAGTGGCATCGTGGGCAACTGCATCAATGGCTTGGCCAACTACATCCTGGTTTCCATGCTGAGCCTGGGGGTCAGGTGAGCACCGGGGACCCCGTCAGGGAGCACTGCCCACCAGGCACCCCACTCCCGACTGGGGCGGGTTGGTCACCATCCTCGCCTCACAAGAACTGCGGGGGCTGCCCCTGCCGTCCAGAAGTGGGTGTCGTGAGGAATTGGGGGGTCCTGCTGGTCCCTCGGGTCCTGGGGGGCTCCCCACCAAGGAGACGGGGAGAGGAGCCCTCCTCATCCGTGCCCCAGCCCGCCAGGAAAGGCCGAGAGTGGGGACCTGGTAGGGTGACTCCGAGGACTCTGTTGTCATGGTGCCTGTGGCTGGGGGTTCCCGTGGCCGATCCTGGGATAGGGGCGCTGGCTGGGTCATGCCTGGGCCCGCTTCCCCTCCATGCTGGCTTCAGCAGGGGAGGCCCCTACGCCAAGGACCAGAGTCGGCCCCTGGCCCCAGCCCTGCTCTCTCTCCTTTCCCAGGGGCTCTGCTTACGCCAGCACTATGTCTTACTTCGTGCAGACCATCTTCCTCTTTCTCTACATTGTGCTGAAGAAGCTGCACCTGGAGACGTGGGCAGGTGCAGAGGGCCACCCTGCCTGTGGGGGGCTGAGCAGACAAGCATCAGGCAGGACCCTGGCACGGGCCCAGGGGGTGCATTTGGCTGGTGGACAGAAGACCCGGTTGCAGTCCCGTTGGAGGGGCCCTGTCTCCGGGCTTGCCTCTACTTCCCTTTGGGGCCTCCTTCCCCTTTGCTCCACCCCTCAGGACCCCGCCCCCAAAGGCCCCAGATCGCCCCCCATCAAATGTGACATGGTGCAGAGCCCCGCTTTCTGGCCCGCTCCTTGATCTCAGGGTGGTGACACGGGGGAAATTCTAGGTGTCAGCCGTGGGCCCAGCACCCGACATTTCTGACCCCAGTTAAACTCCATGATGCCTTATTATCCCCATTTTATTTACACAGAGGAAATTGGTACATGGTGGGGCTGGACTCGAACCTGTGCCCGTCTGAGCTTTTCTGCCTCCTGAAACCTAACTCTGTAGACCGTGGGGTCCCCTTGCATGTTTCAGGACCAGCTCTCTGGCCGGGGCCTCAGTCACAGGGCAGGGAGTCCGGCGTGCCCCCCCCCCCACCGCCCCCCCCCTGCCCTGAGAATCCTTTTGGCACCCTTGACCTCATACCATCCTCCCAAGAATCCTTCCGGAGAGGCAGGGCAAAGATAACTCCGATTTTCGGATGAGGGAATGGAGCCCAGAAAGGGCAGGGTAGTTGCCTGAGATCCCGGCGTGGTGACGCAAGCAGAGTGTGGGGACTCTCTCTCACCCGCCCTGCGGTGCTGGCCCTGTGAGCAGGCGCCCTTGCCTGGCACCCTCCTCCCACACCACACCAACCCTGGACCAGCTGGCACGCCCTGTGCAGAATGCAAAGTGCCTGCACGTCCTGAGCCGAGCCCGGGGGTTGGGGGGGGGCGGGGGTGCAGAGCCAGAGGCTGGCAGGGGTGTCTGGCAGTGGACAGGCATGCGCAGTGGGCTCCCTGCTCGGCTCTTGAGCGCGGCTTCTGTTCCTAGGCTGGTCCAGCCAGTGCCTGCAGGACTGGGGCCCCTTCTTCTCTCTGGCCGTCCCCAGCATGCTCATGATATGCATTGAGTGGTGGGCCTACGAGATCGGGAGCTTCCTCATGGGTACGTGGATGAGCATGGCTCGGGGAACCGCGTGGGCACCTCCGAAGCCCCTCCCCGCCCCCCGCCCCCGGGACGGCGCTGTTCAGCAGCCTGGGCCAGCCTGGGCCTGTGGCTCTCTCATCTCTGCCCCGAGGTCCTGAGCTCCCGGAAGGCAGGCCTGGGCCTTTCATGTCCAGACCCCAGCAGCGCCCAGCAAAAGGCCTAGAACGGAACAGGTGCCCGGGGCAGGGGGTTGAGTCAGTGAGGGAGCGAGGGACTGAACCAGCAGGGGTGTGAGCATGTGTGGGTTTGTCAGGCATGTGACACATGTGTGCTCACTGGAGCACCCAGGGCAGAGTCCACACAGCCTGAGAATCAGGCCCGTGCAAGAATGGCCCTGGGAGACCTTCTGGCCCTGGCAAGACCCAACCCTTGCCCCCCATTTACAGATAGGTAAACTGAGCCCCAAGAACAAGAGACTGTCCAGAGCCTCACACAGTTGCACACTGGTAGGGCTGGGACCCAACCTCGGCTTTCCTGATCATGGCCCAGGTCTCTTTTCTCTCGCTCACCATGCCAAGGTATACCAAGGACTTGAAAGTCAAACCATATAGGGAAAGGCCTCCAGAAAATTCCACTGGTATTTTCCTGGAAGGCTGAAGGCCAAGTAGGAACATCTTCTATTGCAAATCTGCCCTTGGAAGTCATTTGCCCCTTGGCCTCCAAAGCAGAGGGGCATCCTGTCCCAGGTCTGTTAGCCAGCCCCAGGGCTGGGTGCTGACCGTGTGCACCCCTATCCCCCCTACTCGCCCCCGCAGGCCTGATCAGCGTGCTGGACCTCTCCAGCCAGGCGATCCTCTACGAGTTGGCCACGATAGTCTACATGGTGAGTCTCTTCTGGGGGCACTTTCGTCACACCCTCCATGCTGGCCCAGCCCCCCTGACGGCCTGCGGTGTCACAGAAGAGGGGCAGGGGGTCACCCTAAGGGCCGTCTCTATCTCCCGAGGGACCCTCCTGGACCCTCTGTGCCCGTTCAGGTCAGGCCCTGCCGGACACACAAGTGACTCACAGCTGCTCCACGGAGGGTAATACTGAATGCACGTGGTGGTAGAATTTTTTTAATTAGCACCATTTAAAAATGGAGAGATTTCACATCGTAATCTGAATTTTTGCCTTTTCTTGAAAAATGGGACATTCCATTTAGCGGTGGGCCCATATTCCTGCACGCCCCAGTCAGCGAGAGCTGGGTGATGGTATCCCCTGGTGGTGGTGGTGGGGGGACATCGCTGTCCCCCACCATGGTCCCCGTAGCTCCCTCCTCTTCCCACAGAGACATGAATTGTCCCATGTCACTCAGGTGTGTCTCTATCTGCCAGCCTCCTGGGGACACGCAGTATGCGACCCTGGGCTTAAGGAAACGACTCACAAAAGTCTACACTTAGAGCACTAACGTATAAGGTGCTTTATTTTACAAATGGTTTCCACAAAACTTTGTTTTTCTGGCATACTTGAGACCACAGCTACCTCTTAAAAATGCATTTACTCACGAGGTTTTGGCAACACATTGATCTAGGTTGCAGGGCCAGTGGCCTTGTGATGTCTTCTGGAGCGGGGGTCGGGGGCAGCATTGCCTGGCTCACTCAGGGCATCCCCAACCCATCTCCCAATCGCAGCTAGGGATCCATCCTGTCTTCCTGCTCTTCTCCCTCTTGGCCCGGCTTGGAGGGCTGGAGGACCACTCCACCCCCAGCCCTGGCCTCTTCCTGGCTCAGGACGCACCCCATTCCGGGGGCTGGAGGTTACTCCATTGACAGCCCCTTGTTACCTGTGATCGCAGATTCCCCTGGGGCTCAGCAACGCAGTCTGCGTCCGGGTGGGGATGGCCCTGGGAGCGGCAGATACTGCCCAAGCTAAGCGGTCGGCCATCTCAGGCATGCTCTGCACAGGTGGGTAGAGTCCTCTGGGCGTGGGGGGAGGGTCTTGGAAAGTTAGAGCCTGGGGCAGGGGAGAAACCAGCCCGAAGGAGGGCAGTGGGGGGTGGGGTCCGGAGCATCCCCTGCTGAGTTGACATGGCCTTTCCACCCCTGATCATGTGAAGTCTCTTCCTTCCCAGGCTTCTCCCTCCAGCTGTCCAGGGTCCTATTGCAAATTTGCCCTTGCATTATCTCCCGCCCCCCGCCCCCGCCGCCCCCGAGCTTGGGGCCTGCCCATCCCCCATCCCCCCACCCCGGGATGAACCAATCTTGTGTCCTCCTCCATGGCTCTGCTTTCTGAGGCTGCCCGATCCAGATCAGCTCAGCTGTGGAGAACAGCGGTTCCCAGCGGTTCCTGAGGCTGCATTAGACTCTGGGTCAATACACAGACCCCCGGGGCCTTCCCCCACAGAGTTTCCGATTCAGGAGGTCTGAGACGGGGGTCCGAGAACCTGCACTGTTACCAAGTTACCAGGTGATGCTGATGCTGCTGGTCCAGGAACCCCACTTTGCGAACCAGAGGAGGAAAGGCATTCCCTCCGTTGTCCTGCCTTGCGCTGACCTCAGCTGGGCTCCTCAGAGGGTCGGGGTGGGGGGTGGGGGTGCAAATGCTCTTCCTTTTGTCTCTTCCAGTTGGTACCTCGCTGGTTGTGGGCATGCTGTTGAGCCTCCTGAAAAACAAACTGGGGCATATTTTTACTAATGATGAGTAGGTAATCAGTTCTCTTCACTGATCTCTGGGATGTGTCAGAGTGGCTGGCAGCTGGTCCTCAGAGGCTTGTCACATGGCTGGCTGGCTTGGCACTAGGTCTGGAGGAAGTGGGGACTAGCCCCGACTTTGCCCTCCCTGGGAGGAAGCTAGCTAGCAGACGTCTCTGCTGCTCTCCCCGGACCTCGGTCTCCGTCACTTGCTGGGACAGGATGCTGAGCGAAGGGCGGTAGGATATTGGGGGGCTCTTCTGGAGCTTAAGAAGACCCACAGACATGCAGAAACTCAGGGCTAGCAATGTCAAGTCCGTGTGGGGCCACTACCTCTATTCCGACCCTTTTTAGGAGGTGGTGGAACAGAGGGGAGATATATGAGTCTCAAGGACACGGTCATGCCTCAGATTTCCACACAAATGTTCTTCCCTGTCTCTCCTGCAGAGAAGTCATTGCCCTGGTGAACAAGGTCCTGCCGATTTATATCGTCTTTCAGCTCTTTGAGGCCGTCTGTGTGAGTACTGCCCTGGTGGGAAGCCTGACCCCCCAGTCTGAGTCCATGTTCATGGGTGCTCCCTGAGGCCTCCATGGGATGTGAGGCTGAACTCATTAACACATGTAAAGGGCTAACTGTATATAGTAAGTGCCCAAAGTCTTCGCTCGGATTAATTCTATTATTCAAAATAATAATTTCCTTTCCCTTCTGCAATTCTGCAATTCGAACAAGCCAAAAGATGAATGCAGATTAGCAAAAAACAGAAAGATTGCATCAGCATAAACTCCCGCACCCCGTTACCCGAGCAAAGGGACCTGCGAGGGAGGGAGTCACCCCAGAGTCCAGAGGGACCAGAGTTTTCTGCATCTCTGACCCCTACAAGACAGGTCCCATTTAGTGCAGATCTGAACGATGTGAATTTTAAAGAGCATCACATAAAAAAAAAAAAAAGAGGGCGCCTGGGTGGCTCAGTTGGTTAAGCGACTGCCTTCAGCTCAGGTCATGATCCTGGAGTCCCTGGGATCAAGTCCCGCATCGGGCTCCCTGCTCAGCGGGGGGTCTGCTTCTCCCTCTGACCTTCTTCCTTCTCGTGTGCTCTCTCTCTCATTCTCTCTGTCTCAAATAAATAAAATCTTTAAAAAAGAAAGAAAGAAAGAAAAGAAAATACTAACGGCTCCTTATAGAAGCAGAGTTTGGAACCCTGTGTCTTCTCCTTCACATCTTGAGGTTGGCAGGAATGCATCCCTTGCCTAACGGGCAACAGCTCCACCTGGGAGTGTGGGCTTCGAGAGCTCCACAGAGCACCTGCCCTCTGGGCTGGTCCTGCCCTGGGGAAAATCACCTGTACAATAACTATTCACCCGAATGAAAAAAAATTTCTTTTCTCAGTGAAGGATTTTTCTAAAAGACAGTGCACTCTGTCCAGATTGCTACATATTCTAGAATTTACTTTCGACTTGAGCAGGCAGGCACGAAGCTTAGAGCACCTGCTCAACCTTCCGCAGAACTGCCTCCTCTGGGCTGGGCTTCATGATGATATCGTAATGTTATCACAGAACATTAAAAGAAACCATCCTATGGAATCTACTATGGCTTTTGTCATAGGATGGGGTCAAGGACACTACTTTTTTTTTTTTTTTTTTTTTTTTTTTTGCCACAGCTGAGAAATTCTTCTTGCAGTTAAGGGTTGGGAATAGGAATTCCTCGTGGAGTTAAGTATACCTCTGCTCCAGTGGGTAACACTTCTCTGTTCCCCAAGGAACTCAAGCAAATTCACAGCCAGCAAGTGTGAGGGATCTTAGAGCTGCTGTATCTGCCTCCTGTCATTTTTTTTTTCTCCTGGCTCTATTATCCTTAATTTATGCTTTCCACAAAGCTTTTCTTTTTCTGCACCTTTATGGGGTTGTGATTTATGGGCCATAAAATCCATGCACGTAGAATTGTGCAACCGTCACGGAGATCCAGCTTTAGAGAATTTCCATCACCCACTCTCCACCCCCACATTTGGCTCTTGGCCTTTATGACTAAGGCTGCTGGGAGCATTCACACACCAGTCTCCGTGTGGATGTCTGTTTTCATCACTCTTGGTAGAGTCCCGCGCGTTCAATTGTTGGAAGCGTATGTTTAACTTCCTAAGAAACTGCCAGACTCTTTTCCTCAGGGGCTGTACCATTTTACGTGCCCACTGACGATCTGTGAGGGTTCCAGTCTTTCTACTCCCTTGCTAATTCTTGGTATTGTCTTTTGAAACAAAAACTAGTAGATTTTAAAGAGCAGTCTTAGGTTTACAGAAGGAAATACAGAGTTCCTATAAACCTCTTCCTTCAGTTTCCCTTATCATTCATGTCTTATTAGTAGTTATTAATTATGTACGAGTGTGGCACATTTGTTGAGCTGATGAGGGAATATTGATATGTTATTAACTAAAGTCCACAGTTCGTTGTCAGGGGTCACTGGTGGTGTAGAGACTATGGGTTTTGACAAACATAGAAGGACACGGATCCACCATGATAGTATCATACGAATAATTTCACTGTCATAAAAATCCTTGTGCCTCTTATTCACTAACCGCCCCCCCCCCCCCCGTTCTCCCTACTGGCATTTTGAAAGGAATTGTGTTGAATCTATGGGGTCGTTTGGGGACAACTGTCATCTTCACAATATTGGGGCCTCCAATCCATGGACACGGAGTGTCTCTCCAATTATTTAGATCCTCTTTATCCAACAATGTTTTGTTGTCTCTGGTGGACACATCCAGCACTATTTTTGTGAAATTTATCCCCAAGTATTTTGGGGTTTTTTTTTTTGGATGCGATTGTGAATGGAACTGGTGTCTTAATTTCATTTTTAGTTCATAGATGCTAGCCCCTGGAAATAGAACTGATCTTTGTTTACTGATCTTTGATCCTGTGACTTTGTTAATCTCATTCGAGTAGTTTTGTGTGTGTGTTGGGGGGGGTATTCCTTTAAGATGTTCATATAGGATCAGGTCATTTGTGAATCAAGAGTTTTACTTCCCCCTTTCTTTTTTTTATTTTTATTTTTATTTTTTTTTAAAGATTTTATTTATTTATTTGACAGAGAGAGAGATAGCGAGAGCAGGAACACAAGCAGGGGGAGTGGGAGAGCGAGAAGCAGGCTTCCTGCTGAGCAAGGAGCCCGATGTGGGACTCGATCCCAGGACCCTGGGATCATGACCTGAGCCGAAGGCAGACGCTTAACGACTGAGCCACACAGGCACCCCTACTTCCCCCTTTCCATGTGGCTGGAACTTGACTCCAGTATGATGTTGGATACACATGGAGCATAATCTATGCCTTGTTCCCAACGTTAGGGCAAGAGTGTTCAGTCTTTCAGCGTGAAGTGTTATCTGTAGGATTTTTATAAATGCCCTTCATCAGGCTGAGGAAGAGCCCTTCTACTCGTAGTCTGTTAAAACGTTTTCTCAAGAACAGCATTGGATTTTCTAGAATGCCTTTTCTGCGTCTATTGAGATAATCAAGTGGCTTTTGTCCCTTATTCTATCAATATGATAGAATCACATTAATTGATTTTCAAATGTTACACCTTGCATTCCTGTGATAAGGCCCTCCTGACCATGGTTTGGATCTTGTTTATCTATTGCTGAATTTGGCTTGCTAACATTTTGCTCAAGATTTTGCGTCTACATTCATGAAGGATATTCATCTGCTAATTTGTATCTTTGTGATTTTTTTTTAAATACATTTTTTTAAGATTTTATTTACTCACTTGATGTCAGGGTAACACCGGCCTCACAGAATGATTCTGAAAGTGTCCTCTCCTCCTAGGCTTTCTGAGTTTGGGAAGGATTGGCATTATATCTTCTTTAAATATTTAAGCTCATCTGGGCCTGAGCTTTGGTCAGAAAATTTTTAAATTAATTCCATTTATTTACTTGTTATAGGTCTCTTCACTTTCTATTTTTGCTGAGGTACTTTTAGTAATGCGTGTCTTTCTAGTCCTTTATTCATTTCAACTAAATTTGTCTAATTCTTTGGCACGAAGTTGCTCACCATATTTCCTTATCATCCTTTCCTCTGTGGTCCGTGGTTATGTCCCTTGTTTCATGCCTGATTTTGGTGATTCGTGTCTTCACTTTCTTACTTTCTTAGTCTTATTTTACCTAGGTCAACTCGTTGGCAAGCGTTTGTTAGTGTTGTGGATCTTCTCAAAGACCTAGAATTTGGGGTTTCATCGATTTTCGGTTGTTTTTCTGTTGTCTGTTTCAGTGATTTCCACTCTCATCCTCATTATTCCCATTCTCCTGCATTATTTCGATAACAGTTTGCCCTTACTAGTTTCTTAGGGTGGAATATTAGGCTATTGATTTGAGTGAGGCCGTTCCGCTTTTTGGATCTGGGCATTTAAAGCTATACATTTCTAAGCACTGCGTTAGCATCTAATACATTTGATATGCTGTTTTACTTTGCATTCAAAATATTTTACAATTTCTCCTGTTCTTTATTCTTTGACCCATAGGTTTAGAAGTGTGTTAACTTCCAAAAAAAAAAAAAAATAGAAGTGTGTTAGCTTCCAATATTGGGGGTCTTCCCAGATTTCTTTCTTGTTGGTGTCTCTAACTGAATTCTGATGTATGCCCTGACACAGACCCATCCCGGAGAATGTCGTGTGTGTGACCTTTCCCCAAGGCCTGTTGTTTTATTCAGTAATTTGCCTGCACTGCTTCTGTGAATCCTGCCTCCTCGACAACCTGTAGCTGTTCTCTCTACTCAGTTTGGTTTTCTGGGGGTTTTTTTGTTTTTTTTTAAGATTTTATTTATTTATTTATTAGAGAGTGAGAGAGAGAGAGAAACAGCATGAGAGGGGAGAGGGCCAGAGGGAGAAGCAGGCTCCCCGCTGAGCTGGGAGCCCGATGTGGGACTCGATCCCAGGACTCCGGGATCATGACCTGAGCTGAAGGCAGTTGCTTAACCAACTGGGCCACCCAGGCGCCCTGGTTTTCTGGGGTTTTTTTTCTCCCTTTAATTTTAGGCTTAGCTTCCTCGAGTTGGGGGGGCGGCTCACTGGCCCTTGTTGTGTGCTGGTTACTGGAGAGAGTCCCTGTCATTCAAAATGCTCTAAAGGGGGGCACCTGGGTGGCTCAGGCGTTAAGCATCTGCCTTCGGCTCAGGTCATGATCCCAGGGTCCTGGGATCGAGCCCCGCATCGGGCTCCCTGCTCGGCGGGACGCCTGCTTCTCCCTCTCCCGCTCCCCCTGCTTGTGTTCCCTCTCTCGCTGTGTCTCTGTCAAATAAATAAATAAAATCTTAAAAAAAAAATGCTCTAAAGGGCTTCGCAATCTTGCCACTGTAACATTTCAGGATGGACAATTCCTTGTCGTTAAGGGGGCTGCTAAAGGAGGTTGAGCAGCATCCCTGGTCTCAACCCACTAGGTACCAGTCGGCATCTCCCCAGACCATCTCCAGACATTGCCAAATGTCCCCTGGAGGGCGAAATTGAGAAATACTTGTCCAGAGCGCATCAATCATCATTTGGGAGGAGACTTTTTCTAACCAAAAAAATACCTTCTATGTCACCGATAGATAAACATGAGTAACCTACCCGCCGCATTTCTTGCGTTCAAGAGGCACACATCTCCCCTCCCGCACGCCGTGCCTCTTTGCTCAAAAGTGTGAAAGCAGACCACAAAATCCTCCACGTCCTTCATCTTAAGGAAAGAAAAAGAACCAAGCGGACACGAACTGTGGCTGTAGTTCTTTCGTCCACTAGGTTGGAGATCAGGTTGGGAGGATGAGCCTAGTAAAATCAAGCAGAGTTAGTATTTTCTCCAGTAGTTCTTGGCTGTGAGCATTACGGGGACAGCAGCGAGCTAGGGCTGCAGGTCTGGAACAGACGATACCTTTGCTCGCCCCGTGCGGCATCCAGAATTGGGGCCCCCAAAGATAATCCATCCACATCCGAATCCCCAGACCTGTGGCTGTCAGGTGGGAGGAGGGGATTTTGCAGACGGGATTAAGTGAAGGATCTTGAGCTGGGGCAGATTTTCTTGGATTATCCAGAAGACCCGATATATAACCGCTAAGCGTTCTCATAAGCAGGGGAGGGAGGCCGAGAGAGAGAAGGAAGGCACCAAGCCAGCAGCAGAGGCTGGGCTGATGTCACTGCTGTCTGAGGGCTGGGAGCCAAGGGATGCAGGGCAGCCAAAGAAACAGATTCTCCCCTCGGCCTCCAGAAGGAACCCGCCCTGCCTTTAGCGCAGCGATTTTCTAGATTTTCTAGAAAGGCGGTCATGGTGTGGAGGTGAAGAGGGGGGGCCCTGGAGTGGTGTCCAGAACACAGTGCTACTTCGGAGTGACTTGCCCTGACTCGGTCTCCCCACGGGAGGGGACAAGAGCACTGTCCCGGGGCTGAGTGAGAGGAGGCCTTGCGACAGGAGTGGCTTAGAAGGGAGCCCATTGCAGGAGGCCCGCCGCCGGTCTCACGCCGACCTCTCGCCCCTCCCTGCACCCCCCCCCCCACAGTGTGTCTACGGCGGAGTCCTGAGAGGGACCGGCAAGCAGGCCTTCGGAGCCATTGTGAATGCAATCACGTACTATGTCGTCGGCCTCCCTCTGGGCATCATTCTGACCTTTGTAGTCAGAATGAGAATCATGGGTAAGTGTCACGAGGGGAAGCCGCAAGTGGCCTGGGGGCCCTCGGACAGCCTGGCCCCACCGCTGCGTGTCCCCCGCAGGCCTCTGGCTGGGCATGCTGGCTTGTGGCCTCCTGGTCACTGCCGCCTTTGCGGTCTACACCGGCCGGATGGACTGGAAGCTCGCTGCAGAGGAGGTGAGCGAGCGGTGGGCCCTGGCCTGGCCTTGCGTGCGGAGTGACTGCTCCCCGGCAGCGCTCGGGGCACGTCGGGCCTCGGCAGCAGCGATCTGCGGGATAGGCTGGGGGGCGCGGGGGGCCGCCTTGGCCTCCCCGTCTGTTCCCGGCGCCAGAGCGGGACCCCAGACCACGCCGGTGTACTCTCCAATTACAAGGAGAAACACACACACCACAACCCTTCCTTAGCCAGCCCAGGCTGCCGGAAACCCAGACAAAAGCCAACAGCTCAGTCAAACGGGGCTGAGCCCCGACACGTCCCTGAGCGTGTGGCCCGAGCCGAAGGCGGACGCGTAACCGACCGAGCCACCCAGGCGCCCCCAGCCTACAGCGTGTTGAGGCAGGGAGCTGGTGAGGCCGGCGGTGAGCGGGCACGCCGACCAGCTGACCCAGGCGAGCTGTCACTCTTGTAGGCTCAGAAGCACGCGGGGTTGCTGCCGCAGGGCCCCGACGGCACGGTGAGCGCGGCGAGCGCGGCAACCTCGGCCCCCCGCCCCGGGCCTGCGAAAGCTGTCACCTCTTCAGGTAATGCTGTCCTGGTGCTTCTGCCGGGCACACGCCATGCCGGGGGGCACACCGCTCCTGGCGGCCTTGCGTCAGGGCCTGGGTCGAGTGGGAACCATGGGAGCCGCCGTTCCTCCTCTTGGCTCGGACGCGCCGTCCTAAGTACCAGGAAGGCGACGTTACTACCTCTGATTCAAAGGGCCCTGCGCAAAGTACTTCACATCCTCGGCCTCGCGAGGTCGCGACTCTAGTCCCATTCTCAGATGAGAAAGGAGGGCTGAGAGCTTAGGTCTCTTCCCCGTGGTCTGGCTACTGGAAAAGGGGAGAAGATCCTTGCAGGGACCCGTTCTCCTCTCTGAAGGCCACGTCCTGCCCATGGGCGGGCACCCCTGGCTTATATCCAGGGTGTCTGTGATGAAGTGATGGCCCAGGCGGGTGTGGAGTGCAGAGCACGTGTATACACAGCCCAGAGGCCTCACTTAGCTTGGTGAGCTCATTGCCTCCTGGGCTCTGCCTTCAGTAGGGAGCTTCGGACTAAGCTCGGGGCGCTCAGAGTGTTGCGAGAGACCACGGTAAGGTCCGACTAAGCATTTGACGTGCTCTGAAGACACATGTGACCGTCACACTCGCCAGGTCATCACAACAGGCTCGGAGAGGAACCCCTGTAATGTGATCTTAGTAGTAGCTCTATCTGTGCGTTGAACTCACATCGCGAGAGATTTTCCCACATGGTTTCCTCCTCTGATCCTGCTGCAGGGTAGATGAGGCTCCTTCTCCTATGCGGGCGTTTTCTAGCGTAAGGCACAGAGGCGGTTTCTTAACTGTCACCCCGCGTAACACACGCAGCCGGGCTTCCTGATTCAAGGCCGAAGCTCTCCCCCTGCCCCCCAGCCCCCCAGCCCTGCTGAGTTGGCTCCCGTTTGTCTCCGCAGTGGCCACAGGTAACTCCCCAGGCATCACCCTGATGACGTATTCAAGGCCCGAGTGCCACCTGGACCTCTTCAGGACCCCGGAAGCAGCCCGTGCCCTGTCGGCCCCGGCCAGCCCCCTGTCAACAAAACAGCTGCTCATCCGCCGCGGGGCTGCTCTGGGGGTGGTGTCAGCCATGCTGATGGTGGGCCTGGTCATCAGGTTCCTGACCGCCAGACATTAGCCACACAGCTCGGAACCAGAAAGGGAGCCAAGAGTGGCCGCCCCCACCCGCCCACACCTGCCTACAGCGGCACCCGCGGGAGCCAGGCTGGGGGGACACCTTAGGGCACACCTCCGAGAACGACCTGCCGCCGTGTGACCAGTGTCAAACTGGTGTGTCAAATTGGCTTTCTCCCCTCTGCTCTTTAAGAAGCCATCCGCCGACCGAAGAGACAGAGTCCTGGGACTGCTGCTGGGAGTCGGTGATGTACACGGCTTTAAATCGGGAGACTTCGAAGCACGATCCCAAAACACACTGTCACCCAATTAAAAACTCCATTTTCTCCCAGGAGACTCTGGTGCCCGGGTCTGTTCACAAACCCTTTGTGAAGTCCCTGCCCCATGCGCCCCTGTAGATCTGGGCGCCGTGAAACCCCGACGAGGCAGGTGGCCGTCCACAGACCCTCCTTTGCCTTTGCCTTTGCACTAACCCTTCGCTCCGTCAGCATCATGCTGATCACAGACCTTGAGAAACACTGGTTCTTACAGCAGGGATGGGGTAGAAGCAAGGGCAGCCGAACCCAGATGGCCGGGCCACACAGCCTCGGGATGGAAGGCAGTGCCGACCCAAATTCTCGGACGCTTCTCCTGGAGGCCTGGGACTGCCGAACGTTTTCGGGCTCCGTGCCTCCAAAGTGGAGGGCGGTCTGGCCTCCCCTGCCCCACACAGTCCCTTCGGCATCAGTAGCTATAAACGCGTCACAAACAAAATGAATTTATTGATCAGAACCAATAGAAACAAAAGGAAGCACAGAACGTAATCCCGGTTTAAAAGAGTCAATGTGAATTCATGTTGAGGACCTGGCAACACTCCGGGCCTCCCACTCCCCGGAAGGCAGCGATCCTCCTTGTCTGGGACATACATAACCTTAGTGAGCTGTTGGCAACCCAACAAAATGACTGGGAACCGAGCACAGGAAAGTAATGTTGTCCCAAATGTGTTCTAAGGTTACAAAGTCTTCAGAGCAAAGGGTTTCCTGGTCAAGTAAGTTTGGAAAACCACCCACGCCAGCCTGCAAACGTTCTTCAGGCCTGGGGTCCTGAAATATGCTGCCGTGCTTTATGAAACCCGGTGGACAGGGTGGGTGGTGGGATCAACTTTTGTGTAAAACCTTATGGGATTAATGTTCTGGGAAGAGGTTTACAGAAACGCTTGTTTTAGATTAGCAAATGGGGATAGGAGGGTAGAGGGAAAAAACCTATTTACTATACAGGTATTTTAAAATATAAAACCCCACGGGGGCGCCTAGGTGGCTCAATCGGTTAAGCGTCCGACTCTTGATTTTGGCTCAGGTCACGATCTCAGGGTTGTGAGATCGAGCCTCGCGTCAGCTCTGTGCTCTGCATGGAGTCTGCTGAAGAATCTCTTTCTTCCGCTCCGTCTGCCCTCTTCTCACCCCTTTCTCTCCCTCCCTTAAAAAAAAAAAAAAAACCATCCCACAAATGATAGAAAGTAAAGCCTGAGAAAATCTTGGCTAAGAATTTAAGTGAGAAAGCAAGACTTAAAGAAAGTGGATAGGGCGCCTGGGTGTGGCTCAGTTGGTTAAGCAACTGCCTTCGGCTCAGGTCATGATCCTGGAGTCCCTGGATCGAGTCCGCATCAGGCTCCCTGCTCGGCAGGGAGTCTGCTTCTCCCTCTGACCCTCCCCCCTCTCATGTGCTCTCTCTCAAATAAATAAATAAAATCTTTAAAAAAAAAAAAAGAAAAGAAAGTGGATAAATACCACCTGTGATAGATAAAGGCAAAAAATGGATTTATAGTTGGGGGAAAACTTACGGCCGAAGAATGGTCTTCAAGACAACAGGGCATGAGGAGTTCCACGCTAAGAATGTCATTCTTAAACTTCATGCCAGTTTTAGCAAATACAGTGTATTTATTTTGAAGCAGGATATACGAATAGACAAGCCAATAATTTAGTTGAACTAGAAACTAGAATGTACAATATGCTAAATGAAAATTCCACATGGAAATTTTAAGATACTTTATGACTGATTATCCTGATGGACTAGCCTAGTGATTAAGTCTTGACACCTCATCCTGGGATGAAGATCGCACACTCAGACAGCCTTCCTGGAAGAGATTCACGCAACCAAGCTGATTACACATTCTCCTGTTGCGCAGAGACGGGGAGCGTCACCTGCAGGGCAGGGAGGCTGCACTCCACCGGGCTCTATCCCACTAGGTCTCAGGTCTCGGCCGTGCTCAGGAGAGATCCCCTTCCTTTGCCCTCCGTCCCCTTCAGCACGGCCACCTGCTATGGCTTTCAGAGTCCTCCTCCAAATGATCCACCCGTCAGCCCCCTGAGGCTCTCCAGCTCCAAAGTCCTGAATATCCGAGGCCTCTTGGTCACCACAGGCAATGGCTTTCTGCGTTGGGTCCTGAAGGCTGCACTTATTCAGAAAGGGAGCTCTCTGAAGTGTAGCAAAGTGAAATTTATGTGCATTGTGCTACAGACATAAGAAACTTAAAGATCTGTCCTTGAAGATCCACTGACTTGAAACTTTAAGATCCTGAGAGAGAATAAGTATTGTTATAAGTCATTTTATTACAGCATAAAAACACACCAGTTAGGTTTTATGAGCTGTGGAATCCTACAACTCCTATACAGGAAGAATGACAGAGGATACTTGCGTGAAATTGGCAACTTGTCTTCCCAAACGCCCTGGGACGTACAAGATGATTTGCGTGGTATTAATTGCAAAAGGCATTTCTGGACAGCCACAAGAGACTGTCCCAAACCAAACACGAAAAAGGGTGGAGAATGGTTGAGAAAGGAGGAAGACCACTGGTCCGATGGTACATCTGACAGGAGGGTTGACTCCTGAAAGTCAAGTCCTCGTGTCCCAGTGGATGAGGGACGGGGACCCTCCCCCACCAACCCCATATACAGTTCTAGTGCCTCAAACCTCAAGCAGAGCCGGAAAGGTCTAGCCTCACCTCTCTGGATGCAGACGGTTTCAGATAACCCTGGGCTGGGAGGGGCCCCTGACGGCTTCACAGCAAGATGGCGGGAGGCAGCAGGGGTGGGGGCGGGGTGTCCTGTGTCCCATGAACTGGAGTGAAGAAGTCACTCAACAGGTTCGGAGACTCCTTTACATCTCCCAAGGAGTCCACGCTTAGCCTATCATATTCTCCTCCCCTAGACTCAAGCTCTAAGGTCTGGGTGATACAATGTAAAATGGGTTCTCCGAGTGGGGGAGGAAGGCTGGGGTTTGGCTGAGATGGCAGGTTTCATCCCTGGGGAGTGGCAATGACTTTGAGGATTGATTACGGTGCATTTGCATATTTCCCTACTATTCTGGGTAGGATTTTAAATCAACTGGTTCATTAGCTATTTAATAGAGGAGTAATTCAGTAGAGGCAACCAGGAGGTTGAACAGGATCTTTCTTCAGTAGTATCCAACCTAGAGAGAGGAGAAAGGGATCCAGGTTACTCTTGTAAGACCCCACCCGACCAGCCCCGGAATAGGAACTCCGTACCGGGACTCAACCAAATGCCTCCTATTTACAGAGACGCGAACTGCGCTGTATAACAAAAAGGTCCCTGTCTCCCTAAGAAGTTAAGTGCAGTTTGGGCTGAGGATAAAAGACTATGCCCTCCCGTGCAAAGCAACAGTAACGAGACAGGGAGTGGTGATGAGGCGGTGTTCGGTCTCGTGTCAATGAGACAACATCAGCGTTGAGCCAGGAATGGAAAATGTTCATTTACTATCCTCCAGTTGTGAGTGCGAGGCTGAAGTCTCGACATGAAATCTGAAAACTCAGAGTTCTAATGGCATACTCAATTCTCGAAGGCCTCGTGACATCTCGCAATTATAACCCTTTATCTTTCTCAACTTTTTAAAACCTGCATCACCTACTATGCTTTCTGTGGCTCATATTACACTTTACTAGAACTTTACTTTGCGTAGATGTGTATACACACATACACACACACACACAGCTATTTTTTTAAATGCATATAGAAAATTCCTCTCCACTCTGACTTTGACATGCTCCCTTTAAACTGATCATCGCTGCTTTCAATTTCCCGTTTAGAAATGTTCCAAGCCCATTCTCGTTCTAGTGAAGTGAATTAATGAAATCACAACCCAGCACATAACAAAATAACTACTAAGTGCAGAAAAGCCATTTCAGAAAAATGATTGTAGTCCCGATAAAGACTCCTCAAATAAAGGCACAACGTGGGCTCAGAATCACTTCTTTAAAATAAAAGGTGATTTGGGCGCCTGGGTGGCTCAGTTGGTTGGGCAACTGCCTTCGGCTCAGGTCATGATCCAGGGGTCCCAGGATCAAGTTCTGCATCGGGCTCCCTGCTCACCAGGGAGTCTGCATCTCCCTCTGACCCTCGCCCCTCTCGTGCTCTCGCTCTCAAATAAATAAATAAAATCTTAAAAGGAAAATAAAATGTGATTTGCTAGAAAGAAGACAAGCTCAGAGACAAGAGCAGAGAAGCAGCAAAGAGGAAAAGAAAACCAAATCCTCGCTGGTCCCACATGGAATCCAAAAAGGTCCGAACCACTAACACATCCGCTCATAGTGAGAACCGAGGTTTCCCCACTGAGAGACCGCGGCTGGCGGCCCCCCTTCCATGGATGAGCAGGCCGAGGCCGAAGGGCGGGCTCAGAAAAGGCCTTGCTCAGAGTCGGAATTGGGTTGATCTCGGAGCCAGGGATCAAAGCCACATTTTCCTGCTTCCAAGCTACCTGTTTTAATACCCTGCTGCTTCTCCAGCCGTTCACAGGGAAAGGCTTGTCTGCCAAACCCTTTGGGGAGCTCCGGGCAGGCTACCTGGCCCACCCCAGCCTGTCTGACCCGGCATGCTGCCCCTGTGGGGAGCACCGCAGCCTGGCGCTCTGAATTTCCCACGATACTAAGAGGTTCCACCGCCAGCAGGAAGGTGCCTCTCGGGCTGGGGACTGTTGTCTGGGGACAAGAGAAGACAGGCAGATACCGACCGGAGACCCAGGCACACCTCAGACCTCGGGGAGATGCGGAGGGAGGAGTTGAAAGCCTCTAAATTACACACGGTGTTTTGATTCACTCCGTCTGCCACCACCAATTCTAAAGTCAAACTTCTTTTTAAACACCCAAACAACTCCAAACAAAACAAAAGAGTGACTAAGATTTTTTTTAGAAGATGAGTCTCAGGGCGCCTGGGTGGCTCAGATGGTTAAGCGTCTGCCTTCGGCTCAGGTCATGATCCTGGGGTCCTGGGATCGAGCCCCACATCAGGCTCCCTGCCTGGTGGGGAGCCTGCTTCCCCCTTTCCCTCTGCCTCTCCCCTTGCTTATACTGTCTCTCTCTGTATTTCTGTGTCGCAAATGAATAAAACCTTTAAAAAATAATAAGTCAATAAATAAATACAAAAGAAGGTAAGTCTCCAATTATAAAGCAAAGGGTTCACTGTGTACGTGTACCTATAGATCTGAGCCGGTCAGCTGGTGCGACCTCCAGGGGAGCTGAGCGGACGGGGAGGAGGCAGGAGGAGCACCCGTGACTCTCCTTTTTCTAGAAATGATGTGGGCTTCATCTAGACCCAGCTGGGCCATGACCTCCACACATTTTTTTTTTTTTTTTTAAGATCCCAGCGAGCCACCCTCGCCCTTTTGAAAGTATGGATAAGTTAGGTTTTAGCACTCTGATACCCTGGGCCAAGCTCCAAAATAAAATGTCTGGAGATTTTTTTCTGAGAAGCCTCCAGCTACGGGAAAATGAACCACTAAGAGAGAACAGACACCCGACTTGGCCCACTTTATACAGGGACGGAAAACAAGCAGTTCCTACCTCACTCTTAACAGAGCTGGGTCGTGGAATTGGCTGTCCATCATGGCTTACTGGACAACACGGTCTAAAATGCCAGAAAAATCAAGAGGGCCTTTCTCCTCAGCACAGCTTGGTGTTTCTGAGAGAACCCAAATGATTTCAAATGCAACTGGTCTCTCCAGTTCCACCAAAGCTATGTGATACTGGCAGACGAGCCAGCCCCCTTGCAAACTGTAACTGAAGTGCAGACATGAACAACACAGCTATTTCCAGTAAACGCTAGAACCCGACCTCTCTTCCAAGGCAACAGGTCACGGGCATTGTCACTACATTTGGTACATCGCCTCGGTCTGGCCAGTCGAGCACCCCAAGAACACAGCGGCCTTGCCCCCACGCCCGTCTTCATTTCCGTAATCTTGGATCTTCTCCATCACCCCCAGGGACACACAGACTGCCCTGGGAAGGCAGGTATCGTGGGCCACTCAGGGAGCCTACGTCTGCAGGAACTCATCACCAAAGACCGAATTTACAGGGCAGTCAACTGTGGCGGAAGAACATTCATGCTTCCCTTGTCACAGTCGCTCCAGCACAGAACTCTCCCCGTCGAGCGCCCTACTGGAACGGAGACACCCAGTACCACGAGGATCAGACCACTGGACAGCTTGGAACGCCACAAGCAAGTTCTGCAGGGTTTTAACCTTCGGGTCTTCTTTTTGGTTTGGTGTTTTTTGTTTTAGATTTAGCCCACGAGGGGCTCGATCCCACGGATCCCACGACCCTGAGATCATGGCCTGAGCCACCCAGCAGCCCCGTAAAGCACGTACATCATTTAGGGGACAACTGAAGCTATGGGGAAATTTGGCAAATTTGGAGCTTGGCCCAGGGTATCAGAGTGCTAAAAAAAGTCTTAAAACTTTTTTTTTTTTTTAAAGATTTTATTTACTTATTTGACAGAGCGAGAGAGCACAAGCAGGGGGAAGAGTAGAGGGAGAGGGAGAAGCAGGCTCCCCGCCGAGCAGGGAGCCCGATGTGGGGCTCGATCCCAGGACCCTGGGATCATGACCTGAGCTGAAGGCAGATGTTTGACTGAGCCACCCAGGTGCCTTCCTGTTACATTTCTATATGAATCTTAGAATCAGCCTATCAACTTTTGCAAAAGCAGCTGGATTTTTTTTTTTTTTTTTTTTTAAGATTTTATTTATTTATTTGAGAGAGAGAGAAAGAGAGACAGAGCGCATGAGAGGGAGGAGGGTCAGAGGGAGAAGCAGACTCCCTGCCGAGCAGGGAGCCCGATGCGGGACTCGATCCCGGGACTCCAGGATCATGACCTGAGCCGAAGGCAGTCGCTTAACCAACTGAGCCACCCAGGCGCCCCGATTTTTTTTTTTTTTAAAGATTTTATTTATTTATTTGACAGAGAGAGAGATAGCGAGAGCAGGAACACAAGCAGGGGGAGTGGGAGAGGGAGAAGCAGGCTCCCCGCGGAGCAGGGAGCCCGATGCGGGGCTCTATCCCAGGACCTGGGATCATGACCCTAGCCGAAGGCAGCCGCTTAACGACTGAGCCACCCAGGCGCCCCCGGGGTCTTAAAACTCTTACACCAGAGGTTGGCACGCTCCTTCTGTGATCGTTTAGGCTCTGGGGGCTACACGACCACTGTGGCTACACTAAGTCGGCAGGGGGTCGTGGCTGTCCCCCAGGAAGACGGGGCAGGCTGCGGTCACCGACCCCGCCCTAGACTCAGGAAGTTAACACGAGAGACAGAGTCCATCCCCTAAAAGTAGAGGAGCTCCCCTGACGCAGCAAGAGGACCATCGGCAGCCCTTCGGGCGGGACCAGAAAGGGACTCACCTTGGCCAGCACGGCCGCCACCACGCCCAGGAAAGCCAGGAACAGCAGAGCGAGTTTCCCTTTGTTGAAGCGCTTCAGGAGGAAAAATTTTGCCCAATCCACCTTCGACTGGCTGTTGGGAGGATACCTGAGCTTGTTAGCGCCTTCCCTCTTTAAACTTTTCAGCAGACAGGGACGTTGATGAGAGAAGGTATCGAAAGTGTATTTGCCGTGATAAACCCCCATGCCGCTGGAACCTGGAACAGAGAGGACAGACAAGACACACTCCACTGTAGGTGACCAAGCTGCCTGTCTGTGCGAACCCCAACGGAGGAAACCCCCAGCACTCCCTGCCGCCCCATCTCACTTTTCAGTGCAAGGGGCTCTTTCAGGAGATTCCTCCCCACCTTCACCAGCAAGGTGATCTCCCTGCCAAACAGGGCACTCTCCGAGGGTCCAGCGAGGACTTGCGGTTCTCCGGGCCAGCAGCTCTCACCGAGACAAGGCCCCTGCTCTGTGTCCTCTAAATCCATTCTCGCCACAATCGCCCTGTATAAAGGCATCAGTGCTCCCGATCCCAGAGAGGGTGAGGGAGCTTGGCAGGGTCAGGCAACCTGCCCAAGGTGCAAAATGCAGAGCCAGAATGTGGATCCAGGTCGGCTGGACTCTTAACTACCGTGCGCTCTTTTCCTGCTGTTCCATGTGGCTTTATCCATAGCCCTCTTCACCCACTTGCTTCCTCTAAGCTCCTAGAGAGCAACAACAGAGGCAGGATGACAGGGTTACCCCACTGGGTGATAGTAAGCAAGTGGAAATCCCTGCCCTCTTAAAAAGCCATGCTCCGGGACAGTCTTCTTTATTATGGGTGCTGGGGAGATACGCCGCACAGATGAAAGGGGCCAGGAAGGCACCTACTGGTGCTTTACGGGGCTGCTGGTACATCATTTAGGGGACAACTGAAGCTATGGGGAAATTTGGCAATATGCATCAAAAGATACGCATTTTTAAGGAAAAATCCAAACTGTATGTCAACACATTAACAGGGTTTATGCCTGGGAGAGTATTACATTTCGTCCCTACAGCTGTCTCTAGTGTTGTTGTTGTTGCTCTTTTCCCCAAAAAACCTCTGATCACTTTTAGAAACAGGAGGCAAAAAGCATTTCACTTTAAAAAAAAAATAGCTCTAAGCCTTTTTAAGAGCGCAATGACACTTTGAGACATTCTTCCTCAGGAAAAAATCAGAAATTGCACAAAACTGCTTTAGAATCCTAATACTGAAAAATCTGGAAGCACAAAAACCTAATGCCAGGAATTAAACACAAACAGGCCCCATCGGTAGGACAGAGCAGTATGCGGTTACCGAAATCATGACACACGACCACGCTGATGTGGGAAAATATCACACTATCCTCTCACACATGGGGTGAAAAACAATCTACAACAGGATACGATTTTGAACAAAATTTGATGTATACGTACGTAAAGAAAAGAATTTTAAGGACGTACACCAGAGCTTATCTTTAAAGAGCCGAGTATGGGTACTCTAAGCTTTTATTCTTCCCTTTTCTTAGGAAGCCTGGACTCCTTCTGCATTTAGCGGGGGGAGGGTTTTGTTACAAAGAGGAGGATATGGTCGATGATGCTAAACGCTACCTAGTCAAACCTAGTCAAGCAAAATAGGGACCGAACACAAGTCACTCGACTTGCACTCAGGAGGCACCAGGGACGCCATGTGGAGCAGTGAGAGTCTTTGGTGGGAGCCAGGATCCTGGGGGGCACTGAGGCACAGGAGACTGGAGTCTCACCGAATCCTTTAAGAATCCGGGCAGTGAGGAACAGTAGCCCCCATCCTGTAAGCTCTCGTTGCTTTCGTTCACCGCCCCTCCCTCCACAACACGTGCAATTCATCAGCTTGACCCCC
This sequence comes from Mirounga angustirostris, assembly GCF_029215605.1. Classification (NCBI taxonomy): domain Eukaryota; kingdom Metazoa; phylum Chordata; class Mammalia; order Carnivora; family Phocidae; genus Mirounga; species Mirounga angustirostris. The sequence goes on from NW_026991725.1 coordinate 55,411,733, forward strand.
CAAAATATCCAACCCCTTTCCACCAGCTCCCCTGCAACCATGCGAGTCCAAGCCCCCACTAGCTCCAGGCTGGGCCCCCGACCGGCCTCTCACCACATGCGCCTCGTGTGCTAGGCACAGTGCTGGGTGCTGGCCATCCCCTTACATCCTAGAACACGACACAGGGCATGCTGGGAAGCAGGCCGTGGTCTCTGGGCCTCATGTGAGCCGGCCCGGATCAGAAACAGGTAGTCCTGTTAAAATGAGCCACTTCATTCCCATAGACTCATTATGCGATCACAGAGGGAGAGAACAGAGCAGGAGCTTTTAAGACAAGGGTTTTCATTGCTTTTTACTCTAAGAATTCCTCCATGTTCGTTATTTGTGATACTTCTAATGAGATATTAGAGAAGCCGACCACCTAGCTCCTGAAGGAAAAATAAGAGTAGAGGTAGTCGTCTGGAGTGTAAAGAGTCAGGCCGGTCACCACCCAAAGGGAACAGCAGGGACCAGGCTGCGTCCATGGAGCTTCTCCGAATTTCTGTGCATCCTCTCTAGGACACGGGGAGTCTCTTGCTCTCTTCTCAAATCGGGCAACGATTCATGGAGAGGCTACGTCCCACACAGAGGGCTGGGGGGCCCTGGGGGTGGACACAGAGGACGTCGCCCCACCCTGAGCAGAGAGCAAGGGGGCCTCAGAAACCCCAACTGCCAATCAGAGAAAGACAAGTATCATATGACCTCACTGATATGAGGAATTCTTAATCTCAGGAAACAAACTGAGGGTTGCTGGAGTGGTGGGGGGTGGGAGGGATGGAGTGGCTGGGTGATAGATACTGGGGAGGGTATGTGCTATGGTGAGTGCTGTGAATTGTGCAAGACTGTTGAATCTCAGATCTGTACCTCTGAAACAAATAATGCAATATATGTTAAGAAAAAAAAAAAGATAGCAGGAGGGGAAGAATGAAGGGGGGGAAATCAGAGGGGTAGACGAACCATGAGAGACGATGGACTCTGAACAACAAACTGAGGGTTCTAGAGGGGAGGGGGGTGGGAGGATGGGTTAGCCTGGTGATGGGTATTAAAGAGGGCACGTCCTGCATGGAGCACTGGGTGTTATACGCAAACAATGAAAAAAGAAAAAAAAAAAAAAGAAAAGAAACCCCGACTGCTGCTTGCTCTGGCGTTCTGCACCCGGCATTCGCTACCTCACTTTGAAAAAGACCTTATCTATGAATCTGAGACCTGGCTTTTGTCCCCCTCCACCCAAAAAAAAAAAAAATCCCCTCATTCTAAGAGAAGGACAATAACCAAGTAATAACCAATAGATAAGTAAACCAACGAAAGGAACAAAGCCGGTTACAGGCTGTGCCGGGGGCTGCTAAAGACAGGAGGGGGTGACAGGACAGAGTCAGCCCTCGGCCGGGGGGCCTGACGTGGTGGCGGGAAAGCACCTCCCACCAGGGTGGCCAAGTGATCTGAGCCACCGCGTGGCTTCTGGAACCCGCGCCACGCATACTCACCCACTCCTCCGAAGGGCAACGAGCTGAGGGTGAAGTGCATGATGACGTCATTGGCGGTGACACCGCCGCTGGACGTGCTGTCGATCATCCGTCGGACGAGCTGAGGAAGGGAACGCGGGCTCGGGTGAGTGACGCCCGTGGTGCAGGGAGGGGACGCACGCGGACCACACGGAGCCACACGCGTCAACCCTCTGCAGCGCGGCTGCACTTGGCCAACGTGATCGTGCCCACGTGCTCGGACCCGTCCCTGGTCCTTCGAGGGGCGCAGCACTGGTCTGTCCAATGGCTGCGCACCCGCGACGGCCACGGAAGCCTCTGTCCGCGAGGGACAGCGCAGACTACATCCTGGTTTTCACCCGTCGCTATTTCTCTCCCTCTCCTCTAAGTGACAGCGCGGGACTGACAGACACCCTTTGGTGTGTCGGAGCTGCCAAGCACATTTAAGTTCCCAGATTTGGTATTCTATTTGTTTTGAGGAAACGGTTGGCCGAAGGCTGGAACAGGCACGAGGCCACCTGACTGGTAATGTCATTTCACCCCGCTGCCCACGAGCCCTTGGGAGTTCGAGTCATGAGCGTCACAGTGGACTGTGGTCACTAAAGGTGACCCCGTTGCTGGGCAGTGCGCCCCCACGGACTTGCACGCTGCCCAGGAGACCGCGGGCTTCCAGGTTCTCGTCCGCATCACCTGTGGTCGTTTAAACTGACCACAGTTAACAACCCATTATTTACGGAGGCCCAAGCGTTCGGTGTCACTTCACAAAGCCGTACCTCCAAGCACGGCAGGCTCCAGAAGCTGCGAGTCACCATGGGAGGCTCTCCGCAAAACCTCTGGTGTGTGAACTCCTAGACCTTGACGGGCCCCGCCTCCGGCTGGGTCTCCCCTTTCTCCAGAGGGCTCCTGAGCCCACTTGCCCACCTCAAGGCCACTGTCCCTCAGCAACAGCCGGTCCCCTCATGAGCCGTGCAGCAGGGTTGGGGGGCTGCTCACCCTGGTGTAATAGGGCGTCACACACTCACCTGGCTGGCATGGCCCCATTCGCTCTAACAACAAAGGAGCTAGAGAAAGCAAAGTGTGCAATTGCACAACCACGTCCGTGACCGCGCCACAGACCTCAGTCCCACAGAGCCCATGTGAGCGCCGCAAATGCCACCAGGGTAAGAGGGAAGGCTCTCACACAGGAACGCCCTGGGGGTTAACGCCACAGAAGCCTCTAAGGCTGGTATGGAAGCCTTCCAATTACAGGGCAGATCATTGCTGGTGCAAAAGTTCGTGACCCAGCCCTGAACACTCAGGTCTGACCCCAGGGAGTATGGTAAGGGTGACAGCCATAACCCCAGGGTCTCATTACCCAAGAGAGCTATCTATGAGCAGCGCCTCACTCGGTAGACTCTGTGACTCGACAAAATAGAACATCGTTTGCTTTGTGGCCAAAGAGGAGCAGGGTCTGTGATGGTGGCTCATGCCGGGGAGTCAGTCATTCTCCGGAGCGTTTACCTTATCGTTGCGAGAAAAGATGTAGAAAGCCAGCGGCTTTTCACGGCTGTTTATGAATTTTATGGCTTCGTCGGCATTCTTCACAGGCACGATGGGAAGAATTGGCCCGAAAATTTCTTCTTGCATCACCTTGGCTTTAGGATCAACGTCAGTAAGGATCGTTGGGGCTGAAAAAGGAAGCAGCGAGGTGAAATCGTGAAGTCGAAGACGGGAATGCCAAGCTCTCATCTTAGGTTCGTTTCGCTGGCTCACCGAACCATCCCCTCGCAGCTCTTGCCCAAGTATTAGCTATTGACAAAAATAAAAATAAAGTCCTGAGTCTGGATGTGGAGGAACCGTGCACTTCTGTCTCCAAGCTTGTGCATCGGGGGATCCCCATGCAAAGCGAGGGAAAGATACAGACACTTGAGAATATTCCTACCTAACCCTGTTCACAGCCATATTCACATGGACCGGGCGGTTATGTTTCCGTCTTGCTGTGCACAGGTCGTTCTGGGGGTGCAGACAGCCCCTCTGTGGATCAAATCAGCACTACTTCTTAATTCGCGTGCTTTCATGCGTAGGATCTCGTTGCCCTTTGTTTCAACTCTGTTAGATGGGTTAAGAATGGACTTCAAGGGTCAAGAGTCCCTGAGTTCAGAGGCGCCTGGGTGGCTCAGTCAGTTAAGCGTCTGCCTTCGGCTCAGGTCATGGTCCCAGGGTCCTGGGATCGAGGCCCGCATCGGGCTCCCTGCTCAGCGGGAAGCCTGCTTCTCCCTCTCCCACTCCCCCTGCTTGTGCTCTCTCTCTCGCTGTGTCTCTCTGTCAAATAAATAAATAAAAAATCTTTAAAAAAAAGAGTCCCTGAGTTCAGAGTTCCAGCCACTATGGGGAAGGCGCACGAGAAAGGAGGACATCATGGATGCTGACAAAAGCTTTGCAGAGCGTCCAGACGTCCATGCCAGGCCAGGCACCAAAGAGCAGCACTCCGAAAGACCCCGTAAACAAGCCGGGTCTTCAACTAAAACAGAAGACACCGCCAATAACAAGTTTGCTCTCTTCCTTTCCCCCACGTTTCCTACTGGGTCATCCTGGCAACGTGGCAGAAGACGGCTCTCGCCAGCACCCCAAAGGGTGCTGTCTCTGCTGTCACCCCAAAGCCACCGCCCACTGCTTCCCGGGCTCAGAGAACCGTTCCGTGTGGGTGTCTACTCCCCACGGAGCCGGGCGCTCAGGTAAGCTAACCTGGACTCCAGGTCAGGGGGAGGCTCCTAACTGGTTGAGCTAATTGCAACAGACCTTTCCTCTTGCCGCTGATGAGCCAAGGAGCGGGCAAAGTCAACGGCTGATGGGAAAACAGAAGGATGAAAAATTGGGGGTTTGGAGGCCATTACTGATGAGAGAAAATACATTCTTCCTTACTGTTTTAAGTCCTTTATGGTTTTAGGTTTTTTGAAGTCGGGTTTTTTGGGGATGTGCAGCATCCCATCTGATAAGAGGGGCTAAGTAAAGTCATTTGGGGCAGCTCTTCTGCCAAATAAATGTGTTATTCCCCTGTCACCTTAAGTTATTTTAGAACAATGTGTTCGTGGCTCAGTCAGTTAAGCGTCTGCCTTCGGCTCAGGTCATGATCCCTGGGTCCTGGGATCAAGTCCCACATCGGGCTCCCTGCTCAGCGGGGTGCCTGCTTCTCCCTAGCTCTTCCCCCTGGCTCGTGCTTTCTTCTCTCTCTCAAATAAATAAATAAAATCGTAAAAAAAAAAAAAAAAGAAATAGAACAATGGGTTCAACATGCAACAGGAATACATATTCATGGCAAAGAATAAAAGAACACAAAAAGAAAGTAAACAAATAATGTCAAGCCTGATAGATCAAAACATTATTTCCGGGCCGCCTGGGTGGCGGAGTCGGTTAAGCGTCCGACTCTTGGCTTCGGCTCGGGTCGTGACCCCAGGGTCATGAGACAGAGCTCCAATAGGCTCTATGCCCAGGGCAGAGTCTGCTCTCTCCGTCTCCCTCTACCCCTCCTGCCCCCCTCCCTCTCTGTAAATAAATAGATAAATAAATCCTTTAAAAACAAACAAATAAATAAATAAAACAAGAAAACATTCTTTCTGGAACAGTACTGCCACTCACTACTTGTGGAAGAATGATTTCCTCCTTGGGCTGTCCCTCCAGCCAGAAACCAGAAAGACTTACACGAGAGTTCTGTTTTGCTTCTCAGGGTGGTAGGTTACAGGTTGCAGGAAGGAAAAAAACCAAAAAAACGTGTAAAGGCAAAAATCCAGCGTGACACGAGTGCTGTTATTTATAAAGACATAAAACCATCCGAGTGGTTTTTAAGGCCGCACACCAGAAAACAGTGTGTCGTCGCTTATTAAACATCGTGTATCTAAGAGTTTATTCAGCGACAATAAATAGAGTCAATGAAAACTGTCACGCGGCCCGTGTCCCCAGAGCAAGAGGTGAATTTCCATTACCTATGTAGCGCGTGGCCTCGTCCGTCTCCCCACCGAAAGCGATCTTTTGTCCTTCAAGCAAATTTAGTATCCTCTTAAAATGACGAAGGTTGATGATCCGCTCATAGTCAGGAGATTCTTTTATATTTTCGCCATAAAATTCCTATTTAGAACAGTAGTATTTAATTGCCACAAAAGGCCCCTATTTCAGTGTCTTTAATAAGCACAAAACCCACTCGTCCCCAAAAAGCCATCTGGTTGTAGATCACCGCCCTTCTCCCTCAGGTCGTCTAACAGTATTTACGCTTTCTGGCAGGCTGAGGACGAGAATTAAAGCAGGTGCACAGAGCAGAGGACTCTCTGTGATGTCCGGGGTTTGTATGGATCTCCTGCAGACTGGTCGGGGGCCGTCCTGGAGGTGAATGCTCTCAATTTACTCTCAAGTCGAGAGGAGCGTTGTTCACCAACCCTCCCCAAGCAACGCCCTCCGGCCTAGGTGCCAAGAATCACCCAGGCAGCTTGCTGACGGGCCCCAACTTCCCGGGCCCCAACTCCGGAGCCACCAACAGTGGTTTTCAAGGCTACTTGCCCCTTAGAATCACCTGGAGACCCCAGACCAACTGAACTGCAGTCTTCGGAAGGTGAGGACTGGAAACGTCCATATACAGTTCCCTGGTAGAACCTCAGTTGAGAACCGCTGTCTTAAGGACAGAAATGCCTCAAAGGAAGGCAGAGGGGATCCTACTCCTTTGAAACCAAGTTCATCCCCCTACTCAACTAGGCACGTCTTCTCCAATCTCCAGGGGTTTTCCGTCTCACAGGTACCCTGAAGCCCTGCCACCCCACATTCCTTGAGTCTGGCCACTACCCCTTTCGTGTTCTCCTTTTCTGGCCCTATCTTCAGTCCCATCCCTCACGGCCAAGTCCCACATCAAGACCTTCAGCCCCTTGTGCCCAGAGTGACCCCTCCTGGATCCCTGCTTTTCTCTCAACTTCCCAGGACACGCTCTTCATTCTCTGATCATAATGTTACTCCTCGGTGTCCCCAATCCTTCCTTTGAGGCCTCAGTTAGCATCTGCTGAGTGAACCGTGACTGTTCCAGTAATTTCTTCCACCCAGGGGGCTTAATGACCCCCTCCCACCGGTGAGCTCAGTCACACTGGTTCACCCCCTTCTTTCTTCCCAATCCTACATTTCTTCGAGGTTTAGCTCAGGCCACTACCACAGCATTTCTCGATTCCTTCTAGAGAGATCTTTAATTGGAACACCCTGAAAGCCTGATAACCAGGCCGAGAGTATAGTATCCATACTTACTTGATTAACTCACTCCTCCAAACTACTGGCCTTCCTAAGCCCTCTGCACACAAAAGAACCAATACCCGAATCAGCAATGGCCAACAGGCCAAAGGGCCTCTGATTGCATTTCACAGGATTGGCAACATCCTCTTAAAAAAAAACCATGAAACATAGCTATTTCATTTTTTTTTTCCGGAGTCTGTGCTACAACTAACCAGTTGTTTCAACACATCAACTAGACAGTTGAAGTGGGTTAAACACCAACCTATCTTGCTCCTAGCAGACATTCTATGAAAGCTGCCCAGAGCATTCTGAATCAGCCCATAAATTAATTCAGCCACATATGCTCCTGGAATTCTCCTGGGGAGGCGGGGGAGGGACCAGGAATGCTGCCCGCACAGCTAATTAGATGCAGAGCTTAACGAAACCAACAGACTCAGATGCGTTAAGCACAAACCTTCACGGTTTCCTTAATCTTCTGCACAATCTGATTCTGGAGGGACGGTTCACAGAGAACGTAGTCAGGAGCAATGCAGGTCTGGCCACAATTCATGTACTTCCCCCAAGTTATACGCCTGAGGGGGGAAAACCAGAAAAGCCATAGAATTCGGTCTACTATTCATCTGCTACACCTCTTCTGTTGTTTGACTCTTTTGCAAGTAGCACGTATTCATAGATTTACTTAGTAGTCCTTGTACTTCTTTTTTTTAAAGATTTTATTTTTTTATTTGAGAGAGAGAGAGAGAGAGAGAGCATGAGCAGGAGGAGGGGCAGAGTGAGACGGACAAGCAGACTCTGCGCTGAGCGCAGAGCCCCATGTGGGGCTCGATCCCACGAACCTGAGATCATGACCTGGGCTGAAATCAAGAGTCGGATGCTTAACTGACCAAGCCAGCCAGGCGCCCCTGTAGTCTTTATAAAGAACAAAAATGTTTTAAAAACTCATCTCTTAAATCAGTCGGTTGGGACTCAGGATGCATTTTCCCACCGACACAGTATACTCTAAGGAGCAGAGACATTCTCGTGCCAGCTCGTGGGAAACAGTACTTTATAAGCAACGAAGCCACTGCCTGTTTTGAGAAAAACAGCAGACTCCCACACCCTCTTCTCCTCCCACTCCAGCCAAGGGGACATCCAGATATCAGGAGTTCCATCGAGACTTCAATTTTCCCGGTTGTGGCTCTAGGTCCTGCTGGCAAGAGGTTTGGCTAAAAAGCAGGAAAGCAGCCAGCCCCCAAGACCACCCTCTTCTCTGGGGAGCCCATGCCCACTCTGGAAAGCCGCACCTACATATGGATCAAAGCCTGCTTCCTGAACCTTCCCTGAAGGCCTCATGCTCTGGCAACCAGACAACCTGGACACGGCCTACCTGCCTACAAGTCCTCTTTGTGCATCTCTGGAAGGGGAGCGAGAAGCCAGACCACCCCGAGAAGCACAGAGCCAGTCCTGGGTTTTGGCATTTCTGGGGAGCTAAACCTGATCTAGCAGAGAGAGAACCTGAAACCTTTTGTTTTCTGGCTCCCAGCTGCATGATGTTATTCTGAGTGAAAACGAGTAATAACTGATTTTTGTCAACAAAGGAACTCGTTAAGAGGTGAGCATAATACCATTCTGTTGGGAATCTGAAGATTTTATTACGTACACGCGATCCTTTACCTACTGCCCGGATCACCTACCAGCAGAAGAGTGAAATTTCTTGCTATGTCTGTAACCTTAAGAAAGCACTTTTCTGTAACTCCTAAGGACAACCACGCAATGTCAAGACCCACTGCTCGTTTCTTCTGGCAGAGGCAGCAAGAGACGGTTTGGGAAAGAGTTCCGCTGCCCCTGGGGACATCAACCACCCAAGCGTCCCGATGTCTCTCTGAGCCAGGAGGCCCAGGACCCTGGTGCCGAGAGGACACACCAACCTGTCGGTGTCGGGAAGCCCTCAGATATCAGCAGGCTCACCTGCAGGCAATGTCCAGGTCACAATCCGTGTCGATATAACATGGGCTCTTCCCTCCCAGCTCAAGCGTCACGGGGGTCAGATGCTTGGCGGCGGCTTCCATGACAATCTTCCCAATGGCCGTGTTCCCCGTATAGAGAATGTGGTCAAACCGCTGCTTCAGGAGCTCCGTGGTCTCTTTGACGCCACCGTTAATAACAGCATACAAGTCCTTCGGGAAGGAGAAACAGAAGCACTGACGTCACCACATTAATCCCACCATCCAACGAGCACTTTCTTCGACGTAAACCTGCAGCATTCAGGAACAGTGGGGAAAAGAGGGGGAGCGGCCCCGGGGAGGAGGCAGGAGGGCGCTGACAGAGGACACGTGCAGAACAGAGTCTGCGGGCATCTGAGACCCCTCAGCCTGCGGTTTCCACACCGAGCTCGGCAGGGAGGACGCCCAAGAGAAGAGATCGAATGGCTGGATGGATTCGACCGGGGAGATGCGTGAGATGGGGGCCGTGCGAGTGGGAGGTTTTGGTGAAGAGTTTGCGGTCAGGGAGCAGGGGACAGGTCCCAGCTCCAGCTGAGCGTCTCGAGCTGAACATTCTCGCCCTCCACAACCATGCAGGGCTCAGCCCAGGGCCAGGAACGAGCAGAACTCGAGGCAACGCAGGGGAGAGCCCTCGCTCTAGAAGTCAGATCTGGACTCAGTCTGGGCTCCGTCACTCACTAGCAGCCCTACTGCACATCTGTGAGCCTCAGGTTCCTTACGCGGGACTGGGGAGAGGTCCCAATGCTCCGGACGGAGCCCTCAGGTGCCCTGTGCTCTTCCTCACGAACAGCTAGAATGGAAGAGCGCCTCATGCAGCAGCAGCTGAGGAGCAAGGACAGGAAACAGAGAGCAAGGACGGGACACAGAGACAGCTGTTCAAAAGACTCGGGGAGCATGACATAAAAGCGGCCTGGGGGGCCTCATGCTTCCACTCGATCCCCTACCAATTAGGAGGCCTCGTTAGTTCTCGCTCACCCCATAGTTCAATTGTCCAACAAACGCTTCAAGTTTTAACTTGCATGTGGGTTAATCTACGGAACGTCTGTGACTGGTCCCCCAACAAGCTCAGAGAGGCGGGGTGGGCCTTTCTATCCCCATGGAGTGAGACTGAGAAGAATTTATGGGGTGAGGGGCAAAGCCGGGCCTGCAACCTCCATCTTCTGGTTCCAAATCCTACTCGACCCATGACCTCTCCCTGTCTTCATCACCCTCTTGAGCCGGATAACCACAGCTATTAGGACAATGTAGTTCCGTGGGAGTGACAGTGACAGGACAGCAAGGAGAGCCCACGGTCAGCCTCCAGATTGTTCCAGTAACATGTACAACTCCAGCCATGACTCGATCCTAAATCCTAAATTAGGACTCCTCCCTACAGCAATTCCACACAGACAGCCATCCACAATACGCACTAGTAGGAAGAGCAGATGTGTCCCCCCACTCCACTAGAAAAGGACACACTGAGGGTGGGTCAAGACATTATTACCTGGTCCAAATACTGTGGGAGGAGTTCGGCCAAGATCTTAGCTGTTTTCTCACTTAGTTCAGAAGGCTTGATAACGACAGCATTTCCTAAACAAAGCAAAAAAAGCAGGACAGCATCTTTTAATACTTGAGCAACTTTAAAACCTACCAGAACGGTGTTCGTGGTGGGAATACAGGCTAGGTACTCCTATTACTTCTGCAGCTGTGAATTCTGCTCTTCCTCAACGAGTGTTAAGAGCTTGTCTTTTTTTTTTTTTTTTTAAAGATTTTAGTTATTTGAGAGAGAGAGCTCATGCACACAAGTGGGAGGAGGGACAGGTGGAGAGGGAGAAGCAGGCTCCCCGCTGAGCAGGGAGCCCAACGCGGGGCTCAATCCCAGGACCCCAAGATCATGACCTGAGCCGAAGGCAGACGCTTCACCGACTGAGCCACCCGGCCACCCCAAGAGCTTGTCTTACTCCCTCAGATTCGAACTCCTTGGTGCTCATTAGCTTCACATCACTGACAATAGGCTCCATCATCCTCCCCTACTCCTATAGCTTTACTCCCACTCTCACCGCTGGACTTTCCTGTTTGCCTTGGAATTACTGGGCGAACAAGCCTTGTCAACATAAAGTTGTTGACTGGGATCCGGCAGAAGTGAGAAATTAATCTCCCGGTGTCTGCCATAACCCAGGCTAGCGTTACTCCCACAGCCCACAGCTGGATGAAGAATCTGCTCAGATACGATCAAATGGTTCACCCAAGGCCAGAGTCGGCAACTAAAACCACCTGAGAACATGGATGGCTGACTCCCAACTCCTGGACCCATCAACGCATGACTTTAGACCCTCACAGGTTCATTCTCCGCATATTTCAAAAAACAGTCACCATGCAAACAAATCTCCGGAGCCCACTTTAAAAATGATAAAATAAAGGGGTGCCTGGCTGGCTCAGTCAACAGAGCGTGTGGTTCCTGATCTCAGGATTATGAGTGTAGAGATTACTTTAAAAGAAAAAAACATTAAAAAAAAAAAAAAAAATCCCGGGACACCTGGGTGGCTCAGTCGGTTAAGCGGCTGCCTTTGGCCCAGGTCATGATCCCAGGGTCCCGGGATCGAGTCCCATATCGGGCTCCTTGCTCAGTAGGGAACCTGCTTCTCCCTCTCTCTCCCTCTGCTTGTGCTCTGTCAAATAAATAAAATCTTTAAAAAAAAAAAAAAAATCCCTTTCTACGTCACAGCTCCTCCCAGCCCAGAGAGACCTAATAATAACCCATCCCAAAACACCCTTTGGCCAGTTCCACCCCGCAGAACCTGTCTACTCACCTACCTTGACAGTGTACTTTCGCTTTAATAAACTGCTTTGCGCTTACTAAAAAAATATATATATATATACATATATATATGAATGATGATAATACTTTTGCATCCTTGGTATACTGCTGGTGTAAAGCAAGGCAAACCACCACAGCAAATGACCCCAGACCTGCGGCAATGGCTCCGATCAGAGGTTGAATGGTGAGAACAAAGGGGTAGTTCCAAGCTCCAATAATCAGTACGACTCCCAGGGGCTCCGGCTGAACATAGGCCTCGTCCAGCATGGTGAGCAGGTTCTTCTGAGCCGGTTTAGCAGTAACCCATTCAGGAAGATTCTCCAGCACGAGATCAAGTTCGCCAAGAATGGTAATGACTTCGTGACTGTATGCATTGAGTTCACTCTGTTACAAAGAGAGTCACGGTTAGCCTTGCACAAGTCTGACACACTCAGCCCTGAACGCCAAAAATCAGGTCAGGTACACATTTATGAGACTAAGCTGGTTTGCTGTGCAGACTCCTTTCACACCCTTCATGCCCTCAGCAAGGCCTTGCGAACTTGGCTCTAAAATAGTCAACCCCTCTAAATCCTTCTTTACTGATCCAGGCCTTTTATTTTTTTATAAAGATTTTTATTTATTTACTTGTCAGAGAGAGAGAGCGTGCGCACAAGCAGGGGGGTGGGGGGGAGGCAGGCAGAGGGAGAAGCAGGCTCCCCACCCAGCAAGAAGCCCGATGCGGGACTTGATCCCAGGATGCTGGGATTATGACCTGAGCTGAAGGCAGATGCTTAACCGACTGAGCCACCCAGGTATCCCAGATCCAAGCCTTTTAGAGTCAGGATTAAACATTACTTCTTTTAGGAAGATTTCCCTGATTAATATTAGCCTGTCTTGATCACACTTCATAAATCATAGCAATTCTGCCTCTGATGTGTATCTTTTTTGTTTTTTTTAAGATTTTATTTATTGGGGCACCTGGGTGGCTCAGTTGGTTAAGCGACTGCCTTCGGCTCAGGTCATGATCCTGGAGTCCCGGGATCGAGTCCCACATCAGGCTCCCTGCTCAGCAGGGGGTCTGCTTCTCCCTCTGCCCTCTTCCCTCTCATGCTCTCTGTCTCTCATTCTCTCTCTCTCAAATAAATAAAATCTTTAAAAAAAAAAAAGATTTTATTTATTTATTTGACAGAGAATGAGATAGAGAGCACACGAGAAGGAAGAGGGTCAGAGGGAGAAGCACACCCCCTGCTGAGCAGGGACCCCCCCACCCCCACCCCCCGATGTGGGACTCGATCCCAGGGACTCCAGGATCATGACCTGAGCCGAAGGCAGTCGCTTAACCAACTGAGCCACCCAGGTGCCCTCTGATGTGTATCTTAATGTCGCACCTTTACACACTGATTTGTAACTGTATTCACACTCTGTGTATGTTTTGTTTCCGAAATTCAAATCCCTCAAGGGCAAGGGATTACCGTTTTTCTTTAGCAATCATATATATATACACGTACTCACACGAACATCTGATGTTTATAGAATGACTGATTCATCCTTTTTGAAATCTTAATTATATCACCTTGTTTATTTGGTATCACAGTCTCTCTCTACCAAAAGTGCTAGAAAGGAAAGTTTAGAGTTACCGTTGTTACTATTACTACTGGTGTTATTACCCCTCAAAATAATCTTTGACTGGGGGAAGTGAGGGAGACTCACAGAACCAGAGCAGGGCCTTGTTACCCCTGGAATAAATATAAAATGTAAAAACAAGGTGATAACAAAATAGAGAGTAGGGGTGCCTGGGTGGCTCAGTCGTTAAGGGTCTGCCTTCGGCTCAGGTCATGATCCCGGGGTCCTGGGATCGAGCCCCACGTCGGGCTCCCTGCTCAGCGGGAAGCCCGCTTCTCCCTCTCTCACTCCCCCTGTTTGTGTTCCCTCTCTCGCTGTGTCTCTCTCTGTCAAATAAATAAATAAAATCTTTTTTAAAAAATTTTAAAAAAAATAGAGAGCAATATACTTACACCCTAAATACTACCCCACACCTTGCTATTCAAAAAGTCATTCCAGGTGTTTTTGGGAAGATGGTGGAGTAGGAGGATCCTGAGCTCACCTCCTCCCACGGACTCTCCAAGGCTTCAACTGCATAGAGAGTAACTCTTCTCTGAGAATGACCTAAAGACCCACAGAACACCTCTTCCACAGCTAAAGACATAAAGAAGAAGCTACATGGAGAGGGGCGGGGGGAGCAGAGACATGGTCTAGTCCAAACGCACACCCCCCCGGCACGGGGACCCACAGCCAGCAGTGATACCATAGGCATGGAGATCCTCCCTGAAGAGGGAGGGGTTCAAGCCCCACATCAGGTGTCCCCACCCTCGGGACCTGCGAGGAGCCTCTGTAACTCTGGCTTTTTAAATCGGCGGGGCTTGATGGGGACGGGGTCAGTGAAGAACTGGAGGGCTACAAGAAACCAAGACTCTGCTCTTAAGCCGCCTGCACACAAACTCACTCAGCATGGACGTAGCGGTTTGAAAAGCGCCTGGGCCATATGTGAAGGAGATTTATTGACTAATTTTAGGGTGTGTGCCATATTAATACCACACCATCCCACAATTCCACTTCTGAGTATTTATCCAAAGAAAACGAAAACATTAATTAAGGGGTGCCTGGCTGGCTCAGGCGGTAGAGCATGCGGATTCTTGCTCTTGGGGGTATGAGCTCAAGACCCACATTGGGTGTAGAGATTACTCTAAAAAATAAAATCTTAAAAAAAAAAATACACTAATTCAAAAAGACTTATGCATCCCTACGTTCACTGCAGCATTATTGACAACAGCCAAGATACGGAAGCAACCTAAGTGTCTGATAGATGAACAGATAAAGAAAACGTGGTATATACACACACGTGTATAGATACATACACATGTATATAATGGAATACTACTCAGCCCTAAAAAAGCAAGTAATCTTGCCATTTGTGACAATATGGGTGGACCCAGAGAAGGGGAAATAAGTGAAAAAAGCCATACTGCACACTTACGTTGTACACCTGAAACTAATATAATAGTGTATATCAACTATACCTCAATTTTAAAAAATGAGATGCTTTTTAAAAAGCATGGTTTCAGGGCGCCTGGGTGGTTCAGTTGGTTGAGCGACTGCCTTCGGCTCAGGTCATGATCCCGGAGTCCCTGGATCGAGTCCCGCATCGGGCTCCCTGCTCGGCGGGGAGTCTGCTTCTCCCTGTGGCCCTCCCCCCTCTCATGTGCTCTCTCTCATTCTCGCTCTCTCTCAAATAAATAAATAAAATCTTTAAAAAAAAAAAAAAAGCGTGGTTTCCAAACAGGCAACATGGTATCACCTGGGAGCTTGTTAGAAACTTCGAATCTCAGATGCCCTCCAAGACCTACTGAACTATATAGCTTGCATTTTAACAAGATTCCCAGGTGATTCACTAAGGCACTCGAGTTTGAGGAGCACTGGCCTAAAGCACAGAGTCAGGGAGGAAAATTTTAACGCAGCAACGACAACCCAAAAACCTCTGTCAACAAAAGAAAACCATTAACCAAAAGGCAAGAAACAGACCTGGAGAAAAACATTTTGCGATACATTAAGCTGACACATTACCGAAATCCGCAACATGCAAACAACTCTCAGAAATAATAAAGGAAGGGACCGCAAATGCAACAGAAAAACAGGCAGGGATATAAAAGGCAATTCACAAAAGAGACCAGAGGGCAGAAGACACTTGTGTCTTGCTTTCTCTGTTCTCTGCAATCAGAGGCACGGACTAAGCCACGTCAGCGCTTCGGGAAAGTCCAGGGACACTGGCTTTATCAGTAAGGCTGGAGATAACACTCCCACAGTGCTTACGTAGTCAAAAATAAATTTTAAAAAAATGCAAAAGCTCGGGCGGAATGCGGTCCCCAAGTGGGACGGCGGCAGGCGGTGTCCCGGCGCCGGCCGCCGCGCGCGTACCTTGCACAGGTCGCCGGCGATGGCCTCCAGGATGTCCTTCTCGCGCTCCCGCACCATCCTTTGCAGGGCCTCGAGCTGCTGCAGCCGGAACCTCACGGGGCGCGACCGGCCGGACGCGAACGCGTCGCGAACCCGCTGGATTTGGCTCTCCATGGCCTGGTCCTGCCGAGAAAGGGGAAGTCGGGGAGCGCCGCGGCGGCGGGGGTGCGGCGGGCCGGTGGGACGCCCCCGCGGGGGGCGCCGCCTCCCTCTCCGCTGCCCCCCACCTCCCGCCCGGCGACCCCCCGGCGCGGACCCGGAGCCGCACCTGTCTCGGCCGCCGGCTCGCTCGCTCCGCCGCGTCCTCTGCAACTGCCGGCGCCCGACAGTCCCACCGCCGCCGGGCGGGGCCGGGCTCCACCCGCAGCCGCGCGCCGATTGGCCGGCGCGGGTCACTTGACCTCGGCGGGCCGGCCGCCGCTCCCGGGATCTGGCCGCAGGGTGCGCGCGGCGGGGCACGGGTGCGCGCGGCGGGGCACGGGTGCGCGCGGCGGGGCACGGGTGCGCGCGGCGGGGCACGGGTGCGCGCGGCGGGGCACGGGTGCGCGCGGCGGGCCAGGAAGCGCGCCGACCGCCGGCGGAACGCGGCCCACGCGCAGAGGCGCCCTCGCGAGGGGATTCCCTTCCCTCCTCCATTTTGGGGCTCTCTGAGGCGGCCCAGTGGATCGAGGCGGGAGGCCCGGCGCCGCCCAAAGCTTGGGGCGCCGTGGGCCGGGCCTCGCCGCGTCGGTGGGCAGTGAGCGCCGTCGCCCCGCGCGGCCGTGCGGCTCTGGGCCCCCGAGGCCGCCGCCCGCCCCCGCGTCTTCTGCCCCCCTCCCCCGTCGCTGCCCTGACTGCTTGCAGCGTGCACGGTTTTCCAGAAAGTCCTCCGAGGTTAGTCCGCCGAGGGCAGGAAGCCAGGGCCCCATCGAGGGCTGTGCTGGCCGAGTGCGCACGTTAAAAACGCTCTCCCCGGGCTGCCTCTGACCCGCTAGCAACCTTCCCGTTTTTCTGTTCCCCTCTGCAGCAGGACGCCTCCAGAGAGGGCACCCACGCCGCTCACATCTGCCTCCTGCTTGCTGTGTGCCAAATGCAACGAGGTCATCCTCAGATCCCGAGGCGGTTGGCCCCACTCATCAATTGCCATCTTCCGGAGCCCCTGTCTTGGCTTGCTTTCCACCCCTCTGCACGCTTCTGGTTTTCTTTTCTTTTTTTTTTTTTTTTTTTTTTTTAAGATTTTATTTATTTATTTGACACAGAGAGAGAGAGAGAGGAATCACAAGTAGGCAGAGTGGCAGAGAGCGGCAGAGGGAGAAGCAGGCTTCCCGCCGAGCAGGGAGCCCGATGTGGGGCTCGATGCCAGGACCCTGAGATCATGACCTGAGCCGAAGGCAGACACTTAACGACCGAGCCACCCAGGTGCCCCCTGGTTTTCTTTTTACCTCCCCGGCGGAGCCCTCTGGGATCTCCTTTGCTGGACCAGCCTTTGGACCACTTCTCTTTTCACAGCCCAGGACTTCCTCATCTAATCCCGTGGGTGGTGGTCAGAGACGGCTTTAAACTCAGTCTCTAGTTCCACCCTTTTCTCCAGACCCCCAAGGACCGTGTTTAACTCCATCCTGTTCCTCTCTGTTTGAATGTATTAATGGGCATCCGAAGTTCACTTTAGGTAGAACTTTTCATTTACCCTCATCCACCAAATACAAGGCACACCTCCTCCAGTGTTCCCTACTTCGATAAATGGTATGTCCTTTATCCCGTTTACTCAGGCCAAAGTCCTTGAAATCATCCTTGACTCTTCTCTTTGGCCCTATCTTCAAAAAATATGTTGAATTCCAACCACATGTACCCTAGTCCAAGCCAAATCATTTCATTTGCACGGTCTATAGCACTAGGATCCTACTGCTTTCCCCGCTTCTACTCTTGGATTCTGTGGAGGTTACATATAGGTCATTTCTCACTTCTATACTTGCCCTTGTAGACTACTGTGCTGTGGGGGCCCAGAGTGTATAGACTACTTTCCCCAGGTTCTCATGCGGGAGCTTCTACCATTGGGAGGTGTAAGCAGGAAAAAAGAATTTAGGAGGTGGAGAGTAACCTGCTTGCTTCTGGATTCAATAGTGTAATAGTTGCTGGCCACTTCTCCAGTGAAAGGGGAGGTAGGATCATTCCTGACTCCAGCAGTTCCATCCTCGGTCCAGGCAACACGTCTGTAGTAAATAGAGGATGACGGTGACAGGCACCAGAACTGATGCAGCTCCCGTGGGTTTCGCCAAGGGTATTTTTAGCAGCCTCTAATCTTTGATACCACTCCATTCTTCCATTTGATATGTGACTCCTAAAATTCTGCCTGAAATAACTAGAGTGGTTTCTCTTTCCTAGGCTGGACCCTGACTGACACACTTTGCTACAGCCTTTTCTCCAGCCAGCTGTCGTGGGTCCTTGTTTATGCCTGTCTTCCCCATTCGAATGTCTTATAAAGGCAGGGACTTTGTCTTGCGTGTTCACTGTAATATTAGCATCTAGTGTAGAACGTGGCCATTGGTTGGTATTCAATAAAGATTTATTGAAAGAATGAATGAATGATACACTGATTAGTCTCAGTATCTTGGCACTGTCCACATTTGCGGCTTTCTCAATAGCGTGTAAAAATTGAGGCTTATTTAGAATCTTAGGGAAGGAAGAAGTTGTCATGACCATCAAACTCTTCTCTACTTCTCCCTTGCCTTTTTTTGGCAAAAAGAAAGGTGGCGGGGGGGGTGGGGAGCCAGTTCACGGGC